>NC_080607.1:18160621-19360621 GCF_027887145.1 Ammospiza caudacuta
CAAAGTGTCTTGGGCTCCATCAGCTGTCTGAGCTCTATGAGCAGTATTCTGTGCCACCTTCATTTATTTTTCATTTTATCTAAAAATCACCTCCTGGATGTCGCAAAAAGCAGGCATCTTATAAGAACTGACTGGAATTCAGTGTGAAGGTTTTTTTTTAATGCTGAGAATACACAATTTACCCAAAACCCCACTAAGGATCAAAACTTTTAGGACTGGGATGACAATCTAAACCCTTGGAAGCCACTGTGATGAGACAGAAAGACTGAACTGCATTCCTGATCCTTCTGCTGAGTCATTAAACATCTCTGTGCTACGGCTCACCCGTGGGAGGGTGAGGGGATAAGGAAAACTGCATCATAGGGAAGGTGGGAATATGAGCCTGGGAAATTCTGTTAATTCTGTAGTTTCCTGAAACTGTAGAAGTATGAAGTACTGGTATCTGAGCTGCAGAAAACCTCCACAATGCTTAAGGTTCCTCTGTCACTGTTCCTAACAGAGCTGATGAAAAATGTTTTACAGTACTGTTACAGGGGAAATTAAGTGACTGTGTATCCAGCACTGATATATTTTTTATGTCTCTTCTACCAACCCCACCCTAAAGCTGGAAACCAGCTCCTCACACCAATTTAAGACACATACTGCCCCAGTACCTACAGAAACTCTAAGGTGTGGATCTTCATCCTGCCTGCTTTAGCTGTGCTGTAGGATGCACCAAGAAACTCCTCTCCCAGACCTGGCTCTTTTAAAAACCTCACATTATGGCTGGAACTTTTGTTGGATTTGTTGCACTTTCTACTGTAAGGTTATGCCAGTTTGTCAACCTGCCAGTCCTGTTTTCTGTCTCAGTCAACTGGGATAAACACTTAGCCCTCCTTTTTCTTTCCCTATTACCACACCCCTTGCCTGTAACTGGTATAGATTACATCAGAAATTCCTTGCTGAGCCAGCTCTGCTAATAATTTTTGTTCTAAATCACAGAAAAAAACCTGTGAAATGTAATCATGTCCATACTTTTGTCCACTGCAAATACCCGGAAGATGAAATTAAATCTTACAAAGAGCAATCCATCTCTTACTCAATCACTCCAGGACAAACTGAAGTGCCAGAGCAATGGTTTTACTGTGTTTGTGTGAACTCCTGTTACAGGCTGAGGCCACGGGCTGGGAATCTGCGATCTGCCAGTCCAGATGGGATTAGAAATCACTGTCACGTATGAAACGTCTGGCTCTCAATGAAATTATCTTTGAGGGGCAGCTTTATAAAGACACTTTCCACAGAAGTAGGAGAGGAGTAGAAAAGGGGCTGTATATAACTGTACAGCTGAGATCAAATTCAATTAGAGCTGAGAGTTTGCAGCATTTTCAGTGAACTCTTTCCCTCAGCGAGCACCACGCTGGTTATTCAGCCTCTCCAACACCAGTTTACTGACTGCTGTGGCCTGATCACTCCTTGGGACCCGTTTCTAAAAGCAGAAGGTGGCACACAGCCATGCTGATGGCCCTGCAGCCATGTTTCTAAAGAAGTGTGACAGTGAGTGACACATGGTGACTGCAGGGCTGGCACACCCCGGCCCTTGCAGCACCTTCTCCCCACGGGCACAGGCAGCGGTGGTACCCACGTGCACACACCCAGCAAACCAGCAGCAGCACTTTATCTCCTCTCAGCAAGGCCTCTGCTCCTGGAAAACCACTCACTTCAGTCCAGCCATGCCTTTTTAGCTAATTGGCACAGAGAGAAGCAGTTGAATGTAACAGAAACCAGGGCTTCTAAAGGAAGATAACATTTTTGAAGCCACGATTTCTATTGCTTTTTATTACCTTTACCTATGGTTTATATGAGAAGGGGTCAGAGAACAGATGCAGATGCTAGACTGGGTGGCTGAGTAAATGAAGTCAACTTCTGCAGAGAAATGCAGAAGGAAGTTAGAAGACATGAGTGAGTTCACTTCAGTAGCCATATGAAGTTTTGACTCACTGCTATCTCAAGTAAAATTCCAATTTAATACACCCCCAAAGCATAACCTCATCTAGATAAAACAACAGTAATCCACTAACCAAATACACTCAGAAGAGAAAGGGAAATTCTGAGTAAGAGTACAAATATGAATCATTATTCTGATAATGTTTTTGTTATTATTTTTGCAGATGAATCTGAAAGCTCTTAGGACTCAATTAGGTTACCACAGCCAATAAAGATGAAAAGCAAAAGAAAGGCAGATACTTTCTGCCTAGACACCGTGGTGATGGGCACATCAGAAATGAGGTAGATTAGATAGATGAAGTAGACAGACACATCTAACTGTCCTCCAGTGCACTCATTTGTTTGACAGCCTGGAAAATGCCAACATTCCTGGGATTAAATGAAAATAGAAAATTGCATTTTCACTGTAAAGTATACATGGAACTTTCCTATGTCAGATTCTCTTTGTTAAAATAAACCAGGGCCCAACCACGTCCTCCCAGAGTGACCAAAGCACAGTAAGATAAATGACATAGAAACCAAGGCACAACCAACTGAGAGCCCTTGGGCTGTTACCTTTGTAGCCAGGTTTTAGGGGAGTGATAATGACCTGCACACACATTGAGACATTAATTTTTTCCTGAGCTCGACAGCACCAAAAATCCTAAACTGCCCATCTTGCATTGCTGTCTTGATACCGTAATTCTTTTATCCACGACTTCCAGCTGCTTTACCTTTATGGGCTGGTCAAACAATTTTTGTTCTGTGGTGCCTTTCCCCCCAAAAAAGCAAAGGTAAATATCTTGGATGCAAAAAATACAGGAGAGCACTGAGTGGAGTGGCTGTCCCCAGAGGCTGCTGGGCCAGTGTGTCCCTGTGCGGCTCTGCCCAGCTCCCAGAGCAGCACATGCACACAGTGACACACGGTTCACACTTGTGCCCACATTCCATCCTTCCTCCAGGACGTGTGCTCCATGCAGAGCTGGCAGTGCCCACCCAGCCCTGGCAGCAGCACTGCTGAGCCCGGGGAGCCGAGCTGAGCGACATCCCGGAGCTGCCGGGGAGAACGGCATCCAGCTCCTTGTGACAGTTTTCCCCACACAACATCACAATCAGCCAAACACACTTGTAATCTACTGCAGCTGGTGTTTCTATAATTGATAGAGATATAAAAGCCCTTTTTGCTAAAGTTGTACTTTTGTATTTTTTTTTCTTGGGGGAGTTGTGAGAAAGCAGCTACAAAAAGCAAGCTTTAAATCTCAGATAATGTAGCTCCCTTTAGAATCCCGAGCTTAAAGCGAGTAGTTACGAGTTTTAGCAATGCAAAAAAAGGGAGCTAAAAACAAACATTTATTTTACTTGACGTAGCAAAACAGTGGATTAAAAAGTTAAATCAATGTGCCGTCTGAATGGTTCCTGCTGTAGCTGCAATTTCAAATGAAATAAGAATGTTATAAAAACTCGCCCGTATTAGGCACATTTGGAAATGTCTCCTTGTAACTGTTCTTTAAGTGTTCTGTCTATGAGCACTAACAGGTCACTGCACAGGAAATGCAAAAATATGTTACATTTTAATCAGGGCATATAAAACACTGTCTAGAATGTTACATTGCCCTTGGGAATCTGAAGTAAGTAGAGGAACTTTTACAAAGTCCAGGTCACTCTCCCCATTACATCACTGTTTAAAAAAAAAATATATATTATTAGGTTACATTACAGAGATGTCATGTATTAGAACTTTCCCAGTTGCAGGATGACGGCTAAGAGATGCTTATTTCCTTGGAGAAACTCGTAATCACTCCCTTGCTCCCCTGCTCATACTTTGTATATTGGAAATAGTGCATTTTAACTGAATCAAAATGTTTCCAAACAATTATAAAGAGGGAGGACTAATATAAAAATGAGACTGTTCGTATACTCACAGCAACAACAAATTTCAGCACTTTTACCCTAACACACACACACAAATTGAAACTCTGCCTGGCTGCACCTCATAGGTGATAAAAAATTAAAGAAAGGATTTTAGCAGACATGTTTGGGAATGATTAAGGTAAAATGTCCCTAATCCAAACAAATGGAAACCCAGATGTTGATGGCATCATAACATTCCTCTGTGTTCCTGCAACTCTTTCTCCACATGATTTACATTTGTTTAACCCAAATCACAAGTTGGTAAAATCTTTAATAAGTTCACCAAAATAGCAAAAGAGTAATGCAGAGATGACTGTTTTCTAGATTAACATTCTCAAGATTTTAGTTATTTAATGCATAAATGCTGGAGGTGACACAAACCAGTACAATAACCTGAAGGCAACCTGCTCTGCTGAGCCTGATTCGAGTTTTGTGGCTGACTTTCAGATACAAAGATCAGATTTATAGGAAAAAACTCCCACGGGGCAGCAAACAAAATGAAATAAAATAACATTAAATAAAATAACGCCTGTGTCTGAGTAAAACCTAAGTGAGAGCCGCAGGGGCCCAAGGCAGGTACCCACACAGCGACCCAGGGACCAGCCCTCCACCATGGGCATGTTGGGGCAAGAGAGGAGCTCTCAGACTAGCAAGCCTTTTATCTGCACAGATATCTGTGGTTGAAACTCCTGGCAGGATTCTTTGTGTTGTCTCTGAGCTGCTTTTGTACCACAGCTCCTTCAGTGCCCAGAGTGCCCACGCTCCCTTCAGCCTGACCCACCCCGGCCATGCCAGGCCTGGCGCCGCCACTGACCAACACCCCGTCCCACAACCTGACACCTCCCAAACACACCAAAAATATCAAATATATCAAATATACCATTGCCACACATTCTAAATGGGGTCACCTGTGCTGCCTGAGCTCTTCCACTGTCCTGTTGGCTCTGCCATCCAAGGGCAGCCCTGCGCCTGCCCGGCACCATCTTCTCCCGGTTTCCGCACCAGGAATTGAGATTTTCCTCCTTTCCACTGGGTTTTGCACTTTTCCTGAGCTGCCTGTGCCATGCATGTGGATGGGATCTCATCTCTGCCACTTGGCTGACATGGAGGGCACAGCTCTGGCCAATTTTAAGAGGATTTTTTGACTTTTTCCCCACAGAAGAAGGTCCCGCCTCACATGCGTTGGGCCTACCGCGCTATGGCGGCCCCTCAGGCCTGGCGCTGCCAGCCTGGCACGGCCCGGCAGGGTTTGTCCCAGTTGGGCTGGATGGATTTCCTGCACACACCTTTCTGTCTGTGAGGTGTGGATGAGCACAGGCCTTGGGACAGCCAGCTGGGAGTCCCACGGGTGCCGCCACCTGGTTCACACCCAGGCCTGACCAGACAGGAGCTACCGGCCGTGCTCCCAGCACAGCCTCACGGTCACTGTGGTGCTCTACACTGACCAGGCAATAAAGTCATGCACAAGAGTTTACCCCTGTTTGCTGTGGATATTTGATCATTTTATGCTTTCTGCCCCTCTTGTCCACGTTCTGCTTCCTAAATCTCTCTTCGTCCTCCCTCAAGGCCTGGGCTCCAGCTAAACACAAACAAAACCTTTTCATCATTCTCCTTCTGCTCGGACCCATGGCTGCCCCTGCAGTCACTGCCCTACTTATCCCCAGCTCAACTGGTTTTTAAGGGAATGTAATTGAAAAAGAGAAACCAAGAACAGAGCATGTGTGGTGGGGATGGCACATTGGAGAATGCTGTGTCACCTTCTAAAAATTCTTTGGCAACAGCAACTTTTAGGTTTTATAAGTCAGACAAATTTGGGTGGATTTTCTCAGGGAAAGCAGAAGATATCTCTGAAAAATGTTCACGTCACTGCCAGAAAGCTCAGTGGTCCCACAGCTTTGAAATAAACCCCGATGAATGTCTTCTAATTTTTTGCCAAATAACATCCTACCCTAAATTACAGGAAGAACGCTTTAAGAAAGAAAACACAGATTTTAATAATGGAAATGGTCTCTTTGAGCAGCTCAGAACTGGAAACATTAGAACCAGTAGAAATTAAACTTCTCAACAGGAAACCCCAAACAATCTGGACTATAAGAACTGTTGAGTCTATAACACAGAAGTTATTGCTGCCATGCCCTGGGCTATCCAGTGCTCCCACATCCACACAACACTGTTCTCAAGGATTATGCTGGTTTTCTGCTCTGTTCAAGATTTTCCCTATTTTTTCCCTACTTTCGCTATCACATATCTGAACTTTTACTACATTCAAGGCCTGCCAGGCAGGTGAAGATGCTGAGCCCTGGGCACCAGTGTTGGCTCCTTGCCCTGCCCTATTCACTGCACCTTGCCTCTCCAGTCTGAGCAACCCAGACAGAGAAAGAGCTCCTCAGACAAAAAACAAAACAAAAAAATACATCTGTAATTCCAACCACAGCAAAGGCTGATGACTTGTGCTGTCATATTTGAGCTGTTTTTTCTCATACACAAGTAAAACAATAACCAGGCGAGGCTGAAAATCCCAGGTCTGAGTCCCTGATTCACTCAGAGCAGCCCTTGGCCATAAATTTCAGCAGTGCCTTAAAAATTGATAGAAACTCTTTTTAATCATCAAGTATTCAGGTGCTCATTACCGATATATACTTTAATGATGTGCCTTTAAATTTTGGTCTAGTTTTAAAAATACAGTTTCCTCAAATTCCATACCAAATCCAAGCCCTGTAATTTTGTTCAGCTGCTTTTTCCTTTCTAAGGTCTGCTTGAAACACAAAATTTAAAGAGTTTGCTCTGCCAGGTGATGTTTTGTTAGCTTTTGACAAGAGAAAATATTTAATCCCTTATTTTTTTTTTCCTGCTCTGAATATTAGTTTAATTGTCACAAATAATTAAACTCTTACGAGTTAGAGTCGTCTTCAGACATTTTGACAATACATATTAAGAGACACTTTAAGGCAAATCTGCACAGATCGGCTTTTATTTGTTATGCTAAACGATGATGCATCCTGATTGCATTTGTTCCTTATTTGTGTGTGCAACAGGAGACGCACTGTGAATGATCTGTAAGGAATAAAATGACAGTATTTGACAGGCTAGGAAATGTCTGGGCAAGGATACAGGAGAAGGAACCCTGAGAGGGCATTGTTTATGGAGGGGCAATGGGGAGAGACATTCCCTTCAATCTAAGGCAATGAAAGGCGCCAACAACTAAATTACAGTTAATAACAGTAAGAAATAAACATAAATTACATATACAAGGCTCGAGCTCAAGGACTTTGGACCACTAAAAATATATATTATTATATCAATTATCAACGAGAGACAAATTCCCATCCTGGGAATTTGCATACGAACTCTAATAACCTACTATTCAGAAATAGAGGCAAGTATTAATTTCCACATGAAAAGGAGCCACGGGAGAGCCTCCCAAGCCCCCAGCTCTGGAGGAGAAATCCCTACCTGGTGATTCAGCACCTCTGCTCAAGAGGGTAGCAGGTGGTCTCCCAGGTAAGGCAGATCAGCCCCATATTACCTAAGATTTATTCAGAGTTCCTGTCAATATAATGGCTGAAACAACCATTGCTGAGAGGTAATATGGTGTGAAATAAACATAAACAACCCTTAATGAATCCAGAGGCTATTACCTGCACCATATTTCTTCTATAGGCAATACATACATCTCCAGTCCAGGCAAACAACATAAAAGTGCCCCTGATTGAGGCCCAATTCCAGTTTACACAAGAGAGGGAACTGAGGGAGGTCCGTGGGAATTTGGTGCTAAAGGCTTTTGAAAATTCAGGTCTCTCTTTAGCTGCCCATGTAAGCATTTTGACCCCCTAGGACTGCAAGCTGAGCCTCCAGCTCTATCACCAGAGAATTCCAACCTCCTCTGGCAGTCTGGGTGGAGGAAAATGTGTATGGCCTGCCCAGCTGCAATTACACCAGGTTTTACACATTTCTCAGGGCAATACTTTATAGACAGTCACATCCAGCTCTCCAAAGAAATGGAGAACAGTTTATGGGAAGAAAAGTAACAGGAACCAAATTCTCTGCTCCTGAAACTTACCACTGACCAAAATCCAGAATGTAAAAAACTTGATTATTCTGTATAAAATTCTTGCTTAGTCAAGCTCCCTTGGCTTGGTAGAATTAACAGAGCTCTGCTTTCCCAAACCATGAGCCCTCCCATTTTTGGGAGCTCCTGGCCATGAGCAAAGTGCCTCTTCCACCAGCACAGGGAATTGCATGGGAGGGATGGAACTGCATTTCCACCTTCCCCAGGGTCCCAGCTGGGCTGATCCCTCTTCTCCCCATCACAGACCAGCGATGCCTTGAGCTTCCAGCCCACACTTCCCTCCTGGAAATGCTCTGATGGTAGAAATGTGATCTAGTACCTCGAGCAGGGAACTGGGAGCAAACACTGCTTGACCTTGAGCAAATCAGGTAAAACCTCCCAGGTTCAATTCACCTTTCTGTACAGCTGAGGGGAAATATTCCACATCTCTGGGGTTATTCTGAGGAGTATCAGCAAGAAACCCACGGAGGAAAGGTGCTAAGTGTGAAGAAATATTGCTCCACTGCCTGACAAAGGACACACATACGAGCAGGATCCATGCAGCTAATCAAAAGCACTGGAAAGCTTTTAATTTTTTTAGCATTTAATGCTACAGATGATCAATATAACTGCTTAGCTTCTTTCTCCTTTCCCGTGTTAATTTAATGCTACTTGTACTGTGCTTATGTATGGCACGACACAGCTGAAAAACACATAAAAAAATAATTTTGGTAGACCAATACAGCAGCTGGCGCAAGGTTTCTTCGATACAAAACATAAAATCATAAAAGACACAGCGCTTTCCTGTGAAGTCCACTCACCCTGTGGGGAGCAAATGAGCTCTTCCTATATGTACAAAGAAAATTGCAGACCTTATAAATTGTGCTGGTGATTCGCCATGCAATTCACACAAAAAATATTTATATATGGAAAATTCAGAGTAAAATCTCTCTATGAAAAATAGAAATTACTTCTGTCCAAGTGCAGGGCGAGTGATAGAAATAAGGTTGTTGTCTGCACACAACAAACTGCATCAATGTGCAGATTTTCATTCCAATCTCCTCTAAGCAGTTTCGCTAGGAAAAAAACCATCTGAGCTATTAAGGTATTCTAGAGAATTTAATTATTTTCATTAAAAACAAGAACTGTAAGCTGCTCCTTTTTTCAATAGGAATTATGCACCAATTCCACATAAACGGACCCAATATCACTCCAGCAAAGTTGCTTTGGGAATATGTAACAGCCTTTTTTAAGTTATGAAAGCAATATTGGATGAGATTTACTACAATTTAAGATAAGTGGGTCTTAATTTTATATGAACAGAGAGACTTAAAAAGCAGGAAGGAAGAGTTCCAATTATATTGTGCTGGAATATCAGGCCCTGTGCAAAATTGCCCCTTTTCTGTTTTACATGCATAAAAACAAGCACAACAGGCTTTTCAATTAAATGAGTCTTTTGAGAGAGATACAGGAAGAGCCAGCGAGCTCCTTAAAACTTTATTGCTTTTTATCTTTGTCAGGTAGGACTGTGAGTTGAAAATGACCTGTTCTTTGCAGCTCACAGTCCTTCCTGAGAGCCTTTTCTTCCTCTTTGACCCATCACTTTTAAAGGTTTCCCAAAACAGGAATGAGAGGCTCGATCTGGATTAGTTTTCCCCATCTACTCGGTAGTTGTGCTTTTCCACAGCCATGCAGAGCTCAGGATGTTTCCCAGAGTCTCTTTAGCATTGGGAGTAACTTTAATGAGCCTCAGTATCATTAGAGGAGAGCAGTTTACAGAACACAGGGAGAAAAGACACAGAAAGGAATAAGATACAGCTCTAATAGATACAAGCCATGGAGATGAAAGAACGAAGTCAGCATCTCATTTGCATTAATACAATAAAAATACAGCCTTAATGTTGCTAGTTGTAAATTTTTTTTCAATAAAGTTCAGCCTGATTATATCTGGGAAAAAGGTAGGCTGTGCATTCCTCGTAGTATTTATCCTATAAAGAGCAGTTGCTGCCTATTAACTTTCTAGATTTAATTGCTACTAAAAGCAATCTCCAGGAAACTTCAATTGAAAGTCACTCCTCAAGAACCGATGGTCTGAGCTCTCAGAACTGCTTTGTTTATGGCAACACAAAGCCAGAGCTCCAATTCACACAGCTCCACTCCATCATTATGTTCAGTATTTTGTTTACTGATATTATGTGTGTGTATGTCTATAATTATACACCCAGACACACACACACCAGTTCATCACCAGAATCAGGCAAAAGCAATACTGCCAACCTTGTTTATACAGAAAGCACAAAGCACAACCTCAAAAATCATGGGACTGGCTGAAAATGATGGGAAGTTAAAAACAGTCACTCTGAGAATCAAGGCATTTTTCTTCTGCATAAGAACTTCCAGACTGCTTGTTTTCAAGCTCCTTTCCAGTGTGAGCAGTTTGAAATAAATTTCCTTTAAAAATGCATATTGGACACTTGCATAATCATCATCAGACTCCAGGAGCTGGAGGTTTGAAGAAAATAAACCCTAACAAAGGACTTTCAGGGGACACCACTGCTCACAGCACAGTTCTAACATTTGGGCAAAGATTGATGCGATAATCAAAACCTGCTCTGAAGAACCGAGCTCTCCAGGTGCATCCCTCTCCCACCCAGGCACTTTCCTCCCCTCCTTGCAGGTATGGATGTGTGCATGCCTGAAAAGGATCCGTTTCTCAGACATTTAGGGCTGTTTGTTCTATTTAACTGTGGAATTTTACCAGTACTTGGGACCATCAGGCGCTGCACGTTAGAAACTCGGTATTTTCCACAATCAGATCCTGTCATTTTGAAGCTATTGTTGTGCCTTTCTTTTTCCTAGGGCAAAGGGGGAAAACATTTCTTTTAGGGAAACAAAGATTCTCTTCATTTTTCTAAATGAAACACTTAATGCAACAATTAGATCAGAAGACCAGTTTTTCCGCTTCTTTTTTTTTTGCCTGAGAAAGCTCACAAGGTAATGGATGAAAAGCCAGCAACAGTTGAAGAGGGATGTGTAAATCTAATGGGAAACACTGTGCTTCTGTGATGCTTCTCTCCTTGAAACCTTAAAAAATACACGGTTTGCTGTCAAGGTACTTCTGAGTTGCAGAAGCCGTTATTATAACACGGTAAAAATTACCCTGTGCCAACAGCCTTGAGTGAGAAGCCACCTTAATGAGAAATAACTGCTTTTAGCCCCTAAAAGCACATGGAACTTTCAGGCTTTGGATTTGCAACCCCATTTTCAGGCGTTTTCTCGAGAGCTGCCACCCCTGTGCACAACATGAACACCGTGCCTTAAAAAAGGTTTTTTTAAAAGCCCATCTCACCTCCTGGTACCCAGAACCAGCGCTCAGTCATTAACACAGAGCACAGAAACGTGACTGGGGAGGGAAGTTGGCCGAGCAAGCAGAATATCTCAGTCATCCAGCCTTCAGGAAAGAATAGCTCACTAGCGTTGGGAACAGAAGTTCCAAGCAGAACTGGCCCTGGATTCAAAGCTTAATGGAAGAATCTGGTCCTTCTTCAGAGGCAGAATGCTTCTCCAGGAACAGATATATTGGATTTTGTAGGTGAACAGCCCCGTCTTACACAGACAGTCCTTCCACAGGCCAGTCACCCACTGAAGCAAAGTGCTGAGCAAGAGCTGCTGAACTGGGCCCACTCTCATGTAAATGATTGTAATTAAATAGGTAATGAAAAATCCCTGCTCTTGCATGAATGAAATGGAAGATTTCAGCTCGGAGTGTAATGTGGTTCCACTTGGCTCCTGTATCAGATTGGGAGACAAATGAAAATGTCTCTCTGCTTGCGTGAGCATGCTTTGGAGATAAAACTTCACAAATATTTTCATTTTGCAGAGAAGAAGGAAAAACAAAGGCTTATTCTAGCAGCAAAGTCTGTAGGATCCCACCTTTTTAAGGCAGAACATGGCACACACATCTCAACCTGAGAAGCATTAAACAGAATTTGAATAATTTTACTTTGCCTCTGCTAATAATACGTCATCCAGTGGAAGAACCAGGCCTTATTCTCCCCTCCACCAGCTGACATGATATTTTTTTTACATTTGAGCTCTTAAGATCTGCACAATAGCTTAACACAATAAGTGTTTAGCCTCTGGTTCCAACTGTAATTGATAGAGTACAGTTCCATTCCCTCTGCTGCTGCTAAGTTGGGAATTGCAGCCACAGCAACTGACAGCTTTTTTTTCTCCGCGAGTCTGGAGTTGCTCTCTGGGAGTGATGTCCTCATCGGGATGGGAAGGGAAATGACGGCAGAAAAGCTCACCCTGGGCCTGTGCTACCGAGGGACTCCAGGGACCTCTGCTAGGGGAGACAGCTCCTCAAGGTGGGTGATGAAAATGAGAGCAAAAATCAGGAGGAGAAAGCTCCGGCAGGAAATTTCCAAAATGCTGCCGGTTTGGAGAAAATGGGCTTCTCAGAGAGCACGGAGGAGGGAGAGCAGTTATGCACCAGAATTTCTGACAATGGACACGTTTTCAAAAGTGCTGTAAAATTGTGTCATTTGCTGATGGAAATGTCTTTTGTTTCCCAGTCCCGGGGGCTGAACTCTGGGTGCACCCCGCTCTTCAGATAGTGGGGAGATACTGGGCTAGGATAAATGAGAGGAAAATTGAAATAGGGAAATAGGCACTAAAATGAACGAGATTTCAAATTATCCCGTTCAGGCCTGAGTTCTGACACGGGAAAAAAAATTTCCGAGCAGCTTTGGGCTTAGGAGCCGACTGCAGAATTTAACGCAGATGGCGACTAATTTTGGTGCCTCTTTAGTTGCAAAAGTACCTATTTTTGAAGATATTTAATTAACCAGGATTTAAAGGCTCCTCTTGTTTGTGAACACCTTGGCCTTTTTGTCATCTGTCAGCATTGTGATGTGCACTGTAAGTGAAGGGTTCTGAGGCATGAACTGTTTAGGTGGTTTTGATGTGCAGTTGCTTTTCTGGAGGATGTTGAAACAAAACAGTGCTGCCATTTCTACAGTTTCATTCAGCACTGCTTCCTTGGAATCTGCTGCCATTGCCCCTGTTAACAAGGATACAAACAATCCTGGAACAGCCACGGTCCTCCTGGATACTTTTATAGAGATATCTGGATGCCTTTCACCATAGAAATACAGGGAGCAAGCCTTGCTGGTTATTTACTCTGCTCTCTGCACAAGCAGAATTTCACATTCTAAATGCAATTCTGGTTTAAATAACCTTTCCTACTAAGGTGCAAGCTGCAGCTTTAAAGAACTCCCTGCTCACCATCTTCTGCTTGCTGCTCTATGAGGACTCTTCCAAAAACAAACCCGTGTTATTCTACAGCTCCAATAAACAGAATAAATGTCCCTGAGTCCTGCTTCTGCTGTACTTCACCCAGCTCTGGTTGTTAGCTAGTCTGTCGGGGCTGAGACAGAAAGAAAAGAAGAAATATAAAATTTCACCCGCAAAGGGCGTTAAGTCCAGATTCCTCTTTGCAGGCTTTAGAAAGGCAAACTACCAATTCATGATCACAAAATAAAATATGCACATTTAAACAAGCTGCAGGGGAAAGGAGAGTTTAATCCAGTGAAATTGTGTTTGAAAGCTATTTCATACCCCTAGGAATAAAATCTGAATAGCAATTCTGCTTTGCTTCCACCCTTTTTCCACCCTCCTGTTAATATATTACCATTTGTTATGGAATCGTTACGAGACTTTTGCCGCAGACGTGGCTGCATTTTGCTGAAGGATGAAGGAGTTTGTGGGCCCGAGCCTCCTCCTGCTCACAGGAGCAGCCAGGACTCAGTGATGCTTCAGGGGAGCGATGTTTGATTCGCACCTGAGCGGGGAAGAATTGGCCCCGTTTGTAAAGCCTTGGGGTGAGAGCCCCAACACACACGGGCTGCTTACTGCAGACACAGGTCCATCCTAAAGCTGCCTCTGATGGAGAGAGCTGCAACTCTCTGCCTCAAGAACTATCGACTTGGCAAGTGACGCTCTCAAAAAGCAGGGATGATTCAGAAAAGATTCGGCCCTGCAAAGATCAAAATGCGTTTGACATCGTTTCGGTGTTGATGTGAAATAAAGTGGCTCTAAAAGTGTAACCGGAGAGCAGAAATCCCCATCATCACACATAAATAGTGCCCCATTTATCCAATTACACTCCCTTGTTTCATTACAATGCTCTGGAATATATTTCTTAGGAATACAAGGCTTAAAATTAATAATAGAAAAGGACAAAATTGCCACGTATATTTCTCTAGATAGATTTTCATCTAACAGCAGGACCTCACTTCTGATTCACTTGCTGGTTCTCTCTAACCTTTACATTATTCATTAATCAAACTCGAAACCTGCTTTCAAAGTCAGTGCATGGCAGTAATTATTTACAGTTGTGCATAGTATTTAATTTTAAGCAATGACAAAAGCAGACATGTCCAGAATCATAAGGCTTATCATTTTTCTTCCCTCAGAGGTGAACTATCTGAAGAAACTAAAAGTTGCAAACTTCTCTTCAATATCTCTGCTGCCATCAAGACAAAATACAGTGCAACTGATACCTTTGAACTTGTACAACTAAAAATAAATAAAAGTGAAAATTAAGTAATATATAATGTATTAACTCCTTTAAATAAAAGGACTAAGGAGCTTTGCTATCAGCCTTGATGAGAGATACATTTCTTATTGCACAGTCTGTCTCCTGTCACTTTGAGGTATTTTTCACCATACAAAACAGAACCTCAGTATTATCCCTGAAAATGAAAGTCAGTTTTAAGAACTATATACAACAGGCACGTCTGCTCTTTGAAACTCCCCCCTACCCCCCACAAACAGACAAATACAACTTCAAAGCAGGAGAACTATTGCAAATGTATAAACCTACTTCAAATAGTTCTGCTGGCTGAAACTGGACTGCATTTGCAGGATTTTGCTCACCTGAAACAACATTGATCTGAGGAGAAATCTAATCAAAGAAATGCACCACTGAAGAGCAATGCACGTTTTATAATGAGAATGAGAAAGGAGAGATCTAATTGTGGTCATATGAGTTTCTCCCTTGTCACTAAGATCTTAAAAATGCTGTAGGATCCTGGATAAAAACATCTCTTACTGTATCTCAGCAGGGAAATCCCGGGAAACAACAGCACGGGCTCTGCTCGCAAAAATTTACTTACTGTATCCTATGTTTCTAAAAAGGAACACCGTGCCCTGCCATGAAAAGATACTATACACATTCCAAGTGAAAATTCTACTTTGAAACCCAAATAAAATGAAGCCTCCTGTTCCTGACAGAGAGAAAAAAGGAGCAGCTCTAGCACTGTCACTGTGCCGATCAGCATCCATGAAAAAGCAGCTATTTATTTATCCTGCAAGTTGAAAATGTGAATGCCTTATTCAGATCAAACCTCTTGGTGAAGAAAATAATAATAGCGACTCTGACAGCAGAGGCCTCCCGAATACACATATATATATATATTTATAAATTTATATAAACATGTGTATTTCTAGCAGAGCTGTTATTTTATGGCGATCACCGTAAATTTGGGATCTCTGCCTGCCAGGAATCCCAACCTGCATAGGTACATTCACTGGGCACGTCCCAAAAGCTCCTGCCTGCAGCCCATTGTCCTGCACCCAAGGAAATGCAGCCAGAGCTGAGAGTTGATAAAAGTTCTGCATGTCCCAGTTTCTCTGGGGTGACATTTCCCCTGCGTGGATCCCAAGCACTACTTCACAAAGTTTATCCAAGTGTGCCACTAAACTTGCCCATACGTTTTGTCCCACATTTGCTGTGCTATGCCCAGGAAATACTCACAAGGGCGAGGGAAAAATTTTGAACTAAAGACATCAAATATGAGTTTTCTTTAAAGAACTAATCCCAGGAAGGACACAAAGGGAAAAAAGAAGGGAAAAAACCCGCCTACATTAAAAGCCAAACAAGATAATAATTGTGCATGTCTGGCTAAGAGAATCTAGAGGGCAAGCCTTACGTCATTGGCACTTGGGTTACCATGGTGAGTGATTTATTGATATATATCAAGAATGAATAGATCAAAGGCAGCAAGATGACAGGTGATCAATCAAATGTCAAATCAAAGCTGGCAATCAACTGGAAAGCTGATTTTTCAGTGGGTGGGTCTGGCAGAAGAAAAATGAACTTCCATATTGCGCTTCTCAGAAACAAAACCCCACCACACTATTAAAAAAAAAAATAAAAAGCAATTAAGGAGCCTGAAAGAAAACTCTTTGAAAAGATTTACTATACAGACCCACTCGTCTGTTTCTTTTTCTTGGCCCCCAAAAGAAAAAGAACACCCTACAATGACAAACAAAACACTTCCAAAGTTGCAAACTATTTTCTTCTGTTAAAAAAAAAAAAATAATAAATTGCAAAACCACTTGGCATGTGCAAATATATAAACTCGGCTACGAAACAAAAGAAGGATTTGATTTGAAAATGTGGATTGTCTTCTAACAGTCAGAACGTTTCATTTTATTTCCTGTTGCAATTTTCACCACTGATGATCAAAGGCTGAACTTCCCCACCGGGTTCATCAGCAGAGAGAGTCCCTGTACTATTTCAGGCACACACAGCGCTCTCTCACACACACACCCGGCCAGAACTGCCATCAGAAATACGGCGAAATAAAAGATTAAACACCCCGACCCACTTCGCGAAACATACGGATCCAAAGCGAAAGCCACCGGGAGGGGGGAAAACCAGAAAGGAGGGAGGGAAAAAAAAAATCTATCCTAAAGCTAAAAGCGAAGGGAAGCCCGGCTGCTTTCGGCTGAGGCAGGGGAAGGGGCAGGGGGAGAAGGGGCCGGGGGAAGAAAGTTGGGGGGAAAGTTCCGGGCGGGCAGCGGAGCGGGAGCGGCGGCGAGCCGGGGGCAGCGGCGGAGGGCGAGCGGACAGCCCGGGCACAGCAAAACCTGGCAATAAGCGATGAAACTGGCTCCTCGGACTCACGGAGGGAAAGGGAGGGGGAGGGGGATAAATAAATAAAGATCCAGCCCGGAAAAGCAAGGGTGACCCTAAATAATAATAAAGATGGGGGGTAGGAGTGGAAGGAGTGGAGAGACAGAGGCTGTGTAAGTGGATGGCTTCTCCTTACCTGCAGCCCGTTTGGGTGCTTGCTGTTTCCTCCTTGGCATCGCTCTACTTTCTCCAATCTCACTTCTGTCCCCAGATCCGAGAGCCCTGAGTCGCTCCTGAGCCGTGTTCCTCTGCCTCTCAGCTGCTTCCCCAGCACCCCCCTCAAGCCTCCCCTGCCCCCCTCCTTTCCACTTCACTGATAGGAACCTGTTTGGTTTTTATTTTATTTTAGAAATCTAGGTTTCTTTCTTTCTCTTTCTCTCTCTCTCTCTCTCTCTCTCCCTTTTTTTTTTTTTTTGGTTGGTTTTTCTTTTTTTTTTTTTTTTTTTTTTTTTTTTAACTGTTGCAACACTTGCTTTGCTTTGATTCAAACATCCAAGCTCAGGAGCAAATGAAAGGCGCCCACAGTGCCAGAGAACGGTAATAAATAAATAACAAAATAGATCTGTATATATTAAAAAGGCAGCTCTGGAGAGACTGTGGGGCTGGCTGCTTCCTCCCTTCCCTGTCCTGTCCTCCTCCTCCTCGCAGAGCCGTATGGCGGAGCGGTGCCCGGGTGTGCGCGGTGTGTGTGTGTGTGCGTGCGTGTGTGTGCGCGGAGCGCCGCAGGTTCCGTGCTGTCAGATGCCAGGCAGTGAGTGATATGGGAGCGGACAGGGAGGCTCGGGATGGGAGGAAATGTGGGATCCGCACACACACGCGCGCACACGCACCCCCGGCGCGGGCACACGCGCGCACACGCGCTCACACACACACACACACGCGCGCCCCGCACACACACGCGCGCACACGCACACACAGGCAGGGCGAGGCGATGCCAGCGAACATCGATCCGCCGAGCAAACTGAACATTAACAAACTCCTCCTCCGCGACCCGATGACAGGAGGAAATTTACTCCGCGCAGCCGGGCGGCAGAGCCGTTCATTAAAGAGACAGGGCGCCGGCACCGCGCCCGCCGCCGCCAGCGCCGCCGCCGCCCCGCCGGCCCCGCGGGGACACCGCTCCCCACGCGGGGACACCCCCTCCTCACACCGCTCCCCACGCGGGGACACCCCCTCTACAAACAACCCCAACGCGGGGACACCCCCTCTCCAAACCCCCTCCCAACGCGGGGACACCCCCTCTCCAAACCCCCTCCCCACGCGGGGACACCCCCTCCTCACACCGCTCCCCACGCGGGGACACCCCCTCTCCAAACACCCCCAGCGCGGGGACACCCCCTCTCCAAACACCCCCAGCGCGGGGACACCCCCTCTCCAAACCCCCTCCCCGTAGGGGACCATCGTCTCCCTATGCGGGACCTTCCCCCGCACACGCGGGACCACCCCACACCCCACGCCGGGGTGACCCCGGCCCTGCAGGATGCGCTTCCCAAGCGAGGGCGCCGCGGGCAGCCGGGGCCGGGGCCGGGGCGCTCCACCGAGACAGGGCGGCTCCAGGGGAGAGCGGGGATTTGCAGCAAGGATCCCGCTGGGCGGCCCGGGGCGCTCCTGCCGCTGGGCTGCCCGCGGCTGCCGGGTCACCGGGGCGCCCCTCAGGTGTGCCCGGGGCTGGGGACCGGGTCTGGGGACAGGGGATGCTCCCCCAGGTGTGCCCGGGGCTGGGGACCGGGTCTGGGGACAGGGGATGCTCCCCCAGGTGTGCCCGGGGCTGGGGAACAGGGGATGCTCCCCCAGGTGTGCCGGGAGCTGAGGACACGGGGGTGCTCCCCCAGGTGCTCCCTCCCTCCTGTGGATAGCCCAGGGCTGGTGACCAGGTCCCTTCCCTGCCCAGGGTGTCACTCTGCACCCTGAGGTGTCCCAGCCATAGGAACATGAAGGGATCAGAGGGTTGGACATCGAAGTTTGGTGAAGTTCGGGTGAAACCTCTCTGCTCCCTGAATTTCTTCTGGATTTAGGGACAGTCAGGTCCATCCATCAGCTTTTCCTTCAGCTGCTGTGAACACCTTGAGGGTTTAAATGGGATGGAAAGGATAGATTTGGGATGGAAAGGATGGTCTAATTTCTATGTATTCAACTATAATTTGTATAAGACCTCCTAAAAGTGGCTTTTCTGATACTCAATATTTTAAAGCAAGAAGTTGCTGTAGAACTGAGTTTTTACCTTTTTTTTCCCCTGTTTTAGCATTTGACTCTTCCTAATGAAACTGTTGGGATTAATAGTAATAATTTGCATCCCTCTCAAATGTAAATATAAATATATTGTATAACAAATATAAATATATAAATATATGTTTAATATATCTGTTGGTTACAAACAACTAACACAGAGCCACTGTGTTGTAGCTGGTATCACTGAGCCATCTGCAAGGACAGGCCTGCAGTCCCCCAGTGACCTTTGTGTCCAGCAGCCCAACGCCAGGCTGTGTTTATGAAAGTGTCCCCCTAACTGCTGTCACTGAAATTATTTGATAGCCTTCCCTGTACGAACTCCAGCAATTTTTATATGCAATAACAAAGTATTTATTGGTGCAAGCAAATGCTTAGTTTGAAAGATAAAATAGGAAAACACTACTATAAAATACTCATTTTTCCACTTCTGCCTGGCATAACTCACTCAGGAGCGAACAGCCCTGCTCGGATCAGTGGGAATCATGGCGATGTCTAGTACCTGTGTGCAGCAGGTGTAAAACCCTGCTGGTGCACACCAGGGATTTCCCCTTTGTGTCCAGCCCAGGCAGGTGTAAACACAGGGCCAGGAGGGGCCTCAGCAGAGGGACAATTATCCCTGCCCTGGGATGAGGAGCAATGACACACTACTTGCCTTGGGAAGGGCAGCCTGGACCTGGATCAGGCAGTTCAGCACAGGGTGGCAAAGATTTTCTCTTTACATTTTGTGTGCCTTGAGTTGAGATTTTGAACCCTTCAGCTTCTGCATGTTGGTTCCCAAATCAGAAAACTGCAGATACCTCTGGCTGGTGTTCTGTTTCCTCTCCTCCCTGGGTGCACAGAGAGGTGCAGCACCTCCCACAGATTGTTTATTGTGAAGGATTGTGAAGGATTAAATGCTGTTTAACCCATTGATGCTGTAGTAAGATTTCTCCCAACTGTGGGACACGATGTGGGTGCTGGGACACTCGCAGGCACGAGGGGGTGGAACAGAGGACAGAGTCCTGTGCTATTTTAGCCTCTCCCTGTGCTGCTCCTGTGCAAGCTGCAGAGGCAGGAGCCGTGGTTCAGGCAGGGCAGCAGCTCAGCGTGCTCTGGGACCAGAGGAGCAGCTATTGTTCTCCAGAGCCGTGGCTCCAGTCCAAACGTGCGCGCCGGGGACGGGATTCGTGTCGGTGCCACTCGCAGGCTCCACGTGCGAGATGAGAAAGTCGCTGCTTTAAATGGTTACTCCTTGGGGAAAGGGGAATTGAGAAGATGGACTTGTGAGTGGAGCAGGAGTGAGATGGCACCCTATCCTCGGTGATAAATGGGAGCATTAACAAGGCTTGGTCGAGAGGAACCCTACAGATTTATGGCTTCCTGTCTCCACCAGCAGATGCCATTATGGCTGACAGAACAGAATGCCTTTCAAGAGGGAACTGGGCTGGGATTATGAAGAAGGGGGAAAAAAAGCAAGCAGAGTCCGGTGTCCATTTTTATCCACTGGTCAGAATTGGCTGATAGGTTTGAATAGAGCTGGAAGTACCCAGCGTGCGTGTGCTCCCTGCTCCTGTTATTTATAACAAAGTTGGTGAAGGTCATTTAGCATCTCTTTTAGCACAGGAAGAACCCATAATATTTACTGAAAGCATTTTTGCACTCTTGAAAATTAGAGATAATAAAATGAACAGATAGCACTGGAGGCTTCCTTGGCTTATCCAATGGAATAATCTCGATGGGTGCTTAATGTTTACTTTGGAAATGCAGCAAATGATTCTGAAGCTATATTGAATTTTATCTATTTTTATTACATTGCAGAATAATATTTCTCTTTCCTGACAAAATGTTATGACCAGTAATAGCAATGGCAGTTATGCATGTTCAAAAAAGAGTAATCAAATCTCATGCTTCAGGGCATGAGCTGAATTCCCCACTGGGATCCAGAAGGATTTTTTTCCCCCCAAATATAGCAATATACAATCAAGTAGGTATGTTCTTAGAGGATTTCCAATTTCTTGGTTAGGTGCAGATTACATGGAGCAACAGTGTGACCTGGGATTGTGAAAATCCTCTCTTGCTGCAGTTTGGGCTGGTTTGGGTCTGATTTTTCAGCCTAATGTGAGTGAGTTGTTGTGCCTCACAGGAAAGTTTACAGCCACTTCTGTGTGCAATAAAGGGCCAAATGCTCCTTGTGTACCTGACTCTGATAACAGTTCCCATCAGTGCAGTCACAACAAGCTCAGCCCTGTGACTTGCAGTGTTTTATCTTACTTATTTTTGTTGTCCATCTTTCCTTCAGTGACTGTTCTGCTGATAATTAAACGTGGGGATTGTTTTCTTTCCTTCCTTTTTTTCCCCTCTAGAAGTTATATATATGTAGGTACACAATTCCTCTTGAATGAAATTCACAGTGTTGGTGACCCCTTTCACGCTTTCCCTACCATTGTAGAGAAAGAAAAGGTTTTAATTCTGGTAAGTCCTGCAAACAAAGAAAGATTGGATAAATAAATAATTTTCAGTATTGCCAGTTAATGGCATTGTCAGCCTCAGTGTTACTTCTTTCTTTTTAGAATTGTTGGAGGAAAATTATTTTTAAAAGGATTTGGGTTACAATGATTTTAAAAACATCAACTTCAGGACAGACTGAGGAGTCTTTAGAGAAAATAGAGAACCTGTAGATCAGTTGCAGTCCCTGCCTAGGAACAGCTTTGACTGTGCTCACTCCATTGAGGCACATTTGACCAACACCATGCAGATTCAGCAGCTCCTCTGGGCAACCTCTTCCAGTGGCTTTACCAGGGACAAATTCATCCTACTGCTGGAAAACTTGGTTTTTTTGGGGGGCCTTCTCAAATAAAATGGAGAACAGTTTCTTCCCTTCCTCTTTGAGGCAGTTTTGAACATCTTTGCAGACATGTTACCCCCACTCCCAAACCATCCCCACTTCTTCAGCCATCCCCTGCACATCACATTCCCTGGCCCTCATTTCCCTGCTCCGTGGCTGGACAACATATGATTTGAGGTGCAGTGCCAAAACCTGACTGCTGGATTGTGTTTTCCAGCTCCCCAGCAGCGAGTGGGATTACTTCACATGTCTAACACATGACAGTGCTGTTTACATGTCCCAGTTTGACACCCGCCCTTTCTGCAGCAGCATGACACCGTTGACTCACGGAGAGCTCCTGATTCAGTGCAGCCCCAGCTGCTTTCCTGCAGAACTGCTTTGTAATCACTTGTCCCCATCCTATATTTGAGCCGTTGATTATGCATCAGTGACAACTTTGCACTGATTCATCTCGAATTGCATCCTATTTTTTCCGAGTGTTCCTGCAATTTGTCAGGCTCGTTCTGGATTACAATGCTGCCTTCAAAGGCTGCTGCCGTCCCCCCTGGCTCGGCACCATCTGCAGATCTGCTGCTCAATATTTGCTGTTCCACCTCCTGAGACATTAATAAAAGTGTTGGATATTGCCAGGCCCAGGACACTCTCCAGGCATTATTCCAGCCTGACAATGGGCCGTGAGGGGATAATTCTGGAGTGTGGTTTTTCTACCTCTTCCAACCCCCTGCAAGTCATCTGGACCATGTGTCACCCAGGGAACAGGGACAGGACAAGGGAAAATGGCCCCAAACTGTGCCAGGGGAGGCTCAGGCTGGGCATCAGGAGGAATTTCTGCATGGAAAGGGTGGTCAGGCTTTGGCAGGGGCTGCCCAGGGAGGTTTGGAGTGCCCATCCCTGGAGGTTGCTCAGGAATGTGGCACTCAGTGCTCTGGGCTGGGGACAAAGTGGGGACCAGGCACAGCTGGGACTGGATGATCCTTTTCTGGAAACTGTTGGGCCTCCACAAGGCTTCAGGGATGGCCACTGGTAGTCCTGAGCTTCTTCTGAGACCTGTTTAATGTCCTGATCTTCCTTCTGTGCTTTCTAAGTCGTCTCAAACGCTCCTCCTCCTGCAGCCAGAGCTCCCCTCCTCTGACACTGGTCCAGATTATTTCTGCAATCTGATCACAGCTGATTCCCAGGGCGAGGATGAAAGTAAAAAAGGCTTTTTTAGGGTGATCTGTCAGAAACTTTCTCCCTTTGCTGAGTGACAGATGTAATCTTTCCTGGGTCTTTTCCTGCATAGAGAAGGCACTTACCAAACACTTTCTCCTTATTATGTTCCTCCGAGTTGTATCTCATTTGGTGACTTTCTCTTTGTAATTCTTTCCCTGTGTGTTCATGGCCACTGTGAGGAACTCAGATAAGTTTTTGCTGCACTTTTTCACATTTAGGCAAGTACTCATTTGTTTATAGAATATTTCTTTAGGATTTTGCTTTTGTAAGAATATTCTGTGTTGTGCTATAGAATAATCCTTCTGCCCACAAGAGGGTGGAACAGCAGCACTGGGGCAAAATCCTTTTCCCCCTTGGTCTGTACACAGATGAGTTTGGTGGGTTGGTAGGGAAGGTTAAATTTCCCCTCCTGGGATGAAACGCTGCTATCACCAATAATTTCTGCTTTGAGTCATGAGAGCATTTCCAGAGCTCTTTCCCTTCTAATCTTCACTGCAGGATTCACCCTTTGGCTGCAACACAGGCCCTGGGGTTTGAGCTCCCATCTCACTGCAAAAATCTCCTCTTTTGGGGCCAAGTAAGGAGAGTTTCAAGCAGTGCAGGGTTTGCAGAGCTCTGGCTGCAGCCCCCTTCTCCAGCCACATCTGGGGCTCATTTCTGCCCAGTGCCACCAGCTCACTGTCACAGCTGATCTCACTGCACACCCAGCTCACCGCCACCCACGGCAGCCCAGCTCCAGAATTTATCATCATTCACTCTTGCAAAGGCTGAAACAGCCTGGAAGCTTCCCTTTTCTGAACTGAATTTCTCCTTCCTTAAGTCACAACAAGTCTCCAGTTTAAAAGAAACCAAAAATAAGCACTCTGCTTTTTCTGAAATAAGTACAGCAGGTGAAATCGTCATATCATTTGTGGTATCATGTCCCACCAAACCAGCAAAAGCAGCTAATTAAATGAGTTGGATCTAAAAGTTGTTCACGCCACAATCCACAAACCTATTTTCTTCAGTGGATATTAAGTCCCTGATCAGCAAGAACTTGGATTTGTGTGTTTATTTTCTTTCTTAAAAAACAGCAAGCTAGTTAGAATTTTGGAAAATAATAACAATTAACTGGAACTGGGCAAAAATTGACCATAGTCTTCAACAAGTCCTTGGAAAAATACATCATTTTAAAAAAGGAAAGCTGAAATCTGCCATTTTTAGGAAGGAAAAGCATCATCCAGGAGGCAGTGTTCTTCCTGCTCCTTTTTTCTTAAAATACCAGGTTCCATTGAAAAATCTGTTTTAAAAGATTCTTAAAAATAAACTTGGAGTGTTCAAATTGTAAACGGTGATGTTTTATGCAATGTCTCTGTGGCTGCTGCAAAGGAGAAGTTTGAAGATGATATCAGGGTTTTTTCCCAGTAAATCCAAAATACAACTGTGCAGAGCTTAATTTGCAATGAGGAAATGAACAGCACAGGGACTGCATTTAGCTGCCTATGATGCCAGCAGCAATTTTTTATCTTTTATTAGTTTGGTTATTTTGATTATTTATAGCTAAGGAATGAATTTATGCTGAAAATTGGAATAATTGATATATCTGTAAAATAATGTGCCCTAAAATGGTTGTGGTGCTTTGTAAAGCCTCCAGGACTGTGTTGCTTATAAATGGGGAAAAGATGAGGCTAATTTATTATATTTATAATAATTATATTATTAAATATATAATGTTATAAATATTATTATATTTACCTAAATATGTTAAAAATCTGTAATTCCCCAAATTGTCACTTGTCCCATGTACCCCAAGACATCCTGGGAGTTTTTTCCATTCTAGTAAAGATAAATGGACGACCACAGTTTACACATACCTAGCACATTTGTTTAATAAACAATGCTGAGAAAGCTTAACTGAAAATCTACAGGCACTGAAAGGGACAAAATGCTTAATTTCAAGTCATCAAAGTGTTTCCATTGAAATGTAATTTTAATAAATTGGTGAAAGGTGGAAGTTTTTGTATGGCAGAACGCAAGAGTTCAAAAAACAAAAAGTGAAAACTGAAGGAAAGCAATGGGGTTTTTCTATAGAACTCCCCAAAGTTTGTTCTCAATATTTGTGAGAACGTTTGCACCTGGCTCCAACGACTGAACGATCATTTCTGGGTGGGGCTCGCTCGCCCCAGGTGTTCCCAATCTCCATTAAATTGGGGTGATGCAGATCCCAAGGAGCTGCTGCAGTTCCCCCAATGAGCAGGGCAGGGGCACCATTTAAGGGATCCACCAGGGTCTGCCAGGTTTTGGGAGGATCAGGATGCTCCAGGGAGAGGATTTCCCTTCCACTGCTCAGCCCAGCCCAGCTCTGCACATCATTCTCTCAGGTAAGTGATTTTCAGTTCTATTTTTTTACTGTGCTTTTACTCTGGCCTGGTTTGAGTTTGTTCTGTGAAGGAATTTCTCTGAAGGAAAAAGGATAATTTTTTTCTCTCCATAAGCAGAGAGAAACTTAAGTTCGTTGATTTACCTGCAAACTCAGGTGCTGAAGTGAATTGTTGATGCCTAAGTTGGTAACATAGTTAATGCTTTGTCTGTAATCGATGTGTCTTTAGTTAAAAAATGGAGTTTTGTCTGTGGATCACAATCAATTGAGAAGCTGGAGATGGAAAGCTAAGGGTTTTCTGTAGAGATGACTGAAAGTTATAAAAGAACACCTCAGAAATGTGAAAGTCTAAAGCACTAAGAGTAAAAACTGTGAGGAAAAGTAGTTTCCTAATTGGAAATTTAGGAATGAGAAGTAAGGTGTTCAGAAACAAGAAGACTTGCTGGTAAACAATAATAATTGGGTTTGTGTTAAAAGGGTTGAAAATAAGAGTGATAAAAACCTGGAATTGGTCTTGGTTTTGGGTGTGAAGGCTAACTGTGGTGCAATAATGCTGTATTTGTGGTTATTTAGAAAAAGTGCGGTGTGGTTCTCTTTCTTGGATTAAAGCAAAGTCCTGGGAGTTTTTCAATGTCCCTCTCTGGCTGGAACATTCTTCCCTCTGCTCCCAAGTGCCGAGGCACTTGTGGAACTCCTGTGTCACTGGTGGCCAGCTCTGCCAGGTGTTCAGAGGAGGCTGGAGGGGCTCTGCACACCCCTCAGGGCTGGAGAGCCCAAATTCAGGTGTTTTCCATCCCCTTATTATCTCCTGGCAGTGCTGAGCCCATCAGGGTGATGCCTCCTGCCCAGAGACAGAACTGGCTTTGGTGCCTGGGACCCCTTGGGAAAACGTTCGGTTGTTATTTTCTGTGCAAAAGCTTCCTGAGAGAGAAGTCTCAGGCTGTTCAGGTTTGCTTTTAGGGTTTTCCATTTAAAAAAATGATGTTTAATGGGGGAACGGAATTTTAGGTTTGTGGAGCAATATTACAAAAGGAACCATTGAGCCATTTTCATGGAGGTTGAATGACACCTTTATGGTCCTTTCTCTACTCCTGCTTTTAATATAAATGGTATAGCAAATACAGGTGAAAAAAAGGCAAAAAAAAAGCCCACCTGTCAAAATATAGCTCTGTTTGGTTACCTCTGTCCATGGGACAATTTTAGTAACCTGTCAATCAATGGGCTGCTAAATAGCCTCTCCAAAGCACAATCTGCTATTTCAGACGACATCAGTGTGTCAATCATTTATTGAATCAAAGCCAAATTTGAAGCAAAGCAAGCCCAGTTTGTCAATCACTGCTCAGTATTCTCTCCACTAAGCACCTGACAGCTTTTAACTTTTCACTTTTATATTCCATGCAGCTAGTTAAGATTCTTTCATTTTTAATTGGCCTTCCTTTATGATTGGTAGCTAAGCAACTAATATGTTGTTTTATATGGTAATAATGGGCCCAAACTTGAGAGCTTTCTTGACCATCCCTATTTGTTGTTGGGAAATTATTTTCCTTCAAGTTGCTAAATAGCAGATGTAGCAGAAACAGTTATTTAATTATGGGTTGTCCTGTTGTTTCTATCTATAAACACTTTTGGCACTGTTTAAAAATAAATACTGCATGCGCTGGCAAATATATACTGAGTGATTTTAACTCCTGATAGAGTCCTTTGGAATTTCACTGCTCATTTACAGGGAAAACTGGGTGCAAAAAGGAAAGGATTGCCAAAAAAGCAGTTTGGAAAAATATTAGCAGAGGACAGAGCGAGAAATCTGTTTCAGAATCCTACTAGGCTTTAATCCAACCTGATCAGCTTTCAGTCTTAATTTAGGTACAATTAAATTTCTGAGGCCAAGTACAGTGCTGCGAGCCACCCTCTCTCAGAATTAGCCAAAAAGTCCTTCCCCAACAAACTAGTCTGCCTATTTCGTGTGTTCATTTTGTGTGCTTTGATTTAATTAAAATTTTCAGCGCTTGAGATGCAAAACTTTGGGGTGGGAGTGGGGCTCCTCCAGATCTTGGGGTGGTTTCCATCCCTCTCCCCACCATGCACAAGACAAGCCCTGCCTTCCATGTGTGTGAAATGAGCCCACAGCTCCCAGAAAATGCTCCTGCCTTTCTATTCCCAAAGCCTGTCATCAGCAAAGCCAA
Organism: Ammospiza caudacuta; assembly: GCF_027887145.1. Classification (NCBI taxonomy): domain Eukaryota; kingdom Metazoa; phylum Chordata; class Aves; order Passeriformes; family Passerellidae; genus Ammospiza; species Ammospiza caudacuta. The sequence goes on from NC_080607.1 coordinate 18,188,336, forward strand.
AGTGTTGTTCTCAGACAGAAAGAATCAACTTTCTGTCCTTCCCATGAAAGGAAGTTTGGGAAAAGAACTATTTCTGTGTTACATAAAAACTCTATTTTGGGTTCAAAAGAGTTTTCTTCATTTAATTCTTTTGCATATCTGTTTGATGGGCTTCTGGCTGTCTTTTGACAGACTGCTGTCATCTGGTTTGATCCAAAACTGTGAAACTCCAGATGTGCCCAAGAACTTGGGAGAACATGGGCTTCGTTTTGCAAAAAGCTGCAGGAGGCTCTGAGGCAATCTGATACAGAATGTACTTCCCAGCCCTATTTGAATTTTACATTGGGCTTTCTGCTTCTTTTCACCAAAGTAAAAAGGAAAAGAGACTGACAGCACATGAGGATTGACAGGGGAGAGGCAAATGGGAGCTGTGGAGCCTGGGGTGTGCAGAAATCCAGCCCAGTGATAAATGTGGGTGCTTTTCCCCTCTGGGAGGCTGAGGGAGGTTCAGGAGAGTTCTGGGGATGCTGTGCTGGGTCTGTGCCCCTCTCAGGCTGGAGATCCCAGCAGGCTGCTGAGATTGGGGAATTAACAACCACCAATAAAACCTGTAAAGCACATCTTCCTGGGCAGCCCCAGGAAAACAGCAAATTTCTGACAAATGAGTTCATGAGGAGGTGCCAGAAATACGGTTTGGTTTCTCTCCTCTTGGTGAGAATTGTGCCTGTCCTGGGTGTCCATGGCATTAACAATGACGAGCTGGAGATCAGGTGTACACAAACGAGGAGTGAGCAGGAGATGTTTTTGTGCACAGATCTTGCGCTCTCTCTATTTCACACTCTCTCTATCAGCAGCTATTAGGCAGAGCCTGCTCAGAGAAGATGTTCTGGTCCCAGGCTGCCTCTGCAGCTTGGCACAGATTGCTCCTCTTGGCTGCCAGGGTGTTCAGGCCTGGCTGAACACGAGCTGAGCTCTGGTGCTCAGGCAGCTGAGCACAGGGGAAACCCACACAGCACCCACCTACACAGCACCTGGCCTGTGAATTGCCTTGGGATGCTCCGTGCAGCAGTGAAGAGAGGCAGGATCATAAATATTGTGCAAATAGGAGAGGGGCAGGGTCAGCCAAGCCAGGCTGCTCACAGGGGCTTCTTACAACGGCTCTGTGGTGGTCATTCCATTGATGTGAAATGTCAGCCTGCCTGCATGGGTGTTGCACTCTTGTCCTGTAGCTGCTCTTCAGGACCCTCTGGATCAGCAGAAAGGATCATTTTGAAGTGTTTAGCATGTAAATTGTACAGTGGTATTTCTAGGTGAAGCCTCTTGGTCAGGCGCATCTCCAGATCTTGGTTGGCATTCCCAGCCGGGCAGAATTGGTGGAATGTTTTGGTTTTGTTTTTCTTTTTTTTGTTTTAATGACTGATTTGCCCAGTGTCCTGTGCACCCTCTGGCAGTCAGGGCTGTGCTTTAGTGTCATTGACTACACAAAGGTTTGCAGAGCCATTTGTCCCTGGCAAAATTAAATGTGGGGTCTGGGTCTGTTCTCTGAGCCCTTCCTGTGCTACCTGGGACCAGAGAGAGGAGGAGCAGGAGATTTTGGGAATGCTGCCCAGTTTTGTGCCCTGGGAGCTTTCTCCTGGGTTTGTTGCTGTTCCTCTGTGGTTCCTGGAGCTCCTGGCAGAGCCCTCCTGTCCCTGGCTGAACTGTGCAGGGCTCTCCTGCTGAACTGTTCATATTCCCCATCCCTCACTGAGCCGGCCCATTGCTCCAGCAATGTGTCAGAAGGTTGATCAGTGTCAACTGCTGCCTTTGTTCACCCCTGCCATGGGAGCATCACAAAGCCAGAAATGATGAATCCCTCTCCTAATTGGGAATGGAGGGAGAATTGCCAAAGCAGAATGCAGTTACCTGTGCTGGAGCTCAGCCAGGACACTCTGGTGAGCACAGCCACCCTCCCAGCGAGCGAAATGGGATTTTAGCTGTGCTGAGGGCTCAGATTCTGTGAGTTTACATCTCAAACACCCACGGAGCAGGAGCACTGAGCAGCCCCTGACTCAGCAGGAAGCCTGGCCCTGTCACCTCGTTGTTCCCGAGTCTGCTCTGCTGCTCCTCCAACCCACTGAGCAGTTCCAGGAGCTTCTTACAAACCATTTTTATATCCAGAATTTAACACTGGGTGCTGTAACTGGTGTCATTTGGATGTACTAACTGCTAACTCTGCAGCTTTCACACAGAACAGCAGGTGTGACCCTCCCTGGGGACGCAGCAATCTCAAATGCCAACTCAATGCCAAGGGAGGCTTTCCCTGTGGGTGGGGATGCTCCAGGTGGGCTTTGCTCAGAGCCACCTTTGTCCTACAGGGCAGAGCTGAGAGCACAATGGGTTAATGTGCACATGCAGATGGATGCTGGAGGCAATGCAAGGGATTGAAAACCATGGAAAATCACCCTGAGAGGTTTGAAAATAGCAACAACAAAAATTAAGATGGCTTCATTTAGAAACCTGGCTATTGTTTGTTCTTAGCTAGCTCAGTCAGCTGTGGGTTTTTATAGCTGTGAGCATGAGCTGGTGTGTGGAGATGAGAGGTTTGAGTTGGATATCAGGGAGAATTTCTCTCCTTATGGAATTGTGCAGCCCTGCCCAGCTGCCCAGGGCAGTGCTGGAGCCCCCATTGCTGGAGGGGTTTGAGTTGTGTCAATGTGGCTCTTGGGGACAAGATTCAAACTTGGCACTGCTGGGCGAGTGGTGGGACTTGATGCTGCTCAAGATCACTCCACGATTCTCTAAATCTGAACAGATGCCCAAACTTCAAACACCTGTAAACCCTGGGGTTGGTTATTCCCAGATGACTAATGGGAACTAACATGCGTTCCAGGAGAGCCTGAGTGCAGTGACAGCTCATGGGCAGGGCAGGGCCCTGCAGGGTGAGCTCTGCACTCCCCCAGCCCTGGCAGCGTGTGGGCATTCCCAGCCCCTCCTGCAGCAACCCCAGCAAAACTGGTGTGAGTGAGGTGCTCAGGGCTCCAGGGCACGTAAAGGGTTAAAATCCCTTGAGCTCCAAACACAGCCAGCCCCATTTCCCCCAGCACCCCAAGGTTTCCCTGGCACCTAAAGGAGAACAGGAGGGCTCCCCTGGAGCTGGGCTCCTTTGCCAGCTTAGAGACCAGAGCAGTCACATCAGCCTGAAAAGAAATCTGTGCTCCTTCATGCCTCAGTTTCTCTGGGGGTTAATACTGACGGGGTGCTTCCCAGAACTTCCTTTTCAGAGTGGCATCAAACTTAACTTTCACTGGTTTTTGAAGATTTTCTGGTAAAAGGTAGTTTCATTTGAAAATGATGCTCTAAAATATAGTATGAGTTACCAAATCTTGTAATTCCTCTTCAAATTACTCTTCACTACTATTTACTTTAAGTGTAAAATTATATATTTATAATGTATGTTACTAATACATATTTACAATATATATTACTAGGAGAGTGCCTAGCAAAAAACTTGCCTTATTATTTGATATTACTTGAAATTTGATGCTACTTTGATATTACCTGAAGCTCAAGGTCTCAGTTCTCATTTCCAGCAGAAAGATCAGGTCATTCATTGGCAGGTGTGTGCTACATTGGTGAGGTTGGTTTGCCCAGGAGGGATAAATGACTCCTCCATTTCCATTTGTATTTAACCTCCCTGCTCTGCTTTCTCTTGGCCCCTCTGCTGTCCCTGCTGTGCTGCCTGGGCTGGGGGTTGTTCCCAAGCCTGCTGCAGGTTTCCTGTTGGGAAGTGCAGGCTGTGGTGGTGTTTGGGGCACTAATGATCACCAAAGGCTGCTCCTTACACAGCCATGGACTGTCACGTTGATTATAAGCTGGTTTTTTACTTTTTTTCCCCCCTGACTCACTTCACAAGTCTCTTGAAAGAAATGAATTTGGAAGACATGAAGGGAGTTTCTGTGCAGAATTCAGTTCTCACTTCCATGGGCAAATTTCATCAGCTTGGAATTTAAGGGCTAATTCTGCTGAAGTTGTGTTCAACTGGCATGGGCAGCCAGCGAAATGAGAGAACAGCAAGGAAATAATTAAATGTTGTGCAATTAGGGCTGCAGCAGCACGTCAGGGTACAAATAATACAAGATGAGATCTCCTTGCGTGGATTAAAGTTGTATTTATTGGGTAGCCTTTGATCTGTGCTATCACCAGCCCAAACCCTGGAGAGCAGCAGCACTGTCTGACCCCAGAGCAGCCCTGGCTCAGGTGGTGCCAGGTGAGGAGCTGCAGGGAGGTGCTGATTGCAGCTATCACATGATCAGAAGAGACAAACAAGGTCCAGTTCTGAGCAATTAATATTTGGATTATACTTATTTACTGCAGGTGCATTTAAGCTTCAAATGGGTTATGATTTTATCCTGAGTTCCTGTAACAGACTGGGGTTTAAAAAGGCAAACCAATAAATGTTTAGATCAAATATTCAGTAGATAATTCCCAAATCCAGTTTGTGGGTTTGGGGCTGTTTTGTCTCCCATTTTTGCGTGCTCTGGGCCATTGTTTGGGCAGAGCTTTCCGAAGCAGAGCAGCGATGCTCACCGAAATATTCGGCTCCTTCCAGGCAGGCTGGCTTTGGGAGAGGTCCCTGCTGTGGAACAAACCTGTTTCCTTCTCTGGGATGTGTCAGTTAGAAACACCAACTGCAAGGATTTCTTCTGTTCTCACGAAAAAGGAAGGAAACAGCTGGTAAATGTTTCACAGATGGTAAAGCTCTTGGCATCTCTCAGGAGAGGGCCACCCATACAGATGGCTCATTATTTTAACATTTGGATTTTCATCTTATTAAAACATCTTTTTTTTTTTTTCTTTCCCCTGGTTTTATTTAGCATCATAAATTCTCTTACACTTTAGTTAACAACTCGGTGATTTGGGGGAAGTGTGTGTGCTGTAAGGAACATCATTTGGCTAAACCACGGATCTGCATCATTATTCCCTGCTCTGATGTGGAACGAGTGGACTTGAACCTGATTAAAAACACCAAATGCAAGCAAATGCTTGGAAATATGACTTTATCAAGCAAAGGTCAGCTGAGCCTGTATAGAAGCTGAATTATTCAGTAAATGAAGGAATGTAGTGAGCGAAGCAAACATTTCTGTCTTGGGCATTGCATCAATTAATGCCAGGCTGCTTTCTGCACATACCCCAGGAGAGGGGCCTTGATGTGCTCCCTGAGCCTGGTTTGTGGTGAGAGCAGCACTAAATGCAAAATGCCAACTTTACCAAAAAGTACAAAATACCACCTTTGCAAAAAAAAAAAAAATACAGAATGCCAGCTTTACCAAAAAAAAAAAAAATACAGAATGCCAGCTTTACCAAAAAAAATACAGAATGCCAGCTTTGCCAAAAAAAAAATACAGAATGCCAGCTTTACCAAAAAAATACAGTATACCACCTTTTAAAATACCTGGGGAGGGATCCAGGGAGAGGGGTTCAGAAATGGCTGCACAGATGTGTGTGCAGATCTTTGGCCCTTTCTGCCATAGAATGCAGGAGATAACATGGGAGACAGGAGGAATGTGCAGAGAGCTCTGGGTGGAACCCCAAATCTTCCCCTCTGTTCTTCAGACTTTCTTTGTGTGAAGTTTTAGCAGGGCTCCCCATGAAATGACTAAAATATAGGCCTGTGGTATAAATATAGATCAGCAATAGCACAGATTGCTCTATGGATCAACCTATAAAGATGAAAAGTAGCAATTGATGCATGTCCTACAGCTGCCTTGTAAATCTCATTGGGGTCTCAACCAAGAGGAGCTGCCTGAAAAGCTCTGGGTGCTCCACAGTTAGGCTTGTGCTCTGCAATTGTCTTAATTAAAAATTAAATAATCAGGAGTGGGAAGAAAGAAACCCAAGTCTTATTTTGCATTTGTATGAGCAACTCCCCATTGATTCCAGTAGGTTACATCAGCAGTGAAGGCTTGACCCGAAAGCTGCCTACAAATATTCCATTAATAAATACAGGGACAGATTTGTAGCATGTAAATCACTGGAGCTCCACTGATGCCAGTGTAGTTGTGCTGATTTACATCAGCTGAAGAGTTGGCCTCTGGAATTCACATTCCTTCTGAGATCAAAGATGTGTCAGCAAATGGTGAACTTCATTTGTATTTTTTAGCCTTCTAATTTAAAAATAGCCCAATAGATTTATGATTCCATGGCAGGGCTCTTATGGCCAGACTTTGGATGCCACGTTTCGGCCAGACACCACTCAGAGGCAGGCTGTAAATCCTCCCCAAATGGGGGTTTAGCTGCGATGCTGAAAGCCCTGCAATGCCTGTGGGCACTGCTGTGTCCCATTCACAGAGGATGGGCCAGCCCAGCATGGCCCAAAGCATGAGCAGCACCGGGGGCTGGCACAGCTGCCAGCTCACATTCACTCACAGCCATGAGTGACAAAGTTGTTGCCATTTCTGGGAGCTGGCTCCGTCCATTTGTTGTCTTTCTTCTTGGAGAGGTTGAAAAATAAGGGGGTTGTGGAAGGAGCTGGGTGGCATGGCACTGCTGGCACTGCCATTGCTGCAATTTAAGAGCTGGGGGCTCTTAAATTGTCCCCAGGGATGTTCCAGGTAGGGATAACTCAATGCACAGACCAAGAAATGGATGGTACCATTGTGTCCTTTTGTTTGATTCCCCATGGAAACAAATTAAATGCAATAACGCTCTCAGGGATAATAAATTTCAGCAGATAGCCACAAAAATCTGGTAGTTGTGAAGTGGAGGGAAGCTGGGTTAAAATGGGTGGCCAAATGGAGGTGGGAGAGCACCTGAATAAACTCCTTGGGCATAAGGAAACTGGGGAATCCTTTAGGGATTTGACACAGCTTCAGGTGGGTTTGCATCATCTTGGGGTTCATTGACTGCAAGATCCCGATCCAAAGTGGGGTTGGCTAGCTCTTGCCATATAAAGTTAAAAGCTGCATATAAAGATCTTGCCCTGTAAAGTGCCACTGTCCTGTTTTTTAGCCTTTAATTGTTAATTTATTGTGATAGCTGGAGACTGGGGCTCTTCAGTTGAGACTGAACTGCTCTGTACCACTGATATCCTTGTGGTGTTGAGGTTTGGGGGCACTGTGCTCCCTGGGAAAGGGCAGAGTGGAAATGATGCAGAAAGTGAAATGAGGAAGAGGCTTTGTCTCTCTTGAGAGCTTGTATTTGCAACAAATAAATGCCAGTGTTATTTCTGAGCTCTTCTAAAAGAGTTTCTTTTAGAAATATTTATGTATGTCTAGATTTCTATATATAAATAGATAATATCTGCACAACAGCAGATTCCAATGAGCATCTTGAGCATAACACAAACACAAGTGGCGGATGGAAAACCAACTGAGGAACTGGACTTAGGGGTGCAAACCCCACTGAAATGGGTTGGTAAAAGTCACATTGTTTACATGTGGCTGAATGTAGCCAGGAGCGTTAGGTTTACACCCCTCTGAGCTGTGCCCTGCGTGGTCAGGGGTGAGCAGGATGGAGCAGAGGCTGTCCCTGTGCACAGTGATGCCCTGTGAAGGTGTCAGTGCTGCCAGCAGGAGTGCAGGAGCAGCGGCCTTCTCATCACACAACAGTTCAGTGCCTGTTTCACCCTCAGAAATGCATCTCCTAATTTTGTGTAGGCTCAGATGTGATTAGCTTGCAAGGGAGCGTGGATTGCATCTCCGGAATCTAACGTGGGCATGGGGCTCTCTTTTTGATCATTATAGGGTATGAGTGTTTTGTAATTCTTCTAGTGCAAAAGAAGCTGTTTGGTGACAGGCATCAAGTCAAATTCCTGCAAGAGGCTGGCAGCAGAATACATTTGTCTGTTTAACTGCATGCAAAACACTTGTCAAGACAGATTCTGGTCCCTTTTCCTAAGCAGGGCCTCTCGCTACCTTGTGTTGCAGATAACCTGGCAGGGCTGAGCCTGGGAGCAGGGCAGGCACACTCACATCTGCAGGTAGAGGAAAACAGAGCAGTTTAAACCCTCCAAAGCAGTGACAGCGTGTCTGGTTCCTCAATGCCATGGTGTCCATAGGATGGATGTTTGGAGATGATGAAATTCCCTTGGGAGAGGACCCAGGGCCTGCAGGAAGTGTGGTGGTGGTGGGGAGGCTGCTGAGCGTGCAGGGGTGGCAGGCAAAAGGGAACAAAAGCCTGGAAATGCAGCTCCAACTCCCTCTCTGGAGGAGGAAATTAGTTCTGCTTCTTTCCCCTCCCACTGTGCCTGGGTGTGATATAAAAGTTTATAAGTGCAGGGCTGGTGTTGCCACTCGTTGTGCTGCTGTTCCAATTAGAGCTTTGCTGTCTTTGGGGCCCTGTTTGATGTTAAAATCTCATCCTCTTGCTGTGCCTCCCTGCTCCTCCCTGGGCTCTCCATCTCCCCTGGATGTGTTCCCTTCTTTCCATCCTCCTCACTTTTGCCTCCTGTTGTCTGCTTCCCTCCCGTGTGTGTCTCTGTGCCGGTTCAGGAGTGTTATTCCATCATTCCGAGTGCTGGAGCTGCCTCTGGGGCTGTCTCCTCCTTTACAAAGGTGAAGGGCAGTGTCACCTCTGCAGCTCCCAGCCTCAGAGGCCACAGAGCCAGGCAGGCTCTGGTGCTCAGCTCTGACAGAACCTGCCCGAGTTTGAGGAGGAGGCAAAAACAGGATGGGCTTGGGAGTGATGAACCTGTCACAAACCTCATCTCTGAAAACTGCAACAATACTGGTGAGGAATAAGCCTGTGACGGTGTTCACAGGGGTTTTAGGATGAGGGAAGAGACAAGGATCTGACTCCATGTTTTAGAAGGCTTGATTTATTATTTTATGATATATATTATATTAAAACTATACTAAAAGAATAGAAGAAAGGATTTAATCAGAAGGCTGGCTAAGAATAGAATAGCAAAGAATGATAACAAAGCTTCGTGTCTCGGCTCTGTCCAAGCCAGCTGACTGTGATTGGCCATTAATTGCAAACAACCACATGAGACCAATCCCAGATGCACCTGTTGCATTCCACAGCAGCAGATAATCAATGTTTACATTTTGTTCCTGAGGTCTCTCAGCTTCTCAGGAGGAAAAATCCCAAGGAAAGGATTTTCCATAAAAGATGTGTGTGCCATAAGCCCCCACCCTGGAATTCCTACCCTTGTCCCCCCTGTGCTTTCACAGAGTCCCTGCTTTTGCTGTGCTGTCATGGCACAGATGCTCTGTGCTGCCTTTCTGTTCCTGTTTCAGCGTGGAGAAGTCTGTGCTACCTTAATTATGAACCTGTTATGCTTAACTTTCCCTACCTATATGTTTTTTAATGTCTTCTCTTGAGGTGACAATGAAAGTGGTGGCTGTGCCTCTGCTGCAGAGCTCCAGCTCCAGGCTCTGCACTCACCTGTGCCATAACAGTGCTTTGATTGTTCTGTGATGCAGATTGAGCTCAGCACTGATGCACCACCCTCCTTAGAACAACTGTGTGTGCTCAGCTTCCCTCGGCACTGTCCTGGTGCCCGCTCAGCACTGGGGTGGCTTAATGACAAATGCTGTGGCAGAGATTTAAACACTTGCAAAGACCTGCTTATTCTTTTACGTGAATAGTTGTGAGCATCTCCCCTTTTTTGGGGGAATAGGGGTGGGCTCCAAAGGAATGTGCTGGTGGAAGGGTGAAAAGGCCTCAGCATACAGCAGCCAGCTCTGTGACCCTTTGTAGGTCATCCCTGCTTGGGTCAGGGCTCAGCCTCTGAGCCTGCATCCCTGCTGGAGTTTGCAGATGAGCTATTCCAGCTTCTCTGTGCACCCACCAGCTCCAGCAACGAAACTTCAGGGACAATAAAATTGCTAAAAACGTGCATTTCCTTTTCCACCTTGTGCACATCCGATGGGGGAGAATGTTGGTGGATGTGGTGTGAGGTTATGAGGTTCTGTACAACTCTTGGCTGTTTGCTGAGCTGCACCTCCATTATTCCAGCAGAACTGAGAGAAGTAATTCAGTCATGTTTGTCAAGCGCAAATGCAAAATAATAATTATCCTCCTGCAGCCCCTTGCTGTATATCCACTTCCATGTGAAATTGCCCTCAAACTGAGCGGACTTGGCCAGGTGAGCATTCAGGTGAACCTGTCAGAGCAGGGGCTCCCCAGCCCAACTCTTGCACTTGTCCTTTTCTAGTGCTGCCCCTCACATGTCCAACCCAAGGCCTCTTGGCTGGGGCAGGAGTCCCCACCTCCTGTCTGGTTTTTTTCCTTTGTTTGCTCAGTTCTTTGTTTGCAGAGCTCAGTAGAACTCAGCTATAGCCACAGCTTCTTTTAAAAAAACCCTATTTCATCCTTTTTATGAATGCTCTAAATATAACTATTGAAGCAAAACAATGCAGTCAGATAAACAAAGAGATGCAGGCAGTGTAAGCAAAAGCCTCTTCAGCAGGTCTCGAGTCAGGCAGCTTTCCTTTCTTTTGTGTGTTTTAGCTAACAGCCCATTGAGCCAACAATGAGAAAAAAGGGAACTGAGGCTTAGTGCTCCTCCTCACTGCTCTTTCAAAGGTATTAATACCAGGAGGAAAGGTGGGAGTAAAGGAGCTGAGATGAGCCGGGACTGTGGTTTACCTGGGCAGCAGGTGAGGACTGGGGTGCTCAGGTCACAGCCCTGCTGTTCAAAGGGACTGCAGTGCTTTAAGGGGCTCCTGTCCTTGTGTCACAGTGCTGGCACCCTGCCTCTCCCCCGGATGCTGTGGGAATTTACAGAGTGAGGTAACACAGGAACCTCCTGGCCAAAGGAGATGGAGGAAAGGCTTTGGGGCGCTCAGGTCACAGCCCCGCTGCTCAAAGGGACTCCCAGGTGCTTTAAAGGACTCCTGTCCTTGTGTCACAGTGCTGACACCTCCCTGCTCCCCCTGGCTGCTGTGAGATGCAGATTTACAGAATGCTCTGGCTGAGGAACCTCCTGGCCAGGAGGAGATGGAGGAAAGGCTTTGGGGTGCTCTGGGGTGCCCTGCAGCCACAGCAGTAACCAGAGTGCAGGTGACTTTGGGGCCCTCTCTGCTATTGAAATTGTTAATTAAATTGCTCCCTATTTCCTCCTGGGCTCTCCATTCCCCCTGGATGTTTTCCCTTCTTTCCCATTCTCCTCACTTTTTCCTCCTGTTGTCTCAGCAGTGGAGGGTGCTCAAGGCACAGGTGCCCCCAGAGGATTTCTGTAACCTCACAGATTCCAGGGCAATTCCAGGGCACAATGAGCAGCAAGGCAATGCTTTTACTACACAATGAGCATCAAAAGCCTCATTTTCTGATTCCCCCTCTGATGCTTTGATCCCCACCCCATGTGCCATGGCTGGTAGGAAGACAAGGTAAAACTAAGGTTAGCAGGAAAAACACGGGTTAACTTTTTAATATGTGTAATATCAGTGCATGTTAGTAACGTATTTTAGATCAGCTACTTGGACAATCATGGAATAAATAATTCTGCAAACTCTTGCTCTGAGGGCACCTCTTGGGGTGCGGATGAGGGAGGGGAAGGTTGAACCCAGGCACTGTAACACTGATAAAGCACACAAGACTTTGTAGGGGCACTAAATACAGCCTTATTTTCAGTGAGGAGTTGGGCTGTTCCTGAGGATCCCACGACAGGGCAGTCAGCATTTCTTGTGCAGGCTGGACAGCAAGCACGAGGCTGTAATTGTTTCCCATGGAAATTGCTGTTTAAGTGGATCTGATGCATAAAACATCCCCAGGAGCAGGTTGCTGTGGCTGCACACAGAAGCCATTCAGTAGCTGGTGTTTCAAACATCTGTGTTGCCACAGGTGCCTTGGGAAGCCTTGGCCTGGGTGGTTCAGCACTGCCCCTCTCTGGAGCTCTGTCCATTCAGGAGATGGGTTTGGAGCACAAACCCGGGTGTGAGGGATGTCCTGCCCGGCCTAAAACCCTGAACTGGGCAAGAAACACCTTTAAATTGCTTTGCTGATGGAGAGCTTACCTCAGGATGGGTTTAAGCGATAAGGAGGTGATAAACCAGCGGCAGGGCTGGCTTGGGATGCAGTGTGATGCAGGCTTTGGTCAGGAGCACTGAGCAGGCTCCAGGGCTGTCCCCAGGGCTGTGGATGGTGACACAGAAGGGGCCTGTGGCCCTGAGGAGTGAATGCTGTGCACAGCAGAGGCTGCAGCCCCTTTGGGACAGGATGGAGGGAAGGCAGAGCCCGTGGCTTCTCCCCCTGCAGATGCTCCTGGTGGCAGCTGGGCTGTGAAAGGCCCTGCACAGCTCTGGCTGCGGGGCTGCTGCTCCCTAAAACAGCTCCTGGTGACATTATCCACAGCACAGGCCAGCTCTGCGTTAATGCCCAGCAAATGCATTTGAATAGCTGATGAACGGGTCTGTAACGTTCAGCTGCCATTCCAAATTGTATTAGAAACCAAGGATTTAGGGAATTGATCTTTTAGGGTAGCTCTAAATATCCTACTTCTTCTGTCTCCTATTAAATAAATAGAATTTATCCTCCAAATCAATCCTTTTTTTTTTATTCTTTCCTGCTCACTGAACAACAGGAATGATGGGCAAGGGCTGAGCTTGGGAACTGGGCTCCTTTGGAGCTGGGGTTTTGCAGCAGGTTAAGGGCCACAAGGAAAACCTGTGGCCAATTGCTGCCTGGGGAGGGGTGCTGGGGCTGCCCACCTGGCCATGGGGTTCATGCTCCTGCCAGAACAAGGGATGGGCTGGGGCAGGGCAAGGGGGGAAATGCGCTGGCAGAACATCCAACACCTCATGGGAGCATCTCCCACACTCTGCAAGGGCTGCAAGGGACTCAGGGCTTTAGGGCTTTATTCAGGATATGAATAATGGACTTGGGGCCCATTATTCATACCCCCCATCTCCCCTGCAGAAATGATCTCTTGGTTTTTATACCATTTCTAATTTATATAAAGCCACCGGGGTCTGGGACAGGCCCATAGTGAGTGGTGTTTCCTTGCTGAATCCTTGACCAGCTCCCTGAGGATGGTTCCACTTCCTCTCTGAACAGAGAAGAGTTCCCTCCTCTGAGCATTCTCTTCATGGGAACCCAAAGCAGAGTCCAGTGTGCCAAGATTTCCCATTGATGTTACAGAATTCAATCTGAAGAATTCTTGGCTAATCATTAACTCACCTGTTTGCAATCCATTCATTTTTATTTCACCATTTATTTTAGGAGGGACCATCAAAATCTGAAGACTGATAATTTTTATGGGAGCAAGCATATGATGATATTTAATTAATTACAATGACAACAATAACCTTAATTTTCCAGCTATTCCCCAAAGAGAAGTGTGTTTTAATTAGAGATGCCACAAGGACAAATTAAATCTGGATTCAAGCTTTGGTTCATGGCATTTGTTTTACAGGAGTAAGGAGAGAAGATGTCTCCATGTAAACATAATCTGAATTTTTTTGGAAGCTCCTCCAAATGGCAGGGATGGAGAGAAGATAAATTTTGCTGATGGAATTTGGTGTGACATTGGTAATTCTCAGAGGGACTCCACAGTGCAGTGTGCCAGTGTGGATGTTCTTTGCTTTTATAAAGGTGACAGACTTGACCTGTCATGTACTAGTTACACCCTGGACAGACTAGAAATGTCACAAACTGCTAACACTTACTACACAGCACATAAAAGCTTCTTCTTGTGAAGCTGTGGCACTTAAGAAGGTGGGGAGCTGCTTTCCTGCTCTAATTTGTTGGGTTTTTTTAACTCTATCCTCCCTTAAGATGTATAACAGAAATTACTGGTGGGGGGGAAGGGATTTAGCAAGCTTAGAATGACTGCATTAAATAACCCAAATATGGTGTTAAAATGTCCGGATTTCCTCTCAAGATGGAATTCATTTTTCTGTAAAATGTCTTCTCAAGTTTCATGTCTGGGTAGCTTTTATTTGTCCTTCCTTACCTGTTTTTTAGGATTTTCTTAGACTAGCGGTGAAAATGAAATACATGGTACGTAGGTGAACGTGTCATGAAAACCTTGAGTAAAATGAGTATTTGCTTGGTGGGAATTCACTCTTAACTTGAGCTTGGAGAAGACTTGAGCAGTTTTGAGGCTGTCAGTGTCTGATTTGCCTTTACTGTGTGTGGCTTTCCCTTTGTGCTGGTTTCCAGAGGAAATTGAGCTCTGAGCAAAGCAAACACAGAGCCTGGCTCGCCCACCCCAGGCACACAATGTCCATATCAGCAGGTGATTAATGCCCAGCTCGGGTGCTTGGGGCCGCTGAGCTCTGTGGAGCTCAAACCAGAGCTGAGCTGCATTCCAGGGCTGAGCTGCATCCCCTCCTCTCCTGGGGCTGAGCCTCCTCCTCCTCCTCGGTGAGGTGTTTGCCCACGATAACGTTGTCCAGCACACAAAGGCTGTGGGCCTGGTCTCGGGGAGCTTGAGCCAGCCTGGTTTGGTCTGGAGGTCCAACCTGAGCCTCCAGGGCTGCCTCTGCTGGCTTATCACATGGAGCTGCCTTCTCTAGCTAAATCTCCTCCGCTCCTCAAAGTCAACAGCTGCTGCCCTGCAGACCAGCCCTGGTAATTGATGTTTGAAATATTAGCTGCCCACGGAGGTGTGTGTTTGCTGAAATACAGCTCGGGTTTGCCCTTGCTTGTTCGCACTTCCAGGGAGCCTTTCACTTCCTTATCACCTGATCCCATTTTTTTTTAGCTGGGCTGTTTGAGCTCCAGCTATATACAGAATCTTGAGCAATAATTAATCTAGTTTATCTCCTGGAGTAAGAGCTGGCACTTGAGAGTGGTGCCGGCCTGAATCCTGTTCTGCTGAGCCCTCCCTCCCACTCTGCATTTCTGTGGCCTTTCCTCCATTGTGTCCTTCCTTCCTCCACACACCAAGCAGCTCTTGGACAAGTCTCAGGTTGTGGTTGGTTTTGTGATTTTGGGGTTTTTGTTAATGAGTTTGAAATTATGGCAGCTGTTTCTGGATATTATTTATAGGAAGAAAGAACGAATCCTCTTCTGTGGGGACAAGAATGCTTGAGGCAAGCAGCCATGGGCATAGCAGGATGAAAAAGGTTAAGCACACCTAAAGAGAGCCTTGGAGAGAGGGGCTTTCATGGGAGGCTGCTTGCAGTGCTGGGACAGAGCTGTCCCTGGTGGGGATGCAGGAATTGCCAGGGAGGAGCTGAGGGGTTTGTCCAGCACCAGTTAAACCCTGGGGTGCTGCTGCCTGTCTGCAGCTGGTGCAGGATATTGGAAACACCTGAACATTGGGCCCCATCCAGCGTTTGCTGACAACTCTGCCATTTGGAGAATGTCCTTCTACTTGAAAGTGACACCAACTGGAATTGTTTCAAGTCATTTTTATTAACATGCCAACTAACCTTTACCTTCCCTCCCATATGCTGACTTGAGTGTGAAATAACCTGGGATCTGATTGCTGTGTCTGGCTGCTGATCCGACAGAGCTTCCTCTGACACTGCTGCAGCCCCTCAGAGGCTGCTGTGAGAGGCAGAGCAGGGAGCCCTGGACACTTCCTGAAGAATGAGAATATTTCTGTAGGCTCCTCTTGGAGCCTTATAGCTTAAATGAAGTGCCAAGGAAAAAATGTCCAGGGAAAATATGTAATGGCTTTTACAGCTGCCTTTGAGGTGCTGCAGGACCTTTATCACTTTTTATTGATAAAAATAGCATTGTAGGAGCAGGATAGCCATAAAGTACACCCTGGCAGTGCCAGTCTGCTGCCTTGTAGTACACAGCAGCTCAGAACTGCTGGCAAGCCCTGCATGAGCTGGATTTCCATTCCTTTTTTCCATGCCTTTTAAACAGAAACTCAAGGAGAGGAGTCCAGCATCCACTCAGAGGAAATTGAGGGCGAGTCATTAGCACTGGCTCAGCTTTTAGCACTTTGGTGTGGAAGGTTCCCGCTGGCCCCCAAGGTGTGACAAGCTGCTGTCATTCCCTAATTTACAGGAGGGATGGGATGTGCTCCCTGCTTTGTGTTAGGTGCTGGCAAACCTGCAATTTAAATCTCCAGCCTTCGCTTTATCCAAATCTTACACAGGGGAGGAAACACCCTGTAAAGATTTGGGATCTTTGCAAATGCTGCTTCAAGAGCAGGTGAGCTGCTGCCTTATGGTGACAGAACGGAGTGTGGTAAATGCTGGAGCAACTGGAGCTAACGAGGAAAGGAGAAACCCTCAGTTATTATGAACATGTCAGGGGTGCTGATTGCATTTTTCTTGCTCAGTTCCACGTGTGACAAGCAGCGTCCTGACGTGTCAGGTCAGGCTGCATCAATCCTGTCCTGCTGCATCACATCCCCTGGGCAGGGGCTGGAACCACCCATGGGAAAAGGGTTTTGTGGAGTGGGAGGGGGGAAGAGGGTTGGGGAAATTCAGGAAACTTTGGGAAAGCCCAGAATTTTCTCCCCTCAACTGGTTCACACCAATGGAGCCAGGGCTTGGGGGTACAGCCTCATCCCACAGATTATTTCATAATGCTGTCAGAGCCTAGGAAACAAATGTGCAGGTTCAGGAGGGAAAGGCTTTAACTGGAGTTGTAAAACTTTTGACAAAATTCTCCCGTTTTTGTGAAAAACCTGCTTGGTACTTTTTCAGAATTTGCTGAGTTGAAGGGGATAGAAAGGAAAAGATTGGAACTTGCAGAAATAAAGAAAGCATGAGAAGGGGAGGGAATCCTCTCAGAATACTCTTCACTTTGTCCAAAGATTTTTCTAATAGATACAGTATTAAAAAGGAAAATACAGATGCTGATTTTTTTTTTTTTTGTGCCATTTTATCTTTGGATCTTTTAATTTTTTTTTTTTTCTAATAGAAACCATGGAAGTTACCCATTTGTAAACAGGAATTTTCACCTTCTGTAGAGTTCTGCTTTTAAAGACCAGCCCATCAGTGGGAACATCTTGGCTTCTGGTGCTTTCTGAGAAAGTTTCCAATCCAGCAAATGGATGCTCTGGGGTCATTTGAGGCTCAGCTCTGCAATAGGAAGCCAAGTGTAACATACAGCAAACGTTTGTTATTTCCCTGCTGGTATCTGGGTCACACTATCAAAACAGATTTCAGCAGATTTTGGCTTTATCTTTTTTCCTTTTCCCCAAAGATTTTTGCTTCTGTTCTTGTCAGCAGCAGATCTGGCTGGGTGTCTAGAACCATGGAATACAAACCTCATCCCAACCTTGTCAGGCCCCAATTAAAGCTGACTGAGCTTTCCAAGTTTTCAGCAGAATCAAGGGAAAAGGGGCACATCCATATTTTTCAGAAAGTAAAAGTTGATTTCTTAGCCAAATACTCCATGTAGGCTTTACCTTTTTTTTCCCCTTATCACTCTAGACTTGAGTTTTAAACAAGGTGTTCCAAGTGGAGTGTGAAAGAAAACCCCCTTAACCTGAACTGGTTTTATTGACAAGTTGTGGTAATTCCTGCTTTTCCCTCTGGAAAGGAATTTAATGGTACTGGTTGTGATCCTTGCTAGGATTCCTAGCAATGTCAAGAGCTGCTCTGTTTGCAAGGGTATTTCTATAATTTCATGAATCTTCCAAGCTTTGGAGAACATTGGATTTTTTTTTTTGTATCCTTCCAGGCTCTTGTTTTATTTGCCAAATATGGTGGAAAACAAACATCCAAAGAGGCAAAACCCCAACCAAAAAAAAAAAAAAAAATCCACCTTTAATTCCCTTCTCAAGCTGCTGCAACCTTGACTGGGTTGGGCAGAGGAAGAGCCAAGGTTGTTGGCTCAGGGCTTGCAGTTGGCACCAAAGGGAATTTTCTAAAGGGGTTTGTTGAACCCCACTCCTGGAGCACTGGGGTTGAATGCAGCAAGTGCTGAGTGTGTCAGTGGCTGAGCAGCTCCTAAAATGAGAATCCCTTTGGTAGCTGGGGGGTTGGTGTTGCCCAATGGCCTCGAGAAGGCACAGATGGGAAAGGGGAGCAGTTTAACCCTGTGGCTGTCAAGATCCTCCAGTGACAAGCACTTCATGCAAATGTGTGCAGGCAGAGAGCCTGGAGGATCCAGCAGGGCTCAATGTTGAGATTCTTGTTTCATATGTCTCTGCTTACAATCTGTAGTAAAAACGTGTGCACCTAAAGCCATGCAGTGCAGCTGAACCTGACAGATCTTGTCTAGACTCAGTTTGTCACAATAAATGCCACTTCCTCAAGTTGGGCTGAGCTGGCTCTGCAATGAAAGAAATGCTCAGCTACTCCTTTATTTTTCCCTTTCTTTCCTTCCCATTATTTGGTGTTTCTGCTCATGGCAGTATGGCAAGAGCTCACCTTGCAGCCTGCTCCAGTCTTCAGGTGTTTTCCAAAGTAATAACTGTGTGGTACAATTATTTTTAAATTAAATCTCAGCTGTGCCTTCCCTGCACCTGACCTTCCATCCAGGCTCTCCTGCTCCTCCTCCACAAGGCAAAGGTGGAGCTGGGCTGTGTCAGCTGGCAGAGATCTGATTTCTGCATCTTCCTGGGATCAGATCTGTCCAAAGCAGGGTTCTGGGGAGGTGAGAACATCCCTGAGCTCCCCCAGCACAACTGAGGGCTGGCTCCAGCTCTCAGCTCTGATTAGAGGTGAGCGGCAGGAGAGGAATTGCACAATGAGCTTGCTATGAGCATTGCCAGTCCCACTTGTAGCCTCATTTTCAGTGCCTAGATAATCTCTCCTGGAAGGTCAAGCAGCCCAAACCAGCACAGCCTATTTTCTTCAGCCATAATTGATTCCTGATATTAAAAACTGCATCCAGCCATCTCTAAAGGGGGAGTTTTCCTTAATTTGCTGGTGAAGAGCACCCAGCCAAGGAAGGAGTGTCTGACAACGTGCCTGAGCCCCCAGGAGAATTGCAAATCTCTTTAATGAGAGGCTCTGAAAGCCCTGTCCAGAGCCTCATTGGTCCTGTTATGGGAATGATTATCTGAGGCTGGGGATAACTGGGGTAACTCTCAGCTGCTTTGGAGTGCTCTGTTCCCAAACATTGATTATCTGAGGCTGGGGATAACTGGGGTAACCCTGGAGTGCTCTGCTCCCAGACTTTGATTATCTGAGGCTGGGGATAACTGGGGTAACTCTCAGCTGCTTTGGAGTGCTCTGCTCCCAAACGTTGATTATCTGAGGCTGGGGATAACTGGGGTAACCCTGGAGTGCTCTGCTCCCAAACTTTGATTATCTGAGGCAGGGGATAAGTGGAATAACTCTGAGCTGCTCTGGAGTGCTCTGCTCCCAAACATGAAGATGTGGCTGCACAAACATGTTCTGGGTACCTGGAGGTTCTACAAGCAGCTGTAGGGTTCATTTATTCTCACTTGTTCCTATCCTCTTGGCACTAAACCTGCTTTGGCTCTTAAACTCTAAGTGAATGAAAAGGGTGTGTTTTTCTCTAGTTTTTGTTTGGGCTTCAGTTTTGTTTAAGGGTTTTGTTGGTAGCTTTTCCCTCCCCTTTTTCCAGAAAGTATTAGCATTGCAGACAAGTTTGGAGGATGTTAAATCTTGGCTTGCTAACAGGAGGCTCAAAGATACTGCAATCTGGTCACAGCATAATGAGCCCCTTGGTTATATTTAAATACTATCATACTATCCTATACACAGCCAAGCACTGGGATGTTTTATATTAACAATGCACCAGCACTAAAACCTCAGACAACTCTAAAAAGGCACTAATTATTATTATTAGTGTTTTACACTAACAATAAATGTCAAATGGAACCCTGCAAACAAATAACTACCTGTCACCAAGTGAATGAAAAGCAATCTTAGGAAAGTGAATTAAAACCCAAACAACAGAAAACTCAACAGGCTGAGGGCTGGTGCAGCTCCTGAGCAAGAGCAGCAGCACATCCCTGGTTCCTGCTGGGGACAGTGGTGTCCCCATGGCTGGGGAGGGATGAGCTCACATCAGCTGTGGGAGACTCCTACTCATGGCACATGGAAATGGGGTATTAATGAGGATTTAGTGGGTTTGTTTGCTGCATGGGTTGCTGTGCTCGGAGCTTTGGCAGTGGCAGCAATGAAGTTGGGCAGTGGATTGTGTTTATTTTGGGGACACATTTCTCTTAGGGTTTTTTTTTTAAAGTGTGTCTCCCAAAGACTTATTTTTATAAATGGTACATTTTATATTTCAATCTTCATGTATCTTTGATATCTGATTGACGTTTTGAGGACGCTCTAATCCTTCCCACTGAAGGCAGCTCTGAGAGTGGCAGCTCCTGCAATCAGCTTCCCAGAGCTCTCCTGCCTCTGCCTTTGTGATGGGATGAGGTCTGGGGCTGGGGACTGAAAGGAATTGGGATGGCTGAGTGGCAGCACAGGTTTCATGGAGCTTTTCCTCATTGGACCTGTTCATAAAACCCAGATTAGTGCCCCTGAGTCTGCCTCATGCCAGTTTGGGTGAAAGTCTCCACCAGGATCAGCCCAGCTGAAGGAGGAGAAAGAAGGAACAAAGATTTTCAAAAAGAGAGAATCGGCCCCAAAGTCTTGATTCAGCACGGGTGGCAGGCAGCAGTGGAAGCTGGCACACAGCTAATCCAGGTGACCCAAACAGGGAGAAAATGAGAAAAATCCAAAGGCAATGGCTTTCAGAAGGAGGAATCTTACAGAATTTCAATCCTCTGCTGACAAGTTAAAATGCCTTTAATTAGAAATTAATTTTCTCAGTTAAAACCAGTAGTTAGTGCTCTGTGGATTGTCTGGCATTGAGGGTGACAGCCCAGACCAGCTCAGCTCTGTTTTAGTGAATATTTTCACCTCAGCCTTTCCCTCTTGTTTTAAAAGTAAACAAACCCCAGATTAGCCCAGTTTGCCGGTGATTTTCTTTGCTAATAAACTGATTTCTCTGAGCACTCCTGTACCAGCCCACCTGAATTACAGATCCAGCACAGGGGAGCTCCTGGAACTTTCCAGGTTCTTTCCCTTTTTCTCTTAATCTTTGCATGCTGGAAACAAATGTATTTTGAAAATTAGCTGATTCCATTGACAATGTGCTCCTGCTGCAGAGATGTGCTGTGATTCATCTCCAGCCCTTGCCAAATCATTCTTGGTAGGCTTGGCTCCTCTGCCTGTGAGTAATGGACACGTTTCCAGTTGCTCTAAGAATGAAAGGATGGATTGCAGTGAGCAGATTTAAAGGAGAAACCCTGCACAAATTCTGATTTGCTTTCCCTGTTTAGTGGCCATGTGGAATGAGGAGTGATTTTCAGTGTTTGGAGGAGCAGTGAGGACACAAAGTGGGGCCTTCCCAGCCAGGCTGGTTTTACTTTCACCTGATTTTCCCCAAACCCTGCATGGCTCTTGAGGTTGTTTATTAATTCTTATCTGTGAAATTTTCTTTCTGCCCAGCCGAGATCTGCTCAGCAGGGCAGCCACAGACACTCTGTGTTGTCCTTTTATACTACAAACTATGTATAACATATTTGCACTTAATTCCCAATACCTATCACCTATGTTAGCCAGTGCACTTCTACTCTGAACCAATCCCAAAGTGCCAACAGCACTGCAGAAAATGGAGAACAAGAAGAAGAAGAAAGGCTGGACATGCCCAGATTCTTCTATCTTGTCTCCATAACTCCCATACCAAAAATCCTAAAATCTACATTTTCAAAATCGGAACGGTCAAAATCAGAAGAGGATTCATTCTTTCTTCCCATAAATAATATCCAGAACAGCTGCCATCACTTCAAACTCATTAAAAAAAAACAAAAACAGAATCACAAAACCAATCACGACCTGAGACTTGTCAAAGAACTACTTGGTCTGTGGAGGAAACAAGGACACAAGGGAGGAGAGGCCACTCTGAAATGCAGAGTGATTGTTATTACACTATTCAAACCTGTGTGACTTTCAGATCCTCATACAAAGCTGTAACTTGCTCCAGGGGTCACAATCAAACCCATAGTTATTCTGGGCTGTGTGTCAGGGTCTCTGAGCCCCCAGTGGGGTCCCAGCAGCTCTGGACACCCAAGGGGATGCCCTGATCCCAGGGGTGCTGCCCTGCCCAGCCCTGAGCCTGCACTGGCACAGGACAGGGGGCTGGAGAGGCCCTGGGAGGTTCTCACCCTGCATTCTGGAGCTGCTCCTGCTCAGGATTGCTTCCTGACACACAGAACTCTTTCAAAATTTCCCACCAGGCGTCAGCAGCTCTGTAAGCCGTGTGCTGTCTATTTTGAGTTTTATTTAGATTAACAAATTCCACACCCTCGCATACAAAAGCAGAATAGAGTGAAAACACAAGCTGCCCTAACAGAGCAATATCCAACAAACATTATGCTACTCAGAAATATTTGCTGTACAATCCTCCCCACAAAAGGGACTTGTTCAGCCAAAAGATGTCAGATAGCATCTTGCTAAAAGCAATGGTGCCAGTGGAGCTTGCTTCCAAGTTCATGCAGCTGATTTTTTTTTTTTTCCCCCTCTGTTTGCTTCATGCTAGGAAAATCAGCCATTTATTTCTCTGAACTTGGAGAAATGAGAGGGATGGACATTGCTGGGGAAGGGGCTGTGCTGGGAGCAGCAGTGGGCAGCAGAAGCTGCTGCTCTGCCCACGAGAGGTTTTCTGTCCCACAGGTTGTTTTGTGACCACATGTTGCTTCTCTTGCTGGTTTTTACCCTCTAGACCTGCAGGAGATAACAGATTTTAAAAATAGACCCTGTGGCGGTGGTTTATTCTGTGAAACTGATAAATTTCTGTATGCAATCCCAACTCTGTGTGTCTGTGAGGAGATGCTCAATGTGTCCCAGCAAAGAGACTTTTCTGTTTTGCAAGACTTGTTTTGTATAGTCAGAAATGTGATTTTATTCTACATTAATTTTATTTTATGTTAAAGTTTTGGGGATCATGGGAGAGAAAAGGAAGAAAGGAAGGACTTGGGTGCTGACTGCCTTTAGAAAGATCAATTTTTCTTTTAATGCTTGGCTTTTACTAATGGGGAAAATGTAACCCCTCCATGAGCTACCTGTGTGAGAAGTCAGTGCTATTTCTTTGATTTATAGAGAAATGTTTGGGTAAGAGTCTGCCTTGGAGCTTTGAAGTGGGCAGCACACAGAGGCTAATGTAAAGCTGAGCATTTAAATCCATTTATCCAAATGCTCATCGTCCCCATCTGGAGACAGATGAAATAATAAATATTGAACCAAGAAACATCCACACCATTTTATTAAGGGAAAGTTTTTCTTTTTTTATTTTTAAGTGCTAATCTTTCAGCTCTTGCCAACTTGCTTAATAATTAAAGCCTAGGCCCATGTGTCTGCTGACCCTGGTAGGCTTCTGCAGAGGTGTTTATTGACCAGAAATGTGATTTTGGATGGCATTCTTGTGTCTCACATCTTAGATTCTCAAGCGATGTGTAGCAGAAATTGCACTGAAGCTGTTTCTTTCCATGGGCATTTGGTTTAGGATGTGAGGAGCAAAACCTCTGTGGAGCTGCAGCACCGCCACCATTCCTTGGTGCCGGAATGGGGGGAAAGCAGCTGAATTAACTCTTCCTGTGTTCTGTTCTGTGAGAGAGGGTCTCAGCCTAGACTCAGGTGTGGTTCTCAGGGATGTCAGCAGAATTGTCAGCCCCTGCTCTGGTCAGAATTGCTCCCCAGCCCTGCTCAGATCACTCCTTTGGATGGGGGGCAGCTGGAGCCTGGCTGAGTGAGCCGTGCAGTGAATCTCAGAGCATCCCCTCCCACACAGGCAGCCAGAGCTCCCCTTCCCTGCTGCAGCTGCTCCTGGGTGCCCTCCAGCCCCTCAGGGAGCTGCCACCCCACAGGTGACCCCTCTGGGTGGGCAGGGATGGTGTGGGGGGCTCTCCCCATGCAGCCCCTGTGGAGCTGTTCCCCGGGAGCCAGGCTGCAGGGATGGACTGTGTGCTGAGTGAGGCTGCTGGGGGATATTAATCTGGTGTGAATTCTCCCCAGTTTAGAAATAACCACGTTCCCAAGCTGCAGCTCCAGCCTAGCAACACTTGGCTCCTGTGTGGGGCTCCTGCAGCAGGGCCCAGCCCCAGCCCTGCAGCAGCACCAACTGCTCAGATTTGGTTCCTGGAGGTGCTGCAGCCCCTCTGGGGATCACTGAAATGTCTGGGTTGGAAGAGACCTTAAACATAACCCATCCCACCCCTGGAGACACCTCCCACTGCCCCAGGTGCTCCAAAGCCTCCAGCCTGGCCTTGGGCACTGCAGGGATCCAGAACAGCCCCAGCTGCTCTGGGATTCCATCGCAGCCCTGCCCACCCTCCCAGGTTGGGATTTCTGTGCAAACCCAGAGCTGGGTGTCTCTGGTGAGCGTTTCCACCTGAGCTCTCGGAGCTTGTGTCGCTGTGAGTTTCCTTGTGCGAGCTGCTGAGGGTTTGTAGCTGCAGTCAGAGCACGCAGAGATTTTCAGTAGTTTCTGATAACCACTTTTAGATAACTCCCAGTCAGAGGTGCCACCTTGGAGGTTTGAGCAAAGACCAAACTTGTGACTTGAAATCAGCCAGTGTAAACCCAGGGCTGAGTTTAAGATCTGATCCTCTGTCCCTTCCTCCTCCTCCCAGCTCCATCAGCAGCATCAGCCCTTGGATTCAGCAAGCTCTGGTTGGAGCAAAGGCGATTTTCTCCCTGCTTTGAACGCCCCCTGTTCCAATCTGTTAGCAGAGCTGTCACAGTGGGTTTGTCCTGCCAGAGGGGCTGGCCTGGGGGTTTCCAGGAGCTTTTATTGGTGCTGCTGCTGCAGGATTGCAGAAATGAGCTCCAAGCTCCTCCAAGTCCAGTTTAATGTTATTTCCCATTTGTGAACAGAGGGTGACTGACTCCTGCAGTCACAGAACTGAGGGTTTGGCTGCTCTGAGATGTTAGCAGGGTTCTGGGTGCTGCAGTCACCTCTCCCTCCCCAGGAATAGGAGAACAGCAGGGCATGGTGGGGCTGTCCCCTTGTCCCTGGAAATCAATTTATTTAATGCTGCCTTGGTTAAAAACCAGTCCATGGGACAGTTCTGGAGGTGGCTACTGCCATGGAACTGGGATTCATAATGAGACAAGCAACTCCAAAGTTAATTAGTGCTTCAATCAAAAGATTTATTGTAGCTCGTTATAGATCCTCAAGCTGTTGGTGAGATGCAGGGAGCAGATTTGGCTGGAATATAGCATTCCTTTCCCTGGCATTTCTGAAGCCATGAAGGATTTGGGGTTTTTAAATATCAAGGAGTATTTCTAGAAGGTTATGAAGTACTTTCAACTTGGAAGTTTTAATATCACTTTTTATGGGATTCACTCTCAAAATATTTTGATCTTAATAAAGTTTTTATTTCAAGGGTGGGGAAGAATTCTTGCTGGAGGGAAGTTCAGAAGGCCTTTTGGGTTGTGCATGTTTCTGCCCTGTGCAGGAGGGCTGGCAGTGGAGCAAAGCAGGTGTGCAAATTTCACTGCCACAGCAGCCCTGGCCTCAATGGATAGAGAGGATATCAACTGCCAAAGGCAGGGGAAGCTGGAGAAAAAACATCTAAAGGAAAGGCTGCAGAAAGAAGCTGATTAATCTTGTGCTATCTCAAAACCTCATATTAGCAGTTTCTCTTCTCAAACATATTTATAATCTATGGCCTGTGTATTTCAATTGCAGGAAACTTGTACTTTCCAAATGGCGCCTCCACGCAGCTCCCTGCCTGGTGTCCCTTTGCAATCCACTCACCCTGACACTGTAATTTACCCCACTGTTTGTCACTGTTTAATTTCCTCTGACACCCCCATTAGTTATACCTGTTCACATCTGTTCTGAATTTATCCCTTTCAATTTAATTTATTATTACTTGCAATGCATGAAATCCCAAGCAGGAGCTGCCCAGGTAATAAGTCCATCCTCTGGTGTGCCTGTAGCCAAGGATTTGTTGATGTTCCCATTGTATATTCTGGATGCAGGGGGAGGGAGAAAGGACTTTCACACCCTGACAGCCCAAAAAATCAGTGCAGGAAGGGTTAGGGCCAGGATGAGATGGGTTTCTGGAGAGGCTGGATGATTTCCTTAAGGGAATGGCAATAATTAATCCATTGAACTCCTGCAAGCTGAAAAGGCCTTCAGGAAAAAGCAGATTTACAGTGAATCAGTGCTCCATCAGTCCATGGGAGGCAGCTGGGGCATCCATAGGGTTGGGAAACTCCTGTGGGAGGCAGGTTCTGGTGGGCAGGGAAGGAGAAGCTGCAGGAGAACAATTGAGATGTGGCCCAGGAAGAAAATGAATGTGTTGGGTTTGCCACGAGATGACAGAAATCAGGAGTGGGGCTTTACTGTAAAAATGGGAGGGCAGAAAGCTGAAGGAACAATGCCCCAGAGGGTGTTCATGTCCCAGCGTGGGGGACAGGGACACTGCATTGCTCTAGGTCTTGGCTCATGGACCTTCCCAATCCCAGCAGATTTATGGGATTGATCTACTCTGCCCTGTAGGATAACAAGAATTTTGGGGCTTTCTGTTAGTTCCGCAGAACAGCTGCACTCCCTGCATGGTACCTGATGTGTGTTGTGTCTCTGCTCCCTTCAGTGGCCCACATTTAGGGTCATGTCTGGGCTGTGCTGGGCAGGAACCTGAGCTCAGCTCATGGAAGGTCCCCAGCTTGCTCAGCACTCCTGGACCAGCAGCTTTGACCTTAAAGTGTGGGCTGAGAGAGGAGAAGCTGAGTCCCACTGGCAGCAAGGGCTCCACTGCAGCAGCCTGGGGCTCTGCAGGGCCTGGTGGAGGGGGAGATGGATGGGACCCAGAGCAGGAGGGCCCTGGTGCTGGGGAGATAGAGGGGACCCAGAGCAGGAGGGTCCTGGTGCTGGGGGAATAGAGGGGACCCAGAGCAGGAGGGCCCTGGTGCTGGGGGAGATAGAGGGGACCCAGAGCAGGAGGGTCCTGGTGCTGGGGAGATGGAGGGGAGCCCAGAGCAGGAGGGTCCTGGTGCTGGGGGAGATGGATGGGAGCCCAGAGCAGGAGGGCCCTGGTGGAGGCAGGGAAGGCTGGCGGTGCTGGGGACACCCTGGGTGAGGGGCTGGGAGATGCTGGCAAAGCCCTGGGGGTGCTCAACCTGGAGAAAAGGAGACTTGGGGTGCCCTCATCACTCTCCAAACCCCCTGAAAGGTGCCTGTGCTCAGCTGGGGCTGGGCTCCTTCTCCAGAAGCTGACAGAACCAGAGCCTCGAGCTGCACCAAGGAAGTTTAGGTTGGATATTAGGAAAAGTTTTTTACAGAAAGGTGATAAAGTGACCTTATCACTCTCTACACCCCTGAAAGGTGCCTGTGCTCAGCTGGGGCTGGGCTCCTTCTCCAGCAGCACTGACAGAACCAGAGCACACAGCCTTAAGCTGCACTAAGGGAAATAGACATTGGATATCAGGAAAAGGTATTTTTCCAGAAAGGTGATGAAATATTGGAATGGCTGCCCAGGAAGGTGGTTTAAACAATCCCTGGGTGTTTTTGAGCAGCCTGGATGTGGCACTGGGTGCCAAGATCTGGCTGAGGTGCTGGGGCTGGGTTGGACTTCATGATATTAAAGGTCTCTTCCAACCCAGTGATTGTGTGAATTCTGGGATTCTGCTCCCCCAGAGCACCCAGGATTGTTCATTCTGTGGGAAGGGGAAAGTCTCAGCTTTTGAAACTGCGCCTCAGTGAATAATCTGGAACGTTATGAAAACACGGAATTCATCTCTTCATGAATAGTGTGGATATTTTTGCTTTTGTGCCATTCCCATCCACAGCAATATTTTTTGTATTAAATACTATGAATCCACTTCACCTGTCAGCGCTATTCAAAACACAAAATGCTGCATGAATAGGAAGGATGTTCTGGGATCTCTCAGATGATTACTGTTGCTAGGAAAACCACTTCCTGATATCTTTGTGCTCAGTGTCTGTGTCTCTCTTTGTGTACAGCCTCCAGTGACAGGCAAATTCGTATCAAGGCACAGGCAAGGGAGAGGGAAAGTTGAGAAATGTTTAAAGAACAGTGCTGAGAGTGAAAAGGAGGATGTCATTGCAAATAAGAGTTAAGAGTTGTGATTTCTCTCCCAGGTGGGATTGCTGGCGTTAAAGCAGAGGGAATTCAGTGCTGGTGATGCTGTGCTGGGATTCTGATGCAGCTTGGGCTGCGTTAAAGCTGGAAGTGGATGGGGGCTCCAAAATGCATTTGATGTGCTTTGTGTTGAGGCAGCAAAGAGGATTTGTCAGAGGGGTCACCAGTGCTGCCTCCTCAGCCCTGCCTGTCTCACTGGGGCTGTTTTGGTTCTGTTTCCAAAGCAGATCTCAGCGTTAAATGTTGATATTTGCCACGGGCCTTGCAGTGTGTGGGGTTTGGTACACACAGGAATCGGTGCTTTATCTGCTGTGACAATCACCAACTCTGAGATAATATGAAGAACTAAATTCTGGAAGCTGTGGTGTGACCAGAACCCCAGATTTTTGTTATTGAAGGCGCTGACACTCTTAGGCCCTTTTCTCATGGCAGTGATGCTTTGGCTGTTTGAGTTCCACCCTCTGAGTTGTGCTCTTCTCTCATGGATCCTGAATTAAAGGGCTGCTATTACACGCATAAAAGAATGCAACTGGAGCACAAAAATCTGCTGCCATTGGAGGAGAGCAATCAGCTCCCCAAGGCTCTTCTCCCAGCAGTGTTTTTGTATGGCTGGTGCTGCCTGACTGGATTCCCACCCTGCTGAGGGTGTGTGCAGTGCTGGACTGTGGGGCTTAGCAGGGTAAAAGTGAATTTTCTGAGCTAAAATACCAGAAGTTAGACCGGTTTTGAAGGAGTTTGGCATAGGTATAGTTAATTTATAAATGGCTGTAAAAAATGCAGCATTTTAATTCAAATTTTCTTTTGCTTAATACATAGTACCCCCATCGTGTCAGTAGTTCAGTAATGGCCACAGGTGTCAGAGAAAGGAGCCTTGCAGAGGGGTGAGATAGCTGAGATCTGCAGGTGTGGGTCCACAGGGTCACTGAGGCTGGAAAAGGCCTCCAGGATCACCAGGTGCCCAGTCCCCACCTTGTCACCCAGTGCCACAGCCAGGAATTCCTTGGACACCCCAGGGATGGGGATTCCATCGGCTCCAGTGTGGCCATCCCTGAGGGGGTGTGAGTTCCGCCAGTCCCAGTGGGGATTTGGGGTTTTTATCCTGATTTTGTGTCTGTGGAAGCCCCCCAGGAGCTCTGCCCAGAACTGGGGCTGCTCCTCTCCTTGTTCCCAGCCCCAGAGGTGCCCCAGCAGTGCAGATGTGCACAGCTGTGGCTCTGGGATGCAGGGATGGGTTGGCACCTGCTGCTCCTGTGCCATCCCTGCCCCAAGGAGAGCAGTGGCTCCCACTGGATGCTTTGTCCTATTTTTTCCCCACTCTAGCTGCAGCATCCTTTTAATAAAGCAGCTCCCAGCCAAGTGCAGGCTTTCCCCAACACATTCTAATTCTTGGAAATAGCAGAAAATGTAGTCTGTCCTCCTGGGTCTTTAAGTCCACATTTTAGAATTTGCAGGGAGTGAGCAGAGGATCCTCTGCTGTGGCACAGCCAAAAAGGGAGATATTGTGTTTTCTAAAAGAAGCTGGCTTAAGAGTTTTAATTATAGTTAAAACCATGAAAAAAATAAACCCCATCAAACCAGCAGTTATTAAGGAGAGAAGTTTATGAGCAGTGACTCTGGGTAAAATAAAGATTTCCTGACTTCCCACATCAGCGTTTCACTTCCCTTCTCCTTTTCTTTTATCATTATTTATATTTATTTGCTTTACAGTCCAGTGGGCTCAAGGATAAATTCCTTTATGTGCTTGGTGCTATGGAGGAGCCATGTTAGAGCCCGAGTGCTGATGGATTTGGGGTGCAGGGAGCAGCAGTGCTGGCACCCCAGGCTGGGTTTGGGGCATCCCCTCCTGCCAGGGCTGCAATCAGACCTTGGCTTTTGTGCCCTGGCTCCAGAGCTCTGTGGGATTTTTGGTTTTTCTGAGACTTCTCTGCCTTCCTTTCCCCACTGCTTCCTTTGTTCCTCTTTTGTTCCATTTGTCCATTCTTCTTTGTCTTCTTCGGGGTGCCAGGAAAGAACTGAAAACCCATCAAATAATGTAACTGCTTTCCCTGGGATGGCCTAATGAATATGTGATGAAATAATTTAAGGAGACATTTAGTCTCCTAGAATTTCACAGTCTGAATGACTAAATTCCTTCCCTTTTTTTTTCTTCCCTTGTGTGCAGGAGTCCAAAACTTTTAAATCATTATGTGGTAAATTTACCCCCACCTACCTATTGCTTTTGCTCCCACTTTTCCTTTTTTTCTGCTAATGAGTCACGATATGTAATTACCTTCTGTCTTTGCTGCGTTTAGGGAGCATGCCAGCGCAGAAGGATGGAAGAAAATAAAAAAAGGCTTTAAAAAAAGATGAGGAAACAAGCATGCATCCAGGCCTGCCTTGGCTCCCACTCACCATTCCCACTTTTGCCAAGTGTAATGAATATTGCTTTTTCTCTGTGGCACTCTGCAGCAGGATTAAGCAAACTTCATCTATATTATTACATTTTAATGAATGTCTGGGTGTTGGAGTGGTTCTTTAGGGGGTGTCAGGCTTTCCTGGGCACTTAGGAAGGTGGTGAAATTCAAATCATTGCAAACAATTTGTCCTTAAAGCCATTCTTCAGCCTTGCAAGGTTTTGCTGTGTGAAGTCTCCTCTGTGGGGTGACAAGGGAAGGGCTGGATGTGGGATGCTTTTGTCATGGTCCCTCTGCAAGTGCTGATTTCACTCCTGGAAAACTTATCTGGGACCCCCTAAACCTCATCCCGAGCTGGGGCAGTTCCCATCAGAGCCAAGGCACCTTGGAAGTGTCCTGTGCCAAATCTCTGTTTTTAAAGTGCTTTTGCTGTGTCCTGGAGACAGAGATGTTCAGGGCTGCTTATCCAGAGTGGGAGCCAGAAGTTCATTGTCACTTCAGGAATTTGTTTTTAAGGATTGTCTCTCCTCACTGATGTGGGGAAGAATGTAAAAAGCCCGCGCTCTCAGGCACTAAATAATAAATGGCTGAATAGCAGAAATTCAATAGGGCTTTTGCTGTGAATAAGATGGCAAAGAAAATAACCATTTCTTTGGGATGGCTCATCCATTCATGGAGAGCTGCTTTTGGAAAATAAATATCTTGCCACCTGCAACT
Source organism: Ammospiza caudacuta (assembly GCF_027887145.1). NCBI lineage: Eukaryota > Metazoa > Chordata > Aves > Passeriformes > Passerellidae > Ammospiza > Ammospiza caudacuta. The sequence goes on from NC_080607.1 coordinate 18,219,353, forward strand.
CTGATCCTAAAGCTGTTGTGTAATTTCCAGTATTTTCTGATGCCTTCTGAAATCAGGTTTAGGACGACTGCTCTTTAAAGTCAACAAAAGGAGAGGAAAGAAAAAGAACTCACATCAAAGATATCAGCATTTCTCCTCTCTCTGCATGCTTCCCTGAATGTGGAGTTGGCAAACTCTCAAATCACTTTATCATGTTTGAACTTGGAAAAATGTATGATAATACCAGCTGAGCTAATATTTAAAGAGCTCTTCACTTCAGAATTTTATTGTCTCTCTCTGGGCTCTTCCCAGGCCTCCTGACAGGAGCAGTGCAGGGGCTGGGGAGGGAGGAACCCAGGGTCTGCCCTGGGGCAGCTGGGGCTGGAACCGCCCTCTCGGGGTTGCTGGGGGATAAATCTGTGGCCAAAACTCAGATTGTGCCCAGCAGGCAGGTCCCAAGCACGGTGCCAGGTGCTCTGGGTCCTGTGCCAGCTCTGCTGGAGACTCTGGAGCCTGGGGGAGCCCTGGGGCTGTGCTTGGGCACTGATGGCACAGCCACCCCTGGGAGGATGCACAGATCCCTGTGCACACTCAGGTGATGCACAGATCCCTGTGCACACTCAGATGATGCACAGATCCCTGTGCACACTCAGGTGATGCACAGATCCCTGTGCACACTCAGGTGATGCACAGATCCCTGTGCACAGCTCAGGTGATGCACAGATCCCTGTGCACAGCTCAGGTGATGCACAGATCCCTGTGCACAGCTCAGGTGATGCACAGATCCCTTTGCACACTCAGATGATGCACAGCTCAGGTGATGCACAGATCCCTGTGCACACTCAGGTGATGCACAGATCCCTTTGCACACTCAGGTGATGCCCAGATCCCTTTGCACACTCAGATGATGCTCTCAGGGCTTCATTTATGGGTTTTCCCAGTGCTTTGGGGTCTCACTGTGTGCCCTGGGGTGTTTTCATCCCTTGCAGCCCCCGGGAAGGAGGGAAGGGGCACTGTGGGTGTGCAGGAGAGGGGTTTTAGCACAGCAGTGACATTTGAGGCTGTTATTTATGGCTTCCTCAGTGGTCTTTGTGCCAGCTGGATTGAGAGCAGGAAGAAAGGGTGGGGAAGAATAATTCTGAGCATCTTGGGGGTCCTTGGCGGGGGCTCAGACATTTAGGGCTTGCTCTGAAACGCTCTGAGGCTCGTGTGGGCACCAAGGGTTGGCTTTGTTGGACTTTTCCCCTCTCTGCCACCACCCAGACAATCCAATCAGGCTCTGGCAGGGGATCTCCAGAGGCGTTTCTCCAAAATGCTTAAAGGTTAATATATCCTCCCAATCTAGTGGGCTGCAGAGATAAGGGGAGCCTCTGGCTGCCCTTCAGCTGTGACCCTGGGATGGCTGGGGCTGGGATTTGGGATCCTGCAGGACTGGAGCTCCCGGGGGTGTTTGAGGGTCAGCTCAGCCATGTGTAGGTGAGGGTCTCCTTGGGAGCCCTCAGATCTGTAATCCCGCTCGGGGGATGGAGCTGTGGCCCCTGTGTGTGTCATTTCCCTGCCCAGGAGGGACCCAGAGTTTGTCACTGAGCAGTGTCATCTCATTACATTGCATATTGCAGTGTAATGATGTGAAATGATTAAACGACAAAATGCCAGCTCGCTGCCAAAAACCTTAAGTAGCACACTTTTATTTGCGGGTGGGAAAGCTGTTATTAATTCCTGCGTGGTCCTTGCCAGATGAAATGGCACGAGCAGGCTGAGCAGGGAGGTGGGTTTGGTGCTGTTCCTGATTTGCAGTGAGGTGTGGGAGTGCTGTCCACCCTGAGAGCCCATGTCCAGTGCAGGGGGCTGCCATCCCTGGGCCTCTCTCAGCAGTGACAGATCCACAGCAGGCACAGGGAGCTGCCACCACGGCAGCAGGAATTGCTCAGCTCCAAGCAAGGCTGTGTTAAGCAGTGTAAGCTGTGCTGTTCAAAATTCTTGCTTGGTTTTAGCAGTCAGAAATGCTCCTTGCTAGGTTAGAGATAACCCAAGTGTGGCACCCCAACTGGAGGGGTCTGTCTGTGCTTTTGGGAAGAGCGGGTGTGCAGAATGTGTGGAGCTGGTGCCTCCAGGGTGAAAACAAGATTGGTGCAGAATAAATGCATTAAAGTTTGTGCCCTGTCCCTGCCTCCTGCTGCTGAGCCTCTGCTCCTCATCAGGGGAGGCTGAATTTCCCACTTTGGTTAATTTAACTGGGCTGGACACATCAGCCAAAGGGCCAAAGCAAAATGGTCTGGGGTTTTTGTGTGTTTGGGGTAAAAAAAAACGTAAAAAATTGGGGGTTACATTAAAAAGAGGAATTCTTGCAAGGACAAAATTCTTACAGTATTAATTAAGTAAATCTCTAGAGAAAAATAGATATGATTGGGTGTAACAGAACACTTGAAATAATAAAGGTGGGACTACAGCTGTTCAGCTGTTGAGTTTTGAGTTTTCTTTTCACTTTTTTTTTAAATTTTAGTTCCTGGCAGATCTCAAGAGCCCATCTTGGTTGTTTTCTAGTGCAAAGATAAGTAAATCTGCAATACTCATGTGCCTTTGGCTGTCTCTGGGTAAATTGCTCTGCCATCCCTCCAGGTTTAGCTCCAAGCTAAAATCACTGGATGAGCAGCACAGCAGCTCTGCATGGAGGCTCACTGGTGGAGGAACAAACCAGGGATTCTGCTGGTTTATTCTTCTGAGGAACAAACCAGGGATTCTGCTGGTTTATTTTTCTGAGGAACAAACCAGGGATTCTGTGTCCCACAGGCACATCTGGGCCAGGCTCTGCTCTCGCTGGTGCCTGAGGGGATCCTGTCCCAGGGCAGGTTCCTGGTGCCCTGTTGGTGTCCCTGAGCCCTGTTGGTGCTCTGCTGCCCTGGGCTCCAGCCAGCACAGCCTGCACACGCTGCTCCCCTTCATTCACAGAACGTGGTGCAGCTCTTACCAATGAAAACTTAATAAACACAAAGCATTTCTGGCTGCTTCTGCACTCCAGCCTTGATTGTCTGTGGTGTTTTGCTTTGTTAATGTAATTTGTGCTTGGAGTAAAAAGGAGGGAAAAAACACAGGCAAATAGTTTTTATTTATATTTTATTAGATTTCCTTGACACATTGCAAGTCACTTGTGTGTTATTAGAAGTGAGATAACAGAAACAATCCCCAAACAATAATAACTGCAAGGGTTTATAAACAATAGCAGCACGCTTGCCAAGGTGGCCAGGAACTGCTTGGACCTGTCTTTTTAGCCTGACATATTTTTTCTATAAGAAGCAAAAGCACAAGAGACAAGTTTGTGTGTCAAACACTTTGGCAGGAGTACAGAAAGGCCATTCTGAGTGTGATGGGACTCGTAAATGGACAAGTCCTCAAGTCCTGAGCCTGTCAGGAGTTCTGGGTGTGCACGGGCAGAAGTTTGGGTGCTGGGAAGAGCATCCAACAAGGGCTTTATGTATGTGTTAGCGTTCAAAAACACATAACACAGTGATTATATGTGGTGCTTTTTAATAAAGAGCTCTGGGAATCGGGGTATTACCCAAATCTGATTCCGACCATACCTCCGAAATGACAATGTTTTATACTCTATCGTTATATAACTTTCATGTTAATTATTGAACTTATATTGTTCTATTGCATACATAGATTTAGCCCCCCTCTGAATTTCCAACATAGTTTCTCATTATTCTTCTTATGGTTATATAATAATAACATTTAATTACAAAACAATCATCACATCTAACAATTATATGATTTATCATGCTGCTTACACAGGTGCAGTTCATCTGGGAAAGCACAAAGCCGAACATTTCAGATTCTATCTTTAACTTTTTCCAGGGCTCCACTATCATATGGAGTGACTTCCCCTGGATTTATTCCCCTTGCAGATGGATCTCAGCCCATGGTGGGCTGGATTTCTCTCAGCCCTTCTTTAGTTTATGCAGAAGAACACAAGAAAAGCCATTAATGTGGCTTGGGTTAACAACCAAACACCACAGTTAGTTATAGCAAGATTTAAATGTTGGGAGTCTCTTCTCCCTGTCTTTCAGGAGTACAGAACTTTCTCTGCAGCTGGGTTCAGCCCTAGATCCTGACCTTTTTTTTTTTTGCCCCTTTTTGGTAGAAATTAATGACACTGACTTCAGAAAATGTGCTGTGCCTGTCCCTGCCATAACTGTGCCCATGCTGGTGGCTCTGCAGCATCAGGAGTGAGAAATGAATAAATAAATAAATAAATGGCTTTTCCAGAGCCAGCCTTGCTCTCCTCCCCAGGCTGGAAGGAAATCTCAGGGGCTGTGTCCCTGCAAACCCCAAAGGGCACAGAGCAGCCTGTCCTGCCCCCTGTGTGAGAGTCCAAAAAGCAAAGTGACAGAGCACATATGCGTCCCAAACAGCCCCCCAAAAGGGTGTTCAATTCTGCACACCCTGCCCTTACCCAGCTAGACACTTTTGCAATCATTTTCATTTATAGTTTAATTAAATCATTGCCATACAGCTGATTTGTCAAAGCAAAAAAAAAAAAAAGCTGTGTTCTGTTCCAACACTCTTGATTCTCATTTTCTTGGGTTTTTAATTTTCCTAGTGTTTTTTGTTTGTTTGCGGGGTTTTGTGACAATCTTTAAAGAGAAAAAAGTGTTCAAAAAGAGGATTTGGTGGCAGCCTGGTTAATTAAGTGCATTAGCTATGCTTTGGGAAAGGGTGACTGATGTAATGCTGCTTTGCATACTCAATTTTTTCTGTAAAATAACTGCAAAACTCATTTTACCTGGAGCTTTTGGGCAATCCCTGGTTGGCTTAGGGTAGAGACAACCCTCACCAGGGTGTGCTGCTGCTGCTTAATGGCATTAATATAGAAAAATGAGTTTCCAGGGCGTTTTCTGGCCCGGATTTCTCTGGATGCAGCAGGAAATGTCTGGGCAGAGGTTTTCCAGGAGGGTGATGCTCTTGCTTCTCTGCTGTGCAAATCTGGAGCTGCAGGTCAATTATATTCTCTCTGAGATCTGGAGTGACTCTGAGCTGAAGTTTGGGTCACTTTGGGCTGCTGGGAATCCTTCTCTCCTTGTTCCTTTTAGTATTCCTTAAATATGGGTGTATCCTAGGAAATCCAACAAATGGGAGGAAGTTCTTCAGAGAAACATTAAAAAATCTGCAGCTTTTTGTGGCAAAACCTTTGTGTGTATATATAGCATTGCCAGGGTGATCCATTTGTTAAAAATACCCGGTTTTAGGGGGGTCTGAGGGCCTGCATCCCTGAAATCAATGCTCAGCTGGAAGTGAGGCGTTCTATTGGAACACTGTGTGTTTGACAATGCATTTCATGCCTCATTTCCTGCCAGTTGTGGGCTCCAGTAAACACAAAGAGCAAATTCCCTTTTTTTTTTCTTTTTGCTATGGAAAAAGCCCTATAGTTTGTTTCCTCTAGGATATCAGTGGTTAAATAGATTTCTGTAAGGACATATTCTGTTCACACTATAATCTGTTGTGACACTAAATCTTAATCCTTCTTCAAATTTCCATTGTTTTTGTACGAAAAGATTATTTCTAAAATATTTTATATCTCACATTCATTTTCTTGGCTTAGAATTAATTGCATAAGCAGTGGGTATCTGACCACTATTAAGTCTTCTATCGTAACCCAAAATTAAGAATTTAATGTGGATTATTCGTAACATCTATCCAGTTAATTCAAAGTAATTTTTCTTTGCACTGGGCAGAATTTACACTTTGTTGAAATGGGTTTTTACCTCCTCAGGAGATGCTGGAGAGTCAACCTGGGCTGCCCTAAAGGCTGTGGAGCAGCTGTGTCAGGGCTGTGCTGAGGTTTGGGGCACCTGGGTTATCCCCAGGATTGATCCTGCTCTTTCCAGGCTGGGGAAATGGAATTACAGAGCTGTTTGGGCCCTTGAATAGCAAATGATGTGTGGCTCTGGTGCTGCTCTAGGAGTCAGAGCTCTGCTCTTGCAGCATCTCCCACAAAATCTGCAGGTGAGGAGTGGAAGTTTGGGAGAGGGGAGAGCCACCCTCATATTTCAGTGTTATTTTAAACGAGCTCAGCACAGCACTGCTGGAGCCAGAGTGGGCTCCTGGGACAGGGAATATCTGAATTCCTGCCTGCTGGAATGGCTGGGGTGGAGGGGCCTGAGCATGTCCCTGCCCCAGGCTCCCTGTCAGGGCAGGGAACACTCAGTGCTCAGGGTGAGATCCAGCCTGGGCAGCCTCATCAGGGCTGGGTTATCCTCAGGGAGGGGAAAAGCTTCCCTGCAGAAACTCCTGGCTGTGACTCCTGTGCCTACGTGTGCCCCTGAGCCCAGAGCTGAGCCCAGGCCTGATTTTGGGGATGGATCCACCCCAGGGGAACCCACCCAGGACAGCTCTGGGGATGGATCCACCCCAGGGGAACCCACCCGGGACAGCTCTGGGGATGGATCCACCCCAGGGGAACCCACCCGGGACAGCTCTGGGGATGGATCCACCCCAGGGGAACCCACCCGGGACAGCTCTGGGGATGGATCCATCCCAGGGGAACCCACCCGGGACAGCTCTGGGGATGGAACCCACCCCAGGGGAACCCACCCGGGACAGCTCTGGGGATGGATCCACCCCAGGGGAACCCACCCGGGACAGCTCTGGGGATGGAACCCACCCGGGCCAGCTCTGGGGATGGATCCCATCCCAGGGGAACCCACCCGGGACAGCTCTGGGGATGGAACCCACCCGGGACAGCTCTGGGGAGCATCAGGGAACGTCCTCAGATGGAAGGGAACAGGGGTCAGAGGGTCCTGGACAGCGCCAGGACCGGCTGGATCCTTAGGCCGGATCTAAAGTCTGTCCTGGAGGAGTCGTGGACTCTTGATTCTCACAGAGAGATGTAAGGCACATCCTCCCAAGAATATTTCTACTTTTTGCATTCTCTGAACCTCAGAGAAAGAAAACAAAATTCTCATCATTTGCTGTGCCTGTGTTTGTGCCAAAGTGGAACGCAACATGGAGATTGTTTACCCAGAGTGATGGTGTTTTGTTTCCTTGGCCTGTCAGGGCCAAGTGTGTGTAGGGACAGTCGCGAGATTCTGCGCGTTGAGTGCTTGGCAGATTCAGTTTAGATGTATAGGATAATACAGTATAATAAAGTAATTAATTAGCCTTGTGATATCAATGGAGTCAGAGCATCATTCTTTCTCCTCGCTGGGGCCATCCCAGCCTTGCAATACCTGTCCATGTCCTTGAGCCCTCAGCAAAGGGTGGATTTTATTTCCCCTTCTCATTCCGAGTGTTTCACGTGTGCACAGCCCCAAAGTGAGTAAGAATTAAGTTAATTGGTGAGGCAGTGCTGGTTTCAGAGCTGTAACTCCAATATTTTGAAAGCAAGCCTTCAGACTGTCACTCCATGGGACTTGGGAGTCTCTAACAAATCCCTTTGAAGTGGGCTGTGAGAAAGGCAAAACTCCCTTTGCAGAGAAGAAATAACCACTCAGGACACTGAAGAAATCTTTGCTTGAAGCACATTGCTGATTGTTTTTTCCTTTTTTTTTTTAACATAAATGCAAGCTGGGCTAAAGCACCTAGCTAAGCAGAAAAGGACCTCTTGGAGTCAGATATTTGTGAATAAAGCGTCGGCTGGAGCGAAGCAATACAAATGATGTGCAGTCACTTTGTAGTGCTTGGCTCCTTAATTGAGCAGACTGATGTGCTGGGAGCATAATGGGTTTGGGAATGAACCAGGGGCTGTTGCTCTGCTGCTCAAAGGCCCCGTTTGAAGTGCAGGTGAGCACAAACCATTTATGAAATAATTGGTGTGACCTGGCCGCTGTGGCAGCTGTAAAGGAGGGGGTACTGTGAGACAGACAGACACGGGTAGAGAATGCTGGGTTTGCTCTAAAAACGGGGGGGAAACTGCAAAAGGAGGCCTGTCCTCCTTGGTTTGGTTCTTCTGCAGGTCCTTGTGCTTCATTACCCAAATTTCGGTACCTTTCCCTCTGTGCTGACTGTTCTTTAAAAACATTCATTTATTTCATTGATCATTTCCAGCCTGGGTCACTGCAGCGCCCAGTTTGCCTTGCTGCCCTTCCCTTCTCTTCAAGTCCATTTACAACTCATTTAATTCCACGTTTTGGCTCTTCTGTGCCACCCTTCCCTTCAACCAAACCGCCACTGTTTACTTTAAATGCCATAAAACATTTACTTTAAATGCTATAAAACTCTTTGCCCACTTAAAAAATTATATTGTGAGTTTCCCAGGGTGGGGAAAAAAATACATTTTGAAGGGCAGACAGTCAATTTTGATGCTTTAAAATCCACAGGTCAGATCCAAGTGAATAAATGTGGGCATCCCAACCCCAGTGTGGCAAAAATCTGCTGCCCTAAGCTGTGTGCACAGGGAAATTCTTCCTTTTCCTCTCTCTGCCCTTACCACAGGAGCATCAGATATTCCCATTTCCTCTGCTGCTGCTCTGAATTGGAATCTGTCATCACTGGTGTTCTTTCAATATTTTGTATGAATCTGAAAGCAGCACCAAGATGTGGGATTTAAAATCCTTTCACTCACATCTTTTAGGATGCTGTAATAAAGAGTTGCTTCATAACATGTTCAAGGTCTATTAAATAAATGCACTGAAGTATTCCTGTTCCCTCTGAAACGGGCTTGTCAAGCTAATCTAATTTCAGTGTCTGCACATGGAAGGTGTGCTATTTTCTCCTTTCAGTGATTTCAGAAATTAATAATTAAAGTTCCCTATTTTTACTTAATAATCAGTGCAAATTACTGCACTTTTCTGCCTTTGTGTTTTAGAATATTATGGTAATTATTGCTGTGTGTACCTGGATGCATAAAATGCTGAAAACATTTTTATCAAATCATTGGAAGAAATTGCTGAGGCAGTGCAACTCCAGGCTGGAGAACTCCACAGGCCCAATTTCCTGATAAATTTTGTAGGGGTGCCATCCTGTCCATGGCCTAATCTTGGAGAATAATCCAGATATCTCCTGATTGTACTGTGGGAAATTATTATTGATGGCTGCAGGGAGTCCGAGCTTCCAAATTTCCAAAATTTGCTTCCTTTTGGTGTTTTTGCAGAGTGGGGTTTGTTTCTATCCTACTCCTGCTCCACAAGGGCACCCAGCACCTCTGAGACATCTCAGCAAATCCAAATCCAGATTTGATTCTCCTCTAGGTGTGAGAATCAGATTTGGCTGAGGTAGGGATCCTGCACTGCACATTTGGATTTTTTACTCACTCACCTCTGAGGAAATACAACTTCAAAGCTCTTTTCCCCTCCTGGGAGAGAACTCTCATGGATGGAGGCTTTGCCTCCCCTCTTCTCAGATTTGGGGGCAGGTGGAACATGGAGCTTTTCAAAACAAATAAATAAAATAAATAAATCTTGCCTGTTTAGAAAACCTCCCAGTTCATTTCCCTGATTGCTGGGAAGGCAGAGCAGTTCTGTAAGGCTGGGCAGTGCTCAGGGCTTTCACTCCTGGTTCCAGTGCACAGCAGTGGGCACTGAGACAGGATTTACCAATGAAAACATTTTCCCTTCCTGTGCAGAACCTGCTGGGATTTGTGCTCCTATTTTAGCCTTTGCTCATTACAGAGTACCCTTAACACAAAAAAACAATGCCCAGTATTCAGGATTATTTAAAATTATTATAATGCACCAATAGCAATGACTAATGACAGCCTTTAAATCCATTTTCAATAATTTTTTCCCAAAAAAAGTTTGCACACCTTCAAAAATTTCCCGTGATTATAATTTCCTGTGATTATAGTCAGTAGGCTATAAAATCCTAAAGCTGGCTGTGGATATGAACTATCATATGATGTTAATATGATGTGATGTTTCTATCCTAATGAAATATTTATTATTTACATTTTATTAATATATTTATTTATATATTATATAAGTATATAAAATATATAATTATAAATAGTTCTATATTTATAATTATATATTTTATATTTTATTTATAGTTATAAATATTTATATGTTTATTATATATGTTTATTTATATTCTTGTTTATATATGTATTTATATTATTTATATTTAATACTGAAATATTAAATAACAGTATATTATTATATACTGATATTTAATATCATATTATCTTGGCTGAAATTTAGCCAGTGCAGTCAGGGAAGCCTCTAAATAAATAAGCAAATATCAGCTCAGGTTGGTCAGTTTGTGGTTATTGAGTGCCTGGGTGTGATCACTGCCCAAACTAACAACAAACCCCAGGAAAACCACGTGTGAAGGGAACAGTGGGAGATCAATGGCTGAAATGCAAACTTTGTGCCAAGGTGAGTGGCATTTATTAAAATCAGCCCATGATGGGATCAGGGATGCTGCAGCTGCCCTTTAAAACTTCCTGTGGAAATTGGGCCTGATTTGAATTGCTGGAGATGAGCTGTGAGGACTTAGAGAGGATTTAGCTCATGCTGACTGTGTTTCACAGTTTGAAATTAATTTTTTTGTTTATTTTCGGCCTCCTGATGTCTTGACCGATTTGGTACTTTGGTGCAGAGTTTGTTTTTTAGAAAGAAAAGTTTAATTATCGGGGAAGATGGGTAGTGGGTGAAACAAATCAGCCTCTGCCAAGATGCTCCAGTTCATTACTGAGAAAGTCACCCTGAGTGAGAGTATTTACAGTGTGTGCCCTACAGAGCTGATCACAATATTTACAGGCTGTGCTGCAGGGAAACTTAGCCTGGAAATTTGGGGGATTTATTGGAGAAAACTGTGGGAAAATCATGAGCAAACTTAGCTAATGCCACAGCGTTTCTTGTATCTTCATTCATGATCGCTGGGAGTGGTGAGAGTTGAACAGCAATAAACTTTTTGTATTAATATTTTTCCTATAGAAAACCCTATTTTTCCTATGGGGGGAAAAAAAAAATCTCGTGTTTAGGGGCTGCTGTTCTCTTTATGGCATTTCTCAGCCTTTTGCTTTGGAGTTTGAAGGGATGTTGAGGTGCCCAGTGAGTTTCTGTAGAACATTGCACTGAGCATGAACCAAATCTGCTGCTGGGGAGATGGAAACGCCCTGGCTAAAGGGAGAAATCTCCAAGGGGGTGTTGTGGCTAATGTTGAGGCAAAAATATTTGTTTCAATGGTTTAGGAGAAGTCTTGTGCAGCTGCTCCACAAACACTTTTGTGGAAATTTCCCCTTTCTGAGGAAAATGATGATTGGGTGGGAGAGGGGATTTTTGTGCCTCCTGGAATACCTGGAGATGCTCAGTTCTGAGCATTACTGATGTATAAAGATTGAGAATAAAAGTTTCCTTCTTTCCTTTTCAAATCTGACCCTTCACTCATGTTACAGTCTCCAAACCAGCAGCTGTCTTGAATTAGACAGGAAATAAATGAGTGGGGAAATAATCTCTAGGTAAAACCACCAAGGTGTAATCAGGCTTTAACTCTGTTCCCGTGAAACTGGGAACAAACTTCTCTTGGTGTGAGCTAAACATAAAAAATATTCTTTAAAAATTAAATACAGAGCTAGATATACCACAACTTTGGTAAAATTCTGTTTATTGTTTTTGAAGGATAACTGCTCGTTGTAGCAGCAGGCTGGGCCTGCTTTGTGTGCAGTGTTCTGCTGCAAAAGTGTTTTTCTCACACACTGATCAGTTTGGGAGGTCTGTTTTTAAGGTGTTTCAGAAGTTTAAAGTTTATTTCTGTGCCTGCTTTTGTGTCCAATTTATTGGCTATCTGTTATATATTGGTTATGTGCAAGCAGAAATGAAACAAAGATTTTCACAGAAAACCAAATTCAGATCTGCCTGCCCTGTAAATAAGGATTTAAAATAGCCACAGACAGCATCCCAGTGTCAGAGCTCCCAACCTTTCCTACAAATACCTGATTTGCAAATCAGATGCAAGAGGGGCTCTTATTAACTAGTTAAATATCAAGGTTTGAATTTTCATAAAAGGGCAATTTCAAAGCTCATTTGTGTGTGTAATTATTGTGCTTGTGAGAGCATCGCTGCTCAGCGTGCCCATAAATGTCACGGCAGGCTCCTGATGGGGATGGACACGCTCCCTTCCCACCCTGTGCAAAACAGGCCCAGAATTCTGGCAGATTCTGGGTTTTCTTGAGGAAAAGAGCAGCAAAGCTTTGTGTGGAGTTGTCCTCTGAACAAACTGCACCAGTTTTTAAACAACAGCACAAACTAAACCTTTAAAATTCAATATATCCTTCTCCAAGCCTAGAGATTGGGCAAATGCACTCTGGTTAGGCTCTTGTCACTCCCACTTTCAAGGTTTGCAGATACTTCTCATTCCTTTTTTTCATGCTGGAATTCTTTTTTTTAATAATCCAAAAGCTGTGAAACACTTGAAATCTGAGGCTGCTGTTATCTGATAACACTTATTAAGACTCTATATTGAAGCATCTCCACATGCTCCTTCTCAAACTGGAGATGAACATCACTGGAACAATCTTGGGGTTGGGGCTTTGCAAACTGATCTGAAAATATTTATCCTGTGCTGTGAAAAAACTGGAGAGATGCAGCCCAGAATTCACTGCAGGAATGTGCTGCCAAAATGCAGCTGAGGTCAGGAGCAGCGAGATTTAAAGAGGATTTTCAGGGTTGTGTGTAAATCATCAGTTCTGAACAGTTAATGCAGTTGGTTCTGGGCATGCGGAGGAGGGAGGGGAATTTACACAAAAGGGTAAAAGTACCTTTCTTAAAATTCAGGGTGACATCTTGTGGGCAGAGAGGCTGAAATTCCAAGCGGGTTCGGGAGGGTTTCACCTGTCTTTGGTGGCTGCCAGGGCAGGAACTTGGGGCTGCAGAGCCCCTGAATGTGCTGGGGTTCTGAGCTTTACCCCAAACCCTTCTGGGTGTGAGTGCTTTGGCAATTCCTGAATGTGCTGGGGTCCTGAGATTCACCCCAAACCCTCCTGGGTATAAGCAGCCCGTGTCCAAAGGAGCACCTTTGGCAATCCCTGAATGTGCTGGGAATTCTGAGATTGACCCCAAACCTCCTGGATGTGAGCGCTTTGGCAATTCCTGAATGTGCTGGGAATTCTGAGATTCACCCCAAACCTCCTGGATGTGAGCGCTTTGGCAATTCCTGAATGTGCTGGGGTTCTGAGCTATACCCCAAACCCTTCTGGGTATGAGCAGTTCCTGTCCAAAGGAGCACCTTTGGCAATCCCTGAATGTGCTGGGAATTCTGAGATTGACCCCAAACCCCTCTGGGTGTGAGTGCTTTGGCAATCCCTGAATGTGCTGGGGTCCTGAGATTCACCCCAAACCCTTCTGGGTGTGAGTGCTTTGGCAATTCCTGAATGTGCTGGGGTTCTGAGCTATACCCCAAACCCTTCTGGGTATGAGCAGTCCCTGTCCAAGGAGCACCTTTGGCAATTCCTGGCCATGCTGGGATTCTGAGATTCACCCTAAAGCCTCGGGGGTGTGAGTGCCCCTCTCCAAGGAGCAGCTTTGGCAATTCCTGAACGTGCTGGGTTCTGAGCTTCACCCCAAACCTCCTGTGTATGAGCAGCCCCTCTGCAAGGAGCCCTTTGGCAGTCCTGCGAGGCAGGAGGAGCAGCGTGGGTGGAGGGCCAGCAGGGAGGGTCCCTGTGCTCAGGAAGGGACGGTGCCAGGCTGGCACAGGGCACGGCAGAAGGCAGAGTCAGGGGCAGTGCCAGAGCCCAGCCTGGGCTGCCCAGCCCAGCAGGAGCAGGCAGGAGGCCAGCAATGAGTCAGAACCAGCATGCCCCATGCTGCTCTCCATATTGCTCCCCCTGCACCCCCCGGGCTGGGTTATTTTGTGCATTTTGTGTAAGGTACCAGTGGTCACAGCAAATAATGATATTATGTTTGGGAGGGAGGCCCTTGAAAGCCATTCTGAGCCCCGGGTCCAGCAAAGCATAATCTCGGTTTGATTCTTTGTTTAGTGGGGGATTCAAATCCCAACTTAATTTAATCTTTTGATTTATCCTGCAGGTACTGCCTGATTATATTCCAGGGCCACCAGTAATAGAAATGCAGGGATTTATTTATTAATTTATTTTCGCTTTCAGTGAGGAAGGGTTTGGTGGCTGTTGCTGCTCTCTGTGCTGCACTGTGAGTGAAGAGCTGCATCCATGAGCTTGTGCTGCCCACTGATTCATGTTCATATCACTAATTTTAGCTCTGCACTTCAGCTGGGGCCTGGGGAGCAGGGCAGGGCTGGAAACTGAGTGCCCAGCCTGGCCCCGGGGCTGCAAATGGCCAGAATTCCATGGGAAGGGTCAGGGCTGCCAGGGAGCAGGAGGAGAATGATGGAGCTCAGGGGGCTCATGGAAAATGGGAAATGATGGAGAAATCACATAAAGCTGCATTTGTGAGGGGTTCTGTGTGTATTCAAAGTGACTCTTGGTGGCATTTAAAGGCAGGACACCCCTCCAAAGGCACAAGTTGGGAAGGCAGAATTAAAGTGCTGCTATTTCAGGGCTCCCCTGCACTGGAATATTTGGGCACCTCACACGTTGAGATGAATAGAATTCATTCCCATACCTTGAACAAGCTGGTTTCTCTGTCCTGAAGCCCTTGCAGGATGAATCCAGTAAAACCAGACCCCAATCAGGCCCAGTTATTGTTGCTGTAGCAGGAACCAGCAGCATTCCATGTGTGCTCTCACCTTTGTGTTCCAAGGGGATTTTCTCATTTGCCTCATGCGTCCCTATCTAGACCTTTAAAATATTAAACACTTTTATTTAATTTTTCCTTTTGCTTTCCCAAACAAGATATGCACTTCATTCATATCCTTCCAAAAAAACAAAAAGGCTGAAATTAATTTTTTAAAAATGATATTAAATCTTTAATATTCTCCTATGGATGACAATATAGCCAAGCAGACAAGGACAGCATGAAAATCTCGTGGTATGCCTGACAAACATAATGCATTTATATTAAATCTATTGTACAGTGAGAATTTGAAGACTTCAGTGATCAGAGGAAACCATGCAATTGGATTAATAGATAATTTAGGCTGTAATCCAACAAAGCAGTTAAGCATGTGCTCACTTTTAAGCGTGCACAGCGTTACTTGTTGTGAGCTGAGGTAAAACGAGCTTAAAAAACTGAGCTCAAAACTAAGCCCATCCTAAATGTGTTTGTCTGGCTGAGTCAGTGATGTGCACAAGGAAGGGCTTGCAGCTGGAAATCCATGCAGGAGCAGAGAGTGTCTCCATTTTTCCTGTAATCACTGGAGCACCCCCAGCTCGAGTTTCAAAGCAGAACATTTTTATAGGGGGCTAAAACCCAGGGCTGGCCTGCTGCAGAGTGCCCAGCTCCCAGATTGTCTGCGTTACCTGCATTCCTGGTCAAACTGAGCTCAGGATAATGGGATAACCCTGTGAAACTCTGTTAATGGGATAACCCTGTAAAACCCGCCATTGGGGTTGTTAATGCCAGCAGAGTGCCCAGCTCCCAGATTTACCTGCATTCCTGGTCAAACTGAGCTCAGGATAATGGGATAACCCTGTAAACCCCATGATTTGGGCTGTTAAAGCCAGCAGAGTGCCCAGCTCCCAGATTATCTGTTTTGTCTGCATTCCTGGTTAGACTGAGCTCAGGATAATGGGATAACCCTGTAAACCCCATGACTGGGGCTGTTAAAGCCAGCAGAGTGCCCAGCTCCCAGATTATCTGTTTTACCTGCATTCCTGGTTAAACCGAGCTCAGGATAATGGGAAAACCCTGTAAAACCTGACTGGGGCTGTTAAAGCCAGCAGAGTGCCCAGCTCCCAGATTTACCTGCATTCCTGGTTAAACCGAGCTCAGTTAATGGGATATCCCTGTAAACCCCATGACTGGGGCTGTTAATCCCAGCAGAGTGCCTAGCTCCCAGATTATCTGTTTTGCCTGCATTCCTGGTCAAACTGAGCTCAGGATAACGGGATAACCCTGTAAACCCCATGACTGGGGCTGTTAATTCCAGCAGAGTGCCCAGCTCCCAGATTATCTGTTTTACCTGCATTCCTGGTTAAACCGAGCTCAGGATAATGGGAAAACCCTGTAAAACCTGACTGGGGCTGTTAAAGCCAGCAGAGTGCCCAGCTCCCAGATTTACCTGCATTCCTGGTTAAATTTAACTCAGGATAACAGGATAACCCTGTAAAACTCAGTTAATTCCAGCAGAGTGCCCAGCTCCCAGATTTACCTGCATTCCTGGTTAAACCGAGCTCAGTTAATGGGATATCCCTGTAAACCCCATGACTGGGGCTGTTAATCCCAGCAGAGTGCCTAGCTCCCAGATTATCTGTTTTGCCTGCATTCCTGGTCAAACTGAGCTCAGGATAACGGGATAACCCTGTAAACCCCATGACTGGGGCTGTTAATTCCAGCAGAGTGCCCAGCTCCCAGATTATCTGTTTTGCCTGCATTCCTGGTTAGACTGAGCTCAAGATGTCCCTGTAAAACCCGACTGGGGCTGTGAATTGCAGCGCAGATTGTCCCCTGCAGCAGCTCATAAATGCAGTTATCTTGCAGCAGAGGCTGTGGGGCTCCATGGGCAGGGCAGGGGATGCTCTCTGGGAGATGCTGCCTCTGAGAGCAGCCTGAGCTTTGTGGGTGACCTGGGGCTGTCACCCCGACTCCTCCCTGCACTTCCCTCGCTCCTGATGCCTCCCAGTATTTGTGGCCTTAATTGAGGGACAAAACCAAACAGATTTATCATGGCAGCCCATAAAAACGACAGAATTCATATGGCAGCATTCTTCATTCTCTCCAATTTGTTTCCCTGAGATCCCCGCAGCAATTTATTTGCTGAATATGCGAGTTTTCCTCCTTATGAAAATTACAAATTGTTGTCAAGGTTAACGAGTTAATATTCTCATTCAATATTTATTTTATGGGGGGGAGGGGGGAAGGAAGAAGAGCGACTGTTCTTCCACTTTCTTCCACGGCAAAGTCTGGTTTCTTAATCAATATGACAAGGACACTGTCCTTTGGATAATACCCTGAATCATCGGGACTAAAAAATGAGCTTTATTAATCAACAGCCCCTGATTAATTATTATAAAGTGATGCTCATACATTTCTGTACATTTTAATAATTCCTGCAGAAGGCTAACAATGTCCCCAGTGATTTGAAGGCTTTGGGGTTTGAATTTTTCTAAGCAATGTCACAATAAATAGTCCAAGGGTACTACTGCTCGCTCACTAATCCAGTCTGTTTCAATCCAGCAAATGAGTAAAACCTTCTTTTTCCTATTTCCCATCTATAATTTATCATTTGCATACAAAGTAAGAAGCAGGAATCGGCAGTCTCATCAGTTTTCAAAATATCAAGGGACAACTGGGGTGATTTATAGCAGGCTGTATTATCTAGATCACATAACCTGAATATTTCTGTAAAAACAGACCCACGGAATCTCTCAATGAGCGTCTGGCTGGCAGATAAATGAGATGAAGGTCATTGGGCTGGAGATCTCGGTGCAGACCTGAGTAGCCATGAGGCTTTTCCTTGTAGAGAGCTATCCCATGCTGAAACATCTGACCAGAGCCATCTCCTCCTGCACTTTCTGGTGCTGCAGAGCCCCTTGTGAGGCTCCCTGAGCCGTCAGAGAACAGGGGCTGTGTTTGCTGCCAGTGAGATGAAGAATGTGCCACCTGTTCCTCCTGTTTGCAGGGCCCTTGTGCAGGCATCACCCTGCTGAAAGGAACAGATGCAGTGCCACAGCCCCAAACAGTGTCTGACCACAGCTGGGGAGTGGTTGTGATCCAGCTCTGAGGGGCAGCCTGACCCCATGGCTGTGGGGCAGATTCAGTGACAAATAGTGGGAATTTATTGGAACAGTGCAAGTTTCAGAATGGCCAGGCGTAAAGCTTCTCCAGCGCTGGTTCTGAGCTGTTTGTTCTTCATACCAGACGTGTCCCAGCCTGGCTGCTCTGTGAGATGTGCCCAGCTCTGGCTGCTCAAAGGATGCTCTTACAGCACTGTGTCTGTGATAAATGACACCAGGCCTCCAAAGGCAGCAGCCTCTCGTGTTTGTGCTTTAAAATAACGAGTTTTGTTGTGAAAACACTCAGTGGCCTTCTCCCAGCCTTCCTGCAATGAATGCTTTAATTCCCATCAGTCCCTCCAAAGGCAGGAATCCTTCACGGGGAGGTGTCCCAGTGTGTGCCAGTAACCCACAGGTTATTGGGGCTTAGCTTCTCGATTTCTGCTCTCATGCCAGGATGTCAATAATGAGCCCTCTCTTCATTTTATTAATTTGAACCTCTGGACAAAATGTCACTGCTGTGGGATGCTCTGCAGCGAGCAGCCCTCCTGCATCCTGCCCTCCAGAAAGGCGGGCTCTGATCGCAGATAAGGAAAATGAGATTAGGATGTTAGCTTTCTCGAGAGATAACAGCAGTCTAGGTCATAAAACTACCATATGGCAGATTTGGCAGCCTTTGCAGAGGTCCATGGTTTAATTATCACACAGACAGACTCAGCTCCCCACTCGCACACGCCTGGGTCCTCCTGTGGCCAGGGCTGGAGATGCAATTAAGGGCAGAGCAGTGTTTGCTGGGCTGCAGCAGCAGTGACCTTACTGCGGCCAGCGCTGGCGCTTCCTAACATTTCACTCATGATTAAGTTTATCATTTCAAACAAACAACATGAAATGTCAGGTCTCTGGTCTGTTTAACATGCGGGAGGAGGGGAGAGCAGCACAAACCAGGGCTGGGCCAAGCTGGAGAGCTTTTGCTCTGAAAGGAAATTCAAAGTTGACAACTACATCAGAGGAGAGGGATGGCTCTGCAGGCAGAGTTTGCTGTTCTGGGAGAGCCTTTCTGTTTCTTGCATCAAATGCTTTGGTGTTGCCTGTGTTTGCAGCCCTTTTTGCCTGTTCTTATTTCACCCTCAGTTTCACACTCTGTTGTCCCTGGTGCGTTCCCCTGTGAGCTCTGTTACAGCCAGCACAGAGCGGGAGAGCAAACTGCAGGGAAATGAGGATTTCACCTGTTTTGGATGGCTTTGGGCTGGTTTGCTGTGACTCTGCCCCACACAGGGCCCTGGGCAGCACAGGTAGGCACAGTGGGGCTGGGGTGGGTGCTGTCCACCAGCCTGGAAGGAAGGAAGGAACTGGGGCTTTGAAGCTGCCATTTCCCAGGGAGTTCCTCCCTTTGCTGAGGGTATGCCATGGGATGGCAGGGAGGTGACAATTGTCCTCGTCAAACAGAGAGCAACTTGTAAAAAGTATCCTCATATGGACCAACGCTGCACTAAAAGCAAATTTATTTGGGCTCCTCCTATCCAGGAAACACTGTTGGTATTGCAAGGCTGAATCACAAGTTAATTCAACTGAGAAATTACTTCCTGCAGTTGTTTAGTGTGCAGTTGTACCAATGAGGATTCCTTTGGAACATCAGCAGAGTGGAGGTTGATCTCCAGGGTTTTGGGAGGCTGACATCACTGAGAAGGAAGGATGCCCACCCCAAAATGTCTCTCCCAGGCAGGAGGATCAAAGTGTTCCTGGAGCCAAGCAATATTAATGAGCTCAGAAAATGTTCAATTGTAGGAAGCGGCAACGGGTCAGTAGTGAGCTTGTGGGTGAAGGGGGAGATTCTTTGCAATGGAATTAAATCCCAAACCTGTGCTGGGTGTGCTCAGGCTGGGTTTGGTGAGCACCTCCTGGCTGTTGTTATTTTTACCTTCTGCAGGGTCTGAGAGCCCTGAGCTGCAGGGACAGCTCCTCTTTCCCCACATCCTGCCTGATTTCGTGCAAACCCTTGGAGAGCGAGTTCAGTTCATAGGCATGTTCATGTCCAATTAAAAAGTAATAGATCTGAAGCACATATAACAAATCAAAAGAATGGAATACTGTCAAAGCCAAGAATTAAAATCCAGCCACACAGGCCACCAGGCTTCACCAGACTATAAAAAATCATTTTTAATATATATTTAATTTCTGAATCTTTACAATGAGCAAAACATATTGAAATCCACCCTCACTCCAGCCAAGGCTATATAAAAATATCACTTTTCATTATTAGGGTTTTTTTAATATTCAGGGGCTTCCTAAAGCTGGGATTTTAACAAATACAACAAATTGTATGAGACACCTGATTAGATTGAGAGTGAGCAGCAAACAATGTGAGGCGTCTCACCTGTTCCCTGTTGCTGCAGAGCAGGGGGAGCTTTAGGGGCTGGAGAAGGGAACTCCTGATTGTTCCTGGCTGCTCATTTCCAGGGATGAAATATGAAACATCAGCTGGCCAGAAACTCGGTGGAATTTTAATTATGAACTCTGCTCTCAGTTATTTGTATTTTTAATGCACCGAGTTTTAAGGGATGTGTTCAGGCCAAGATGAATTAGGTGGGACATGAGGATAAAATAAAAAGATGGTTCCTATCTAAACCAAGCCTCCTATTTCCCTTTTCTTTCACCAAAGTAACGCTGCAGGTGCAGCTCCTGGAGCTGGAAAGATTCTCCCACCCCTATTTATAATGTCCCCAATTCTCTATTTCCTTATGAAGTCAGCAAAGGCCAAAAAATTCATAAAAAATTTAGTGGCGAGAGAGATAGCATTACTGCTTTTAAGTAAAGGCTATGAAAGGAGCATGAGATCAGCATAAAAATAAATCAGGCTAAATTTAAATCTTTGGACACTAAAAACTCAAACTATTGGAGGGTGGAGAGAAGATTTATTGACGTGGAGAACTGCATGGAGAGAGTCATCAGCATGGATCCAGCTTCCAGGAGGGAGAAGCAGAGGTGGAGTGGAGAGGAAATGTTCTGTGTGAGGGCTAGACTAGAAACCCACTGAGTTCTTTGGTTGATAATCCAGGATTTCCTGGGGAACTCAAGGAAAATCTAATTTTTGCCTTGGTGGATAATCCAGGATTTCCTGGGGAACTCAAGGAAAATCTGATTTTTGCCTTGGAACCCATGGCTTGTTGAGTGTGACCCCTCAGTTTATCCCAGTGTGGGGACAGCAGTGTTTTGTTGCATAAATAAGATCAGGGAAATAAAGGAAAGGGTTCTGCCTGTGTGAGAGCTCTGAGACCTGCCAGGGATGGCCAAATAAATGACATTTTTATCACTTGTCCATTGAACCACGTGCTCAAACCAGCCCCAGTCCTGGTGGCTTGCTTTGGCTCTGGGAGCTGCAGAGTTCCCATTTTTGTCCCGCTGCCCTCTGTGTGCTCTTGGTGGGACACTTTTCCCCCTCGTTAGAGTTGCTAACTGGCTGCAGGCTGTCTCTCACCTCTGCAGGACCCAGGTGTTGCAGGTGTCGGTGCAGCATTGGCCAGAGCAGAGCAAAAACTCCCTGGAAGAACCATTAATTGGGATATGGAGGGGAGGGGGTGGGAGAGAATCACAGAAAGGTTTTCAATTCTTACGTGTCAGAATATCCTAATTCAAACCCAAATGGGAATCCACCATTCTGGGGGACTCACACAGCTCCAGGTAAACAACTAATGAGCAGCCTGCCAGTTTCATTTTTATCAAGAGCCCTCAGAGATTCAACTGTGCCATTTCATAAAATATGCAGATGATAGTGGAGGGAGAATAGCAAAGGCTTTGAAAATGATTCACACAACCTAAAAATGATGTTGAAAAGGGAGGAATTAAATATTCACAAAGTGTGAGAAATTAAGGCATATTAACTGTTAGAATGTGGAAATGAAGTGACTAACATGCACAGAGCTGATGAGAACTAGATGATTACAGATCTGTCAAAAGTTTCTAATTCTGACACAGTGTGATGTCGAGGTGATACTTGGCTGGTAAGGGCAAAAAATTAGGTATGGGACAAGGAATGCAGAGCTGGCAGATCAGAGTCAGAGGCGGGCAGACAGCGCCGTGATTAACATCAGCTCAGTCCCGGAGCAAGGGTGAGCTCTCAGCTTGCAAAATGAATACTAATTATGGTTACAAACATAACACAAGGGGCTCGATTCATCAGCTCCAGGAGGGGTGGTGTAATGAGGTAGTTGAGGGAAAAAAGTCACCTAGGGCCAAATTTGTCTCAGTGCTGATCTCTGCCTTACGCCAGGGATGGATTTGACCCCTGGGATATCAGAGCTGGAAGTTTTGCTCTTCTGTAATTAATCAGGGGTTTATCTGGTGCTGCAGTTGGGATGGAGTGGAGGGAAGGTTGCTGGCAGATGGATTCATGCAGGGGTGGTGCAAAAGAATAAGGAATAATCATTTCAAAAGGAAGCTTGGAGTGTCCACAGCAGGTGAAGTCATTCGTGTTGTTCTGGCAGGGCAGGGACACGGTTCCACCTTCCTCCAGGGCAATCCCATCCCTGGGAGCAGTGCTGGGCCAGGGGGTGCACACAACTGGGAATTCCTCCTGGAATCACCCTCTGGAAGCTCCATTTGTGTCCCCAAGGGCAGATCTTGGGGCTGGAATCTCTCCAGCCTTGTGCCAGCACCACCTCCTCAGCTCAGCTGGGCTTGGAGTGAGTTTGGAGCTGTTTTTGGATGTGGAGAGCACTGGATTGTCCTGTCCATGTGGAAATGGATAATTCCCAGTGAGGAGCTGGGCTTGAAGCCCTTTTTGGCATTGGGGAGCACTGGGTTGTCCCGTCCATGTAGAAATGGTGACTCCCAGTGAGGAGCTGGGTTTGGAGCCCTTTTTGGCATTGGGGAGCACTGGGTTGTCCTGTCCATGTAGAAATGGATAACACCCAGTGAGGAGCTGGGTTTGGAGTGCATTTGGAGCCCTTTTTGGAATTGGGGAGCACTGAGTTGTCCTGTCCATGTGGAAATGGTGACTCCCAGTGAGGAGCTGGGTTTGGAGTGCATTTGGAGCCCTTTTTGGCATTGGGGAGCACTGGGTTGTCCTGTCCATGTGGAAATGGTGACTCCCAGTGAGGAGCTGGGTGTGATGGCTTTCCCTTGGGTTGCCCATAGGAGATGTAATTTGGGAGCTGTCCAGCCCCTGCTGCTGTTTCTGTGCCCTCCCTGGCTCCTGACGCTCTGCAGTGCAGACAGTGAAACCTGTGCAGGAATCTCTCATGGCTGATTAATATTTTCTCTTTTTTCGTGGAAAAAAATTCCCTACACATTCCCTCAGCCTGGCCTGCAGTGTGCACGGCTGAGGTGTGTCCAGCTTGCACCAACAGTGCTCAAAGTGAACATCCAGTGAGACTTACACCCTGTAGTATCCTGTGAGTAATTTGCCATGATGAGCACTGAATGCACTGAGAACCCTCAACAAATAAATATTATTTTGATTACAACCATATCAGTAGCACCCTGATACCTTCCAGAGACAAAAAGAGCTTGAGATATTATTAAAAAAAAAGAAGTGATAGTCGTGGATGCCAAAGAGAGGTGGCACCAGGGATGTGTTCTGCATCCCTAATTTCTTGGAGAGCCTTTGCTGTGCTCATAATCAAGAGACAAACATAAACTCAAAGGTCACAAAAAGACTGAGCCTGGTGAGGTGGATGTTCTGAATATATTAGGTATGTAAAGCAATATTGTGGCCCATCCAAACTAGAATTAGTGGTAATTATTATATAATATGTAATGATGGGATTTAAATGGCTAACACATTTTCTCTGCTGAGATCATTTAGACATGATTCATATAAATGATTAAATTAATAGATCTTCCTCTTTTAAGACTGCTAGGCAGCTTAAACTAAATTTCTCAACAGAGACTGATCCCAGTGAAATAATATTAATAGAAAATGGAAGAAGAATTTCTGAGAAGTGGGTAAATATATGATGGAGTTTGAGGAAATTTCTATAGACATCTTTGCCGACCAAAATACTTCCCAGATTTAAATATTCTCTAGAAATAACCCACCAAGGACTTTGGAAGGTGAAAGAACAACAATCCTAACTTTCCTTGAAAGAAAAGCATGGCAAAATGTGCTGGAAGACAGGGACTTAAGGGATCACTGTCTACTTAGTTTGGGCTTAAACATTGGGCTTTTCATAACACTAAATGGTTTTACAAAACCTAATGTGAATAGGAATGTTTTTCTTGTTCCTTTTCCGAATGAAATTTCAATAGAAGTCCCCTCAGCAGTGCTGGGGGGTCCCTGGCAGGAGCTCTGTGCTCATCAGAGAGGACAAGGACAGGGAAATGACTGGGGAAGGGGTTTGAACAAGCTGGGGCAGCCACTACCCAAGTGCGTGTGGTAATTTGGGCAGCTCTGTCCCACAGGGTTACCCAGGTGCTGCACACCAAGTGGTCCTGCTATTTCTGTTGTTAAATTCATCTTTGTTTCTCATCCTAAATATTCCCTTTTCCTGCTCAGAAGGTTAAAAATACCTGGAGCTGTGAGTCTGGCCTATTTACTACAGAATCCATGAGTCATGCACTACACTGGAGTCTGAAACATCACAGGGCATTATTCACTGGGAGCTCAGCAAAAGGATGGCAAAATCTGCCCTTCAGGGCTGGACATTGCAAATCTGAGTGCTCTGGGGAGCTGCTCTTCCAGCTCTCCCCTGCAGAAATAAATGCAGGGGGGACAAAATGCAAAGGAGCAAAATGCAGACGGGGCTGGCAGGAGGGAGCCTGTGAGGAGTTTCCCAAGCTTTGTGAGGGGCCTTCTCCAGAGCTGGTGTTTCTCCAGGTGATGTTTCCCCACTGATTGTTCTCCAGGTGATGTTTCCCCACCGATTGTTCTCCAGGTGATGTTTCCCCACCGATTGTTTCTCCAGGTGATGTTTCCCCACTGATTGTTCTCCAGGTGATGTTTCCCCACCGATTGTTTCTCCAGGTGATGTTTCCCCACTGATTGTTTCTCCAGGTGATGTTTCCCCACGGATTGCTCTCCAGAGCCCTGGGTCCCTGCTGCCTTGCCCAGCCCTGGGTGCCCTCAGACACGGCTGGGGTGTCTCAGGTGTCCTCAGGGCCCCTGGGATGGGGCGGGCAGGGCTGGCTTGGTGCTGGCCCAGCCCTGAACTTGCCCTGGAAGGTGGCACCTGGAGGCACAGCAGCTCTCTGGGACTGGGCACTTGCAGAGGGATCAGCTGGGGTTCCTGGGGCTGAGTTGTGTGATGGATTAGCTCTGTTTCATAATATCCTTGCTTTTTTCTTTCTTTTCCTTTTCTTTTTCCTTTCTTTTTCCTTTTTTTAAAATTTTTCCTCTTTTTCCTTTTTCCTTTTTTTTTCCCTTTTTCCCCCTTTTTTCCTTTCTTTTTGTTTTTTCCTTTCTTCCTTTTTTTTCATTGTTTTTTCTTTTCTTTCCTTTTTCCCCTTTTCTTTCCTTTATTTTTCCTTTATTTTTCCTTTATTTTTCTTTTCATATCCTTTATTCATATCTTTTCTCTCTCTATTTCCTTTTTCCTTTTCCTTTTTCCTTTTTCCTTTTCCTTTTCCTTTTTTCTTTTCCTTTTCCTTTTTCCTTTTTCCATTTCCTTTTTCCGTTTCCTTTTTCCGTTTCCTTTTTCCGTTTCCCTTTTCCGTTTCCCTTTTCCGTTTCCCTTTTCCGTTTCCCTTTTCCGTTTCCCTTTTCCGTTTCCCTTTTCCGTTTCCCTTTTCCGTTTCCCTTTTCCGTTTCCCTTTTCCGTTTCCCTTTTCCGTTTCCCTTTTCCGTTTCCCTTTTCCGTTTCCCTTTTCCGTTTCCTTTTTCCTTTTCTTTCTTTTTCTTTTTTCTTTATCCTTCTTTCTTTTTACTTTCTTTTTATTTTTCCTTTTTTCCCCTTTTTCCCCTTTTTCCCCTTTTTTCTTTTTTCCTTTTTTTCCTTTTTTCTTTTCCTTTTTCCTTTTTCCTTTCTTTTTCCTTTTCCTTTTTCCTCCTTTCTTTTTACTTTCCCTTTTTCCCCTTTTTCCTCTTTTTTCCTTTTTTTTTCCTTTTTTCCTTTTTTCTTTTTTCCTTTTTTTCAATTTTTCCTTTTCTTTCTTTTTCTTTCCTTTTTTCCTTTATTTTTCCTTTATTTATCTTTTCATAATATTCTTTATTCATATTCCTTTTCCTTGCTTTTTCCTTTTTCCTCCTTCCTTTTTCCTCCATTCTTTTTCCTCCATTCTTTTTCCTCCTTTTTTTCCCTTCCTTTTTATTTTTCCTTTTTTTTTCTTTTTTCCTTTTATTCCCCTTTTTTCCTTTTTTGCCTTTTTTTTCTTTTTTCCTTTTTTCCCCCTTTTTCCCTTTTTTTTTCTTTTTTCCTTTTTTCCCCCTTTTTCCCCTTTTCCCCCTTTTTTTCCCTTTTTTCCCTTTTGCCCCCTTTTCCACCCCTTTCCCCCCCTTTTTTTCTTCCCTTTTTTCTTCCCCCATTTTCCCCCTTTTTTCCCCTTTTTTTTCCTTTATTTATCATTTCATAATATCCTTTATTCATATCTTTTCTCTATCTCAGTAGCTAACAGAGTATTGAGACTTGTGGAAATCATTGTTTGTCCCTGCATGTCTGTCAAGCAGAGCACAGAGAAACTTTGGGAAATGTTTTAAGGGAACCTCCAATGGTCCAGAAGGGCTCCAACAGTCTGTGAAAAACAATGAAAAAATCCAAACTCTTGAAGCAGCTCCCACAAACACCAGACCCGTGGATGCTCTGGGATTTAACAACTCCAGGGATTATGATCCCATATTTTAAAAACCTTTCTGGCTTTTCTTCCTAGCTGGTCACCTCCTGGGGTTTGTCATGGGAGAAAATAACTGGGAATATTTTGGGAGGCACAAATTCGGTTTATTTGAATAGCTACACCCTGGGTGCTGTTTTTGAGCTCCCTGAAAAATAATTCTATGGGCATGTGGCAAAACCTAAGTTTTTCTGGCTAAGAAAAGTAGTTAAATAGGACTTTTTTGTAATATTACCTGGACAAAATATTTTTTTTAAAAGTACAAACTTTGGCATTTCATGCAGCTCCTTTCACTAATATTTAGTGGAAGGTGAAAGAGCTCCACTTGCCCGCCTGTAAGGAAAAGGGGAGGCTCTCAGTTTTACGGGGGATTTTTGGCAGCTCTTTGTTAAATGCCCTGGAATTGCCGGTTCCTGGTGGGTGGGGTGGGGCTCAGCAGACCCAGAGAACAAACTGAATTCTGTTCTGGGCTTTGCCACCTCCCTGCTGACCTGGGGCGATTCGCACCAGCTCCCCGTGCCCTCTCCTCCTCCTCTGCAAAATGAGGATATTGACATTTACATTTCTTTATAAAGTGCTTTTAGATCTATGGATGAAAAGTGCTAAGTAAACCAAAACTCTCAATTAAATTAATTGGAGAGAAGGAGCTGGGTCAGTGTTACAGCAGGGTTCATTTATGCACCTCTAATTTCATTGGGCTCGTGTCTCCAGCCCTATTTATAGCTGGCACTGCTGCTCTCTCACCTGCAGGAATCTCTGGGGTGGATTTTATCCCTTTTCCTGCACAGACACAGGAGCTGGGCCAAGGGCACCCAGCCCTGAGTTTTCTTGGTGCAAAGCTCTTGTACACCTGTGTCACCCTCAAAAGAAGATTTAAAAATCCAGGAAAGGAGCTCTGGCATTGCAGCAGATTTCACATCCAGAGAATAAATTAGAAAGTCAGCAGAGAGAGAAGTGAGTGTTGAAGCTGTGCTGGTGGGGAAGGAAATAATAAATATTATTCCCTTCATGAGCTTTCAAGGTCAGAATTAGATTATTGGGGTGCAAACCCACCCAAAAGTGGGTTAAAATTAGATTATTGGGGTGCAAACCCACCCAAACCCACGTAAATGGCTCAAAGAATCATTTAGGATGGAAAAACCTCCAGGGTATCCAGTTCCCACCTTGTCCCCAGCCCAGAGCTCTGAATTCCTGTGACACCCTGGAGTGCCCAGGGATGGGGACTCCAACCCTTCCTGGGCAGCCCCTCCAAGCCCTGACCACTCTTTCCACAAAAAGAATTCTTCTCCAACTGCAGAATGAGCTGCTGCATCTGCCAAAAAATTCCATATTTTAGCTTGTTCCCGTCCCATCTGGTTCCTGGGGTAATTCTCCACTAAAGGGCACCATTTGTGTGCCCGTGCTGCTGTGGGGATCAGGAATGGAAAAATCCTGAGATTCTCATCTTTCTCTGCTTATTTAATCACCTGAAGGTTGTTGTGTTCTTCTAGGAGATTTTTTAAAATATTTATATATTGTTTTTGCACGTCTGACTCCACAATAGCCAGCGAGCAGCTGATGAGAGGAGCTGCTTTTGTTTTGAGAATTTGGGGAACAGATGCAATCCGGGCGCTGAGATCCCTGCACAGCTCAGAGATCAGAAGTAATAAGAGGCCTCTGAATTATCTCTCTTCTGTTCACAAAGCTTGAACTTAATCTGCCAGGCTGCCTTAGAGCTGGAGCTGTGGAGAATAAAACCCCAAATATCAGATCTGAGTGCTCAGGGGAGTTGGTGCTTGCAGAGAGAGGAAAGTAGGGCAGGAGCCTTCAACCAGGGCTGGGCAGGTGCTCTTCAAAGCACCCAACACAGAGAAATTTTGGCTATATATTGAAATATTTAACTAGAAGAAGAATATTTTAAAGTAAAATATTGAAATCAAAATATTTAGTCTAAATATACAGATTTAAGCTATAAATTTAGGCTATCAGAAGGGTGGGAGGTGAGCTAAACCAGTTTGAGTAATTTAATAGAATTACTGTTTTGCCCCTCCCATTTTCTCACATTGGCTGTTTTGTG
Source organism: Ammospiza caudacuta (assembly GCF_027887145.1). Lineage (NCBI taxonomy): Eukaryota > Metazoa > Chordata > Aves > Passeriformes > Passerellidae > Ammospiza > Ammospiza caudacuta. Next base: position 18,247,876 of record NC_080607.1, read on the forward strand.
TTAGCAATACCCATCTATTAACCAGGCTCTGATCAGCACTTTTAATGGTAAAATATGAATTATCCCTCCCTGCCCAGCTCCTGTTCTTGCAGTGTGGTGGGTCAGAAACGTCCTGTGCTCCCCCTGCCCTGCCCCTGGCAGTGCTGGTGCTGCCGTCCCTGAGCATCCATTCCATCCATCTCTGCCAGCACACAGAGCCCATCTCAAAGAGCAACTTGAAGTGTTTACTTGTGTCTGGAGGAATGCTGGTGCTGTTCTGTCAGTGCAGCATATGCTGAGATTGTCTCTGCAATAAAGAACCGCTCAGGATTCTGTTGTTTTCTGTAGCCAAACACACACCAGCAATTCTCTACAACCGAGCTGCTGCGAGGATTCCTGCTTGGAGAACAGAGCAGTAATGATGTCCCAGCTCTCAGGAGGGGTGGGAGCCTTTTGGATACACCCCCTGTAGAAATTCATGTGGTTTCTGATGTCCTCAGCAGGATTGGCACACAGAGCGCAGGGATAAAAGCTTTGGGTCTGAGCTGTCACTGGAGCCAGGGGCTTGTTCTGCTCCCTGGAGTAGGGGCAGCAGCTCCAACCCAGAGCTGGAGTAGAGCTGGAGTAGCTGGGGATGCAGGAGGTTTTGGACAAGACAGGAGATGAGCAAGGAAGGCTGAGGAGAGCACAAGAGATGTTCCTGAGCACAGTCAGACTCCTAAGGGCCTCCAACCTATTTAAAAAGGATCATCATTCATCAGCACCATCATCATTATCTGCTGGGTCGGGAGGAGGAGGGGAGGGATAATCAGCAGGAGATGATCAGTGCCTTATCACCCAGATCCTTCATTTTGGTGCTTAAGCTGCAGGATTCTTTCGGGAGGGATAATTCATATTTTATCATTAAAAGTGCTGATCAGAACCTGGTTAATGGATGGGTATTGCTAACACACACAAAACAGCCAACGTGAGAAAACAGGAGGGGCAAAATAAGAATTCTATTAAATGACTCAAAGTGGTTAACTCACCTCCCATCCCTCCCTCCCGTGACATCACAGACACTGCTTGTACATGGCACACAAAATCTATAAACTCTTTCCAGGAATACAAAAGCATTCTCTATGATGTTGATAAGAAACAGGACAGTCACTCTCCCCTGACATATTTGTTCTTTAAAAACAAATCAATGGTGCAGGGATTTGGCACCTGAATGCAGAAAAACGGCTTGATGAGGCAAAGATTGTCTTCATTAAGGACATTAATATTCATAGAGAGTAGAAAATCTGACACAAGAGAGGACTCACTAACCTTTTCTCATATTAGATTTTTACTTCTTAACACAATTACAGTCCGGCAATGACTTAATTAATGCTGCTTTTTGTCAGACTGCTTTAAAGAGCTGTCAATTTGGTCCTGCAGAGGCTGTCAGTGAAAGAGAAAGACAGTCATCTAGGCTAAAAAGACACAGGAAGAAATTCAAACACTTAATAACATTCAAAGTGCTATGCAAAGTCACATATCAACCTGTATTAAGGGGAGTTTTTGTCTTGCCTCTCCTCGTAGTTATGCTAATGTTTTCCAGGTGCAGTGGGGCTGCTGCCACCTCTGGTTTGAGGCACAGGGAGGGAGGGAGGTCACCTGCTGCACTCACTGGGCCTTATCCCACACAGCTCAACAGGGAAATGTTTCATCGCTTTTGACCTCTGTGAAAATGAACGTGTGGTGCTGGAATGCGAGCTCTGCTTAGGTTTTAATTATTTACCAATCTAATGAATAGATTTTAGTAGAATATTTAAAGTGCAGTATTAAAAATATTTTTTTAATCTATATTAGATTAGAAAAAGCTCACAATCTGCCTTTTGCCACTGTTTGGAATGACAGAATGTCTCAAACTGGATGATTGAGTCTCTGCTCCCCATTGGACCACCTAAAACTGAATTATAGCCAAGAGTGGCACCCAGATCTCGTTGCACACCTGGGTTGGATTGTGATGCCCAAACAGGATGTGAAACCCAGCTTTACATCACTTGTGCCATTTAATGCTGTGAGGTTTGTTGGCTCCTTTGAGTTTATTTTAGTAAGTGGTTTAAGGGAATAATGTAAAAAAAAAAAAATAATGTTCTTTACATACCAGCACAATCAAAAAAGAAAGGCAGGTAAAGCACACACCAAGTTTGCATGTCATGTTCTAGAAGGATAATTATCCAGAAATGTAATTATAACAAGCACCTGATTTAATCAGCGCAGTTTGATCCCTGTCAGAGGTACAGGGGACCAGGGGAGGGATGGATCAAAAGACATTGCACAAAGTCTGGAGGTATTTTTAATGTTGAGTTTCAAATGCTAGATACATGCTAGTTTCCACGGTGGAAAACGTTGTAAAGTGCCTGATAATTAAATATAAATGATCCATGAAGTTTTGCATGACAATTCAAGTGGGAGCTGCAGTATCTGCCCACAGTGCAGGACTGGCTGTGCCATGAGCCAAACACAGCTGAGCCTTCTCCAAAAATCATCTTTTAATTCAGGCAAAATCCTTCTTTTGGGTCAGCTCTTCATTTGACAATGCAGAGCAATGGGAAGGGAGAGGCAAGCTTTTGTAGAGATGAAAATGTGACTCAACTTTTAAACTATTTACCTTATAAGCTGCTTATGAGGCACAGGCTTTCCTCTGAAAGGCTCATGTGAAAAAGCCTTGTCTTATTGCAGAGAACACAGACAATTGCCCTAAAATTCCCCTGTTTGGGATATTTCACTGTGTGTGTGTGTGGAGGGGGGCTTGGCTTTCTGGAAATGGGGCCACACCTACATGAAATCTGCCTCCATTCCAAAATAATCAGGCAAACACAGAGAGAACCTGAGAACTGGATGTTATGGGGATTTTTCCCTCCCTGGGGAAATGTTATTTGCTCTGCAGAGTGGAGTCCTGGAAGACTTGGACAGAACTGAGTTATGCAGTCTTGATATGATTGAGGAACTATCTTGTTGACAAGTGCAGAATTATAGATTGGAATCCATTAGCTAAAAGGGCCCACAAACATTTGAATAATGGCACACACATTTTTTCCATTGGTCTACCAAACAAAGAATCCAATTTAAAAAAATCTTAGAATCTTGGAGGTGCGACTTAAAGGGACTGAATTAAATTTCCTTGCACTATAGATAAGAAAGGTTGTTGTGGTTTTTTTTTAATCTTATATAGAAAGGGGAGGTTTGGTCTGTGCTTCCACTCTTAGGGCTGTGTATTTTTGGCAGCTGAAAAGAATGCGAGTATTTTGCCATAAACATAAGTGCCTTCTGCTGGAATCCAAGAGGAAAGGCCATCCAAGTGGTTTGGTACCTGAGGCAGAGCTGAGAGGACCAGGGAGCAGCAGCTGAGCTGGGATTCAGCATCCCCTCCCTGTGCCCTGGAATTCCTGCTCACACCTGCAGTGCTTCACCTGCTCCCATCAATCCCAAAGCTGCTTTATCCCAAATCCCAACGCTCTGTCCCAGAGCTGATAACAGTCAGGGTGTTCTGGTGGGGCTTCAGAGGGGACCTTCACAGAGTTACTGAGTGTGGAATTAGCAACTCCCAGAGGAGGGGATTTATTCCATCACAGATTCCCTGAGCTGGGAGGGATCATCCAGGGGAACAGAGCCCCAGAAATCCCACCCTGAGCATCCCTGGGCACTGTGAGAGCTCCTGGAGCTCTGGCAGCCTCGGGGCTGTGCCCACTCCCTGGGGCAGTGCCCAGCACCCTTTGGGGGCAGAACCTTTCCCAAAATCCACCCTAACCCTCCCTGTCCCAGCTCCAGCCCTTCCCTGCACCAGCAGAGCAGCAATCAGAGCTGCCCTCATCAGGGAGTGCAGACAGTGATGAGCTCTCCTCAGTCTCCTAAATCCCCCCAGAGCGTTATAACCTCCTCCTGCAGATGCCACATCTCTATTTCTAAAATTTCAAACCGATAAGTTTGGGCATTGGAGGGCAGCTCAAGCTCCAGCCCGTCCCATTTCACACAGATGGGGATGCTCTGCGCCCGGCAGAGCTGCAGGCAGCGGGGAGGAACAAATCTCGTTGGGTTTTTTTGAGTCTCTTTCCTCTTCTTTTGAGTTCTTCTCCTCATCTTGCAGATCTTTTGTGGGTGAGCCAAATGTAATCAGGTTTGGCTCACTTGGAGGAATTAGGATGACTGCAAAGTATGCCAGATTTCAAAACAATTTCTAACAGTTTCTGTGATACTGTGTAAGCAACTGAAAATTGACATGTTGTGTTGTGCCCAAGTCAGCCAACTGCTGTCACTGAATAATTAGATTCTCTAGGAGAAGAGAAAGGGGTTGGGGTTTTTTCTGAACAGAATTATTAGAAAATAATCTAGTAGCTATTTTATATAGGGATAGACTCAAATTATTCTGCTCTTACAAGCAAATTTTTATAAATAGTTTGCATCTGAGTCCCAAAAGTGTCTTTCCTGTATTTTTACATGTAAAAGTATAAATAAGTTGTTTGGGCATTTTTATGCCAGTATGTGTGGTGCTTGCACATGGAGGAGTCATCCTTGCAGATGGTTTAATATTGTTTTTCCTAATAGGAATTAATTATTCTCCTTAATTCTTTTTATTTCATATGGCACATCAATTCCACAAATTGAGTTCTAATATCAGACATAGGTCATGATCTAATTATAGCAGGATCTGCCAGGGAGTTATGATATTTGTGGGATAGATTTAGTGCCTGATTCCCCAGGAACTTCTGCCTCTGCCAAGTTCTGCTGCTCCCCCCTGAGCAGGGGAGAGCTGAACTGAGCTGCTCTGCTGGCCTTGGTGGGAGCATTTCCTGCTGGGAGAACACAGGAGAGACAGGGCAGGAATCCTGGCCTGGAGAGGCACTGCCAGCCCATTCCACCAGAGATGCTGATCCTCTCCCAGTCCCATTCCCAAACCTCTGGAGATGCTGATCCTCTCCCATTCCCAACTCCCTGGAGATGCTGATCCTCTCCCATTCCCATTCTCAAACCTCTGGAGATGCTGATCCTCTCCCAGTCCCATTCCCAAACCTCTGGAGATGCTGATCCTCTCCCATTCCCAACTCCCTGGAGATGCTGATCCTCTCCCATTCCCATTCTCAAACCTCTGGAGATGCTGATCCTCTCCCAGTCCCATTCCCAAACCTCTGGAGATGCTGATCCTCTCCCATTCCCAAACCTCTGGAGATGCTGATCCTCTCCCATTCCCATTCCCAAACCTCTGGAGATGCTGATCCTCCCCCATTCCCATTCCCCCCCTCTGGAAAAGCTGATCCTTTCCCAGTCCCCTGGAGATGCTGATCCAGTCCCATTCCCAACCCTCTGGAGATGCTGATCCTTTCCCAGTCCATTCCCAGCCTCTGGAGATGCTGATCCTCCCCCATTCCCATTCCCTCCCTCTGGAAAAGCTGATCCTTTCCCAGTCCCCTGGAGATGCTGATCCAGTCCCATTCCCAACCCTCTGGAGATACTGATCCAGTCTGGAGGGAGATCTGGAGCAGATCCTGGTGGGATTCTGCTGTTTGCACCACCTGGAGGTTTGGGAGGGGGCCGCAGAGTCTCAGTTAAATGCTGATATTGCAGCAACTGCGGTGAAATGGAATAAGTGAAAATACAGGGATTTTTTTTCTTTCTTTGCTGATATTTTCTAAGCTGTCTCGTTGCTTGTTTTGGTGACTCTATCAAGAAGCAGCACAACTTTAAAACTGCTATTTTATTTTTATCTTAGCACCTTCTCGTGTACCCTTTCTAACTCAATGGCCCTTTCTAATTAATTGTTTGAGCTCTCTTTCCATAAGGTCCCAGAGTAATTCCTAAAGCAATAGAAACTCTAATTTTACCAATATTTTTAACAACAACAAAGCCCAGCGCAAAAACTTACATGGCAGCAATTAATGGAAAATATTTTTATTTTAGAGGCGTTTTTTCTGTTGGTCTAACTCTTGACAGAGACTCCTCGGACTGTAAATATTTCAGAAGGTGATGGTAGGGATAAATATTATGTATTTTTGAAACTTCTGCTCCTTTTTCTCCCATTAAATGCAGCTGCAAAATTCAGTTAATGGTGCTGGAGATGGGACTCTTGTTTCTCCCCTGAAAATCTTCCCCTTTATTTCCTTAGATCCAGCTGTAAAATTCCTTATTCTTTGCTGGCACTCTTACAAGTGAGAGATAAATAATAAACAGTTTCTCCCAGGGCATCCAAAGCTCCATATATAAATCTATATTAAATCCAAGGTTAATGATGGCTTCTCTGCTTTATTGACAGTGGGGAGCACTTCTGGAAGCAACTCCTAAGTGGTGAAGTCTCTTTTCAGAGCTTCTTAAGCAAAATGAGACTTTAAGTTTTGACCACCTTATTCTGCCACACGTAAAAGAGAGGGGAAAAAAAATCAAATTTTTTTCTATTTGTCAGCTGGGGAAATAAATATTTCTTATTTTGCCCAAATTATTTCCTATCTGTGCCATCCCTAATTTGATTTGGTCTTGCAGAGAGGAGTGCTGCTGTTCTCATTAGTACTTTGCAGCTCTCCCTTCCCTGGCTGAGGTGGAAGCAGCTTTAAATCATGAGGGGAAGGGAAAAGAGAGAAAACAAGCTTTTTGAACCCTGTAATGTAAATTTGCAGACAATTATTCATTATTAACTGCCTGAAGCATCACACCTCTCTCACCTTTGCTGGAATGTCTGAACATTAGGGTAAACAACACGCTGTCTTATCATAATGCCGTTTGCTTCACTGCAGCAAGAACTTGTCAGAAACAGATTGTGATGTTGACTTCTCAATAGGGGAAAAAAAGGGCCTAAATTAGACTTCTATAAAAAGAATATTGCATATTTATTTCCACAATAACGCCAAGGAAAAACGTTAGTCAAGGAGCAAGCAATTGGGTGAATAAATAAGCTTGTCTTTGTTCTCATCAATTAAGTTATTACATCAGTTGGAAAACCAGTGAATTATAATACAGATGTTTAATGAAACACTGCTGTGCCTATAAGTCAAACTCCTATTTTGTGGTGTGATTTTGGCTGCATAGTTTTGTGTGTGTTAAACCGTATTTATTAGCTGATACCCATTATTATTTTGAGCAAGGTATAATTCAGTTGTCAGGCTCCAGCTCTGGGAAGGAGATTTAATCAGTGAGAGCCCGCTCTGCTGCTGAGCATAAAACAATGCGGGTTTCATGAAGCAATCACACCAGTGTGAAAAAATGGGATTAATTAGTATTGTACAAGAACAGGCAGCATGCTCATTAAAGCCTTGTGAGCTGCCTCTTGATAAACTGCCACTTGATAGGGCCGCATTAATGTGACAAGGCAAAGACTTTATTTCCAAATCCTTTCTGATTATATCTCACTTTTAAGTTACCTGGATTGACTCTCCAAGGCTTTTGGAACACAAAGATCAAAATTGCAGCGAGAGATCCCCAAGACACCTGGACAAAGGAGCCGCGCTCAGATGGCGAGGCTTCAAAAGACAACTTTATTTTTGAACTCCCATTCAAACATAAATCAATAGCTGTACAGCCAGGCAGCTCCAAAGGTGGGAAATTTGCATTTACACTCAGCAGGTTGGGCTGGAACTTATTTGGTGATTAGCAGCTACCTAATGAATCCCCTCTCATCGCTTACCAAGGCCTCCCTTCAGCTGTTTGCCAGGGCACAAAGAATATTCCTGCAGCTCCTCCCAGGCAAGGGGAGAACAAGGTGGGCACTCCCAGCTCAGCATCTGTTTCTGATAGTTCACCCTGGCCACCGAAGAACTCTTGGTCGTATTTCTTTTTTTATCCTTTCTTTTAGGAAATGTGAACTAAAAGTGTGGATCCTTGCTAGTGGATTTGTTTCTACATGACAAAACATAATAGGAGACATGCCTGAATAGCAGCAGTAAATGTTGCAGAGGATGTAGTTTTGATCTGGTGTATTTTCCTTTAGGCAGAATGTTTTATTCCTTCCTGAATTTGTAGTGGTTCTGATGATTTATTTGCACATAATCTTGGCTTTTTTTTTTTTAATTTGTTTTTGCCTTTCCTGTTTAAGAGTGAGTGGCTCTAATGAAATTACAGCTGAACTTGTAATAGTTAAGCAGATCTCTGAGCTGTTCCAGGATGCAGAGGTGCTCCCAGATGCTGACTTCCCATGTAGCTTCAGCTGACATTGTGTGTAAGGCAATTGTAATGCAATAGAGTTACCTGTCAGCATATATTTGTAGGTGTGGAAAATGCCACTCGGAGAACACAGATCTCCTAATCCCCCCAAGCTTTTTCCCAACTATTTTATTTTTTAAGCAAAAACACCTTGTTAAACCTCAACACCCCATTAAAGCAAGGCCGTCCAGCAGCCAGTCAGAGGATTCAGTCACCAATTATGGATTGTTTGCATCTGCACAGGTGCAATCCCAGGTTTGCAGAGCACCTGAGCTGGCTGCAGAGGATGAGCAGGACGCTTTCCAAAGTGATGTGTTGCAATATTATTAATTTAAGCCCTTAGATTTCATTGTTGTGATCTGGGTTACATGATGCAATGCAAGGTGACAGCCATTGAATTAATAGAAAATGGGATTCATCTCTTGAAATTTCACACAAAATAGGAGTAGGAGACAGACAAAATAAAGGGAGATGGATAGACAGACTGATAATGCCACTAATACTTTTAAATTTAAATCGAACGGGGGAGATAATTTTACACATTAATGGTATTTATCAACAGTGTGATAGCAGGGAGGGGGATCACACTCCCTCCTCTCGCCCTCTCCCTCTTTCTCCCTTTCCTTGATTGCTTTGTTGAGCAAGTCAGTGAATATTTTACACTTTGTTTCTTTTATTTTAGCAAATGAACTGCCTCAAGCTAATGTAGTGTAAGTGGAAATTTCAAGCACCAATGTCTACTGCATGATCCAATAATAGGAACTTTCCTTCCCTCCCAGCTCTGCGAGGCAGTGTAACAGCAAACTCCCAGCGCCTCCAGGTAGTCACATGCCTGATTTATGATTATAAACTACAGCTCTGGAAGAGGTTAGCTAGGTAGTTTAAATCACTGCTTTCTCTCTAATGAACTGGGGTCACAGAGAAAATGCTCCATGCAACAGCCTCAGCTGGGTGTTACTTATGCCCTACATCCTCCTGCTCCTCTGTGCTTGCAGCTGGGATTGTGTTTTTAGAGGATTTTAATCCTGAATGCCAGTTTGGGCAGTGGTGGTCCTGAGCACTGAGAGAGATGAGCATTTCTGCTGTTTTTTGTTGTCTTGGTGAAAACTGGAGGCAGGTGCCTGTTCCAGAGGTGCTGTGGGCAGCAGCAAAATGGATAAAAAGAGAAGGTCAGGGCAGACAGCACCCCAGGAGCACAGGGAGTTTCCTTGCCCAGAAACAATGAGCTGTGCTCATGAACCCTTCCCATCTAAAATCTGTGTCAGACCATTGGGCCAGCACCTAAATAGAATTATGACAATGCTAGAGATGCCTGAGGGATGCAAATGCAGGAATAGCCAAGGTATTGTTGCAGGCAGAACCTGATTCCAGACTGATGCCAGCGATGGTAGAGTTTGGGGAGTTGAAGCAAATTGAAAAGCTTGTGCAAACCAACTTCACTTGGGCTTCCCTATGAGTTAGTCAGAAGCAGCTTTTTGGTTGCCATTTATTTCTGTTTGTATCTTGAATTTTCCTACTCTGTTCCTTGGACCTTGCCTGAAGGGTCAGAATCCCACATGAGCCGGGCAGGTCGAGTCTCCCATTTCTCCACAATGGTTTGTGCACCTGATGTGTTTGGTTGGGTGATTCAGGGAGGTCCATTCCACCAGGGACAGGTAAACTCTGCCCCACCTGCTCCTTTAGGAACCCCAGGAACTCTCTCCTGTGTTTTCAGCATCTTTACTCACAATCTGCTGTTTCCTCAGCAGTTCCCCTGAGGTTCTGGCACAAAGGTTGCAGACTGGTTCTAGGCTTGGAAATGCATTCAGCAGTGCTTGTGCCAATCTGCAGAGAAGGGCAGGATCAGAATTGCTGCTTTCTCCCAGCTCAGCTGCTGTCAGGATGGACTGACACAGAGCAGTCCTTCAGAACTGCAGCTGCTCCAGCCAAGATTCAATTTGGGCCCTCTGAGTAGCAGGGAGAAATATTTCTCTGCTGTAAATCACTTAGTTCAGACAGAATCCTCAAGTTGTTTTCATGCAGAATCATACAGGGACCTAATTTTCTGTGATGGCTGCTTCGGTTATTGCATCACAAAAATCCCTCACTCCGGAGCAGCAGGTTTCATTCATTGCAGCAGCACCTATAAATAAGGGCTGTGACTGGAATAGGCCACGAGTGCTCCTCCTGGGACAGGCACACATCGTGTTATCTGCGAGGAAAATGTGTTTTAAATCGCATTCCTCCAGCTCCTGCCTGCTGCAGAGCTCGTCTGGAGCTGCTGAATGGCATCCTGAGCACCAGGAGCAGCAGTGCCCACGTGCTGCTGGAATTACTCAGCTTGGAGGGACTCCCAGGGGTCACTGCTTGGCTGGGAGGAGGTGGCAGTTGACACCTCAGAACTGTAACTGGGAATTTAATTTAATTCCCATTAGATTGGGAACCGGCTTAAGTGCCAGGACTCTTTGGGATGGCCTGGAAATCTGTGGGAGTTCACACTAAAACCCATGGGTGCTTCAGCTCACTCTGTAGGAAAAGGAAGCCTATTTAGAGACTTTTCACAGTGAAATTCCCAAATCCCAAATTGTTAATTATTGTTCACAATTTTGGAAATCTGCTTGCATGCACTAAGGAATGACCCTAGGAATGTTTCAGTTGAGTCTTGACATCAGCTGGCTGTGAGGGAAGATGTTGCTGGCTATATGTGTGGGCAAAGCAAAGGAAAACATGAAAGAATTGTGTTTTCTTTCTCTGACTTAATCTGTGTGTTTGGAGCTTTACTTCTGAGCTTTGACTTCTGTGCATTGCAGCCCACCTGACTGTGGAAAAGTGGGATCAGTGTTTATCAGTTTTCCAACTTTTGTAAGGCAGTTCTGAGCAATGCTTCTGGAGTTCATGGAAAATACATTTAAAAATAACGATGGATGGATGGATGGATGGATGGATGGATGGATGGATGGATGGATGATGGATGGATGATGGATGGATGGATGGATGGATGGATGGATGGATGGATGATGGATGGATGGATGATGGATGGATGGATGGATGGATGGATGGATGGATGGATGGATGGATGATGGATGGATTGGATGGATGATGGATGGATGGATGGATGGATGGATGGATGATGGATGGATGGATGGATGGATGATGGATGGATGGATGATGGATGATGGATAGATGGATGGATGGATGATGGATGGATGGATGGATGGATGGATGGATGGATGGATGGATGGATGATGGATGGATGGATGATGGATGGATGGATGGATGGATGGATGATGGATAGATGGATGGATGGATGATGGATGGATGGATGGATGGATGGATGATGGATGGATGGATGGATGGATGATGGATGGATGGATGGATGGATGGATGATGGATGGATGGATGGATGGATGGATGATGGATGATGGATGGATGGATGGATGGATGGATGATGGATGGATGGATGGATGGATGGATGGATGGATGGATGGATGATGGATGGATGGATGGATGGATGGATGATGGATGGATGGATGGATGGATGGATGATGGATGGATGGATGGATGGATGGATGGATGGATGGATGGATGGATGATGGATGGATTGGATGGATGATGGATGGATGGATGGATGGATGGATGGATGATGGATGGATGGATGGATGGATGATGGATGGATGGATGATGGATGATGGATAGATGGATGGATGGATGATGGATGGATGGATGGATGGATGGATGGATGGATGGATGGATGGATGATGGATGGATGGATGATGGATGGATGGATGGATGGATGGATGATGGATAGATGGATGGATGGATGATGGATGGATGGATGGATGGATGGATGATGGATGGATGGATGGATGGATGATGGATGGATGATGGATGGATGATGGATGGATGGATGGATGGATGGATGGATGGATGGATGATGGATGGATGGATGGATGGATGGATGATGGATGGATGGATGGATGATGGATGGATGGATGGATGATGGATGGATGGATGGATGGATGGATGGATGATGGATGGATGGATGGATGATGGATGGATGATGGATAGATGGATGGATGGATGATGGATGGATGGATGGATGGATGGATGGATGGATGATGGATGGATGGATGATGGATGGATGGATGGATGGATGGATGGATGGATGGATGGATGATGGATGGATGGATGGATGATGGATGGATGGATGACGGATGGATGGATGGATGGATGGATGGATGGATGGATGATGGATGGATGGATGGATGGATGGATGGATGGATGGATTCCTCAGGCACTTCTGGTGCCCTGGGTGCCAACAGACCCCAAAAACACGAGTTGAGGTCGTGGGCTGTGTCCACTCCTGGGGCAGAGTTTCCTCACCCCTGATTTGTACACAGCATATCGTGACAGCCACTTTAGTCCAAGGGCATGTAAATCTTTGGGTTTCTGCTCATCTGGAGACGTTCCTGCACTCTGAATACCAGGGATTTTTGGGGATTACTGGTGGGGCCCCAGTTCTGGATGTGATCTTCTATCCTCACCCGTTTCCAGTTATCCAGAGATAATCAGATATTAGAGAAGGTTGGAAATTTGTCTCCTATTAATAATTTAAAAAAAAAAGTGATAAAAGACTCTGATCTTGCCAGTGTCATAAGTAATGTCACTTAGTAAAGTGACTGGCACTAGCTGTAGGCTCAGATATGCCAATTATAATTAAAGCCATTATTTTCAAATACAGTTCAGTTTATTCCTGGGGAAAAGTAAAGAGAATTTTAGAGTGACAAATCTCTCTGGAAAATGCAAACTTGACAAAAAGGCTGTGCTTTTAGACTACCTGTAGTAATTTGGTTTCAGCTTGGAAATTATTATTATGTTAAAACATATCCTTTAAAACGAGTGTTGACCAACCTAGCATATTGTACAACATCCAGATATGTTGCGTCTGTCAGAATCATCTGGAGGAAGCTTCTGATGCCTTACAAAGCAGAAATGACATTTAGTTCTCAGATCAACAGCTCTCAGACATCTCTAGTGAGGTTTTCAGCAAGGTCCTGAACCACCATCCGTTACAAAGCTGATGCCCATTCACAGATTGAAAGATAACCAAATTGCCATTATTTCTGAGAATTAAAACCAAAGGCATGGTGCTTTTTTTTGCAGGTAGTTCTGGTCTGTTAATAGAGAATTGTTGGTAGAACTGGAGATTTGTTCTTTTCTCTCTCATGCAGGGGTATTTTGGAAAGCTGTGGAGGCATCTCTGACCCTTGGGGGGCTTTGTGCCTAAACCAAAGGGGACACACAGCCCACCACAGCTCCCTGAGCTCATCCCAGGGGAAAAACAACCCCCAGGGGATGGGAGAGGAGAGGAAGGGACATCAGGGGTGTCCCAGAGCCCCAGGGTGACCGTGCTCACAGGGGTTCTTGGACTGGGGAAGGGACGAGGATCTGACTCCACGTTTCAGAAGGCTGATTTATTATTTTATGATATATATTATATTAAAACTATACTAAAATAATAGAAGAAAAGGTTTCAGCAGAAGGCTGGCTGAGAATAGAATAGGAAGGAATGATAACGAAGGTTTGTGTCTCGGACAGAGAGTCCGAGCCAGCTGACTGTGATTGGCCATTAATCAGAAACAACCCCATGAGCCCAATCCCAGCTGCGCCTGTTCCATCCCACAGCAGCAGATAACCATTGTTTGCATTTTGTTCCTGAGGCCTCCCAGCTTCTGAGGAGGAGAAATCCCAAGGAAAGGATTTTCTGTAAAGCTGCCTGTGACAGCCCAGGGCAGCCCCGAGGAGGCAGCAGGACGGGGCTGGGGATGAACAGAAAGGCGCCACTGACCTGTGCCTCGCCAGTGCTGCTCGGCTGCTCTGGGGCTCCTCTGCTGTGCCTGGGGTGGCTCCCTGAGCCCTGCCCTGCGCTGCCCAGGGGCTGCTGCTGCTCCTGCCCAGCTCCCAGTGCTGCGCCCAGAGCACCGAGGGCATTCCTGCTTGCACTGCAGCTCGCTGCATCCAGGCAGGAAAAGCTGCTGGAGCTGGATTTTTTTCATTCTCGTCTGCTGCGCCGGGCAGCTATTTTGTTATTATTGGCAGACTTAAAGCCTTGGCTTTGTTTTCTGCCCTGTAATCTCGTGGTGCTGTCCCTCCTGTTCCCAAACCCTAAGGTTCAAAGTGTTTCCATTTGATATGATTAATAGCTCGTGGGAGTGATCTCTATTAAGGACTCAAAGCTCAATTTCAAATATTTTTGTGGCGCTTCTGGTGGGCCTTGCTGGGATAAATTAAGCCTATTTTTCCCCTGATTGCTTCGTTGGATCCCTTTGTAACTTCACCTTGTATTCCTTTCTGTTCAATACTTTTCAAAGTACTGAGAGTTTAAAGAGGTACAATAAATCCCAGATCAGTTTTTAATGACCATGGTAAGCCTGCTTGTAATATGTCAGTAAGCTGAGCCTAAAAGCCAATGGGGAATAGGCCATTTCTGCCTTAATAATTGCCTCCACAGAAAGATTTATAATGTCATTATCTGAATCTACAAGAAATAACTCATAGAGCTGAAATACCCTAAAAAAATATTACAATTCTCTTAAAATCTAGTCATTCATAAATGCTAAATCATAAAACTTTTTTCAAGATGGTTTATGTTAAAAATAAAACACGGTCAAAATAGAAATGTCCTTTTTTTCCCAATCAGATGCCAGTTCTTTATGGGTCTGTTTTCCAGGCTGGGGTTTGGGCAGGGGCACGGTGCAGAGCTCAGCTCTGCTGCAAACACGAGTGCAGAGCAGGGACGAGCCTCCCCAGCCATTTCTCTTTATTTGTGTGCCGTTCCAGGGGGGCAGAGGGTTAGTTAGCGCACAATAAAATTAATTTTGGCGATAAAAAAGCAGTGCCCCCTTGTCCTTGCAGGGCTCTCCCCTGGCAAGCCCCGGTGCATGCCCTGATGGATGCACTGCAGCTCTGGCAGCTCCCTCCCCAGCCAGGAGATATCATTCATTTCTTTCAAAAAGCAGGAAATGTACTCTTCAATTTGTCTGGTGTTTAATAAAGTGCCAGAATTACCATAGCTACCCTCATCTGCTGCTGCTTTAATACACTGGGAGATTTATACTAATTTCAAGCAGACTGTATTCCTCAGTGCAGCAAGCTTGTGCACTTAAAAGGGCACTGGCAGGGGCTCTTTTCTTCCTTTTAATCATGAGCTCCTATAAGTAAGGACCTGATTTCTATCACCCTGAAGATTTTGAATTAGTTTATTTTTTTTTTTTCTGTGCTGTTTGTCCACAGTGTCTGGGTTTGCCATGGCTTTCTTTCTTTTCCAGTTCTCTGGCACCCATTGTTTAGATAAATATTATTCCCTGGCATCTCTGGAGATGTGCTGTAATGCAGCTGCTCCAACTCACTCGAGTGGTTCCTACAATCAGTGAGAGGTTTCCAGTCTGATACAGTCTGATTCTTCCCTGAAGTTCAAATTAAACTTTTCCAGGGTCCAATATCTGCTCTTAGGCTGTAAATTACAGAGGCTAACACCCATTTAAAGGGTGGCAGTTCTGTTATTAACTTGAATAGGTCCAGGATCTCATTCCATGTCCCATATACTTCAGAGCACAGACATATCCATAAGTAATAAATTATTACTCATTTCTGGTGAGCATTATAAACTTTCAGGTTCTTTGCCTCAAAGAAATGAGCTTCCTGAAACAGAAATTATTTCCCAGTCAGAGCACTCTCATCTTCATAAAGTCTGCTGGGTCTGGGGGCTGGGAAAACAATGCTGATCAATTTATTTCCTGAGCTTAAGAATTATTTATCAGCAAGCAAATGTGTGCTTCTGCCTCTGGGGGTGTGCATCCAATTCTTCCTGCTGTTAGTGGGAATATTCCTTTGCACAGAGATCAAAATGCCTTGGAATGCCCCCATCATGTGGGAACCTCTCCCGAGCACCTTTTCAGCTTCACTTTCAAATCTTTCAGCTGACTGTGATTGGCCATTAATTACAAACAAACCAACATGAGCTAATCACAGATGGACCTGTTGCATCCCACAGCAGCAGATAACCATTGTTTACATTTTGTTCCTGAGGCCTCTCAGCTTCTCGGGAGGAAAAATCCTAAGGAAAGGATTTTCCATAAGAGATGTCTGTGGCAGGGGTGCCCACTCCATCTCTGGGTGCCCACTCCATCTCTGTGTGCCAGCTCTGTCCTGCAGCAGCAGCAGGGGAACAGGGGGTGCCCATCCCATCTCTGGGTGCCCACTCCATCTGTGGGTGCCCATCCCATCTCTGGGTGCCCATCCCATCTGTGGGTGCCCATCCCATCTCTGGGTGCCCACTCCATCTCTGGGTGCCCATCCCATCTGTGGGTGCCCACTCTATCTGTGGGTGCCCACTCCATCTCTGGGTGCCCATCCCATCTGTGGGTGCCCATCCTATCTGTGGGTGCCCACCCCATCTCTGGGTGCCCACTCCATCTGTGGGTGCCCATCCTATCTGTGGGTGCCCACTCCATCTGTGGGTGCCCACCCCATCTCTGGGTGCCCACTCCATCTCTGGGTGCCCATCCTATCTGTGGGTGCCCACCCCATCTGTGGGTGCCCACTCCATCTCTGGGTGCCCACTCCATCTGTGGGTGCCCATCCCATATCTGGGTGCCCACTCCATCTCTGGGTGCCCACTCCATCTCTGGGTGCCAGCTCCATCCTGCAGTAGCAGCAGGGGAACAGGGGGTGATGCCTCTGTGAGGAGGCAGCGCACATTTCAGGACTCAGGGATGCTCTCAAGAAGCCTTTTTCATTTATTTTTCCAAAAAATAAAAGGTGTTGAATTAAGCAAATTGCATTGCTGTTAGTGCTGGGAAGGAATGGCTTGGTCCGTACAAGCGGAGCAATTAGTTATGGGTGAGAAATCCCATCATGAGACAGCTTGAGACAGGGAAAAAGCACCCAAATAACTCATAAACACACAGCCAATTCATTCTGTGCTTCCCTGAAGAGGGCAGCTGTGGGAGGGAGGTAAATGGAGAAAATTGAGTTCCTTGTTGGAAACATTTAAAGCAGGAAAGAGCTGGGAGAGAGTCCATCCCAGGGAAGGGCAGGCAAAGTGCATGACTTAAAATTCCTCTGCTGTGGTGGCTCCTCCACAGTTAAGAGTTTTGTTCTCTTCCTTTTATTGTATCATACAAATAAAAAATGTGCAAAACTTTTAGGTGAATACTTAATTGTTAAATCACCTCTGATTATTTTTTTTTTTAGAAACCACAACTGTGTTCTGAGCAGTTTTAACTCATTTCTGTCTGGCTTCCTGCAACTTTCCACTCTCAAAACCAACTGCCCCAAGAGTTTGGATAAATTACTCTGATACTGGCCTGTGTGTAATGTATTCTAATGAAATATAAGTGTACAGGTCAAAAGGGAAATATTTAATGGGGGTGTTTACCAGTGGGATGGGAAGGGAGAGCTCAGAATGCACCAAGACAGCAGTCGGTGAATCTGTCACAGACATAAATCAGCCACACTCCCTCTGCATTTCTAATCGTCTCCCTAAAAAGGTTTTAGTCAACCCCTTAAAATGATGATCACACAAATGCATTTTTATATCGCCTGTTTGCTTTCAGTTATGCAAATTTGCTCAAGAGAAATGATGTACTCAAAATGCTCTAAAATTTTTAAATCCTACAGATGTCTGTAGTGTGAGAGAATGCTAAGGAAAAATTCATACTTTTTATCCAGAGGGGGGATTGCTCTGATTTGGGGCTTAAAGCTGGTTCTGGGAAGAAGTAAAGCAGGGCAGGGGAGAGTGTTATTGTGGGTTCATGGTGCTCCTCAGGCATCCCACTGCACCAGCAGCTGGATTTAGCTGGAGATGAATGCAGCCTCCAGTCAGACATTCCTTGTACCATTATTAAATTAATTTATTAAAGATGGTAATTGAACTGAAGTTTCCAGAGTGCAAGGCCGCTTTTTAGAAAGCCCATTAACCCTCTAAAGAGCTTGGGTTTAGCAGCAGTGGCCAGAGCAGCTTTGGCAAGCTCAGCCCTTGGTTCTGGGGGTGTCCTTGAGTGTTTGGGTGTTCCCAGCCCGGGGGTGGCCCTGGCACGGCCCCAGCGCAGCCCTGAGGGTGTGCCAGGCCCCAGCTGGGCAGGGAGCTGGTCAGGCTGGAGCTGAGCTCGGGCTGGAGCGCCCGGACAGGAGCTGCGTGTGCCCTGCACACCTGCGGTGCCACAGCTGTCACTGCTGCAGGGCCACGGGGACCAACCAGAGTGGGCAGGGCATGTCCCTGTGCCCACCCGTCCCTGTGCCAGTCCCTGTGCCAATCCTTCTATCCATCCCTGTGCCAATCCCTGTGCCACATCCCTGCATCCATCCATCCCTGTGCCCATCCCTGTGCCCCATCCCTGTGCCCATCCATCCCTGCATCCATCCATCCCTGTGCCCATCCATCTCTGTGCCAATCCTTGTGTCCCATCCCCGTGCCCATTCATCCCCATGCCCATCCCTGTGCCCACCCCATGTCCCAGCAGCTGTGGCCGTGGTTCCTCAGCAGCCCGAGCGTGCCAGGCCCCTCTGCTCAGCTGTGCCTGTGCTGCCCTCTGAGCCCAGAGCCTTTCTGGAGCCCTGGCTGTGCCAAGCCCATCCCTGGCATCTCCCACAGGCACTGAGGGGATCCTGGAGCTCCGTGGGGCTGTGAAACCAGAGCTGTGTGCTTGGCACGGGGTCTCATGGGCTCTGCATGCCCACACCCCCAGAGCTGTGTGCTTGGCACGGGGTCTCATGGGCTCTGCATGCCCACACCCCCAGAGCTGTGCGCTTGGCACGGGGTCTCATGGGCTCTGCATGCCCACACCCCCAGAGCTGTGCGCTTGGCACGGGGTCTCATGGGCTCTGCATGCCCACACCCCCAGAGCTGGTGCTGCTGCCCTGGGCACAGCCCTGCCCTGCCCTGGGCACAGCCCAGCCCTGCCCTGGCACCCAGAGCTGGGCTCTCAGCCCTGGCACTCAGCCTGCACTGCTGATTTACAGCAGCACCGCTGATTAAGAAGCCACTCGTTAAAAGGGGATCTTTTACTCTAATTGCTAAATATTTTCAGTGTGGTTAGTGGGGCTCACCTTTGAGGTGATGGATGGCAGCTGGCTCTGCTCCGAGCTGCCAGCCCTGGCTCTGGGCTCTGTGCCTGTGGCACACACAGGCTCTGCAGTGCTGTGTCCTCACACAGAGGGACAGCAGCACCTTCCTGTGATGGGACAGCCTTTGGGCCCCAAGGACCAGCTTCCTTCTGAGCAGAGAAATTATTTATCTCCTCCCCTTCCCCTTCCCAACACCTGCAGCTGAACCTCTCAGTCACTGAATATTCCAGGAGTCCTGTATGAAACACCACTGCCTGCCAGCTGGGGGCTGCAGGATTGGATTTCCCAAATGCTGGGGAGGTGGGATCACCAAACATCCCCACAGAAATTGGACTGGGGGCTGCAGGATTGGATTTCCCAAATGCTGGATCACCAAACATCCCCACAGAAATGGGACTGGGGGCTGCAGGATTAGATTTTCCAAGTCCTGGATCACTAAACATCCCCACAGAAATGGGGCTGGGGGCTGCAGGATTGGATTTCCCAAGTGCTGGGATCACCAAACATCCCCACAGAAATGGGGCTGGGGGCTGCAGGATTGGATTTCCCAAACACTGGGAAGCTGGATCACCAAACAGTCCCAGAGAAATGGTGCTGTGGCAGGGTTGTTGCTGGGGCAGGGCAGGAAGGAAATGGGGGAATTTTAAAACCAAAGAGATTGAGGGGGAAGGATGGTTTTGAGCATCCTCAGTGCAGAGATGAGCTGGTGGTGCTGCAGGGGATGGGGCTGGGATGGGCAGGGGCATCAGGAGGGGGCAGGAGAGCAGGGACAGCAGTTCCTGAGCTGTTCCTGAGCAGCTCCAGGGGTACCAGAGGGTACCAGAGGCTCTGCGGGCACGCCCGGCCCAGCATCCAGATGGGATCTGCATTTCTGAGCAGGATCCCTGCAGGACAGACAGAGCTGGCATTTTTAACTCGCCTCAGCCCTCCAACATCATCCCCAGAAGCAGACACCGCTTTTCTAGCAGAACAAAAGAACCATTAATGACACCAATTAACCAGTGTAATTCTCATTTACACCTCTTTATTACCTTCCACACACAGTGTGTGATACATTATACATCCCATTAATTGTTAACATACACGCAAGTCAAGATCTTTTATTATCCCGGGTCATCTATCACTGATACAGAGATATGGATATTTTATAGCTGAGCCAAGTAGCCCTGGTGTAGAGCAGAATCCATAACCATTCCCACAGCAAAGCTGATTTCTGATTGAGCCCTTTAGAAGTGCTTGATCTGTGATGATGATGATGATGATGATGATAATAATAATAATAATAATAATAATAATTTTCTATACTATAAATTATATAATATTCTAAATATAATATAATTTATATTATATTATATTATATTATATTATATTATATTATATTATATTATATTATATTATATTATATTATATTATATTATTATTATTCATCTGTGCCTCTCCTCTTCCAGCACTGAATTTCTGCTCCAGGCAGCATCCCCAGTGTCTGGAGCCCTGAGCAGAGCTGCAGCCCATGGAAATCCCTGCCCACCCCAGGACTCTGCTCCACCCCCTTCTAAATCCAGCTCCCATTAGCTAGATGCCTTAATTAGAGCAAATGAATACTAATTATTCATGGCTGGTGTTTTATCAAAATGAATGGCAGCGGCAGTTGCAGACTGCGCCCGTTGGAGTTTTCTCTGTTTCACACAAAATGTTGATAAATTCCTGCTCTGGAGTGCGTTCAGGGTGGCAGCGATGTGAGGCTCATGCCGCAAACCATCAAACGGTGCCCGAGCTGGGGTGACCCTGACAGGGAGCACAGGTTGGTGTGAGCAGAGCCCCTCCAATGAAAATCTGCTAAACCAAATTTAAACTGAGAGTTCCTATGTGAATAACTGCCCCAAAATTGGCAATTTTCATTGTCTGCCATCTCTGCGTCCGGTTTTCTTTTTTAAAGGAGTTTAAATTCTGTTTTTTAAAGGAATTTCTCTTTAGCCAACACTTAAAATTTAATGGCAAAAAAAGGAGAGAAATCTCTATAATGATATGGGTTAATAGAGGTTTACCTCAAAAAATTTTGCTTCTTTTTCTAATTATATCTTGTACCACATCTGGGCTTTTTTGGTGACTCTTCAGACCACTATCAGTAAATTCTCCATAATTTTGTAATCTCCAGTTAAAGAAAGAGAAAACGAAGCTGCACATGAGTTCTTCCAGTTATTCTGGTTCTGTACAAGGAATTAGGGACCCTTGGAGTGGTTTGTGTGAGCTGACACTGAGGAGTTGAGCTCTCCTGTTGAAATCACAGCTGAATATTCTGTGACTTTCAGCCCTGCTGAAAACTTGAAAATCCTTCTCAGTTCTTTTAAGGAAGAGTTTAGCACTTCACAAATATCAAATTCCCTTTGCATTGATGTTGTTTTTAGAAGGGATGTTAAGGTTCTAAGACAGGAGAATATTCCTAGGGAGACTTTCAGAAATGCCTGAATTGGTAAAATGATTAACAGTCAGATTTTTAGCAGGCTAAGGATTTTATCTTTTTTTAAGGCAAAAACCAGTAACTTTGTTGCATGT
Source organism: Ammospiza caudacuta (assembly GCF_027887145.1). Lineage (NCBI taxonomy): Eukaryota > Metazoa > Chordata > Aves > Passeriformes > Passerellidae > Ammospiza > Ammospiza caudacuta. The sequence goes on from NC_080607.1 coordinate 18,269,665, forward strand.
AAATTTAGATTTCATCCACATTGGCTGAAAGGTTGCTCAGACTGCTTTAAAGTGATTTTTGTACAGCTGGTGGGCTCTGCTCTTATTTCTCTCTGTGCAGCCCATCCTGGTGTCTTTGGTGAATTATCCCATAAGGTTTTTCCTAACTTCTTTAAATTTATCTCCCTTTTATCACTAACCATCTCCTACCTTTTAACGATTTCATATATTATTCTTTTTTTCCCCCTAATTTAAAATTCAGGGCATTCATTGCCATGAAGGAAAAGACAACGAGACCCAACCATAGTTTAGAGATAAACGTACCATAAATAAAAAGCTTGAGTTTCCAGATTAAATTATTCATTCCAGCTCCTTGCGCGGCTCCGCCTGCAGCAGGTCCAGGCAGAGCAGCAGCTCTGGGGCTGTTCCCAGCAGGAATGACTGCACGAGTGAGGAGTTCCCAGAAGAGCTGGGCACGGCAGGAACATCCCTTTATTCCCATTTAGCTGCTTTTAATCATTGCTGCATTTCCGGGGGGGGTTCTGAGGCTGGAGCGGCGAATCCAGCCCTGAGCAGGCACCTGGAGGGGTCTGGGCTGCCCAGGGACCCCCTGCCCCTCCAGCCCTGCAAAATCCCCCAGTGGAGGCTCTCAGAGAGGCTGGGTTTGTGCACGGCACTGCAGAGCCCCAAAAATGCATTTTGGTAACAAAACCTGGGCTGGGCAGCGATGCTGTGACCTCCTGAGCCACCCAGGCTCTGTGGCTGGAACCTGGGGAGCTCCAAATTCCCTGACAAAAATAATTCTTGCTTTTCCTTTTTTTTTTTTTTTTTTTTTTTTTTTTTGTCCTGGCAGCCCACAGATTCCTGATTGATAATACGAGCTGCCCCCATTCAAGATAAAGCAAAGCAGTAAATCTTTAATTGATGTTAGTGCACACCAAGCCTGTTAGCAGCATTTTCATTGCCACGCAGCTTTCACGTCACACTCAGCAGCATTTTGGGGTTTTTTGGAGCTTCCTCTGCCCACTGGTAGTTCTGGAGAGTCAGAATTAACTGTGCAAAGAGGGGAATGGGTTGGGAATGTGGCATTGGGGATTTTGGTACAAAAACCCCTCGTGGGAAGGTGTTCTGTGAGCTGGGGAGGCAAGAGGGGCAAAGATCAGCATCAGACCATGGAAGTGTTTCATTTGTGAAACCCCAAAGTGAGCCGGTGCCTTGGGAAGGCTGGCCTAGAACAGAGGCTGGACACGGTTAAAGAATAAATTCATTTATTAAAGGATCTCCTCAATGGATCCCACCCAAAAAATGGGGTGGGAAACAGGGAACTGGGATGGCTTTTCAAGAGTTAAATCAGAAGTTTCAGGGAGAAGCGTGGGTTGAAAATGAACCTGTCAAGCTGAGGAACAGCATGATGGTTCTTTGGCAACCAAAGCCACTGTCCTGCAGAAAAGGCTTTCCTTGGGTTCCAACCCCTGGGTGCAGGCCTTGGGGCTGGAACCCCAATTTTTCAGATTATTTTGTGTGGAGGTGAGATTTTACAATGTGAGAGAACCCCTGAAGTCTAATAGAGACCTTTTAAGTAAATCTTCCAAAGCTCTAATCTCTCAAAAGCTCCCATGTTCTTCTCCTCTGTTCTTATTCAATTTTTAATAAGAACAATTCCATGCAGCTCTAAAGCATGGCTCAATTAAGAAATATTCCTACCAGGCATCTTTGAAATCTTGGGAGGCTTTTCCTTTTTTCTTTTCTGCTTTTTTTATTTTCCCTTTTTTTTTTGGATTTACCCCTAGAAATCTCAATTTTGGTTGGCTGGGGTTGAGGGAAGGAGTTTCTCTTTAATTGCAGGCTGCACTTCCCACTGTTATTTACAAGTAGACCAAATAACTTTCAAAGTCTTGTGCTTTATGCTTCAAGGAGACCATGGAACACATTAGTGCTGTATTCTGAAGTTACAAAAAGCATCTTTGATCTAATTCCCCAGACACCATCTGTCCAAAAAGTATCTCTAGGTCATGAGATGTCATTAAAAAAACCCCAAGTCTGAATCAAAATCTCAAGTCCAGGTATTTTATAGTAATCAAACCTTAACTGCTTTATGATTCACTTTTATTTTTATGGCGTGTGGCACTCTTCTTGCTGCTCTGCTTAAGCTTGGATCAGCATTTCCATTATAAAATGCTTCTTTCAGGGCTTTAGAACTTAGCTGCAAAAATTTGCTGGGAGTTTAGGATGGCATTATGACCTGAGTGGAAAATCATGTTTGTAGAGGATACGTGGCTGCCAATATGCATAAAATTGTTGGAACCTTATTTTGGGCTTTTGGAGCAGATTGCAGCGGTGGGGTCTGATGAGAACACGCCCTGCTGATGGTGAGGGAAATCAGCTGTGCCCGGAGCCTCCCAGAGCCTGGGGCAGCTCCAGTTCCTGCTCCAGTGTTGGCTGAACCCAGAGCTCAGACAGACTGCGAGGGGGCAGAACGGGGTCAGAGCACACCTGAGGGGTGCTCAGCACCTGGGGCTGTGAGGGGACTGCCCTGTCCCCATTCCTGGGGGCAGAACAGGGGTAAAAACACACTTGGGGTGTGCTCAGCACCTGGGGCTGTGTGGGGACATCTCCTGTCCCGCTCCTGGGGGCAGAACAGGGTCAGAGCACACTTGGGGTGTCCTCATCACCTGGGACTGCTGTGCCATGACTGACTGGCAGAATTCAGTGTCACTGTGTGAATTCAGTGTCACTGGCTGAGTGAATTCAGTGTCACTGGCTGTGTGAATTCAGTGTCACTGGCTGAGTGAATTCAGTGCCACTGTGTGAATTCAGTGTCCCTGACTGTGTGAATTCAGTGTCACTGTGTGAATTCAGTGTCACTGGCTGAGTGAACTCAGTGTCACTGTGTGAATTCAGTGCCACTGGCTGAGTGAATTCAGTGTCACTGTGTGAATTCAGTGTCACTGTGTGAATTCAGTGTCACTGGCTGAGTGAATTCAGTGTCACTGTGTGAATTCAGTGCCACTGGGTGAATTCAGTGTCACTGTGTGAGTGAATTCAGTGTCACTGTGTGAATTCAGTGTCACTGAGTGAATTCAGTGTCACTGAGTGAATTCAGTGCCACTGTGTGAATTCAGTGTCACTGAGTGAATTCAGTGCCACTGTGTGAATTCAGTGTCACTGGGTGAATTCAGTGTCACTGTGTGAGTGAATTCAGTGTCACTGTGTGAATTCAGTGTCACTGGCTGAGTGAATTCAGTGTCACTGTGTGAATTAAGTGTCACTGAGTGAATTCAGTGTCACTGTGTGAATTCAGTGTCACTGTGTGAGTGAATTCAGTGTCACTGTGTGAATTCAGTGTCACTGTGTGAATTCAGTGTCACTGGCTGAGTGAATTCAGCGCCACTGGCTGAGTGAATTCAGTGTCATTGGGTGAATTCAGTGTCCCTGGCTGAGTGAATTCAGTGTCACTGTGTGAATTCAGTGCCACTGCCACTGGCTGTGCTGCCTCCCAGAGCCTGGGCTGTGCTGCAGATCCCTGCCTGGGCTGTGCTGCTTTGTGAGCAGCTGATGCTCTCCTGTCAGAGCCCACCTGAGCTCTCTGAAGTGCCCTGGTGTGTCACCCAGAGCACAGAAAAGATAAAGAGCACCTGGCTTTGCCTGCTGCAGAGCAGTTCTGCTCAAGGGAAGCAATATTCTCTGTGCACTTTTCTGGGAAGGTTTCCTGTACCAGGCAGTGGCTCAGCGGCTTTTCTTAGGGTATAGAAAGTCTGGATGGTATTTTCTAACCTCAGCTCCACAAAATTCAGTCTGGTTTGTGGTGTGGGGATGTCTGCCTTTTCAAAGCAGACTGAGAGAGGGGCTGTGGCCTTTGTTACTCCCACACTGTTCTTTGCTCAGTCCTTCGGTTGAGTTTCTTCTCTTTATCATTTTCTCATGCCTTTTATTTTTTTTTTTTAACTTGAAGGTAAATGGCAAAACGCCACAAACCATTGAGATTTAATTTTCTGCATTCCATTTTATTGTGCACTTGTATCTTAACGAGAAGCAGCTCCAGGGGTTGTCTCCCCAGCCCTGAGATACTTTTCTAAACTGAGTTTTGGGATCCAACCTTTCCTTTTGTGCAAAACTCCTGCAGACCATGGCCAGGTGTGGCCACCTCTCATTCACAAATAATTCACATCATTTCACTCTCTGCCAGGCTCATTGAAGCATCCTTAAGGGAACAAAAGCCACCAAAACCAGGATGGGAGTGAGAGGAGTTCCTGAGTCAGGGATTTAGGCACTCTAGGTGTAGGTACAGCTTGTTGTTGGTTTAATATCTATTTTTTCCCCCTAAATTTTTATTTCCTGCTCTTTAATCAATGTTGCTCTTCCAAGAATGGCACCTAAGAGTCACACTCCACTTGCCAAAATCTCCTGAAAAGAAGAAACTTGTTTGGTTTGCCAAGAACAGTTGATTTATAGTGTGTTATAGCTCAAACCCAGCCCAGTCTTGGGATAGTTTTGAAATCTGAGCCTCACTGAAGAAGCAGGAGCTTAAATCCATGCTGTACTTACAAACTCTGATTTCTGTCTCACAAGTGCCCCGTGCCATTTGCCAGAGCACCAAACAGGAACAGCCCACTCTTGGAGCTAAATTGTACTGCTGATGTGGTGCTTTTGTTTAATTTATTATTGGTTTTAAGGTTTGATAGAATTTAACTCCTTCCACACCAGGAGGAAGAGTCGTAGAGACATAAATGAGTAACTTTGATTGGAAGACTTTTGAGAGTAATTTTCTTTAAAGAAATGAACCAAATCACAAAGGCAGCCCCTTAAACTTGCACACTCCCTTTATGTTGCTCCCGAGAGATCTCTATTATCCCAGGAGCAGCAGCCAGGAGCCTTTGTGTCACTGGTGAATAATGCCCCACGAGTCCCTTGTGGCACAGACACCCCCTTATGCAGCACAGGACACTTACAGCTCCAAACAGAACTCTAAACAGAACTCCAAATAGAACTCCAAATAGAACTCTAAATAGAACTCTAAATAGAGCTCTCTTTGCTGTGCAAGTGGCTTTGCAATAACAAATTTCCTCCCGTGGACGTTCATGTCACGCTGCAATAAGGCCACAATAACTGCAGCAGATCTCCATCCCTCTGCGAACCCAGGTTTGCTCTGCAGCTCCCAGCACAGCTCATCACTCAGGGCTCTCCAGCGCAGGAGAGCGCTGCAAATATTTATATTAGCAGCTTTTGTGCTTGCCTGCCAAGATTAGAGATCTTACAGGGAGCACCGCAGGAATTACAGCTCCGGGGGCACGCACGGGAGATGGGGCTTTGCTGGAAAAATCAGCTTGCTTTATTTAAAAAAAAAAAAAAAAAAAAAAAAAAAAAAAATCAGCTTGCTTTATTTGAAAAAAATCAGCTTGCTTTATTTGAAAAAAAAAATCAGCTTGTTCTATTTAAAAAAAAATCAGCTTTATTTCAAAAAAATAAATAAAAATCAGCTTGTTTTATTTAAAAAAAATCAGCTTTATTTCAAAAAAATAAATAAAAATCAGCTTGTTTTATTTAAAAAAAACAGCTTTAATTCAAAAAAATCAGCTTGCTTTATTTAAAAAAATCAGCTTTATTTCAAAAAAATCAGCTTGCTTTATTTAAAAAAAAATTAACTGGCTTTATTTTTAAAAAAAAATTAACTTGCTTTATTAAAAAAAAACCAGCTTGCTTTATTAAAAAAAATCAGCTTGTTTTATTTTAAAAAAATCAGCTTGTTTTATTTTAAAAAAAAAATCAGCTTGCTTTATTTAAAAAAATCAACTGGCTTTATTTAAAAAAAATATCAGCTTGCTTTATTAAAAAAAAAAAAATCAGCTTGCTTTATTTAAAAAAAAAAAAATCAGCTTGCTTTATTTCAGGGGGGAAAAATGTCCAAATCTTTTTTTTAAATCTGCTGGAAGTCTTTGCAGTTTAGAAAGTTTCCCTGCCTTGCTGTGAAATGAGTGCGTGGCTCTGCAGTTCAGGTGGGAGGGGGATTTCTGCAAGTGCTGAAAGGTGTCCTTGAGCCCAAGAGAGGGAATTTTAGTGAGGAAGGGAAGGGATCTTTTGTTCTTGGTGTTTTGTGGGGTTTTTTATCCAGGCAGCGCAGCACTAACAGCATCCACTATTGTCAGCACAAATAGGAACTCTTATTTTCATCGGGAGGTAACCTACTTTTGAAAGAGCACCTTGAACGCTGCATTTTATATCACCCAGAGAAAAGCGAGGGGAGAGAGGCTCATGTGCTCTTTCAGTGCTGAGAAAAGTGAATTTATTTGGTACAGGAGAGGGGATTATGGCCAGCTCAGGGGGTGCTGCCCCGTGTGTCTGTGGAGCTGCCTGGGTTTGTGCCAGTCCCTTCTATGGGCTATCAGAAATGGGGGATTCATTCCCTTTGATACCTGCCCCTGTCCCTTTTGGGCTGAAAGTGCTGCAGAGGCACTTCAGAGGAGCTTTATTGGTGAATAACTGGCTGAACAGGAGAATCTGGGGCTGCTTGGTCACTGCCCCTCAAAAATATAAACACTTTTTATGAAAAAAAGCCACATTTAAGGCAACTTCACTGCTATACTGAGGGTGCTACCCAAGAAACCTGTCCTGCCCCAGCAATGCCACCACAGGCTCAGTGTCCCCTGTGGCCTGGTGGCTGCAGGGACAATCAGGGTTTGAGGTGAAAATGCTGTTTTTGATGCCCTTGGGCTGATGGGAGGGAACGATCTGTTAATAGCACAGGAATAGGGATGTTTGGCTTTATTTCCTCGTGTGGAAATAAAGAATGGGCTGTCCTTGAGCCCAAATGCGGCCAAAGTTCATGAAAAATGCAGGCACTGATGGGATGGGGATGTAAAGTGAGGTTTTTAAAAGCTGGGCCATCGGATGAGAAGATTTCCTAAAGTGAGGGACTGACCATCAGAAGAATAAAAGGAATTCAGGAGAGAACGTGGGAATTGTGATGCAGGCTCAGGTGGAAATGCAGCTGGAGGCAGGCACAGGTCTGTGGGTGAAGGAGGGAGGTTTGGCTGTGGTGTTGGGACAGGAAAATGATCAGCTGAAAATATCCCCATAATCCTGAACTCTGCTGAGCCTTCCCTGGTGGACAAGTGCAAAATAACCACAGAAATAATAATGAAAGAACCACAGGAATAACCATAGGATAACCATAGAAATAACCATGAAATAACCATGGAAATAACCATAGAATAACTGAAGAATAACCATAGAAATAACCATAGAATAACCATGGAAATAACCATAGAATAACCATGGAAATAACCATAGAATAACTGTAGAATAACCATAGAAATAACCATGGAATAACCACAGAAGTAACCACAGAATAACCATGAAATAACCAAGAAATTAACCACAGAATAACCATGAAATAACCACAGAACAGCCATAGAAATAGGCATAGAAATAACCATGAAATAACCATAGAATAGCCATAGAAATAATCACAGAAATAATCATGAAAGAACCACAGAAATAAGCACAGAATAACCATAGAAATAGCCGCAGAAACATCCATAGAATAACCATAAAAAAAAAACAATAGAAATAAGCATAGAATAACCATAGAAATAACCACAGAAATAACCATAGAAAAAACTCATAGAAAAACCAAGAAATAACAATAGGAATAACCACAGGAATAACCACAGAATAATCCCAGAAGGAGGCAAAAGTTGTGAGCTCCGGGTTGGTGTGTGGGGAAGAGCACGTGCTCTGCCACATAAATGTATTTTGTGACCTGTACGCTGGGAAAGCAGGGAAAACTACAAGTTATTTTAAGTTCTAATTTAGTGCTCTAAATGAATATGAAACTATTTTCCAATATCAATGCATTTCTTAATTTAAACAAATCTAATTACGCTAAATTAAAGATTTATTTAGCTAACTTGGTAATGTTAAATACTTAAATATTTTAGATGTCCGAGATATGTGTAATAAAATGACTCGGTTTAATCTGCAAATTAATCCAAAAAAATAAATTGCATTTTAATTCCACTGATAAGGATCAAGCCCAAGCATGATTGGCATGTTCCTTCCCCAAGAGAGAGGGAAGCAAAGGCTGTGGGACAGATCCAGTTTATTCCCCACAGCCTGGGGGCTCTGCATTTGTGACTGCACAAAATGTGGCCTGGTACCTGAAACTGCTCCAGCACATTCCCACGCTGGGGATGATTCCAGCCAGGAAAATCTGTCTGGCAAATGAGTCATGGTGAAAAGCCTGGGCTGGAGATGCTGGAAATCAGGGTGCTGCGTGTGAAAATGCGATTAATCAATGTGAAGACGAGGATCAGCAGTCTATCACAGCAGAGCTGCTTGATAGTAATGGGGCTGGGGGAATGGGGAGAAATGTCAGGTTAATAATGAGTCAGGAGCTGTTCCCAGGAACACCAGAGGTGAGTGTGCAGGCAAAGGAAGGTGTGTGGGGATGCTGGAACTCCCCCAGCACCTGATGTGAGAGCACAGGCAGAAAATGAGCCCAGGTGTTGAATCTGTGACTGTGCTCCTGCACTGGCACTGCCAGGTGGGATTGTTCCTCATTCAGGGGTGTTGGAGGGTGCTGAAAATGGACCCAAGTTACCAAATCTGTGACTGTGCTCCTGCACTGGCACTGCCAGGTGGGCTGGTTCCTCACGTAGGGGTGTTGGAGGGTGCTGAAAATGGACCCAAGTTACCAAATCTGTGACTGTGCTCCTGCACTGGCACTGCCAGGTGGGCTGGTTCCTCACGTAGGGGTGTTGGAGGGTGCTGAAAATGGACCCAAGTTACCAAATCTGTGACTGTGCTCCTGCACTGGCACTGCCAGGTGGGATTGTTCCTCATTCAGGGGTGTTGGAGGGTGCTGAGCAGAGCCCAGGTGTTGAACCTGTCATAAACCAGCATTCCTTTGCTCAATTTGCAAATCCTCTATGGATTGAAACCCATGGGAGCTGGGCTCCTCAACCTGAAAATCACTTTAGAAAGATGGAGGAAGAGGGCAGGGACTGATTTCTTTAGAGTTCATGCAGGAGGTTTTGTAGAGAAGAGAGAGTTGGGGTTTGGTGTCCCACAGGATAATCCTTAAATATAGCTGGACTGGAAACAAAATAGATAAATTTAAATAAATAGATAAATAAATAAACCCTGCAACAGACAAACAAAACCCCCAAGGAAAGGGACCCAGAGGGCTGCAGGATCTGCTGTGAGCTGATGGGATGTTGTCACTCTGGTGCCTCGAGGACACCCTGGGTCCATCCCTGTGTGATGGGGAAAGGAGAAATGCCCTGAAAGCCATAAACTGAGGCTTCAGGACTGTTCACTGTTGTTTTGGGGGACTTTTTGGCCGTTCCTGAGTGGGATTTATGCTCTCTTTAGGATGCATTTGCACTGCCAGGGACAAGCAGGATCCTCACATCTCAAGGGAGACTCGTGCCCTGAATTGTGTCAGCTTCTACTCAGACTCCGTGGGCTCTGTAAAACTGCTGAGCGTCTGAATTCTCTCCAGTTCCCTGCTAGCAGCCACAGGTGAGGGCTGTTCCTGCCTGTGAGAGCCCCTGGAGGTTCCTTGTCTCACCTTTGTGTCTGAGTCTGAGAGGGTTCCTGCAACAAAAATCAAAATATGCTCATGCCTGGGTCATTTTAATAGGGAAAAAAAAATCTCTATTTTGGTTTCTTGAATTCCTTTAAACTGGGCTGCAGAGAAACAAAACTGATTGTTTATCAAATTAGGTCTTGGAAAATACTTTTCCCCCTTGAGGTCAAAAAACAAAAAAATCATTCCAGTCTTGTAAGTTATTTTGGCTTCATGCTTCTTTAAATCTTCTCCAACTTCTCCTTCCTTTGTTCTGTCTCCAATACCACAAAAATGCAATAACAGCAGAAGTAGACAACACAGATTAGACAACCTGGATAATATTTAAGTAAGTGCTCCAGTATTTTCTCAGTGGGCTGAAGGACTGTGCTGGGGTGCTCAGGGCATTCCCAGCTCGATGGGTGAAATCTGTTCTCTCAAATTCTGGGGACAGCACAGACCTTGAGTGAAAGAATTCTTCATTTTGTGACTCCTTGCTCTCTTCTTATAGTTAATGAAGTGTCCTTTACAGTTGTTTAAAGTAAAGAACAAAAAGTGTAATTGCTCTTGGTAATCTAGAAAAACCCACAGGTTTCATGAAGGCGAAATTAAATTTATCCCATCTGATTTAGTAAAGAAATATTTTGTGGCATTATTGCAGTGAAATTCTTTACAGTGGGGAGATACTGATCCAGTAAAACCCAAGCGTTCAACAGGTGTGTGCCCGCTAATCTTATTTGTGGAACTACAGCTTTCTAAGAAAACTCTGGGTTGAAATTGATTTTTTAACAGAGTTTTCATCTTGTTTTGAAACTTACTTTGAATTTATTTTAAAGTTACAACTTTTACTCATAAATACAGTCCCTGTGTATTTGTGTCTCAGGACTCTCTTTAGAACAAAGATTTTGGGGATGTTTTTCCTGATCAGAATGCAGAGCAGGAGGTGAATCTTTCAGAATTTCCCCAGCTGTCTACTAAAAACTGAAAATTCTTTCTCTGCTCAGATTTTTTTGACATTTCTCTTGATGAACTTTCCAAACACTACTTGTACAAAAAATCTGTAATTTTATTCTGTCTAGCCCTAATTCCTGCCTTTCTGTGCTCTCTCAGGTCTGTGTTCCCATAGTGATTGCTGCTGGCAGGTTTGGACATCAAAACTAAAACCAAAATCAGGGATAAACTGGGCTGAAATGCTCCTTGGTTTATTTTAGGATTGCATGGAAGGCTTGCTTGGAACCGTATATCAGCTTTAGAGATGGTTCAAAGAAAAACTCTTCATCAGCAGAACAGGATAAGCTGCTATCATTTTTAATTTTTATTGAGCCCTTTCAGCACTTGAGATGACCATGAGGGAAAAACAGACAAAAAAAAAAAATATCGCCCATTGTAATAAATAATTTGTCTCAAGTTTCGAGCCTGCTATTAAGTGAAATTTGAGGTGATGTTCTAAGCAGAGCTGCAGGGCACCTGTGACTTTTAGTGGAGCTGTGCTGTTTCCAGGGAAATCCACACCTTCGGAAAGGAGCTGCAGGCTAAAAGCTCCACGATAAACCTCCCTGGGTTTATCCTGCAGCAGGGCACCCAGCCCGGCGCTGCGGCTGCTCAAGCTCCTTTCATGAGCAACATCTGCCTCTGTCTAGGCCTTTCTGAGGCTGCACAACCCAAAATATCTGCCTTTGATGCCAGCCTGGCTGTGGGCTGTTTGGGTGCCTGCTGGAGCTGAGGAGCTCAAAATGTCAGGCTATTTGTGGTGCTGGGAAAATCACGGTTTAACCCCAAAACTGCGTGGGGCTGGCTCGCAAAATGGGATTTTTAGCGAAGGCACAGGTCCAGTTCAGCGTTTTGTGTGCTGCTTGGAAGTTGAGACTTCCCTGTCTGTGCCCAGGAGGGTTCAGAGAGTCAGGAGGCACAAAGATCCTCCCTGGAACAAATGGCTTTGTCTTGTGAGAAATGTTCACGTACTGGGAAGCTGCTAAACTATTGAACCATGGAGCAGCTGCTGATTAATTTAGCACTGCCCCTTCTGAGCACTTAGTGCAGGAATCCTGAGGAAAAATAAAGGCTCTGTAATTAATGCTTGAGGAGGAGGGAATGAGAGCGAGGTCTCACAGGTGTGGGGATGAGAATACACGGCATAAATTTATACAGTGAGGGTAATCTCAGCCTCTTTATGTTGTGGTTTTTGCAGCTATGGGGAGGAGTGGATCTCTGTGCTGCTGAATCAGAAATGCTGCAGTAGCTGGTGATGCCATGAGCTCTGCAGCCACACCTCCAGGCACAGGAGACCCTCAATTTATTGGGATTTTGGCCAATATTCCCATCACTTCCATGACAGCGCTGCCTAAAGTCTGTGAGAAACAACAGAAAGGTACCTGGGAAGGCAAAATAACTCATTATTGCCAGTTATCTGCTCACCAGAATCCTGAGGGGGCTGTGACCTGATTGTAACTTTCCCCCAGAGCCCTACAATAATTTTAGCTGTGAAAGGAAATTTTATGGCATGTAAGATTAGCCCACACTAATGCAAGGTCAAAAATAATAGAATCAATAAGCAAACTCAATACTGTTAACATTTTGAGAAAATTACTACCAGAAAACAATGTCAACAACAGATTGAAATGGGTCTCCAAAGTTGTCCTATTGATTTCCTTTCAGATTAATGACAATCTAACTCTTTTTCCTTTGCAATATGGTATCCATTTTTCTTGGTGGGTTTTTTTGATTTTTTTGTCGTTCTTTGTATTTTACAGCCCATTTTAGCTATGAACATTTGTTGGTTTATTATTTAAAAATATGGCAAAATTACTATATTTGAGTTTTTATTCTGAAATAGACAAAAGGCTCCGATCCTGCTCCAGAGTGGTTGGAAAGCCTAAGGCTATTTTCAAGTTTTAATTCTGTTAGCAATGCACCAGCACAAAGTGTGGAGAGGAGGAGGGAGGAAATTGAAAGCAAGTTTGACATTTGTTTAGAGCTGTCAGAATTAAGTATACTGAGAATGAGAGAGAAGTCAAAGCTGCAGTGTGTATTTAAGTATTACATTTCCTATCAGGAGTGGTTTGCACCAGCAATGGCACCACAAATGGGCTGTGTGGTGTCTTGGAAGGGAATAAATTCAGATTTAGCTGTGAGATGGGTGCTGTGCAGCCCAGGTGGAACACCTACTTGGAATTTTGCTGAATTATTATTGATGAAAATTATATCTAAGAAAAACATCCAATTCCATGGGTCCAGGTCCAGAGTGGAGATCAGAATAGTGATTTTATTTTTTAAAAATAGAGTTCTTATACTTAAAAATGAAAGCAAAATCCCTTCTGCTTTCTTTCTGCTGCAGGCCTCTGCTGTGGCCTGAGTTTGGATTTCTGATTCCCTGTTTAATGAATCTTGTAATATTCCCTTCAGTGAGTTCAGGGGCTCCTGCTGGCTTGTACCAAGTCTCTCCACAAAGCCCAGCAGATCTTGGCTCACCAGAGCTCTGAGGTTCCCTTCAGGCCCCTCTGTTTTCCTCCCCTGACTGCGGGGCAAATTCAGAATTTAAACTACGAGGTGTTTAATTTTATAGGTACTCCAAATCCACTTTAGTGGGTGCAGCCAGGGCTGTGTGGGATTTCACGGGATGGACTCTGTGCTTCTCTGAAGTTGATCAGCTTTGCTTATTTCTGACATCTCCCATTCCCTTTTCCCCCAAACACAGGACACCTCCTGGCTTTTATTTGCACCAAATTCCTGATTATTCTGGGGCAGATGGGCTGTGCAGGCTGGCGTGGCCGTGGCTTCGGCAATGTTTGCAGCAAGGCAGGAGCTGCACTCCTGACACACTGGGCTGATTTCCCCCAAATGTGATTTACCCAGTTGATTCCTGGCGCCTGGCTGGGCACAGGGCTGGCACAGCTCTGCTCCTGCCCAGCCGCTGGTGGAGTTTGTGAATCTGAGCAAACTTTGACAACGTCCCAGAACTTGTTTGAAATGCATTTCTTGTCATTGCTGGAGAGAGGAAAAAAAAAAAAAAAAAAACCAGAAGAAAGAAAAAACAGCACTGAAGGGAGTTGTCACGCAAAAGTGTGTGGTATGAACCCGGGGACCTAAAAAATCAATCATGGCAATTATTTTACTAAATTATTTTAAACTGTAGTGTGTCCAGAAGTCTTTCTGTTAAATGTCTGCTGTCACAGCAACAAGCTGTGCTGTTTCCATCTCTGACCTTTTCCGTGTTAAAATGCGTGTCACTATGTAAAACAGAGCTGACTGTGGCACCGCTCGCTGCCTGCACCCGGGCTCCTGCGCATCCACATTTCGCACAAATGGGGATAATGGGACAATTCGCCATTTCGTTACAGGGGGAAACACCCACCAACAACAAGCAAAGGTTGCTTCCCTCAACATTTGTTTTGTCACATTCCTTTTCGCTCTGATCTGTTGGAGGGAAGGGGATGGGAGCCCTAAGTGGGGCGTGCAGGGAATGGATGGGCTGATGATGAAGTGTGAAATGACCATTAAAGCGCTGCCCGTTTATCCCTAATGCTCCATTCGGAGCCGAGACCCCGGCGAAATGAGTTTAGTGGTTGCACTTCAGTTCCTGGTGGACAGCAGCCCATATGTCACGGGAGCCTAAATCAGCTGCTGAGGTTTAATGTCGATAACGGCATCGATTCCCCAGAGATGCGGGTCAGGCTGCTGGATAATGGCTCTGAAGATGTGCAGAGCCTCGGAGAGGGTCTGGGCAAAGCCCTGGGGTGTTTTCAGGGCGGGTTTGGGGTTCCAAAGCTGCTCCCACACAAACACCAAGCGCCCAGTGTGTGCCCCTGGGTTCTCCGGCCCTGGTGAGACATTGGAGTGCGGGGACTGGGAGCAAACCCTGAGCTCTGGTCTGGTTTGCAGTGCAGGATGTCCAGGGTGAGAGCAGAGCTCCAGGTGAGACACTGGCGTGCAGACACAGAGAGCAAACCCTCCGAGAGAGATTTTAATTCAGGGAAGTGAGGTTTGGTGTTATCATTCCTTTCTTTTGAGATTTAAATTGATGATTCATGAAAAACAGTATATAGTAGTGAGTCACAGGGAAATTATATCCACTATGGGAAAGAATGGATGGAGATATATATATTTATAAATATATATAATATTATATATTTATAAATATTAAATATATTCATGTATATAATATATAAGATATGGTAAAATATAAAATATTATTTTTATAAATATCTATTTATTTACTATATTATATATTTATAAATATAAATTCTATATTATATATATTTATAAAATATATATTAATTTATATATGTATATGTGTGTGTATATATATGTATATGTATATGTATATGTATATATATATATGTATATATGTATGTGTATATATATATATATATATATATATATATATATGAATATGAATTTTTTCCTCTTTCCCAGGAGTTTAGGCTGGAAATTTCTGGAATATTAATCAGACCATGTGTAATTACATGATCTCACAGAGATGGTGGCACACACAGCAGTGACTGCTTGCCATGCACTGCTCAGGGAGGAGGAATTGCAGAGCTCCTTGTCCTGGCTGGGAGCTGGAGGGAAGCAGTGCAGAGGTGATGCCCTGGGAGGGGAATGAGCTGCAGCATGTTTGTCAGGGCTCCCGGCCCCAGGGCAGGTGAGCAGGCAGCTGTGCTGGGGAAAATTCTGGAATTGTGCTGCTGGCTGTGCCCCAGCCCTGCAGAGGAGTCACTGGGGCTGACTCACGGCTCGGCTCGCAGGAAAAGCTCCCAGCAGGGCTGTGCAGGTCGTGCAGGGCTCCGTGTGTGCAAACAGGCTCAGCTGGCGTGTCAGGATGTGTCTGGGAGGTGGGAGGCAGCTGAGTCAGGTTCACTGTCATCCTTTATTTCTCATTTAGCTTTGTGCTGGTTTTACACCGCCTCAGCTCGTGGGTGAAAGCGCAGCCACAAATCCGTGTCTGCTC
This sequence comes from Ammospiza caudacuta, assembly GCF_027887145.1. Lineage (NCBI taxonomy): Eukaryota > Metazoa > Chordata > Aves > Passeriformes > Passerellidae > Ammospiza > Ammospiza caudacuta. The sequence goes on from NC_080607.1 coordinate 18,285,159, forward strand.
AGGCTGGAGCAGCATCCCAGCCAAAACCCATCCCGAGGAGGAAGAGGAGGGTGTCAGCACAGCTCTGGAGCATCCTGGAAGGAGGGGAGGTGGATTTGTGGGGTGCCCCGTGGCAGGAAGGAATGATGAACCTGGCTCCATGTTCTCAGAACACTGATTTATTGTTTTATGATCTATATTATATTAAAGAATATACTATACTATATAAAGAATAAACTATACTAAAGAATACAGAAAGGATACAGACAGAAAGCTAAAAAGATAACAATGAAAACTTGTGACTGCTTCCAGAGTCCTGATGCAGCCTGACCCTGATTGGTCATTAAGTTAAAATAATTCACATGAAACCAATCAAATAATGACCAGTTGGTAAACAATGTCCAAACACATTCCAAAGCAGCAAAACACAGGAGAAGCAAATAGATAATTATTGTTTTCATTTTTCTCTGAGAAGCTTCCCAGGAGAAAATCCTGTGCAAAGAGATTTTTCAGAAAATGTGAGGGTGACAGAGGGGATTTGGCTGAGCTGGAATGTCCCCGCCAGGGCAGCCCTCACCTTTTCCCTGGGATCCAGCGCGGGAGGAGCCCAGAGAGGACAGAGCTGGTGGGGAATTGTGCACAGAAAGAGCCTCAGAGCCTGCCCTGGCCCTGGCACTGCAGGGTTTGTTCATCCCAAACACAGAGGGGTGAGAGATGGGCAGGGGGCTGGCACAGCACAATGGAGGCGCTGCCATGTGTGCCTCACTATTTAAACTTAGCAATCCATAATGCAGCAGCATGCTTTCTCACTTTATTTTGGTATCTGGAAAGTTTCAGCACTGGCACCATATCAATATTTATTAAGGCATTGTGAACCAGAACCTGTGATTATTACTCATGCTATCTCATACTTTACAAGCTTCAGCTCTGAAGAATAAAATCACATCTGCTTTTGCTCTCCCCATATTTTATTCAATGTTTTAACAGCTTTGCCGTAAATATCTCATCCATTATGATTCAGTTGTGACTGTATCAACTTCACATCTCCTGTTTTATTGCTGTCATTATGCTTAAACAACGCGCTGTTAATTCTGTTAACTAACAAGTTCATTGTTCTCTGCAGTCAGCACTCTGTGAGCCCACGGTGTTCCAGGCTGTAAATCCCTCCTGGGCACTGAGTGAAGCCTTTCCTTGGCTTGGAAAACCCAGATTTGTCCTTTCCAAAGGCTGATGAGTAAGGGGTTAATTGTGCTTGCAGGGCAGCTCTGGCTCACCAAGGGTAAAAACTAAAAACAGTGATTCTGCTCTCTGCTGCAATTTTCTGATACACCGAGGGTTAAAAGCTGGGAACTTAAAGCAGGAGGGAGGAGAAACCTCTCCAATCCTGACCAGAGAGCAAGAACTTTAAAAATGATGGTGAAAGGAATGAGCAGCGTGCTCAAGAGTGGGGCTGGGGATGAGAAAGGAATTCCAGGAGATACCAAGAGAGAGCGGATTGATGAGACCTGGATTTGTGTTTTAAAGAAGGATTGAACAAAAAGGAGCAGAAAAGAAGGTGGAGCTGCTGGTGGGAGCAGCAGAAAGTGAAGTCAGCAAGGGACAAACCTGAGATTTAGGAAGGGGAGCAGAGGAAATTGGGAACCACGTGTTGAGGGATTGGACAAAACTGACAAAAAATGTTAATTAAAATCTGACCCGTCACTGAAAGGAAAATTCAGCAATGTTACAAACCAGGATGTGATGAACTCACAGGAAATGTGGCTCCAATGTAGTTTTTTCCTTTTTTTTTTTTTTTTTTTAATTATAATAACTAGGAGTGGACAAGTGCAGCTTTAATGACAAATGTGATTGAGACTTTATTGGTTTGTTATCAGCAGGCAGCGTGTAATACCTTGTTTAAATAAGCTGGTTTAGAGTTGTTAAATTTCTGTGTAAATATAAATGCATGGCAGGGAATAACCACAGAGAGATGGAGCACTGCCCTTGGAACTGCAAACACAGATAGAGAGGGAGACAGTTTTACAACCAAGGCCTTATTTAGGAAAGAAAAACTTTTTTTCTTTTTCTTAAACACTGAGTTTTGGGCTTTTTTAGTCTTTATTTGAGAGTTTGGGGATGGTCATGTCTTCTCTGGGATCTGGCTTCGTTATTTTATACAAATTATGCTATAATTATATGAGTGCAAACCAGGCATCCGCTTTTTTTTGTATTTCAGGTTTAAATTTTAAGGGAATAAAATCAAAATCAGGTTTTGACAAGGTCCATGACCTGGGTGTGCAGCAGGCTGCAGGGAGGGGCTGGGGTAAAATTCCCCACATTTCCCTATGGATGCCCCAGCTGCGACAGGGTGGAAAACTCACTCTGCTCTGCTGATGTGGTGGGAAGGAACCGACCAAAAAGTGGGTTTGGGGCTGGAGGGAGAGCCCAAATTATTTCTTTATTTCCATTTATTTCCATTTATATCCATTATATTTATATCCATTTATTCCCCCAGGGTGGGTCTGTCCTGCAGGGAGGGCACAGAGGGGCTCAGAGCAGCTCTGGGGCTGGGCAAGGTCATCAATCTGTGCCAAACACCCATCATACCTGAGCCCTGCACCTCGCATTATTTAATTTCAGTCCAATTATTCCAGAAAAAAAAACAATTAAGAAAATGAATAATTATAAAAGTAAGGTCAACTCAATTTTCTCTACTAATGTTTTTAGTTACTGGACTCATTATTGCTAATTTCTTTCATAATCTTTGCCATCTAACCTCATTTGTTTCATTGCCAAGTGGCAAGAAGGGAGCGTCATAAAACTTCCCTGAAAACAAAGCAGAAAAATCATGACATTTTAGTGATTTCCTGAGAAAGTAATTATCTGTTGTTAACCTTTATGGAAGGAATTCTTCTGATCACCTTCAATATAGCTGCTAAATTTCCATCTTTCCATTTCTGATTGCAATTTTCCAAATTAAAAGCATAGAGCTAGGTGGGTATTTTAATTTCATGTCACCTCTTCTTCTAATAGTTCTGTTATTGAATTATGAAGTACTTTAAAACAGGTTTTGGAACCTAAAAGAAAACAATTTGCTGTAGCATTTTTAAATGTCATCAATTTCACTGCACCAAATTTTAAACTTTTTTTTTCCTTTGGCTGCCTTAATTCATTTGGGCTCATGAAAGCACCTTGAATTTTTCCTGTGATGTTTGAGAGCTCAACCAACATGCTCTGAAGCCAATGGAAAACTGTCTGTCTTTTCTGTCTGGAAACCCCAAGGCTTCCAAGCCTCTTCCCTGGCCAGGGAGGTGGGGCTGGGGTCCCCAGGGATCCCCTGTATGGCAGAGTTGGGGTCCCTCGGAGCCCCTGTGACACTCTGGCGACCCCAGACCTGTCCCTCTCCATTTCCCTGAGCGGGAGCTGCTGAGCTCCAGCCCTGTGGTTGCACAGAAAAAGAAAAGAAATAAAAACAAAACCTCAGAATTGTTCCTGTGAATTTCAGGTGCTGAGACACCTCCGTGCACATTCCCATGAATCCCAGGTGCTGTGACACCTGTGTGCACATCTCCATGAATCCCAGGTGCTGTGACACCTGTGTACACATCTCCATGAATCCCAGGCCCTGAGACATCTCCATGCACATCTCCATGAATCCCAGGTGCTGAGACACCTCCATGCACATCTCCATGAATCCCAGGTGCTGTGACACCTGTGTGCACATCTCCATGAATCCCAGGTGATGAGACACCTCCATGCACATCTCCATGAATCCCAGGCCCTGTGACACCTCCGTGCATGTTTCCATGAATCCTAGGCCCTGAGACACCTCCATGCACATCTCCATGAATCCCAGGTGCTGAGACACCTGTGTGCACATTCCCATGAATCCCAGGTGCTGTGACACCTGTGTGCACATCTCCATGAATCCCAGGTGCTGTGACACCTGTGTGGACATCTCCATGAATCCCAGGTGCTGAGACACCTGTGTGCACATCTCCATGAATCCCAGGTGCTGAGACACCTCCATACACATCTCCATGAATCCCAGGTGCTGAGACACCTGTGTGCACATCTCCATGAATCCCAGGTGTTGTGACACCTGTGTGCACATCTCCATGAATCCCAGGTGCTGAGACACCTCCATGCACATCTCCATGAATCCCAGGTGCTGAGACACCTCCATGCACATCTCCATGAATCCCAGGTGCTGAGACACCTCCGTGCACATCTCCATGAATCCCAGGTGCTGAGACACCTGTGTGCACATCTCCATGAATCTCAGGTGTTGTGACACCTGTGTGCACATCTCCATGAATCTCAGGTGTTGTGACACCTGTGTGCACATCTCCATGAATCCCAGGTGCTGAGACACCTGTGTGCACATCTCCATGAATCCCAGGTGCTGTGACACCTGTGTGCACATCTCCATGAATCCCAGGTGCTGTGACACCTGTGTGGACATCTCCATGAATCCCAGGTGCTGAGACACCTGTGTGCACATCTCCATGAATCCCAGGTGCTGAGACACCTCCATACACATCTCCATGAATCCCAGGTGCTGAGACACCTGTGTGCACATCTCCATGAATCCCAGGTGTTGTGACACCTGTGTGCACATCTCCATGAATCCCAGGTGCTGAGACACCTCCATGCACATCTCCATGAATCCCAGGTGCTGAGACACCTCCATGCACATCTCCATGAATCCCAGGTGCTGAGACACCTCCGTGCACATCTCCATGAATCCCAGGTGCTGAGACACCTGTGTGCACATCTCCATGAATCTCAGGTGTTGTGACACCTGTGTGCACATCTCCATGAATCTCAGGTGTTGTGACACCTGTGTGCACATCTCCATGAATCCCAGGTGTTGTGACACCTGTGTGCACATCTCCATGAATCCCAGGTGCTGAGACACCTCCATGCACATCTCCATGAATCCCAGGTGCTGAGACACCTGTGTGCACATCTCCATGAATCCCAGGTGTTGTGACACCTGTGTGCACATCTCCATGAATCCCAGGTGCTGAGACACCTCCGTGCACATCTCCATGAATCCCAGGTGCTGAGACACCTCCATGCACATCTCCATGAATCCCAGGTGCTGAGACACCTCCGTGCACATCTCCATGAATCCCAGGTGCTGAGACACCTGTGTGCACATCTCCATGAATCCCAGGTGTTGTGACACCTGTGTGCACATCTCCATGAATCTCAGGTGTTGTGACACCTGTGTGCACATTTCCATGAATCCCAGGTGTTGTGACACCTGTGTGGACATCTCCATGAATCCCAGGTGTTGTGACACCTGTGTGGACATCTCCATGAATCCCAGGTGTTGTGACACCTGTGTGCACATCTCCATGAATCCCAGGTGCTGAGACACCTCCATGCACATCTCCATGAATCCCAGGTGCTGTGACACCTGTGTGCACATCTCCATGAATCCCAGGTGTTGTGACACCTGTGTGCACATCTCCATGAATCCCAGGTGATGAGACACCTCCATGCACATCTCCATGAATCCCAGGCCCTGTGACACCTCCGTGCATGTTTCCATGAATCCTAGGCCCTGAGACACCTCCATGCACATCTCCATGAATCCCAGGTGCTGAGACACCTGTGTGCACATTCCCATGAATCCCAGGTGCTGTGACACCTGTGTGCACATCTCCATGAATCCCAGGTGCTGTGACACCTGTGTGCACATCTCCATGAATCCCAGGTGCTGTGACACCTGTGTGGACATCTCCATGAATCCCAGGTGCTGAGACACCTGTGTGCACATCTCCATGAATCCCAGGTGCTGAGACACCTCCATACACATCTCCATGAATCCCAGGTGCTGTGACACCTGTGTGCACATCTCCATGAATCCCAGGTGTTGTGACACCTGTGTGCACATCTCCATGAATCCCAGGTGCTGAGACACCTCCATGCACATCTCCATGAATCCCAGGTGCTGAGACACCTGTGTGCACATCTCCATGAATCCCAGGTGCTGAGACACCTGTGTGCACATCTCCATGAATCCCAGGTGTTGTGACACCTGTGTGCACATCTCCATGAATCTCAGGTGTTGTGACACCTGTGTGCACATTTCCATGAATCCCAGGTGTTGTGACACCTTTGTGGACATCTCCATGAATCCCAGGTGCTGAGACACCTCCATGCACATCTCCATGAATCCCAGGTGCTGTGACACCTGTGTGCACATCTCCATGAATCCCAGGTGTTGTGACACCTGTGTGCACATCTCCATGAATCCCAGGTGATGAGACACCTCCATGCACATCTCCATGAATCCCAGGTGCTGAGACACCTGTGTGCACATTCCCATGAATCCCAGGTGCTGTGACACCTGTGTGGACATCTCCATGAATCCCAGGTGCTGAGACACCTGTGTGCACATCTCCATGAATCCCAGGTGCTGAGACACCTCCGTGCACATCTCCATGAATCCCAGGTGCTGAGACACCTGTGTGCACATCTCCATGAATCCCAGGTGTTGTGACACCTGTGTGCACATTTCCATGAATCCCAGGTGTTGTGACACCTGTGTGCACATTTCCATGAATCCCAGGTGTTGTGACACCTGTGTGCACATCTCCATGAATCCCAGGTGCTGAGACACCTCCATGCACATCTCCATGAATCCCAGGTGCTGTGACACCTGTGTGCACATCTCCATGAATCCCAGGTGTTGTGACACCTGTGTGCACATCTCCATGAATCCCAGGTGATGAGACACCTCCATGCACATCTCCATGAATCCCAGGCCCTGTGACACCTCCGTGCATGTTTCCATGAATCCTAGGCCCTGAGACACCTCCATGCACATCTCCATGAATCCCAGGTGCTGAGACACCTGTGTGCACATCTCCATGAATCCCAGGTGCTGAGACACCTCCATACACATCTCCATGAATCCCAGGTGCTGAGACACCTGTGTGCACATTCCCACACCCAGTCCCTTGGCCACACTGAGCTCTGGATCAAGGTGATATCAGAAAATCCCTGCCAGGGATTATGTCCTGCTCAGGAAGGGAGCTGGGCTCAGTGAGCTCATAGATCTTTTCTATCTCTAACTCCTGCCAGTATGATTATGGTTTTTTAATCAGAAAAATGTGTTGCTGAAAAGTACCCAGATTAAGCACCACAATTGCCTGTAACAAAAGCAAGTTTGTTGGATGAGCAGAGATCTGATGAATGACATGATTTGAAATGTTTTCATCCTAATGGCTTCCTCTTCTGAAGTTAATTTTTTTTGTCAGTTGCCAAAACATTTATGAGCAGATTTGTGGATAATGACACTCTTAGATGGGGGTTTAAATAAAAATCTGTTCCATTTGCAACCTAAAGGACCCAGTATTACAGCAGACAAATGGGTTTGGAGCTGATTCTCCTGGTGGCAGTGTAATAGATGGGCTGGGGTCACTGGTGCTGTGCAGAGAGCAGGACACAAACTTTTAGGCCAGTGGTTTCTCCCTTGAAGAAGTTTAACAGAGGAAGCGATAAATATATTTAAAACACAATTTTGTAAGAAATGTTCACTGTGAAGGGCACGGGGCTGCAATCTAGGGAGTTCTTGTTCCCTTTGTGAACTGAAAAACAGGTAAAGAAAGAGCAGATGGAGGGCATTATGTGCTGAATAAATACCTGCATCTAGAATTGCTCCCTGTGTTCAACAGCTGGATTTGTAAAAGGGACAAGAAAACCCATCCTCTCCCAGCCCCTTTGAAAAGGCAGTTTGGGCTGTGGATCAGTGGCTGAATAATAAACTGGACAGAATAATCCAGGGCTGTGTGAGCCAGGGGAGGTTATCAGGGGCTGTTTGAGAACTCTCCTGTCAAATAAGGGAAATTGCAGGAAGCTCAGCTGCTATGCAGGCATCAGTGGCAGCTGAGGCACATGGCAAATACCTTCAAAAGATTCCCAAAAATACTACCTCAGTTAAAATTGGTTATAATTTGTAAAAACACATTTCTTCTTTGAGGTCAGCTGGGTTACCAAGTTCTTTCAAGCTGAAATTAGGGAATTAAATCCCGGCTTTGATTAAATAAATGGTAAAACTCCCCTTCGTTTTATTGCTGCCAAGATTTCAGCTATAACTATTTAGGAAAAAGAGTTTGGCATTCCAGGTTTTACCTGTGCACTCACCAAGCTTGTGCAGGGCTGTTTCTTGCCATAGATTTTCTGGAGTTTATTTTCCAGACTCCTTATAAACAGTGTGGCTTTTCTTTAGTGTCCAAAGTACATTTATTCCACAGCCCCATAGATTTTCTTCATGCTGGACTTTACATCAACCAGCAAATGGCCACAGGTATCTTCAAAGGCTCCTGGAAAAAGAATGGTTTGAGTGGTTTGCAGGGTGGTTTTGCTGTGCCAGGATGATGATTTGTCATCCCTCCCGTGGGGTTTGGAGCAGACCCCTGCACTGAGCATTCCTGTTAATGGCCTGGCTGTGTTAGCGGGATGAAAACCATCCAGCCCGTGTGCACACAGTTTCGGTGCTGTGATATACATAGTGGGTAAAAGCTTTCTCCCTTTCATCATCCCGACAGGCAGCCCTGCTAAATCATCTGCAGCGCTCAGGGCAGGGTGACAGCGTGCTGGGGGTCAGGAGAGCTCAGTTCTGAGAGCCTGCCCCTGTTTGAACCCAAAAGGGGCTGAGAATTGTGTTAATTTCTGTTCTTTTCCCTGCTCTGTTGGAGCAGTGAGAGGCTGTGCTTGCCTGCTCCTGTCACACTCAGCTTGGGCTCCTTGGTGGTTTTACTTCTCACCACTTTGTCTCAGCCTGCTTTCCAAAAGCTCCTCCTTCTCCTCCTTCTTCTTCTCCTCCTCCTCCTCCTTCTTCTTCTCCTCCTTCTCCTTCTCCTTCTCCTTCTCCTTCTCCTTCTCCTTCTCCTTCTCCTTCTCCTTCTCCTTCTCCTTCTCCTTCTCCTTCTCCTTCTCCTTCTCCTTCTCCTTCTCCTTCTCCATCTCCATCTCCTTCTCTTTCTTCTCCTTCTCCTCTTCCTTCTTCTTCTTTCTCCTTCTTTCTTCTCCTTCTCCTTCTTAGTCTTCCTCTTCATCTTCTTCTTCTTCTTCTGCACAGGGCACACCCAAAGCAGCCCCAGCCCTGCCAGCTGGAGGCTGAAGTCCCTTCCTGGTCCAGTTTATCCCATCCTCGCTGGGATTTGCTTCCCATCTGCATCTCCCAATCTAGAAATTGTTCAGCTGCCTCTTTGAAATGTTTGAAATATTGGATTTAACCCCCCTTGCAGGCTCCACTAATGCTGGGTGCCCCCACAGCAGTGGGGAACAGAGAAATAATGCCCCAGGGCCAGATTCCAGCCCAGTGAGGATGCAAATTCCCCGTTAACCCAGCTGCCCTGACCCAAACCAGCCCAGATCCACACCACTTCACAAGAGACAAAGTTTGGCCCCCAGGTGGAATTTCTGCACTCGAATATCTTCATTTTCTGCAGTGGATCTGGTATATTTATGTGTCTCTGGCCCAGCTCAAGCTGTAGTAGCTGAAGTGCCACAATCAGTTTGGAATGAGAAATTTCCTGCTCATGATCTTTATCTGGAGGGGGAAAATCAGTTCATTATGTGCATAAACAGAGCAAGGATTCTTGCAGGATGAGGGAAGCTAATTCAGTGAGCAGTCAGAGCACACCTTTTCCATCTCATTGGTCTCCCCTAAGCTTTTACATCATTTTCTGCTAACTTACATTTTCATTCCTGTTATTTTTAATTTAACACAACCTTTTCTCCAGTTGCAAACATGTAATCAGTGAAAAATGCCATGGTTTTCTCTTTTCATTTGTATCCCTTGCCTGCTCTTCTTCTTCCCCAAACACAGGGTTGCTTTTGCTGTTTCTCGTGCTCGTGTGTGCAGGTTTGTGCTCTCTTTGTTGCCTTGCACTGCCCCACACGCCCTCATCATCTTCAGCATTTCTGCTTTAACCTGTAGGAGAAATCTGTTACAGGATTTCTTTTTACCCTGCAATTGTACTGTTAGAAGGAGAAAAATCAAAATAAAGAAAAAGAGAGAGAGAACCTTTAGCTTACCTTGGAGCCTCAGCCAGCAGGAGTTCCAGTGAGAGAGAAAATGGAAATAATCAATAAATGCACTTTGCAATGTGGTCAATGTCGATGGCACTCATTTGGGTTTTGTCTCAAATGATCAGAATCACTTCACTTTCTCAGTTTCTGGTCACTTCCTGTTAAAATACAAACAGCATCACTCTGTGTGAAAACACAGTATTTTTATTTTCCACAAACCTTCTAAAAATCCCTGGGAATATTCCTCATGACCTGATTTGTTCCAACCATGTGTCATGAAGGAGAATATCAGTGTTTTCTTCTGATACCTGAAAAATTCAAAGCCACAAAGAGCATTTCCCCGAATCATTCCCACCTCATGTGAAGTGCTGCTCCTGCTGCTGCTTCCCCACAGCCTGAGCTGTCTGTCCTTCCTCTGGGGCCACCGTGGGAGCTGAATGCACCACAGTTCCTGTCAGTCTGGGGGAAATTCAGATTATATTGTTTTATTATATGTAAAATTCAAAGGCTTTACTTTGGTGCAGAACTTTCTGTGAGACACCTCACCAGAATAAACCCTGGAGCCTGTCCCAATGGGAATGGGAATGGGAATGGGAATGGGAACTCAAAGATAAAGCCAGAGCTAATTGCCCCCCCAAGCCCCAAATATCACTATAAATTGTCTTACCTAGGGGTTTGTGGCTAAAGTTGTTGTTTTAATGAAAAGCCTTTCAAATTGCTCTTTAAAAGGATATGCTTCACCACTTTTATTAGTTGTTAATTCCATTTTTAACTACCTATTGTTGGCAATATCCTCTTAGCTTGAATACAATCTCTTTTCCTAGCAACTCTATCCATTTTTAGTTCATTGATTCACTGGGTTGTGGTTTTTGGTTTCTTTTTTTTCTTCCCTGGATTACTAAAGCAGGAGAAGTTAAAAGAAATTCTTAATTGTTTACTTCATTGTTTGGGCACTGATATCAGCATCGACATCTGGAGGAATATAAACAGATTTGAAAGACTTTTCCTGGTTCATGCACTGAAGGGAGCTTTGCTATGTTAAATTGATTTAAGTTTCCAAATATGGGTCAGATAAACTGAAATAATCTTTCCTGAGTTAATGTTGTTCTTTCTGGCTACTTAGATGTAGGTTTTTGGGTATTAAATAATGTCTGGAGGCTTCAAACATCATCGGGTTCTGCTATCGTGGGGATCAGTGGTTAACCCCTCAACAAAGGCTGGGTTTTCACTCCGCTGTGCATTGGAATTGCTGTTATTCCCACCACAGCTCCTTTCCTTCTGGGGCAGAATTTTGAGTTTTGCATTTACCCAAACCGCTGGGAATTTCGGGGGATGTTTTCAGAGGAGAGGCAGAGTTGTGTGGAAATCTGGGTACCCCAAACTCAAATACCCCAGCTGGGAACCCCAACCAGGTACCCCAAACTCAAATACATGCCACAGGGAGCAGGGACGAGGCACAAGAACTGTTCTGTTGGTTTTACATGTGAGATTTCCATGGTGTGTGTGTGGATTTTCATGGAGAAATGGGAGAGGAGCTTGGAATCTGCCATGAAGCCTTTGCCAATAGAGAAACGTCACTGTAGGACACAAAACAACACGAGGCACACTGCTGCTCTCAAGGTGAAGAAAAAGGGAAGTTTATTTTCTGACTCCAACATTTATAGTTTTCCAAAAGTGACAGTGGATTGCAGGGTGACAGTGCCACTTCTCCAATGACACTGGACAGACCAACAGTCCATCAACTCTCTCTTCTTCCATAAAGGAATGCAAAACAATGAGTTATTTACAAGAATGTCAACATCAGAAGGCTTAGAAAATCTTAAAAAAACCAGAGAAATCATTTATAATTAGTTTGTTTCTCTCCAAATCCCCGTGTTTAGATGCCCACATCCCTCCCCTGATGTGAACAGGCAGCCCAGGCTGGTGATGTGGGCAGGGAGGAGCTGCTGGGGTCTGAACTGGTTTGTGTGGACATCCCAGTACAGAGCACCCCCATCACCATCCACTGCTCAGCCTGGGCACCCTGGGGCACCCCGGGCTCAGCCAAGCCCTGGCACTGCCCCCTCCTCACAAAGGTGCAGCCCTTGGCATTTCACTTGGCAATCCGTAGGAACAACGTTCCATTTATTTCCTATAACATCTAAATCATTAAAAGAAAAGCTTTGGGGTGCAGTATGAGAGTGACAAAGATAATTACAGTTTTAAAGCCTTAAGAGGTTTCATGCATCATATAAAATTTTACATTCCACCACCAATTTAAATCAATTACGATCTTTAAATCTATAATTGTGCTATTTAAAGCATTTTAAAGGGCACAATGCATGTGGTATTTCACCGCGTTCCCGAGTATTTTCACAACAGATCTATTTATTGTGTGAAAGCATCTAGAGGCTATTAAAAGCTGATCAGAGGCATTATTAACTCTTTAGTCTGTCTCCTTAATGCAGGCAGCAGATATGCTGAGGCATTATTTAATATTACTTGTATAACTTGGTCTGAGTTGTGCTGGATTTGTCAGCCTTTAGTCCCAATGATCGTGGCCAGGGCTGGACAGACCCCGCAGTGTCCCCATCCCTGAGCTTGGCTGAGCAGGGATTTGCTCCCCTCCTGCACCCAGGCAAAGAAACAGAGTTTTCTAATTGATTCTTCTCGTGCTGGACCTAGATCAGTGCTCAGGGAAAGGCGGTGCTCTCTATTCTTCGTGCAAAGTCTTCTCCCTCTCTGCATTCTGTTTACATCAAGGGGTTCACCCTCTCTTTAAGCTGCTTTATTATTATTGTTCTTAGAAAAAACCTCTGTCTTTCCAAATCCTAAACCAGGAGTTCCAAGGGAATCTACTTTTGTTGAGTCTTATCATTTTTGTTTTAATGGAAGTTAAGACATCTGATGTTTCTAAGTTCATTCCAAAATTGGATTTCTGATCAACACCTTTTCCTTCAACTTTGCTCAACTGAGATTTTTAACTGTACAGAAATAAGGAAGCGCAAGTGAAGGACTGGAAGTCAGTCAAATTAAAATATCTCAGTAATTGTTCTTTGAAAATACATGGAGAGTCAAGGGGCTCCATATTTCCAGTAATTCTAACAGCAAATCTTGCCTGCCCAACTCTTCATATATTCAGGATTGAAAACTCACAAAGGAAAAACCACACACACACAAACAACAAAACCAGCCAGTCTCAAAAAAGAAAAACAACAAAGAGCAAACAATACCCACTGTCTTTCTTTAGCAATTACTGCTGGGGAAAATTTGAGTTATTGCCTTGTCCACATCACTGCAGCTCCAATGGTCATTAGTGGGAGCTGATGGCAATAAAATAATTCAAATAATTAGTCAGCTTTTGGGGAGGGCTGAGGGGAGGGGAGCTGCTCAGTGCTTTTCTAACATTATTTTAAGGGGGAGTTTTGCTGCTCTGTGAGCAAATGCCAGCCCCATTTGTGACAGGAATCTCCATTATCATGGAAACAGTTCTGCAAATGAGTGGACACAACCTGGGTGGTTTTTTAATAAAAATAGAGCTGTGGGTAAAGTTCCTCTGTGCTGCTTGGACAGGTCCTTTTTTACTTTAATTCCAAACCAAAACAGCCCATAGCACCAACAGCAAAAACTGGTTTTCTTCTTAAATAAGTCAGACTCACTGGTTCATGTGTTCACCAGGAATCAGCAGTGATTCTGCATTTGCTTCTTCTCAGATTTTTGGGTATCAAAGATATCAAGTGGTTGCATCAAAAAGCAGCAAAGAAATCACCACAAAGTTCCAAAATGGGAGAGGTCTGGCATTAAAAACCATCAGGGCTGGCATATTTGGGGAAACTTGGGGTTTATCTTTTAATCTGTTCCTTTGAGGGCAGGCTCAATAAAGCTCTTGGTGTTGGAGGCTGAATGAAACAATCTCCATTAGGAAAATGCCATCCAAGTACAGAATTTCACAAAAAGCAAAACAAACCCCTAACCTGCATTAAAAATACTTTTCCCCCCAAAGTACCCAGGTAAGTAGCCCAGTAAATAATGTCACTGCAGGCTAAATAGATTTGGAGATGATAAGTCTTTTATTTTTGCAATAATAGTAGCAAATAAAAAAAGGCCATTTGAAATCTGAACAATGTTTTTTATGTTCAAATAACAAATATAAATTTCCAAGTGGTTATCTCTATATTTCTTAATGGTAATGCATTCCCAGTTCTAACTCCAGCAAATACCCATTTTCATTTCAGAATTAAGTTATCCTATAAAGTAACAGCAACTGATAGGAGGAATTTATAGTGAATGCAGAGATTATTGATTCTTAATGTATAAAGGATTCATAACACAAACATCAGAGGCAAAATATTTTTGCGTTTTATTTTTATATTTATTTGGAGAGTCTATAACTGCAATGGCTTATTTTACTAAACTGAGAAAAGGTATGAAATGCTTTGGAATACTTTTAGCCACAAAGGTAAGAAGTGCTTAGATTATGGGTAAAATGTGGTTTTCTTTGAGTAGAATACATCAAAAGAATCAGTTTAGGCTTTCTGAGCACCATCATTCAAGGATATTCACTTTCCTCCAGGTGCAGCAAAGCCAAAGCATTGCTCAGAGCAATCAGAGGTGGACAAACAACCAAGAATTATCATCTTATGGAGTAATCTGATTTTTATAAGAGGTTCTTAGCAGAACACCAACCTTTTAGCAGCCCTTTTAGGTACACATGAAAAGCAGTGGGAGCTTTTACAGGGGAACAGCTCCACTTCCACACCCAATATTTTTATTTTTTTGCCGCAAAAGAAATCACTGTAGGAACATGAGACTTTTAAACTCACAAAAATAACTCAGTGCTGCCCTTTTAAATTGTTTCCAGTGACAAGCTGAGCCACGGTGGCATTTGTTGCTGCAGATCCCAGCACACACATGTATCCATAATGATCCATCCCTCGGATGGCACAGCTCCTCTGCGCTTGCTACCTGTCAGGCTTGTGCTCCAGAACCTTGAATATCAGTGACTCACTAATGTTTTATGATATTTTACCTCACTTTATGGTAGTCATTTATGACAGGACCAGAATGACATAAACTGCCATAAAGCAAAGCAATGCAATCACACAAATGACCATAAATCAAGATAGCAACAGAAAAAGGTCATAAAAAGGGAAGAAAATTGGAGAAAACAACATTTGAGTTCAGGTTCCGAGGTGTGGAGTTAGCAGCAGCGAAGCCCAGGCCAGATGGATGTGGGCAGGCCGAGGATTCAGATCCCAGGGATAGCAATCATTTCGGGAGGCTCTGGCAGCGAGGCACGGATGGGCTCCCGTTGCTTTCAGGGCTGCTGTGATCTGTAAAGAGTTTATTGCAAGTGGGTGAATGGGCTTTTTTTCTCCTGTGAAGTTATCTGAGCTTTGTCCTACACCCCAAGCAATTCCCAGCTCGGGTGACCTTTGGAACAACTCCTCCATAATCTCTATTTATCTTCAGTTTGCAATGAAAGATGTTTTTCTGGCAAGGAGTGGGATGGGGATGCTCTTCCCTAGGAACCTTTTCTGGGTGTGAAGGAGCAGCTCCTGACCCAGGTGGGAGCTGGGATGGCCAGGGATGCTCAGAGGGGAACAGACGAGTTTAGGGTTTAGAGTTTAAATTTAGGCTTTAGAGTTTAAATTTGGGATTTAAGTTTAGGATTCAGGTTTAGGCCGGGTGTGCTGCTGTGTGAGGGCCCCTGGCTGGTGGGGACAAGGGCAGGAGCAGGTGACACCAGGGAGGATGAGGAGGCAGGACCTGAGCCTAATGGGGCAGCAGGAGCTGTAAGCAATGAGGTGGAACGGGATGTAAACCACACCTTAAAGTTATACCCCCATAAAAATGAGAAACTGCTGGTGGTGCAGATAACAGCATTTATGAGCAGAATTTATGGGCTGCTCATGTGGTATAAATATATACAGTACACAAACACCAGTGGGAATAAATTCCACTGGACAACCCTGTTATTTTAACAGTAACCTTGAAAATATTATGTTATTTAACTGAAGAAAGTGTTAAAGGAACAATACATAATTTAACCTCCTCCTCTGCCCTGTCCAGCTCACCCCTGTTTCAGCAGCAGTGGTGTGGCAAGGAGTGCATTAAGATAACACTGATAGTTAATTGCATTTATTTTATATCCCTGTGCTTCTCCATCCGCCCCTTGTGCTTTCAGCCTGTTCTGAAGGAGCTGAAGTGCTTCAAAAGCTCTGAGGACATATTTTTACCCCTAATCTTGATCCAAGCCCTCTAATTCTTTCCCTGCTGTGCCTGTCCCCTCCCAAAGCAAGTTGCTTTCCTCTCTCGTAGTATCACTCATGCTCACAGCTGCCAGAACCATTTCTGGGCATTTCTTTGAATTCTTCCTTGTCAGAGGACACCAGAGGAGTAAACGGAGATGACAGGAATGTAGCAGATAAGCAAAAAAAAAAAAAAAAAAAAAAAAAAAAAAAAAGGAAGAAAAAAAAATAGAAAAACAAACTCAGAAACACAGAGCACTTGAGCTGAGACCTGAGGTGGGAAGGGAGAAGGGATTGGGGATCCATGGAGAGCTGCAGTGCCCGGTGCTCCACCTCAATCCCTGCTGATTCCCCATCCAGGGCAGGAACAGCATTGGAACAGGGAAATGTCTTGCCCTGCACTTCAGAAGAAAATCTCTTTTCATTTCCAACTCTCTCCAATTTCGGGAGTTACTCACCAAGGTGTAAATTCCCTTTCCCTCCTGCTGCCAGGAAAGCAAACTAGGACAAGTTAACAGAGTGATCCAAGAGGAAAGGAAAAGCTGGGGTCTTAATTTTTGATGCAGTCTATGTGTTCTCATTATTACATTGTCTGTTTGTATTACTTTTGATTTATAATGTAATTGGGGAACTATAGAAATGTTAATGGGAAAGATACTGTTCTGAATATGACAAAGTTGTTTACTAATTGTTGCCTTTAACTTGGGCTAATTTTGTAGTACTGAAATATTTAAAAATGTTTTATTTCTTTATTTTTGGGTTGTCATGAAAACACTGTTTGGTTTCAACACCATTCGCAGATAAGTTGAGCTCCCTCCCCCTTTAAAAGTAGGAAAATAGTGCAGATTAAAGATTTGTTACACTGGGGTTCAATCTCAAACCTTTAGGCAAGCCCATCCATTTTGTTAAATATTTAGATGAGAAATCGTTGCTTGGCCGTTTATTTATTTATTTTTCCAACATCCACCGTGCTGCTCATTATCTTAGGGGAGATGGAGAATATTGCAATGATTATTAGTAAGCCTGGTAATGAGATTACTGAACCGTTTGCAGTTGACTTTTTTTTGTGATGCGTAATTACAGGGCTTTATTTACAGTGCCTTCAGAGGCTTTGGTTTCGTTTTTGCCTTTTAATGATTCACATTTATATCCTTTGTTCTTGGTGGAAGGGATAAGGTTGTGATTGTATCTCTGGGTGTTTTGCATTTCTCCGTTCTAACCCTCTCTGAAATGAGAGTCGCACTTGAGGTGGAAGGATGAAGCCAGGTGCTCCCCATCCTGAGAGGTGTTTTATACCCAGTAATCTGGCTGGTTTTCACTGGGAATGCCCAGCTAAATGGGATTATCTGTGCATTTATCCTGGCTGATTCTCCCCCTGTGCTCAAGTCAATGGAGAGAGTCTCATCGACTCTCTCTGGCCTTGTCTGTCTCATAAATGTGATTTATGAATAGAAAACAGTGGAAGGGAAGAGCTGCTCTGCAGGCCTTAAATATCTCATAACTGGGAGTTGTTAAGGTTGGTCACATCATTGTCACATTTATTACTCCCATTCTCCACTGTTGCCCACTTTTCCACCAAAACAGTTGTGATTTCAGCAGCTCCTGCAGCTTTCAGTGGAGGATTCCTGGCAAGGAGGGGGAAAAAAGGAGAGGAAAAGAGATTTGGGGCAGTTACTGGGAGCAGGTACAGCAAAGCCCTTGGGGAATAGGGAACTATGGAATAAGATGGTGCTACTGGGCTTATTCAGGGAGCAGAACCCTTTATTTGGAGATCACAAGGGTTAGACATGTGAAAACACAATATCCTGGTTTGCCTGGTGGCTCCAAGCCTGTGAGGATCAGCTAAAGGTCCCCCCTGCCCCACGGGGCTCAGTTCCATTGAAACCTTTCAAGCTCTTTTTGTCTCCTTGCTTTGCCACGTTTATTTACAATAGGTTCAAGTCTAAATTCAGGTGGAAAGACAGGAAAATTTTATGCATTCAGCTTTAATCACCTAAATAGTGCACAGGCAAAGGATGAAAATTGGGGTTAATATGTGACATTAAAGGTATGGCTCTAACCCAAGCTATTACTTAGAAATCAGTGGGATGTTCATGTTCAAAAGCAGGTCTGTGTTGAACACTTGGAATTTATATAAATCCACAGTTAAAATGCCCTAAATGCAAAATTTATTTTTTCCTTCAGCAGCAAGCAAGTCGCTTGCTGTAAAAACCCAAAATCACACAGAACGTTTCAGTTTATCTGCAAAAAAATTAGAATGTAGAAAAATAAAAACAAAAACCAAAAGGACAAGAATCCCCAGAATAATTGCATTTCCTTGCAAAATAATGCCAAAGCTAAAACCTTGTTTATTTTATCTCAGGATGTGTCAGTTGACTGCTCCATTACAACAAGAATAAAAGTGCACCACAAAAGGATCTGTGACTTATCCAGGGGAATTTAAAGCCAGGTCCCAAACAGCCTGGCTGTAACAGAAATAATTTAATAAATTCAGTGGATTGAGCCCATGGAAGGGAAGGAAGATTGTCAGTGCCAGTATTTAACTCATTTCACTCCCGTTCCAGCTGCAATGCCGAATCACCTAAGCCAGGATTAAGAGCCCAAGTCTCCCCTTTGTTTTTAATTGCCCCCTGTTTCTGTTTGAGCTGAGGCTGTGTGAGCTGCCTCACAGCACTGCTGCTTTCTGCTCCTTTTTTCTCTAAAAGCACATGAATAATGTCACCTGGGGTGCACAAGGCAGTGACAGCCGCCACGCACACTCTTGATTTCTGAACTAGTGCATTACAAAGCCAGAGAGCCTCATTAGAATAAAACCTTTCTTAGAGAGAAAAGGGTCCAAAAAACCCCTTTATTGAACAGCCAGGGTTAATTTTTACTCTGTGAAACTCCAGATTCAGCTGAGCTGCCATCACCTCGTTGGGATAACTTGTCACAGTGCTGGAATTTAAGCGCCACAGATCCACTGGGAGCAAACATCCTCCTGCTCAGTGCTAAAGGATGGGCACCCTGGGCTTTCCACCAGGCCTCACCACCATATATTGATGCTGGGCCCCTTCCTCCCCCTGCTTTGAGGCACAATTCATCATCTCGCTGAGGTGCCCTGTGTGGTCCATAATTAATGTTAGACATTGACTTGGCAAGGAAGCTTTGGGGGGATCTGGGTGAT
The DNA here is from genome assembly GCF_027887145.1 of Ammospiza caudacuta. NCBI lineage: Eukaryota > Metazoa > Chordata > Aves > Passeriformes > Passerellidae > Ammospiza > Ammospiza caudacuta. The sequence continues at coordinate 18,304,569 of NC_080607.1, forward strand.
CCACAAGAAATACGGCACCTCCTTTATATTCAACAGCGAGCTGGGGAAGGCTGGGCTGCTCCAGTCTGAAGGATGAGGAGGGATGAGGACGTTTCCTTTTCACCCCTTGCCCCCAACACTTGTAGCATTCTCTCTGCTCAAGCCCTGCCCTGGTGCTAATTTTTGCCAAAAGGGAAAGAGAGGGTGAAAAAATCATTAATTCAATTTCTCACTGGTTTGCCTCTGGTGATTGCTGTCACTTCAGGTAATAGCTTGTCTGTGGTTCTGACCCAATTCTTACACCAGTCCTTCCATACTCAACCAATTAATCTAATGGTTCATTAATTGCAAACATCTGAAATCATTAGAACCTGATTGAGCACAAAAGCATCAAATCCTGCGAAGCTGTGACTGCTTAGCCAGCAAATGGTCTCATTGCAAAGGAATGTCAATGTTTATAGTAAATGTAACCTAAACTAGGGTGTTCATTGACATATCCCTCCATTTGTATACAACGGCTCTGACATCTATCAGTTCAAGAGTGCATGATTTATCCACTGCTATATCCTGGAACTGACAAGCCAAAGATTACAGCTTAACCTACATGAAAGCAGAGGCTGTATGTATTCCTAAAATAAATATTTAGTAACTGACAAGCTCTGGTTAATATTAATTCCTGATAGAAAGCAGTCAATTTAAGCTTACTTCGTGCCAAAATCTATTTGTATTTTGTAAATCATTTTTCATGAATACAGTCTAGAGGATCTCGAGGAAATGCGTGGGTGGGGGTGGGTGCCTGCATCAGTTGCATTTTTTATCTCCTACATCTGCATTGAGGAGAGCCCTTGGTGTGCCTGGGGAGTGGGGCAGGGCACACACAGCACGGGGATGGCTCCTGGAAAATGGAGACTGCATCAGGGGAATTAATGAGTGTGGAAGGTGCCAAACTGGGCACTCTGGGGCCCTGTTTATCCACGGGGCAGCAGCACAGGTGGCACTGAGCATCACTGCCAAATGGCATCAGGGATGCCTCTGTCACCTTCATGTGGAGGCAAGCCCAAGGCCTGTCATGCACTCTCAGTGTCTGCCTGGGATTTTACTCTTTTTCTCCGTTTTTTTTCTTTTTAGTGCTCTGCTCTGGCTGACAGGGTGGTGACTGCTCAAAGGCTGGGCCTGATCTCAGAGGCATTTCCCAGCCTCTTGGTTCTGTGATTCTGCTTCTGTTTAAGAGGCTACCGATTGTCCTACTGATAGATACACAGGGAAAGGGATGAAAATGTCCATTAGAATGTTGGCACTCCCCAGAATGTCTCTGCCCTGCTGCTCTGGTGGCAGCTGCCTTCCCTCGTCACCACTGTCCCAGCACGGCTGCTGTAAGGGAGAAGGATATTTTCCTGTCGAGGGCTCCTATCCCTCCTGTTGAAGGATATTTCCAATGTATTGGTAGATGTCTGCACAGGAAAACCAAGTGGGTGCTGAGTTTCTGGTTACAAGTGTGGAACTTGGTGCCTGATGCAGAAATGAGCTCAACCTGCCCTGCGCAGGACAGGTGCTGGCTGGAGGGGTAAAAAGGTGAGCTCTGAGTGCTCACCGGGACAGGATAAAATCATAAAATCATGAACACAGAGCTGAGTTCTGTATGTTCATCAGGCAGGATAAAATCACGAACACACCTGCCCAGGTCTGCATTTGAGCTCCCCAAAGCTCCTCTAACACAAATGAGTGTGTGTAACCGATCCCTGTGCTCCCAAAGCACTGCTCCTGTCCTTCCCAACCTGCAGCCACAGGGAGAGCCCACCCAGAGCTGTCCTGCCCTGCAATATCCCCATGAAAAGCTGGATAATGGGCAGCAGAGTGGCACCAGGTGCTCCAAGCTGAGCAGGACCCCTGTGCTCCTGCAGGGGACAGCAGGCTGGTGCTCCTGGCAGGGATGAGCAGCACCAGGAGCCCCAGTGATGCGGGGCAGTGGCCTGAGGAAGTCCTTGGAGTGTGGTTTCCTTTATCACTTTTACTGGGCTGCCCTCTGGGGATGAGTTACGAGCTGCTGGTTTGATCTTTTGTATTGTGTGCGGGGTTATTGCACCTTTTAGTTCCTGACAACAGTAGTAAAGCTGCCAAGCATTACTTAGAGTGTGGGAATGTTTATAAGAGCTCAGCAAAGGAGAGAGCCTGGTGCTCACAGGGTGGGGGAGCAGCAAAGGGGGTGAGCCCCTCCTTGGGAATGACCTCTGCCAGCTGCTGCAAGGAGCTTTAGCAGAACACCAGGAGCCATGGAAATCCTGAAAAGCACAATTCCAGGCTCTGTCTGTGCTGGTTTTTAAGGATAACCTTGTGTGATTCTCTATATTCCTGTATGTTTCCATCTGCAGATGAAATCCCAAAGCATGTTTGTTCTGAACGTGAGATTTTCGCTTTTTGACAGTGTTCTAATGGAATCATAGTTCAAAATATTCCGTGAAAACATTACACTCCCCCGTCATTAAGGTGAATTTTGTTTGCATGCTCTTTTCCCAGAACACTGATGTTAATTTTTGCTTAACTTTAGTCTTACAAGGTATGAAGCAATTTAACAGACTGGGTAACCTTTCATTAAAGTTCAGTGCAGTGCTTAAGCGTGTTGGGTGCATTAATTGTTAGCTGACAGCTATTATTTCTGCGAAACCCTTTTGTAGGAAAATTTCTGCTTGATGGATTGGATTTCACAGAATTTGCATTTCACCGAGCCAGAGTTAACTGGTACTTAGAGCTGCAGCAGATATTTAAATTGGAAAACAATAATTCTTTAGACTATTGTTAAATATCTGTTCAAACTATGAAACTTGTTTGGGATAAACTTGATTATGGAGCTCGTATCCCTGCAGTGCTGGTTTGACAGATCATTATAACAAAGCTGGGGTTTAATACAGATAGAAGTGAGGTGTGCAGCCAGTCCTGGGTGCTGGCACAAGGGAGCCAGGGCAATCAGCACTTCGGGGTGTGTTTGGGGTGGGTTTAGGGATGTTTCCAGGGCAATCAGCACTTCGGGGTGTGTTTGGGGTGGGTTTAGGGATGTTTCCAGGGCAATCAGCACTTCGGGGTGTGTTTGGGGTGGGTTTAGGGATGTTTCCAGGGCAATCAGCACTTTGGGGTGGGTTTGGGGTGGGTTTAGGTGGGTGCATTTCCCGAGGATGCTGTTAGGGGTGTAACGCAGGGTGAGCAGCTCTCCCTGTGCCCGTGGCATTGCTCAGGTAATAAACTCGGGAGGCTTTCATGGATTCACTGAGTTTTCCTGGCTGCTGTCTTTGCAATGACCCCTGCACGCAGCAGCCTGAGCTCTGCACCAGCCCCAGGGCCAGGGGAGCATCAGAGGTTCCAGTTTACTCACTGGAGTAACACCAGGAGCAGGGGAACATCAGGGGCTCCAGTTTACTCACTGGAGTAGCATCAGGGACAGTGGTTCCAGTTTACTCACTGGAGAAGCACCAGCATCAGGGGTTCCCAATTACTCTCAGGAGTAGCAGCAGCCCAGAGCAGACACTGGGAAAGGAGTGGGAAATCCCAATCTCTGCAGAACGAGGATGAGGAGGAGCTGGCAAGGATGAAGGAGGGCTGAAGCACCTCAGGAAGAACATGAACTCCTTGTTTCAGCCAGCTGGCTCCAGGGCTCCAGGAAGGAGCAGAGCAGGGGCTGGGGTAAAAATAAAAATTAAAAAGGGCCAAGCTCACACACGCAGCAAATGAGGATCCAGCAGGCTGGAGCAGCTGGCTGATCTGTCAGCCTGCAGGGAAGGGCTCACAGGGCTGAGGACCAAGAGGAAAAACCAAATCCAACAGAGAGGATGGGCTGAGCTGAGGGAGGAACTACAGAGCACAAAACACTCCCAAATTATAAGATCAAGTAACACAGACACATTTATTTATAAGTGAGGAGCACTACATCTGTGTTGTTGTATTTATTCTGATTTTATCAGTGATCCACCAGCATTAGGAGCAGCTGAATTTGTTTTTCTTTTTTTAGTACACATCTGTGTATTATAAAATATGCAGATGTGTACACTATTATAAACTATTATAAATAATTGTGATCTCTCTGATCACAGCCCCATCCATGCTATCATCCTTCCTGGCTGCCAATACATTCCTCACATTCAGATGCAGAAATCCAGGAACATGCTTCTAAAGAGTCACAACCATAACTATACAAGTAACAGCACCAATATTGTATTATTTTATATATTTTTAAGTGGTTAAAAATGTAACACCATTTTGCAGTAATGATTGATTGAATTAATACTTTTTGATTATGTCAAAGATCTGAGTAAAAGTTGAGTCATGCCTACCTATCAGTAAATCAATTACATGCTGTAATTTGGTAAATTTAGCTGACTTTACCCACTAATCTTGGATGCTTTATTAAATACAGAAGAGTAGCAAGAAATTCCTTAGATCATCAGTATTATCTCATCAGGAGTGGAAGAGAATGTTCCCTCCCTCCAAATCCTAGAAATCTGATGGGGGAAGCAGAGACACAGACAGAAAAGTGAGTTAATTATTCAAGAAGGAGTTTCCTCTTCAGCAGATTCCTCTCTCAGCTCAGCCAACCCTTGTCAGTCCAGGGCTTCTAATTTTAGGAACGATTTGGGTAGCAGGTCAGAACTTCAGCATTTCCCTGCAGAGCCCATGGCACAGACAATGCTCAAGTGTTTTCACTTCTCCTTTAGCCAAGGGTTCCGTCGGTGTCTCGTGAGAGACCCCACAGCCCCAAGTCCTTCCTGTGCTCTCTTCCTGCAAAAATGTTCTTTGTTTTTGTGCTCAAGCAGGGAGAAAGGGGGAATAACTCAATAATTCTGCAATTTGAGCAGCATCCAGCCCTCTGTCCTTTCCATTCCCAGGGGTCCATTATCCCCCAGGTCCCCTGCATCTGTCACAGCATGGGAAGGAGCCCCCAGGGTGGAGTTCAATCAATACCCTGACCTTCAGCAAAATCCTTTGTTCGGATCAAATAGACAATGAAAAAAAAAATATTAAACAGAAAAATAGGATTTTCATGATAGGATACAGAATCCATGGATGCTACATCTGGGCACTGCTTGGGAAATGGAGACTGTGGGTAGAAAACATGGAAATGTGAATTATTGCCATCCAAATTACGCCTGACCTGGGGTGTTTGTGAGACAGGGGCTGAGATCTGTCACATTTCACTCAGACACAGGCAGGGATTTGTGCAAGATCTGTTAGAAAAAGGGAAATAAAATGAAGGAGAGCTCATTTGGGGAATCTCCATTACTGGGTGTGAAGGAAGAGGAAAAGCAGGGAGATCTGCAAGGGGATCACGTGAGGCAGAGCTTGAGAGATCAATTTTACGTTGGTTAAAGCAGAAAATTGGCCACATTTTCATAAGGGAATTGCCATAATTGTGTTCTCATGTTTTTAAGATGAAGCATTCCCCAAGGCAGTGAAGGATGGGGAAAATGTCTCAGTTGAAGTGCTGGGCTTTAAAAAAATATAAAAAGTGTGTTGGTCACTTGTGTGGTGCTCTGAGAGGAGCTGAGACACAAAGATGTTCTTGGGGTGTGCAACACACCTTGTGATGATACTGGACTGGTTGGGAAATGTGGGAAAACTTGTGCAGGAATGTTAGTAAGCAGTTTGTTCGGAGTTTTTTGGTGAAAATTGTATTTTGATTGAAAATTTTGGAGCAATTCTATAAAAGTCTTCAAAATTTTGGCTGAAATTGAATTTCTTCTGGAAATGTTCTAGGTGTGGATTACAGGGATGCTTAGGACAACAGGGTAACTCCTCCAACAGCTTTGAAAACAGAGGAGTTAAAGGAAAACATGCTCAGTTCACAGCCTGTTATCTTGATGGATATATTTTATTTCTTAATTTAAAACATATTTCTAAATGAGGCAGCTTCTTGCTCAAATGGTGTTTCTATATCAAAATATCTGTGTTTTAGTCTACCTTATTTTTAAATTGGGTAGGGAAATGCAAAATTCATGATTCCAGCTGTGTGGCCACTTTTCCTGTGAAAAGATGTTTGAAGAAATTTTTACATTATTAAATACAAAAGTCATGTTTGGGAAGATCTATCCTAGGTAACTTTCCTTTGAGTTCTTTATGAACTCTGGTACTTTTTACATACTCAATCTTAACAAGAGATGACCAAAACACTCCACCTTCAACTTGTTTTATTATAAATTTTTCCAGCAAAGGGCAGAGAAAGAGAAGAATTTATAAAATGTGAGAAGCTTCTTGAAAGGAAATAGATAAATGGGAAATATATCCATTTTCCCCTGCTTTTATCATCTCAGATTCTAGAGACAGCTTGCATTCTTCATTGACAAACAGAGAGCCACTCCAGGAGTGTAATCATAGTAAAATTCACAGCCAGGGTAATGTACAACTGGAATTGTGTCTGGAGGAACTGAGGTATGCCTTGGAGGAATGCATTAGATGCTATGGTTAATTAACTAATTTACTCAATCAAGTTTAACAGTGGTTTTAACTTTAATGGCGCCATTACATTTTAATATGAAGATAACAGGCTGGGTTCCTGCGCTGCCTGCAGCCCTCCCCTCTGCAGCATCCCTGCACAGCTGGGTTTGCTTTGTGAGCTCCTCACCTGCCTGCCCTGCCCTGCCACGGTGCCAGCGTGGTGTCCATGCCCACTGCTCACCCAGCCAGCCCCAGGGACCAGGGATAACCCACTGCAGGGCCCAGCCAGGCCCTGCCTGCAGCCCTCCCCTCTGCAGCATCCCTGCACAGCTGGGTTTGCTTTGTGAGCTCCTCACCTGCCTGCCCTGCCCTGCCCTGCCACAGTGCCAGCCTGGTGTCCATGCCCACTGCCCACCTGCCCAGCCCCAGGGACCAGGGATAACCCACTGCAGGGCCCAGCCAGGCTCCTTTTGGTGTCTGAGGGATGTTCTCAGAGATCTGGAGCTGCTGCTCCCTGCCTGCCATGGAACCAGCTCTGGGTGTCTCTGGGGCTGCATTGAAGGCACTTGAGATGATAGTTCATGTTCAGACTCAGGTGTTTATTATTTCTTATCAGTAAAACAGTCTCACTGCTGTGAGTTCGGCAGCTTTTCATCAGAAGGCACAAAATGGCCAAAAATCTCTTGGTACAAGGTCTTTTAAAACTAAACTATCCAATTAAGAACTGACACCTGGATTATTTTCCCTTTTAACCCAGTAACTGATCCCAAAGAGCTGCAATGGGGACTTTTCTGCCCAATTACAAAATGCCACCCAAACCCATGGAGAAGCATGAAGAAGAAACCCAGGATGACACCCTGTGCCCTCCATTCTGCTTCCATCCGCAGCACACTAAAAATCCCAAGACGTAAATTTCTCACCAAGTGACACACCTGCACTGTGGATTGCAGTCTATCTTGAAGTTTAGGAAACTTACAGCTCTCCCTGCCAATGGACTGCTGGGGGTAAAATAGAAAAAGCCTCAGTTTCATGTGTGGGTTTATTTGATAGCAAACCCTTTAAAATACGGTCACCCAGAATGTGTTGGCCATTTCTGTGAGGATTTGGCCTGGGAAGTCCACGTGGCTTCCACAAGGCCCAGACATGCAGCTGGATGGATGGCACAGCTGAGAGAGCTCAGTTCCTTCGAGGCAGAAATATCTGAGTGCTTAGACACACAATCCTAGAGCCACTGAGTGGGGGAATAATCTCTAATTTCAGAATCCAAGCTGTGCCCAATCCCAAATTTGTCCCAGCCCAGAGCTCTGAGAGCCTCATCCTTGGAGGCCTCCAGGATGGGCACCCCAAACCTCCCTGGGCAGTTCCAGTCGCTGACCCCCTTTCCATGGAGAAATTGCACCCTGAACCTCCCCTGGCCCAGCCTGAGGCCATTCCCTCTGCTCCTGTCCCTGTTCTGGGAGCAGAGAGCAATTCCCACTCTGCTACAAGCCCAAATGTCCCCTGGACAGCCCAGTGGCCAGCACAGAGCAGAGGCAGAGCCCCTGGGCTGTCCCCAAAGGGCAGTAGCAGCTGGAAAAGGCAGAGATCCCTGGGGGCAGAGCAAACCTGGCTGTGGGTGCCACATCCACCGATAACAGATTTCATCTGACGGTGGCAAGGCACAGTAAATCACTGCTAAACACTTCTGTGTGATTTTATAGAGAATTTTTATTATCGTAGGTACAAAGGCCGTACTTTGGAGATTAACTGGGAAAAGTTTTACAAGGCAGTGGAGATAATGAATCACAAATTCCATGAGGGTGAACCTCCCGTGCTGAATCCCAGTGCAGCTGTCTCATATTTGCTCCGTGTGCATTTTGCTACCAGTAATTTTGTCATCAATTTTCATATTTTGTTTAAACATATTTGTCTTTTGGACAAGATAGGTCATATTTCACCCATTTGATGAATTTTCTCCTTGGTCCAGTTTTACAGGATTTGCACTTAATTAATTGCACAACCTTTAATTCGACAGACTGTTTTTAATGGCTGTGTAGTTTCAAATGCATATACGGGGGAAATTTCAAAAAGTAATTGTTTTTATGTCACTACCATTGAAAGTTGCAATTATTAAAATACACAGATAATGGCACGGAATTCCTTAGCTGATGATATTAAACATGCAGATTATTTTTTTAAATGCAGATCTTTAGGAGGTTTCATTTGGAATTTGGGGTATGACCTCTGTATAGGAATATTCATATACAACCCCTGAAACTTTGTGCAAACTCACAGATCCCACTTGGAAAATTTTGCCAAGATGAGCCTTGATTTCAATTTTTCCCTGGAATTATGCTGCAATTCCACTGAGAATGGGTGATGGGACTGCTTGATCAGGCTGTGTGAAATTCGTTAAAGTGCTAAATAAATTTCTGCTTCCAAAGTTTGGGGAAGCTCAGGGAAGGGAAGCCCACCTTTTCCTGGAGAGCTCAGCACTGACAGCCTCGGCTCCCCTAAAAGCATCTTTGGTCCTTAGCAGGCTGAAGGAGAGGCCAGCTCACCCTGCTGCCTGCAGATGTGCCCATCAAACGTGTTTGTCAAGCACCAGGATCTCCAGGCCTGGGAAAAGGCAGACAGGAAGGAGTAGGCAAAGGTCAATCCTTGTCAGCTCTCTGTAAATGTAATTGTCCTGGCAGCTTGGGAGGCTGCCTCGTTCCCTAGCAACTTTGGGTGTGCACGAAGAGTTAAATACATATTGGTCAGGGTTGCTTTTTTTACCTAATTTTGGCAATAGGATATTTTTTTATGTGTGATTTTGTTTTATTTATTTCCCTTTGTGTGTGTTTGGAGGTTTGTGTGCATGAGCTGCAGGCTCCCATCAGCAATTGTGTAAGGCTTCAAAAAGAAATCTGTTCCTGAGGACTCACTGACTTCTGAGCTGGAGGATAATCATGATAATTAATCCAGATCCTGGCTGCCCTTGTTATGTGGCTCTGAACAAATATAATTTGTGGAACAAATTCCACAGAGCCCCTGGTTTTGGTGTTGGTAGTGGTGAGCTGGCACCAGATCTGACCTGGCACCACAGAGTGCTTGGGGAGATCTTTTATGCTGATGGTGATTACATGGGGAACTCTTGAAGTATGTATTTCTCAAATTCCTCCTGCTAATGACAGCCAAGAGAGCAGTGATTTAAGGCAGATTTCTGTTTAGAGGAGTGAATTCAGGGATCAAGGCAAGGCATTAAATCCCGTGCAGTTTCTGTGGGCACTGGCAGAGCTGATGAAGGCGCTGGCATGTGACAGGAGGTGTCTGCAGCTGGGACCCCAGGGCTCCAGGAGGGGAAACCAGGAGGTTTCAGTGAGCAGGCTGGGCTGTGTGAGGCCTTCAGCTGGTTTTCAATTTGCCATCATCTCCCACAGCCTTTCAAACCTGACTCAGGGGGATCTGTGGAACCAGAGCATCCTCCAGCTCCGGTTTCACAGCCTGTGGCAGAGCAGCACATCCTGCAGCCCTCCAGGGCTGGCACAGGCACTCAGGATGCTGCTCCTGGCCCCAGGTACAGGCAGAGTTTGCTGGGTTTGCTCCTTGTAAAGATTTACAGCGACTTCATGACTCCTTAGCAGAGAGTCACAAAGGAGGAGCTGGAATTCAGGCTGTGTCCTGGTGAGATTCTCATCTTTGTTCCTTGCAGATGTTAAGTCACTTTGAGATGCAAGTCATTTCTTTGAAAAAGCTTTCTTTGGGGCTGAACTGTAATGGCAGGAAATTAGCTGTTAATCCTGTCTGTTCTTGGACAGACCAGACATGCATAATAAACTCCCCCTTGCCTCCTCCTGCCTGCCCAGTGATTCAGCTTGACCTGAAAGCAAACATTTTCTTCCAAAAAGACAATGTTTATGAGGTGCAGCCCCAGCCTGGCTCTGATGATTAGAGACACATGGATCAACCTGTGTGGAAGCTGGGATGGCTCTTTGAAAGGAGCCCTGCTCAGGAGGGCTGAGATCAGCAACCCTGAGAGAATCCAACCAGCAGCACCAGCCTCGCGTGTTCCAAACCTGCATCCAAACTCACAAAGCTGCATCCAAACTCCCAAACCTGCATCCAGACTGACAAATCTGAATCCAAACTGACAAGCCTGCATCCAAACTCCCTCCCAAAGCTGCATCCAAACTCAGTCCCAAACCTGCATCCAACTCACTCCCAAACCTGCATCCAAACTCACTCCCAAACCTGCATGAAAACTGACAAACCTGCATCCAAACTCACTCCCAAAGCTGCATCCAGACTCCCAAAGCTGCATCCAGACTCCCAAACCTGCATCCAAACTGCCAAACCTGCATCCAGACTCCCAAAGCCGCTGGGTAACCCTTGGTCCTGTGGAGCAGAAGGCAGCAAAACTCTGGGACTTTCAGATTCCATCTGCTGGTGAATTCAGAACCACAGAAAGATCATGAATCCAGCCCCAAATCCCACCCCATGCATGGCAGGGGTGCCCAGACCCTCCTGGAGCTGCTGAGGGTTTGCAGCAGTGCCCAGCCCCAGGGGAGCCTGGCCAGGGTCCCACCACACTGGGGGAAGATCCTTTTCTGAATCCCACCCCTCCCTGGCTCCTCCTGTGGTGAATTCAGCCCCACAAACCCCTCAGGGCACTGTCCCCATGGTGGCCACGGGTGCCAGGGTGGCTGTGGGATGTTGCTCCGTCTCTCCTCTCGTGCTTTGTGCTTTATTCCTGCCCTCCCTTATCTCTAAAAATAGCAGTGCTGCAACATCTGCTTATTTAAGTAGTTCCATTTGGTCCTAAATCCATCAGGTTCTTGTAAAAAGGACTTTAATAGGTCATTTTTCGAGAGAATGGCTGGGAGTTACTCAGACTCCTCGGGCTGGGAAATGGCATTACATACTTCTCTGTTGCACTGATTAATTATTTTTTTTTTTAAAAAAAGAATAAGCTGTTTTGAAATTTTAGTTAAACCAAAAGGAATTGAAGTGAAATTCATATGCCAGGCAGCGGCCTTGTGAAATGTAAACTGAGTTAAAAACCTATAGAAAATGGATTTTATTATGGAAATGTAAACTGTCCCCTAAGCATAGCAGAGGGAGGTGATGCTGTAACAACGTACAAGTAAGTAATAAACAATAGCCAGTATTATATCAGATGGCTGGGTACAGCTAGAAATGTATCTGTTTGGGTGTTGAATTATCCCCAAATTTGAATTATGGGCATATAATTCAAATTATCCCCTTCCAGCCATATAAAGTCTGACAGACATATTTTTTTAATATACTTCTTGTGCTGTTTTGCATTATGTCACATCCTCCAGCGTTAAAACCACAGCTTTCCTAACATGATTCATCAGAAATCAGGAGGGAAAAAGAGTTGAGATCTGATATAGTGAGTACTCTTAAATTACAGAGCAGCTTGGAGAGCAGTGTGAGACAGGGCCAGGGTGAATAAGTGTGTCTGAGGCTGTCATGTCCATGAACTGGGAAGCTCACTGGCTCACTGAATCATTTCCTGCTCCTCCTGCTCATCCATCGACACCAGAGAGCCAGGCTGGGCTGGCTGAGATGAAAGCCAGAGTAATTCAGAGCCAGCTGTAATTCTTTATAAAACATACACCGAGTATTTTTGTTGACTCCTGCATGACATTTCCAAGGTGGCTGGGAAGCCAGGCCATTTGTTACCAGGATCCAGATCAATAGCAGGCACAGAGGAAAACAAGTCAGGCTAACATCCAGTGGGGAGGACAGGACACCTTCCAAGTTTGCACATCTCAGCTGGGCTCGGTGCTCGTGTCAGGGGAACAGCCTGTTCTCCACAGCAGCATCTGCAGTCACTGAGAAATATGAGGCAGGAGGAAAAGCTGCTGCCTTACAAATCTGTAATTGTCAGAGCTGACCGGTGACTGGAGCAGAGCTTTGCTCACCCTTTTCTCACCCTTTTCCTTCTGTGGCTTTTCTGTCTGACCAGTGGCTCATTTTTGTAATGCAGATTTCAGAAGCATCATGTGCTCTGGCACACCTGAATTCCCCCTGAACTTCACTATTGCCAGCTGTTTTATCACCCCCAAATTACTACATTTTAGCATAGAGAGAACATAATCCATCCTAAAAACGTAAATATGCACTTTTTGTCAGACATGATCTGTCCAAGATGAAAATAATTTTCTGTATTGGTTCTCAAATAATCTTGATCAAATTTCATAGCAAAGACTCTTGCTGACTTCAGGGGCTTGAGGACCGAAAGTTTTCAGGGGGTCTGGGCTCACGTTTCACAGTCTGATTTGAAAGCTAACATTTCAAACGTCCCTTGTTTGATTCAGTACCTTGTACAGACTCAGGACTTTCTTCATCTCATTTTAAGGATCAAGTGTATTCTCCCTTGTATTTTGGATGCTGTCCTAGCTCAGGGAAGTTTATAACCAGGCTTTTAGAGTGCCCTATATTAAAAGATGGAAGGGTAAAAAAAATGGCACCTCATAGGTTTGTCCACGAAAATTGCTCCTGGCTAAGATTTAAAAGAATTAACACATCACCTGGACTTTGCATGTGAAGCTTTAACTTTTTGATAAACAGCAAACTCATCTCCTGCTGTGCCAGCTATTTTTAACCCACCTTGTGAGTATGCTTTTTTTATTGCTTTATACAGCATATCTGATTCTCTCTAAAGCACAAACTAAAAAATCTATCGGGCTGTCATTTGCTGCGGAGTGCCATCTATCATCATGCAGCTTGGCAGCTGTAGTGCTGGGAGGGAGGGGGGCCGGGCCAGGAGGCACGCTCAAGGACTTTCACATGTAACACCAAAAAAAACCCCTTGTCACAATTATTTATGGCTCTTGCTGGGGCACATAATAGGACACATAAAACCCGTGTTTGGTGCGGAGCAGCCTCGCAGCGCCGAGCCGGGCGCGGGCAGTTCTGCTTCACACACACTTTTCCTGAACATTGTTCATTTCCTGAACAATGCCGAGTGCCTGGGCAGTGACAGTGACAAATTCTGGAGGCTGTGGCTGCAGCTCTGCAGGCTGCTAGGGGAGCAGGGGTGTCACAAATGCAGGAAGGATGCCAGGGACACCAAACGCCGCCGTGACGCTCCCGCGCTCCCTGCGCCGCTTCCCTTCTGAAGCTGCAGGGAAGTTCTTGAGAACAAAGTGTAGAGGAACCTGTGCCAAGAAACAATTCCTCCTTATTTGATCCTCTGTGCAGTTTGGTAACTCCAATTCTGCTGTTGCAGGGCGGCCCCATGAATATTCAGCAGCTGCTGTGAGTCCCACCCGGTGTGAGGGGATTTTGGGGTCTGTGGTGGCAGCTCTCTGTGACCCTGCTGAGCTCTGGCCCTATAGTAGAGGTGGCCTTTGAGTCCTAGTAAAATATGAGGTGGCCTTTGAGTCCCAGTAAAATATCAGTATTGTATTGAATATCTGTACATAGGCCTTGCCCCGGTAGGTGCAGCTGCTCTTGATGGGCTGCAGCTGCCATGTCCTTCACTGGGCTGCAGCTGTGGCTAGTGAGGATAACTGGGATAAAAGGGGGTGGGTTGGCCAGTTGGGGAGAGCTTAGAAGGAGTCATCTGTGGAAGGTGGAGGCCATGCTGTGAAGATCTGCAGCTGTAAGAAAACACTGAGAGAAGGTATGGGACTCTAGTAATATAGTAACAGCAGTATGGGACTCTAGAAATCCAATAGCAACAGGCCCCTCTGCCTCAGCTCCCACTGATGGATTGATTTCTGGCTGCTCCTCTGAGGGTGGCAGCCATGGAGAGCTGTGCTGCTGAGGAAATCAGGGTTTGGTAATAAAACTCGGGTCCTGTCCAATAAATTGTGGTGCTTGCAGTTTCTCCAGAAAGAGCATGGACAGATATTAACCTCGATGTCCCCATTAAAGTCCTCTGATACACTTTTTATTTCCCATATCTCATAGCATTTCTGAGCTCCAGTGTTAAGTACCAGACTCTTTAATTAGCACAAGAGAGGCCAGGATGGGTTTGCTCTTCTGGAGCAAATCAGTTTTGAAGGGACCATCCACAAAACCAGCAAGAATACAAATTAAACAGAAGCACCTTGAGCACAAGGCATGTCACTTCTCTCAAGGAGCCACAGACAGCCCTCAGGTACACACAGTAACTGTTCCTAAACCCACCCATTAATAAATCAGGGTTACTTTATTTAAGTGGAATGAACCTGCCCTCTTCCTGCAGGAAGGAAGGTGGTGGTTTTGGGATGGCATCAAATGACAGAACATGCCTAGGGAAAAAAAAAAAAGAAAAAGAACTGAAAGTCCAAGTTAGCAAGAGTTGCTGTAATTTTTATGTGGTTTTTCTGTTGAACTAAGTGACAGAAGTTCACTCGAGCTTGTTTCTCATGGGCATGTTCCCAGAGCAGTTCCCATAGGGCTGAAATGCTCCTGCAGGAGGCAGGGCTGCTTTAGGGCTTTGCATCCCCCTCAAAGCTCCCCCAGCCCCAATTCTCTGCAGCAGAGCTGCTGCAGGACAGAGGGGCTCTGGGCACGTGGGAAATGGAACAGCTCAGTGCTCTTTACCTCTTCATCTGCACCCGGAGAGTCCCAGCCCTTTTCTCCTCATGGCTTCCCCCTTTGCACCCTGAGGGGGACAAAGCAATGACTTTTTGGGGTATCTGGGGAAAAGTAAAAATACTGAGAGGTTTTTTTGGGGTTTACATTTGATAGGTATGTAGAGCAGCTAGAGAAACAATGACAGAGTTGTTCCTCAGTGTGCTTCATCTGGTGGAGATGATCTTACTCTCCATTGAATATATTTCCCAGTCATATGGAGATGGTTTGGTTGGTTTGTTGCATGGGGATATCACAATTTATAGAATGGATGAATGGTGCAGCCTTTAAATTAGTGGATTTGGAACCTCCCAGTCCCAAAAAAGTCTGCCCAAGAAAGTTCTTTCCAATAGAACTAATGTAAGTTCTATTGGAAATGTAAGAATCCTTGGAAAGCAGAGGGGAAGGGAGCTGCAGATACAGAAATTGTAGACTTGATCATTTCCTTACCAACTGTTGTTAATAATTGTGCTCAAAAGTGCAGGGTGTATTTTTTCATTTCTGATTTTCTGAGTGTGCTTAGAAACTGCTTTGCCCACTCTGAGGCTGTAAATTACCAAGTTATGAGTATTAGAAGGTAAAAATATAAAATATTAGTGTTTACGTTGATGTGAGAAAACAAAGAATGCCCTATCCATTCTGCTGCCACATGAGTGCAGCACATGAGGTTCCCAAGAGCTAGAAAGTGTGTTCTTGTAAAAGAATTTTACATTATTTCCAATTTTTAGAAGACAAAACATTTTTATTTATTATACAAATACTTTTAACTCTTTGCCACCTGCTGACTCTGTCACAATCAGAGCTTTTCCACGAGTCAGCACACTGTGTCTCCAGATGGGTTGGGTTCTTTTCCAAACCAATCCTCCCTAAACTTCCAGCCCATTTGGGGTTATAATCCTCGCAATGCCACGCCAGGTTGTCCCTGACACCAATTCAGTGAGATGTGGCAAACATGCAGCTACCAAGGAAATAGTTTCCTTAGCAACAGGAGCTGCTGACACCGCTCGCTCCACACGAGCCCACTCCAATCCCGCTCGCTGGGGCGGCTGCTCCTGGGCTCTGGCTGCTCTCTGCAGCTGCACAAAGCAGATGTTGGGGCCCAAACTGTGCTCTCATCATCCCCATGAAAGGAGGAGCCCATGGAGAGCCACCTGCAGCATCCAAACTTTGGGATTTAGCACGGCACATCAGCGTTTCAAACGCTCAGGGTGCAAATCTGAGCTTGGCAAGGCTCGTGTGGCTGTGAGCTGACAGACCCAGCATTTAACAGAGCTCACGATAAAGCAGTGGCAGGAAAAGGTCCTGGTGGCACTGCTGACACAGTTTTGTGGTCAGAGGTATTTGTGTGCTGCTGGTGTAAGGGGCTGTGGAAATGCAACATTGAGTTTAGGGCTGATAAAAATAAAATAAACGTTCCCCAGTCCCAAATGGGAATTGTCGCATCCAACTCATCCCTCGTGGAAAATAGCAACAAAAATGTTGGCTTTGGTGGGGGAGAGAAAGGCTGGACCTGTTTCAGTGGAATTTTGGTTTAAAAAGTCCCATCCAAGTTCCAAAAAAAGCAATTTCACCAGGACATTCCTTGTTGGCTGAATTTCAGCTGATATCTTGGCTCTGCTTTCCTGATTTGGCACCAATATTCCATGGATGGCCCAGTCTAATGGTGGTCCCTTAAACCCAGAGGATATTTTACACAAATCCCTGCTCTGCCACATTTCCCTCTGCAGGACCCCAGGGACTCAAATTCCCAAAGGGATCAGAATATTCCCAGGAGATCCTCAATGAGGAGATGATTTGGGGAAAGTGCTGAATGCTGATTTAACTCTCAAAATCAGATCTCCTTGAACTGTTCCCTGATAGCACCCAAATTTGAATAGCAATTTTTTAATTGCTTAAAAGATGTGAAGTTTAATTAAATATTTGTTCTTAAAATAAAGAGGAATTAAAGGAGGTGGGGTTTTTGCTGCTGTACATAAGAAAAAACAGCACAGACATGCTAAATATATAATATTTAATATAAATTAAATAATATATTAATGAATAGATCTAATCTAACTCCCAAATAGCATCTAGGTAAAATTCAGTGGCTTCTCTTTCCCAGTTTTTAAGATTTGGGACAAATTTTGAATAAAAATCTCTCCTGAAACAGGCAGCATTACCTGCATGGTCTTAAAAAATGCTGTTAGATTAATTTTCACTGTAATTGGTTAATTAACAATCCACAACAAAAGGAGAACATTGCAAAGGTGAAAAAATATCTGTTCTATTTCAAAGATGAGAATCAGCAGAAACTCTTTGGAATCAATAAGAATCTTTATGATACTTTGGATGTAAAGATCTGATTTTGAAATTAAAGCCCTTTTTGCTTGCACATAAATAAATGTAGAGGTTACTGCACAAATATCTCAAGAAATATGTTTGAGATCATTAATATTTGCTGGAATTAATTTATTAGTTTGCCTTTAGCCCCACTGAGCTGAACTCCAGATAGATCTTGCTTTGTGCTGAGCACTTGGAAATAATGTTTATCAAAAAAATTAATATAACTGTAAAAAACTGTGCATCTTGAAGACCTGAAATCACCTGCTTTTGGGACTGTTGTGTTTTATTTCTGTGTCCCTTTCAAACCTGAGCCATCTATTAAGGAACTTTCAGCTGCTGAAGTGCTGTAATTAAGTTGCTGTTTCAGCAGTTCCACATGGAGCCTCTCCCTCATTCTGAGTGATTTGATTTGATTATCTCTTCCCTGAACCCTGGCAATTCTGTGGATTTCCTTTTGTGTAATTAGATGGATTTGGTCTGAAAATCAACAGTATTTCCTAGCCACTGGGTTTAGAAATCCTTGCTAGAAAGAACACTTGCGATAAAATGATTCTTTTTATTTTTATGCAAATTGCAAGTATTACAACCTGTCATATAACTTTAGCATCAGTTCTTCAATTTGAGGAAATGTTGATTTAAAACACAGCTTAATACCAAGTTTTCAGTGAAGTGCAATAGTAAAACACCTTAGATAATTCCTTTCTTAAGATTATCACATTAATTTGCCCAAAGAGAGAGTTTCAGTTTAAAAAGAAATTTAAAAGTTTGAGCTAGGATAATCTTTAAAAATATATATTTAAAAACTTCTCACTACCGAAGTTACATTCATAAGTATTAAGTAATAATATTTATATTCTATGTGTCTAAGTAATAAATATTAAATATTGAGAATATATTTGTAACTACATCAATGATATCTAATGCAGGGTCAGGTTTGAGGTTTTCTTGACACATTTGTAATTTGACTTTTAGTAAAAAGAGCCAAGCTGGTTACACTGGAATAACAAAAGATAATTAAAGCCTCATTTATTCTATAGTGCAATTTTCCCAGAGTATCCACTAAAATATTCCACAAACTCATCCCGTGGAATACTGAGCTTTGCTGGGTCCTTCCTGGTGGGGCAGCAGCTTCCAAACCTCTTCCCAGTCTCAGTCAACACCTGGATCAACACCTGTCCTTCCCTGGAGTGGCTGTCAAAGTGGGGATTCATTGCTCCTGAATCCCTGGTGATCCATCCATTGCTCCCAAATCCCTGGTGATCCATCCCCTGCTCCTGAATCCCTGGTGATCCATCCCTTGCTGTCAAATCCCTGGTGATCCATCCCTTCCTCCTGAATCCCTGGTGATCCATCCATTGCTCCCAGATTCCCGGTGATCCATCCCCTGCTCCCGAACTCCTGGTGATCCATCCATTGCTCCTGAATCCCTGGTGATCCATCCCTTCCTCCTGAATCCCTGGTGATCCATCCCTTCCTCATGAATCCCTGGTGATCCATCCCCTGCTCCTGAATCCCTGGTGATCCATCCATTGCTCCCAAATCCCTGGTGATCCATCCCTTCCTCCCAAATCCCTGGTGATCCATCCATTGCTCCTGAATTCTTGGTGATCCACCCATTGCTGTCAAATCCCTGGTGATCCATCCATTGTTCCTGAATCCCTGGTGATCCACCCATTGTTCCCAGATTCTTGGTGATCCATCCATTGCTCCTGAATATCTGGTGATTCATACTCTGCTCCTGAATTCCTGGTGATCCATCCCCTTGTCCCAAATCCCTGGTGATCCATCCCTTCCTCCTGAATCCCTGTTGGTCCATCCCTTGCTCCCAAACCCCTGGTGATCCATCCATTGTTCCTGAGTTCTTGGTGATCCACCCATTGCTGTCAAATCCCTGGTGATCCATCCCCTGCTCCCAGTCCCTGTTGGTCCATCCATTGTTCCTGAATCCCTGTTGGTCCGTCCCCTGCTCCCAAAGCCCTGGAGATCCCTGGTGCCTTTGTGGCCCCAGCTGGAGCAGCAGGGTCTCTGTCCCTTCCTGTGCTGTCTGTGCCAGCTCTGCCCATCCCAAACCCAGCCCAGAGCCAGTTCCAGGGCAGCTCCAAAGCCTGTCCCAGCCCTGTGTGGGTGTCACACAGGGCTCGTTTCCCACTGAGCTGGAAGGGATTGACCCTGATCCTCCTGCAGCCCTCCCCTCCCTCACACCCAGCCCAGGTGAGATTTCTTCTCTTCCTGGAGACAGACATTTCAATTTCATTCTCTCCTCTCTGGTGGTTAACGATGCCAAAAAAGCAGCATTAGGGATACCTGAGGACTTCAGCTTTCCTGACACTTATTAAAAACTCCACGTGAGGACAGGGCTGCCTGTCGAGGTCACTCAGGCAGAAGGGCTGTGGCACAGGGCCACGGGAAACTGGGCCACTAATGAACTCCTGGGATCCCTTCTGCTGCAGATGCTCCAAACTTCTCCAGCAGTTTAAAAAAATGGGGTGGGAAATGGTGTGCACCTTTCTAAAGTCTTTTCCAAGTGCTGGAGTGGAGGAGACATTGAATTTTGCAAGACCTTGGGCTCCCCCATGAGAGCCAAATTGTGCCAGGACGGGGAAGAGCAGCTGTCAAACCTGAGATCTGCAAGGGACACAGTGCAAGCCAGAGCATCCTCCTGCCTACAGCACAGAGCAGGGAATTTAGAGGGATTGATAGTGAAAATATTCATTATCCACCTGTGTGAGCTCTGCCAGGCTGGGCTGTGGAAATTTTCAGTAATTCTGGTTTGGTAGCAAATGAAAACTGGAGTCTTCGGACAAACTAGTGAGGTTGATTCCCACCATTGCATTAGGAAATCTTCAGTGTGCACTGAATTTCCTCTTATCCATATTTACATCTGCTGCTTGCTGTTTTGCTGATAAAAACACCAGCCTGCTTTCATGTGCTCTGCCCTGAGCAAACTGCACAGCAACAGGAACATTTCCTTGACACAACACCCCCTGACAGGTACATGGTGCTGCAGGACCAGCTCCCCTTTAGAGCAGGCATTGTCCAGCACAAGAGGGTCACAAGGGCTGAAATTGTGGGGAGCAGCAGCCTTGGGATTGGGGGTGAGCCCCCAGCAGCAGCCTGGAAAGCAGGGAAGGTCCAGTGACTCTGGCTGGGAGCTGCTCCCTGTTTCTGAGGTTAATGAGAGGGGAATTAAGCACATTCACATGTGCTATCTCTGAGCTGCTTCTGTAGGAGCTGCTAATGTAGCACAGAAGTAATAAACCAATAAATTAAAGGTTCTTAATTATCATTAGAAAATATTGCTATCTTTAAATGCAGATGCAAACTAGGGAGAAAAGAAGTAAAGAACTTTCTGTTTTTAAATTAGCATGAATTAAGAAAAAACACAGCTCAGATTTTCATTCTGACTTGTTTTAACTGGGGAGATGCTGAATATGCAATGATTTTTTTTTTACATTAATAATAATAGGAAATGGTAGATAGTGGCATCTCAGCACAATTCTAATTTAATGAGAAACAATAAAATAGTTTTCCAAAGGGGCCTATTTAGGTCCAAGAAAGGGGGATATTAAACTTTCAAGATTTATTTTACTTTCTTTAAGGTGTGCTGATGTGCATTTTCTATGACTATATCCTATCTGCTGATTAGATCTTCTGTAATTTCCGTGCTTGGAAAAGAGCTGATATTCTTTCCACTGGATAATGTTGAAAAGGTGTCAAACAGGGCACCTCTTTTCTAATTGTGGTTGGGTCAATCTACATTGCAAAACATGGAAAGGAGGACCTGAGCCATCACCTGCTGCATCATCTGTCTGACACTCTGGGAAACTGATAACAGATTTTTAGGATATTTTACTTTGCTAGAAATTCCTCGTATTTACCTGCTTTTCCTGATTTCTTTGCAGTAACTGGTTGTGTCTTCCACATAATTAATAATCTGTCTCACAAAGTGAGATAGATTTAGTTCTAAGCTTTAGTTTTAGTTCTAAGCACTCTGCTTCCTGCACCCTCTGGGAAGAGTTTTGGGGTGCCCTGCTCACCCAGGTATACTTGCTGCTATTTGGGCTCCAAAATATGGATTTACCCGAAGAACAGCAGGATAGGAGAGCAGCATTTGGGCAGTTTCAGGTTAATAAATTAAGGAATTATTTCAGGAACAGCAAGAATGCTGGTTTTTGGATCATTCCTTACTTTGTTTGCAGTGATCCTGTCACTGCCAATCCTTTGGGAGGCCGTTTTGGATAAATTTCAGCAGACACCATTATGATCAAAATATAACATATATTTGTACTTGAAGCACATAATTAACTACTGGAATTCATATTTAAACCACGCTTTGCTCATTTCCGTTTTCTCTAATGTCTCTTTAGTTCCCTTTTTTCGTTGTTGTTGTTGTTCCAAAGGTTTCTGTTAAAAAGCCCCTCTTCCCTGGGAAGGACACTTGCTGCAGAATCCTTTGTTAGGCTAACAGGACCATCTGGTCCCATCCATCTCCCTCCAATTTGATGCTGGGTTAATTGCGGCCTGTCAGCGGCGTGATTGACACCCTGTTTTCTCTGCTCACCAAGAGGAGTCTGTGAACAATGCTGTTTGTCTGCATTCTGGGACATCTTTGCACAGCTGCTTGTGTGGGACCATCCACTCTGCCCAAGTTTTGCTCTCAGCCATTACAATGGAAATACATAGAAAGTAAATTAATCATAGCTGTGCTCAGATTTGGTGGCTAGGTGCAACCCAGTGCATTCTTCTCGAAAATGGAATAAGCTGGTTTGGAAACAGTAAATTAGGGGGTTCATTATTGCTTTAGCAGAGCAACAATGGCATCTCTCCTCATCCTGTTGTTGTGCATTGTCCCTGCAGCATGGCAGGAATTAATGGGCACAATTCCTCTGACTTCAACAGAGCTGTGTTCATTTATCTCAGCCCAAATTTGACCTCGAGACGTAAAATACTACATACAGAATTCTTGAGTGTCTCTGTAAATAAGCACTGAATAAACCTGGCAGGTGCTCATGCAGCTCAGGGTGTCACTGTCCCCATGTCACCAAAGGGCACTGCCAGCCGTGACCTGGCTCTGCTCCCCTCTGCCTTTGGGATCTGTGTGCTCCATCCAAAGGATCCACATTGGATATCCCCTCCTGTGAGGTCTCACCGGTGCCTTTTGGGATTACCCAAAAACAGAGGCCAGACAGAATTAGGGGAATAAAAAGCTGTTATGTTTATTGAAGGGTCTTCAGTTAAATGTCAGGCAGCTGAAGCCCCCAGGGGCTGCATCCAAAATGGATGACAGGTCACAGGTTTCACACTTTTATAAGTTTGGTCCATTTGCATATTGAGGGTTCATCTTCCAATTACAGCTTCAGCTAATGAAGTCATTTACCCCAAGTTTTCTTCCCCCCAACTCCCTTTTGTTCCCATCTCTGGGCCCTGAGGCAGTGAGGTGTCCTTGGTTCCCAGGCCTGGAGAGGAATTGTTTTGTCTGCCCAAAATGGGAGAGCAGCAGCTCGCACTGTGTACACAGTTTAGAGTTATACACTAAAGAACTGCAGGATTACAAATGTATAAAAAATAGAAAAGCTAAAATCCTTCAGCATTCACCATACTGCCCAAGGTTCCTGCCCTGTCCTGCTCCACAGCCCCGGTTTCCAGCTCCTCCCTCCTCTGATGGACAGCCCAGATTCACTGCTTGCCATGAAAAGAAATGGCCCAACTAATTCATCACTTTAAGCAAAGCCAGTTTAACAACTCCACGGGTTTTACTGCTCCGACTCCTGTGAGCTTCAATTTGTTCTGCTTAAATCATTGGTGGGAGCAGCTCAGCCCAGCTCCTGGCTCTGCCAGCACAGCCCTGCCACCAGGGTTTGACACCAGGAGATCACATTTTGTGTCCCCTGGCTCCTCCTCTCACATGTGCTGACATTCAGCTCAGGAACTCCTGTGTCACTCAGAAAATCCACTTTTCCTGAGGCTGCACTGACTCAAACTGCTGCAGAGAGGCTGCAAATAAAGCACAAACAGGTAACACAACCTGCAGTAGTCAGCAAGGAGCTCAGTGTTTAAAACAGGCCAGTTCTCTGCTTGGCTGGGAATTTTACTCTTGAATACTGCAATGTGTTTCTCCAGAGTGATTTGACTACAATTTGATGTTTTCAAGGTTTGTTCAGAAAGGTCGGCGGGGTTTTTTATGTCCAGTGTCATCTGGTCAAAGTAAGACAGAGCCTGATTCAGAGCAGCTGGAAGCTCTTTAACAGCAGTTCTGTTTGCACAGAAGTATCTCCAAAGTGCCTGAGTGATCTCACACAAGCTCTGTGAAACCACAATGCAGAGAGCCCTGAGCACACCCCAGCAGGTGCCAAGCCTGACTGGGGAAAGGGCTTTTATATCAGAATGGCACCAGGAAAAGTCTTGGTGATTCTTTCCTGCAGAACAGAAAATTTCCTTACCAGCTCAATTTCTGATAATTTTTAATTTGTTATTCTTTTTTTGTGCTGTAATTCTCTACTTCCATAATTTCAGCATGCTATTTATAGATCTCCAAATCCCAACTCCCTGGTACATGTGGTTGAGAAATACTTCCTTCTCTTCAGTGAATATTAGGCCTTTACATAACATATGTGCATATCACTTACTTGCTCTAAATTTGGTCTCATCTGCTTCCACTCTGAAAATGTTAATCTGTGAACCATTTCTCCAAAATTCTTTGTAGAATTATTGGTGGTTGGCATTCCTATTGTGAGAGATTGAGGCACCGGTGCTGCTTTGTACTAGAAGTTGTAGATTTTGGGGGGAAAAAGTAAAATTCCTTTGGAACATGGCTCAGTGAGGAGCCCCAGTTTTGATTGTCATGTCCTAAATGACAAACTCAGTGCGGTTTCTAAATTTATTAGATGGCTTATTAAATTTATTGGATGGCTTTTGTGCAGTGAGTGGGGCTGGGATGGGGCTTTGCTCCCCTCTGGGGTTGGGTAACTGGCACATCCCCACGTGTGAGGGGATGTGAACACTGCAGCATCATCAAACCCCATTTCTAAGGAAATGACAATGCTTTCTGTTACTTTCATTGGTACTTTCACATGGCAGTTGCTATAATTTAACGTAATTATATCTTTCACTGGGTTTTATCCTCCTATTGTACAGATACTCATGTTTCCTCTGATGATAGTTTTGATTGCAGCTCCTGGTTTTCTTATGGGGAAATTAATTGCTTACCTTGCTGCCCCTCCAGAGATGTGACCCGCTCAGATCCTTGCTGGATATTTTTCCATCTCAGGCTCCTCACTGATGAAGCAGGGAGATGCCTAAACATTTCTATTCACACTCCCTCTGTCCCCTACTGGATTTTGCAATTGTCATGAGAATAGTAGTTCCTTGAATTAATCTTGTTCCTAGTCATCAAATTATTATAACTTAGTTTCAGCAAATACAGTAGCTACTGAAAAAACACATTACTTTGTGGGGCTGGGTGAAATATTGTGCACATACAGCAACTGTGACAAAATTTGCCACTTCACTGGGTTTGCAAAAAGGGAGAAAAGGAGGAAGAAATCCCCCCCTTTTCTCCTGCTGTAATATCACTAATTACCTCATTATCAAAAGGCCATTCCATCAACAAAAATGTGCTTTTTGTACATTTTATGCAAGTGACCTTGAAAGTTCGAGATGAAATAGAGGTTTTGTTGCACTTTTTTGGGACCAAAACCAGCAAATACCTGCTGATGCCAAAGAGAGTGGAGAAGGAACAGCTCCAGCCCAGCCCAGAGCCAGCAATGCTGGACATTCCCCAGGCTCAGTGGAATTCCTCTCATCTGTGTCCCTGCACAAACCCAGCCAGGCTCCTCCAGCCCCTGTCCCCCTCCAGGTCCTGCCTTCCACACTGAGTCACATTAGGAGATCTTGGGGACACAAAATTGTCTTTTATTCTCTTTTATCTTCATTAATTGTATTTGAAGTGCCTGGTGGAGGCTTTCCAGGTGCAGGGTGTGTGGAGCAGTGCAGTGTTGCAGAAGTCAATTAAAGTGTGTTGGTTCATGCTGGCTGAAGAACTGTCCATCTCCTGGAATTTCTGTCCATAGGGAATCTTCCCTTCCCCAATTTCTCTGTGTGATTCCACTGCTCTTTCTGCTGCTGATGAAAACAGGGTTTCAGAATCAGGCACCAAGAGAAAATGAGTGCTGTTTCCATCTGCTTTTCAGAGCTGATCACCGGGACATTTCAGCTTCCTGGAGAAGAGCATTTGGAGCCATATTCCAGTGGGTACCCTAAGAAAAGCTAACAACCATTAGCTAAGATGAAAATATGAATCTTTTTTGTAAAAGAATTTACCTTTTTGAAGGGTAATTTATCCAATGCAGATAGAATCCAGATGGTTCTTTGGGCTTTTTTGCAATTTCAGCCCAAACTCATGGGATCAAGCTTTGCTCATGCCAAGTGCAGTCCTTCAGCTTGGACAGGGACTCAGGTTCTGAAAATGGGCTTTTCCCAGGAGTGACTGCAGGAAGAAAACATCCAGGGAAGGAATGAGCAGCCATGGCTGGGGTGACCCTGCTGGTTTGTGCAGCTGAGCAAAATCAGAGCTGGGGCAGCCACTGTGTGGTGGGGAAGGTCAGAGCAGGGCAATTCCAGTGGCTCTGCCAGGGCTGGTGGGGACACCCTGAGCACTGCAGAGCCCAGCACTCAGTCTGTGCTGCTTCTGCAGGAGAAGGGTTAAAAAGCACTCAAACAGCAGGATCCTTCCTGGCTGTGTCCCCTCCCTAAATGTCCAAGGTGTCCCCACCATGATCCTTCCTGGCTGTGTCCCCTCCCTAAACATCCAAGGTGTCCCCACCATGATCCTTCCTGGCTGTGTCCCCTCCCTAAACATCCAAGGTGTCCCCACCTTGGGGACAAAGCCAGGATGTGCTGGGACCATGGAAAGCCATGAAGGCACAGAAAAGGAGTGTAGGAAGGGAGCACAGCTTATGGGATGCTGTTCCTGCACTCAAAATTCGGGTTTAGCACCACCAGGGCTTTTGCTGCCTGCCAGGTCTGACTCCTCGAGGCACAGCCATTCCTGCAGAGCCCTTTCCCACTGTCAGAGCTGAGGGAGGAGATGCAGCCAGCCATTAAAAGGTGGGAAAGCATCCTGCTGTTATGTATATGAGAGCAGGGCTTTGTCTTGTCACATGTCACCGGCACAGCAGTGCAGGGAGAGAAAATCCTATTGGTATGTGCTGGAGTTTGCAAGATGTCCTCCAAACCTTAATTATTGGAATGTGTCCTGGGATAAGTGATGCTGTCATTGAACCCTGATTAGTTCAGAGGCAGGGTGGATGCAAGAGGGAGGAAGCATAATGTCAGACTGGTTAATTAGCAAGCAAGCAAGAGCAACCCAAATTGTACAATCTGATGAGCAATTTGTCACCCACTCGTTTGAAATGAGAAATGTGGTATCACTTTGCATTTCCTTTGTGTTTTCCATCTTTGGATCTCTTTATACAGGAACCAATTTTGTGGCTCCTCTGTGGGGTGAGCAAGGGCTAGAGAGATAAACTCAGGGCTCAGAAGTGACTTGGGCACACATGAAGACCACTGGCAAAACACCTGAGGCTGAAGCAGCAGCCACACACTTTAACTTGGATTAGAAATAAGAAAACTCCATGCAGGGCAATTGGAGATGGGAAAGAATGTAAAATTCAAGGTCAGAATATTTAGTCTGTGGATTATCCTGCCCCCAGCACTTCGAGGTTTGGGTTTATTTAGCATTCCCTAGTGGGTATATGAATTTTTAGGGCACAAGCTTGGGGTAAATATATTTTGTGCTATTTTGGGGATACAAAAACTACTGAAAGCTGATTTAAAGTAGCAAGTGGGAGTTTCTGTCTGCATGTGCATGTTCTTCAGTGACACAGCGCTGTCAAATAACTTCACCACCTCAGCACCAGGAATCTGCACAGGGGAACCAGCAATGGAGGCTCAGGAGCAATCCCATGAGTTTGGGGGTGATTTTATCACTGTAGGGACTTGACTTGCACAAAACCAGAGAGATTCCTTCCACCCTTGAATTCCTGCTGCTGAACTCCATCTCAGATGTTTCTGAGGAGTGTTTGTGTTGAAGTCTCCTGTACCTGTGATGTTAACTATGAGAGCAGTTCTGGTGCTGGTGCTCTGAGCATCTCCCAGGGCAGAGCTGGTAGTTTGGACATCTCCCTGGTTCCTGGTGCTGATGCTTTGAACATCTCCCTGGTTCCTGGTGCTTTGAACATCTCCCAGGGCAAAGCTGCCTCTCAGCAGCCTCTCATGGCTTTGGAACCCTTTAACATGGAGAAGGGCAATTATCCAAACCTGGAACCTGGAAGTGTTCAGCCAAAAAAGCACAAAATAATTTGCTGTTGTTCTTCCACCACGGGAAGAGGGGGATTTTCAGCCTTTGAAAAGCACAGAGTGCTTTGGCAATTCCTGCATCACTTTTGAAGACTTGCAGCTTCTGAAGGAGCCCTTGAGTGATCTCAGGAACGAGCAGTGCTTTAAAGCATCATATCAAGCTTTTATAATAATGTCTTCAAGATGTCTATCACATTTAAAGGCTGAAGAAGGGCCTGTCTAGCTGAGGGTTTGTCTCTTTTTCACATCTAATCAGTTGATCTAATGAAAGGCAAACTGCATATTTCTCATCTCTGTGGAGCACCACAGTCCCTGTTGTGACTGTTCCCGCCATCACAGGTGCATCTGGACATAAACAAACATTTCCAGAAAGTGATAGAAATTGCCCATTTAAGGACTGGTCTCTTTAAAGAGGAGAATGAGTAAAATAAAAGGTTTTCATTTTAAAACAATTGGTATCTCAAGGGTGCAGATTTCCCACAATAAGTCCCCTGCTGTTATTCAAGGATTCAGGAAATGACAATTGCCCTGAAATTCCTGCTCTGTCCTTGTGGTAGCAGCAGTTTGCTGCTCTTTGTCAGTTATTGGTGCTTGGTATTGATAAGCATTTTCCAGTGCACAGTTTCTAGCAGGTTTGTGGTTCTGGATGAGAGATCTGTCCAGGGATTTTTGATCCTTCAGAAGCCCCTTCCTTTCTGCATCAGTGGAGCTCAGGATGTGGCAGCTGCATCGGGGCAGGGAGGGGGAGTTAGGAAGGCCCTTTTTGCATTTATACAACTTTAGAAATTGATATATTCAGAGATCCTGCATGAGCTCAGTGAACCCCAAAACCCAACATTCAACCCCAAAACCCAACATTCAACCCCAAAACCCAACATTCAACCCCAAAACCAGCATTCAGTGTTGGGATTTTGGCAGAGAGGTTTCCATGACCTCCTCCTGATGTTCCAGTGGGGACAGGAGCTCCCCACTCCCACCTGTTCCTCAGGGCAGATTTCAGAATTTGTCTCCAACTCCAGATTAATTTGATACTGTTATAAATAGCATTTGTTTTTAAAAGTTTGGGTTAGATTTCAGTAAGATATTTTTGGGTGAAATCAAGGTGAGCTTAACCACTGCCTGCATGGCTGCTAGTGAGGTCACATCCACCAGGATCTCAATTGTAACACTGAGTTTTGAGGGTGTTTAGTGTTGCTTTCCTTTCCAGGTGTGGATTTAGGCTGGACTGGTGCATCTCCAGGCTGTGTGTGCCCAGGAGCCCCTGGACTCTCCATTTTTGGTTCTTGGTGCTGATGGGGGCAGTGAAACCAGCCTGAGCCCAGCTCCTCTCCCTGCAGGGATGATTTTGGTTTTGGAGGGATGAAACCTGCCACAGGCTGCTTCAGCCCAGCACGACCCCCTCTGATTGTTTTAAGTTATTTCAAGTCACTTGCTGATTATCATTTGGGCTCAGGAATATTGACACATCAGTATTCCAGCCGCGGCTGCGCTGCCACAGCTCGGAAACACCGAGCTAAGCTGGCAAGTACCTTTTGTTCACAGCTCCTCAAATTAAAGACAGGTACTTTGGTGTGTCTTCAACCAGAAACAAACTGTGAAAATTCATTTCCCAGCGCTATCTGGGTATTTTTGTAACTCACTATGATCACACTGCATATGCAGATCCAAGTTAAAAATAAGCTTTTCAACTCTTGCTTGTTTATACAATATTAGAAGCACTTTATAAAAGTGGATGTTAATTAATGCTGTATTTTAATGGCGTTCCTGTGAATTTGTAAGTACATTCTGGAGAGACTATCAAATATAATTTACTTTCAAAACAATTGGGGATTATCATGATCAAAATAATTCAAATATTATTTTTTTGATTTTTCACTACCCTTACTGTGGAATGAGTTATGTTTAGATGTCTCACACATAGAGAAAAGGAAAAAAAAAATCTAAAGAATTATTTCCTTTTTTTCAGAAGTGATTTTTAAAGACACTTTCCACCTTCACTTCCATCTAGAAATTTTCAAAGAGAGCTAGGAATGCAGTGAGTTTTCAAAGGGACAAGCTGTCCATTTGTGCTCCTGAAAGCATGGTTCTGTATTAATTTAATTTGCTATTTAATACATCCTGTGTGCATCCAGCTCTCAGCCAAGCAATCCCATGCAGTCAGAGGAGCTGTACAGACCTGTTGAGAACAGCAGCAATCACAAACTTCTCCACAGAAATGAGCCCCTTAATAACTCAACCTAAAATACTTAGGGGGTTTAAATGTTTTTAGTGGAAATCATTTGTGGTGCAAACTCTTCCCCTTCTACCCAAAACACAAAGAAAATATCATGTCCAGACATGAAAATTATTCAGGTTCATTTTTAAGGAAAGCACAGGAAATTTTTATATCTATCCATTAATTTTTATAGATCTGTCAATTTTTATATCTTTCTATAGATAGATTTTTATACTTACCTATTACATCTAATAGCTAATATCTAATAGATAGATATAAAATCTATTCCATCTAATAGCTAATATCCAATAGATATAATAAATAGATATAACATCTATTCTATCTAGTGACTAATATAGATGTAATAGATAGATATAAAATTTAATGTATCTAATAGCTAATATCTAATAGATATAATAGATATAAAATCTATTCTATCCAATAGCTAATAACTAATAGATATAACAGATAGATATAAAATCTATCCAATAGCTAATAACTAATAGATATAATAGATAGATATAAAATCTATTCTAATAGCTAATATCTAATAGATATAATACATTGATATAAAATCTATTATATGTAACAACTAATGTCTAATAGATATAATAGATAGATATAAAATAGATTAAAAATATCTATTAGATATAATAATATCTAATAGATATAATAGATACAAAATCTATTCTATCTAATAACTAATATCTAATAGATAGATATAAAATCTATTGTTTCCAATAGCTAATAGATATAATAGATCGATATAAAATCTATCCAATACCCAATATCTTATATATATATAATCCATTCTATCTAATATATCTAATATGTGTATATATATATATATATATATATATATATATATATATATATATATATATATATATATATATTCTGGGGCTTTGCAGGAGCTGTGTCCCCTGTGCTTTCCCCTCTCCAGGAGCCCTGCTTAGAAAACATTTTCATCTGTGCTCTCCAGCAGAAAGCATCTGCATTTTATTATATATTTCATCTCAGGGCCAAGAAAGGAATATGTTTTGGAACTTCCCAGCACCATCATATAATTTTCATTAACAGAAGGAGGAGGGAAGTCCCAGCAGTTGAAATGACCTTACAGAGAGAGCCACAAAGGAAACAAAGGCTGGGGTGCAGAGAACTTATCCATGGGGGAAATTCCTTGGGGTTGCACCAATAGAGCATTTTGGTATTAAAATAGTGAAGAAAAAAAAAGAAATTTTAATAAACCTGATCCTGATTGCACAGAGAACATAAAATACTGCTCTGCTGTAGTGGCCATATATCAGCTGAGCTTACACGTCCTCAGCAGTGTGACTACAACGAGCCATGGCTGCCTGGGCTTTAAAACCCTGCAGGAGAAAGCAAAGCCTTTGCAGCATTTCTTATTAGCATTTATTCCTGGGATAATCCCTGCCAGAATGTTCCACTGTCAGCAAGGAGAAGGCTGAACCAGAAAAGCAGAAAGAACCTGTGGTGATGCAGCCACAACACCCAAATTCCCAGGCCTTTCACACCTTGCTCCTCTCATCCTTCCATTTTTATTATTTTTTTAGTAGTCTGAGTTCTATCAGTGTGTTCAGTCAAGTGGCCTGTGAGGAGCAGATGTTCTCTGGAGCTCACCCGCCTTGCAAAAGCTCTTTGAGATGCACAAGGGTGAGCTCAGCCCCACCACTCCTTCCCTGTCCTGCTCTCCAGTGGCATTTATGCTTTCTATGAATTCAGGTGATCATTTAATCCTCCTCAGTTTCCCAAAGTGTAAAACTGGCCTTGATGAGCCCAGAATGAGGCCAAAAAGGTCATTCCGAGCTGGAAGGTGGGAAGTGCTTTTCCAATGCAAATTCTTTTTCAGGCCTGGACTTTTCTGTGGAGTTCTGGAGATAATATTTTAGCTTTTTTTTTTTTTTTCCCCAGTTTTAAATTGTTATCTTGAAAACGCACAATAGCAAATTTCCCCAAACTTCAGCCAATGGGGATCAGCCCTCCCAGATAATGTAAATACAATTAGTTGATTTAAAGCACATTTCATGTTCTGCTTATCTGCTAAGTGTTTCAGTTATGGCGTTCATACAGAATGAGTCACTCATACATATTCCTCAAGGAAGAGCCAAAAGATGGAAGGAAAATACAGCCTGAGGAAAAAGTCTATAAAGATTTCTCGCTTTTCTAATCCCTTCTCTCTAATGTTTCTTTGTAAATTTGTCAGATGGGAATGAAATTGCCTCATAACTCTCCAGATGTGAAGAGCATCACTGCACAAAATTACGTACTTGTCAAAGCAAGGGGGAATTTATGTTGGTGTTCCTGAGATGTGATTTTATTCAGTCTATTTCCTTTGTGCACATCACAGCAACTAGAAAGACAAAAACAGCTAGTTTATGTATATCTTCTTTTTTGCCCCCCCTTTTTTTCACCTCTGGTGAATTTTTTAGCTTCTATTTTCCCCTTTTGTTTTCTTATCCCCCTCCCCTCCCTCCTTTTATCTGCTGCTTATTGCTAGTGACAGTAAACTTCATCCAACAACACTCTGATGAGAGCAGCTATGATTCTACCAGCACCAGGCACTTCAGACAAGTGCTACAGTAATTTTCCCTATGGAGCACACAGTAAGGTGTGGCTTCTCTCCTGGTTAGGGAAGATGTTTGTTTAGAAACCTGCAGCGTTTCTTACAGGCAACCAAATCCTGATTGCATTTGATATTCTGCTTTATATTCTAGTATTTTAATTTAAACTTTGTGCATTTTCCCTCCAGGGCTCCTGGAATCAAATATTGTGGTCAAACTCACCAAAAACTTCTTCCAGTGATGCCCAAGTAAGTGCAGTTTCTTTGTGCTGCTTTTGATGGTATTGTTGGCAGGGTTTGTGCAGTGTTCCTTCCTTTAGTTTAAAGCTCTGGTATTAAATGAAGTCTAAACCATAGGGCGCATTAAACCACTCTGAATTCCAGCTCCTGCTGGCCACGACCTCCTTGAGACATTTAAAAACTTTCATTCTTTAATCCTCCTATTTGTGTTTCTCCAAGGCACACAAGATGGTTTTAAAACCATTACTCGGGGGAAAGACAATGAGCCAAGTAAAGGAGATCTTCAAGGCATTACTCATGGTGGATATCTGAACCTCTTCTGAAGACTGGGATGACTCCTCTCCCTTAACAGGGACTTTTAGGTCCCACCAGTGTTCCCTTATCCCTGTCCTTGAACAGACCAGTCATGAAAATCAAAACCTCTTCTTTTTCTTTTTTTTTTTTTTCCCTTCTCTCTTTGTTTTCCTCCCCTCTCTGTTGTTTCCTTTGGAAACTGCTGTTCACTTCTCTAATGTATTTAAAACCAGCCACACTCTGAGTGCTGAGAGGGTAAATCTGGGGTTGCTGGCACACTAAGACATGCCATGGATTTACAAGCAAAAGAAATACTCTCAGTTATATAAGAGTAGGTGCTGTGCTGAGGATGCCAGGGTTTTTCAAGGGAATGTTAGAAGAAAGTATTTATCTGGACATTAAATTTACTGGGAGCTGGACTGGGAGGTTATAAATAATTGTAAGTGTTAAAGCCCAACTTGGTTCTGTCTCTGCTGAGAAAGCACCTGTACAAACACCTTTGAACTATTCTGGAACTGGTTTCAAGCTGCTGAAGCCTCCATCAGGGATGAGGAGAACACCTTGGAGGCTCTGGTAGGGCAAAGCCTGTGCAGATCCTCCTCCTGTCTCTCTTTATATCCCACTGGAGCTTCCTTGTGACCTTCCAGGTGTCATCCTGGTGCAGTCGGGGCCAATCTCTCACTGGAGACAGCTCCAAAAATAAACCCAGGGCTGCTGTGCCCCTTCCTCATCCCCTTGGGCCTGTCCCAGCAGTGGAATAATGGCTGGAGAGCCAGTCCTGGAGTGCTCACAGGACACAGAGGCTTTGTGCTACCTGTTGGACCGAAAATGAAAGTATTTCCTTTCCTTCATGGTGCTCCGGTCCCACAAAGAGTCTGTGTGTGAAACAGTCATTGGAAGGAGTGAGTTAATATTAACATCCATCAGCATTTAATCCTGCTGAGGTGTAAAACAAGGCTTAGAACAAGCAAGGAGAGCTCCTGGAGCCAGCCCAATGGTTTCCTAAAGCAGCTTTCCCTGTGCTATATGGGGTATAAAATTATCACGGAGTTGGTGGAGCTGGAGGCTGCTCAGAGCAGCCTTGAGAGGCCTGGAGATCCCCTGGAAAAGCAGCAAAGTAAATGGCAAGCCACATATTGTAAAGTAACAAGAAGAATTTTTATTATTGCCTTTTTTTCCCTTTTGTATTTTTCTTACCATTTTGATCAGCTGTACATTGTTTATAACCCCTCGTTTACCGGCCCCAAATATCATTACAACGTCTGCACCATGATCTATGTTTGGTTGTTACCCTTTTAATGGATAAAAAAAGATTTAAGTACTTCATTCTGTTGCATTTTGACAGCTGTTAGCCATCATTTTTCCATTCACCTGCATTTAGCAATCCCATAAAGGGAGGCAATCTCAGAGCTAACAAGAGCTGGGCACTGCAAGGTGATAATTCTGTATCGCTCTGGCCTATAAATACCTGCCAGGCTGGGGCTGAGTCAGCAGTCTGTAACAAAGTGGCAGCCGTGCCCTTTTATCTGTGTGAGTGTTTCACAGCAATTGGACTATCAGCCCCTGCAGTGAAAATCCATAGTATCGATCAGGCTATTTCTCCCCTGTAATTCTTTTGTAGGAAATCCCTGATGACAAATTTTATCTGCACCACTTTTTGATTGCTGGTTTGATGTAAGCGATCTCCAAGGGCAGAGTTAAGCTCCTGGCCGTTCCACATTATCAAGCACCAGCTTTATTTACTGAAACTCCACTTGTGGTCACCAACCAAAATAAAAAAAGGGGGAGACAGGGAAGGGAGGAGGCGGAGGAGGCTGAAAATTAAGAGCAAAAGAATATTTCAAAGTGCAGGAGTGCGGGGGTGGCATCACTTGTATCAGCTGCTGCATTGTTAAGTAAAAGCATGTCCTGCATTAACAGATGCACAAACAGGGGAAATGTGTTTTGATAGAAATATCTGTGGGACACAGGGCTGTGTCTGGCTGGTGGATTGGGAGCTGATCCTGCAAGTTCTTATTTAAGAGAATTGTCCCACAGTTCCCCCAGGACTCTGCTGGGAGCTCACTGTGCTCATCTGTGAGCAGGATGGGATTTCGTTCCCAAACTCTATTTTATTTTATTTTATTTTATTTTATTTTATTTTATTTTATTTTATTTTATTTTATTTTATTTTATTTTATTTTATTTTATTTTATTTTATTTTATTCTATTCTATTCTATTCTATTCTATTCTATTCTATATTTATTCTATATCTATTCTATTCTATTCTATTCTATTCTATTCTATTCTATATTTATTCTATATTTAACTTATTTTTTTATTGAACTGATATTTATTATTTTATGCCCAAAATGTTGGTGTTATTTGTGATGGATGGGGGTCAGTCTCAGGTTGGACTGGATGGTCCTGGAGGCCTTTCCCAGCCTCAGTGATTCTGGGGTTCTTTGTTAGGGCCTTACCCGCCAACTTTGAGGTACCAACTGATCCATTCCCGCAGTGATTTTCCCTCAGGTGTCTCGGGGCACCCAGGGTTTGCTGCTGTGCCCACACCTGAGGTTTGCTGGGGCTCTGCTCTCACAGGCCGGGAGCAGACACCAGTGCAGAGCCCCAGGGACAAAGCTGTGCCTGAAATGTGCTCCAGCACAAACTCGGATTAGTGGTACCCCCTGTGGAACAGCTGATGCTCTTTAACCCCCAGATTTAACTTGGAAACCCTACCAGGGGAAGCTCAGGATTTCCCGCGTCCCTCAGCAATGCCATTGCTGGGAATTGAAAATTCACCCCAAATTCAAAATTTGCACTTTGATTTCAGCGCAGGCTACTGTCCCAGCAGAGCTGCTACAGAGCATCCCTGGGCAGCCCATTCCTCATTCCTGCAGTGCTGCTGAACGAAGCCCTGATTGCTGAGCTCAGGGAGGGGTTCTGGGGCAGTCCCTGCCGCAGCACACGGGCTCACTCACTGTGACTCTGCAGTGTTTGCTTTTTGCTCAAGTAATGCAGCAGGGAAATGATGCCTTGTGTTTTCTGCACAGCCCTGAGTCACTGACGGGTCCCGAACACGTGCAGGGATTACTCAGGAAAACAGTCCAGCTCCGGTCTGGGGCTTTTTCACCCAAAACATGGAAAGCACAAAACTAAAAATAGCTTGCATAGCAATGAGATCTCCATCAAGGAAATGTCTGTTTGTACTGCCGGGCTCCTGCCTCTGACTGTGTCACTCTGCTAAAATTCAGCTGCCTGGAAAATATATATCTTTGACTGGAAACATATATCCAGAGGTGTGTTTACTGAGCAGCAGATATTGGATTAGGCATGGAGCCAGTCCAATTCCATGACTACACCTTTGAAAAATTGTCTGATTAACACTGAGAGGAATAATTGTATGTGAAAGGAATAGTAAACATTCCCCACTAGAATGGATTTTCACAAATAATGGGAAATACCTTGTCCATTCAGAACCCTGTCCCAATGAAAGCACTTTAATCATTTTCTTAAGCAATAGATCAGATTAAATACATTAATAGCAAGTAAGTATTGAGAATAATTGGGATTATTTGGGAGAAGCTATTTTAGCTTTTTATACAATTGAGCACATTCCAAGGCTGAGTAAGTTCAAAGTTTGCAAATTTGAATCATAAAAGTGGAATCATAAAATACAAAGAGAAGACAATAAGATTTCCAGGGGGACTTGAATGAATTTAAAAATCAATGAAATCCTTTATGTAAGTTTTATGTACTGCACATCTCAACCCAAGATTTTTGATATAACTTAGTCCTTATTTTTGATATAACTTTTGATATAACCAAATCCAAAGGATGCAGTTTAGCCCTGAGTCTGCTGCCATTATTGGTGAATTACCATAAGTCCCAAACCAGTGTGCTCAGAAGGTTGGTGTTATTTGTGACAGGATTGAGCAAGGCGAGAAGGGTGGGGATCAGTCCCAGCTTGGACTGGATGGTTCTGGAGGCCTTTCCCAGCCTCAGAGATTCTGGGATTCTTTGTTAGGGCCTTACCTGACAACTTTGGGGCACCAATATTTGAAAAAACAGGTGGCACAGATTGTTTATAAGTTATTTGGATTTATTTATTTGGATTATAAATTATTTGGATTTATTTATTTTGTGTTTTATCTTTACATTTACTCCTGATGAAAAGCACTGAACTGGCACCAGCAGAATCTCCTTTGTGGGTGAGCTATGGGCAGCCTGTGCTGCAGTGACCACCACCCCATGTCACTTACAGCCCTGAGCAGCCACTGAGTAACAGTGACTCCAATCACTCCTAATGTGGGCCAGACTGGAACCAGGCACCTTGGAAGGGTCTGGATCCCATTAACAGCTCCTCAGTCCCAGCATGCTTGATTGTTCTCAATGCAGCAAAGAGCTTGCCTTCACTCTCCTTTATTTCTCTTTTTTATAAACTGCTTAAAATCAGGGGTGGGGAGGCACTGAAATACTCAATTTGCAGTTTCCCTCTATCGCTAATACCACGTCCAGAGGAGCAGCTTTCATTTGCACTGGGAATACCTCCTGCTGAAATGAAATTCTCTTTTCTCAGCCCTTGATGCCTTGTCTGGCACTGATGGATTTTGCACACCTAAACCTCCCCAGTCAGTGAAAGCTGCCCTGATTCTGCCTGCCAGGACATTACAGCACGGTCCTGGACTCTCATGATGATTCCTGGGCTATCCTCAGTGTTATGGGAGTGAACCAGACAGGGAATGAGCCATTAGAGAATTCCTCCCATTAAATTTTCTATATCAATTATATTTTTGTCATTATTTTTAATCAATTCTCAGAAAAAAAGCACTGAAATATTTGGTATTTTCATTAGGGCAAGCACCACATTAATCTGTTTGATACCAGCACTGTTGTACCATGAGTGGCCAAAGCTTGGTCTTGGTGATCTTCGGAGATCTTTTCCAAAGCTAAATGATTGTGTGACTTGGGGAAGAGCTGGCAGGGAAGGAGAGGACAGGGCTGGGGCTGCAGGTTCCCTGTTGGGGTGGTTAGTGTGCTGCAGGTGCCCCTGTTGGGGTGGTTTGTGTGCTTCAGATTCCCCTTTTGGGGTGGTTTGTCTTTTGGGGTGGTTTGTGTGCTGCAGGTTTCCCTTTTGTGGTGGTTTCTGTGCTCAGGTTCCCCTGTTGGGGTGGTTTGTGTGCTACAGATTCTCCTTTTGGGGTGGTTTGTGTGCTGCAGGTTCCCATGTTTGGGTTATTTCTGTGCTGCAGGTGCCCCTGTTGGGGTGGTTTCTGTGCTCAGGTTCCCCTGTTGGGGTGGTTCCCCTGTTGGGGTGGTTTGTGTGCTCAGGTTCCCCTGTTGGGGTGGTTTGTTTGGGGTGGTTTCTGTGCTCAGGTTCCCTGTTGGGGTGGTTTCTGTGCTCCCAAGATGTCCCTTACTTTTAGCATAAAACACAGCAGTACCTTTGTACCTGGATACTAAAACCCAGCCCCAGTGCAGCCTCCCCCAGCTGCAGGCTGGCCAGGCCATTTGCCCTTTTCCAGGCTAAGCCAGGCTGGCTGCAGCACTCTGCTGCACTCTGTGACACCTCCTGTGAGCAAAAGTGGCAGCTCGGGGTGCTGTGTGACCCACCACCTGCCTGGCTCACCGCTGCATTAAAGAGACCCTCTGGAAGTGCTGGAAAATTTCACTCCACTTTCTTCTCCCAGTTCCTGGTGCTTTGGGGCAAATTCAGCGTTTTCATTAACATTTCAGATAAGTCTGGAAGGAGCACAGACATTAATGCAGATTACAGGCCAGAAATGCTAAGCAGCAGCAGCTTCCTTTGATCTGCTCAGATATGTCAGTGGTAAATACTTCTGCAGCCCTGGAAATCAGTGGAGCCCTTGTCCAGATAAATGGGAATTCAGCCATCCTGGGACCCCTGTGGTCCTGCAGAGCCTTCCCAGCCCCGTGGTTGGGGCTGATCCAAGTGAGCCCCTTTTGGCAGGGTTAGCAGACATTATCACCCCATCTCAGTGTGTGAGCACATCCCCTTTGAGGGACTCATTTCAGGGCAGGTTTGCATCTAAAACTGCTGTGCTCTCCTTCTGAAATGCACCAGCAGCACAGTAAGGGCACTTCCCAGAGGAGGGAATCAAACCTGGATCCCCCATCTCCACCTGATGCTCCCCCCTGGAATCTGGGTGGGTATTGGAATTAAATACCAATATAGACATCACACTGCAGCAGGTGGGCATTGATGCTGTTAGTTTTAAAAGAAAGAACTTGAGCCCTTCTCCTATACCAGAAGTGGTTCCTGAGCAGGAGAGAGCAGGAAAGGACAGGAATATTATTCCTACAGGCAGGATTTATCCTATTTATTTCCTCATTTCCTGGACTTAGGTTCTGCTCTTCCATTGTGGTTTTGGCCCTGTTCTCAGGGCTCTGGTCCACCCCATATCCTTTATAGAACATTTAAATGCCTGGCCAATATATGATTTTACTAGAATTGTCTCAATTTAGGCTTCAAAATTGAATCCTTCCTTTACAAGGGCCTGGAGATTAACAATGTTCAGTGGTGGGCTCAACACATGGGGAATTATTCAGCTGGAATTTACAGCTGAGAGGCTGCTCACGTTCAGGTCTCTGACTTACCCCTGAAAAGTGAAACAAGTGCATTAAAAACAGTATTTGAGTAGATGTTTCCTTCCTGATGGTGTTTCCTGGAGAGAGAAAATTATTCCTTTGGGCACAAGGACATTTACCTGGGGCAAACCCAAACTGTGGGAATGTATCTCCCAAGGAATTGAACAAATGAGCTGGGGAGGTTTTTCCCTTTAAAAGCCTGCTGATATTAATTAGAATTGTAAACTGCATGCCTGGTTTCATCAGACCTGTCTCCCACCATCAAACAAACACAGTCTAATGTCACATTATTGAGGTCTCCCAGCTGCCAGAAATTCCCCTTCCCAGCTTCCAAGTGTTTTTCCTTCACCACAAAATAACAAGCGAGTCCCGTGTGTTTGTGGGAGCCCTGCAAGTGCTGTCTGTAAAAGTCATGTCACAACCTCAATCAATCACTCAGCACTGGCCAGAGCTGGGGGAGATGATCCAGAAATCCTCCTGCCTGGGATTATACTGCAGGAAATAGCACAGAGCTGCCTGACAGCAGCAGCAAAATACTTTAGAAAGAGGCCAAATCACCAGAGTTGCCCAAATAGTTCCTTTCTGTACCTTCTGGGCTGCATCTATTTCCACATGGGCCACAAAGTGCCCTGAAAGCTGGGCGACAAGTGGAGAATTTCATCATTTTTTGCTTGTTCATGAAAACATTACATTTTCTAGATTGGACATATCTCACTAATTAATCCATCTGTTATGGAATAACAAAATGCCATGGACCACTCAGAGGCATGGAGAGCACAGCCTGTAGATCCTAAGCTTCCTTAGACTGGGTATTCAAAATTTATGTATCTGCCAGTCAAGATATAATAAAATGCAGAAACATGCTTGTAAAAAGAAATGTGATATTTACTGTTCAGCCATGTAATATCTCCTACTTATCCATCTCCCTTGAGGATATTTCGATGTTATTGGAAGAGCAGTTTCCTTAGACATGCTCCCTTTTCCTCTTTTCAAGTTCTCCTCTTCCTTTTTGTTATTCTCTCTTATTTTTTTTAATTCCTAATTCTCTTTGGAAAGTGAAATTCTAGAAATTAGTAGGGTTTGAGACTTGATAGTGGATTTATTTTAATTAATTTGTGATATAAAGCTGAAGATCAGTTTAGAGTGTGTAAGTTTAGACCATGGAAGGTTCAGGCTTATTTGAGCCAGTCTGAGCACAGCCTCCATGGACATCCACCATCACTAAATCAGCACCAGGAAAGGCAGAGCTGGGGCCTTTCAGGCTTTTCCTGCTGATCTCAGCCCGTAGGGTTCTGGCTGTGTTTTCCAAGCAGACTTTGGGAATCACAGACCCCTTGCCTGCAGGCAGATGGTTAAAGGAGAGGTCAGGCAGCTGTGTCCAAACTGGAATACAGCTCTGGATTTAAAATCCTCCCAAGTGCCTCTGTTATCCCGAGGTGCAGGTCCCTGTGTCCATCAGTCTGTCTGTCTGTGCCTCTCCCAGAGCAAAGCTGAAAGGAGGCCAGTTTCAGGTATTTGAGGAGCCATCAGGGCGTTCTGTGATACTCAGTGAAACTAAAATCATTTCATGCTGCCTGTTGGTGAAAGAACAGAGAATACACCCTGCTGCACGCTGTAACTTCAGGTCTCCTTGCTTTTATCACTTTCCCTGCTTTTATGATGAGTGCAGAGAAAAAAAAAATCTCTTGTGAATGGAAGTCTTGTTTGCCTGCAAGGGTTATGAAATGTGCAGAGGCAGCACAGGCCCCAGTGCTGCCCCTAAAAGGTGTTGTCTTTGTGGCCACCAGCTGGGCTGCCTGGCCCTAAACCAGCCTCCATCCCAGTTCATCAATAGTTTGGGGAAGTCCCCGTGATGGGCCGAGGAGGAGGCTGTGGATCCACTCCTGAGTCTCCATGCTCCGTGCAAGCAGCCTGGAGGAGATGGAGCTGCTCCTGCAGCATCCACACAGGGCTACACCGTATGCCAGATTTGTTCCATGAATTTCTCTCCTCTCATTGCCTTAAGCACAATTACAAATACATTATGCAGTGTGAATTTTCACCCTTTTTTAGCATTCAGTGGTGCTGCGAACCACCAGCCTTTCCCCTCAGTGTACTGCGTTGAAATCAGTGCATTCCCCAAATATCCTGCTGCCTGTGCCACCCCGCCGTGACCCACGGAGGGGACGCCACCACCAAATGCTTCCCCTGATGGGGTTTAGTCAATCACAGCCATGAGATCCTCGAGATCCTCTCCCTCAGCCTTCAGAGGGGTCAGGGAAGCGCGGCCATGCTGCTCCAGGGTCAGCACACAATGAGTGCCGCAGAGACAGCTCTGGATTCTCAATGGGGGAGCCTTGGGTGGACAGGACACAACAAAGCAGCTCCATTTATCCATTTTAGGGGCACAGCTCTCCTGCAGGGCTCTGGCTGCTCCCTGCCCTCCTCCTTTCATGTGATTTTTGGCAGGAAGGCCTTGCCCAGCACCAGCGCCGTGCCGAGCAGGCCGGGCCGCCTCGGCCTCTGCCGCCTCCAACAGAATTTGACAGAAATTTAGCAAAACTTGTGCTGCAGATTGAGAGGCCGTGATCAATTCTGACAGCGTCCTGCTCTGCTCAATATTCCCTCTGAAGTGCCTGGAACCAAATGCCAGCACAGAGCATTTCTCTCTGGAGTTCAAGAGGGGAGATGTAAACACAGGCCGTAAAAGACCTGCATGTCTGCAGCTCACAGGGGTCGTAATTCTTCGCAGCAAAGTTACCTTTCCTGTTTCTATGAATTACTCTTACATTCTTGTAAGAGATACGGTTTGAGGTATTTATGGTGCATTCAATTCTGCTATCATTGATTTACTGGACTAAACCTGCTCCAGGATATGATGTAAAGCCCCTAATTCCAAAAAACTCTTCCATCTCGGCGAGAACAGCATTTTCTGCCCTGCTGCCCTCCAGCAGATGACCAACGGAGATAAACAGAGGGCACTCCACTCCCGGTTGCAATGTGCTTGGTGATGTGAAGGAATCAATCAGACAAAAGCAGATTATTAGAGTGTCTGAGAGAGATCAAACATTGCTGGCATCTTCACCCACACACGGTTGATTTACAGGCAAGCTGATAAAGTGCTGCAGCTCACTGTCAGAAGTACATGACAGCTCCTCTAGCTCTATGGATAAATTATTGCTGAAGCCCATGATAACATTTCTCCAACCTAGCAACCAAACATAACAGGATGTGGCTTTTAGTACTCGGAGCCAGAATGATACAAAGAGAAAACACAGAAACTCTTCAGGCAGGGAGGCAGCACACAGGGAAGGCGGGCAGGGAGGGATTTTCACACACACATGAGGGGGGTGTGTCTGTCCTGGCTCTGCTGGTGGAAAATTGGCCGGGTTGGAGCTGTGGACCTGCAGAGACGCTGCCAAACCGCCTGGATTGCAGGCAGGGCTTGAATGGGGTGTGGGCAGAGCCCTGGGGTGGGTGGTGAGGCTGCTCCTCTCACCTGAACACCCCTCAGACCTACTGCAAATATCAGGTGTTCCCTTTGCCTTGGAAAGGCACCAGCAATAAATGCTCTCATCGTGCTTTAAAAAAAGGCAATCCAAAATAATCCGATTATCTGGGAGACGGTGCTAAAGAAAGATGCAGTTCAGATAGTCTCTTTATTTTTATGTGGTGGCTTATAAAATAATAAGGGATATCATCTGCTAAATATTGCATCATGGCTATTAGACATTGGGGCTGTGCTCAAAAATTAAGTTGGGTTAATTAGAGCATGTACTATGTGTCTATAAAAGACTAAATCAGGTTCTGTCTCGGGAGCCAGACGTGAGTGCTTTTCACAAACTGAGAATGTGACCCTGACAACTTAAAATCTAAAGTACATTGAAAGTACTCACAGGTTAGAGTTTCTGCTGCCTCAGATGCCTTTCATAAATTCTCTTGCTTTGAAATGCACTTCCTTATTTAATTTTTTTTTTTCTCTTTGTTGCTCTATCAGAAGTCATCCCACAGAAGAGTAGGGAAATGAATATGGAAATAACTGTATGAAAGAAATTATGGAACCTGTTTATCTGTTCTGTTCTGCCAAATGAACAATCAGAAAATGTGATTATTTTTTTCTTTCCTCCCTGTGGCTTTTTCAGTTACAAGAATTTAGCAAAGGTGAGAGGTAAGTGAGAAATTCTGAGATGTAAAAGATGTAATTTGATGAGATCCCTGAAGTAATTCTTTATAGTATTTGTTAGTTTGTCATATTAAGGGCTCGGTGTTGTTTTTATAGAGGGCTGGGTGCTGTTTATGTGCAAACAGACCTGAGCCCAGTTTGCATTTGGAGTTTTGGGGGTTTCTTTGGTGGTGCTGTGGCGGGAAGTGGCCCCAGCAGGGAGGAGGGACTGCCTGCAATGTTCTCCT
The DNA here is from genome assembly GCF_027887145.1 of Ammospiza caudacuta. Classification (NCBI taxonomy): domain Eukaryota; kingdom Metazoa; phylum Chordata; class Aves; order Passeriformes; family Passerellidae; genus Ammospiza; species Ammospiza caudacuta. Next base: position 18,348,504 of record NC_080607.1, read on the forward strand.
CTCTCATTTCATGCTCCTGGTCCTGGTGGATTGCCTGAAGTCCCCCTTCCCCTCCTGCCTGTGAGGCCAAGGGTGGGTTCTGTGCTTGTTGATCCCATTTTAAATCTCCATCTCACTTTTCCAGCCCCTCTCATGCTCCTCCAGACATTACAGGGCAGTTTCTGTGGGACCTCACGGGGAGGATTTGCCAGAGCAACTCTTGTAAAAGCCAACAGAAATTGTGTGGCTTAATCCTCGTGTGCTGCATTGAAAAATTACCCATAAATATTTCACCATTATGTTTTATTATTACAGTCAAATTTGTTTTATGTACTTATTATTTAAGGGATAATAGGGCAGGTGTCCCGTTTTATGAGGCAATAATCTGGTTCATGTTGGCTCCATAGTTTATCCCTCCCAGAGAGCTGCATTATTGCCAAGGGACATGGGGAGCTTGTCTTATTATAGTAATAATCATAATAACAACACCACCTATTCCTACAGCACCTTTCCTCTGGAACCCAGAGCATTTTATAAATCTGATTTGATTTTTGACAACCGGGGTCATCTCAAGGATTATTTCAATAATGCCAGCTCTGGAGTGAGGACAGAAACCAGATTTTGGAGCACCAGATATCCTCCCCTGGATCTCTGGAAACATTTGGTGTTTCTCTGTGCCTCACTCAGGTATCTGGGGTGCAGGGGATGAGCCCCAGGTGCTGATGGATGTCCCTGGCTGTGGCACCAGGGGTTCAGACACTCTGGGGGTGGAACAGGATGCTCTTTAATTCAGATGTCAGAGATCCACCAGAAAGCTGCTCTGGGGAGCTGGGCTGCCGGCAGGGACAGCCTCTCTTCATGGAAGGTTTGCTTGAAAGCAGATGCAGGGGGAGGGATGGATTCCCACCCCTCCATCAGGGAGTGCTCCCTTTCCAGGTCATTGGGGTGAATTGAAGTGTCCTCAGCATGGCCAGGATGGTTGGAGATGCTGGTGCACACAGGGGCTGCTGGCAGGAGAAACCAGACTAAATCCCCTGTGCAGCTCAGCTGTGCACTGCTGGGGGTCGTGCTGGTAAATTAGCTCTGTTTGGGGACATACATATGTGCTATATATTACATACATTAGATTATGTACTGGATTAGTGATAGATATTAGCTGTATGCAATACTTTGCTGGTTTTTTCCTGAACACCAGAGTATAAAACTGAGGGTGCCTTCAGCATCCAGCACCAATGTGTGCCCATTCCCAGCCCTGGAATTTGCCACCCAGAGCCTCGGCTTTCCCTGGATGGGCTGAGCTGTCGTGGTTGCCTTGAGCTCTCAGCCCTTCAGCCAAGGTGAGCCAGGAATGATTTCAGGGCTTGGCATTCCAGGTTTTCCCTCAGAGCCAGCCCCTCCTAGGGAAACATTCCCAAACCAAGATGAGGTTTGCATTTTATTACAAGGATTTATCTATAAATATTTCTGGGGTTTTGCTTCTGCTGTTGCTTCTCTCTTTTAGATTTTTTTCTTCCTTTAGTTCTCTTTCTTTCCAGAAAGGCAAAAAACCCTGGGATGTTTGGCTGTAATATGAGTATCTAATAATTTCCAGTAATAGAAGTGGTTTATTTCTACTTGAAAGTTGAAGCCAGCTCTGATGAAGTTATATATTCTTTGATTAAATAAGATATATAAGGCTGAGTCTGCTCTCTTAACATCCCAGAGCCACAAGGGCTTTAGCTACTCAGAGGCTGTGTTACTCATTCCTCCCTTATCCACAATCCCAGGCTGACCTAAAAAACTTCCCCAACTAATGCCTGACTGAAACTGCCAAATTTCCACATGAAGTCAGAATTTTACAATTTGAATTTTCCCCACGGAGGGTGGAAAAAAATACCTTTACAAGAAATTTCCAGAGTTTTTCTTACTTACATCTTGCATGATTCAGCATTCTCTGAGTTTCTCTGAACCCTGATTTTCCTCAGTCCTGGAGGGAAAAGGATCAATTTCTGCCACCTTCATAGCTGATCAACCAGATATCTAAAATATTATTGCCTGGGTCTGCCAGTGGCTGCTTAAAAGGATTTTTATGAGTCCCTACCTGTGTTTGTGAGTGCCTCAACACCTCCAAGTGTTTCATCTCATTATACTTTGTATTGTGGTGAAGGGAGAGTGCTTTCATTAGATCCATCAGCCATTCACAAAATATAGCTGTGTGCCACATTTACATCAGGAAAACAAATCATAGTGTGCCTCAACTTTCCCCCATTAGGAGCTGGATGGATGTCTTGCCTCACCCAGGCAACGGGAGATGTCAAAAGTTCATTGGATTTACGGATTACAAATCACCAGTTGTCTCTCAAGCATTGTGCAAATGATCCAACGTTGTTTTATGGCACCCAGGGAGCTGCCTGGGCAGGGATTCAGGCATGTGCTGAAGCACCTTGTTGACTTCAGCATCTAAATATCTAAAATGAACATTTTCAATGAGAGCAAGGGACACTCTCTCCTCCTTCCCTGGACCAAAGTGTGGCTTAGTCCCCAGTCTCGTCCAAGAGGTATTAAAGTCAGTCCAAATTTGGAGCATCTACATCTAAATTGCCTCTTTTCATTTATTTCGGCTTCTTGGTGGGGTTTTTGCTTGCTTATTGCAAAATGTCACGTTTTCATAACTCCCAGAAAGTTGATATTGCAAGAAAAAACCCAAGTTGCATCTGCCTCATTATATTAAAATGTTAACATTTCTAATATTTCCTAATGGCACCAGTATAAAGTAAACATTGGAATGAAAAGTTCTGTGCCAAAAGTGGAGCCTGGAGACGGTTAATGGGAATGTGCTCCTGGGGTGGCTCGGGGTTTGCTTTGGGGATGTATAGATGATTATAGAAAATTGGCTCCATTATTACCCCAATTACAACGTGCAAAGTCATTTTACCCTGCACTGATGGCAGAGCGGGGACCAGGCAGGTTACAGTGAGAAACACGATGTAGCTTTTGGGTTGAGTTTGTATTTTCTGCTTGTGCATCGTGCCCTGTGTTCCTGCCCGTTTTTATGCAGGGTGACCCTTTGTCATGTTATTGTTTTAATAACAGCCCAGACACAGGGCACGTCCCACAAACAGCCCCATCCCCGTGCTTTGGGACTGCTGGAGGTCCCTAAAGGAAACCGTGGGGTTTTTCCAGCCCAAGGGCTCAAACCCAGCCAAAGCACCCACAGGAGCAGGGTTGGAGGCTGGGGGTGTTAGGAGAGCTGTGTGATGCCTGTGTGATCAGCAATTCCGCATTGTGAGGAAGGAACAGATGAAGTATGGTGTAAAGTAGCTGTGGTTCGTGCTTTATGATCTTGGACTGTAATTGAAGAGCTGCTAAGTGCCGGGTCCTGCAGGGAAAACCCACCCTGCAGCTCCTTGGCGCTCCTTTACGCTCCAGGAGTTCATCCATCCAGCCTAATTTATGGAATGCCTGCACGTCCTGCCCTTCCAAAACTCGACCGAATGTGTTTGAGATGCGATGTCTCTATCACAGCCCGTGCTCCATGGCAGGAGAGGAGCAGGGCAGCGCTTTCCCCCCAGCTCATTGCTGTTATCATTGCTGTTATCACTGCTGTTATCATTGGTGTTATCTCTGTACACGGAGCCCACACAAGGAACAGCCGGAAAACAAAGCAAGGCAACTGCTAAAGCTCGGCCAGGCCTCCATGGTGAGCTCTGCAAGCAGGAAAAGCCTCCTCCCATCTTTGCAAGCAGGAAAAGCCTCCTCCCATCTCAGCTCTGGATGCTCAAATCCCATCAGGGAAGGTTGGCACAGCCCTGGCATCATGGCAAGGCTGGAGCAGGGTGCTGAAGGTGCCACTCATCACTCATGGAGTGAATCCCTGGTGGAATCGGCTCCCTGGACTCCCATCAAATGGGAAATAAGCTCTGCAGAGGTTCGGTACCTTTTAGGCCACCAGCAGCCTGAAAATCTGCGTCCCCTAAAGGTGCCTGAGCTCTCACAGAGGGGACACTGTGCTTGGGCTGAACTTGACCATGATAAATCACTGGTGTTTTGTTTTAGGACTTGAGCTGCTCCAGCAGCAGAATCCCAGAAGTGCTGAGGCTGGAAAAGCCCTCCCAGCCCATGGAGTCCAGCCCTGGTGACCCATCCCCAGCTTGTCCCCAGAGCTCTGGGTGCCACCTCCAGCCCTGCTCTGCCCTCCTGGCTGCACTCAAACCCAGAACGTGGAGCTTTCCCCCATGAGCTCTATCCCAACACATGGAAATGGGAATTCCCAGGAATGTTGTCCTGGGGAAATGTAAGCAGCCCAGAGCTCAGCAGTGGCCAGATTCCTGGCTGAAAATATTGACAGAAAAGGAGAAAAAAAGCTCCCCATGGTCACAGTAGGTCTCCAAGAGCTCAGGGTAGATCCATCCAAAGTGCTGGATGCTGCGAGAATTGTGGAATTTGGCTCGCCTGGCTGCCTCCCTCCTGCACCAAAACTTCAGCGCAAACAGAAAATGAAAATTTCTTTCTTCAAACACATTTAATTGCTTTCAAGTTTTGGCATTTCTGTCACTATTGGATTTCCAGGGCGTCCCATGGTAATGATTAGAACTAAGCAAATACCTCAAAATATTTTCCATGAAAACTCCTTTGAATAAAACATTGAATAGCCTTCAGCTGTGTTCACACCCCTTTCATATTTGCTTTCTCTGAATATTCCAGTGACTGATTTATGGGCAGAAATGTTAACTGAAACAGCAATTTTAAAGGGAATGTTGCATAACATTTATGGAAAGCAGATTTTAAACAGGGATATAGTATCTAAACGTAGCCTAATTGGAGTAAAAACAATACCAGGTGATTTAGTCCCTTCAAGCTGAGAAATCGTCTCAGGGTCCAAAAGTGCAGAGACCACAAATAGAAGAAGGCTCTGTCCACCAGAAATCCAAAAATGAGGGTCAGATACAGGCAAAGCTTGGGAGGTGCTTGGTGAGTTTGGAAGAAGTGCCTGAGCAGTGATTGTGTCCAGCTCCTGTGGACAAAAATCCCTTCATAAATCTGGCCCTGACTCAAAATAAATGCTGGATATTGAACACGTTTGAAAAATGTGAAAGTAACTGAAAGTTAATTGTGACAGAAGAAGAGACTGAGCTGGCTGAACTTCAGCTGTTTACTCTGAGTAACTTGATTGGCCTTACTAATGATACAGGAGCCTTGGCTGCTTCTTGGAGACGTCATTGTCAAAGAGCAAATATTTGCATATTGCTCTTCAACATCATTAGTTTTGTTTTGGAAGGCGAGTCATTAAGACCAAGGTCTGAGGAAGTGTACAAATATTGCACATCTCATTTGCATCCGTGACTAATCTGCGCATAAATCAGGTGAGGTGGCTCCGAGCTGACCAATCCTGGCACCTGGGATGTGCAAGGATGCTCGCAGGCCACTCATGGTATCAGCAGTGCTTCAAAGAGAAATTAATAATAATTAACAAAAAAAAAAAAAAGCTGAGCAAAGCATTAAAACTCAATTTTTGCATATGAAGCTCTTCTCCATTCCGTAGCGTGTTCCAGGGAGAGAGAGCTCTGCTGGTACAGGGAACTTGGACAGATCTGCATTATTCCCCTCGGAGTGCGAAAATATCTTCATGCCATCTCGGAAAGAAGCTCATTTAAATGCTCTGTGAATGCAGCCCTTCCCAAAGGCCACGATGTAGTCATGTATTTTGGATGATGTGCAGCTAGAAACGCGTGCAGCTAATGCACCCATCTCACCACGGGGAAGACTGAAACAAATACACCAAAAAAAACCCAGAGAGAGGAGCTGAAAGCCAACGCACAGCCTCTAACCCAGATTCTGCTCTGAAACAAAGATGGTCTGGGGATGTTCTTGTTACCCAATTCCAGCGACAGCCACGGCTTGCTCCTTAAAAATGAGGAGCCAGAGCATTTTCAGGGGGACACTCACACTCCATTGTGCCTTTGTCACCTCCTGATTAACTCTCTCTAAAATATCCTTATCAAGCAGCAGCTTCGAGGCTGGAGAATGATTTGTGTTCCTTCTATGAGAATGGGAGAATTTCCAGTGATAAAAATTGCCAGCAGATACTCAAGGAGATTTCCTCAAGAAATGGTGAAGTTCAGGCTGAGATTCTCCACCACCATATCTTTGGCATGGTGGATAAATGAACACACTTCAGTTTCCCTTTCTTCCCTAAAAGATCATTTACTTACCCTCCTGCCATCACACGCTAAATTAAGTCACGTCTTTCTTTTATTAAGGAGACAGCTTTTTTCTGAGCTTCTTAAACTTTTCTAAATTTTCTTACCACAAACACTGCTCATTTTGTTTTTTATCCAGAGACTGATAACAGGGTTTCTATAAAAATGAACATTCATGATCAAAGAGCAACTCTGTATCATAAACAAATTACAACAACTGGGCATGCTTTGAAATAGCTTAACCTAATTAAGCTCAAACACTTTTGCAAAAGCTTTAAAAAAATGGGTGTAATTGGAGCTCCATTCAGGTTCAGCTGACTTCATATTTTTAGTTTGGTTGGCTTTTTTTTTTCCCTTTTAGAGCTTTGCATAAACAAAACATTTTGACAGTGTTGCCTTCCTGGGAAAAAAATGTTGGTGGTGCTGAAAATTCAGATTTCCAAATGAAACACAGTTCTAATTGCTCATTTTTGCAGCTCTGGGGACGTGTGTGAGATGTGCCAAAAGCAGCCCCGGGTGCCTGTGATGGTGGCACTCGGGTGGCACTCGGGTGGCACTCGGGGCAGGGTGACTGCGCCAGGGCCCATTCGATGCTGGGCCACCAGGAGCTCCTGGGGGAAACTGGGAATGAAAATCATTTCATTTTTCTATTAAAAAATCAGTTACAAGGGAGGTTTTGAGGATTAAAATGGAAATCCCAGTGTTTTTCCCCTGTTAAACCCCACTGTGTGTGGAGCATGTCCAAGTGTTAGTCCAGCCATGGATTTCTGCATCTTTCCCAAGGCATGGGGTTGGTTCCTTGTGGAAAATTAACTTTAGGCTGAGATTACCAGAAACTCAGCTTTTCAATTCTTATTTCTCATCTCACTCTCTCACCCCACTTTAAAGGTGGTGTAAAAACTTTTCTCAGGTATTTATTGGTTATAAACCTCTGAGCCACAAGGATTGATCATCTCCTTAAATCTGATTCCAGGGTATTATTATTATTATTATTATTATTATTATTATTATTATTATTATTATTATTATTATTATTATTATTATTATTGCTACTACTACTACTACTACTACTACTACTACTACTACTACTACTACTACTACTACTACTACTACTACTACAGTACACCTGCATCCTTTAATTACTCAGGTCAATGTTTTACAGGTCCAGTAACACCTGTGAATGGTAAAATGCCCCTCCAAAAATCTCTCTTTATTGAAGCATCAATTTTCTAAAACTTAGAATGAATAAATCTTCTGTAATCTCTACAGAGTTGTGCCCTTCCCTCATCACCATGAAGCCAGAATGCTTGGGTTATTATCTGCTATAATCTGTTGTTATCTGGTCTTTTCTGCCGTAGTGAATTATTTCCTCTTTTTCAGAAGATTTTCATTTTATTGATTTTTTATTTCATAATGGAAACAATTTGCTGTTTGCCCAGCTGTGGAATTTCCATAAGGAGATGGTGATTTGCTGAAGGCTCTAATTTACACTTCTCAGGAATATTTGTGGGGAAAGCATTTCAAATCCATTCTTATCTGCTCCAGGTTTTTCTGCACAAGTGTTAACGCTGAATTTTGCTCTTTGCTTGTAAAAGTTTACTAATGATTACTGAAGGCTTTAATTGAAACAAATTGATGCATATAGCTCAAAAGTACTTTTGTTCTGCAACGCTCAATTTTTTTAATATATTTTTCATTTCTTTTCCATTTCTTGAGGAGAAAATCTTCCGCAAAATTTCTTTTCATGATTGAAAAGCACCAGAAGTGCTAAGCCAAATTACCTGTAATTATATAACCTTCTGATTCTGCCTGTGTTTAACAGATTAAATGCTCTGTCTTTACAACTTTCAAGGTTAAGTGCCCATAATGGGACATGCTGGGGAGTAGGGTCATATAATCCCCAGCAAGTGGCACTCAGCAGCCCAAATGGAGGAGTTATTAAAATCCATAACATGCAACTTTCATCTAACACTCAAATTATAAGGGAGCCACTTGGAAAGAGCCAAAGGCTATTTGCAGGTTCAATATATTCACTTTGCTCTCAACAGTGATCAAAGTTGGGAGCTTCACACGGCTCGGGCTGATGGAGGAGCTAATTTGGAGGAGCTGCAGAAAATGCTGTTCTGTCCCCAAGCTACAGCAGGTTCATAATTGGAGTTTTCCACCTGGGAGGGAGCAGAGCCTGCGCTGCCCAGCTCCCACAGGGCTGCACCAGCTCGTGGGCAAGGGTTAAAAGCCAGGCAGATTAATCTGGGCACCAAGACAAATTACACTTCTATTTTTTTACAGAAAGTTTTCTAACTGGAGTGGTTCTGTTTTAATTGGAGACTATTACTTTAAATGAAATGCAAGATTGAGAGTCTTTTTTGCAGGGATATTTCAGTCACTGTCAAGACCTCCCAATAAGTTCCTTCCTGCCTCTCTTCCACAGATTATTGTTTTTTCTTCTGGAATTTTCTAGAGTTTACTGATAGTTTCTTTTCCTAATCTATCCCACCTACCAAGTCTATAAAGTTGGGTCCAAAACCTATTTAGCCTTGGGGTGACACATGAAAAAACCAGGGTGGTTTTCTGTTTCTCCCAAAAGGCACTTTTGAATGTGTCACTGTCACACTGCAACAACTGCAGTGAGAGCCCTTGATCACAACAACCACAGCACCTTTGCATGGCTGTTTTTGCTCTGTCAGTCCTTGAAATGACCTTGGCTTAATTACCTGCATCTCAATGAGTGAATCTACATAGCAAGTGAAGGTTAATTAATGAAGGATCATTTCTTACTTAAACCCATCAGGCAGTGGCTGACAAGCAAGTCTGGCCCGTGCAGTAGCAGCCTCTGTCTCATTAGAAATGGTCAGATTGATGTGCTGGGGCTGCTCTGCAAGCAGGGCCAGGACAGTTTGTTAATGAAGAGAACTGATGGGCTCCTGCTAAACACTCAGAAGCCTCTGTCTGTCATCACCAGCATCACTGAACTTCAGTTTTTGCCACCAGCTCCTCCATTTCCAGAGTGCCATTTGTGCCTTTTCAACCTGAACTTCCAAGATTTCCACCCAAAAGCTGCTGGGAGATTTCTGTCTGGCTAAGATGGGCAGAGCACTGAGATCCAGTCTCACATATTGGGGTGGCTGGCACAAAACCCAGCCAGCTGCATCACCCCAAACTGAGCCAGCTGCATCATCCCAAACCCAGCCAGCTGCATCACCCCAAACCCAGCCAGCTGCATCACCCCAAACCCAGCCAGCTGCATCACCCCAAACTGAGCCACTGCATCACCCCAAACCCAGCCAGCTGCATCATCCCAAACCCAGCCAGCTGCATCACCCCAAACCCAGCCAGCTGCATCACCCCAAACCCAGCCAGCTGCATCACCCCAAACTGAGCCACTGCATCACCCCAAACCCAGCCAGCTGCATCATCCCAAACCCAGCCAGCTGCATCATCCCAAACCCAGCCAGCTGCATCACCCCAAACCCAGCCAGCTGCATCACCCCAAACTGAGCCACTGCATCACCCCAAACCCAGCCAGCTGCATCATCCCAAACTGAGCCAGCTGCATCACCCCAAACTGAGCCAGCTGCATCACCCCAAACTGAGCCAGCTGCATCACCCCAAACCCAGCCAGCTGCATCATCCCAAACTGAGCCACTGCATCACCCCAAACCCAGCCAGCTGCAGGAATTGCTCAGGTGAGCTGCCCACCTCCAGCTCCCTGTCCTGAGTGCATCCCTGTCCTTCACAGCTGGATGTGCCCCTGGAGCCATTCCACAGCTGGAACAGGCTTCCCTCTGGTGTGTCCCTTCCCCTGCACCCAGGAAAGGGCAGCATTCCTGGTGGAGATGACAAAGAGCTCACCAAGGAGTTGCACTGAAACTCCAACACCAACATCCTTTTCCTTTTCCTTTTCCTTTTCCTTTTCCTTTTCCTTTTCCTTTTCCTTTTCCTTTTCCTTTTCCTTTTCCTTTTCCTTTTCCTTTTCCTTTCCCTTTTCCCATTTCCATCCCTCCCCTCTGTTTTTGACTGTGGAGCCAGGTTAGGTCCACAATTGCCAATTTTCTCACCCTCAACAGGTTTTCCACATGCAGAAGAGGCCAGAGAGGCAAACATTTCTCCTGCTGGTGAACAGAAGGTGCCAGCCCAGAGGTTTGTTCCCTTTCATTGTGTCTGTTTGATCTTGCAGAGTTACAGATTTTGGCTGCCTTGCCTCATCTCTTTTTTCTTTAGGTTTTAATGTGCCTTTACCTTTTCCAAGCTCTCTCCTTCTCACGCTTATCCATTGATTAAGAAATAACAACTGAACAAGTCTCAAATATTTGGTCTTTTCTCATCCTTTACAGGTTTACATGAGTGAAGGTGGGGCTGAGCTCAGAGGTAAAACTTCAACACAAACTAAAAAATAATTTAAAAGGTGAATTGCTCCCACCTGATATTAAGTGAAAAATACCTTGTGTGACCCTGCTTCTGTCTGATCTATAAAAATTGATTTTTTCCTATATGCAGAAGTATTAGGAATTGTTTCTGGCTTGAGCAGGTGCCAGAATTTAACTCACCACTCTTCTACTGTTTCCAAGTGCTGGGAAAAATTATATAAAAAGTTTTCTGTAACTGGGAAAAAGAGCTCATTTACCTTTGTAATTTTCTATTAATTTACTACCAGGATTCATTTTGCATTTAATTCAGTTCTCTAATGGCTTAAAACTGTGTCTTTGGTCTTTACACATTTGTGGTCTCAGCCGTGTCAAGCTTTTTCATCTACTTTATGTTCATTTATTTTAACTTTTAGTGGTCTTCTAGCCAATTCTTTATCCTTTTTATTACAAAAGCATGAAATTTTATAATGCCCTAGAGCTTTGTTAGTCAGCTGCTACAAGGTTCTTAACCTTAGTTAATTTATTCTTTCACTTTTGACTTTCAGATATGGAGCATGCTTTAATATTTTGGTTTTGAATATGAAAGCAACTTTTATTAAGTAGGTTTATGGCATTAATAGATCCTTATTTCATTTTTACAGGAGTGTTTAGGTATCCTGCTAGACACAGAATGTATCATTTTCCATACTTATCTATAATTTTTGTAATATAATTTAAACTCTACTATATTAAAATATTGCTAATATAACAATCTTAACCTTTTTAGGTAATTTTACTCCAGAATCATTGTAAACAAGCATAAAAATGGTTATTTTTCATTGTAAAACCTGATTTTTTTTTTTGGTTGCTTATTACATTAACAAGTAATTAAGTCGTGGCAGTTTGCTTATGTAGAGAGAAAAAAAGGGAGAAAGTTCTAAAATCACCACTTGCTGTAATTTTCCATAATTATTCAGAACACATCCTGTATCCAGCAATGGTGTCATGCTGGCATTCCTGCACTTTGGGAAGTGCCCCAGGGATCCATAACATCCACAGGCACCTTCCAGCATGGACTGCTCTGACTCTGTGACTCCCTCGGCCTCACCACGTTCCCTCACAAGGCATGGCAGGAGAAGGTGCAGGAGTGAATATCTGATAAAAAAAGAAAATTCACCACCAGACAAACAGCTGGAGCTGAGCAGCTGGACAGTGGGAGCAAGGGGAGGAAAAGGAAGGAGGGGATAAACCAAAACCTCCTTCAGCAGAGAGAACAAGTGCAGGCTGCTCTGCCCAGCCTGGTGCTGCTGAGGGAATGGGAATGAGAGCAAATCCCAACACCAGAATTGCAAAATAAACCTTTGGTGAAGGACAGAAAGTGATTGCCAAGGAGTCCTGGAGCCAGAGTCCAGGCCTGGGCATTGCTGGAAAAGTGTGGGATGGATGGAATCCCTGGGAGAGGGACTGGATGGATTGAATCCCTAAAATAGGAATTGGATGGATTGAATCCCTGGGAAGGAATTGGATGGATTGAATCCCTAAAAGAGAGACTGGATGGATTGAATCCCTGGGAAAGAATTGGATGGATTGAATCCCTAAAATAGGAATTGGATGGATTGAATCCCTGGGAAGGAATTGGATGGATTGAATCCCTGGGAGAGGGACTGGATGGATTGAATCCCTAAAATAGGAATTGGATGGATTGAATCCCTGGGAAAGAACTGGATGGATTGAATCCCTAAAAGAGAGACTGGATGGATTGAATCCTTGGAGAAGGGATTGGATGGATGGAATCTCTGGGAAAGAGACTGGATGGATTGAATCCCTGTGGGATGGACTAAATCCCTGGGAGAGGGATTGGCTGGATTGAATCCCTAAAATAGGAATTGGATGGATTTAATTCCTTTCAGAAGGATTGGCTGGATTGAACCCCTAAAATAAGAATTGGGTGGATTGAATCCCTGGGAGAGGGATTGGCTGGACTGAATCCCTGTCCCTGTGGGTAGGGATGGCAGAAGGAGCTGGCCTGGACAGGGACACAGACGTGGGTTGTTCCAACAGGGAAAACAAGGAGGGTTTGGAGCAGCAGAAGTTCAGTGTCTGCTGGTTCAATTTGCCTTCGAGGCTGCATGCACCAAGAGCCCAAAACACCAATTCTGGGCAGCAATCACCAATCCAAAGGGGGGAAAACTGGAAAATTATTTGCAAGAGAAAAAAGAGTTTTTGTGGAATCAATGGGCTAGCCTTGAAATAATCACATTTGTCTGCAGTGTTCCATTTTTATACCTTTTGGCTTCCAGGAATCTCCATTAATCTGTAATTTTAATAGAAATGCATTTTCATTTCAGCCCAGGTAAGAGTCCTTGCTATAATTCTCCTTCTCAATGTGGTGGAGTTGTTATTTCCCCTCCATTATTTACTCATGTGTAAGTACCAAACCAGCTCCACTGCACTGGAGCTTCATTTCTGTTCCACAGGGAGCCAACACTTTACATGATTATATATATGTGTGTGTGTGTGTGTGTGTGTGTGTGTGTAATATATATGAACATTTCTTTGTCAGGTAGAAGCTTTTAGTTATTCTGACATGAGGCTTTCACACTGCAAAAATATTACTAATACTATTTTGCCTCTAAAGTGCATTTGTTATCAATATGCACTTAAACTGGTGATCAAGAGTTGGTGGGAGAGACACCTGCTCTGCATTTCTTATCTTTTTTAATACCTTAGGGATACATCACTTAATAATTTAGTGCTAAACCATTTAGCATTTTAGCCCATCATCTCTTATATTACACATAGGATTTCAGTAATGTCTGATAAAATTATGTGTTAGCTGCCTTATGTGTGTGTAAAACTTAATAAGTCTTCTTCCCCCCCTCAAGTTTAATAACTGATTTCTTACATTTATGGATGTGAAATTTTATTGCTCATGGATATAGTTTGAACCTAAATCTTCATATCTTATAAATTGATTTTTAGTTTCCTTTTTGACCTTATGAATTTCAATCAGACATTGACCTCTTGTTGCTCATGAATCTGACTGATTTAGTGCCATATAACAATAATACTGTAGAAAAGCATTATCATAAGAGCCCACAGGGTTTGCTGAAACCCATAACTAGATTTTGGAGGCCTCTAGCAATAATAATTCTTGACCCAAGACTATTCTCTAATACCTTCATCCTTTACTGTTCTGGACTGGCCAATCCTTGTTTCAGTACATTCAAGGAAAGTGCTGGAGACTCCCAGGAGGATAGGAGCTCAAACTGTGTGGAGAAGATAATGCTGAATATACTCCTGTAAAATGAGGCTTATAAAAGACCAGCTCTGTCTGGGATTTGTCACATGTTGAAGTGAGAGGGAAAGATGATTTAAAAGGAACCTTTTGTGACAAAAATTAGTATTTACTCAGGGTTTGAGATTTTCGAAAAATAAAAATTTGATAGTAATTGTCTTTACTGGAATATGTTGTTATTCTTCAGTCTATCACTACGGCTGCAGCCTAAACAGAGGACTTGAATGATTACTGCTTTGTTTGCTTGGCTGTGCTAATTTAATTTAATTTAATTGCTTATATGCTTTGCTTTACTGAATAACTGGGTGTTGGTGTTCATTATTCCTTATTAAGAAAGGATCTTAAAGTGAAAGCAGAAGTGGGAAGGCCGTGGGGCTGTGGTGCTGGTTTACAAGTGCGGACTTTGGGCACACACGTGTCCTGAGCGCCCGTGCACTTACTGAGCTCTCTGTGCCTGTCCATGGGCATGGACACGGCAGTTTTATTGATGAACTGATGGCCAGGACACGAGCAGGCAGCCAACACAAGAAATCAGCTAAAACTGTTTGTGGCAAACAGGGCAGAGGGTTAGGGAGGGAGGCACGGGCTGTGAAATGCTGCTGGAAGAGCCCCCAAAGGCTGCAGGTGCTGCAGCAGGACAGGGCACAGAGCAGGGAGCCCAGGGATAACAGGTTTGCAGTATCCAGTGTTGTGTAAAATTTACCTAAGAGAGACCTCTCAGATTAATCCTTTTCTCTTGTGCTTGGTGATTCCCTTCTTTTCACAGCAGTTGCCACAAAGAAATGCAGAACTTGCAGCTGGACATGAGAGTCCGTGCTGCTCCTCATCCTGGCCGCAGAACTGGATGCAGAGAGCACTTTTTGGCCTGTGGAAGCCAAAACTGATCCCTCTGCAGCTGTCTGGGAAGTGAATCTGAGGCCGCAGGTGCTGCAGGACGTGGCCACATCCCTGTCCTGTCCCGTCAGGTGTGCTCACAAGGCTCCTGCAGGACTCCTTCATTTCATGCTGGAAGGCAAGGGGAAGGCACAGTGCTCCTGTCCTCCTCATGAAGGATCTCACATCCTTGATGCTTGGCATTTAAAGATGAATTAAAAGTGAAGCAGTCCAAGAAGTGCCTGGCACAGAAGCAGGTCCATTTCCTGCAGGTGCCCTGCAGAGCCCTTGGCACTGTGCTGGGCACCACCAGCAGCTCCCGAAGCTCCCAGGGCACACACAGAGCTTAAACTGGAATTCCCAAACAGCCCCTCACGGCCTTCTCCAGCACTACTTCCCTGGAGGAGCAGTGCAAGGTGGGGCTTGTGGTAGCTTGGAATAAATGGTGCCAAGCGTTGCTGAAGGACCAAAGCTCACTCGATGGAAAAAGCAGATTTCACTTGTAACAAAAGAGCTTCTGCTCCCCCATGGGCTGGGAGCTGTTAAAGGAGGGATTTCTGTCTGCTGTATTAATGTTCAAGGCTTTCCAATTTACACACAGAACACAAGAGGTGAGTAGTCCAAAATATAAATATATGAGTAGAGCTGTGTACTATTACTACTCTGTTTATGATGCTGAAAAGTCAGAACTGTGCCAAGCCACTGTTTCCTTATAAACTATTTAAATAATTTATTGACATGTAAAGTTAACAATTCTCTGTGTTTACTCCAGCTTGTGTTAGATCTGATATGAATGAGGCTTTTTGGACCTTGCATTTTTATCTAATTTCCTCAATGCTGGCAATAATTTTGCTGTTTCAATAACTTATTCACCTGCTGCTAAAAACACTTGTCATGTTGAATTACATGCCCTGCACAGATATTGTTGCAATTAGCAATTACAAAATATCACAACAGAAGTGTACAAAGGTTTAGGATCCAGATTTTTGACTGTGTGTAATCATGTCCTAATTTGCTGAAACACAAGCCAGCAAGTTCTGTTCATCTGAACATGTTTGTTATTGATCTGCATGTGCAGATGCACTAATTGCACATGTAAATTTGGAGTCAGTGATAGAAATGTAATAAGAAATTCCATGTTTTTCTCATTCCCAGAGTTCCTGGGCCATCCAGCAGCACTGGGCACAGGGGGAACCAAACCAGCTGGGTCCTGTGCAGCCTTTTCTCAGTGCAGCTCCTGAGTTCATGAATCTGGAAACCAAGGTCCCCAAGGTAAGATTGAACCCAATTTTTTGTGTACAAATTGAGTCCCCTGCTCTGCCACAAACACTTCCAGGTGTGATGTCCCCACCTGTGCCAGCAGGTAATTGCCTTTAGCACAGACAGAACCAACTAAACCTGCCTGGAAAGCAGCGTGGGGAGGGATGATGGTGCCAGGAGCCTCCTGCAGGGTGCAGCTCCTCTGGGTCACTGCAGCCCCCTCAGTGTCCCAGTTTATGGGAAGTGGCAGCTGGGACCCTCTGTGGGAAATGCTGCTCTGGGTGCAGGAGGGAATTGCTGTGTTTGAGTGCTGGTCACTTTGTGAGGAGAGGTTTTTTCCACTCTTCATAGCAAACAGAAAAATTAACCACTGTGCCATTGTTTTTTTTTTTGTTTAAGAAATCAAAAACACAAGAAATTATTTTAAAAACATTATATAGAGATATATAGATGGGAGAGAAATCCTGGAACATTTATTGCTGCTGTTCCCATCCCGTCTCTCAGTACAGCTCTAACCAGGCAGCTCCTGGGGACCAGCACCTCTGGGTTCTCTGTTGGCTCTCCAGCCACTGGAGTCTATTTTGATTTCCTGGTGTCCTCTCTGGGTGTGCTGGATTACTCATAACTGCAGCGCAGTGGTAGCTGCCAATACAAATTTAGTCTTTTCTGTTTATTCTGTACTGTCCTGTCAAAGCAGATAAGTCTGCTTTGCATTGGAGCTCAAAACTTTAATTGTGGGCAAATGATGAGTCACTGCAGCCAAGGTAACCCAGGGCCTTGGCAGGGACGTGTCCCTGATGGACAGCACTGAAATGACACCAGGGCCACCAGCCAGAGGCACCAGCTCTCACTCCCAGGTGTCATCACATTCCCCTGGGACACTGGGGCTTTCTGAACCAGCCAGAAGATTGATTTGGGGTCAAGTGGGAAAAAGGCATAGCAGGAAAAGGGAATCTTCCGAGCTCTATTAGCAATTCAGGCCACCTGCTTGGAGCATCTGATGAAATTGTCTCAAGTGGCTGCTCAGACAGAGCAGGATTGTCCATTCTCAGCCCCTGAGGAGGAGCTGGGCAGGAGTGATGGCAGTGACCATCCCTGGGAACCAGAACAGAACCACCCTGGGAGGAGCAGAGCAGAGCAGAGCCCAGCTGGCACAGGACACGGGAGAGACCTCAGGTCGCCCAGTCCCACCAGGAACCCAGCTCCACCACCACCCCAAACCTGTCCCCAGAGACCCTCAGGTCACCCAGTCCCACCAGGAACCCAGCTCCACCACCAGCCCAAACCTGTCCCCAGAGACCCTCAGGTCACCCAGTCCCACCAGGAACCCAGCTCCACCACCACCCCTCACCTGCCCACAGACCCTCAGACCACCCAGCCCCACCATCAGCCCAGCTCCACCATCACCCCAACCTGTCCCCAGAGACCCTCAGACCACCCAGCCCCACCATCAGCCCAGCTCCACCACCACCCCAAACCTGTCCCCAGAGACCCTCAGGTCACCCAGCCCTACCATCAGCCCAGCTCCACCACCACCCCAACCTGTCCCCAGTTCCACATCCAGATGCCACTTGAACACTTGCAGAGATGGGCATTCCACCACCTCCCTGGGCAGCCATTTCAATACCTGACCACTTAACAAGAAAAATAATTCTAATATCTAATCTGAACCTTCCCTGGTGCAACTGAAACCAATTTCCTCTCATCCCTTCAGCTGGGACATGGCAGAAGAGTCTGATGCCCATCTGGGGGCTGCACCCTCCTGTCAGGAGTGGTGGAGACTGAGAAGGTCCCCCCTTTTCCAGGATGGAGGTCTGGCAGCCTGGAGCTGTAGTTACACCTTCCCTACCATCACTGTCCCTTGCAGAGCTTGTCTGAAGTGAAATCCATCTCCAGAGCCTCACCAGCCTGGACACCACACTCGGTTCCCTGGGAATGGGAGGATTCAGCCTTTCTGTGCCTGCTGGTGCTGCTGAAGGAAGGACAAGCCCAGCCCAGCTCCCCTGGAGCTCCCTCGGCCCAGTTTGAGCTCCCCAGGTTGAGGCTGCCCTCAGCCCTTCCCTGGTGCCTGGGCTGGGGCTGTGAGGTTTGTTTGGAGGGCCCAGATCACATCTGCATATCTGAGCCTGCCTCGCCGCACTCCGAGCAGAACTGCTCAAGGACAAACCCAGCAAGGCACTCCAAGGCTAAATTAAGTGTCTGCAGGATTTCCTTGTGATATGGTAAATTTCCAGCAGAACAAACAGCAGAAATGGAGTGGAAATGCACAAGGAAATCCCAGGAAGGATTGATAGAAATTAATTCAAAACCTTTTTCCCCCAACATAATTTGGGCAAGACATAATAGAGTTCGCAGTTTACAAGTAAGAAGCAAAAAGCGGGAAGTACATAACTACTAAAACAGCTCAATTAATTCCCATTTCGTGCTGCATCTTTATGGGGAAACTCAGCTGTGTGCTAATGATCCTCAGAAGAACCCAGACAACACTGATGCTCCACTTACACTTCTTGTTAAGGGTAAAATTCACCCTATTGAAGAGGACAAGCTTAAGATCTATGCATCCACTTACTACCACTTATCCCAATTTTCACTTAACAAGAGCCTAAGTAGTGTATACGTCTGGATTGTCCTTCTGCACTAAAGTGAATTTTCTCCTCAGTAAATTAGATTGGTCTGATGTGTGCTTAAAAGGAAGAAAATCTTTGCTTTCATTAGGGGCTGTGCTGGGAAATTGCTGCTTGACCTATAACTTAAACAAAAAAATTTGCAGTTGTTCACAGCTGCCCTGTGTGGGACATGGGATATTTGCAGCATTTCCCAGTGATCAAAGAGCAAAGCTGATATGATGGAGCCCTTCAATCCTGAAGGGGAATAAACTTCGTGAGGGAGCTGTTCATTGCTTTGTTATTCACATCCTTCTCGTGGATGGTTTTTAATACACATTTCTCTTGATGTTCGAGTCAAATTGGCACAGAGTGGGTTGGGAAGCATCATGAGACCATCAGCAATCCCTCGGCAGAAAGCACAGAACAGTGGAATGAAGTTTTATATTTAACTTTCATCTGAGATAAACATAAACAGGAGAGTTTTGCAGCCAAGGAGTCCTGAAAAAGCTGAATTAAGTGGCAGCTCCTGTGTGTGTGCAGCCCTGCTGTGCTGTTTGTCACCATGGCAGGTCCCCTGTGTGCACCCACCCTGCTCCAGGGCCAGTCCTGGGCTGGACAAACACAAATTCCCCATTCCAGTGCCACCACGCAGGGCCCTCTGCCCTCAGCCTTGGGATGGGCAGCTGCCTTGGAGCAGCCCCGGCCAGGACGTGCAGGGTCCCCCCCTGTGGCCCCAAATGCAGGATCCCCTCCTGTGACCCCAAATGCAGGATCCTGATCCTCTCCTGTGGCCCCAAATGGAGGATCCCCTCCTGTGGCCCCAAATACAGGGTCCCCTCCTGTGGCCCCAAATGCAGGATCCTCTCCTGTGACCCCAAATACAGGGTCCCCTCCTGTGACCCCAAATGCAGGGTCCCCTCCTGTGACCCCAAATACAGGATCCTCTCCTGTGGCCCCAAATACAGGGTCCCCTCCTGTGGCCCCAAATGCAGGATCCCCTCCTGTGACCCCAAATGCAGGATCCTCTCCTGTGACCCCAAATATAGGGTCCCCTCCTGTGACCCCAAATGCAGGGTCCCCTCCTGTGGCCCCAAATGCAGGGTCCCCTCCTGTGGCCCCAAATGCAGAATCCCCTCCTGTGGCCCCAAATGCATGTTTTTATTTGCAGGAACAGGGGCTCTGTGAGATACTGCAGTCACAGTTAATGAAGTCCTTAATGAACTGACAGGCCTGCCTCTTATCTCACTTATGCCAGATTTAAACCTATGTAACTCCATTAACTTGGTGAGTTGATCCTAATTTTACATAAGTGTAAAAAAGATGAAAACCAGGCGTTTTATGTTCTCATTATCTAAGAGAATACAAAGTATGGAGTTCTTGAAAATCTTTTTTCTGTTTTCTCTCAGTTGCAAAGAGATTTAAGGGCTCCTCCACCTCTGACCCTCCCCACTTTCCCTACGTACCCATTCCTGCAGCTCCTTGCTCTCTTTCCCAAGTTAGTCTCATCATTCAGGTTTTGATCTCTCTGTGGTTTGGTACATCCTGAAATGAGTTTTGTAAACTTTGTACCCAACGAGCACATTCCTCCTGGCATGAATCAAAACTCTGCATTCTTCCCCCCTTCCCACAGAGCCTCTTCTGAGGGTTCAGCCTCCCCCAGAACATTCATGGCTTTCTTTAATGCAGAGAAATTACCAGCACAGAACCACTCATACAACAGGGCTGTAAAATTGTGCAACTGAAGGCAAAATCATTTTCCTCCTCACAGGTTACCTCTGGAGATGTTTAATCTTGGCCTCTTGTTCTCAGCCAGTTCTGCTGAACTTTCTCTGCCTGCAGTAGTTTACTTTCCACTTGAACTCTGGAAGATCAGTTTTACCCCAAGGAAACACACTCTGTGTACACAGAGAAAATGATTTCAGATGTTTCTGGTTGGCTTTTTTTGTGTTTTGATATTGATATGATTTCCAATAGAGCACTGCAGGGTCCTGCCTCCCCAGCCAGGCTGCAATGGCAGTGTGAGGCTGATCCTGCAGCAGCCAGGGCAGGGAGAAGCTGAGTGCCAGCAGGGCCTGTGCCAGCTGCCAGGGATGGCAGAGGGGCAGCAGCACCCAGGCAGACGTGTGAAATGCTGAGAGCTCAGTCCCAGCTGACCCCGTGTCAGCACTGCAGGAATTCCTCTGACTTTGATGGAGCCACTCATAATTTACAGCTCTGGGAGATCAGGCCCGCAGCCCAGAGCACAGAGATGTTAACAGGGACTGTCCCTGCCACGGGAGGGCTGCTGGCTCTAATGGCACCTCCTGTCACTCAAGCACACGCTGCGTGTCACTGATGGGGACCACGGGTCACCCCTGTCCCTCTGCTGAACGGGATTAAAAATATCAAAACGAGAGGCAGAATGGGGGAAATGAACTAGCAGGGAAACAAATAAGAGGAGTGGAAAGAGAAATCAGTTAGAGAAAGGTGAGGGGCTGCTGGTGAATCCCCTCCCTCAGCTGGATCACAGCACCCACCCCTCAGTGCATCCCCAGGGCCAGGGGGGCAATGGGAGCTCCAGGATCCCTCTGCATCCTGCTGGTGATCCCATCCCTCACTGCATCCCCAGGGCCAGGGGAGGCAATGGGAGCTCCAGGTTCCCTCTGCATCCTGCTGGTGATCCCATCCCTCACTGCATCCCCAGGGCCAGGGGAGGCAATGGGAGCTCCAGGATCCCTCTGCAGCCACAGCCAGGCAGGGAGGAGGGCAATGCTCCTGCCCAGGAACGCTGTGTCAGAATTGTAAATCATTGCCTGAACAAACACCATTCAGCTGAAGGGGAAACAGAGCAGATTTGGGGTGTGAAATGCTGAGTAGGTGATTGTTCCCCCTCTGGCCCTGCAATGTGCCCAACCCTTTCCATTAGAGCTCAAAACTTTAATTGTGGGAATCTTAACCTTTGGTCACTCATGGCAGTGACCAAAGGCTGAAATGAAGGCTGATACCCCCTTTTGTGCCCTTTATCATGAATTATCAAGACTTTTTTTTCCTTGGAAAAGAAAGAGGACCCAGGTCCACTGACCATCAAGTGGACTTTTCTGTACCTATTCACAGTCCTGGACTGCTGAGAGCTCCCATCGGTTTAAAGATCTGTGAACTCTGCTCTGTGCCACGACCTCCCAGTGCCAAAATGCTGGGTGTGCAAGGGAGAGCGGCAGGATGGGCTCAGCTCGGAGCCCCAGGGACCCCTCTGGGTGAGGAGCAGCTCTGGGAGCCCTACAGCTGCAGCCTGGGGCGCTGCCTGTGGGATCACAGCCCTGGAGCTGTGCCCTGACTGGGGTTTTAACCCCTGCAAGTGCAGGAGATTCCCAACAAGGTGAGCTGGGCATGATGAGGTTTTTAAAGCTCCAGTACCGGGGCATGGCAAACACCACAGAAGGGCTAATGCAATCTCCTGGAAGGTCTGTGCAGTAGAAGCTCAGTTCATTAACTGCTGCTGACACCTCCAGAAGTCAGTTCAGGCTGTTTTCCTGAAATCAGGCCTGAACCCAGATGGCAGAGGTGAACCTGCCTTGCCAGCCTCCTCCAAGAGAGGCTGCAGGTTCACAAACAATATTTATACTCCCAAATCTCCATCGTTCTCTCTTTTTTAAGCTTATTAAAATTAAAACCATGACCTGCCACATCACATTACATCAAAACATGATGTAACTTCTTAATTTAAAAAAAAAAAGTTTTAATTTATGATTTCGTATTATGCCACAAAAAGCTTTTGTTTTCCCCAGAGAAACTATAATTTTTTTTCCAGTGACTGTTTCTCCAGCATCTTTGGCAGGCTGAAGCAGCGAGGTTGGCAAAAAGCAGATATTTAACAGCTCCTGACGAGCAGCTCATGAATCACCAGGCTGGGTGCTGGCACAGAGCTCCTGCAGGTACCTCTGAAATGCCCCAGCCTCCTCCTGCTCCCAGCCCCGACCCTGTGCAGCCTCTGCAGCCCTGATTTCTGCAGGAAAACCTCTCTCTGTGTGAGTGCCCCTGCCAGCAGCAGGGTCCTGCATGGGTATCTACTGATCTGGAAAATGCTTCTCACTGCACTGGGCATGAAATGTTCTGCACTGAGAGATGTGGAAGGGCTCTGTGCAAACCCTGCACAGGAGCTGAGGCACAGGAGATTATAGCAGGACTCCTAGTAAAATCTGTGTATTGTATAAGTGGCCTTGCCCCAATCCTAGTTGTTCTAGGTGGGCTGCAGCTGTGATGTCCTTCACTGGGCTGCAGCTGTGGCTAATGAAGATAACTGGATAAAAGGGGGTGGGCTGGCTGGTCAGGGAGAGCCCTGGAGGAGCCCTGAGGAAGAAGCAGGAGCAGCACTGCTGTGAAGAGCTGTGTGTGAGAAAACCACCCAGAAGGTATGGGACTCCAGAAATATAACAACAAGACCTGATAGAAGATAGGACAGCCGAGAGCTGTGGCAGCCCGAGAGCTGGGACTCTAGAAATATGATAACAACAATATGAATGCAACGGGAGATGAGGAGAGGCAGCTGTGCCCTGCTGGTGCTGCAGCTCCACGTCATGGATTGGGTTCCTGGGCCAGCCCAGGCCCTGCAGTGAGCTCTTTGCTGGCCTGGGGCTCTCACCAACTGATGATTTCTTTGGGAATGCTCTGCCTGGAGTGAAGCTCAGTGGAATTTGAGAACAGGGATTGCTGCTGTCCAAAGCAGGGGTTTCAAGGCTCTGGTTTCCAAACAATAGCTTTATGGAGCGGGCTGAGGGCTGTAAAGCTGCAGCACAGGGGATGGCCAGGCTGGCTTAGCTGTCCCACCAAGGCTGGGCTTATCTCTCACCAATGCTAAAAGCCAAGACACTGTGCTGGCTGGGCTCAGCTTTCTCTGAGCCCCAGGGTGTGATCCACGGTGCCCACAGGGGGAATAAAGCCTTCCTAAAATCCCAGCCCTTAACTGAGGCTTTTCCTGGGGAATAAAGCCTTCCTAAAATCCCAGCCCCTTTTCCTGGGGCACAGTGTGCCTTGAGTTACACTGAGCACCCCAAACACAATTGCTGCTGTGAAATGGATCCGTTTGGGGTGGATATTCCTCTTTGGAAGGGATAATTCTAATCCTATTTGTGATTACTGCTCCCACTGAATGACCTAAGAGGGCAGGGAAAGTTCCTGGAGTGCTTTGGGTGTAAATGTGCACAGACATCTTTGGGGGAAAGGGTTGTGTGAGGCTCTTCATGGAGGAGTCACTTTGGGTGCACAGGGCTTTGTGTCCTGGGAGAATCCTGGGCCATTCCCTGTTCTGCCTCAGGCTCGGCCAGGGCAGAGTTCTGCCTTCAGCCCCTGCCCAGGGGCAGGAGCTCTCCCCTGTGCCATTCCTACGTGGATCTCCCTCCCCATGGCTGCTGTGCCCTGCACTGAGGGGTTGGGAATCACCTGGGAGGGTTTTACACAGGATCACACCTGAGGGGTGCCACAGGTGCTGGGGAAAGCCTCAAACCAGGGCACGAGGCTGAAAGGAGCGGGGGCTGCCCAAACCCAGCTGTGAACCCACAGCTAAAACATGATTTGTCCCTCCACAGCCTGGAGGACACTGGGAGGAGATGGAAGGGCTCCCAGGGGAATGGATGGAGCTGAGCCAAACACCCCCAAACTCTTCCAAATGTGGAAGGAATTATCTGGGATGAGTCTCCTCTTGACTTGACATAGGAGGTTTCAAGTTTCATGGCATCTTACATTATTGTTTAAATTTGTTTCAGGCAAGAAACACACTTTTTAAGGCCAGGAATACAGATTTGTGAGATGCTAAGACACCTGAAAAGCAAGAATACAGATTGTAGGATGAATATTTCACAGAGTAATTATTTAAATATATTCAAGTATGAACATCTTTAGATCCTAAATTTAGTATTCCTTAAAAACATAATATTACAATAAGATCTAGCCCGCTCTCACATTGTTCCTCACATCCCAATTCTCTGTTTGAACCAGCTGTTTTTTAAAAATTGTGCTTTGGTTGCTTATTTAAAGCATCCCACTGACGTTTTTGCCCCAGACTTTAACTTCTGGCACAGCAGTGGCACCCGTGGTGCTGCTGCAGTGCCCAGAGCAGGATGGCACAGAGGGGCTCCTGCTCCCTGCAGGGATGCCCCGTGAGCTGGGCACAGCCTGGGCACAGCCAGAGCCTGCTCGAGTGTCGGGGTCTCTCACTGCTCACAGTGACCCCGAGATAAGTTAGAAAATCTCTTTTTCCAGCCCAGCACTTGAAGAAGGAGTCAGGGCTCTTCATTTCTCGGTCTCAACGTTGTTTCCTGTATCTTATCTATAAAAAATGTTCTCTGGTCCCTCCAGCAGGGCAGTTCCAGGCACTCTGCCTGCCCCCAGGGCAGTGTTATGTCTTTATACTAAAAACTCTGTATGCAATATTTACAATTACTTCCCAATACCCATCACCCATGTTAGACAGTGAGCTTCTACTCTAAACCAATCCAAAAGTGCCACCATCCCAGCAGGAGATGGAGGCCAAGGAGAAGGAGAAAGGCTGGGCACACCCAGATCCCTCCATCTTGCCTTCTGAACCCCCATACCAAAAACCCCAAAATCTACTTTTCCACCCTGTGATAACTTCACTAATGTTCTGTTTAAACTGTTGTGGCTTGCTGATCTTCATGCAAGGTTGGTAATTTGCTCCATGGGTCAAAAACCGCCAGGTGCTTTGGGCTGTGTGCCAGGGTCTCTGGGCCCAGCTCTGCCTTTGGTAGCTCAGCTCTGGAAGGAGCAGTTTGGAGCCGCAGGAGCCAGCCCAGCCCAAAGGTTGCCATTTGGACCCTGATTTCTTTTCCCAATCTGTTTCCCTGTTTGCAAGCCCTGCACTAACCCAAAGTGAACCTTCCCTACCAGCAGGGCCCTTTCTCCTCCCAGAACTCGGAGTAATTTCAAATCCAAATGTGCAATGCAACCTCAGCCTGGGTGATGCTATGAGAAGGAAGAGTGTGCAGTTTGCTTTATGTGCTTTTAGCTGTTCTACCCTACACTGCAGCATGTGCACCCACTCTTGTAACCTTTACTGCTGTGCAAAGATGGTCTGTCATTTCCACAGGAGATATATATATATATATATATATTTATTTATTCCCAGGCAGCCCCGAGTACTGACTGCCCTCTAGAGAAATTCTGCTGCAAAAGCTCAGACCCACAGAGTCAGCAGAAAATAACTGCAGCCCTGATCTGAGCTGCAGCAGCTGCCCAGGGCTGGGTGGCAGGGTCTGGAGGAGCAGAAATGCATTCCAAGGATGGTTCCTCTCATTGTCTTTGGGAGCTGTGCCACAAACACCCCAACCAGCCACTGCCTGGGAAAGATCAGCAAAAACTTCATTCCATCTTTCATGGGATGAAGTGGGAAAGAAATGAAATTTTTGGTAGAGAAATTAAAAACTGCCTCGTATTCAATTTTCTGGCATGTGATGCTTAAATTCTGGAAGCTGCACACCTGAAACTCTGTGTTCTTACCCAGTTCTCGCACTTGTAGCTCACACTGGATGTGCCTCAGGATGGGCCTGGCTGTGATTTCCTCTCTGCAGACATCCCAGCCCCTCCTGGGTGTGCTCCTGGTGTCCCTGCCTTGCACTGGAGCATCCCCAGAGCTCCCTCCCCAGTCTGGGGTTCAGAGGGTGCTGCAGGGCCAGGTGAGCTCCCACAGGTACCCCTGACCTTCCACTGGAGCATCCCCAGAGCTCCCTCCCCAGTCTGGGGTTCAGAGGGTGCTGCAGGGCCAGGTGAGCTCCCACAGGTACCCCTGGAGCATCCCCAGAGCTCCCTCCCCAGTCTGGGGTTCAGAGGGGCTGCCAGGGGCTGCTCAGGACTCTGAGCTCCTGCAGGGCCAGGTGAGCCCCCACAGGTGCCCCTGGCCCTGAGGGACCCCTTGCTGCTGCTCCAGGAGAGCTTTGGGCAGGATGCATTTGTGCCATTCTGTGAGATCACAGCACCAGAGGGAAGTGCAGTTCTGCAGTGCTGGGGATGTTATCCCACACGCTTGGGGCAGCAAGGGAAAATGGCATTTTAGCCATGGGAAACGGGGCAGGGCAGCTCGGGATGCACTCAGCCAGCTCAGATCCTCTTTGGACCTGACAAAAAACGGAGAAAACAT
This sequence comes from Ammospiza caudacuta, assembly GCF_027887145.1. Lineage (NCBI taxonomy): Eukaryota > Metazoa > Chordata > Aves > Passeriformes > Passerellidae > Ammospiza > Ammospiza caudacuta. The sequence continues at coordinate 18,375,170 of NC_080607.1, forward strand.
AAAATGTCTGATTTTGCATGTATTTTTCCCCAGAACAGCCAAATCCTGCTATCCTGCAGGATCTTACTCATGGACCAGGCTGTCACTGAGGGTTCCTGTGCAGAGGGGTCTGCCCTGCCCACACAGAGCCCAGGAGAGCTGAGAGGGGCACAGGAGCTGGGCTGGAGCAGCCTGGGCTGCCCTCTAATGGCATCTGTGCCAGAGCACACCTGGATCCCGCTGGGATGGGCCAGAGCACACCTGGATCCTGCTGGAATGGCCAGAGCACACCTGGATCCCGCTGGGATGGGCCAGAGCACACCTGGATCCTGCTGGGATGGGCCAGAGCACACCTGGATCCCGCTGGGATGGGCCAGAGCACACCTGGATCCTGCTGGGATGTCCAGAGCACACCTGGATCCTGCTGGGATGGGCCAGAGCACACCTGGATCCTGCTGGGATGTCCAGAGCACACCTGGATCCTGCTGGGATGGGCCAGAGCACACCTGGATCCTGCTGGGATGGGCCAGAGCACACCTGGATCCTGCTGGGATGGGCCAGAGCACACCTGGATCCTGCTGGGATGGGCCAGAGCACACCTGGATCCTGGCAGGAGCACCCCTGGATCATGGAACCTGCCTTATAGAAAAAAAATGCTCCAAACTTTTCTGAAATGTAAGCAAGGTTCTGCTCAGTTTGAGGCAAAGTTGCACTCAGGGTTTTGCTTTATCTGAACCACCTTTTTTCCCATAGATTTATTAATTGTCATTTCTACTGACTCTCCCTTCTCTTCTCCACTGAGTAATGTGGAAATCTGCAAAGCTGAACTGAGGGTTTGGGCTCAGTTTGAGTTGTTTAGACATTTTTATTTATTTTCCCAGTATTTTTTGATCTGAGGCAAAGGTAGCTTTGTGCTCTGATGTTATCACTGCTTAGAAATGCTTCCTGAAGATCCCCTGCTTTTTCCTCAGAGCAGTTCAGAGGCAAAGTTCCTGTTCCAGAAGGTCTGCACCAACGTGGAAAGCCCAGATTTGAAAGGATCTTCCCCTGCTGGGCAGGAGTTTCAGAGATGCCCATGAGAAGGGACCAGGATTATCTGATTCCATATCACAGGAATTCCATGTCTGACACTGCAAAGGTCAGGAACACCTCCCCAAACGCTGATTTTCCCTCTTATTCCCAGTGATTCCCCTTTGAGCTGGGCAGTGTGAGGGTGGGGAGCTGGAGCAGGGGTGCTGAAATGGAAGTGGTGAGGGTGGGCAGAGGGATTTGCAGCACTGGGCTCCCCTGGATCCATTAGCACCCAGCCCTGCTGGGAGGGAAGCACAGCAGCACCTTTCTGCTTGAGCTGCCACAAAAGCAGCAGCAAATCCCTTTATTCCTGCAGTGGCACTTTGGCACTGTCCCCTTTCCCCAGAGAGCAGGGATGGGATGAGGGAATGGACAGAGCATTCACAGGGAAATACTCCAAAAACTGGGATTTCATTTCTCTCTCTGTTTGCTCTGGGTCAGGAGGACCTACAAAAGGTGAATTTTAACGAGCAACCAACCTCACGGAGGCATCTGAACTCACATCCCAGAGCTGCTGAGTGACTGACCCACCATTGGTTCTGTGCCTTTGCTTGGGACTAGAAAATCTCCCTGAAGCTCAAAAAATCCTCCTGGCAAACACTTGCGCCTTTCCACACAAGAAATTGGTTCAAATAATGAATAATTGGTATAAATTGGTTTAAACACTGAATAATTTCCAGTGAAAACTTGTTCAGGCAAGAACACACCTGGCTATCTCTATTGATTGACCAATCCTGCCCTGCCATGGTACCTGAGCCCAGCTTGGGCAGTGCCTGCCCAGCTCATTGGGAGCACAAACTGTGCCAGAGCAGCCTTGGCTGTGGCCGTTGTCCCTGTAAGAGAATTTCTGATGTATCCCACCCCTGGCCCATGATGTCAGACACGGACTGAACTGGGTTCTTTGGGGTGGAGTCCGACCCTGGCAAATTTTCTTCATTGCACTTGTCAGCTGCATTATTCAAAACAGCTTAATCCTGTCTGGCTCCTTGCACACAAATGTAACATGCTGATAATATCCATTCCCTTTCTTCTGTACCTTTGTCTCTCTCCATTATCATAATTCTGTCTTCCAGCTTTTTCCTCTGCTGAGCTTTCAGAGACCTCCCTAATCAACATCTGACACAGAGGGAAGATGGGTGGCACCAGGGTGGGTAAAAGGCTGTGCTGCAATTTGAGGGGCTCTGCAATCATCTCCAGGAGTGACAGCACAACCCAAGCAGCAGCCACAGCTCCCTCCCTCTGGGGAGAAACTATTTGATTTTAGCTAGAAATGTATTTATATTTATGTGCATACGCTTGTACACGTCAAATATTAATTTCTTTTATTCTAATTTCCTCTCATTTCCATCTGTCCCTGCTCCTCATCAGGCTGGGGCTGGGCTGGCTTTGCCTTTGGGGTGGCACAGAGCATCACTGCAGGCAGGAGCTGTGCCAGGAGGGCACCCCTGCTCTGTCCCATCAGGGCTGTGGGCACTGCTGTGGCTCTGGCACCCCATACTGGCCCTGAGGGCCTGGAGCAGGGAAAGGCAGAGCAGGAGGTGCCAGCTGTGCCCCCAGCCCTGCATGGGCACAGGGAATGCCCTGCAGGGCCTGGAGCAGGAAGGGCAGAGCAGGAGCCCCTGGGCAGGCAGGGAGCCCAGCCCTGAGCCCACAGAGGGGCTGGCCAAGCCCAGCCATTAAATGTGACCCCAAGCTGCTCCCATTCCCAGCCCCTGTAACCCATAACCAATGTTCCCATCACCCTGATGTGTGCATGGGATCTCTGTGGCCTGAGCACTCAGCTCCTGCAGGCTCTGTAATCTGTAACCCATAACCAATGTTCCCATCACCCTGATGTGTGCATGGGATCCCCCTGGCCTGCAGGGGCAGGAGCACTGGGCTCCTGCAGGCTCTGTAATCTGTAACCCATAACCAATGTTCCCATCACCCTGATGTGTGCATGGGATCCCCTGACCTGAGCACTCGGCTCCTGCAGGCTCTGTAATCTGTAACCCATAACCAATGTTCCCATCACCCTGATGTGTGCATGGGATCTCTGTGGCCTGAGCACTCAGCTCCTGCAGGCTCTGTAATCTGTAACCCATCACCAATGTTCCCATCACCCTGATGTGTGCCTGGGATCTCTGTGGCCTGAGCACTTGGCTCCTGCAGGCTCTGTAATCTGTAACCCATAACCAATGTTCCCATCACCCTGATGTGTGCATGGGATCTCTGTGGCCTGCAGGGGCACGAACACTCAGCTCCTGCAGGCTCTGCTCGAGGCCAGCAGCTCAATCCATGGATGAAGAGCAGGTCAGGCAGTGGCAGAGGTGGAGAAGCTCTGCTTTAAACACTTCATGGGGAATTGTAAAACTTCCAAACAATTTAACAGATTAACTTCCCCTTTCAGTGGCATCAGTAAAAGTGAATTATCATCCTCACTTCTCACTGATGCCCAGCCCCAGGAGCCATCCATCAGGGATCACTCCTGATACAGCAATCAATCCTGCCAGGGCAGGGGCACAAACTGCTCCAGATACCATCACCACACATCTTCTGCACCCCAGAGCTCTGGGGAGGCCTTGGCAGTGAGAGGGCATTTGTCTCCCTTATCAGGAGACGGGCAATGCCAAGGCAGAGAGGGAAATCTGCATTTGGTGAGCAGGGGCAGAGATCAGCCAGCCTGGAGGGGCTGCCCAGCTCAGCCCTGCCCCACCACAGAAACACACCAAGGGCAAGGATTGGAGAGCAAAATGAGAGAATGTGGGGAAAAGGTGTTTCTGTTATCCCTGGTTTAGGACATCCCCCATGCCTTGAGCCAGAACCTCAAAAATCCCAATTCTCTTCTCAGACATGCAAACTGGACTTCTCTTTTTGACTCCTCCCTGGTACCAGGTTTGGGCTGGGTGTTTGCCTTTCTGATCTAGTAAAGATTTGTTTTATTTATCTTTATATGTATCAAAAAGAACTGGGGAAAATTATGGAAGTTTCTGTAATTATTTTAATCCGCAATTGCATTTTGTTAACGTCTGTCCTAATGCGCACAGCCATAATTTCAAGAAATAACTTCAAAAATATTCCTTTTACTAAAAATATCCCCACTTGTCCATTTCCACTACAAAACAGAGAGGTTTTTGGCAATAGGAAATCATGTTTGACTGAAACATAGAATAACTTATTTGACAAATTTATAACTTATTTAACAAATAACTTACTTGCTAAAACAAGAATGATTTTTAAATGATTGATTTTCCTGCTCATTGTAGTTACATTTCTCTATTATTTGACCATAAGGTACAAAATCAGAGCAAGTCTGTGTCTCAGGCAGGTATGAACTGAACTAACACCAAACTCCTTGGATATTTGTGGGTGACAATGCGGCCACTGGAGCAAAGGGAAACTGAGGAGTTGGGATTTTCATCAACAGCCAGGTCCAGGGTAAATTAAGAGGTTCAGTGTAGCAGAGTTCTTCAAAGGCTTTCTAGTTGTTCAGCTCCAATTAAAAGTGAATTGAATTGGACATTTAATTCCATTTGTGTCTATGAAAATCTCTCTTCTGTAATGTCCTGGGTTACAAATCTGAAAGAGCTGAAAAAGCAGGGGCACAAAAATGTGTAAGAAATGCAATGGAAGTATTTGTTTTGGGGAGAATTATGGTATTTACAATATTTAACAAAGAGCATCCCCAAAAAAGCACACACACCACCAGATAATAACAAATTAAGACTTTAATATTTGTAATATTAAAATTAAGACTTTATATTTGATATAAAAATAAGACTTTAATATTTGATCTATCAGCCAAGAAATTGTGTGGTTTTTATGTCCAGAAAATAGGTTTTGTGTGGTGTGCCAAAGGATGGAGGAGAGCCAGCAGAGCCCTGCTGGTGGCACAAACTGAGCAGCTTTTGCAGGGAATTAACAGGGGCAGCAACTGGAGTGGGGCTCAGAAGTGATGACAACACAAAACTCTTCAGGGGAGACAGCCTGACTCTGCAGGAGTTACTGACATTTGTAGGACAGGAGGAGCAGCAAACACAAACCTGGCTGTGGGGAGCTGCATCAGATGGAGGGACAGGGAAATGCAGAGGTGAGGAGCCAGGCAGGGCCGTGTGTGCCTGGGCAGAGACCAACGGGGCAGAGCAGGGCACAGAAACCCAAAAGTGTCAGAGCAGGGCAGAGAAACCCAAAAAAGCCAGAGAAACTCAGCAGGGCCAGAGCAGGGCACAGAAACCCAGCAGAGCTCCTGATCTAAACTCCGTCCTGGAGCTTCCAGCAGGGCTTACCCAGCTCCTGATCTAAACTCCAGTTGTAAATAATTGCAGGTGAAATATGCACCCTTAATCATCGTTTTGCTCACACACCAAAAACAAACCTGCTGGCATTTGATCTTTCTCTCGTTTTTGTTACACAGCACAACCTTCCCACTGCATTGTGCACAGACCTTGTGCCCTTTGAGCCTCCAAAGGAGCACCAGGCCCAGGGAAAGGCCCCAATTTCTGTGCCCAGGTGAGTGAGCAGACCCTGCAGGAAGGCAGGAGCAGCTCTGGGCCGCTCCCTGTCCTGTGGAAGTGCCACCGGGATGTTTTGTGCAGAACATCGGGGACGTTCAGTGCACAGATGTGCCCACAGCCCTGCCAGCAGCTCCAGCAGGGACGGGGCAGCTGTGGGGCTGAGCAGGGAGCTGAAGCTGAAGCTGCTGCTCTCCTCAGCGCCAAACCCTGCCCTGTGCATCACACACAGCTTTGGCTGGGTGTGTTCCCAGTCTCTCCTGCCAGAATTCTCTGCTCAAGAGAGCAAATCCCCTCCGTGCCTTCACCTCCACTTTGCCACAGTCCCTAATTAAGGGGGTGCTGCTCAAGAATGAGCACTCACAGCCACGCTGAGGCAAGGGAGACGTCTCCTGATCCTCTTCACATGGATAGGATTTCTAAAAATTCACTGTAGTAATCACAAAGAGCTGCTGCAGAGAATTACTTGAGAAAACCTTCTGAGATTTCAGCCTACCTGGTCCCTTTGTTTCATAACTAGACTGAGCATAATGAATGCAAAAACTCTGTGAATAGAGCTCAGCAGGGCCTACTTTTTTCTCCTGGCTCCTGTGATAATAATAATTTGATTTTATAGGTGTCTATCCTCAGACCCTGGCGAGGGAGCAATCTTTACTGAGTCATGAACTTTCACATCATTAAATCCCTCTGCATTTATTTTAAACATATCAAAAGTGTCAAGTAACTTTAGATCCACTAAATTTTATGTGCTCTGGGTGGAATGAAGTTTGGCCACCGGGGAAAAGGAGGAGAATAGTTTCCAGAGCAGCTGGGGAGGGATTTGGGAGCAGAGCAGCAGGTCCCCTGCACAGGACGAGTGAGCACAAGGACAGGAACCTGAGTAATCTCCTCCCAGGCTGAAGGGAATATTAAACTCTTCTGTCAGTTGGATCTATATTATTTATGGCCCTTTTTTTATTGTTGTTGTTGTTGATTTCAAAAAATATTTCTTTGTTGGTGCAACGCTGACTCCCGATAGAAAGTGATGAAATGCCCAATATGTTAAAAAACCTTATCACTAAATCAGAGGCAGAACTATAAATTTGGGCTTTTGAAACTGAACTGACTGTTGAGGATCATTTTGCTCCTGAAATATTACAGCAGTGATCAATTTGCTGTAAAATTAAGCAGTTTAGCTCTGCAATCTATAGATGGAAAACATGTTGTTCTTGAGCAAAGTTTATGCCCTGCCCAAGGGATAAATTAAATTTTATGGGTAAGACATGCGTTATTATACGCTTATCTGTTTAACATATCATTCTTTTCCACATCAGTATTATAAATATTTTTAATCATACATTTGATCTCTTGTGCATATAGTGATATGGTAATTCCCCCAGCCCCCCTCAAAAATACAACCAAACACAGCTAATTCATCACAGAACGGGGGAGAATATTCTAATCTTCCCCAGAAATGTGCTGAAGGCTGAAACTGAGCTCTTGGAATTGGAGCCACTTTGCAATCACTGAGTGGGATAAAATTTTCCTGAAGGAAGGGGTGGAACTGCATTCCCCATTTTTATTACAGGTGTTATTATTGAATATTTATCTTACAAGGCTCTAATCAAACCTGGGGGCTGCAGTCCAAGACAATTCAGTCTCAAAAGTTTGGCAAAGTGGTGAAATATGTCCATTTAGCAAACCTGCTAATAATTTTATAGATTTCTGCTGGTTTTCCTTGAATTCTCCAAATGGGAGTCAAAGCCCTCAGACTGGCCCCAGCCCTGGCTTTCCAACAGTGGGGAGTGTGTGCAGAAATGGATCTGAGGCTGGAGGAGAAGCTATGAATCCTCAGAGGAGAGAGCAGGGAGAGCATCAAAAAAAACCCAACAGGCAGAAAAAAGTGTCTTCAAGATGAAATCACGCACCTGTGGAGACAGCATGATTATTTATATTACAGATCCATTGTAAATTTACAACTGAACACATCTGGAATTTCCCCCTTGTCAAAGCCATCCTGCAGGAGCTGCTCCATGCCCATCTCCTGAGGAACCTGGGTCAGGACAAACCTGAGGTACTGCAGCAGGATGCTGGCAAAGCCCAGCCCAGGCACTGAACTCGGCTTTCACTGTCCTGGATTCGGGGCTGAGTCCCAGCTGGGACTGCAGAATTCCTTCAGCCTGCTCCTTGTCTCCTGCAGGAGAGCCAGACAAAGGAGGAGGTTCCAGGCCCAATATCTCACACAACTCATCTACACTTGATTATTATTTGCTTCTCACAGCCTGAAAAGAATCCCACTCCCAGGTTTGTCTGTCTCAGCCCTGCTGAAGCTCAGGGTTTCATACATATGTATGGATAGCTTAAGTTTTTATGAGCATAATTTGGGCTTTTCAAAATAGTGACACAATAACAAAGCAAAATTGAGACACGCATGTAATTTGAATACTGATTTGGTTTTATCTTTTCCTGGTGCTGGCACTTTTGATGCTGCTCTTTTCCACCCCATCTTCCCTCTGCTCTTATTTCCCAAGGAATGGAATGAGTTGGGAGGGCACCAAAACCAAACCCAAACCCAAAATCGAACACAAACCCAAAAGCAAACCCAAAACCTTCTCAATGACCTCGCTGGGGTTTTGGAGATTTGCTGCTCTCTCAGAGCTCCCCATCAGCTCTCAGTTGTGTTTTTGATGCTCCTGTCACACGGGGACACCTCTGGCAGGTGGTTCTGGCCCGGTTCTGTGCAGATCCAAAGCACAAACCCTGATTCTCATTTCTGCATTCTGAGGGTGCTCCAAGGACTTTGCTGGTTGAGTTTTGGGTCCAACCCCCCAGAGCTGTTTGCATCCCCCTGCAGGTGCAGGACAGCATCCCCAGGTGAGCAGCACAGGAGCCAGGGCTATGGCTGGGGCATCTCCCAGGCTCTGAGAAGCAGAAATGCTGAAGCTCTGACCTCTCTCCTCACCCTTTTTTGAGGTTTCTGAGGCAAACCCCCAGCCCTGTCACACCTGAACAGCAGCACAGAGGCCCCTCAGACAGATCTGAGCACTTCTGTGTCGTGGAGAGTCTGATCCTCAAAATTATTCATTAAAAATACCCACTTAATAATTTCAAAGAGAAAGCTGAAAGATGCTCAGGGGCAATCTGTGAACAGAAAAAGGGGGTTAAATTCACCTAATAAATTATTTGCAGACTGAATAATTCATGGGAAATCCAAGGCACATTTAGAGGGGTTTGATGGGGGCTGTCAGCTCCTCTGGAATGGGAAGGCACCTCAGAACCTGGCATTTTCCGAGGCACCGTTCCAGTACAGCAGAATTTCCACCTGGAACCAGACAGAAATGAAAATGAAGATCTAAGACCTTTCTGGATCTGTAAACACTGGCCTTCATCTCGTGGCAAAGGGTTAAACCCAGCACTAGCACTGGGTTTATTTTAACTGGGGATAAAGTTTCCAAGAGGTCCCTGAAAATAAGCTGAGGTCTGTCCAAATGCAATGGAAAACCTGGAATTTTAGTGCATGAAGCAGGCAATGAAAGCAGCACATGAAACTTTGTAAACAGAGGTGTTAAAACAAATTTAATAATAGACTTTTTAAACTCCCAGATCACTGTCAGAGTATATATGTGTTAAAAGACCTATAAATATATTTTAAAACAATCTATTTTCCTTTCACTTAGCTGCCAAGATCTCCATTAGGAGGTTTGTGTTTCCTTCCAACATTAAAGAATCTCTCTAACATCTGTGGCGATGAGCAGTGAAGAGTGTCAGCTCTGCTTCTGAAACAAGCAGTGCCACCATCTGAAGGAGGAAAATGTGAAATAATGAATATGCTTCTGCAGATCAGGCTGCTGTGTGTGCCAGGGGATGTGCAAAGCCTCGTGCCAGGCTTGAGCTCCAGATTTCCCCTCTCCACCTCTAAGGAGGGCAGGTAATTATGTAAAACTTGGAGAAAGCATTGCCCAGAATGTGAACCCTGGCACAGAGAGCCACAGAGCGCTGCAAGGGATTGGCTGGGCTGGGGGTTCCCTCCTTCAAGGACTGGGCTTTTTTGGTATAACCAGGACAACCTGGCAGCCACATCCACGTGTTTGAACTTTACAGTGTGAGCAGATTAGCTTTCATCAGATGTGGGACCAGGTGTGATCATTTACTGACCCAGGTGTGGGTCATTTACTGATCTATTCCTTCCAAGGACTGTGCTGGGTGCTCCCTTCCTTCCAGGAGTCAGGAACAGAAGGGGATCCCAGCACAACACGAGCCAGTCTCAGCAGCCACGGCTTCAAAAATTTCTCTGCTTTTTCTCCGTGAAGGTTCCCACACCCCAGGACAGCAGCATTGGATGGAGGTTCAGGAGGTTTGGGAATTTTTTTAATATGTTATTGGAATGAATTATTATTATTATTATTATTATTATTATTATTATTATTATTATTATTATTATTATTATTATTATTATTATTGATGCTGTTATTGTTATTATTACTGCTATCACAGAATCATGGAGTGACCTGCAGTGAAAGGGACCTGAAAGCTCCACCCCAGCCATGGCAGGGACACCTTCTATTTTCCCAGGCTGCTCCAAGACCTGTCCAACCTGGCCTTAGGCAGTGCCAGGAACCCAGGGGCAGCCACAGCTGCTCTGGGAATTCTATTTCTATTCTATTTCTATTCTATTCTATTCTATTCTATTCCTTTCCACCCTCACAGGAACAATTTCCTCCCAATCTCTGAAATAAACCTTTTCTCTGGCAGTCTGAAGCCATTCCCCCTCGTCTGTCACTCTCTCCATGTTCTTTTAGGCTCCCTCCAGGTACTGGAAGGTGACCCCAAAGGCTCTTGCAGCAGCTTTCCCCCTCAGGAAGGAAAGCACCCCATTTCTGAGGTTTGATGGGTGGATGTGGGAGTGATGGCCAAGAGCTCAGACACTCAGGAACAGGAAAATTCTCACTGCTCACGGTAACAAGCACAGCACTGACAGCAGCTTCACCCCAGCACAGGCAGGACTCACGCCCACAGGTACCTGCAAAGGAAATGTCTGATCTGGACCCAAAAGCGTCGCAGGACCCCCTTGGCCAGCAGAGCTCCTTGCTCCTCAGTGCAAGAACAAACTGCAGAGCAGCCCTGTGGGGTTTGGGCTGTGTGAATGGTGTGCAATGCTCAGGAGACACAGCTGATAAATGCTCGTCCTGCCTAAAACTGCAGCACATTTACGGCATGAGGGTCTGCACAAATATCGCAGATATTCCCAAATTTTACACTGAAAATTGCAATTATGCATGGAAATGTCTCTTACTTAATCTAGACAGGGTGTCCTGCTCCTTCAGCAGGGGAGAGAGGGCATGGACTGCAGTGAGACTCAAAAAGAACCAATTTTAAACAAAATCTTTGGTTGTATTTAATCTCACTCTATCTTTACCTGGCTGTACTTGTCATTTCAGCTGCCCTGAATTGGAGAGTTTTATACCCAAATGCACAGCTACCATGATGAGTGTGTGAGGATGTAATTTATAAAGACATAGGGGGATTCAAACCACGACATTTGCAAATCTGAAGATTTTTAAAAGCTGGTTCCCAGGACTCCTGTGTCAAAGGCAGAGGTTCAAAACCACAGTGGTTAAAAGGAAGATAATAAACTGCTCACTGCTTGACCTTAACTACAAGGAAGAGGGAAAATCAGTGTTAATCTTGCTACACAAACCTTAATCTATTTTATTTTTTTGCTTAGCTTTCCTTTTTCCAGCATCTATATAATTTTATATATAAGTTATGCAAAGGTTTACATTTATTATCTGTACGTGTGATCAGCCCAAACTGCTAATTCATCCTTTATTTTTTGGTTCAAGTTACACACTCCGTGTTATTTTAACATAAGGCTTTTTTGGTAATGTAATGATATTTAATTTGCATTAGCACAAGTGACATACAATAGATCATGCTATTATCATGATTGATATCAGATGAACTGGCATAAATTCAACGTTATAAATTGAGCCTATAAATGAAACTCTGATTTTACAGGAATTACTGGAGTAGAAAGGCTAAGGACCCTCAAGTCAACCTTACTCAAACCCACTCTTTAGACCTTTATATGTTTTATGCCTGCAATAAATGCTTTTGTGAAAGCCCATAACCTGCAAAAAAAATATAAAAAAAAAAGTCATTGGAAGTCTATTAATTATAATAATCCCATCCAAAAAGCTGTGAGGGCTTATTTTTGTGACATCACTCTTTGATTTCTTACTGCCTTAAATTATCCCTTTGTTGGCTGGGTGAGGGTAACAGTCATACTTTTGTCATTAAATATAAGGAGTTTTAAAGCCTGATCCACCCCAGCTCTAATTGATATTGCTTTCATTTGGCAGATAGTGACCTGATTTATAATTTAAATATGCATCATTATATGCACCTCTTCTGTATAATGAAAAAGTGAAGTTACTCTCATCTTCTCCTGCAATGTTAACATCAAGGAAAAGTATCTTCCTTTTTTCCCCTTTTATACTTAGAGCCTAATTGAAAACTGTTCATTGAATTTCAACATGATAGAAAAGTCTTTTTATCTCTCAATTTGTCCATTAGCTATTATAATTGAAGTATCTGCTCCAGTGCTGAATTGATATTGTTCTTGTTTAAATTGGGGATTTCTCTGAATCCTCCATGAGGCAGCAGCTCAGACAGAAATTGGGGCTGGGAGGAAGGAGTGGGCCCTGGGAGGGGCCTGGGAGCAGCAGTGCCCTCGTGCAGAGCTCCCAGGGCAGAGTGAGAGCTGCTCCTGGAGAACGTGTTGCAGAACGATCCCACCAGCGTGGCCAGAAGGTTTGCTAATTGCCACATCTGTTCAACAGCTGTCAGATGTTTGCCATATGCTGCCATCAATATTACAGCAGAGTGCATTACAGGGAGTTTTATTGTGTTCCACTGTTATTTATTTGCCACAGACATTACCACAGCCAGTGACGTCTGTTGATGTTAGATCACTAATTATGTTTTAGAAGCTGCATGCAAAATCCAGGGGTTTCAGCCTCCTCAGCCCCCATTTCTGATGATGTCAATGAGAATGTTTCCCCTACAGATCTCTGAGCTGGTTTATAAACTTCTACCTCTCCTCATGGTAAATAATTCTTCTGCAAAATAACTTATTTATGTTGTTTTTGAAGGATGTTTCTAAGCCCATGTTATGTTTTAATGGTGACGCTTGTAAAAACTCAACCTTCTTTTCCAGAACCCACTTCATTCCGTGGTTTTTTCCATCAGGCGCAGGTCAGGGATGGAGGAGAATTCAGCTTGGCAGCTCAGAAGGTTGATACCCCAATTCTGCTCCCAGACCTGGCACTGACTCATCCCACGGCCTCGATTCTTGGTGTGACCCTGATTTCCCAATGTGTGAGCCAAGTCCCTGCTGTGCCCTCAGAGCTGCTCCTGGGCCACGGGTGGGGTGAGCAGCACCTCCCCAGCCCCCAGTCTGCCTGGTTTGCTGCTCTTTTCTGCGTTCTTGCAGGGATTTTGGAGACAACTCTTTTCAAGTGACTTTTTTGTCACCACGGCAGGGAAAGAGGAAGCAGAGATTGACAATGTGCAGACGAGGCAAAATCTGCATGATGTGATTTAATGTGAGTTGATAGGTGTCACTGATCTCTATTATAAATAGACTGTGTGAATTCCATATGATGTATTATTTATCTGTTGTAGATGCCTTTTTGTTTCATTAATAAACCTGGAAATCAGACGTATACATTTCCAATGATGAGATTTTGGCAATACAAGGCATTGTGACATTTGTCTGCAATTGCTCAATTATTTTGATGATTTTCTTCTTCTTTCTCTATAAATGATTAATGCTTGCGATGCTTGTTCAAGATTCTCCAGATTTTAGCTCATTTGTCCAGCTGAGTTCTTTTTTCCTCCTCTAATTAGGGAAGATTATTGCAGTGTAAGGGCTTCCAGTGTGACCTGAATTCCAGTTCCTGGGAGATGCTGCACTGGAACACACGACAGGGGCCCTGGCTCAGGTCTGGGGGGTCTGGGACATCCAGGGAATCTCACATTAACCATGAGGTTTCCATTTAAATCTGCTTCAGAGCAGAAACTCCTCTGCTGTTATTCTACCTACACTTGAAAACATTTCCATGGTATTTCTGTGCTTGAGAAAGTTCAGAAAACACTTTGCTGTTTACTCAGATAGCAAAGGACTTGAATTTCTCCCGTTTCTGCGGAGAACAATAAGCAGCAGCTAGAGCCTTCCACTCGTGCTCCCAGAAGAAGCACAAGGAGATCTCTGAAGACACCACAGGGCAAAGAATGATGAAAAGGTAAAGCTGGGGGTTGTTCCAGAGCCAAAGTGTCACAGCTCGGGGTCCCTGGGAAGGAGGGAGATGGGGCTGGGGGCTCAGGCTGCAGGAGCAGGAGGTGCTCAGCTCCCTCGAGGAGAGGAGTGCCCAAATGCCTCCATCAGAAATCTGAAATTTGTCTGCCTTCTGCATTTGATCTCCTCATTTTCCTCTTCTATGCCTTTTTAATGCTGTTGGTAGCCATTTCGATTATGTGATTTCCTTATCTGTGTACCATGGAGAATACTGTACAAGGCTTTATAAACAGCTCCTAAGTTTATCTGCCTGTCATTTGCTTTTCATTATGCAAGATAACAATCTTCCTCATATCTTATAAGAAGATAGAATGTGATTGTTTCAAAATGGGGAGGGGGAAAAGAGTCTGCTCTGCATTATCCTCAGCCCCACAGCATTTGTAACGTCACCAGTGTCAGCACAATCTCCAACATTTCTCCTTGCTGTGGTCCAGGAAGAATTATCTCTGTAGTTTCTTGTGCTTGCTGCTATCTCCTCTTTTCCCCATTTTAGACACAGTGAGGTTCTTATCTGGAGTATGGTTCTGCAGCTACAGATTTGCCTGAATTCAGCGAGATCGCTCCAAACCCTTTGGAGGAGCTCGAGCACCGAGGGGAAGGGTGAGAGGCAATTGTCAGCAGCTGGCTGGATTAAATATGGACAGATATTATTCATGTCATTTGACAGTTCCTGACTCTCAGCTGTATAATGACAGAGCAACAGTAGGAATTCCAGCAGCCCAGCTTCTGTCTTACTTCAAGATAAGCTTATCAAGCGTAGCCTGAATCCATTCAGCTCCTCAGCAGATCAGAACTCGTGTCAGGCTGAATGCTGCGCTGATTCCTGCTGCCTGCCCTGCTCTGCAGTCCCTGAGGGCTGGCCTTTGCCAGCTCACAGCTGCCTTGCAGGGTTCTGAGCAGACACCGTGCCCTGTGTGTGCTCAGCCTGTCCAGGGCAGCCCTGGATCCTCCTGGTGCCCCTGGGACAGGGCAAGGCAGGAGGGACCAGGGCATGGCCAGCCCTGCTGGGGTTAGCTCTCCTTGTTTGGTTTTTAAAGGTGCAAACCTCATCCTGAGGCTGCTCCTGTGCTGGTCATGCCAGAGATTCAGAGGGATCTCAGAACAGGGCAGGAATCACAGCTGTCACTGCACACTCAGTGGTTTAGGGTTAAAAATTGACCAAGTCTCTGGAATTTTCTTTGTGTGCCTCCCAAATTACAGCACTTTCCAAACTTAAGGGATTTGGTGTCGGGGGAGAATCGTGGGTTCAGAGAACTTCCAGCAGGTGAATGTTCAATTTAAAAAAGAAAAAGCAAAGTTGTGAAAGGAAATTCGGTGGGTTTGATCATACAGGATTTGATCAGCCAGAGTTTGATCTTAGAGGAGCTGGAAACCCCTCCAGGCTGGGATTATCATTCTGGCTCTGCCTGTACAATGAAGAGCATAAACCATACAAAAATGTATAAATGTTGGCACTGGCTGTGGCCACAGGCCAGTGTCCAGCCCTTGTCCCCTCACTGCTGTGCCCAGTGTCCCCCTCCAGCTGGCAGATCGGGGACACCAAACAAAGTCAATCACTCCAGACTTCCCCAGAATATTTTCAAATCATTTGTGTTTATTAAATCAATGGTGGTTTGGTTTCTCTACTCTGGATGTAGTCACTTTTTGAGGAGCAGCAAACCAGAAAAATTGAAGATATGGAAGTTTTGCAGTTTCTTATCAGTGGGCAACTCTTTGCTGCTTGACTTTTCCCTGGAATATGTTGGTAGAAATATGAGTTCGTGTTTCAGAATTAAATGCACCCCTCAACAGCTTGGTTTATGCACTCATAATTATATTTACAATTCGAAACAATGTAATTGGGAATAGAACTTTTTTTGTTGGCTGAGTGCACAAAATTTGAGTTGTGGAGAAAATGTCATTTTAAGCTGTGCTTTCTTCCCCACAATTTAGGAGCATTTAAGCTTCATCTCCAACACACGTTAGGAAATGAGGGGCTAATGAAGTCCACATGGGGCTGAAAGGCTGCTGGGTCCCTCGCGAGATTCCCTTCTGCACAGCAGGACACAAACCCACCCGTGCCGTGGTTCCCGTAAGGATTTCAGTTCTTCCAGAGCCGAAAAGCCAAGCTTTAAATGGAAATGCAGACGGGGAGGGGGCACGTGGCACGGAGTAATTGAGAATTCCCTGCCCTGCCAGGCAGGGTTAATGGGCAGTGCCCTGCAGAAATCCGGCTCCTGCGAATCCTGCAAATGTCACAGCGCTACAAAACAAGGCGCTGATCCAGGTCCTCGTGGTGCTAAGTGGAGGCTGCAGGGCAGCTCTGAACCCAAACGCATAATTTGTAGACACAGGATGTCATTTACCATTGCTTACCTCTCATTAAAACTAATCAGAGCGGCTTTCTGGCAAAAATTGATTTTTAATTGGAAAAGTTATATCTGTGAACCTGTTTTCCCCTGAAAAGCTGGGAACTGATGGACAATGTCCTTGTCTGCTGAGAGCTCCAAGAGCTCTGAATGACCTTTTTTCCCTTCAGATTTTGGGCAACACTAGCATTACAAATATTTGTTTGTATGCTTTGCAGGATGATTTTAGTCAGAAAAGTTATTTGACATTAAAACAAAACCGAGGGGATGTTTTCACCTGGCAGCTTGGGAAGCACATGGATGCTGGGATGCGAGCAGGAGGGCAGGACCCTACAGTGGCTTCCACACGTCTCAGGTACCTTTCACCAGACTGTCACTGGCAGCACTGGTGCAGCAATGTCACTTTAATTAAAACCTTTTGTTTTACCTGCACACAGAGCAGCTGCAGCATCCCCAGCACAGGGCAGGGCTGAGGAGTGGAAAAGGAGACACTGGGCATGGGAAGCCACACAAAGCTGGTTTGTGCCAGAAAGGGCTGATGTGTGTCACTGTCCCTGCTTTACCCATCCCAGCGAGCAGGGTAAGAATTCCCTCGGAAGCACAAGGGTCCAAGGAGAGCGGGGACAAGGACCTGGAGTGGCAGCTGGAGCACAGGAGAAGGTTTGCTCCAGCCTGGCACTGCCAGCTCCCCTCTCCTCCCTTCCCAAAAACACTCACCTGCAAGGAGGGTGAGGCTGTTAATTAGATAATAACTCTCAGGTTGTTTTAAACTGAACAACTGCTGTGCAAGGGGGGTTTATTTCTTTGTTTTGCTGAGATATTTTTCCATTTGTGAGCGCTCCCAGAAATATCCTTGCAGGATGTGCCTCTCATTTTCCCGAGGATTTTCTGAAGACCCCAGGGAACAGAACTCTATTAGCTGAAGTCACCTTTCTGTCCCCAGAGCCAGGTAGGAGACACAAAGGACCTCTGGAACTTAAACTTCTTTGGCGTTCTGCTCAACGCAGCTGAGCAAGAATTTCTGCTGGCACCGAAGTTCTCACAGCTAGGCTGTGCTATTTAAAACGGGATTTCATCCTAATGAGCCTAAAATAAAACAGTGCGTGTGGACGGAGATCTCAAAGCATCCTCAGCCGGAGCAGGGGCTCGGGAGAAGGAGGAAAAAGCCAAAGGCAACCACAGAGCACCCTCTCCTGGCCACGGCACCGAGAGCTCCGAGCGCTGCTCCTGCACGCCCGATCCTGGGGACAAGGTGAGCTGCCCTGGAGAACGCCCCCATCCATCCCCACGGAAAACACTGAAATATCCACCCGCTCTGATTTTAATCTGTGTTTTCTTTTAAAGCACGATAAATTACCAGAAGCAGGGGCTCCGTTTGCTGCTAAAGGAGGCGTTAGTTATCAAAGATTCATTTTCAGCATGGTTTTATCGTTACTGGAAGACCTTTCAGGTGGGTCACTCAGCACCTCGAGGTTAATCATTTTCTGTATCCAACAGATGCTGCATTTTGACCCATTTCCAAGATTATTATAAAAAGATATTTTTTTCCGCTGCAGAAAAATAGCTTGTGGAGATACATTTTATTTTGTAGTGCTTTAAGAGAAAATATCTTTTATTTATTTAATATTCTGCCTTCTCCAGGAAGATGCTCTTCTGTTTCTGCCTCTTGACCGAATAGATTTGATGGTGAAGTTTTCAATGCACATTTAAAATCTGCTCTCCATGAATACCCTGCCACGTTCTCTGAAATTCACAGATGAATGAATTTTTGCAGGATTCCTGGAAAGCAAACACCTCTGACCACGGGGAATATTAGCCTGATAAAGATTTAATTGTAAAATGACAATGAGCAGCAGCTGAAGTTCAGATAGTATTTCCCTGGCTGTCATCTCTGCGTGCAGACATTATTCTAATAGCAAACCCTCTCATCTTTGTTACCCTTTTCATGATCTTTTCAGTGTCTGAAAAAGTCAAGTACCAATATCTTGTGACACAAACACAAAGCAGAAGCCTTTTTTCCAGAAGGATTATTCTTTCTTTTTTTTTTTTTTTTTGTAGTGGGTGATACAGAGTTCACAAATAGCAGCATTGTGATACTAAACCAAAATTATTGTTGTTGTTATTATTATTATTATTTGTTCACACCAAGACAGACTAAGCTAAATACCTGCACATAGGTATTTAGCTAAGGACCAGTAAATCAGAATTTTTAGCTGGAATATCCCAGCATGCTCTGTCCAAAGCTCAAATTAATTTCTGATTAAGAATATGTGCAGTCACACTAGTTCTCTGTGCCATATCTGAGTAAATTAAAATCTGCACACAAAGAAAGTGTCTCCTGTACTTTGTTCATCATTCTAAAATTATCAAATGTCATCTAGAGTAGCATAAATAGAGATTCAGCTCCTGCTCACCTGGACAATCCCACTAAACTCAGAACAGGACTTCCCTTCCTGTAGCTGCAGTGCTGTGGGAGGTGGTATTTAATAACTGATGGATAATTAGGGAGCACAAACGGAATTCTCTTTTTATCTACCAGCAGCTCATTCAGTGAGGGACTCCTGTCAGTTGGAAGCTGGAGAGGGCTGGAAATGAGAAGTGCTGCTGTCCCTGCAGTGAAACACCCATCCGTGATCCCAAAAGGGTTTCTGTGCCTCATTGACAGGCACTGCTTGTCCCAGAGCTCTGCAGCCTTCTGGAAGCACAGACCTCGTGAAGGAGGGCGAGATTTATAGAGCACAACTGAAGGCAGAAGATTATTTTTGTAAGCTTGGGAGTGCATGGATTAATAAATCCTGCTTGTCCCAGCTCTTAGGAATTCCATTCTGTCTAAATTTCAGTTTGGTTTTCTGCTTTCCCCCCCAGTAGAGGCAAAGCTGGGAGCAGCATCACTCAAAGGCTCGTTAGTTTGATGAAGTGGCAAAAGTGCCTCCAGCTCCCCTGGGTACTCCCAGCTCCGAAGCATTTACACATCCCAAGGGGATTCTGAAAAACACCACCAAGCCTTTAGGTACTGAATCACAGGCAACTATTTTGAATCTTTAATTTTTTTTCTATATTCTATTCTATGAGGGTGTCAGAACTAAAATATGGAATATGCTTTTCCCACTTGGTTCCTATTACTTGTAAAGCATTCAAAATCTTCCAGAATAAAATTACCTCTATGCCCTGCCAGGGAGCAGGCAGAGCTCCACGGAGTATCAAGGGAGTCCCTCTGCTGGTGTTGCTTTCCATTTTTAACCCAAATATAATCATAAAAATGACTAAATGTGAGACTGGAGCTGTACAGCCTTAGATTCAGCATTTATTTGTTATCATGTTCATCCCAGTGGAGTTTTACTGTGCTTTTATATTTATACAAAAAGTGGTGAAATATATTCCATAAATTAAGGAGTTCATTTTCAGGTGTGACGTATTCATCATCACCACCATCATCATCATCATCATCATGTGAGTTTGTTTTCAAACTTTGTTCATATGAGAGCAGCCAATTTGCATTTAGAAAAAAAAAATTGAGAGAGAAATGCTAAGAGAGGAGAGATGCAGGAAGCTGAATTCTGCCCTGAAATAATATCCCTTACTTCTCTAGCCCAACTGCACGTTTTCCATGGGGGGAAAGGCACTGAGGCACATTTAACCCCATAAACGCCTGACATTTCCCCTGGGTGGATTTGGGCCTGAGTCCTGACAGCGAAGAATTAAACAATTCAACAAAAAATACGTTTCTACTTTGTTCCAGTATTCGTTTGAGGCTTAATCACAGTTGCCAATGTGCCATTGCAGTGAATAACATTTTCATATTGAGTTATTTTACAGTTCCTACAGCGGTAAGGAATATCTTAGGGTACTAACTGATTGTTTTGGCTTTATTTATTGTACAGGAAAGCAATGACATTGAAAATATTGTATAAACAGCAAATACACTGAGCAGCAAAATCCCTACCCTGCATTATGAATTGAAATGACATTATTTTAAAACATTTGAAAAAAATCATCATAATTATATGTTCTCAACACAGAGACAAATTACCTATTATTTTAACATAATTAATTTGAGCTCAGAGCATTTCTGTTGCTGTGTGTGTCATTATCCATCAAAATGTTAAAAATTGGGGGTTGAATCTTTAAGTTTTTTCCTCCAAATCTGTAATTTGTTTGTCCCCACCTTCAATACCAGAAAGTTTTAATTACAGTTGGCATTTCAGTTTGTTGTCTGTCCCCTAGGCCACATTTCCAAGCTCACTTGGGATGTCCTGAACCAGGGCCTTCAGGAGAGAGCTCTCCCTCTTCAGTGACCTCAGGTTTGTAACCAAGTTTCTTTCTTTCTTTCCCTAGGATACAGATGGGTTTGGAGGGGTTTTTGCATCTTTATTGGTATATCCTGATCATTTATTCTGCATTTTTCTCTTTCAGACACCCCCCTCCATGTGGAAGGCAAAGGGAACAATGAATGGTGGTGTATTTCAAGGATCAGGGTTTGTTCTCCTGGCTGCCTGAGCAGGTACCTCTCTTCCCAGCACCTTCACAGGTTTGGGCTGTGTTTTCTGTGAGCTCAGGGTGGGATCTGCTGCTCCTGTGTGGTCTGGGGTGACAGGAGATGGATGGAAGCTCTGCACGAAGGCAAAATCCACCCATTTCTTGTTGTCCTGTCACCATGAGAGCACTGAGGCCACAGCTGTCCAAGCTGTGAGGGAAGGCCTGTCTGTGAGGCTCTGACAAGCTCTGACTTTTTTATGCCTCTGATTTCCTTCTCCCTTGTCCTTCATGATTGGCATTTGTCGTTTCTGGGCCTTGTTTGCTTGCACTGCACTTGTGGGGAGCCCGGAGCAGCGCAGTATTTTCATGTCAGCGGGGTTAAGGGTGAGGAACATTACACATGCACACTGATTTATGCCTCAGAGGCTGCAAATCGTGTCAAGTGTGATCTCAGCACAGCTCTGCTCCATGACTCAAGCGCTCAGTGCACTCTCAGACATCAATCCTGAGCCAGGCATGGGAGAGCTCCTGCAGAGCATCCTCAAAGTCCTGGGCTGGGAGAGTTATTAGTTATTAATGAGATAATAATGGTGTTTAATAATGGTGTTTGCAATGTTTGTGCCAAAGCCAGAATCCCATCATCACTGAGGTTGGAAACAACCTCCAAACTGTGCCCAGTGCCCATTCTGTCGACAGCCCAGAGCTCTGAGTGCCACCTCCAGGAATTCCCTGGACACCTCCAGGGCTGGGCACTCCCAACCTCCCTGCGCAGTCCCTGCCAAAGCCTGACCACCCTTTCTAGCAACAAATTCCTCCTGATGTCCACCCTGAGCCTCCCCTGGCACAACTTCTTATCCCGGCCCTTCCATAATTCTGTTTTGCCAGGCCATATGTCAGAAGCTCCTGTAGGCAGCCCATGGGTCTGAAACCTGCTGCTCTCTGCAGCAATTTCTTCAATATTTCAAGCTCTGAGTTGTGTTAGAGTCGGTGCCAGTGATCGGTTTTTCTCGCACTGACCATCCCTGTAGAACAGAGCTCACAGAGAGGGATCTGACAGTCACAATTCCCTTGGGACACCAAAGGCCTTGGCCCTCAGGCGCCTGCCCAGCCACTGCTGCTTCTGCTGCTTGTGCCTCTGCCACGACCTGAAAAACCTTTCCCAGCACACCCATTACCTAAATTCAGCAATCCCTACGAAAAGCATTAACTCGGCCCCACCTCACGTTCTCCCTGAAGGAAAAGAGCTGAGAATTCCCAGCAGCGTGCTGGGGAATTCCCGCGGTGGGCAGCACAGCACAGGGACTGAGCGGTGCCGTTTGCTCCTGAGCGAGCCTTTCTGCGGGACAGCAAGGAGGAGAGATGGAAAGGGTGCAGGATTCCTCTTTGCCATGCCACGGCGGCTTAGCTCATCTGAATTTGTGTACGTTAATTTAACACATCCCGTTAGTAGTGTCCTATTAATAACACAGCAAATAATGCACCAGCACACCGGGGTTCAGGCTGGGGCCGGGCACAGCTCTGGCGTTTGGGCATGGTTCTGGGCTCAGGCTGGGACCGGGCACGGCTCTGGGATTTGGGCAAGGCTCGGGGTTCAGGCTGGGGCTGGGCACAGTTCTGGGTTCAGGAGGCTGGGGCCGGGCACAGTTCTGGGTTCAGGAGGCTGGGGCCGGGCACGGCTCTGTGTTCAGGCTGCAGACTGGGCACGGCTCTGGGTTCACCGCCGCCGCTCCGCTGCCTCCCGGCCCTCCCTGCCCGGGCCGCTGACAGCCGGCACCGCCGCAGCCTCGCGGCCGCCACTGAGCATGCTCGGTTCCCGCACATCCGCCGGCGCCGGGCGGCCGAGCTGTGGGAGCGGTGCCGGTGCCGGCGGGCTCGGCCCGCGCAGGAGGCGGCGGCGGGGCCGCCATGAACCGCGGCGGGGCGGGGGCGGCGCCCGCCTTCCCCGGCCCCGTGCAGTGTAAGTGCTGCGCCATGCGCGCTCCGGGGCCCGCGCCGCGCCAGCGCGGGGGAGCCGGGGCCTGCCCGGGCCCCGAAACCTGAGTAGCGCATGAAACGGGCGGGAGCGGAGCCCGGGAACATGGCTGGGGGGCGGGGGGGGGGAACCCGGGAATCTGCGTGAGCGCCGGGCGGGCGGCACCGGGGGCAGCGGGGCCGGAGCGGGGTCAGGGGGGTCAGTGCGGCCGGAGCGGGGGTCCAGGGGTCCTGGGCGATGGTCCGTGCATCTCGGGGATGGATGCTCCATGGGTACGGGGCAGTGGTCCGTGGATCCTGGAGGATTGCCCACGTGGATTGTCCCCGCTCCATGGGCACTGCGTGGTGATGTCCGTGTGTCCCGGGCACCGATCCGTGCTCACTGAGTGCTGTCCGTATGTCCGGGGGGATTGTCCCCGCTCGCTGGGCGCTGTCCGTGTGTCCCCGGAGCGCTCCGTGCAGCGGTGCCGCAGCTAGCATGCCCCCGCGGGACCCCGAGCTCCCGGGGGCTGCATTTCCCGCCCGGGGTGCCCGCAGCTCGGGGCCCGTGGGCAGCGGGATGTCCCTGTGGCACCCGGAGCGGTGTCACCCATCACCGCGCCGTGTCCCCGCAGTCCCCGGCAGCACCACGGTGCTGGTGGAGCTGACCCCCGACATCCACATCTGCGGCATCTGCAAGCAGCAGTTCAACAACCTGGACGCCTTCGTGGGGCACAAGCAGAGCGGCTGCCAGCTCACCAGTGCCACGGCCGGCGCCACCAGCACCGTCCAGTTCGTGTCCGAGGAGACCGTGCCCAGCACACAGGCTCAGAGCAGCAGCAGGACCATCGCCTCCGAGACACAAACCATCACAGGTACCCAAAGCTTCACAGGCACCCCCAAACCATCGCAGGTATCAAAGCTTCACAGGTGCACAAACCGTCATAGGTACTCCCAACCCTGCACAGGTACCCCCAAACCATCACAGGTACTCAAATCTGCACCGGTACCCAACCATCACAGGTACCCAAAGCTTCACAGGTGCACAAACTGTCACAGGCACCCCCAAACCTTCAAAGGTGCCCAACCCTGCACAGGTACCAAAACCATCACAGGTATCCCCAACACATTACACGTGCCCAACCCTGCACAGGTACCTCCAGACCTTCGCAGGTACTCCCAACCCATCAGAAGTACCCCCAAACTTTCACAGGTACCCAAACCTTCACAGCTACCCAGCCATCATAGAGGCACAAACCTTCACAGGTATCCAACCATCACAGGCACCACCTGCCAGGTGCCAGCCCTCTGTCCCTGTGTCCCCATCACCCAGCCGAAATAACAGTTTTCACATCAGTTGTCACGTAACTAAGGAAATTAAATAGTCCTGTGCTGCTTTCTTGGATTTCTTCTAACAATAGTTGCTTAATTTGCTAATTGAGGTACAAGTTCTCTCAGAGAATTGCTCAAGTCTATTGTGTTGTGGAACCAGCTTGTGCAAATTAATTAGAATTGTCGATACTTATGAAAAATACTGAAATTACTATGCATTTTATTTTTTTAAGAGTGCTCTAGATGGAAAACACACACAGAATTGCTGTCAGGCACCCATCCAGGCCTTTTTATGTGAGAACACTGCATTCCCTAACATTGCTCCCTCAACTAATTGGCAGGAAAAATATTACTCAAAATTTCTGCCTGCGAAGATTCAAGTGAGGTCCTGATCCTGGAGACATTTAAATAAAATTAGGATCTTGTTCCGTGTGTGAAGGTTTGCCCTTCTATATATAGTTTTGTTTTATTTTGGTGTGGGACCTTGCTAAACCCCAAATTATTTGACTCTAATTTGGATAGACAGGTTAAGGCAGGGAATCTGGAAGAGCAGTGAAACAAACTGAATTCAGGGCCCACTTCCAGGAATTTTTGTATTATAATCCCTCAACTCAGTGTGGCTTTTGGGTGAGTCATTTTTCTGCTTCATATTTACTCATCTTTAAAATGAGGACAGTTCTATCCATTTGCCCTTTTGGGCTATAGTGTTGGTTAATTGATTTAAAAGCTGTTACTTTGGCTGAGATATTTCCACCTGTTATTCTTGTGAGTAACAGCTAAAAACAGTAGAGTTGAAAGAGGCTGAACTTTTTTAACAATTACAAAAATAATTTGTGTGATGCCTTTTGACAACATTTGCCATATAAATAGTGATATTTTTTTCTCATTTGGGCTGTAACACAGACAGAGTTGAAAAACAAATATATCTTTATTTGGAAGAGAAAAACCTTTTTCCTTTCCTCCTCCCCCAGGTAAAGAGCAACCCAGAAACAGGAATGTTGCTGGAAAAAAAAAAAAAACAGAAAAGAGAATTTATTAAACTAGGCAATTATTAGACTTTTTTTAAATCTGATTAGAGAAGTTAATGCTCTCTCATGAAGTTTTTTGTGTGTTTAGTTTCTGCCCCAGAGTTTGTTTTTGAGCATGGCTACCAAACCTACCTGCCCAGCGAGAGCACGGAGCCTCCAGCTGCTGCTGTCGTCTCCACACCACCAAAAGCAAGGTCCAAGAAATCCTCCTCCTCCCTGCCCCTGAAGAAACTCAGCTGCCTGTACCCAGGTGAGATGGGATTGCACCATTTGAGTGTGGAGAGCTTTCCTCTAGTGGCACACAGGAGGTTGGATGCCTGCGGCAGTTCTGGAGTGAGCTGCCTCTGAGGGGAAGCGTTAGAAAACCCAAGTTCACGGGTGGGCTGGTCACTGTTTTAAGCAGATGTGAGTAAACAAGATGAGGTATTAACTTTCTGTTAACAGTGAATTTTAAAGAAAATGCTGTTGAAAATAAACACGTCCAGAATACGGTAATGTACTTTTATTATTTGCTAGATTTTCCTTGAATTTAATGATCTTTGTCCTCCTGTTTTCAGGGTGCCAGTTCAAGACTTCCTATGGTATGAAGGATCTGGAACGTCATCGGCGAACGCACACAGGTTTGTGTTCCTATATTTGCTTTTGAGTTGGTTTCCTCCTTTCAGCTTTTTCACAAAAGCCATTTTCCTATGAAGTAATGTCTCCATAAACAGCATGTAGACATGTCTGTACTTTCTAGCATTGTCCTGGCCTGTGCCTAAGGAACTGCCTGCTGGGGACATGCCCTGTCAGGCACAGCTGAGAACACTGGAGGTTGATTTGAGGCACAGTTTAACTTCTGGGTGCACACCATGAGTTTATCAGGGTGCAGTGTGGTGGGAGTGCACACTGCTTTGCTCTTTATATTAAAGCAGTTCCATGATTTTAGCTCCCAGTTTCAGAGTTGCAAAGGGCGAAGGCTCCGAAGGCCTTGCTGTTTGTTGCAGCTACACCCTACAAACGAGTCCTTTTCGTGATCAGTCTGTGCTTTCTGCTTTACCACACGCCCTCCCGTGCCCAGGGCTGAGTGTGAGTGCTGCTCTTGCAGGAGACAAGCCCCACAAGTGCGAGGTGTGCAGCAAGTGCTTCAGCCGCAAGGACAAGCTGAAGATGCACATGCGCTCGCACACGGGCGTGAAGCCCTACAAGTGCAAGCACTGCGAGTACGCGGCGGCCGACAGCAGCAGCCTCAACAAGCACCAGCGCATCCACTCCAACGAGCGCCCCTTCAAGTGCCAGATCTGCCCCTACGCCAGCCGCAACTCCAGCCAGCTCACCGTGCACCTGCGCTCGCACACAGGTGGGGCTTTGCTCATATCCATGCCACTAAGGGTTGGAAGGTCACGGAGATGATTTTAACTCATGTATAGGTGTTCAGATACCCAACAGGGATGATTTGAGTTCCCAATGAGTGCCCCTTCAAGTGCCAGATCTGCCCCTGTGCCAGCTGCAACTCCAGCCAGCTCACTGTGCACCTGCGCTCGCACGCAGGTGGGGCTTTGCTCATAGCCATGGCTCTAAGGGTTGGAGGGTCGTGGAGGTGATTTTAAGTCATGTATAGGTGTCCAGATCCTCAAAAGGGATTATTTGAGTTCCCATTGAATGCCCCTACAAGTACCAGATCTGCTTCTAAGCCAGCCGCAACTCCAGCCAGCTCACCGTGCACCTACGCTTGC
Source organism: Ammospiza caudacuta (assembly GCF_027887145.1). Lineage (NCBI taxonomy): Eukaryota > Metazoa > Chordata > Aves > Passeriformes > Passerellidae > Ammospiza > Ammospiza caudacuta. Next base: position 18,401,897 of record NC_080607.1, read on the forward strand.
ACACAGGTGGGCTTCTGCTCTGGAAGGGTCAGAGGATCACAGAGATGATTTTAAGTCATGTATAGGTGTCCAAAAGGGATTATCTGAGTTCCCAGTGAGTGCCCCTACAAGTTCCAGACCTGTCCTCACAGCTCCAGCCAGCTTCTCGTGCACCTGCGCTCGCACAAAGGTGAGGTTGTGCCCTTCTAACTTAGGCAGGTGAGCCCTGAGTGAGCACCTGGGAATGCTCATGGCTGTCTGGTATTTCCAGCAGAATTAGATTTCTGTGCCATTCAATATTCCAGTTGCTGGGAAGGGATTTTAGACTAACCTTTCTTTTTGGCATTTCAGTCTGTTGCATCTTAAGCAATGGAATTTTGCTAAAACTCAAGCCTTAGTTTTGTTGCTTCTTCTATTTTTCCAAAATTTATCTTCTTTTCAAAGCTGTTATGCACACACCCAATTTTAGGAGAAAAGTAAGACCGGTATGTAGAATATATTTCTTATTTGAATTAAATTAATAATACTCTAGAAGGTGAGTGTAGTGCCCATTGCTCAGAGCGAGATCATCTTCACTTGTTGAACTAATCACTAAACGTTAGCTTCCTGTGAGACTACTCTTAGAATTAGTAATTCTGTGGTCAGACACAAATTTTTATCTAAATCCTGGCAGTGTCAGTTAGGGATGGGCAGAAATGTAAAGAAATACAGAGTAGGCCACTCTTTAAACAAACAGAATTTTTTGTTATATTCTTTTTCATATATATTGTGCTACCCTGTATATGACAATTAAGTCATTGAAATATGAACTGTGCCTTCATCAGCAAAGCAGATAAAAATTCAGTGGCTGAGTGTGCAGCTGAGGCTGTAAAATAAACTAGATGAACAAACAGTGCATCTTCATTAATAAAGTCTGTTTAATACAGATAGTACACCATGTATCTCAATTATTAAACAGATACATGGATTAGCACAGTAGGCCACAACTCGATTTGAAAAATATGCAGCTAAACCTATGACATATGTAGCTGGATAAGCAAATTATGCAAAATTATACAGCTCTCACAAACTCTATAAAATATTAACTTCTAAAATAAATCAGCCATTTGCAGTTTGATTATTAAAGAGGATAAATGTTTCTTGAACTAAATACACTTTCTTTTTCCTCCTTTCACCAAAAGTGTCTTAGAACCTAAAAACACAATTCTTCCACTTGTTCAAAATAATGCCTACCTAAGGACTTCATCCTTTGGTGAAAAATTCAGAGAACTGTATTTTTAGATTTAAGAAAGAAAAGGGAGTAGTTATTTAGTTAGGTTGCTAAGTATGCTTTGGATTCTTTTTTAATGGCCTTAGAACAGCCTCACTGGAATTGATTAGGGATTAGCAGAGCTCCACCTTAACGTGGTCATGGATATAGTGACGCCAGCCTGCAGATACAGAAAATGCAAAATAATGGGTTTAGATCTGAGTGTGTCAGACCAGGCGATGATCCTGTGTCATGAAATTTCTCTTGACTTTGAGAACATGTTGAGAGTAGGGACTCCATCTCAGCAGTGGCTCCTGCAGTCCCCTGTGTAACCCGTGCCTCCCATTGGCAGGAGATGCCCCTTTCCAGTGCCAGCTGTGCCCCGCCAAGTTCAAGATCAACTCGGACCTGAAGCGGCACCTGCGGGTGCACTCGGGGGAGAAGCCCTACAAGTGCGAGTTCTGCGAGGTGCGCTGCGCCATGAAGGGCAACCTGAAATCCCACATGCGCATCAAGCACAGCACGGAGAACACCCTCAAGTGCCCCGAGTGCGACTTCCAGTGCGGCAACAAGACCAGCCTGCGGCACCACATCCGCAGCCACCAGCCCGAGCAGCCCGTCAAGTGCTCCGAGTGCAGCTACTCGTGCTCCTCCAAGGCGGCCCTCAAGGTGCACGAGCGCATCCACGGCAAGGAGCGGCCCTTCAAGTGCGACCTGTGCAGCTTCGACACCAAGCAGCGCAGCAACCTCACCACCCACGTCCGCAAGGCCCACGGCGACAGGGCCAAGGGCGGCAAGCGCTCGCCGGACAAGAAGGAAGGGGAGAGGCCGAAGCAGGGCGGCTCCAGGCAGGTCGCCAAGCTGGACGCCAAGAAGGCCTTTAAGTGCGACCTGTGCGACGCGTCCTTCGTGCGGGAGGACTCCCTGCGCAGCCACAAGAAGCAGCACAGCCTGTACAGTGGCTCCAAGAACGGCGAGCTGGCCGTGCTGCAGCTCCAGATGGATCCCGGCCGCCAGCCCGGCGCCCCCATCACCGTCAGCCACCTCCAGGTGCCGCTTCAGGCCGCTCAGGTGGCCCCGTACAACGAGGGCAGAGTCAAGATCATCGTGGGCCACCAGGTGCCTCCCCAGGCCAACAGCATCGTGCAGGCGGCCTCGGTGAACGTGGTGCCGCCGGGGCTGCTGGGCGCGGGCCAGGAGGAGGTGCTGGGCGGGGGCCGCCTGCAGCTGCTGGGCCAGGTCAGCGTGCTGGCCCCAGCCACAGGGAGCACGGGGGACACGGGCCCGGGGGCAGAGCCGGCCGTGCTGCTGACCGCCCACGAGCAGGGCGAGGGCACCGCCCTGCACCAGGCCCTGCTCCCCGGGGCCGCCCCCGGCCATGAGCCCCCTGCCGGCCAGGCCTTCATCGCCGGCTCCGGCATCAGCTGCTCCGACCTGGAGGGGCTCAACGCCCTCATCCAGGACGGGGCAGCGGAGGTGACCGTGGTCAGCGATGGTGGGCAGAGCATCACCGTGTCCACGGCTGCTCCTCCTCCCCCCATCTTCTCGTCCTCATCCCACTCTGAGGGCCCCAAGCAGAGCTACTCCATCATCCAGAGCGGGGCTCACACAGCCCTGCTGTGTCCCGCAGACTCCATCCCTGATTAGGGGCTGCTCTGGGCACGGGGGTGTTCTGGACTCAGGGGCTGCTCTGGGCTTGGGGGCTGTTCTGGACTCAGGGGCTGCTCTGGGCTTGGGGGCTGTTCTGGACTTAGGGGCTGTTCTGGATTTAGGGGCTGTTCTGGACTCAGGGGCTGCTCTGGACTCAGGGGCTGTTCTGGACTCAGGGGCTGCTCTGGGCACGGGGGTGTTCTGGACTTAGGGGCTGTTCTGGACTCAGGGGCTGCTCTGGACTTAGGGGCTGTTCTGGACTCAGGGGCTGCTCTGGGCACAGGGCTGCTCTGGGCACTGCTCTCTCCTGGGGCAGTGCTGAGACTGAACACAGGATTTGTCCTCCAGAGCCAAATACCTTCCACGCTGTGTTTGTCTGTACACTGAAGCATCTTGTGTGTGAGGAGGAGGAGGAGGAGGGTTTGTTTGTATTTCTGTATTTCTGTGCCTCTGCTGCAGTCAGAGGCCCTGCTCCTTGGGAAGCAGCTGCTGCCAGTGTCCCCCAGCAGTGACACCCCCACGTATGGCTCCTATACTGTGCTGCCTGAAGAAGAAATCCTCTCCTTGTGCTGAATTACCTCCAGAGCAGCCTTGTTGTTCGATGCACAGATGAAAAGACAATAACCTGAGCCCGTGTGGAGTTTGCTGGACTGAGGTCTCGGTTCTGTGCTCTGTGTGCATTCAGTGCTCCTGGCTGGGCTCTGAGGAACCTCACTGCTGCTCCAGCCCAGGTGAAATCCGAAGGGCTGCTCCTCAGTATCTGTAGAATCAGTAGCCCCTGGCACTTGAGATGCTGGTGCAGAGAGCAGGTGATTGTTTTCAGAAAGTAAAATAATTTGTCCCTCTGTCAGTGGTAACTAACTCTGTTAGCAGCAACACAGATCCACTCTGGCGTGGTGATGGCTGTCAGAGTGCCTGTGGGTTAAAGAGCAAAACAACGGGAAATATATTTTTTATAAACACTACTTCCCCTTTGTTTTTATTTTGATGCTGCCTCTTGGGAGTTGCATGGGTGGTAAAGGTGTGTTACAGTTTGGGTCTTCTTTTCACGTTAATTTAAATTTTTTTTTAATCTTCTAATCCAAGGTTTTTCACTCCAGCAGAAATTCAGGTTGGATCACAAGGAGATGGTAATTTATTATTATATTTAAATAATATATCTATTAATTTATTAACTATAATTTATTTTCTTGATATAATTAAACAAATTAATCAGTTTGTAGTTTAAACAAATTAATCAGTTTGTGGAGTAAATATTATTAATTAATAGTGAATTATTAATTCTTATTTATTAACTATATTTATATTATTTATTATGGACATTTCTCTGATGAAAGACTCCCGGGCTGTACTTTGAACTATGCAGTTGCCCGTGCACAGGTAGCACAGACTGAAAGCAGTGAATTTGCCCATCCTCAGTGGTGGAGGTGAACTCTGCAGGCAAGCTTTCCTCAGCTCCCGGTGTTCCTTGTCATCCATAGGTGGTGCCAGAGGCCCAGGGAAGCTCTGGAGTGTGCTCTGGCTCCTGGATGAGATTTCCTCTTTAACACTTCCCTGTAAAAACATTGCAAAATTCAGCTTTTTAAGACGTTAGGAAAGCTCAGCTGTAAAAGTCTCACTTAAGAGAAAAAGTTGCAGATAAAAAAATGCCCAAACTTTTCTGCAAGAAGCAGATCTGTGGCCAAAACCTAACCTCACAATTCATGTAAAATTGATAATATTTTGCTCCCTGGTAATGAATTTCACCCTGTACAGGTGTCGGGCACTACAGGAATGATAACACCCGAGGGATTTTGGCAAAGCTGCAGGTTTGCAGTGCAGTTTAGCTGTGCTTCCCTTGGCCAGGAGTGTCCACCCCAGTCCAGAGCCACCCTGAAGATGGCACAGCTCTGTTATCTGCACTGCAGCTGCTCAGGAAGCCTCGAGAACCTTCTTGAGTAGGAAACCAGTAGATCTGTCATATTGTAGAGACTCACCTTGGTGCTGGGCCTCAGAGATAAACAGGAAAGATAAGGAAATGGTGTGAGTGAACAGGCAGAGCTTAGTGCTGCTGCTCCAGCCTGGTGTGGCTGATTGCATCATGTGAACAATCTAGAGGCTTCTTCCTGGACCCTGAGAAAAACCAGCTGAGAAGCGAGGCTGACACGGGGGCGATTTCTTTTCAATTTTCCCTTCCAATATTCTGGCTTGATTTCTGTGTGTGACAGTAATGGTCTGTGTGGTTTGGAGCTGGCAGCAGCAGATTGTTTTAATCTCTGATGTTCACTTAATACATTCTTCATGTTATCAGCAGAACCATCCCAGGAGGGAGCCTGGTAATTCAGAACAAGTGTCTCCTGTAGAGCTCTCCTGCTTCTGAGCACATGGTAAATAAATCCCATCCCTCCCTCCTTGAGGTCTGCCACGGCCTCAGAGCTCTGGAGCAGGCTGGCTCTTTCCAGGACCAAATACTGGGATGGATTTTTGTTCCTGCTGCCTGGAGATCCCCAAGCTCCCCTGGTAAGTGCTGGGCCCAGGAGCAAAGCTCAGTGTTCCAGTGCTGCCCACCCAGCACAGCCCTGGCTCCCAAGGGAAGTGTAAATTTGGATATCCCACCCCAGAACAGCCCTGGCTCCCAAGGGAAGGGACAATCTGGATATCCCACCCAGCACAGCCCTGGCTCCAGAGGGAAATGTAAATTTGGATATCTCACCCAGCACAGCCCTGGTTGCTAGAGGAAGGTGTAAATGTGGATATCTCACCCAGCACAGCCCTGGTTCCTAGAGGGAGGAGTAAATTTGGATACCCCACCCAGCACAGCCCTGGCAGGCTCTGCTCTCTGCCCAGGTTTTTCCCAGATTTCCTCAGGGCTCCCAGGTGTGGGTTTATGGTGTGTCACAGCCTTCCTCCTCTCTGAGGATGAACTTCAGCCTGCTCAGAGATCTGAGGTTAAACTGGGCAGGCAGAGGTGCAAAACCTGCGTGCATTTCCAACAAACCAACCCCAGCCCTTGGGCCTTCCCAGCCCTTTGGGGTTTGCTGCTGTTCCTGACGCTGCTTTTTAAAGCCAGACCCGCTTCCACATAGCTGATCCTCCAGCAGACCTGCTGAAACGTGCTTTTCTGCCGTGCTTTTGTGAGGCAGGAACACAACAGGAAAAAATGCTGAAGAATAATGTGTTGGGACCCCTTTAACTGTGTTTTGGGGAGGCTGGTTCTGACTGAGCCCCAGCTCAGTGTTCCTGGTGGGGTTGGAACAGCATGGGATTAAACCTTATCAGTGGTGCTGTATCTTTTAGGTGGTTTTGATAAAAACTTTAACTGTTATTTGAATCAAAATGGGAGATTCCCGCTCCAAACCAGCCTCAGGTGTCCCATGCAGGGGGGATTCCTTGATATGCCCAGGAAGCACTCCTGGCTGAGGGGATGGGACCAATCCCCCACCTCAGATGAGGCCCAAAAGCAGCAGAACCTGGCCCAAAGCTGGCTCTGTTGGGAGCTGGGGGAAAACCAAACTTGTATTGAATACTCGTGGGGCTTGCAATTGAAAAATTGTAACCAAAATATTTCCCAATCATTTTGGGAATGAGCTCTCTGTTACTGCTGTCATCTGACTGCACTGGGAAGTACCTTCTGGTGTGGGGTTTAAAATGTCAGAGACATGCCAAGATATTTTCTCTAAATACAAAGAACAGGGGAAAGGCTTGGGTTTGGTTTTTTTTTGTTTTTTTGTTTTTTTTTTTTTTATTTAGATACCTTTGTTTTATTCTGTATTTCTGATTCTTTATTTGTGTTTGAAGTCAAAGCATAGTCAGTCATTCTTTTTGCACTGTGCTATTCTGGTAGCTGCAAAAATATTTTCTGTGTCCTCAATGGCAAGACCTCTATCCTATAATTTCAGGAGTATTGACTGGCTACTCTAATGGCTTTTTACATCTCCAGTTGGAAAATCTTTAGCCTTGATATTTAAATTTTAAGAAGAGAAACCAATATTGTTACAAGAAGCTGACGTCTCCTGTCACTTCCCTAGTGACCTTTCATGAGGTGATAAAGGTTTCTATAGTGACCCGAGGAAATGATGTCTCAGGTATCAGCGTGAATTAAAAGTCTGTGGCAGGAAAAGCTTTCTTTTCTCTGTCTCTCAGGTATCAGTTCTGCTTTGTCTTTATTCCAGTGCCTGAGCATGGAGAAGGACTCATAAAACATCCAGTATTTGGTTACAGGGCTGTCTTTAGAGGCTTCACAATGTTGTAGGGAAGGAAAAGCAGCCATGGCAAAGCAGAGGTGGGTTTTTACAGGCTGTGTCCATGGCACCACTGAATTCTGTACCTGTGGGATCAGCCAGTTCTTTCCACCAGCCTCAGGAGCTGTGTTTGCCTCTCTAGATCCAGGAATTGTCACTGACTGCAGATTCAGCTTTGACAGAGGTGTTTATGTTCCTCGATTCAGACCTTGTGTAAACTTACCTTTAATTCTGAAAGTGAAAGCTCTGGTTAGTGAGAGTGGCTGCATTTTGTAGGTAAAAGTTGAACTTGATCTGGGAAATAATTAACTGAGGGCCTGCAGAGTGCTTTGAGGTATTTTTATTTGGTTGTTGTCTTTTGGTTTGGTTTTATTTTAAAGGCACAAGGATGCATTTGTGCCTTCTTGTGCTGCTGGGTGAAACAACCTGTTATCAATGTCTTCCAGTTTATCTACCCTGATGGGAGACGCCTAAAAAAGCCTTGGAGAAACCTCCAGCGTTTTCAGCTTGAGTTTCCCATTGATGTCCTCCGAAGTGAAGGAAAGCTGATAAATCTCTGTGCTGTCTGTGCTGGCAGGGTTGAAATCAAGGCTGGCCCTGGTCCCTGGTGCTCTGAGCTGTCAGACAATTTCCCATCACTTTCCTCCCCAAGCCCTGGGCCAGCAGAGGCAGAGCAAGGCCAGCCCTGAGCTCTCACCTCCTCTGCCTGGTGCTTGTATTTGCACTTTCTACATGTCAAACTGAAGGAAAAATCCTCCCCACGCCTTTTCCTAGCACAGCTCTCAGCTTCCTCCTCCCAAAGTGTGGCTGCACTTCCTGCCATAATTAATTACTGGCCATAATTCATTATTCCATCAGCAATATCAGTACATCAGCTATCATTCTATCAGTGTTTGCACTGGAGCTGTGCTGCTGGACTCCCCACCTGCAGAAGGTGCCTCACAAGGATATGGTGAGCATGGGAATAACTTGGATACCTCAGTGATGAGCCAGATGCAAATTCCCAGATAGATCCTGGAGATAGTCACATCTCCTGATGGCCCAGAGGAAAATCTGAAAGAACAGGAATGCATAAAGCTCCGCTGCATAATGCATGGCAGTCATAATTAATAGATTAAAGTTCTTTGTGAAACATGCTTTTTTATTCTAATAAAGGGAAGGGACTACAAATGGTGACGCAGTTTGAACAGAGCAGCAATGGGAGATGCCATGTTAGAGTTGTAAAGCTAAAGAGGTGATAAAAATGTACCTCAGGTTTAAATTTTTACAAGGCTGATGTAAGACTTATTACCTTAAATAGCAGCACTTTTCCTTGTCTCTGGGCACGCTGGATCCTTCTGGCTCTCAAAGTACATGAAATTGCTGGGGCATTATTAAAAACTTGCTGCTCGGTTCTGCCTAAAAAGTTCAGGATTCATCCTTTGAATCACTTTGCCTTAACAATGTTAAATTTTGCTTTTGTTGTAAAATCATGCAGATCAGCCATTGATAGAACTTTAATTGGCTGGGGATGCTCGTGATTTTTTTCCTTTTAAGAAAAAAAAAAGCCTGCCAGCAAAATTGCTTTTTGGTGATGACTCTGCTTGAAAAGTGCTCTGCAGGGGCCCATTCCCAATTGATTATCTTTCACAGCTAATAGCTTCAAAGGCTATTTGGTGGACAGTCCAGTTTTACATTTAAATGTAAATCTCGATAGCCTTGACAGACTGATGGTCAGAAAAAAGAAAGGTAAAACCAGTAAAATGGATGTACAGCTGCTATAACTTTCACCAGCTCCTCCAGGGGCAACTGCAGTGAAATTTAAATGGTTGCAGTCTCACAAAGCTCTTGGGAGGGGATGGAGGGTGGGAATTCCCTGGGATGCAGCATTAATAAGGTGTCGAGTGGCCTGGCAACCCTAAAAGTTCAGTGTGGTGTCAGTGGCTCCCATTTGTGCTGCCTCTGGGGTCAGGAGGGGAGTTCAGAGCTCTGGAGCCACCTGGGCAAAGGCAGACCTTGGATGGAGCCAGGGCAGGGGACACACCAGGAATGGCTCAGTCCTGCTGGCCTGGGCACGGCAGAGGTGCCACAGCCCCTGGGACCAGGGGGCTGCCTGAGTGCAATCTGAATTCTCACAGCCCTTAAATCCCAGATCACTGGGTTGGAAGAGACCTCCAGGACCATCCAGCCCAGCCCCAGCACCTCGGGCAGACCCTGGTACCCAGTGCCACGTCCAGGCTGTTTACAAACTCAGGGATGGTGACTTCACCACCTCCCTGGGCAGCCATTCCAGAACTTTCACTTTTCTGGAAAAAACCTTTTCCTAATATCCAAAATTTCCTAATATCCAACCTAAATTTCCCTCAGCATAGCTTCAGACTCACCGGAGTGACTGCTAACCCTAACTCTCATCCTCCCTGGCAGAAAGGGGGACAGGGAGCTCCTCAGCCCCCAGACACCTCAGCAGCTCTGAGGAGGGGCCTTTGGGCCTTTTTCCTCATTTTTAATCTTTGTTGCCATGGAAACAGAGCACGGACACTCACTGCTCCTTCCCCCTGCCTGCTCCTCAGGGCCAAACAAGTCCAGAATTTTCCAGGCTCCCAAAGGAAGGGAAAATGAGGGAGAGGAAGGGAGAATGGTCAGTGTAGAACGCATGGAGAAACTGGAGATCAAGGAGGGAATGTCTGTCTAAGGAAAAGAGAAAAGTGGTTCAGGGGTACCCGGGGATGGGGAGGTGTTTGTCTTGGGAAAACACCCCTTGTCCCCTACTGCCATTTTCCTATGGATTTCTGGAATCTTCTGCATAAAGTAAGAAAACAAGAGAATGCTTTTATTTAAATGAAGTTTAAATTCCACTCCAGTGGCACAATATTCCTGTGCAGTGGAGTAAAGGACACCTAAACATTTTTAGTTTTTCTTCTTCATCTTTTTCTTTTTTTCTTTCCCCTCTGGATGCTTTTTGTTGGGTTTTTGTTGTTGTTTTGGAGTGGTTTTGTTTGTTTTTCTTTGTTGTTGTTGTTTAACTTGGTTTGGGGGTTTTGGTTTTTTTTTTTTGCTTTCAACTTCTACAGCTCCATAAATCCTCTGCACCAAATCCCAAACTGCCTCAGGAGTGCTGTCCAGCACATTGATCGTGGCAAAATGGGATCAAACCCAGGCCAAACCCACCTGCCTTTTATTTGTCCTTCAGGGCAGCACCATAAATTAACAATGATGTGAAATTGTCAGTGAAATCATCTCCTCCTTCCAACACCAAATTCATAAAAATGCAGAGGACACGTTTAGCAAAAACTGACACTTGTTCCTCCTCCCCCTGCTAAATTCACTGCCCCATTTTTTATTTAATGAGGATGCACAAGGCAAGAATCAGCAGAGCAGAGACCCCATCAGCCATGTGGAGAAGGTTTGTGCCAGGCAGAGCTCAGGGGATGGGATGGGATGGGATGGGATGGGATGGGATGGGATGGGATGGGATGGGATGGGATGGGATGGGATGGGCAGGATTTTGAGGGCAGGCCTCCAAAGGAAGGTGGGCACAGGGAGGAAAGCCCAGCTGGCCCCTTGCAGCTGCTGCAGAGCTGTGGCAGCAGAGTATTCCAATGAGAATTAATCCCCTTTTCCTCCCCAGGTAGGTAAGTCTGAAATAACAAACCCAGCTCTCAATCCAGCAGCTGTGAAAAGGGAGGATCCATAAAACCCATGGGCAGAAACACAAGTTTCTGGGTGTATTAAGCTCTGAATAAATTATCCATGTAGCCACTGAACTTTGCAGTGATCTTTCCACTCACTTCAGGTCAGATCCCTCCTTCAAATCTGCTTTGTGAAATTACTCTGGTACAGAAACCAGAAACTTGACTTGTTCTTCCACCTTTTGGCAGTTTCCTGCTCTGGGCTCAGCTTTCACCGAATTATTCCAGAGGCCTTTGGCCCATTGGTGCAGAACTGGTCAATTTGCATGTGCAAATTTCTATTCTTTGCCCTGTCTCTGTTCCATTGTGTGAGTTCAGTTTTGCATTTGGTAAATAGAAATATTTTGTATTTGGAGAAAAAACTGGGCCACACACACAAATCTTCTGTTTACTACAAGTAACAGCAAGTAGTAAACAAAAAAATAAACAAACATGTTCCCCATTAAATCAGTATTAATTCACACAGAAAATCCACTTCTTCAAAGGTTTTCCCTTTTGTGCCTGTCCATGTTATAAAGATGTTAATTTCTTTAAATCCCAAGGACTATCATTGTTTTAGCTCATATTTAGACACAGAGACTGTACCATAAAATTAAGAACATTCCTCCCTTCTGCATTGTTATTAGAGGGAAAAAATTTACAAAGCAGAATTTCCTTGAGGGGGACTTCCCCAAAACTTTTACATTTGTAAACATTTAAGAGTGGTACACAATTTAAATATCGAGTATAATTTCCTGTATTCATGCTGGGTAAAAATCTGGGTGTTGATTACTTTTGTGTGAGCTGTTTTTTCTGAAGGAGCACGGTATCACTGAGGCAATCAAAGCAGTTTGGGGCATGGGGCTGTTTAGCATCCTGCTGATGAGTTATGCCATCAATACCAAACTGATTTCCAAGATAAACCCGACTGAGGCATAACAAAGCCCGAGTGATGGCCAACTGTGCTTATGTGATCATCTTACAGTGGTTACACAGCTCAGAGCCGCTTTTATCAGCGGCCTGGTGATGCATTTATTGTGGCCTTTGCAGAGAAAAGGATTCAATTAAAAAGGCATCGTGGTGTTATCAGCCAAATTCTTCAGCTTGGCTCCTGGTCGTGAAAGCAGTTACTCAGTTTACACCGAGTGAATCGAAGAAAAATGGAAGCAGGAGTGATTTGTTAGAAAAGCAAATAGATGTGGGCACAGTTGCAGGAGGAGGACGTGAGCATCTCCCATGGACAAACAGCTGCTAATCTTATCAATGCACAGATGCCTCCGTGCTGCATTTAAAAGCAAGCTGCCTTTATTCCAGCTCCCACTCCATTGAAATCTGCTATAAATACCGACTTTATAACACTGACCCAATGTATAAATTGCTCAGTTCAAAAGAAAAGCTTTTTTGGAGGAAGGGGGGACCGGAGTAAACGCAGTGTGTTGTAAAAGCTAAGTGGTTTTATTGGCACTTTAAAATAGCCTTTCTGCTGGACTCTGTCAGCTCTGATTATATATAACAACGCTGGTTATGTATTAAAAATGTGTGTCAATAGCTGTGGTAGCACTGTGATTTGTCATTTGTGTGCCAGAGGTCCCAACAGGCTCGATTGACAAAATGTGGCCATGGCTCACAGGGAGCACATGGGGGGATGTGTTTGGCTGGTGAGTTGATAAAAGAGGAGCTATCTCAGTGATTTAATTGAGAAACTTCATGGAAATGCCACTGCAGGCTGCTCTTGCCCACTTCTCACAGCCCTCCCCTGATGCCAGCAGGGCAGGAGCTCCTTGCAGCAGTTTGTCAATCAGGTGATGAATTAAACCTCGAGTAAAGAGTAAGGACAAGGGAATTCCTATTTACGCAGGACGTGCAATGCGTGCCCTCATAGGCAGAGCTGTGAGCTGCTGCTCCCAAAGCACCTCTGCAGAGGGAGGTAAGGTGTATTTGTGTTACGCCTTGTGTTTTCCACTGGCTCAAAAGCACCAGACATTTTTTGTGTGAGAGTACAGCCAGGATGGAGCCACTCAGACATCTCATCTCTCCTGGACTCCCTGAATAAGCAGCACTGAAAGCAAGCTGGATCCAAATAGCTTCCACAGAGCAGCCAGGCTTTTCAAAGCCTGCTTTCAAGGCAGGAGCGGATATAAAACAGGGAATAAAGCCTCCCTGCACTGGCCACGAGCAAAGCTGTCCTCAGGCAGCAGGTGTGGAGCCTGTTCTGTGCAGGGAGGGCAACCTCTGCTTTTCAGCAGCTTGTTCAGCCTGCGTGTGAGCTCACAGGCTGGGAAATGAAACATCCCCCAGGACAGCTCCCCCTTTGAATCCTCCCAGCTGTATCCTACATAAATTACGCTGTGCTGAGACTGGAGGAAGTAATTTAATGCTGGAGCTCTGCAAAGGCTCTGGCTGCTGCTCGTGCTGAGGTGTAGCTGTGTTACGCATTACAGACAAACAGGGACTTTTGGAGACCCCCCCTGTTCCTCGGAGTCTCCCACGGGGGTGGGATCAGTGAGGTTTTGTTGATAATTGCCGAGTACTTTGGGTTTTTTCAGACCATCCTCAGCTGAAGGCAAAGCCCAGAGGATCACCCAGCTGCTCCTGGTCCTGGCTGAGCTGCTGTGGCCCACAGGCCACAGGTGGAGAACATTCCCTTCCTCCTTTTCTTGGGTATTCCAGCTCCACCAGCCCCAAAACCGCCTCAGGTGCATCCTCCAGGCCTGGGCAGTTCTGTGTGAGAGAGCTGCTCGCTGCTTTGCTGCCCTCCGGGGCACCACCCGTGTGCTGTCTGCAGTGCTTTCTGCAGCGCTGTCAGCCCTGCTGCTGCCCTGGCCACCCTGCTAAGGAAAATGGGGTTATTGTGGCTGGCACAGCTCTCAGAGAGCAGGAGCAGCAATGTTTGGGAGCACCTGGGGGAGCCTCCCGGCCCTGGGACAGAGCCTCCTGCCCAGTATCAGCCCTGGCTGATAGCACCGAGTCCTCCTGTGGATGGGAAACTTCGGGATTATCACTGCAGGCGGATAAAAGTGGCCTTGTTCTACTTATAGAGCACCTTCTGCTCTTCCAGTGGCGTGCAAATAGAAGGTAAATGAAATCATCTTTTGAAAACATTTTTGTTTTAAAGCTCCTTTTATAACCTGGCAGCCCAGAGTGATGGGGACAGTCACAAAGGCTGGGCACCCCAATGGGGCTGTTCACATCCTGCCCGCTCTCTCTGGGCACAGGGAAGCACTTTAAGCAGCTTTCTCCAGATTTCAGTCACCCTTGGGAAGTTTCTCCTCTGCATTGATCCACAGCAGCAAAGTTAAACTCAGCAGCCTGAGCTGGGCTCTGCAAACACTCCCTGGAAGGACAAGAGATGTCTCAGACATGCCCTTCTCTCACTCACTGTTCAGTTCAGAGACCCTGCTGGTCAGTTTACACGTGGAAAAATTGTTAATTTTTATAGTGAGGTTATATTTTTATTATTATTTTCAAACAATTTGCACTTTCTCTGTAAGCTGTGTATTTTGCAGTCTGTGGGCACCCAGCCGATCCCGAGCAGTGCCCAGGTGTTTGCGGCTGAGCTCTGGGGCTGTGTAACACGAATCCATCCCTCAGTTCTGTGAGCAGCCTTAAGATGTCACTGCCCGCCTGGGCCGGGCCGGGCTCGGTGTGCGGCAGGAAACGCGCTGTTATTTATAACACATCTCCTCCTCCGGCAGGGACGGACAAGGTGCTGATGGCAGCTGCCGCTCTTACAGGCCTTCATTAACTCCCTAAAAGTGCCGTTCGTGTCCATTTCCTTCTGCTGAGCCCGGCGCTGGAGAGCCGGGAAGGAGGGCTCAGACTGGGATGGGGATGGAGCTGGGCTGTGTCTGCTCCTGCTCCTGGAGAACTCATCCTGCCTGGGATGGAGCTGGGCTCTGATGCTCCTGGCTGGGATGGAGCTGGGCTCTGATGCTCCTGGCTGGGATGGAGCTGGGCTCTGATGCTCCTGCTCCTGGAGAACTCATCCTGCCTGGGATGGGGCTGGGCTCTGATGCTCCTGCCTGGGATGGAGCTGGGCTCTGATGCTCCTGCCTGGGATGGAGCTGGGCTGTGTCTGCTCCTGCTCCTGCAGAACTCATCCTGCCTGGGATGGGGCTGGGCTCTGATGCTCCTGCCTGGGATGGAGCTGGGCTCTGATGCTCCTGCCTGGGATGGAGCTGGGCTCTGTCTGCTCCTGCTCCTGGAGAACTCATCCTGCCTGGGATGGGGCTGAGCTCTGATGCTCCTGCCTGGGATGGGGCTGGGCTCTGATGCTCCTGCCTGGGATGGGGCTGGGCTCTGATGCTCCTGCCTGGGATGGGGCTGGGCTCTGATGCTCCTGCACCCCTGCGAGAGCTGAGCACCTTCCCTGGCAGTCCTACCCAAACATCTCTCTCCCCTTTCCCAGCCCTGTCCAGGTTTCTCCAGGTTCAGCGCTCTCTGCTCTCCCTGTGCTGAGCTGCTGAGCCTCTCCCCGGGCTCTCCTTGCTCCCAGAGGTTCCTTGGCCAAAATAACCGCTGAGAACCTCCAATGATGTTTAAATGAAATGTGTAGTGCCCATCATGGTGACACCCACAGAGCTGGGATTGGTGCCAGAGCTCTCTTTGCCTGAGAAGTCCTCGGGCACTGCAATGAGTTGAGCTGAACGTGCAATTTCTCCTCCAGTGCATTCAGAGGTGCTGCAGGTCCCCCGAGCATCTGGCACTGAATCAGGGTTAAACTGGGAAAGAGGTTCTACTTTTCATCCCCTTTGCCCATATTTACAATTGGTAGGTATAGAAATACAAATCTATATTTGAATATTTAAAATCTATAAAAATAGAAAATATTTCTAGGAAAAAAATTATTTAAAAAATATTTTGTCAGATGTTGCAGTTTGAGCTCTCCTTGCCCTGTTTCCTGCCCAGCCAGTACAACACAGTAGGAACAACTCCATATCTATATCTAATTCATAGGAATAAAATCAATGTATAAATTCACATTAAAGCATACTTCTCTGAAGTACAAATCTGTGACAAAACCCATCATATCTGTTGGTCTGGGATTTTTAAATTATTTTAAATTATTTATTAGTTTTAATTGTTTTTAAATATTCTATTTTTCATTTTTATCTTTTATTATTAATATTTTATAATTATTTTATTTATATTCATTTTTATTATTTTAAATTTTTATTTTATTTTTATTAATGTTTTATTTAATTTATTTTTCAATTTTTTAATATTTATTTATTTATTTGCAGGGAAAACTGCTGTCTGCCAGATTCCTCCAAGTTCTGTGTACTGGGAGAGAGCAGAGAAGGGAGCTGCACCCTTTACTAGTGCTCATTAATTAGGGATATCAGTGAGGATGAAAGGAATAGCGTTGGTGTTAAATGTTCAGATCTCCAAGAAAACAATGTATGCACATTTTATAAAATTTATGGCTGTAAAATCAAACCAGTAATGGATGGTAAACAGCAGAGTGTGGAAAAGCCCAGCGAGGGAGGCAGTGCTGGCTCTGGGGCAGAGCTCGTGATTCAAGGTTTACTACTGGACCATGGCTTCGTGAACCTTTTTGTGACCCCGAGCAAGTTACTCCCATCTCACTATTCTTCCATTTCCTCTTTCTGTAAAATGATATTAATAGCACTTCAGCTGCAGAGCAGGTTTATTGTACAAGGCTTAATGAATGTTTGTCTCCCTGTGATTGAGATTCTTTCCTGCTGGAGGCAAGAATTTTAAGCAGGTTGATTAAGTAGAAAAGGTCCCTAACTGAAGCTATTATTAAAAGCAGAAGGAATTATTTCTTAGGGAATTTTTAATCGTACGTGTATTACAATTGTCAAAATGCAGCAGCTTTAGTTCCTCTGTTGTTTAGCAACTTTAGTTTTGTTTCTGCCAGAAATTCTGCTGGGGGATGCTCTGGGTTTTGAAATGATGCAAGGCAGACCCTGCTAAACTCTTCTTGCTCTGAGGAACAATAGTTACACGGTGAGGAAATGTGTCACTGCACCAGCACTGCACCCAGAGCTCTGGAACTGCAGGAAAGGGGAACTTTGGGTGTTCAGACAGACCCAGTCCCCCTCCCTAAGGCTGCTCCTGTGATGCTCTGAGGTTTGAAGCTCTGGGACATGCAAAACTCGGTGCAAGCAGCAAACTCAGCAGCCCACAGAGGCCGGGTGAAGAAAGCTGTGCTGGGCTGGGAACACCAAATCCACCCAGGAGGGAGCACTGAAGGCAGCTCTGGACACCCTGGGTTCCTCAGGGAGGCAGCAGCACCCACCTGTGCTCACCTGTGCTGGAGATCCCAGCAGCATCCCAAACATCCTGCGCTGGGAAAGAGGAGTGGGGATGCAATAGTTATGGAGAGAGCAGCAGCTGAAATAAATCAGTAAATAAACTGTTAACAAGAAAAAATTGCAAGCATGGATTCTTTTTTCAGAACTGTCCCTTCAAAAATGCCTTTAATAAACTTGGAATTAAAAGCTGCATAAAAGTGTCTGCATAAATGTGCAGTTTCCCACCAAACCACCCCTGCAACTGTTATTAGGAAGACACAAACACTCTTCCCACGCCTGAGGAATGAACGACTAAGGATGGCAGAAGAGATCCTGGTCTGGCAAAGAGGATTCCCACTGTGCCCAGAGCTGTGGCTGTGCCCTCCTGTGCCAGCTCACTGCTCACACTCACATTCACCATCCCTCCCTGATGCAGAGCTTTGTTCAAAATGAACCTCCCTGCCCACCAAGGGGGGCTCACAGCAAGAGGCGCATGAATTCCATCTCTGTGTGAATTCCATCCCTGCTCTGTGGGTGTGATGGAAAGCTTGGCAAGGATTTGGGCAGTACCCACAGAGTGTTGTGGTGGGGCAGGATCCTAAAGCTGCTGCTGGTGGCAGAGACAAAAGCTGGGATGTTTTCAGAGTTGGGCCCAACAGTATGCACAGAGCTGCCATTATTATACAAACAGGGCTTAAAGTCCTCGTCTTTCTCCCTGATGTGTTCAAAGCAGTTGCACTGGTTAATAAAAACCAGGGACAAGTTTTGGGTTTTGCCAGAAAATGGAGTGGTTGGAGCCTCTTCAGAAGCTGTGGGATGTAATTCTGCTAATAACTGCAACTTATAGCTGAGAAAAAGAGTTCCCTCGTTAGAACTGCAATGGCTACAGAGGCTTTGTAAAACCTGCAGAGAGAGAGAAAACAGGGGGCTGTGTGAAGGAATATTTTAACATTGGCCAGCAAATCTTCCTTTTTGTCCCTCTTTACTTTGATTCAGTGCCCTGATGCTTCCTCCTGAAGCTGCCCTGCCTCCTGCTCCTGGGATCAGCTGTGGAATGGGCAGGTCCAGTCAGGATCAGTGGTGGGGACACTGCTGAAAGGGGCTCAGAGGTGCTCCAGGGCGCACATCCAGAACTGCCAGGGAATCTTAAACCTAAAAATGGAGCTGTATTTCTCTTTCTGCAAGGCTGTTTAAGGATAAACTGTCTAATTAGGAATGGATACTTAAATTATTTTTACTTTACTTCAATAACTAACTACTTGTGTTTCACAATGTGGACTTTTTTATCTAATTACACACTACTACCTAAACTCATGAAGAGGAAGGTGAAGAACAAGGACTGGCTTCCATATTAAAACTTCCATCTTTTTTAAAATATATTGCTATATTCTAAACTTTTTAACTCTAAGGTTTTTACTATGTGATATTATACACTTCTATTCAAACTACACACTCATAATGTCAGTTTTAGTATTTAATTTTGGAATTTTTTCTTCACAGCCTCAATTCACATGTAGTGTTCTCTTGGGGGTCAGTGTCTGCTGCTGCCCCTGCCCAAAACCCACCCTGGTGCCACCAGCAAGGGGGCTGCTGTAAAACCCATCCTGTGCCAGTTTTGCTGAGGGTTGGATTCAGATCACAAATTAGGCTCAGTTCAGTGAGGAGAGTTTTGAGGGTTTAAATTAATTCATGGTTTGCTGCTGTTTCTGTGCTAGGAGTAATGTGTTCTTTCTGTTTGGCAGAGCAGTTAAATGTTCAGTGTCAGCCTAATCCTTCTGATGTTTGGGAGGCTTTCATTTATGAAATCCTCAGGTTACTCACATCCTGCTCATGCAGAAGTGACTACAAAATTAGCATGAAATCTCCCAGCAAAAATCAGAGGTTTCATGGAGCTTTTGCAATGAAAGAACAATACCAACAATCATTTCTCGAAGCCTCTTCACAATGTCATACTACATTTAGGACGTGTTTAAAACATCAAATAGATATTTCCTGTAATTCAGTTCTTTCCAAATAAATTGTGAGAGTCTAATTCAGAGGGGGTTTGCTTCCATTGCCTTTTGGCATTCTGAGGCTATGAATCCAATAATCTTCCCCATGCAAAAATATGTTTAATAAGCTATAAAACTGCATTCTGTCCTCTCTTCCCTGTTATGGGGATCCATCAGCATCGGTGAAGAACTGCACGTATAAACATGTACTCAAATGGAACCTGCAGGGAAAATCAGATTTACCATCTTCTTTCACAAAGAATCATAGAATCATGTTTTTCTCAGGCTTTTTGCAGACGTTTTAGAACACATTAAAACCAGAGCTCCTCTTTTACCATCCTCAGTCCTTCATTTCTCAGACGTGGGTAGAATGTTTGTGTTTTCCTAATAACAGTTGCAGGGTAGTTTGGTGGGAAAATGCACATTTATGCAGACACTTTCATGCATCTTTTAATTCCAAGTTTATTAAAGACATTTTTGAAGGGACAGTTCTGAAAAAAGAATCCATGCTTGCAATTTTTCTTGTTAACAGTTTATTTACTGATTTATTTCAGCTGCTGATATCCCCCTAACTATTGCATCCCCAATCACTTTCCTGCCATCAGAGGAAACAATCAGAAAAAGCTGCCATTGCCCCTCCAGGTTTCTCCTAGGCCAATTGGAGTTTTTGGCTCTTTATCCTGTTGATTAAAAGAACAGCTGAGAGAAGTCAGAATGCAATGCATTTACAGAGCTGCCACACCCAGCCCTGCTCTTTGCTTTACTCTGATTAATTTAGCAAATGAAAAACCCCTGTAAACTCACATATTTTTGCCCATAGTTGCTCTATAGTTCACAGTAAGCCTCGGGTAAACTGGCCTGGAGATAACAAAATCAGGCTTCCAAAAAGGCTTCCAAACAGCTCCTTGTTGAAAAATGGGGTTCTGTAAAGTAACATTTTGTGCTGGGGCACATGGATGGTATGAAATGGAACGGCCCCTTCGGAGAAGCTGCCTTTAATTCGGTGTATGAGAAAAACAACTGTCGCTGTTTACACTGCTCGCTCAAGGTAAGCGTGTTTGTCTAAAGTATTACCGCAGCCTGCCTTGCAAACACTCCAGGCTTGCTTACCATTTTCTATATATAGACTGCTCTGTGGAACTGTCTTTATCAAAACTTTGGGGGAAATCTTTAACAGGATCTGAGAGACTTGCCTAATTTATGCAGCCATCTATTCTCTCCTATTGATTCCCTCCATGATATATGTTTATCCTCCCTGCCTGTGAAAACCTGGAATTAAAACCGAAGCATTTCTGTTTTATGCCTGTAATTGCGGGTAGAGAGGAGATGGGGGTTATGCATAAAAGCTGTAATCTCTTTAGTGAGCTTTAAACAAATCATCCTGCAAATCCCAACACAAAACCACCCCAAGCTTACAAGGCGCAAACTTCCAAACAGCAAACCCTTACTTCACCGCGGTTTTTTTAAACTATTTTCGAGGCCCATTCCCACACCTTTTGAGATGAAATCCCCTAAAATGAAGCCTCGTTCCCACACCCTTTGTGCTGAAATACCCAAAAATGAAGCAGCTCCCCGATTTGAGAGGGGACAGAGAGACTGGGGGAGAGACGTGGTCCCCACATGAAAACCATCCTGGAGAGATCACCCATTGGCGATTTAAACCTTGGCTAGTTTATCTCTTTGTTTGCCGCTCGGAATGCCACTGATAGCCGCTTTGTGTGGGTAATTGTTTTAATTAGCGGCGCAGCGAGGGCCCGGCCGGGCCCGCTCCGCGCTCCGTGCCCCGCAGCGGGACGGGCACCGCGGCAGCTCCGCGCCCTTGTCGTGCCATTGTCGTGCCATTGTCCCCTTCCCCGGCTGCTCCTGCCCCTCTGAGCCGGGCAGGGCACAGACACCTGCCCTGCCTTGCTGTGCCGGGGCACAGAGCCAGGAAAGGGCGCACGGCCATTGCTGGCGTGGCTCCATCAGTGACGCTGCGGGCGCACAAAGGCAGCGCTGCCCGCACTGACGGGGCTTTTCACGAGCGCTGTCTGCAGCAATTAGGCCGATATTTATGGCACTTACTGTACCCTCCTCTCGGCAGATTTCTTCTAAATTATTGTTTGTTTGGCTCTCTGGTGTTATTTGTTCTTGTTGACCGCATCCTTCTTTTGTAAGTGGAAATCTGGATGTTCAATTAGGATGTAGATCTACAACTCATTAGCAGTAAGCTTTGGTGCTGTGGCCATTTGAAGACGATTCTGTCTTTTAACTTGTGGGAACTTTTGGCAATGTGTATGTTCTGGGGGAGAAATTAACCCCAAAACACAAAAGTTTGATTTTAAAGTTTATCAATAACGTCAAAACCTCAAATCTTTTCATAGTATAGTCCGTCGTCGTCCCCCACCCCCAAAAAATAAAAAAAATTTAAGAAACAAAAGAAAACTACTGCAGAAAAAGAAACCTGTGCCTGGGATAGAGGAATGTGAATACAGAGAGGTGCTCCATGAGAGCACAAGTTTCCTTTGGAGTCGGTTTGTTCAAATTAGCCCAAGGTCAGTCCTTGCCAATTATTGCCCCACTTCAGCCGCTCTTGGGCATTAATAAAAGCATGTGCTGTATTAGCAGGACTGCAGGCTGGGGCTCTCAAAGGGAGGAGCTGGGGTGTTCCCCCTCTGGGATGAGTTTTAGCTCATTAGTCTGTGCTCCATCCCTCTGCTCTCCTTGAAATGTGCCCACGATAAAGGATTCGTTTGGGACTTGATGGACTGGACTGAGATAATTTTCTGCCTGGAGTTGAGTGGAAATCCCAAATGCCTGGGAATGTCTATGGTGTGCTGACCTAAAGGCGCTGCTGCTTTCTGTGCTGCCAATCCCTGCCCTTTGCTGTGGCTGGAGGGGTGTTAGAAGGGTGTGTGCTGGGGCAGGCCTGGGAGCTCTCTGTAAAACCAGAGACAAATAATGTCACTGTGAGGAGTGGGAGCGACAGGGGCTCCTGCCGGAGGGGAGGCAGCAGCACATTCCCTGCCACGCTTTACCCCCTTCACGATAAGAGCTAATTTCAGTTTCTCTGCTCCATTTCCTTGGCTGTCAGACACGAGGGCACAGAGAGGGGTCTGCAGTTTGACTCAGCACTGCTCAGTGCCGTTGGTCGGATGGGGAGTAGCAGAAATTAAGTTGTTTCAAGATTTATTGATTTTTACTTACATTTATAGGCCATGAAGCAAAAATCTTGGATGCAGATTTCTTGTTTGACCTTGGGCACCTTGTTCAGCTCATGGTGAGCCCCAGCCTCCTCCCCAGGCAGAAGCTGTGGCTCCTTTTGCTTTTCTAGAATGTGGCTAAAAGCCACTAAAGATTGCAAAGAGCTCAGAGGCTGCTTTAAGTAAAGCTTTTGGGGTTGAGAGGGAGAAATCTGAGAGCATCTCTGATGCCAGTGCTTAGCCAGCCTTTACAGAAAAACAAGTAATCTTATTTATATCTGTTTATGTCTATTTGTTTCCCTTCTCCAAACAGAAACAGAACTCTTGAGTGGCACTCAGGCCCAGCTGTGCTATGCCATGGGTGCCAAGCTGATACTTGTAGGTGATGTTTGAGTATTTTAATCAAAACTGAATCAGTTAAACACTGCAAATGTCTTTTCACTGTGAAATCATGCACTTGCAAAATGGGAATTTATATTTCTGGAGTCTCCATTTGGATTACTCTGAATTTGGATGTGCATTTACTGCATGCAGCAGTGGTGGCACTGCTAATTGGACAATTCAGTTTGGATGAATTTATTTCCTGATGTATTCATGGACAGGTTAAAGGCACAATTTGGTGTTTGATGCTTTTTTATGTGCCAGATGCTGTGGCCATCTCTGATGAGCCCGAGTGTAAAGCAGGAGCTGCATTTCTGTGGTGCCATTCATTACAGGGCAGTTTTGGGCAGTTTTTCTCTCCAGCCTGGACCAGTGTTGTGGTAATGCTCACAGTGTGGTTTCACTGGAGGGAAGCTGGCTGAGCACTTGGATTCCATGCCTGCCTTGTAAAGGCACAAAACCAGACCAAGCTGAACCCAGAAAGAATTCCTTGCCTGCAAAAAGCTTGTGGAAAAAGGCAGAATTGCCCCAAAGGAAGCCTGACGTGTTATTAAGAGATTAATGTACTCTCTGTGATTAGGATGGAGCCTTTGGTCTGGAGTAGATTTTCTTTTCAGATCAACAAACCTTGTTCCCTGGTTATTTACTAGATGAAGGCTCCATAAAGCACCAGTGCAGAGCTTTTTGTGTCCCTCCACGTGAGTCACAATTTATAAATAATAGCTGTGCTTCCAGAGGAGCGTGAGCAGGGCTCTGCTGGGTGAGGCAGTGTCTCAGCTGAGACACTTTAATGCGCTCTTACCCAAGAGATGCTGCCCAGCAAGGCCATCCCAGTGCCACAGCAGTGCTGGTGTCCCCACGGCGAGCTGGCTCGGTGATCTATTGCCCACTGTGGACACGTGATGGTGCTTCGTGTTGGAAATCTTGCATGGGGAAGCTCTGGAAGCTCTGTGAGCTCTGGATGCTGGCAGAAGGAGCAGAGCCTGACTCTGGGCCTCTCCTGTCCTCTCCCCAGGCAAACCCATGTGTTGGAGTTAAAAGAAAAATATCCCCTGGCAAAGGCCAAAGAACAGATCCAATCTTATGTTCGTGGCAATGCCCATGGACGGGGGGAACACACCCATCCACCTTGAGGGACCAACATCAAAGCCATCCTGTTGGAGAAGCTGTGCTGGGCAGGGGGTTCCCGTCCCTGGGTGGGGAGGGTCTCTGTAACCTGCTGTGGGGCTGGGCTGGGAGAAATCCGTGCCAAAAGTGCTCATTTCTTACACAAGAGCTCTTGTAGTAATGCATTGACCCAAAGGCAGCTGGAGTGTAAACAACTAATTGGGAAGGTCGAGTGATTATTTTCTAGTTTTCATTTTGAGCTAGATGGTGAAATGTTTACATCTCCTATAGATATGATTGATGTGGAGAGCAAACAAGAAAAAAATCCTTTGCTGGGTCAACAGGTTACTTAGAAATGTGTAGAAAGGTTAATCCCAAAGCTTCTGTCCTTCTTAAGTGACCATTGTTATTTATGTATTCATAACCCTGGAAAAATCATAAAGACCTTTCCCCCCGCTCCAGGAAGTTAAACTCCTGCATTTACCTGTTACAAATGACTAACTAAAGTAATCCACAATTTTTATGACCTCTCACTGCACTTTCAAATGAGGTTTTCTTGCTCTGGGAGAGCTTGCTGAGGTATTGCTTTCTGCTCAGGTGTAACTGAAGTCCTGGGTCATCCATTCAAGAATGTTGTTGCCTGTGAGATATTAATTGCTTCTCAAACCTCAGCTCCCAAAGGTTAATGGAGCAGATAGATTTAGGACATGTTCCTAACCACACAGGTTATCCTCCCTTCCAGAAATATGACACTCACGAGATGGGTCATTCATTTTTATTGCTGCAAACGTAATGAAGCATGGCATTTATAATCCATCGGCTGGGAACATCTTATTTGGGCAAGGAGGCCACGCTGTGAGAGCTTCAGTGGGTGCTGGCACGTGCAGCTTTGTCCCTCTGGAAATTAACCCACCTGGCACGTCCCTGTGCCACCTGCCTGGCAGGGGCTTGGCCTGGGCCATCCCCAGGGCTGGCTCTGTGTGCTCTGCTCCCCTCAGCTGACACAAGCGTGCTTTGCTGTGCTGTAAAACCCACCCAGTGAAATTTGCAGTGAAATGTTGGTTTCTTTAAAGATCACCAGCCCAGGACCCTTGAACTCCATGGCAGACAAAGCTCCTGAGCAGCACCAACAAACTCCTCCATGAGCCCCTCCTCGTTTTCAGGAGTTGTCTCAATTCTATCAGAAACCCTCGGCAATGCAGCTGCTAAGTTTTGATAAATATTCAATAAGCCTCAGGATTTACTGGGAAGATTCATGAGGGTCCCCTCATCCCTCCCACACGCGCTGTGGGCTCTGGAATTTTAAAAATATTTGCACAGGTTGTGTGTGAGCAGGATGTGTGGGCACGTGGCTACCCTGGTGTGGATAACCTCCAGCTTCTCCTCTTTGTCTCACAAATGGAAGCAGCAGCTTGGCTCGCCAGGTCCTGCTCCCCTCTGTGTCCTGAGAGCACAACCAAGGAGGTCTAAACCTGGCTCATATCAGTTTAAAGCCATATCTTCTTTTAGCCACTTAATGTTTTGACTGATAAATATTATCAATGCTGTGTGCAAAAAGAACTGAAATTCTTTTTCTGGCTTTCTGGTGTCTGTCAGTGAAGTCAGCTATTTTAAAAGGTTGAAACTGTGATATAAAAGTGATAATTGTGATATGAAAGTGTCATCCCTGTTGTTGTTATAACAGGTCATACTAAAAATAATGATGTGGGATCATTTTAGAATGATAAGGAAAACAAAAAAGAGCTTTCAGCAGGGTTTGGGAGAGGTCCATCAAGCATTGATCCTCAGGTGCTATCCCAGGGAAATCATCATGTTCTGTGCACAGGCACGTGTCACCCAGACTCTTCCTTTCATCTAAAGATGAAGCCCAAAGAAATATTGTCCTTAAATGTGAGAGGGAATATTACCTTTACCAAGAGGCAAAGCTTGTGCTGCAGGTTTTGTCCTTGTGGAAGGCTCCATGCAGCATTCCTGACTGCAGGCTTGGTGCACTCCAGGCTGCTTTACCTCAGGGCCTGCTCTCCCTGCCCTGAGATGGTGGCGAGAGTTTACTGAGAAAATCTCAAAAGCATTCAGTGGAGTCTTGCTTCGTTACTTTAATTCAAAAATTAATTGACAACCTTCATGGAAAGGGTGTTCAGGCCCTGGCAGGGGCTGCCCAGGGAGGGTTGGAGTGCCCATCCCTGGAGGTGTCCCAGCAAGGGCAGGAGGTGGCACTGAGTGCTCTGGGCTGGGGACAGGGTGGGGATGGGCACAGCTGGGACTGGATGGACTGGGAGATGTTTTTTCCAACCTCAGTGAATCCATGGTTCTGTATAGACTGGAAGAGATAGATATAGATGATATAGATATACATAGATAGATATAGAGATAGATCTATCTAGAAAGAGCCTGTAGACTTTTTCTGCCCACAGAGAGGGGTGGAAAATTGTGATGCTCCTTGGGATCTTCTCTTGTGGAAACTCAGCTTTACAGACTGCAGAGCTGAGTGCCACACTGCAGGGTGGGAAGGAGGGAACTTTGCACCTTAATCACTGAGTGATACTGAGGATGAAATTATTTCATTACCTAGGGCATAGCAGGTGGGAGATGAATAGATAAAGAGGCTAAGAGCCCCCAAAACTGGCACGTGCTGCTGTGGGGCCAGGGAGGAGGCTGGTGAAAGGGCTGGGCAGGGCACAGTGAGATGTTTGCTGCTCCTGATGCAGTCTGGGCTCCTCTGCTGCTCTCAGCACAGCTACCCAAGGGTTATGCTCACCACAAGGGAGAACAGTTGTTTAACAGAATCTCTTCACTCCTGCCTTTGGATTAATTGAATCCTGTGCAGGCCTTATCAGGAAGAGCTGTCAGCAAAGAATTCCAATAATCCAATCAGGAGGTCAGGAGTGCCAGAATAAGTATCTACAAATCGGATTGAGAGAGCCAAAGCTGAAGGCAAGCAATATTCCAGAGATGGCAGAAGAGATGATTTCACCAGCTGCTGATATCAATAATGGAGATTGATACGTTCAGCACAACAGCCTTGTTTTGTTTATTGTGCTGGAAAGGTGATAATTTAAAATCCTGATTCAGAAGGCACCAGAACAAACCAAGGAGTGTAAATTGGGTGGTAATAGCACCTAAACAGTCTCTCAGGTTACTGGTCTGTGCAATTTTATGAATATAAAGGACTTTGAAGGAGGTGGCCAATGTTAACCACCAGGTGAAGTACAAAGCCATTGATAACTGAGCAACAGATGAGTTAAGAGTTTGTTAAAAAAATTAAATCAATGGTCATGGGACTGCTGGTGTCATACATTCACCTAAAAATAGCAGCTATTCCACAGTGCAGAAATTCAGGAACCTTGTTTGTATCAAACTGTTCTTAGGAGGAAATATTTCAAGTGAATGACTCAAACCTTGGTCACTTCTTGCTGAGTGTTTGCTGTTGTATTTATCAGAGGAGTCTCTTAACCTGAGCTCATGTAAAAACAAGGCTGCCAGAGGTGACTGAAATACAGTCAGTCCACCCTGCAGCCTGCTGTCACCTGCCAGCCTGTGGATTTAGGTTTTGGGATGAGGTTTTTTAGGTTTTTCCTGTAGGAAATGATAGTCTCAAGAAGAGAACTGCAGCGTGTGCTCAGGGAAGAGCTTTGCCCCAGGTGCAGCTGAGCCAGCACACACCTGGGGACTGTGGCTCTCCAGAGGAAGGAGTGTGAGCTCTGTCAGCCAGGGCAGCTTTGGGTCTGGGAGTGCTGATGTCAAACCCAATTCCTGATGTGTGCTGGGACCAGAGCTCTTCTCTCACTCCTGCTGAACAATTTCAGTCTCCTGCAGACACAGAGTGTTGGTCTGCATTTCCATGCAGTGCTTGTTTTATTCCTGTGTTACAGGGTGGTATCAAATGGAAAAATCTGCATATGTCAATGAAACAGAATGGACTGAAGGTGGGGACAAGCGGGAAGTGCTCAGTTCAGTTCCCTCACCCAGGAATGAGTGGCAGTAACTCTGTGATTTAAGCCAGTGTGACTGGGAGTTGATTTGGTCTCTTGCTGACTGCAGAGAGGCTTTCCTGAGCCAAGAGGTGCCTCTCTATTGTAAAACCTTGTATTTCTAACCTTTAACATCTTACCAGGAGTACTGTCCATTGCTTTCACATCATTATCTGAGTTTAAATACCTCTCCTCTGAGCCTAATCTTTAAACCTTGCTTAGTGCTACCTTCATACTTAATCATTCTCTTGCTTTGCAAAGCACTTGGGCATCATTCCGATGATAAATTTCAGCTTCATCAGCTACTGACCCACATCTGCTCTGCAACTGCCTGTCCCCACAGGTCCTGGGGTAATGTTATAATTAAAGAGCAGCTGCTGGCACATCCAGCCTCCATGGGCTCTGTCGTCAAAGGGCAACTGATGTCCCACATTAACTGAATGGATCTCTAAGGAATTTCAGTGATAGAAACCAACTTCTGTCCTCGAGAGAAATCACAGCACATCTGCCTTGTGCTGGTGCTCCTGCCTCAGTTGTGCCTGGAGGTTTGGCCATGAGGTCCTGGAGAACACAGGGACCACCACCCATCCCCACGAGTCTGGTGATTAAAGTTAAATAAGAGGAATTGAAAAAGTCCATTTATAAATCAGCAAAATGAATACAGGCAAATAATCTTGTGTTTGGTGTATGATTAACCCTTGGAATTTACTGCAGTGGGATATTACTGAGGCAAATAGTTTGGTAGGATTTAGGGATTAGAGAGATGAATAAGAGGAGCATTTACTGGTTACGTTCTCCAGGTTTAGGAAAGGTAATTTCTTCTCTGTGCAACTCGATACAGGAGTTCAGCAAACACCCACCAGTGTGAGGACAGGCAATGTCTTCTCCAGCCTGTGGCTCCCAGCAGCTCCCCAGGGCCAGGCTGTCCTCTCTAGGGCCAGGCTTTCCTGCCCTGTACCAGGCTTTCCTCTCCTGGACCAGGATGATGCATCAGTGTTTTTGTCAATCAAACCCTGTCCTGAGACCCCAGTTTCTCCCTGCTCTGGGAGGTTTATTTTGGCCCTGTGCTTCAGGCCAGGACTATTCCATTCCTTTAGCAGTTTGGAGCTTTGCCCTCCCACGTTTTTTTATTCCTTTCTTTATTTCCAGTGCCCTCCACAGCGATCATTATGAGTAATGGACAAGCTTATTTATTATAAATCTGTTCAGGGGTAGTTAACGAGGCCAGGTTTCTGTTTAACTGTCCCACTGTAACCTGCTTGGAGCAGAGCTGCACTCTAAACATAATGACCTCTTAATGCTCCTTATTTATTTATTTAGAGGCAGGATAAACACCCTGGGCCAGAACCTCTGTGGCTGCATCAGCCTGCCCCCAGCAGCCAGGATCTGCTGAAATCAATGGGGCTTTACTGATTTACATCCCCTGAGAATCTCCATGTAAAATAAATTCCAGCCAGGAGGTGGAAGATATATGGATATGCAGAAGTCAGATAAATTGGTGTGTTTGTATGACACACGGACATTTCAGGGTCAGCACTAGGTACAGAAATCAGAGTTTCCTTTAAAAGAAAACTTAACTACTAATCCGACTTATTAAAGCTGATTTATGTTTGTTAAAAAACAGTCAGGTGACAACTGACTGATGCATATCTTTATTTGCCTTGGTGTAATCCTGCATTTCTGTTTTGCACGGGCAGCCGCGATGTCTCGCTGTTTTCAGGTCAGAGTCTGATTTCAGCTGTCCCCAGGAGGGAGGTGCAGCAGCAGCACAGCCCTGCTTTGTGTGCATGCACAGAAAAAACAGCTTTTGCAACCCTGAGCCCCCCACCCCGCCCTCCCAGGAGCTGTAAACTGCCCCATCCACCTTAAAAACAACAAAATACCTTTCAATCCAGAACTTGCAAAATGCTTTTCGAACTGCCAGCCCCGCCAGCCAAGTTTTAATAAATTGCAATAGTCCTAATTTTGCCCCTGCCCTGACTGAGGTTGCCCCTCAGAAAATGCCATGCAGGATTTGCTCCAAGTGAAATGAGTGTGCATCCCATTTTCTGAGGCCACAGCCCATGGTGTGCACAACTGGAAGTTGTATTAAGCTGAAATAGGTGGAATTCTACTAAGGAATGTTGGTGTTGCATATTTAAGTACATAGTCCTAACTGACTCGTGTCTCTGCTGCTTTTCCCCCTCCCTCAGCATGAAAGAACAACCCAAAACTTCCAAAACAATGATTTCTGTGGGTTTTAGTGATGTAGCCTTGTCCCTTAAGCCATGACTACTGTACTATGACTTATTATAATGCTGTGCCATGAAACACCTCATAAAAATGTTATTTCCTCTGCTTTCTTCTGAGCCTTTACAAGAAAATTGCTTTCAGTCTGCTCAAATCCTGTTACTTTTCATAACAACCTCTTCTAAATAGAAGCAGTGTAATTAACTTAGGTTGATAAGGACAAACCAGAAAAATAAGGGAGATGTTTAACTTTCTTTCCCCCCATTTTTGTTTATTGCTTTGTCACTTACCAGAGGTTGGAAGGAAGGGGAAAAAAAAGTAATTGGATGGTTTATAATTTGTGACCATTTAAAAGAATAAATGACCTGAATCAAAGGTCAAAGCCTTTGTGCTTTCTGCAGTAGAGAGGTTTTTGTTTTGTTTTCCCCTGAATCTTTTTATACTGGAAAAAAGAAAAGAAAAAAAATTAGAGCAGAGCGAAATAAAAATCCTCCCTGCGCGTGTTCACGCACGCCGCGGTTCCGAAAGGCCCTTCACGGCTTCTGATTTAAACGCCTTTTTTCCTTAAAGCTTGCAAATATCAACAACATTCCTGCACACTGTAATCAAATACTTTCCCAAAAAGCCATGGAATGTGCCATAATTTGTCAAAGATCCTCACTGACAAGTTTTTAGTAAAGTCCACTACAGCAAACCCTCCTCGGCCCCCTTGACCCACGTAGCAAGAGACCTTTGACCCTATTTGGGCCTCTTTTATGAGCTTCTTTCACTCTGACCAGATGGCTAAACTATCAAAGGTTTTTATGAGTAAAAACTGCTTTTCAAACTCACGAGTTGTATATTTCTCTCCATGTTAATGTGAACTATCAACCCAGAGGCTTTAAATTGAAAACACAAAAGGTGCGGCGCAGCTGCCGCATTGTGCCGGCTGGGTGGGGATGTTTGCAGAGTAAACAGCTGATGGCCACATGAAGACAGTTTAAGGCCAAATAGTTTAAAAAAACACCCATCCGAGCCCCAATAAATTATTTTTCCCCCGGATATTGTTTGGAGCCTCTGAACGGGGTGTTTGCATATTCATTCACAGCTCCCCACACCCAGCCTCCCTCCCTGCCTGCAGAGCGCTGCCCCAGTGGCAAATTAGGACTAATTAGACCAAATTGTGTCAGAAACAAAAATAGAGAGATTACAGACTTCTCAATCAGTTTGAATTTCAAGGCAAACATCTCTGAACACCTGGACATCACTTTCTTAGAGCTGTTTTGTCCCTTGCTGCCTGTGTGCTCTCAGAGTTGCACTGGGGAGGATTTTTAATCTGAGATTTGTTGTTACTGTTCAGTTCAGATACTTTTTGGCTGTTTTTTTTTAATGTAATATACTCCTATAAATCTTTAATATAAATGATCAATATACTGTATGTGTTTCACAGCCTTTGCTCTCCCTGTTTTTAACAGGTGTTTGCCAACTTTCAAATCAAGATCCTATAAATTACAGAGGGATTAATAACAAAAAATCATAGCCTAGGTTTTCCCAAGAGAGCTAGGGAATATAATCTGCTCTTCCTCTTTCTCACAGGTCTCCAAGAGCTCTTTTTTAACCCTTCCCTTTCTGGAATGCCATTCTCTCTGTGGAGTATTTGTTTCATTAATGGAAAGTCTTGTGTTGTTGAAGTGGGAGAACTGCACATTCGGGAACAACTCCATTTAACATCCTTAATGAAATTACTTTTATGCAAGGTGTTCCTTTAATTCACTTGGAAATGAGGGACTTAACTGGCCATGTATCTTTTTGAGTCAGATATTCTCTCCTCTCACTTAAAATCACAAAAGGGTTTTGTTTGAAGGAGAACCGTGTTGTCCAAGTAAGATAAAAGATAAATACTGGGAAGAAGTCCCTGCTTTAGTGAAACCAAGGTGTCTGGTAACACCAGGCTGGGAGATCATGTGCTCATCGTGCATCCTGAAATCCCAAATCCCACAGGCCAGGGCTGTGTCCTCCCATCAGCAGCTGCTCAGCCCTACTGTACATGGGGCTGTCACTGATGTCAGCACACATTGAAGGAGAACAGGATGTACAGAGATAGAGATGTAAAAATGTGTCAATTTTCTTCATACCTGAGAGAAAAAAAGAAATCAGTTTATCCTTCCCTCCTGTCTAAAGCTTTTCACTTTCTCAGATTTCTTTACATGTGACTTGTTAATCCATCAGTCTTGTTTATCCAACCAGGTTTATTAATGACAAATGTTGCTGGCCTTGCTGAGTTATGACTGTAAACTGAAAGAATATGAGGGCCAAGGTGAAAAGGTGATTTCTTTATAACAGCTGTAATTTATCCTGGGCTTTGGCCAGACCTTTGATTTTGGACTGGCCCTGGATATAGTATTCCTACTGATTGCATTAGAATAGCCCTCAGGGGTCATGCTGAATTCCAGGGCCCTGGAACCAGTTAGAAGAATGGAAGATGACCATATGTGCAGGGTTAGGGAATGATAATAAGGTGCAGCACAATACCAGCCCGGGCGTTGTGGAAATCCTCTGCTCTGCCTTCTGCAGGCTGTCATTCATATCAGCATTGCATAAGAAATGCACCCAGCCTGGGCAGGGGGAGGAGAAAGGAAAGCAGGAAAAAAGAAATTAAGTCTCTCGGTTAGTCCTTGGGTTCATTAAATGCCCTGAGAGGGCTGCAGTGCCTCGTGGCTCCTCTGTGGGCTTTCTGAAAGGACAGGAGGGGCCGGTGCCATCTGAAGCAGCTTCAGCAATTGCTGTCCCCAAGTACCAGTCCTGTGCCAAAGCCAGCCTGTCCTTGTCCCACAGAGCAGGAGGAGGTGGGAATGTGAGGTGCCATCCCTGGCTGAGCGTTTCTGAGCTCAGGGCGCAGCCTGGGATGGGCAGCGCTGCTGCCAGGGTCACCCAGCTCCCCTCTGAGCCCTCCCCCAGCTCCAGGGAGCTCTCACCTCCTCCAGCCTGCCCCAAAGCATCTCCCAACCAGCAGCACATCCTCAGCCTTTCCCCCTGAAACTGCTTCGCTTTCCATGGAATCACGAGAGTGCAAAATGGAGTTGTAAGGAGAGCACAAGGCTGTGTGTGATTTTCCTAACTCAGGGTTAGGGCACTGTACTGGAGAGGTAAATGGGGCTCTGTTCCAGCAAATATCTGCATTACTTAATGTCCCATTGTGAACTGCAAATCACAAGAAAGCACGGGAAACAGGAGTCTGGGCTCACCTGCCCTCCAGGCAGCTGGATTTGCACTCTGTAGGTGCAAACAGCCATCCCACTGCAGTGCCACTTGCACAGCTCAGTGACACACACTGCTGGGGACAAGTTTTCACAGGTGCAAGATTGCCTTTGAAAAGAGATCAATCCACCTCCTGGAGCAGTTTTATTAACTGTTGACAATTGCCGTTATTTCTCAGGCATGGCAGCTTGCACTGTCACCGCTGGCCAGTCCTGGGCAGCTCGTGCTCCCTGCTGGCCCCAGAGGCTCTGGGCAGGGCAGGGCTGGACCCGAGCCCACAGAGCCCAGCTGGGGTCCCAGCCAGGGCAAACCTCGCACCGTGGGGGCCCAGGCCGGGCTCTGGGGCTGCACATCAAGCTGGACATGCTGATCCTGCAGCCTGCCAGGCTGTCACTGCGTGCTCAGCTGGGATGTGCACCAGGCTCTGCCTCAAGTCGCTGTTTTCACACCAGTCAGTCTCTATTAACACACAGCCTGGCCTCAGCTCTTCCTCCCACGGGCATCTCTTGGCCTCTGCAGGGTCTCATCCTTACCATACATTGACTTATTCATGCTCCAGCTGTACTTCATATTCAAATGGTCCAGGTTTTACCCAAGGTCAGGATGAGCCTGCTCAGATTCACCTTGTCAGGGCACATCTGAGCATCTTCCTGAAGTGCAGTAAATGCTGCTCCTAATCAGTGAAATGCATGTTCAGCCTCCCTCCAATGGTGAGCTCAGGCAGTGGAATATTTGGGATCAGGAGGGAGACATTAGGGTTTGCTGAAAGGAGGGAAAGAGAGGGTGAGCATTTGTGAGGCACTTGCTGCAATAATTCAACATCCAAAGCCACTCAGGCCCCAGGTTTGTGTTCTTCACAGCCAATATTTCAGAAAATGCAGCCCTAAATTCCTTTATTTACAGCAGGGCATCTGTCTGCATTAACAGAATGCAAGTTATTTGAAGTTTCATTACTAAGTATGGAGACTCGGCTGTGGGATTTTACCTCCAAATCCACTTTCCATTTCTAATGAAGGAAAACATTAATGTTTATTTACTTGTCCTTGGTTCTGGGCTGTGTTTTACATCTTTATCTGTAGCAACCAGAGCCTAAAGGCACAGGGATGAGGTACCTGAGTATCTGGGGAGGGGCAATCAGTGGTCCTGCTAGAAATGCTCCACATTTATCCATACCTCATTACTGCATGAAGAAGCACCAAAATAGTCACTTTAGCACCAATCCTTAGCCCAGCTGGAGTTAGTGGTGCTGTGCTGGGGTGCTGCTGCATTCCCAAACCACTGTGGCAGAAATAGAAATTCCCTGGACAGGAGCAGGGCAGTTTGTCACACAGGCAGCGATCAGTGACACTTGCAGCTCTGGCTGCTGCAGCTCCTGCCTGCCCCTGTGTCACTCTGGCTCTGCCTTGGTGCTAACTGCCTGAGAGGTGCGAGCAAACAAACAAGGAACTCCTTCAGTGGTTCCAGGTAGATCCATTTGTCAGCCTGCTGTGTGCTCAGTGTGACACTGCTGCGTGTTCACCCAAAGATTGGGCACTGCTCATTTCAACAGGCACGTTCAAAAGAGCAGCATTAAAATTGTGTCCCTCAGTTTGCTCCTAGAGGGCTGGGCAGAGCCCTGGAACAAACAGGAGAAGGGAAATGCAAGCCTTTCCCAGGTAGCTGCACCTTGGGCTCACATAAAGCAGAGCCCTGCTTTTATCTGCACATCTGACATGCCACTGGCCCCACTTGCAGAAAGCTGACCTTGTGTCAAACAAGATGATCTGAGTGACATTTTCTATTTCTGGAAATGATTAATCTGTTTAGAAAAAGTTCCCTTAAGAAAAGCCTTGAAGTTTCCTTCTAGGTTTTCATTGATTTCTGAAAGATTGAGTTACATTTCCCATTGGTTAGAGGCTGAGGAGCTGCTGTTCAGAGCAATGCTGATCCCAGGGCTCTGGCTGGTGCTTTTCAGGTATTGGCAGGGGGTTTGCAGTGCCCATCCCTGGAGGTGGCCTCAGTGCAAAGCAATGAGAAGCTGTAGCTCCTTTTACCCTCACCTTCACTCTGGACAGCAATCCCATCTCAAAGCCACACAAAGCCTTCTTTACCCCACAGAATGGCAGTCTGGGTTCTCTCCAATTCTTTTTGCATTTCATTTTTTCCCAGCCTGTTCTGAGCTATAAATACTCCCAGGAGCCATTAGGCCCCCATCAGATACATTCATATTTGCCCTTCTTTTGGCATTCAGTCCCCAGCTGAATCTGATAAGCAGATCAGTCACTGCCATGTCAGCTGAGAAGAGCAATGTTGTACCTTAATATTTGTCATCATTACCCAACACACCCATGCAGAGCAAGCTGTGAGGAATGCAGGTTTTCGTGCTTTATCAGCTGTAACTAAACATCTGGTTACAAAAAAAAAATGAATCACTCAAAGTTAATGAAGGTTATGATTTCATATAATCCTTTTGAAGCAAAACAAATTCCACTGGAAGAATATAATAGATTAACTGTGGAACTGAATCAATTGAGGTTTTGCCATCAGTTATTTATAACCCATCCGGTTTCCATTCTCAGCTCAAACTCTGTTTTGTCACTGCCAGCAGGACTTTTGCATTTCTTTTTAAGTGTGCTCTCGAATGCATTCATTTGGTAGTTTCCTAGAAACATAACCACTGCTTTAGTTAGGAGTTCAAGCAGATTACTTTAGTTTGTGTTACTGGAACACTGCTTTTAACAAGTGAAAGCAAAATGCAGGCATTCCTTAAATTCAGCTCTTGTGTGCAATAGCGGGTCCAGCTGCAGGGGTGGAGGGATGTGGCTTTCTCTCCATCAGCAGATCTGAACTATTTCACACCCGGCAGGAAGGTCTTGGCAGTGCCCTGCCAGGATGAGGAAGGAAATCTCAATTTCCCTTTGAGATGGGAGGGGCTGAGGCACTCTGGTGTCCAGAGCTGGAGTGGGCAGTGCTGTGCTGGGCAGGAGCACGCAGAGCTCCAGGGAAGGCAGGGGCAAAGGAGGGAGACATTTCATGCTGGTGCTCTTGGAGGGAAGGCTGGAATTGGCTGGGAAGAGCAGGCAGGCAGTCTGACAGCTCTGGGCAGGGCAAACCAGCAAAATAAAACAGGGCAAAATGACAGAGCGGAAGTCTCCCAAATTGAAAAGGGATGCATGAGTGCTTTAAAATCACTAAACAATTTCCTGGCACATGGGGGACAGAATCTTAGGATGTATGACAGAGGAAAAGTGCTTTAATGAAGCCTCTAAATTGTTATCAGATTATTATTCATCTTAATGTAATTTAGACTTTTCATTTGATTTCATGCTAAAAGCAAAACTAAATAATACTACTTGCTTTTCAAGAAAGCTGCTCCCTGCACCCCTGAGTCTGGGATTTAGCAGACTAATGGGATCAGTCATCCCCTACTTAAATACATCCTGGACAGCATTCAAAGGAATGTGGTTGTTTGTGTCCAAACTGGGCTGTCCTCCCCTTTTTAGCATCTCTGAAAATAAGCGAAGATCCTGGAGGCGCTGCTGGTGCCAGGCCAGGGCAGGCTGTGCCTGCAGGAGCATCTCTCTGGGTGTGGGACTCAGTGGCCCAGGTTCAGTGTGCCCTGGCTGGTGACAGCCTGTGCCATCAGCCCCTCTGTGCTGGTGCAGTGCCCATCACCAGCAGGGTAGTGCCAGCCCCAGTGCCAGCTCAGTGCCACTCCTGTGCTGGGGGGTGAGGGACATCAAGGCCAGCTGGGCTGGGGAATGGGCAGCAGGAAAAGCCAGGGAGCAGAGGGAGCAGTGCGTTGGCATCCAGCCTGTTGCTGCCTGAGCCCCTAAAAACTTGGGTAAAGCGAGAGATAATTCACATTAAATAAAAGGCAGTAGTGGTGGATACACAGCAATTCAGGTCTGACCCCCAGAGTGAAGCAAACATTGCTATGGGAGCAATCCCAGGGCTCAGCTCTGTCCCTCGTGCTGCCGTGTAAATCCAGAACAGTTTGCTTTGATCAATCTGAGAATGCAACAAAACCACTGCAATTAATCACTTAGTGATAAAGTACGAAAGCAAATGGATTCAGGATCTTTCTGGAAGGTGAATATGAGCACAAAAATAGAGCTGCTTTGCCAGCCCCCTTTCTGCTGGATAAAGTTTCACGTCCTTTAAAGGACACCCAGTTGTCTCCTCTGTGTAGCAAATATCTCCTGCCTCTTTCACAAAGCTCCCATGACTTATCTATTTTTGTTTTTCCCAGCTGTTGTTGTAAAATCTGTTATCTTTAATGTATTACCCTGAAAAACAACACACCTTTGAGAAGGCCAGTGGACTGTGACATAATTAGATGCAAAATGCACATCTAAAAGCTGTTTACTTCCTGTAACACCAGGATAACTACTAATGAATCACCGACTCTGGGGATTCTCAGTTTGTAACTGGATACTCCACAAACTTCTTATCAGATCAACAATGATTTCTGTCAAAAAAGGGGGGAAAAAAGAAAAGTGGGGGTGGGCAGTTTTTTTTCCCCTGAAACCAGCGTTTAGCCTATATGCAGCAATTCTAAAGCATTTTTAGCATGTCAGGCAGAGTAGTCATGGTGAGTTTGAAGGGATAA
This sequence comes from Ammospiza caudacuta, assembly GCF_027887145.1. NCBI lineage: Eukaryota > Metazoa > Chordata > Aves > Passeriformes > Passerellidae > Ammospiza > Ammospiza caudacuta. The sequence continues at coordinate 18,439,591 of NC_080607.1, forward strand.
GGGAAGATAAAGTGTATCAAAGCAGGATCTGACACTCGTGATGCTATGCAGACCTTTCTTTCTGAGAGCATCTCGCAGGCTGGACTGACAGCAGGGATTAATCCATGCAAAGGCAATAAACAATAGTTGAAGTGGGGTTGAGGCCTAACACCTGGATGTTGTGTTAGCAGCAGCCCAGGAGCCTGTTCCATGCTGGGGGGGAATTTATGGGATTCTGACACTGTTGCTTTGCCAGCAACAGGTAAAACTGCTCAGCTCTCATTTGTGAAAGGACTTTTTTTCCATTTTTTCCATTTTTTCCATCTTTTTGTCCCTGGCTGTGTGATGCCGATGAATGTTTCCATGGGGCCTGGTTGCCAGGTATGGGCGGCTGAAGCACGCAGGTTGCCATTGAGTGGTGATCTCCAGACCCATATTTATCCATATTTATCCATATTTACCCAGGGTCAGGCTCTCCCTGGCTGCCCACGGCACCCTGAGGTGGGTGAGGGGTCCCAGGGGTGCAGCTGAGGCTCCCAGGCAGGACAGGGTCCCCTCCCCACAGGTCATGCCCAGCATTGTCCTCAGCAGAACCGAGTTTGTCACCTCCGCTCAAGCGTGTCAGCACTGCCCAGGGTGCAGGGGGAAAAGCTCCCCTTATCTTCCCTGGGGTGACCCTTTCTGGCTATAAAACTTGCCAAAAAGTTTGCCTAAAGGAGCTGGAAGGCCACGGAGAGGGGTTTGCGGGAAGCCGCGGTGCAGCGAAGCCTCAGTGGGAAGTTCACCGTGTGGGGGCTTTTCTCCATTTTTGACCTCATTTACTCTGGTGTATTATCTCTGACTCCTCAGGGTCAGCCTATGTAGGTCAGGGATTCATTGACATAGATGTTCATCTCTCTTCTTTACAAGGAAAAAAAAGGCAGGGGGGAGAAAAGGGAAAGTGGGTTGGACAGGCTGGCAGAAGGCCCCAAGAGTCACATCCAGAGAGCGATCCAGTGAGAGGATGTGAGGGCAGGCAGGAGAGGGAATGGAGCAAGAGGAAAAGGGCTGCAAGGGATGCTCAGGGCCAACAGTTTGGAAAATACACATAGGAGCCATCAGCCTGATGTTCCTGGGATGTACCAGCCTGGGAGCAGGGCACTGCAGCCATGGCACACACAGCCCCAGGCACACCCAGGCTGCAGCTCCTCCAGCTAGGTGGTTTCAGTAAAATTACTTGGAGGATTTAATTATCCTAGTTGTGCACTAGGAAGATCCCCTGAGAAAATGAAAGGAAATGGGATGTGTTTGCTGTTTCAGGCTCTGTTACAAGCATTTTTTGCATTCAGCAGCACCAAATGATATGAATTGAAAATCCAATGGCTAAGATGCTTGGCCAAGCTCAAGAGAGATTTTGCTTAGGAAAACAAGGAATTAAACCCAGATTTCCCAAATTCACATGCAAATTCCATCCTGCCACTCTGGGCTCACCCACAGTGAATTAAATCAACCTTTGACAAGGGCAAGATCACTTTGGCTGTAGTTATCTGGAGGTAGAAGTGGCTATTCCACTGTCACCTGTCTCATCTGGCTCTTTATAACCACCCAGTCTTCCCTCAAAAATAGCACAGAAAAGTATCAAATACACTTTTGTGAACCAACCATTCTGTGTCAGCTCCTGCAGAGACATTACTTTGAATAAGTAGCTGTGATATTTTTTCTTCAATCCCTTTTTCTGTCTGGACAAATAGCACAGTTTCATCCCCTTCCTTTGCTCCTAGGCAGTGTATTTAGATGTTACAGAAGAGATTTTGAACTCACTGAACGCTTGCCAGGCCCAAGTGTGAGGCTGTAGGCAGTGAGGTATCTGGAATACAGGGTCTGGCTAACTCAGTCCCACTCATGTGTTACTGGAAGCATTTCTGCTAAATTCAGCCTTACCATCAGCCTGTTCATGTTTACAGTGTGGCTCTTTTGGAATAGATGGGAAGGATTTGCAAAGTGAATGTGCCTATAAAATCTCTTATTTCCATGCATCATTTGAGTGATTGTGTGTGCAGGAGGACAATGGCTGAGTTGTTTCCTATGTTGTGTATTCAGCAGATTTTCCATGCAGCAGTGTGGGCACAGTGGGGTTTTAGGGGCATTCAGCAGTGCCCTCCTCTGAAACCTGCCTCACAGAGTCACAGAACTTGATTTCAGGGAGTGTTAGATTTCCAGAAGAAAAAAAAAAATTAAAAAATGCATCAAGCAAAGCTTGGAAATCCTGGCAGGCAAGGGAATATCAAACATCTTCCACTGCCGGGGGACTGCACCTCTTGGGCCTTTTTCTGTCCAGGTTTTGGGTGTTTTTTGGCCAGTTCCTTTAGGCATTTAAAAACCTGTTTGTAGCCATCAAGGTCCTGCTTGGGAAGGGAATGTGCTTGCTGTGGTCATGAACAGGGGAATGTCTGCTGGGTGAGTCAGAACCAGCTGCAGTTAAGCAGGAGCCACTTTGTGAAACATCTGATGGTGGGGCAGGAGGAGCCTGTGGGGTTTAGGCTTGGTTTTACCAGGCCTCATCACAGCTTAGGCACCAACCTGTGCCTTCCTCCTGTCCCAGCTCTCCCTGTCCTGTCCTTTCATGAGGACATGAGGGTCGTGGCTTTTTCCTCAGGGCCCAGCACACAGAGGCTGCTCTGCAAACTCTGGAAGCTACTAAAATGCAGATAATACATTCACAATATTGGATGGGCCATCAGATAATTAACCCTTTAGGCTAAGGAGCATCGTGCAGCAGAAACAGATCTTGCTCACAAAATTTATTTCTTGATCCACCAAATATTGCTCCACAGGTCTACAAAATCTGTGTAGATTTCCAAACTGCTTTTAAAACAGGAACTGCCAAGGTCTGCCAGCAGCCCTGGGTGGTGGATACCCATCTTGTTCATTTACATTCATTGAACTGCTACACCAATAAAACAAAGAAAACAAATGGAGTCTGTATCCAGCTCTGTTTGGTGATGAAACCTCCTTGTCACTGCAACAGAAATTAACCTTTTGTCAACAGCTCTTAACAGGAGGGCTGCAAAGACCCCACTTCCTAAAGTGAGGAAACAGCCAAGAAACAGCAGAGCTCTGACATCTGAATTTTAATACAGCAACCCCTTAGGAAGCTGCTGGGGAGGGGGGAAGTATTTGTGCCAAATGCTTTTATTGGACTGTTTTCTCTCCATTCAGGAAGAGTAGTTGCCCTAACAATGGCACGAATGTAGTGTATCGGTGAGTTGTATCCCTTGAACTCCAACTTACAGAACAAAAGACTTCTGAGAAGCATCCATGCAGCAGATGTTTAGTTATCTGAAGTGTCAGAATGCCAATTAGATATTGAACATGGCAGGAGGAGGGTGGAGTTTCCAAAACAAATGAATGATGAATAGGAACAGTTCCCGAGTTTGGTCTAAAGTCCTGCTGTTCTTTTGTAAAATGATTTGTGGCAAATTTGTTTTGTCACTGAGGCATAGTTCCCCTTCAGGATTTAAGTGATTTTTATAATCACTCCAAGGAAACTTAAAAAAAAAAAAAAAAAAGAAAAGGACAAAAAAAAAAAAGGAGAAAGAATATGAGGATAAAATGCCTTATTTGTTATGAAGAACAGGGTCTAAAAATGAACATGTTTTAAAGTGTAACCAAATAATCCTGTCTTCCATGTGGTTCATACATAGGGGCTACTCCCCCACAGTGAAATCCTAGCCTTGCATTGCAATAGAAAGGGGATTCTTTCTCAGGAGGGAGTGGAGAGGGGGGGCAAAACATGAATGAATTCAGTGGAAATCGTTTGTTTCAGAGTTTAAATATTAAATTTTATTGTTAGTCAGTGCCAGGGTAATCTTGTACATGTGGCATGAAGGGGGTTAAAACAAAATCAGCGAGGTTACAAAATGCCTCTGTAGCTGACTTGCATTTTTATTGTCATTGACCTCAGTAAATCATTGCTAGAAATTAATATAACGTGGGCATTTTCAGCTCAGTGTTCTGTGTTTAAAATACTCATCTTTGACTCACAAAATGCTCCGGATTATTCTTCTAAACAGCCACACACAACTTGTAAATGTACTCAGGACAACTGATCCTGTGTGTCCCTGGCAAATAAGAATAATGCTGGACAGTATAAAATAGCAGGCAAGGCAGCAGAGAGGAAATTGGACTTGCATTGACTTAAATAAGCAAGTGCTGTGACAAAATTGTTTAGTTCTCTTTTGACCTTTGGAGGTCACGTTTGACTATTTATGCTATCTCCTAATGCTCTACTTCTCCCTGCCTGGTAACAATTATGTGTTTATGCTGTGCTTTGCCTTCCCAGTTGGTATATTAAACAATCACTAATTACTGCATAAAAATATACATCCCTGTTTTGGAGCTTCCTGTAAGCACCCACTGCTTCCAAATGCTCTATTTGAACAGGCAAATGAAAACCTCTGTGGTTTAGTCCTGTTAAAACAAAGGCATAGAAACCAAAATATAAAAAAACTGTCTTTTTTTTTTTTTTTTAATCCAACTATGGGAACAAATAGCGAGATTTATTTTGGGGAGGGAGTTGAATGATTTGAGTATGTTTGGAATTTGTTTGCAGCAGTGTAATCAAAGGAAAAGCTCAGCCGAGCACAATTTTAATGGACATTTTGTGATCATCTTTACTGTAGTATTTGGCCCTTTTGTCTTAGGTGGGGTATTGCTGAGAAAGCTGAGAAAAAGACCTTTTTTACTGTCCTACATTTGACAATTGCTGTCAAATTCAGCAGGAAAACAATAAGAATTCAGGGTCTCAGAGTGATCCCTGAGTTCTGCTGCTTTGGGAGCTCTCCCTGCTCCCACTGAGCTCCACAGACGTTGCTTATTTCCAAAGGCTGCCAAGCCAAAGTGCAGCTAATTTAAGGCTGGATCCTGATGCTCATATTTAAGTACTTGAGTGAAAGAGATTTGATGCTTAAGACACTCAGAAATTCCATTTTCTACTAAGCAGCAGCCACCAAGCACTTTCAGAAAATAGTAATAATAAGTTTTCATGGAAAGTATCCAGCTACTGTAAAACCTTTTTGTTTTCTTTTTTATTACTATTTTTTCTGCCTCTTTTTAAATTGTATCTCCTTTAGTTCAGTGCTGCAACTTGAAAATAATTCCGGCAATTTATTGTTGCTACCATGGAGAGACAGATTGAGCAATTCCCCCCACCAGGGTATTTCCATGCATTTCAATAAGGCTTTTAAGCACCACACAGGTCATGCACTTTGCCCACCTGGCTCCTTGGTGTGTAGTGCTTAAAAACGTAGAAGTCTGATAAAAAATTGGTTGCAAAATACAATTTTCTTCTTGCACTTTTAGTTTAGAAACGTTACTTCCACACTGAGCATTCCTCAGGGAAATCAGTTGGTGGCAATGACAGTGCTGGGTGATTTCTGTGATTCCTGGGCAGATTTGGTCCTTCTGCTGTTCCTTTTGGGAGTGCTGGAAGCTGCAGCACAGAGAGTTCTGATTATGTCTGGTGCTTCAAACATGGCCAGTGTCCCAGTGAACCCCACAGAGGTCACCTCTGGAATCTGAGTATTCACTGGGATATTCTCCTGAATATTCTCGTGCCTTGCACTGGGATTAAAGCAGCCCCATGGCCTGCAATGGGTGCTGCAGGGAGGGACAGGGTGCTGTGGCACCGGAGCAGGAGCACAGTGACAGGATGGTGCAGCACACAGTGACAGGATGGTGCAGCACACAGTGACAGGATGGTGCTGCAGGGAGGGACAGGGTGCTGTGACACCAGAGCAGGAGCAGTGACAGGATGGTGCAGCACACAGTGACAGGATGGTGCAGCACACAGTGACAGGATGGTGCTGCAGGGAGGGACAGGGTGCTGTGACACCAGAGCAGGAGCAGTGACAGGATGGTGCAGCACACAGTGACAGGATGGTGCAGCACACAGTGACAGGATGGTGCAGCACACAGTGACAGGATGGTGCTGCAGGGAGGGACAGGGTGCTGTGACACCGGAGCAGGAGCAGCACACAGTGACAGGATGGTGCAGCACACAGTGACAGTATGGTGCTGCACACAGTGACAGGATGGTGCAGCACACAGTGACAGGATGGTGCAGCACACAGTGACAGGATGGTGCTGCACACAGTGACAGGATGGTGCAGCACACAGTGACAGGATGGTGCTGCACACAGTGACAGGATGGTGCAGCACACAGTGACAGGATGGTGCTGCAGGGAGGGACAGGGTGCTGTGGCACCGGAGCAGGAGCACAGTGACAGGATGGTGCAGCACACAGTGACAGGATGGTGCAGCACACAGTGACAGGATGGTGCTGCACACAGTGACAGTATGGTGCTGCACACAGTGACAGGATGGTGCAGCACACAGTGACAGGATGGTGCTGCAGGGAGGGACAGGGTGCTGTGACACCGGAGCAGGAGCAGCACACAGTGACAGGATGGTGCTGCAGGGAGGGACAGGGTGCTGTGACACCGGAGCAGGAGCACAGTGACAGGACGGTGCAGCACACAGTGACAGGATGGTGCTGCCCGTGACGTGGCAGTACGTAAAGCAGTGAAACGGGCAGGAAAGCCATTTCCCAGGCTATTTCCTGATTTCCTGCTCTCTGCATTCCTGCACATAAACCTTTAATTCATTTCAGAATGCAGAGGTCATGACAGAAAGTCAGAGGATAAATATACCCTTTTGACAAACAGAAGGTTGACAGCAGATTTTAGCTGCAGTTTTGGGGCCAGGTGTTTCCCATACACTGTATGGAAATGTGGCCGTGTTGTGTTGGTGTTTCAGCTGTAAACACTCTGAGCTTTATGCTCCAAAATCATTTCTTGAAGGCAAGGCAGAAATGTTCACACTCTGTCTATCCAGGGAGAGCTGGGGTTGCAGTGACCTGCATGGTGTGAAACGAGTCACAGATCAGGATTTGTTTGTCAGATGTCCTGCAGGGAATTGCTGCTGATGCAGGAATTACACATTTCATATTCTCTTATGATGGAGCAATGCAAATATTTGCTTTTTGGTAACAAAGCAGCCAAGGACTTAACTGGCAAGGAGGCCATTCTGTGATCCCTGAGTAATATATTGCAATTTTTTGTTGTGGTTTATTAAGAGAAAAGACTGGGAGTGAAGGGAGAGTTGTGTCACTGTTATACAAGAGGAAATAGGTTGGACATCAGCTTTGGAAGGGGTTACCCAGGGAGGTCTGAAGTGCCCATCCTGGAGGTGTCCCAGGTAGGGCAGGAGGTGGCAGTGAGTGCTCTGGGCTGGGGACAATGTGAGGATGGCACAGCTTGGATTTGATGGTCTTGGAGGGATTTTCCAACCCAAATGTCTCCATGATTCTGTGAAACAGGGATAAGGTGCACAGTTATGACTGGTGGCAGTTCTTTGCCCAGGCCAAACACTGCATTGTTCCCTGCAGATATTTTTCAAATAAATATTTGGGCTGTGGGAATGATGGAACAGAAGCAAGGCCTGCACTGTGCTGAGCTCAGAGTCGTGCAGAGAATCTGCCAACAGAGAGAGGCAGTGAAAATCCTGCAGTGAAATGTAGAATCCATAGGATCTGGTACCCCAGGGAGTGAATGTTGCACCCCCAAGGGCACAGTGGCTGCCCACGAGCCCCAGCTCAGCCTCTGGGGACGTGCCACAGTCCAAGTCAATAAAGTGCAGGAGTTTTGTTTGGCTAAAAAATCTTCTGGATTAGATGGCTCAACTTGAAATGATCCTCTGATAAGCAGAGAGAAAATACACACCCTCAGTTTGCTGTTATTTGGAAAAGAAGAGCCTGAAGAGGAAAGGGATAACTGGGAGTGCCTGGGAGCAGTGAGTTTAGGGGGATTGCAGATGGTCCTTAAACCATGAGAGCCTCTGGGGCTTCCCTGCTGAGACACTGGCTTAAAAGATAGCTCAGTGCCTTTACTTCTTGTGGCTTTTGGTTGGTTTGGTTTGGTTTTTCCCTGAGCAAGAGAAAGATTTGATCATTCAAATAAAACTACAATAGAACCTGCCCTGAAAGAAATCAGGAAATTACAAGGACAGGGGGTTGCTTGATCTCCCTACTGCTAGTGCAAGATTTTGTGTTGTGCTTCCACTTGCACAAGGTGGGACTTGGCAATGATCTTTTGGACCAAAAATATTCTGGGCTGCTGGGTAAGGATAAGGAATAGCAAAAAAGTTTGGAGAGAAAATGGATGGGAAAAGAAAATTCATAGCAAAAAAGATTGAAAGAAAATGGATGGGAAAAGAAAACTCTGTTTATCTTTTTCTGCTGTCTTTAGCTCCCTTCTCAGCCCCAAGGCTCAGGGTTTGTGCCAAGGATTTCCAGTCACACACAGGACAACTGAGAACCCCACAGAAAGGGAGGGGTGATGGCACTGAGGAGCTGTTATCACCCAGATCAATGTTTCCTGCAATCCAAACCACTGTAGTTTGCTTGAAATGAATTGATTGCCGCTGTCCAGATGTCAGTGGCTCCCCACAGCTCCCAAAGTGACTTCTCCCCTTGGAAAACTGAAGGCTCTCATGTACTTCCCTCCTACATCAGGTCTCCCAAGGGATATCCATGTGTTATTACCCCTTATTTTGCTGTTATTATCCCTTATTTGGGTGCTGGCAATGGGTGACCAACACAACTTCCCCCCTGCAGCTGTTCCAAAAGCTGACTGATAAAACCTGGAAAATGCTACTGAGAAATGAAACAATACCCTCTGCACATCACCATTATCATTTGCCTTAGAAGTCAGCCTGGTTTCATTCGATACCAAAGTTTGAAAGCAACCTTCAAACAACCCTCCTTGCCCCCATCTTCCAAATAAAAGGTGGAGGAGATAAATAGATTAGGGTCCTGTTTGCATATTGATAAGGAAAAGTACATTACATCAATGTAACCAAATATCTTATCACAGCCATTGCAGACTTCAAGGTCCCTATTAATACGAGAGCAGGGAAAACCTGAGTGTTGAAATCAGCTCATGGAAGGGTTTGGTTCCCCAGTTTGTCCGAGGTGATGGGAGTTACTGCTCATCAGGGACTGAAGGAAGTGTGCCATCCTCTGAGATGGCTCAGCTGACCGAAGGCTCCTTCAGTTCCTCACGTGCTTTATGTGACTCATGTACAGCCAATTTCCCCCAAACCGTGGCAGCAATTCCCCCTGGCCAGCACAGCAGCAGCTCCGTCAGTCACCAGCTACTGGGGAGCACAGTGACCCTTTCAGAATATTTCTTTTTTTGAATGTTGAAGGGAATGAAGTGATTTTGGGAAGGGAATTTCTAAACCCAGGATGTCAGTGTTGCAGGGATGGATGGATGGATGGATGGATGGATGGATGGATGGATGGATGGATGGATGGATGGATGGATGGATGTGGGGTTTGTGCAGCTCTCCACCTGACTCTGTTTTCCTGCTCAGCCACCTCAGAGCCCTCTGGTTTTGCTCTTTTCCCTGGACAGCAGCAGATTTGGGTGTCCCTTGGTGTGTTCCCTTAGCCCCAGAGCTGCTGTTTAGAATTGGCAGCGGTGATTTCCTTTAGTGTTGGTTGTTGTGCCTGGCCCAGCCCCGGGATGGGAGCAAGGAGCAGGTTCTGTGCTGGGATATTCAGCACAGCCTGTGAGGAAGCTGAGAGCTGCTCAGACACAAAGCCTGTGACCTTTCTTCTTCCTCTTCACATGATGGGATTCACCTTGGGCCTTGCACTTTACCCATTTGTGACTTTTCCATTTCCAAATTTGCCCTGAAAAATAACAGAGAGAGTGGAGGAGTGTTACGGGCTCTGACACAAAGAAAATCTGCAAACCTGCACTCAGATAAAGGACAGGAAAATAGAGGAAAGCAAAGCTTGTCTCTGTTTAACAAGGTGAAAGGTAAAATCCAAACCCACAGTGTATTGACTGTGAGACACTGCCAGCACTTCCTTCCCAAAATCCATCACTGAGGAGCTGTGCTGGGCAACACTGAGGCAACATTTTCAAAGTTTCGTTTTTTCTTTCTCCTCTCGGAAAATCCGGGACTCCAACCTGAATGATTGTTGCATGCTAAATAATATTAGCATTTAAATGGGCCAGCATTGTAGTTAACAACTGGGTGAGAGTAATGGGAGGGTGGCAGAGCTGGGTTCACACCTCTGCCCCGGCCCTTTCCTACCCTCAGCTGCTCAGCGCCTCTCCCCCTTTGTCTGAGATCTTGGCAGGGATAATGAACATCCAGCAGCAGCTATAAAAAGCTAAAATCCTAGCCCTGCCTTTTAGCTTTCCCTCCAAACCCATGGCTTGCTCGAAATATGACCCTGGTCAAGAAACTCTCCATAAGCTGCTTGAAACACATTTAAAAATTCTCTTTTTATTTCGTTTAATAACCTTGACAGGCTCTTGCCCATAAGGAGGCTGCACAGAATATGTGTATACTCAGGTGTCCTCATTGTCACAGCTGAGATGTTGATATGTTGCCATGGAGGAAGGCTATTAATGAGAGGAAATTAAATTAGATCACCTCTGTGCATTTATCTGCACACAGCACAGCTTCAGTCTCGAGGAGAGGGAGTTCTTGTGGGAAAGCAATTAATAGATGCAGGTGCACAGGAAAAAAACTGCATTTCTTACAGTATGCAGATGATATTTAGGCCCTTTGACATGCTAATCACCAAATTTCACAGATACCGGGGCTGATTTATTTCACACTAATTTCATAATTAGCAAAATGTCTTGTTTCTCCAGAGCTCCTTTCCAGAGGTAACAATGCAGTGGTCTGAGGCAGGGGATGTAAATCGTTTGCAGCTCGTGTAGCAAGCTGTTAGAGACACCCCAGCCTTGGCTGGTGCTGTGTCCCAGCAGAATGTGGGGTCAGAAATGCCCAGAAATCCTGGAGTGAAATCCAGAGAGAGTGTGTGGGGTTAGCTGGGACAGGGGAGGTGCAGTTAGCAGAAAATGGATCTCTAGAAACAGGGCAGGAGGGCCTTTGTGTCAGCAGGAACTTTCTGCCCCAGATCCATGGAGATGGAGGTGATGGGACCTGAATGGACCTAAACCAGACCCTCAGTGCTGGCAGAATGGTTGGGCTGCTGGGTTTGGGTTTTCCCTTCTGTTACATGCTCCGAGGAGTCTCCTGTGCCTGAAGGAGCTCCATTTGTCCCTGCAGAGCCAGGGGAGGTGGGCAGGGCCCTCCAGCCCAGCAGCACAGCCCATGGGTCTCCCTCCTTGTGACTCCCTAAGGAGGAAGGGACAGTAATTACCAACCACGGGCATCTCTGACCGATCGATTCCCACTCCGTGACAGCTCTGCACTTGTTTTGCGTGATGGGGTGACAAATGAAACATTTCATAACTGCAGGTAATTGTCCTCAGTTTAAAAACAAGACAATTGAGCCCCAAGGTCAGCAGAATTACAGTCAGGTACAACACAAGGTATTATCCATCAGGGATAAAAATCCACCTTCTGAACAATGATCTCTGTAGGAAATGGCACAAACTCTTTATTCTGGAAGGAGACTCAGTAGATTCTGGGAAAACTGTCATTAATATAAAGTGTGTATATTATACATTAATAGTGTCTTAGCAATAAAGATTTAAACTCAAATAATTAATTGGATTTAAATAATTATGTCACCTAAGATTTTATAAAGATATCCTGGACTTCTAAGTTTCCTGAGAGATGGACTTAAACTAACTTGGTTTAAGCAAATGTACAGTATATTTGCTGAGGTTTTGTCCCAAAGGAAAATGAATTAAAGACAACTTTTATTTCTCTTCTCTGCTGAGTCACAAGGCAGCTGAAATGTGCACAATAAATCCTGCCCCGGGCTGAAATGCTGTATGGCAGTCCCAGCCCAGAGGGAAATTTGGGAGATGAGCCCTGCAAACAGGAGCTGATAGTGATAACAATCCCTGCCAACCCTTTCCCCGGCCTGTGCTAGTGTGTGGCACTATAATACAATTTCGTATGTTAAACAACAGATGTCAAACAGAAGAAAGGAAAGAGGCCTTTGCTTTTCTTCTGTTGTGGACCTTGTTCTTCCAAAGCAGCCATTTTTTCAGTTGCCATGACAGTGCTAATAGGAGTTTATCATTTTCCCATGCCTGCTGCATACTAATGAGGGATCAATTCATGACTGTTATCTGCAGGGCTGGGAAGGGCCCAGCACCAGTCCCTGGAGCGTTCAGCACCTCGGGTTTTAGGGCTGATTTGTGCTGCTCACCTTCAGTCCAGGGCAGGCTGAGGATATGCAGCAGCCAGGGCTAACGACCCAGAGCAGCCACCAAAAAGTTTCATTTGCTATTTCCCGATCGGTGCTGGGGAAAAGCAGCTGTGAAATATTCACAGAGATAAGGAACCCCTTCAGCTGCACTGAAAACTGAGATTTCTGTGAATTTGGCTGAACCTGGGGCCCTGGAAACGTTTTCTTTGGAGCAGTTTTAGGCTGTGAGGGAGAAGGCAGATGTCACCTTGTGCAGGAGGGGATCTCAGGGTGGTTTGGGCAGGGCACTGTGTGGGATGGGGGTCCTGCCCCACCAAGCATTTACCTCAAATCCAGCAGTGAAAACTGATGAAGAAACTGAGATTAGGGACTGACTGCAGAACTGGTGGGGGTGTGATTTAAGGGATGCTGAACAGTTTTATCCTAAAAGTTAAGGACACAAAATGCAGTCCAGGCTCACAGACTGGAAGGACTCAGCCCCACTGCAGAGGCTGCTCCTCCTCATCAGCTCATCAGCACTGGGAAATCTGGGGTTGAAATAGGAATATTCCCATTTCTGCTGTGATTTATTCTAGGTAACACAGTGAGTTCAAAACAAGGCCTGTTTGAGCTCTGTAGAACTTTCAAATGCATTATATATCATCACACTGATAATTGTTACCATGCATTTCTAGATGTAAATTTTTCACCCATTTTCCTTTTGGCTTCCTGTGTTTGTTTTGCTACTATAAAAGCCCAAAGAAATGAGGGCAGACTGTTTTCCCTTTTTCCTCCATGCAGATTTTATTTTTGAAAGAAATCTGAAAGCATTTTGGTCTTTTTTTTTTCATTCTTTTTCTTTTTGTGTGTGTGTTATTTGCAGTTGTTCTTTTATCACTATCTTCAGGAAGCAGCATTACCATGCTGCAGATAAGAGGCACATCCAGATGTGCATATCAAAGGATGAACAACTACTTATTAAGAAAAACTTCTTTTGCACCGAGCAGGGTTCAAAGGAAGAGTAAAGTCTGAGGCATAAGCGACAAAACTGTCTGGCAATTCTGTGCATTGTCAACCTAATGCACAGAATGGGGGAGAAAAGGTTTCATCCCAAAGAAATGGTTGCAAAATGCATGTGGAAAGACAAAAAGATTCAAAGGGCAAACCCTTCTGTGCACTGACAGTATGATCCATTCGTTTAATTTTTGTGCATTACAAAAAAAAATTAAGTTGTTGGAATATGCTTTTTTTTTTGTCTTTTTTTTTTTTTTTTTTTTTGTCTGTAATGTAAAGCAAAAAGTTCCCAGGGAAAGGCAGATGCAGCCAGACTCCTGATCCCATTTGGATAATGCTGGGAAATGCTGGAGCTTGCAATGACTGTGTGGCAAAATATTCATGTGTTACCCCATCATCTCCATACAATATTCTGCTTTCTCCTGAAAACTAAAGGAAAAGCGTGTTTAGCTGGCTCTGTCCCTGTAACCGTGGTGAAACTCAGAGCTGGATCTGGGCTTGGGGTGATCCAAGGCAGGGGTTCCCTCTCCCTGAGGAGAGTGAGCAGAGCCTGGGGCATCCCCAGTGCAGCAGGGACAGGCTGCTGGTCAGGGCTTTAGGAAAATGACTGAAAACACAATTTCCCCTTCTTTGCCATGCCATGACCTCCTTTCCTTGTATCCCACACTATCAGGGAGCCAGGGGAGAGCTGAGTGCAGTAAATTCTGGTTTTTCTGAGCAGTCTCAGGATTTGGTCCCTGTCCTGGTGCTTTAACACACCCCGAGCTGTGCTGGAGCAAAAATCCCAATTTCCTCTCTATGGCACCTTCAGTGGGGCAGCCCTGAGCCAGATCTGCTGAGGTGATGAAAATCAGCTTTGTCCCCCTCTGTTCCCCTGTCCTTCCCACCCAGGGCTGGGGAGGCACCGCCAAGGAGGGGTTCTATTATTTGGGGTGGAATCGCTGCTTTCTGAGAGCTCTCCTTGAAACAGCTGAGCTCTGAATATCTGAAATTACAGCTCATTTCAGGAGCTGAAATGTAGAAGTGCTGCTGAGGTTCAGGAGTGTCAGACTGGGAATGGGATGGAAATGTTGGGGTGAGCAGGATGTACCCAGCCCTCATCCTGCAGTGATCAGGGAAATTCAGCTGCAAGCAGCAAGATTTTCCCTCATTCTTTGAAAGGCCTTTGGACAGATTGATTATTTCTAATCAATCTTTCACTGTGAGTAAATTGAAATAAAATCATCTTTGGGTTCCCATCCTGGCAACAACACAGCATAGGATAGTTTAGCAGCTGGCTTAATCACTGCAAGTTTCTGAGCTCTTTTCATCTTTAGCCCTGTTGAAAATATGAGATTGCATAATGCACTCCTATGTTTTATATAACAGCCTCACATGGCTTCACATTATAATTTCACATCACTTTTACCTCAGAGTTTCTAACAGGTCAAGTAACCTTCTGATTTCATTTAAAGTTTCCATTATTCTCTCCTGAAAAGGAAAATCTAGCTCTTGTTTGGACAGCTTTGGTAACTCCAAAGGAAAAATTGGGCATTATAGTGACTACAAAAGATTCACTTTCCATGCATTAGGCTTTTGAATTGCTTTCTTAATGCAAAGTTGGACAGGAGAGTATAGGCAGGGAAAAAAGATCATTTTGTGTCCATGGTCAGATGTCAATATTGACAAAAATAAATGGAATGTAACAATAGATCCTTGCAAAGATGAAGGTCATATGACTAAAATGTCTAAGCAGAGCTTGCACTGTGGCTGTATCTTATTGCTGTTTGTGATAAATCACTGGGTCCCCGCTCCCCTTGTTTAAAACATGCAAAAAGAGTAAATCTGGAATTTTAGCCTCTTTTAGGCAATAATAGTGAAGGGGAATATGAACTGCAGCACTTAATGAAAATAAAACTAAAATTAAGAAAAAGAAAGGCAAAATAAGCCTGGGGATGTCATGGTGTCGCTGAGGTCTGTGCAGTCCCCAGTGCATGGTTTGAAATTTATTTGTTCCAGACTCAGGGGATGCAAACTGCTCTCCCTGCCCAGGGCACTGGCTGGGCTCGTTTGTAAATTGGGTTAATTAGTGATAGTCTGTAACCCCATTGTGGCTTCAGCTGAGAGTTCTCCTCTTGTCAGCCCTCCTTGCCCAAGTCAATCCCTTTATGAAATCAGTCTCTGAGATTCCTCCAGGTTTTTATTTTGCCCAGTTAATGCCATTGTTTGAAATGCAAGGGCTGTTCAGCATTCAGGCCTTTTCCCTGGGGGCTGTTCCCAAAGTGAGGAGCAGAGCTGAGCCCTGCAGAGCCCCTGGGTGTCTGTGCCACCCCAGAGTGGCACCGAAACCCCAGCAGAACCTGCTTTGGTGCCTGGGCATCACAGGGACCCCACCTGTGCTTGGGGCCTTTGGCTCAGCAGCTCTTGAGAAGCTCTAATGTCATCATTCATGGTCTCCACACACAGTTTCTCATGGTTTTGGCATCCCTACCTCTTCCTTTTTTATTCCCTAACCCAGGCATTACTGATTGTCTGAATGTCTGGGCGTCTTTTGTGAGACTGAAAACCCTTGGATGCCCAGTGCTCCCTGTTCAGAAACATGGACAGACACTGTAAACCAATTTAAAAAAACAAAAAACCACTTCAAGTACTTCAATTTGCAGCTGATTTATAGACCTGATGAAAGCTATTTTCTTGACATGAAATAATTTTTTTTTAAATTACTCTTGTTTTTTATTACCACTGCTGTCTGAGAAGTTCCTCGTGTCTTGTCTCGCATGACAAAAATGGACAAAGCAGTGCACAAAGGTTTCCCAACCATGGCATTGTCCTCCCAGAGTGCTGAACAGCCCCACCAAGTCTGTTTCAATTCCACTGCCATTTCCTAACTCAATCCAAAATATTTCTTCAAAAGGCTCGTCTGGTTTAGGGTCATGATCACAGGTGGAAGGTCAGTTAGCCATTGGCAGACATTTGCTTCTCACTCCAATCATCTTTCATAAATCTTCAAGGAATGCAGCAGTGTATGGCAGGAGGAGCAGGGCAGGGTAAGAGATATTTACACTCAATTTCTTCAAATTCACTCTAAGTGGGAGTTTTCCTTTCTGAGAAATGAGGCTGTTTCCCCACTCTGGAGGAGAAGGAGCTGCATTGCTCCTGAGCACACAAGGTGTCTGTCCGGCACAGATCTGCCAGGGAATTGATGCCTGGGATCACTTGTTCTTCATGTGAATGCCTATAATAATGCTGGGCTCGGCCACTGTCCCCTCTGTGTGCCAGCACAGCTCTTGTGGGCACAGGGAGGAAAATGGGGGAAAAACCCTTAAATTTCAACAAAAGCCACGTCATGGTGGCTTTATTTGCTAATTTTTTCAGTTCAGGACATGGAGGCTGTGAAGGGGGGTAAAACCCGAGGTAGAGCTGGCAGAACCAGGTCCCAGGGGTGCCCCCAGGTGCCACCTCCTCTCCTGGATGTCCCCAGGTGCCACCCTGGCAGCGCTGCAGTGACACTCCTGGGCTCACCCCTCACAATTTTAGTGCAACGCCCAGAGGCTTTGGAGAGGTTTAGGCAGATTCATTTCTTTGGCTGTGACTCTGAGCAGGGCCACTGTGGGAAATTCTTACTGTGAACCAGTCTGGCTTCCGGAGTGCCCTGAGTGAGCCTGGGGCTTGTCTGAGCTGCTCTAAGTACAATGAGCCTGTCCCAGAAAACCAACAGTGCTGCCCCTGAATGGCAATAGGAAAATTCCTTAAACAGCTGGTGAAATAAACTCTTTATTAGATGCAAACATGACAGGGAGGATTCCCAGTGTTGTGCTGCAAAATGTACGGAAATTGTATGGGTGCTTCAATTTTCTTGTGTAAAAAAAAAAGAAGAAGAAAAAGAGAAAAAAGAAAGAGAAAAAGACTAGAAAGATTCAGTTACACTCATCACACAAAGAGTGTTTCCCCTCATTTGGAATAGTTTGTGAAGTTTGGTAGGTGAAAAGTGTTAAAAAGATGTCAAGTGTTAGCAGCAATAAATCCACATTGGTTTTGCTTCTTAAAAAGATTGCAGATTTCAGAAATCCATAGCAGAGATTTATCCAGTGCCAGCAGAACTTTTAGTGCCTCTCATAAAAAATATATGGGCTGATTCTCCCCTCCTGATTATTGGTAGAGCACAACAAAAGAGTTCTGAACATGGGTTTGATGGTGAGGTGTGAAATGTTTCAGTGATTTGTTTTGTGCTTGTTCCTTTCATTTCTAGATCACTCATGACAAACAGCAATGTATCAGCAGGACGAGACAATTTACCACTGCATGAGCTAAAAGGGGAAAAGTTCCATACATTTTATATCCCTTTTGTAGTCGCTATACTGCACCAAAGATGACCATGGGTCACAGAGCTTGTGCTCAGCACAGTTTATGTGTTTTAGAACTTCTTTGGGCGATCTCACCCTGTTTATTTTAGGGTGCTTAGATAAGGATGGTGTTGTCTGGGCTTTCTTTCATAAAACCCCCTTTCCTGACATGATTCAAAAAATTACTTTCTTGCTAAAATAAAAAACCCCAAACCCCTTAGCTGAAGCTTTTCCCCCTTCTCAACAGAATGGATTTTTCCTTTGTTTGTACATGACAATTTGGGGGGAGAGTTTTGTGCTTAAACTGCTCATGTGACGGTGTCACATGCGTATCAGTTACAAAAGGAGCTTTGGCATGTTATGTATAAATCTGCATTAAGAGAGAAAATAGGCAACTTTTACGTGACTGGTATCTCATTCACAATAATTAACTCATTAACCATCTCCACCCTCTAGGAGCAGGGGCAGCCAGCAAAGGGAGCATTTTGGGCACCTACAGGAACAGTCAGTATTCTCATCACAGCCTGCAGTTCTCAGGGGACAAAGTAAACCTTTATAAACTGCAAGTTGCTCATTTAAAGCCTCTTGTGGTGATTTATGCAGGAGAGGAGACCCAGTGATAACGTGGTGTCTGTCCCTTTCTGCACACAGCTCACCCCAAGCAGCTCCCAGACTTGTGGCCTGGTCTGACCTGAATTTGAGGAGAGCAGAAGTCTCAATTATTGTGATTCATTTCATCAGAAGTGCTGGATGTCACAGAAGGGCATTTCTATTTCCAGGCTGCAGAAAGGGCTCTGATATGTTGAGTCTTTATTGGGCTGCAAAGTATCCAAATACACAGGAAACCTTCCTTAATTTCATTGCTCCTGCTACAGCTGCTCTTTCTGTAAGATTTCCCCTAGCAAGTAAATCCCTTGCAGAGGGCAAAACCCAAAGGACATGAGCACAACCAAGAAAAATGACTGTAAGGCAGGTTTTTAAATTTGAAACAAGCCCTGTAGTTTGTTCCCTGTGCCAAAGACACACAACCCCTTTCATCTCCACCATGTCAAACTAAAACCAAGCAAGTTACTGGAACAGCCTGGCCATCTTTATCTTGTCCATCAGCATTTTATGATAATTTTGAGTTAAAACTCTGCTGAAGGCAAGTTCCTCTCTGTGAATGTCACACATCCCTGTCAGGGCACAGGTAGCTGCATTTCCAGAGCCCCAGTGTGACTGTGCTGCAGGGGGGGTTACTCAGGCAAGGATCCTGCATCAATATTCTGGGAAGTTCTGCAGCGTCCTGCGCTCACTGAGGGCTCGGACAGGTCAGGTTTATTCCCTGTGTCAGCCAAGTGTGAGCTCCCAGAGCAGGGGCTGAGGCTCTGAGGGGAGGGAGGGCCCAGCCAGGTGCTGGGGTTTGTTCTCTCCAGTGCAGAGCCCAGGCCTTGCTGTCATTAAGCTGTAAAAGCAGGAGTCTGCAGCACAAGGAAATGGGCACATAAAGCCATCCCCTACAAAAGGTGACATCCCTGAGATTATTCTGGGTTTAAGAGGCTTTTTAATTTGTCCCTGGGTGAAAGGAAACGTGGCTTTTGTGCAGAGGTTCTGATAAATCTCTGTGTGACAAGAGGCAGTGGCACAGATTCCCTGCAGGTGTGAAAGGCTCTGTGCCCACCCAGAGCTGTAGCTGAGGGCAGGATCATGCAAAGCACAGCCTAGCCTCCAAAAGGCTTTGACCAAACATTTTTGGGGTTTTTTCTTCAATATCACAGCCTGTCTGAGAGATGCACGTCTCTTTCTGTGACACATTTTCATTAGTAACGTCTGAGCAAGGTGCAATCGGGAGGTGAAGGTGACAAATCATGAGTAGGTGTTATCCCAGGCACTCTGCTCAGGGGCTGCACAATTTCCACGTGTGACAAGTCTGCTCCTGCACTCAGGGCTGTAATTCACTGCCAGAGGTGCAACGGGGGCTGCCTGTGCTTCATCCCCAGCAGGACAGCACATCCTTTGGGAGCTGTGGTGTTCCCAAAAACCTGGGGGACCCTCCTGGTGTTAGAAAGGGGAGCTGCAGATGTTCCTTTGGAGGGGGACAGCCACCAGGCCAGCCCAGGGTGGGCACCACCATCCCAGCACTGCCAGGCATTGCCAGGCCCCAGCCAGCCTTGAATTTACAAGGTCAGTCTGAGTTGCAAATGGATCTAGACCTGTTTGTGCATCCTCTGAATTTCCTGGCTTCACTGTTTGGTCAGTTGGGCTCATTGAATGGAATCCTTTCTTTTGGGCATGGAATGAAAGTCCTGCTTGCATTTAGCCCATCAGCAGAGTGCCGTGGTGCTCTGGGCAGTTTGCAAAGGAAGTCTCATTGCAATTGCTGCTTACCATCATAACTGAGAGCCCCTTCCTTTCATGCCTCCCTTTAAATGCAGCTCTGATGCTCGCTGGCCATAAATGCAGCCTGCTCCCTGCCCTTGAAAAAGCTGGGAAAGCGCATAAGTGATTCTGGTATTTTCCTGTTCCCATTAAAAATGCTCCACGTCCTGTATTTGCACGGTTGCCAGTGTGATTTCACTCAGGCCTGCTAAGCTCTTTTCTCTCTACTGTAGGTCTGATTGTACCATTTTCCCAAAGAGAACCCCAGGTTTCCCCTTTCCAAGCTCCAGAAACGCTCCTGCTGTGACCCCGCAGCCCCAGTGGGGCACAGGGGGCACTTCCAGCCCCATTTCCTTCCCCAGGGGGGGAGCAGGGTCCCTAGGGCTGCCCTTGGGGGCACTTCCAGCCCCATTTCCTTCTCTAGGGGAGGACCCTGCTCCCCAGGGCTGCCCCCTGTCCCCAGGGGCACTTCCAGCCCCATTTCCTGCTCCTCAGGGCTGCCCCCTGCCTCCCTGGCTGCTGTTTGCCAGCTTGCAGCCACACCTGCTCCAGGCCCTAACCCCGTTTATGAGGAAAGCCTTAATTCCTTCCAGTAAAGTCCCTGCTGAGGCTGCCACCCCCTGAGCCTCCCTTCCCGTCCCTCTGCAGCTCCAGCTCCTCAGTGCTGGCAGCAAAGCCATCCCTGGCTTGATCCATTTGGTATAAACATTTCCTGGAGCTCATAAACACCTTTGTCATTTATCAGGGCAGCAGAGATGTTTATTGGCCAGATAGAAAACTCTGGTGGGATCAGGGCTCCTGGAGACTCCCTGGTCCCTGTGCTGACACTCCCCAAAGAGGGGCTGAACGCGGGGCCAGCTTTAATTCCCAGTGTGGGCCCCCCAGTTTTTAATTGCTCCTGGTGATGATTGCAGCTTCCAGCAGGAGCTGGTGAGCGCTGTCTGAGCAGAGCTGGTTTTACAGCAGTCCTGGTAGGACCAAATTGAGGGAGGTAAAAGGGCTGGCTGGTGGGGGAGGAAGAGGAGATCTATAACTGGCATGTTAATAAAACTCCAGTTTGTCACTTCAGCAGCACACCCTGAGTGTAATAACTAAGCTTCCTTTCTATACCCCCTATGAGTTCCTTTGTATTGACAGATGCCATTTGTTCATTTACGACGTGATAATAAAAACCTTCAGCTTTGCTGAATGTTGTTCTTTTCCTCCCCTGACACTGGGGCACCAAATGGTTTGTACTGCACTCAGCAGGCACTTTTCATTAAAGATCATGCCATGAAAATGAACTGTATTTGAAAACCATTTAGGAGCAGGAGTTGTGCTGTTCAATAGGCTGCACAGAAACCTTCCCTGGCTGCTTCCCAGGAGCCTCCCAGGCTCCCACACGGATGCTGGGCTCAGGGGGGGTTTGTGTCCAGCAGCATTTGGGACTCCAGCTGCTCACACTCCTGTAGCAGTGATTCTCCATTGCTATCAGCTTCCTGAGATTATTTCTGGGGTTTTTTTTAATCTCTATCTGATTTTAAATGCCTCAAAAAAATCTTTCTTTGTGCTTATCTGTGCTTCTCGAAACTGGTGATTCAAAGTTTTCACACTCATGCAAATGAAGCCTAAACTGTAAATTTGGATAGCTGAAAACAAATATAGGAATTGATAATTAAGCCTTTATTTAGGAATACTGTAAACATGGCTCAAACCATGTTTTTAAGTACTGATCAAAATTCAGGCTGTGACAGCACCTGTGGCTGTCATTTGCTTTGCAAGGTTACAGAGTGCTTCAGATCCCCACTGAGCTGAGCAAAACATGGGTGCACAGCTTTGGGCTGCACTCACCTTGGAAAATCACAGGTTTGCAGTGCCCTGCCCAAAATGTAGCACTGTCAAAAAAGTAAAAAACAAAGCAATGAGCAACATTTGTTCAACACATTAATTAAATTTTACTCTGCGCAATAAGTAATATTTCTCTCCCTCTGCAAAGTCAGTTATTTAGTAGCTGGCTGTAGGGTTTGCTGTGAGTACAAAAAAAAAATCCTGCATTAATTATTCCTAATTAAGCCAAAAAGTATTATTATTGAAGCAAAAATAATTAAGCAAATTGGAACACAGCCACACACTGTACTTTTTAAATACCAACAGAGTGCTCTCAGCATTTTCCCTAGGCAGAACTCTAGAAACTCATCACCAGCTTCTGCAAAGCTGCAGTAGCACAGTGTGAGTATCTTTATTATGATGATGATTTTAATTAATCATATTTCATTGTACTTCAGAAAATACGTGTAAAAGAAGGGATTGCTAACCACAAAAAAAGGTGCTAATAACTGTTCTCATCCTTCCCTGCTCATCCAGGAGGGACTTTTATCACCAACATTATCACTTATTGCCAAACAAGTACAGAGATGTTAGCCCGGAGGATGAAATAGTTTAATCATGGGGAAACAATTTGCAGTGCACAGATCTCAGCTGGTTCCCTTTCATCTGCTCACAGTTACTCAGCGACTCCCAAAAACTGTTTTGTAGCTGTAATAAAATTCATTCTCCACTCTCCACGCACACACCAAATGGTTTGGCTAATTCTGAAGTGTTACAATCACCTGGAACAAAGACAGGATTCATAAGTTTTCAGGGGGAGCATTCTGGGGTTTTTAAGTCACATAAACATGATATTTGTCTTTTAAAAAATTAATACAGTGGAGATTATGGATGTAAGGTCCGGGTTTATCTCTAGGTTTACAACATCCATGTGATGATATAATCCACGTTACACGTGCGCTCTCACTCTGGATAATGCACTTTGACTATTGAAAAGCAACAGTTGCATTTATTCAATAGCCTCTTTTGCTCAGTATGATCAAACCCAAGCAATTACTTCTTGGCAATTTTTTTGTTCTGATTAGAATCTAAATAATTTTTTGTTCTGATTTCGAATCTAAATAATGTTAACTTCATTAGAGCTGTCTATCAACTCCTAATTTGCTGCCTGTGCAAGGCTGTTTCTTAAACTTTGATTAGACTGGCAATATCTTCTGTAATCTCTCCTAAGAAAGTGCCCTCTAACACTTTAAAGCTTTGTACATCCGACTATGAGCAGAGGAAATACAGGTCTGATGTTTTTCATATTCTCTTATCTCTTCCTCTCTCGCACAAAAATGGCTTTTGCTGAGAGCAGATAAGATCTGTGTGTGAGCACAAAGCTCTGGGGTTAATTCACAGAGTTGCTGCTGCTCTTCTCAGGCTCAGCTGCTGCGGGGCCGTTATTGTGGTCGCTGCAGGCAG
The DNA here is from genome assembly GCF_027887145.1 of Ammospiza caudacuta. Lineage (NCBI taxonomy): Eukaryota > Metazoa > Chordata > Aves > Passeriformes > Passerellidae > Ammospiza > Ammospiza caudacuta. The sequence goes on from NC_080607.1 coordinate 18,462,706, forward strand.
AGACAGACAGACAGACAGACAGAGCTGCTTCACCTGCCAGGGAGCCCTGGGCACCTCCGCAGTGAGCCACAGGGACAGCAGGGCAGGGGACAGGGCCTTCTCGCTCTGGGGATGATGCCTCAGCTTTTGGCTTTTCTATTTTCACATTCTGTGCTGCTTTAGTGAGCAGTTCTGGGCTTCACATTCAGCGTTGCTGAGCTCTGTGCACAGAGCAGGGAGACAAAACAATTCCTGCTCCAGCTGGGCACCAAGGACAAATGAGCCAAATCTCAGCCCAGGAGCACAAACCCCGTGGGCTGGAGAGAGAAAAACAAGCAGGGTGGGACTGCAGGGCTAAAGCTGCAATGGGACAATGAACTGCAAGGTGCAAATGGAGCAGAGCTGATCCCAGGGACAGAGCCCGTGCCCGGCCGTGCATTTTGGGGCCATTTTGGTTCATCTTGGGTGCAGCCCTGGCTGGGCTCTGGTGCTGCCCAAGGTGCAGCCATGGAGGGGATCCTTTGAATAAATCCCTGCTTTATTCTGTAGCTCCATCCAGTCTCTGTTCTAACTCAGCCTGCACAAGGATCAGTGGCAGCAGCAGAGCAGTGGGGATAGGCCAGGATGTCCCTCCAGGAGCTCCCTGGCAGTTCCATCAGTCCCTCAGAGAGGTTTGGGGTCCAGCTCCTTGCAGAGGGGACACAAAGATCCCAGTGATGCTCAAGCTGCAGGGTAGGGACTGGTCCCTGTGTGGGGTGAGGGAAGGGGGAAGCTGAGAGCTGGGGCTGGTGGTGTCTGAGAGCACTGGTTTCTGTCAGGACAGCTGTCTCTACCCCAGCCCAGCCCTCTGGTGTCCTCACTGACCCTGAGATCCCAAACTGCCCAGGCAGAGGGAAGTTCTCAGCTGCAGGGCAGCCTCACTGTGCCCTGAGCACACAGAGCAGGAGCTGCCCATCCTCTGGGCTGCTGACAGCCCTGGTCAGCTCTGTGTGCCACAGGCACCAGCACAGGTTCTCCCAGGGCATGAGAGGGACACGTGTGGCCCTTGCAGAGCTCTGACCCCCATCCATCACTGTGCCATCCCCTGGGCTCTGCAAGAGAAGAGCAGAGGGAAAGGACGCCCTGCTGCCCGAGGACACTCACAGTGCTCACGTCCTGTCCTCCCTCAGCTGGAACCTTCCTGGGCAACGTGGAGCAACCTGGCTGCTCCCTTTGCCTCAGTTTCCCCCGTGCAGGTTTCAATGTTTCCCAAGGCCAGCATGCTGTTGTGACACATCATATTCAGCTACTCCCTAATGGGGACCATATAAATTCCATAGCTGCTTTATCTGATCCAGCAGTCCTGAGTGTGCCTGTCTGAAAGCTGCTGCTGCTCTTGATAAGAAAACATTCCTGCTCCAGAAATTCCTTTTTGGGGGAAGTGGGGAAGGTCTCAGTCATGTTCTGCTGAGCAGGTGCCTGGGCAGCAGCAGATTCATGGTCACAGCCCTGTCTGTGGCTGAGAGTCTCTGGAAATGTGCATCCAGGTGTCCCCTGGAGAAGGGACAGTCCCTTGGCAGGCTCCTGCTGCCATTTCTGCCATGCCAAGGCAGCCCTGCAGCCCAAACCCTGGGGCATGCCTTCTAAACAAACTGGGCAGGAATTGCTGCTCTCATGGGCTTGGTTTGTGGTGTTTCTTTAAGGCAAAATAATGGGAATTAGTTTTTCCAATCTCGTTTGAAAATGAGATTTTCATGTGTTTAAATATGCATTTTGCCTGTAGCCCCTGCAGTGCCCCCTGAGTGTCCCTGTCCATTCTGGGGGCACCTGAGGCCACGCAGACACAGAGGTGCCTTTTACCTTCTGTGGCCAGCCACCCAAAGGAGCTCCAGGTCACACATTTCCCTCCATGAGCAAACAAGAAGAGGTTTCTGGGTTACAAATGGCAGCACTGGCAGTGTCCCAGCTGGGCACAGCAGCTGCCAGCGCCCATGGAAATCCTGGGCAGTGCCACCAGTGAGAGCTGAGAGCTCTGCCACGGCATGGCACAGCTCTGAGCCACAGCAGAGCACAGGGACCCGAGTTCTCTGTGCCTGGTACTGAATTCTGCCCTTCCCTCCCCACCTTCTCATGTCACTGCCCCTCCCTGCAGTCAGTCCTGCAGGGTTAATGCAAATAACCTGTTTATTACTCCAGCAGCTCATGAGAAACATGACTTGTCTAGTTCTGTTTATAGAGCATGTGATCATTAGAATAAAATAACAACAAAGATCAAATCACCATCTGTATTTAAAGGTGATCTGGAGTCTTCCCTGGGACAGAAATACTGCTGGGAGCTCCTCAGAAGCTTTGGGGACCTCAGCTAAAATCTTTGCCATTTTTAACAATGCACATCATTAGCTTTTAGTTATTAACCACTAGTTCTGGTGGGCTTTGCTGGGAGCTTATTTAGGTTTTGTTGCTATGGTAGTTGCCTCTGGTTTTGAAAGGTGGGGATGTTTTGTCACTCAATTGGAATCAGATTAATTGAGCTCCTTCTGATATAAAAGTCTCAAATCAATACAGTGTTCACCTTGTAAAATGCACTTTTTTTTGTTTGTTTAATGCCTCCTGAGATCAGATGCATTAAAATCCACGTGGAACTAACTTTTCTTTCTCTTCTCACCCCCACACTTCCCCATATGTGGTTTTGATTTTCCCCTCAGGGTACCTATGGGAGGTCTGGAAAACTCTTGGGAGCTTTCAAAGAATGTTAATATGTATAACACTGCATTTTCAGTTTTAAATACAACATGTAAAGACCTTTCTTTTTGAGGATAAACAAGTAAAGCTGCTAGCTAAAAACTATTTGTAAGAAAAAGTTCCCACTTACCATAAAAAAGCTTAATAACATTTAATTGTATTTCATAGCATTTTGCACCCATAGTATTAAGCTTTTACAGTTCCTTGTAAAATGTCTGGGCAACACCGACTTTCAACTCTTCTGAGCTGGTTTTTAACTCTTCTTGATAAGGAATTTCTGCCTAATGGTCCAGTGCAGATTTTCCATTCAAACCTTGAGCATTTTGTTTGCCCCAGAGCAGAGCGCGGTGCTGGTATCTGCACAGATCTCACAAACCCCATCCCCGATGCTCTCTGTGAGATTGCAATCAATTTGTGCCACAAGTAATGCTGCAGACAACAAGAACAAACATTTCTAGGATCAAACTGCAGCTGAGGCACAAAGAGCCAGCACCTTTGGGTGAACGCTGATTCTGTGGGGGCGATCAGCAGCATTAAGTTATTGGTTATAGCTGCACTCCCTCATTTCAGCCTCCCTTGGAGAGTTAGCTGGGCAGTGCTTCAGATAAAGACTGTGAAATTTGATCACTGGAACTAAAATGGATGGCTTAGCTGCCTAATCTCCTCCATCCCGTTATCATCAGCTCCCAATCCCCTCCCCGCACCATCTTCAGAATTGGGAAACAGCCCCAGACCGATGGGAATATGCTGCTGGGTTAAACAGCTCTCACAGGCTGCGCGGCCACAGGCACAGGTGGGAGCCCCAAAAGGGGAACACTCACTTTTGGGGATGTTATGGCAGTTTGTCTGTGGGATCAGCTTGCTGGGATCCATAACTGATTGCGTGATAGCAGGAGCAGCTGAAAGCATCTGATAATATATTGCTAACTTGTATAATCTGCCTTTATCCCAGCAAATTGCCTCTGGCGGCCAAATCCTCGCACAAGGAGGGAGAAGTGTGGGAGAGGCAGGAGGGGAGAGCTCTCTGCCCACCCAGCAGGGACAGCAGAGCCCTGAGTGCTCCCCTGCCATGGCACCAGCCCGCCCTGGGGCTGCCTTTGCCTCCCCCAAAAGGGGCTGTTTATGCACTGATGCAAATGAAGTGAATTCGTTTTGCAGGATTGGTTATTGATCCCTTCCCTGGGGATGCACTCGAGCCCAGATGTGATTCCTTTGTGCTGGGTTTCTCTTCACCCACAGCCTGGTGCACTCCTGCTGCTTCCAGAGCCCACTGCCCAGCCTGGAATGCTCCAGGATTGGTGTCTGAGTGTCATGCATGGAGCTCCCCTCGCCAGAATCACTGCATGTGAAGAAAAAAATAAGTTTACTACTGACATGTCTCTTTTTCACCCACAGATCTTACTGGGAAATTAGCCACATTATTGTGATCACAATAGTAAAGTAAAACTAAAATCCTAATTTAATATAAGATGTTTATTCCATGCTGCAGGAGTATATAAATACATAATATCCCAGATTTTGAATGTATTAGGTGCTGAAAATATTTTGGGGGGGGGGGGGGAAGTGCTTTCTTTTCCAAATGTCTTCAGTCTCTTTGTGAGAAAAGATATCAAAGTGGGACAGAAAGCAAATGGATTGGGTTGAGAATCTGAACCTCTGGAATTCCAGCAATATAGGTTTATGATTAGATTTTAACTGGACAATTTATTGGGGATATTGATAAAGCATCCCCATCTACACTGTGTCCTAATGCACTTCCCACAGAAACGAGCTGGTGCTAATTAGCCAGCAGGGATTTTCTATGATGTTATTTGTGGGGTTTTGCCAGTTTGCCAGTGGTCTGTCAGCTCTGGGCTCCTGCTCCTGCCTGGGGACAATGTCTGTGCTCTGGGCAAGGGGAAACCTCCAAGGCACAGCTGGGACTGGGGCTTGGCTTCGGTCTTCACATTGTGACACCAGGATTGCTGTGAGTAAGGAAATGATGTTCTAATTTAATATATTATTGTTATATTTAATATATTATTGTTATATTGTTCTATCTCCTTTCAAACCTAACGTCTTCTATCCAAAAAGAGAAGCCTCTCAGAGCCTGCCCTCCCCATCCCCCTTAGCCAGCCAAGGACATATTTAAAACTTAAGGGCAAATGTTCCATAAAACACTGCCCAACCCTTTGCAAATTCCCTGCATAACTCTCACATGCATCCTCTAACTCGAGTCCATCCCTGCTCCAAAGTTGTAATTTGCCCTGCAGTCCTCTTTGGCCTCTCTCTCTCTTTTTTACAGTCTCTGAGATGGCAATTAGCTCAAGAGATGCACTTAGAGCTTGGACTCAATTACAGATCCCTCCTCTCCAGGCTCTGCTGCTCCATGCCGATTTAAACGTCCTTTTGCATGAAGCAGCAGTCTGAATTCTTTAATTGTTCCCTCCTTACCAGAGATTTGGAGGCTTTCCACCCATGGGTGTGGTAATCATAGTCCCAAAGGCATACCAGGACGAGGTTTAGTTAAAGAAAATCCCCTGGGGCATAATCACCAAAGCTAAAGAAAATAATAGCCATACTGGAGCTGACCATTAATGCAGATTTTTTCTCTCCACAGAGCTGGCAGAGCTTCCCAAGAGGAGTGAACGTTGTCATCTGCACTTTGGTGATGAGCTGAGCCAGAGCAGAAAGTCACATTGATGGATCTGGAAAGGCAGCCCTGATGTGCAGCACAGAGGTTTGGAGAATTTGCTGCCATTATTCCCTGGTTTTTCCTGGATGAGGATATAAAGGGTGACACAGCAAGGGTCAGCACCACCTTCCCTTGTCCTGCAGGTCCTGCAGGTTTGTGGATTTGGTCTGAAATACATGCAGGGGGTGTCTTGAGTGAAATGTTTGTCCTGCTGTGAACCTGAACCCTGGTGCCTTTGGTTTAACTGTGTCGGTGCAGCCCAGGCTCCCAGGGTGTCCCTTTGCCTTCCACACACAACAGATGTCACCAGCACGGGGAGAAACACAGTTTGAGGTGTCAGACACTGAGGTACCAACGCTCTGGAGCAGCAGCCCAAACAAAGATGCCCTTGAGGGTTTGAAGGAAGCTGTGCCTGTGTCCATGTCAGCAGTCGTGCCTGGAAAATGCTGCTGGGCCTGATGGCTGCAAAGCCAAAAACTGAATGTGACACTTTGCTGCTCCTCAGACCCCCAAGTCCTGCTGCTGTGTATTCAGCATCCCCCTGGTGAAGTGAAAGCAGCTCGTAAAAGTGTGGGGCAGAAAGTCCAAACTTACGTGGGGACTGCTCCATTTGCTCTGTGTGGCCATAATGGGGTTATTTATGGTACATGTAGGAAAGATTAAAGGTTTTCATAATAAAGGAAAGCGAGAGCTCGAGAACTGGGTGCCTCCTAACAGCACTGGCTCTCGAGGCAGGATAAATCACCCCAGCAACCATTAAAACTTCAAGAAGATTGCTTGTAAACCTCCAAGCCATGCCAATAAAGCATATTCCTTGCCACAGAGCAGCCCAGATGGTGGAGCTCAGCAGTTTTCAGGGCTGCTCACAGCTGAACCCTGGTGCCTGTCTGCTCAGAGGGCACAGTGCCAGGGGAGCACTGTGGGATCCATGGGATCTGTCAGTGTGGGATCCATGGGATCTGTCAGTGTGGGATCACAGGACAGCAGGGCCAGAACCAGGAACCTCCCAGCCTGAGGAGCACTGTGGGATCCATGGATCTGTCAGTGTGGGATCACAGGACAGCAGGGCCAGAACCTCCCAGCCTGAGGAGCACTGTGGGATCCATGGATCTGTCAGTGTGGGATCACAGGACAGCAGGGCCAGAACCTCCCAGCTTGAGGAGCACTGTGGGATCCATGGATCTGTCAGTGTGGGATCCATGGGATCTGTCAGTGTGGGATCACAGGACAGCAGGGCCAGAACCTCCCAGCCTGAGGAGCACTGTGGGATCCATGGATCTGTCAGTGTGGGATCCATTGATCTGTCAGTGTGGGATCACGGGACAGCAGGCCCAGAACCTCCCAGCCTGAGGAGCACTGTGGGATCCATGGGATCTGTCAGTGTGGAATCACAGGACAGCAGGCCCAGAACCTCCCAGCCTGAGGAGCACTGTGGGATCCATGGATCTGTCAGTGTGGGATCCATGGATCTGTCAGTGTGGGATCACAGGACAGCAGGGCCAGAACCTCCCAGCCTGAGCCCAGCTCGGGGCTGGCTCCATCTCTGCCCTCAGCAGCTCCAGCCCATTCTGCATTCTGCTGCTTCTTGGGGGGCTCCCATCACGACACAATCTCAGAGAAAAGTTTGTATGGGTTTTATGGTTTTTATGGGCTTCAGGAAGTCAGGAAAATATTCCAAGGCCCTTCAAGGTTCTGGTTCATTTGCATTTTAAAAAGTCAAGTCTGCCCGTTCCTTCCACCCTGAAACACCAAGTGAGAAGTGCAATAAATCACAGTTTGAGCTTGTGTGTGGCACAGCATCAGCCAGGGATCCTTCCCTGGGTCCTACCCCAGAGAAAAACCCCAAACCAAAGTTTCTGTATTGTTTCTCCTCCTCTTTTTGTTGTTTGGTTATCTGGTTGGGATTTGTTCTGTGGGTTTTGGTTTGTGTTGGTTTTTTCTTCCCCATTTCTGTTTCAGGAAACCCAGCCCAGATTTCCAGGTGTGGCCCTGCTTGCTCAGGCTGTAATACATGTATATATCATTTATAACAGAGGTAAGTGCTGAGGAAGGTGATGGAGGAGTTAATCTGGGCCACCACTGGCCCAAAAATAATTCCCAGGGATGGATCATGCCTGGTCCAAATTCTACAAGTGGATTTTCCTCATGTTTCATTTATTTTTCAAGCCTTGCTCAAGAGAAGTAACCAGATCCAATTTTCACATTAATTCTTAAACTTGATTTAAGAGAGAGGAGTAAATTTATGAAGAGTCTTGATTCTGCAGGCTGCAGGCTCCCCATGGGGGTGTTCAGTGATTTTCTGGGGAATTCTGGTAACAGACCCAATTCCCACAACAGCAGCTTGGCTCTTGCTGGGGGATTTCTGCTGTTGCTACATAATAAATCCCAGTTCTTATAATAAAAAAAAAGGAAAATCTACCAACATTCAAACTATTGATAGTTAAGCAACTGTTCAGGTTTTGGGAAGCATTTTTTCCCAGACAATATCAGAAAGTCTTTCTGGGACAGAGATGAGGTAAATATCTCACAAATAAATCACCACTGGTCAACTGTGTAAATCAATGGCAGTAGGAGAATGACAATCTGTTTTATTCATTGCCATTCTGTTTTTTCATGGAGCCATTCTAAAGCTGTGCAGGAGGAATTGTGTTATTCAGTTGAAATCTATGGATCTTTGTGCCATGCCTTTGGAATTTAACGACAGGAGGAGATGGATCCAAAGCTCCTGTCCATACAAACCAGGATGTCACAGTGTCCAAAAGAACCTTCAGGTATCCCATTTACCACAGGCTGCCTGCAGGCCTGGCTTTAAATTAATGAATATTCCAATCCCCTGAATGAAGGAATGAAGGAAAATTTAGAGGAGCTAGAAAACATCTCTAAAAATTATGTGATAACATCACCAAGCCAGAATCCTGCATCTTTCTGGGGAGGAAAAATGAAGAAATATCAGTGCCAAAACTCTCCCAGGTGACTTGGGCAGCAGCTCCAGGAGCTCTGGGATGGGCCCAGGGGTGCTGGGGCCATGGGGGTCACTGGGGTTTGCCCCCCAAGCAGGGGGAGCCAAGGGGAGCTGGGGAAGGGGGAGATGTGCCTGGGACCCCCAAACCCCACCTTGGTGCTCCCCCATGGCTTGCACTGCTCAGGGAACTCATCCAGCACTTGGCCCTGAGTGGGGAGAGTTTCCTGTCTGGAGACCCAAACTGTGCTTCAAGCATGGCCAAAGTGATTTTCTTTGTCTGTGGGAAGGTCAAAAGCACCAAAGCGCCAGACCTGCAGTCAGAGCTGTGCAGAAGGGAATCGTGAGTATAAAACTGGCAAACGTGAGACAAGTCCATGAATATCTCATCCCTGTTTGTTTCTGCTCCTTACTCCCCAGATATTTGTGTGTTGCCAGCACAGCATCAGTATCTGAGGTTTGGTGATTTTTTTTTTTTAATTTTCCTCCTGAATTAACCATCCAGAATCCTCCCATGAGATTTGGAGTCAGCCTGGAAATCTTTCAAAGGACCCCAAAGATAACTGCATTGGGTCTTCTATTGCATTTCCATTTTATGGCATCTTTTTATATTCTGCAGTAGCCTTTTCTGAATAAAAATGAGACAGCCTCTTAAGAGGCCTTTTTATTATTTGCATTTGGCAAAAACAGCCTTAATGAGCTGTTAAGAGTCATTCCCCAGTCCTATTGTTGGCGATGCATGGGAGCCTGTAAAGTGCTGAAAAGCCAGAAGACAATTTATGATCCCCGATGCTATCCCTTCCTGAGACAATCCCACAGAAAGGAAGATATCAGGGGAGTAGGAAGTCCCATTATTTAAATGCCTGGGTGAGTTTTACTGGAGTCATAACTGTGGAATTTGCTGTTTTCATTTCAGAGCTGCCCCAGCCTGTGTTCCCCTGTGCACAGGGTGGGGAGATGGCTCAGGGAGACCTCCCGATTCACTCCCGGATGGATAAATGGCCCCAAATTCCATTTGGCACAATCATTTTATGAATCTGCTGGTTTCTGCAGGCTGGGGCAGCGGGTCTGTGCTCACTGGGTCTGGGAAGAGCAAAGAACTGAAATTTCCTCAGATATGGGGCAGGAGATGACTCAGCACCGGAAAAACCCCAAATTCAGGGTTTCTGCAGGCTGTGCAGCAGAGGGGTGAGGCTCTGGGGTCCCTTGGGAGGGGGCAGCAGCCAGCACCCCCAGGTGCTCAGTGGGTGCCAGTGAAAAGGAGAGCAGAGGAGCCCAAAAGTGTCAGAGAAAAGGGTTTGTGGGCAGCTCCAGCCCCTGGGCTGAGCAGAGCTGCCTCCTTGCCTGGCATTGACAGAAGGAATGGAAGGTTGGGGAATTTGGGGTGCAGCACCACCCCCAGCCTGGCGCAGAGGGACTCATCCCTTGCCTTGGTCCTTGGTGGGTGCTGGCAATCTCCACTGGGATGGAGAGAACAATCCCTGATTCTGGGCACCACTCTGGGACACACAGCATTCAGGCCATTGCTGCCCTTGGCTTTTCAGCTGGTTCCAAAGGGCACTCCATGAGCTTTATTTGGATTGAAATGTATCATTTACAACCTATTTTTTACTGAATAATCAAACGTGTGACCTGATTATCTTTCTGTATTGTTACATGTAGTAGCCATGTTCTGCTGGAACAGAACAGTTCCAAAATGAAGAGCTCAGTCCCACACAGAATACCAGCACAGCTTCTGCTTTCCAGCTCTGTCTCCAGGAAGTTTGATAAAGGATCTCAGCCTGCAGTGGTTTCTCCACTGATCTATAATTTTTTCAGGCACAATTGAATTTGATTTTTGAATTCCCCTGAAACATCAGGCTCTGACTCTGACCTGGCATCCCAAAAGGAGCTCAGTGATTTTAGATTATCCCTTCCTGCATGAACAGCACTGGAGCTGCTGTATAATTGTTTCTTGCAGTGGGGATCTCTGTGCTGCTGCTGGGTTCCAGCCCTTTGTGTATAATGCCATCATCAGCAGTTCCCCATGTGCCCATTTTGTCACAGCTCCTTGCAGCTCTCAGCCACCCCAGGGAGCTCCTGGAGAAGGGTGACAATAACCTGATGCAAGCCCACAGCAGCTGGATTCCTGGCACTTCACTTGGCTTCTGATTCTTTACATGTTCTTTCCTTGGGGAACTTTATTTGCATGAAAACACAGCACAATAATTTGACGACTGCTCACCCTCATGATGTGCAGAGAAACAAAGCAGCTCAACAGTGAACTAAGCAATCAGTTATATTTAATTTTTTTTCTGAAATCACACCTCTTTCACTTTCTTTCCTCTGCTGTGACTTACAAAGGTGACTTACAGTGCAGCTGGGTTATGCAGTAAAACGAGGAGCTCAGAGCGGCTAAGAGAAAAGGATTATTATTCTTCTGTGAGCTGGGGGAACAAAGCTCCCCAATAAATGTCCTGTTCTGCTGTGCCTTTGTGCAGCTCTCAGCACAGATCCCACTGCTCCCAGTGCCCATCCCAGCACTCCTCAGTGCCTAATTCAGTGACCTCACCAAAATAAGTGATGTGGAGCGAATGTGCTCAGCCCTCTGCCTTTCCTTGCAGACCGAAGGGAGAATTGTGCAAATTGTGTATGGGAACGGAGGGGAGCAAGGACAGCAGGACAACAGCTGAGGATGGGCCCAAGCACGGGACACACCTGGGGCTGACAGTGCTGTCCCTGTGAGTGATGTCCCTGTGGGTGCTGTCCCTTGTCCCCTGTCAAACAGGGACACTTGCTGGGAGATGCTGCTGGCACGAGAAAACTGCAAACAGCCCAGGGGCCAAAAACCCAGCCCAGGGACTGAGAACCCAGCCTGGGGACCAAAAACCCAGCCCAGGGACTGAGAACCCAGCCTGGGGACTGAGAACCAGCCTGGGGACGAAAAGCCCAGCCTGGGGACTGAGAACCCAGCCCAGGGATCAAGAACCCAGCCCAGCTGCTGCCATGGAGAGCACCCAGTGACCTTCCCAGCCTTGTTCTCAAGTTAAAGTTCCAGCTCTGACTGCCAGCTTTGCCTAATTCTTATCCCCCAGATGAAAGCTGTAATGATTTATGAGCAGCTTTACACAGGGATGGATCAGCCCGGTTCTCCCTTCTCAGAGTAAATGTGTATAAAAAGCAGAATAAATGTGTATAAAAAGTCCAGTGTGAAACTTTGGGGGGTTCTTGGCATCACCTGGGGTCCAGTTTGAGCTCTGCCTCCAGCCTGGCCCAGCAGAGCATCCCAGTGCCCACCCCAGGCCTGGCAGCTCCTTGGGAGGGAGGCAGAGCAGGGCACAGAGGAGCAGCCCCTGCTCATTTGTCTGCCTGTATATTTATATATTTATATATTTATATTTATATTTATATTTATATTTATATTTATATTTATATTTATATTTATATTTATATTTATATTTAACAAGCTTAAATATATTTATATTGTATTTCATTTATATGCCCTTATATTTATGTTTACATTTATAATTACATTTATATTTATATTTACATTTATATTATCTCGAACACACTGTTAAATATATGTATTTATATTTATATTATATTTGACAAACTGTTTTTTCTTCAGATGTTTGGAGGGCCGACAAATTATATTTATATTTATATTTATATTTATATTTATATTTATATTTATATTTATATTTATATTTATATTTATATTTATATTTTACATTACATTTATATTTTATATAAAATGACATTTAGAATTATATTTACAGTTATTTTATTTTTATCTTTCCATTTGCATTTATTTGTGTGGATATGTAAATTGCCAGCCCCGCTTTGGAAGCGGGTGGGCGATGGAGCAGCAGCTCGTGCTTGATGTGCATGTGATAAAGCGGAGCACAAAAGCCGCTTAGGACCGGCCCGCGGAGATTAGCTAACAAGAACCGAGCCTTTCTTCTCCGAGGCGTTATTAGCATATTTTTCATCAATACTATACTTAACAGCTCCTCCATAGCAGGAAGTGGTATTTAACCTCTTGTTCCAACGTAACGAGATTACTTTGGTGGTTATGTTCGTTCCATTCATAAAGAGCCTCCTGTGCCCAGTTAATGAGATTCGCTGGGCTCCAGCTGAACTGGATTCGGAATATTGACATTTCAGCCTGGGTTTGTGTCCGAGGCTGCGCTGGGCCGGTGTGAAACCCGAGGGTGACAGATGAGGGGTGTCCTGGAAAATCCTGCAGCTTCTGGTAGTTAAAGGTTGTTTGGAATGGATGAACATCACCTGAGGTTTGAGGCACAGCCAGGTGAAACTGGTTTTTCCTTTATATGGATATAAAACTCTGAGCTGGGGGGGCTCTGCTGCTATAAAACTTCGGTTTTTCACTGAATTCAGTGAATGGGAAAATGACAGAAGTAGAGTTTGGAATAAAGCTACAAAGCAGGTGAGCCTTATGGGATTTCTGTTTTCAACAATTCCCTGCTTTTTATAGTTTCCCTTTTTAATTTTTTTTCCCTAAAGAATTTGTGGGTTGCAAGAAGGGTACCAGCAATTTTTTTTTTTGTTACTTAAAGGATGCAGCATTAATTCATTAAAAATAACCTGAAAGAAAAAAAAGTGCAACAGCTGAATTTAGTTTAGCAGAGAGCTACAGCAGCATCTCCCTCTTGTAGAAACTGGTTTATTCTTTTACAAAAAAAATCTTCCAAAATAAAGGAGTCTCCTTTCGCATCTTCTGTAAGAACGGGGATTTACCTCTGTGTAAAAGAAAGGAATAAATATAGAAGCTAATTAAACTCAGCCATTTAGCCTAACAATGCAGCTGTTTTGCTGGTTGGCTGTAGTGTTGCATGCAGCAGCACAAAAGAGACACTTTGGATTTTTATCCCACTCCCACCCACCTCCCAAGGCTCATCAGCACAGCCCTGACCCTCTGCATTGTCTTAAAGCCAAAGGAAAATCTCCAAGTGAACACTGACAATGAGTTTTCATGCCCAAGATTAAAATTACTAAATTAGGAAAAATTCAAGATGGGACTTTTTTTCCTCCTCTATGCTGCTGCTTCAGAGAAAGTCTTTAAACCCTTTTGTTTGTGCATCTTCAGGCTGCAAAGTTAATTTAAAGGGGCACTGCCAAGGCTAGCAAGCTCAGAATTTGATTTGACTGGCTGTGCATGTTCCCTAATCACTGCTTGGAAGGTCCGTATAGTTCTACATCTTTTTATCTTGAGGGAGGAAAAAACAATTCCTCCAGGGAAATACATCAAAGCTGCAGGTCTGACTCCATGGGCAACCCTGCAAAATCTGCCCAGCCTTTGTACAGAATAGAGGAAAACCATTTTTGAATGAAAACAACTTCCTTTGTAAGGTTCCCAAAGGGACGAGTTCAGTCAGAAAAGAAAAAGGTGACTGAGGAGGAGGAGGGTTCTGTCAGTGGTGTGCAATGTGAATCCAAACCAACACAGCAAATCCTTGTTTGTGGGTTTGGGGACACTTTGTATTATTCAAATAGCTTTGGGGCTGCTGTTCAGAAGTTATTTCCTTCATTTTGTTCTGAAAACATCAAGTATTTACTCATGACTTGGAGTTACAGTCAGATCCCATGGAATTATTCCTGCAGAACAGAACATGGAGCACTGAGCTGGGTTTTGTGTGCCCTCCCGGCTCCTGTGGGTTTTCCTGGGACACTGCAGAGTGGAGACGAGCCCATCCCATCCCATCCCATCCCATCCCATCCCATCCCATCCCATCCCATCCCATCCCATCCCATCCCATCCCATCCCATCCCATCCCATCCCATCCCATCCCATCCCATCCCATCCCATCCCATCCCATCCCATCCCATCCCATCCCATCCCCTCTCAGTGCCCAGGTGAGCTGAGCTCTGCCGGGAGCTGTCCAGCAAGGGCTGCCCCGAGCAGCTCCTGCAGGGATATACCGAGAGCCCCAGGTCCTGCAGGGATATACCGAGAGCCCCAGGTCCTGCAGGGATATACCGAGAGCCCCAGGTCCTGCAGGGATATACCGAGAGCCCCAGGTCCTGCAGGGATGCTCTGAGAGCCCCAGGTCCTGCAGGGATATACCGAGAGCCCCAGGTCCTGCAGGGATATACCGAGAGCCCCAGGTCCTGCAGGGATGCTCTGAGAGCCCCAGGTCCTGCAGGGACGCTGAGGGCCCCGGGTCCTGCAGGGATATACTGAGAGCCCCAGGTCCTGCAGGGATATACTGAGAGCCCCAGGTCCTGCAGGGATGCTCTGAGAGCCCCAGGTCCTGCAGGGATGCTCTGAGAGCCCCAGGTCCTGCAGGGATGCTCTGAGAGCCCCAGGTCCTGCAGGGATGCTCTGAGAGCCCCAGGTCCTGCAGGGATATACTGAGAGCCCCAGGTCCTGCAGGGATGCTCTGAGAGCCCCAGGTCCTGCAGGGATATACTGAGAGCCCCGGGTCCTGCAGGGATATACTGAGAGCCCCAGCTCCTGCTCTGCTGCTTTGCCCCTGGCACAGTCCCGGGGAAATCGGGCACTGAGCGTTTCCAGCTGCTGGGAATTGAGCAGAGCCTCAGCTGCTGCTGCAGGAGGGCAGGGGTGAGGCTGAGGAGCACAAACTCAGCCCTGGTGCCAGCCCTGGCTGTCCCACCCACCCTGATTTCCAGGCACTTTCTCTGGGATTTCTGAAATGTTCAAACCTGGGTACAACCATAAGCATTTTGTTGAATCAGGACCTGAAGTGGCACCTTCTGCTCTTATAAATTACATGTTAAAGCTCATTTTGGAGCATCATGGTAAAATGAATCCTTATCTTAGTGCTAATAAAACCCACTGCTATTGGGACCTTTCCTGTAGCAATTCATGGGAAGAGAAATGCTGTACAACTGCAGCTGACCTTGCTTCTTGATCAACCTGATAATTAATAGGAATAGAGAGAAAGGCCTGTATTTCTGAGTGCTGATCAGGCAGCAAAGGCACTCCAAACATCTGAAGGAAAAACAGTTTGTTAATTGCTGTCTAGACAGTTTATTGCTGCAATAAGATCAAAACACAGAATACTGAGGTTTGTGGTATGAATCATGCAGACTAAACAATTGTTTTATTGCATTTACAGAGCACTTGATTTATAATGCAGTCAGCTCGGTAATAAAATTCCTCCATTGTATATCCTGAATAATTTCACCTCGTTTCACATCTCCCTGGTTGGGTTCTATATGGAGATGTTTTAAAAACGCCTGGATGGAGAGGGGATTAGTGCCACGAGGATATAAAGTTCCTTATCTGGGGTCTCTGCTGGCTCATCAGAGGCAGCCAGTGCTCCCCCAGCACTGTCTGCATCAGCTGTGGGACCGGGGACACCCCAAGGAGGAGCAGATTTATGGGGCTGCAGCCCCGGGGAGGGCACTGCAGGGACAGCCAGGCTGGCCCATGGCAGGAGGGCTCATCCCATCCGCCTTCAGCCAAAGGGGATCCATCACACAAGTGGCTTTTGCCCCTTTTTTTATATCTTTATTACTCTACTTTACTTTACTAAGAAGGAAGATTTATCTGCTTGCTTCTGTGGGCATCTCTGGGGGTGAAAGGGAGCATTTTTGGAAACCAAGAAACTTTTAGGCTGATGGAAATTCCTCTTTGTAAGCACTGAGCTGGGCTAAGGGAATAATTGCATTAATCTGAGTCTGTGCAGAGTGCCAGCTTTCCCTGGGAGCAGCCAGTGATGTTCACCGTGTTTTGGGTGTTTGACATCTTTGCATCGTTTTCATTTCCTAGTTTTGACAGATTATAATCATCCCAACATCCCTGAAGACCAAAGAAATAGCAGCTGGGATTGTAGTTCTGGAGCAAAGTCAAAGCAGAAATCTGGAGAAGGCCAGTTCCCCAGGCGCTGGGCTGCCGTTGTCCCCAGTGAGAGGAGAGGCAGCCTCGTGCCCAGAGGGATGCTGGAGAGAACCTGAGCTGCACACAGAGCCCAGCAATCGGGGGCTGCCTGCTCCTTCAGAACTAGAGACTTCCATTAATAGAGTTGTAACGTAAATCCATAGCAGCAATGCCAATAATGCAGAGCTGTGGTTTTGCAGTTTTGAATGTCCAGACAAATTATTTGGGTACTTTCTAACAAATGTGAGAATCTGTGCTGCCTGAGAGGATTTGACACTAAATCTGCTGGTAGAAATAGCAGATATTCTATTTAGAGCCCAACTTCTCTGCAGGTGGAGTAAATATCTCTAGAAGGGGGTGTGTGGTTTGGGTTAGGGAGGACTATTATTAATATTATTATTATTGCTATTATTGCTATTGCTATTATTGTTATGGTTATTTACTACTACCATTACTACTATTATTGTAATAATAATAATCATATAATAACAATAATATAAAATAATAATAATAATAATAATAATAATAATAATAATAATAATAATAATAATAATAATAATAATGCAGATAACAACTTCAGAGTGTGAGCCCAGGCAGGAGGCTGGCACAGCCAACGTGCTCTCTGCTCCAAAGCTGTGCTGGGGACAAGAGAGCAGAGGAATTTATGGTGGGGGAAGAGAGAGAGGGAAGGATTCTGTCTGAGGAAAGGCACCCGAATTTTGGAGAGGCTGTGAGCAGCAAAAGCCAGGCTGGAAGGCTCCAGCCAGCCCAGGCTGTGCCAGTCCCTGCCCCTGGCAGGGCACCCTCTCCCCCAGCCCAGCCCAGCCCAAGCTGTTCCCAGCACTCAGCCCTCAGTGCTTTATTTTATTTTTTACATGCCTTTAAAGGCTGTGAGCAGCATTTCTGTCGTTTATTGCTGCTCAATAAAGTTTTATCTCGTGGAACTCCTGATTTATTTACTCCATCTTGCAGAACAGACACGTGCTCTGTCCCACATCAGCACCCCTTTAGCAGATTCATAAAATGTGTTAACAATTCATTTAAAATTGACGCAGGAGGCAGGCCCAGCTCCCTGGCAGGGCAGGGCAGAGCAGCAGCACTGCCCTGAGTGTGGCACAGGCTGTCAGGGCTGTGTGAGCACCCCAGAGCCCCCTGTCCCTGCTGCCCTGGCCAGCCAGCCCTTCTCATATCAGACAGAGCGGGAGGTATGGAGAGGTCAATGAGAATTTGGGAGAAACAGGGAAATTTTTAGAAGCATGATGAGAGCTATGTTAACATCCCTTGAATTTGTTCCTGCTGGCATTGTAGATCTTTTCCAGTGCTCACAGCACTGCTGCAGCTTGCATTTCCCTGCTCCCTGTCCCATCACAGCACTGCTGCAGTTTGCATTTCCCTGCTCTCTATCCCATCACAGCACTGCTGCAGTTTGCATTTCCCTGCTCACAGCACTGCTGCTGTTGCATTTCCCTGCTCCCTGTCCCATCGCAGCACTGCTGCTGTTGCATTTCCCTGCTCCCTGTCCCATCGCAGCACTGCTGCAGTTTCATTTCCCTGCTCCCTGTCCCATCACAGCACTGCTGCAGTTTGCATTTCCCTGCTCCCTGTCCCATCACAGCACTGCTGCAGTTTGCATTTCCCTGCTCCCTGTCCCATCGCAGCACTGCTGCAGTTTGCATTTCCCTGCTCCCTGTCCCATCACAGCACTGCTGCAGTTTCATTTCCCAGCCCCAAAGGGCCCTGAGCCTGCTGCTCTGAGCCCAAGCACCAACCTCCCACCCCGGGCTGCTCTCACCAAGCTGCCCCACTCTGACCCTTGGCCAGCCAAAGAAGATTTCTGAGACACCTCAGGCTTCCTTATGCCCTGCAATCTCATGGTGTTAGCACAATTCCCAGCCCAGGGAGATGGGGCTATCTCTGCTTGTTCCCTTCTATCCCAATCCTAGCTGGGAACAGTCTGGTGTTTGTGAATTCCAGGGGGGAAATTATTGGTAATCATTGGAAATTATTGGCAATTCTGTGCTCCCTAAATAGGAGCACTAAAGTTTGGGCTGTGGGCAGGTCCCAGGCGTGCTGCAGGCACCGAGTGTCCTTCAGAGGAGCACCCAGCTGGGTGTGCATTCCTCACCCACTGTGCACACACTTGTGCAATATTTGGCTTATTTGTGCAACATAATTAATGAAACGTGTCCCGTTGGCACCAGCATCCCCAGGGACCCTAAAGCAAACGGAGGCCTTTGAAGCTGAGAGGCTCTTAAAGGCAGAAAATATTTCCCACAAGTTTATTAAACCAAGCTTTAGTGGTGATAAATTAGCAGCCTGCAGACAGGCCCTTATCTGGCAAAGCTGGCACAGATCTATCAGAGAAATACAGCAACAATTTCCAGTGTCCAGAGCAGCTTCCAATCCCTCCTTCAGCACTGCTGATGCGCTTGGACGCCAAAATCCCCAGGCTTGGGGTGAGGTGTCCCTGCCTGAGGCAGCCCTGAGCCTCGGGGCATTGTCCATGGGCAACTCCCAAAACCCATGGAAGATGCCAAGCCCTACAAACCCCCTCAGGGGGGGCACTCCCACAGCACTGACCCAGCCTGAAGTGTTTGAGAGTGTCAGGACTTGGGGGACACCTCAGGCTTCCTCATCCTCTGCAATCTCATGGTATTTGCACAATTCCCAGCCCAGGGAGATGGGGCCATCTCTGCTTGTTGGTGTTCATCCCCCTGCTCTGCCCAGCACCTACACCTGGAGCACCACAGAGGAGTGAGCTCACATGAGAACTGTTTGCTATTTCTCTCTGGGCTTTTAATGGCATTTGTGCAGGTGCACAGCTTGAAAAGGGCTTTTTCCTCATTGGTCCAAATTGCAGCTGGAGCAGGAGCCCTTCACAGCAATCTGAAGGTTGGTTTCTAACAGTGCTCTCCAAATGTTGTGTTGCACCACTGAGCATTGCTCAGTTTTATTTAATAATGATGTGTCTGAGTATCTTAAATCTGTTTGATAGGTGGGGGCAGTTTGTGCAGTGCAGCCAGTGCTGAATCCAGCCAAGGCATTTGAGGATGTGTGCAGCTATTCATACGTTCATTTTAGTGCAAATGCTGTCTTAGTTAATTAGCAATCATGTTAAATTGTAGAATCAAGCCTCATTATGTGGCAGGCAGCACAATCCTCATGCTGAAAAGTACGCAGGAGGCCCAAACCTCTGGACTGAGGCAGAGGTTTCATGGCAGCAGAGCTCAGTGCATCCTTACTCCATCACACCTTTCCCAGTCCCATCCCTTCATTTCTGAGGGGTTTTAACCTGGACCAGTTCCCTGGGTGGGTGACAGATCCCAGAACAAGGTGGGCAAGCACAGGAAGGATTTTGGGGCATGGAAGGGAACCCTGGATCATTGGAAAGCAGAACTGTGGGATCTGCAGCTCAGGTGGGTGATGGCCCCAGCCTGTTCCCATGGGAGAATCCCTCCCAGCAGGGCCTGATTCTCTGTCTTTGGAATTCCTGGAGGGCTGAAGCTTATTTGTACATCAAACAAGGCCCAGTTGGAGCCTACCAGGCAGAATTGTCCCCCTAATATAACTCAGCTGTGTGTGTATTTCATTGCAAAGAAAATACAGCCATGGCTTGCACCAGGTTCCCTCATCAGAGGCCACAGCATCAGTGCTAAAAGCTCATCTGTGTGCTTGAAGAGGGGCAGGAGTCTGGGTAAATGAAAATTTATTCAGAATCATGTGAGGCATTTGGAGTTACAGGAACAGAGATCTGAGTGAAGCCACTTGTCCTAGTTTCTGTCACCCAAACACTAACCCTCTATAAATCATTAATTTCCAGACTGTTTATTATCCAGGGGAAGTAACAAACCAGGAGTATCACATAACACATCCTAAGAATGCCTTGTTCATTTTAAGAGCAAATAAAACTAAATAGCACCAAGTTGTTAGTGATGCAGCCTAGGAGGCTGAGCAGAACACAAAAAGGGGCCTTAATCAGACAGAGGCCACAGAATAAACAGGGAAAAAAGAAGGGAAAAGGCTCTGGGCAAGAGAGAGCACACGTAGACCCCCTCCCATGGATATTCTTTGTTTGCTGTCCCAGGAAATGCCTCTGCTCCCTCTGTGCTGGGGCTTTGGGGCTGCAATGCTTCCACAGCTGCTGCTGCCTCCTCACAGCCCTGATTTCACTGCTGTCCCCAGGCAGGGAGCAGGGCAGGGCCTCTGCTTCAAAAATAATCATCACAATTAATTACTGCATAGGGAGAGCAAACTGTGGGTGTTTGGTTAGCAGGGCCGTCCCTGATGTCCCCAATGTCCCCAATGGCTTTGTCAGGTGCACCAGGAGTGGGGCAGGGACCTGAATTCCCAGCTGAGGATGAGGAGGAGCAGAGGGAGCTTTACCTGAGCCCTGCGCCTCCTCTGGAGCTCAGCCTCCTGGGCAGGGCAGGGGCAGAGCAGAGCCTGGGGATGCTCCAGCACCCAGGGGATGTTCCAGCACCCAGGGGATGCTCCAGCACCCACAGGGGATGTTCCAGCACCCAGGGGATGCTCCAGCACCCACAGGGGATGTTCCAGCACCCAGGGGATGCTCCAGCACCCACAGGGGATGCTCCAGCACCCACAGGGGATGCTCCAGCACCCAGGGGATGTTCCAGCACCCAGGGGATGCTCCAGCACCCAGAGCCTGTCCAGCACCCACAGGGGATGCTCCAGCACCCACAGGGGATGCTCCAGCACCCAGGGGATGTTCCAGCACCCAGGGGATGCTCCAGCACTCACAGAGGATGCTCCAGCACCCAGGGGATGCTCCAGCACCCAGAGCCTGTCCAGCACCCACAGGGGATGCTCCAGCACCCACAGGGGATGCTCCAGCACCCAGGGGATGCTCCAGCACCCACAGAGGATGTTCCAGCACCCAGGGGATGCTCCAGCACCCACAGGGGATGCTCCAGCACCCAGGGGATGCTCCAGCACCCACAGGGGATGCTCCAGCACCCACAGGGGATGTTCCAGCACCCAGGGGATGCTCCAGCACTCACAGAGGATGCTCCAGCACCCACAGGGGATGCTCCAGCACCCAGAGCCTGTCCAGCACCCACAGGGGATGCTCCAGCACCCACAGAGGATGCTCCAGCACCCAGGGGATGCTCCAGCACCCAGAGGATGTTCCAGCACCCAGGGGATGCTCCAGCACCCAGAGGATGTTCCAGCACCCAGGGGATGCTCCAGCACCCACAGGGGATGCTCCAGCACCCAGGGGATGCTCCAGCACCCACAGGGGATGCTCCAGCACCCACAGAGGATGCTCCAGCACCCACAGAGGATGCTCCAGCACCCAGACCCGGCCCTGGCACACGGATCCATCCCTGCTCCCAAGTGCCACCACAGAGGTGCCAGCAGCACAAGGAATGAGATCAGAGGTGGGAACTGTGATTTATTGGGTGGCTCTCGGTGGATGGTGCTGACAGCTGGGAAATGCAGATCCCCTGGCAGCTCTGCTAATGCAGCACAGGCCCTGAGCTGCCTCGTCCTGCCCAACCCCTCTCTGTCCATTTGGCTTCAATGCCTCCCAACTCCCCCAGCAAAGTCCTTTTCTGGGCAATATTTCAGAGCTCACACTTGTCAGGAAGGTATTGTACTTCTAAAGTGATGGTAGCAAAACTGCAGTCCAGGCCTCACACGTTCTTTCGCTCCATATGTTATTTATTTTCATCTTTTAAGGTCCCAAAATATATATATTTACAGCTGCCCTTTAAAGTTATTGTTAGTTACAAAATATTAGAAGCATGGTTTCATCTATAAAATGTATAATTAAATTAATCTTTACCATACTTTTTCTTACCTCACACAGGAAGCATTTTAGGCTGATGAATACCATGGACATATAATTAGTACTTTATACCATAAACTAGATTATAACTTACACTGTCCACCCTGGCTCCAAAAATCCTTGCAGATTTTAATTCAATTGCTGCCCTTTTTCTGGATGAAAGCGTTTGAATTCAATTATTGGTTTGATTCTTCAGGGGGGA
The DNA here is from genome assembly GCF_027887145.1 of Ammospiza caudacuta. Classification (NCBI taxonomy): domain Eukaryota; kingdom Metazoa; phylum Chordata; class Aves; order Passeriformes; family Passerellidae; genus Ammospiza; species Ammospiza caudacuta. The sequence goes on from NC_080607.1 coordinate 18,484,899, forward strand.
TTTGTGCCTTTGTAGGGGTGGTAGTTTTAACCTCGGGTTTAGTGGAAGTCTCAAATTAGGCACTTGCATCTATATTTAGGCAACTAGCAGGGTTTAAATGCTGAACATCTGATTTTTCCAGCTGGGGTTTGCCTAAGTTGGGGTTTGATGGGAATCAAGGCTGCACATGGAAGTGAAGGGAAACAAATCCTGAGGTGTGTCTGAATTCCAGCGGGAGCTGGGCACCTGAAATGCTCAGGCTCTTCTGAAAGCCCCTCCATGCCCAAATCCCTCTCAGAACCTGGCAGGACACTTGGGGGAAATGTTTACCAGCAAACCCAGCAAAACCTCCTCACTCTCTGTGATTTGTCCTTTCCAAGCCTGAGAAATTTGAGATATTTACACCCCTGGGGTAGACCTGCCCTTTGTGCTTCAGCTGGAGATGATGGGTGCAGTAGAAATACATTTTGGACAGGGGCTGTGAACGAGCCACGCTCTCTGTTTTGGGCTTCTCTCCCAGCGGGTTGGGGTTGGTGCTGCAGGCTCCATGGGACAAAGCAGAGCCAGCCCATTTATCCTGCTCCCCCTGCAGAGCCAGGCCTGTGTTTATAGCAGCTTGTTTAGCTTTCCCCTAATGCACATCCTAGCACCCACCTCCCATACACATCCCAGACATGTTTATGAAAATTCTTTATAAGCAAAATATTTTACTTGCATGGAGCGAGTTCAGCTACAGAACAGCACCAGGGGCTGGTCCAACCCTCCCTGTGCATCTTTTATTTAGGAATTCATCCTTCAGCCCACCCACATCAGCACAGCAAGAGCTGGAACTGCAGCACGTGTGGAACATCCTGTGCCGGTTGTGCTGCATTGGTCTGGGGATTAAACACCTCTGGAGAGGCAAAGGTGAGCTGGCAGTGCAGAACAGCAGCTGGGATTCGGACCCAGCTTTGGATTTAATTCTTTAAGTGTGTTTTAGAGCAGGTAGCACATCCAGCAGGTTACAATAAAAGCAGCACTGAGCTGCCTGAGCATCCTGCCTTGGTCCCAAAGGGATCTCAGGCTCTCACAGAGCCACTGACTCCTTTCGTGGGTGCTCAGCACTTCTGGAAATCTGGCAAGAGGCTTTGAAATATTAAACAATAGCCCGACTCCAGCAGGAAGTAAAATCATGTAAAATTAGCAGAGAGACACATAAAAAGGGGACATGACATTCAAGAGATATTTCATTATATGAGACAGCAACTTCATAGGAAATGCTTTCTAGGGAAGTGATTTATTGAGCTGTGGGACTCGTGGCCACCCAGACAAGGGGAGTTTAGAAGTTTCACGCGCAGAGTGGATGACAGAAGTATCTTTGTTTAACTGGTGTTGTTCATGGTGTTTCTGCAAGGCTGGGTTAACCTCAGGCTTCAGAGTCTGATCTTCACTGAAAGCAGAACCAAATGTGGTGCCTGGTTATCTTGCTGGTCTTTGACACCATTTTTCCTGAGCACCAAATGATGCCCAGTATCAAAACCCATTACTGGATGAGATAGGCACCTTCCCCTCCTCCTGCTTTAATTTCTGTCCCACACACTCATTTCTGTTGTCCTAAAATCGAGTTTCGGTGCTCACACTCTGCAGGAAAGGTGAAAATCCTTCCCCAGCCCCAGAACTCTTCCCTTTATCCACCCCTCCCTCCCTTCCTGCATCCCCCATTTCTTCTCCTTACTCTTGATACCTTTCCAAGTTCTAGCTCCACAATCCATTCACCTGCTGTGATCCTCAGACTAAAAGCAGAAATTTCTGATTTCTGATTTCCTGCCTGCTTTATTCACCTGTTTTTGAGATTATCTGGAAAGCTGAATATTCACTGAATTTGGATTAATAAATTCCACATAACAGATAAACACAGCATTATGCTCATAGTTCTAGGAGGAAAAAATCCCTGTAGAGCACAGGCATAGACACTCACACTGCCAGATATCAGCTTAAGTTATCCCCAAAACCTCCAAAATTACCTTAAAGTTATCTGAGACTTTAATACACACACACACACACACACACACACATATATATATATATATATATACATACATATATAAATACATATATATATATATACACACAGAGAGGTTATATATAAATACTGGAAATATCTATATACTAGAGATATATATACTAAAAATGTTCTGTTTACTTTCTGAGGGTTTATGACCTCAGGATGAAGCCCACCAAGACCCCACATTTTCAAGCTCTTCTTTATTATCCTGTATTTTAAGATGACTTTTGAGATCTGCAGAAGAAAGGCCTCTCTGACAAGCATTTGTTTCTCCAGGAGCTCCAGTTCTAAATGAAACCTCAAATATCGTGGGAGCTGGAAACCCGAAACCCCAGAGTTTGTACCAAGAACCTGCTGGGTTGAGCAGTGAGGCTCTGAATATCCTCATTCATCTCCAGAATCACCATCAGCTGCCTCTGTAACTGCAGAGCCCCAAAATTATGGAAGTTTGCACAAACAGCTCCTCACACTGTGAGCTAAACCCATTTTCCTTGGCTTTGAGCACCGTGGATGGAACTTCCATGGTGTTTCACAGATTACAAAATCACATGGAAGGTTTGGTTTACAAGAGTAAACCAAGAGTTCAGGAACACCTGGACTCTCAGGTGGGGCTGTTGGGGTGTGTGCAGGGCCAGGAGCTGGGCTTGCTGATCCTTGTGGGTCCCTTTAACTCAGGACACTCCGTGGTGCTGTTAAAAATGGGGCCACACTCCCAGTACTAAAAGTGATGCCTATTTTGGACAGTTGTATGAAATAAAATCCATTGTTCTGTGAGTAAATGTTGAAGGCAGCACTGTGGGGCCGGAGGCTCAGGTGTTCCCCATCACCCCAGTGCTAATGAGCACCCCATTCATCCCACAGGGCCATCCCACCCATCCCAGGAGGGCTCTGGAGGATGGGGGTGGGAGAAGATGCTGGTCTCTGGCTGTGGAACAAGAGCAGAGCTGGACATCCCACTCCTCAGGACTCAGTAAGTGTGAAAAGGTGAATTTATGGACTATTCTGTCCTTTCCCTCCTGTGTGGCATTCCCTGGCCAAGCTGGCAGAGCAGCTTCAGGCAGAAATCCATGGCAGAGAGAGCTGCAGCACCTCTTGGGACAAGAAACCCAGGGATAGGATCAAGCCTTGCCTTGTTACACCAAATTTGATGAGCTCTTCTCCTACACCAAACCTTATTTGGGTGTCACTGTCCCTGCTTAGCTCTGCAGACACCTCAATACTGGAAAAGCTGCTTCACCAGGGGAGCACCCACAGTGCAGGGAGAGGAGGATTTTAGGGGATTTTAAGAGAGTTGTGCAGTGCACGGGGAGGCAAATGCAGCCTGGCCCAGGAGCTGCATCCCTTGCGGGGCTCTGTGTGTGCTTTGCCCTGGGCTGTCCCTGCAGCATTCAGGGGCTGCAGCAGCTCTGCTCACACAGGCAGGGGCTGCAGGGACAATCCCTGCCCTGAGCTCAGCCCTCCCTCACTGCTGGGACAAACAGAGCAGGCAGAGCTGCAGGAGAATCCCCCGGTTCACATTCACACCGTGCACCCAACAGGCTCCCCCTCCTCCGGAAGAGCCACAAAATGCATTAATTGAGCTTCAGGGTGGCTGATAATTACATAATTGCAGACTAATTTCCCCTTTCCTAGAGGTGAAGTTACACCGGTGGCAGAAAAAGACCCAGAGAGTCTTTTCAGGAGCAGAAATGCTCCTGCACAAACCGGGGCTGAGCCTGGGTGGGCAGTTTTGGGACTGGTGTCCGGCCCCATGTGCAGCCTCCCCTCACACACTTTTAGTGGCCCTGGGCTGAGGAAATGACCCGGCTGAGCCTGCAGCTTTTATTTTCTTTTTTTTTTTCTGGGTTATTTTCAGCAGTGCAGCACAAAAAGAACAAAAGCGAGGTGGGAGCACAAGCTGCTTTAGCCGTGATGCTGTTCATGCTGCTGCTCCTGTGTCACTGAGCTCAACTGGGGGGTTTGGCTCTGTGGGCTCAGAACCCTGCCCAAACCCTGCCGCCACCATCCTTCCTGTGCCCAACCTGTAACTTCATCATCATCATCATCAGGGCTCCTGGCTGGGCCTCCTGGGCTTGGCCGTGTTCTGGTGAAACAGCCCTGAGCACACCCAGGGCCCGGAACAAAAACCAGGGGCAGGTGAGGGGATGGGGCTGCAGTGGTTCCATTTCTGACAGAGCATTTGCACCCAAAATTGAGGCTCGCCATCCTTGATTTCACCCCAAATTGAGGCTCCTCTGCCTTGATTTCACCCAAATTCAGGGTTCTTGATTTCACCATTTCCTTTCTGAGGTCAGTGACTCCCTTTAAAGCCAGAACCAGCCCTGGGTGTTCAGAGGGGATGATGAGGATGTTCCACCTCCAGTTCTTGCTCACCCCACCTGCAGGTAGCACCCCACACCTTGATGGGCCCTTCCAGCCCCAGGCAATAACTTCTGCTGCTGTAGGGAGGATGAAATCTGTGCGTTTCTTGAGATGACCTCATCTGGTCTCTGAAAGCCCAAGTGCTTCCCAGTCTGTTGCTTTCCCCCCCAGAAAAGAAGAAATATTTCTCAGCCATTTTAAAACTTGTGGCTCCATACTCCAATAACAACTTGGAAAGGTTTGTAGGAAACAAGTCTGCAAATGTATTTAGTGTATGGAAAATGATTTTTCTGAAGAACATACAAGGTGTTCCATTTCACCTAATTCTCTGTATTGATTTCTGTGGCATCATCTTCTTCCTTCCCTTTTTCATCTTTTAATGCATTTCTATTTCTTCCGAACACACAAAACTCCCCGGTTCTTTTACAAAACAGAACAAAGAAGTTTTTCCTTCCCAATCAGTAATTTCGTTTTCTTTTGTAATTGTAAAAAGAAACTCCTGAAAAATCAATACGTTGTTGCCAAGTCGTACAGAAGCGGGAATGGAGCAAGGTTAGTAAATAAAGGAAATTGCATTTTCTTCCTCTCTTTGGTCACCCCTTAGCACACTCAAGGTGACTGCCAATCTCCTGGCGCTTCCACCCCGGCCATTCTCCCTTCCCTCCTGGAAATTTCCGAGTCAATCTTGGAGATGAAAAGAGAAGTTTGAAAAGAATAGTTCTTGGAGCCCGAATTGCTGATGTCCCGAGTGCCAGCAACCCCCAGCGGGATGGCTGGCTCCGGAGGAAACCTGAGCCCTCGCAATTACCCAGCCCGAGATAAAGATTGCTCATGCTACAGATGTCACACAGCACCGCCCTGGAAATCGGGCAGTCTCAGCCGCAGGGACCATACCTGCTCGGCCGGGTCAATAGCTTCAACATCCATCAGTATTTGGAGACGATTTACTCTCTTGATGTGCAAAACTGAGTGAGTTTGTGCAAGGGCAGCTTCTTGTGGGAAAAGCTCTTTAATTAATCCGTGCAAGGGCCCGTTTACAGGTGAGAGCTCAGATCTTTCTGTGAGGCTTTTTGCCATCTGTAAATCCCCACTCGGATTTTGGGAGCTCAGATGTGAGCTGGTACCGAATCTGGAGGGGCGGGAGAGATGTGTTACCAGCTGGATTTGCACCTGCAATTAGACAGACACCCAGGCCGGGCCAATTTACACTGAAATTAATTGCAAGCGTAAATCTTGTGTATACAAATGACATATAAATAAAACCTGTCCCAGATACCTGTGATCTGTTATACAAAGGAGCCAAGAGCCCCATATCTCCTTTTTTTTTTCATGGTTACAGGTCTCACTTTGGGCCACAGAATTACTTTAATGCATTTGTCTCTTTGCCTAAAAATACCTAACTGTGGAATGTCAAAAAAATAAATCAGGACCCAGTGTGTCCTGGCACACTTTTAAACAGGGATGTTGTTAACAATTAATCAGCCAAAGAGTGTGGGGGTTACAATTTATTAACTGTTATTCCAGTGTCTGTGGAGGGGCTTTGCTGCTCTTGAGTTTTGGTGGGGAGAGCCAGGACTGAGCGTTGTGAGGAATGGGTCAGGGATTGTGGTTTGCTGAGGCTGTTTTGTGTTTTTAACCCATATTTCATGTGTGGAAGGCACTTTGAGTGCCCAGGGCTGAGCTGTGCACTCTCTGTGAGCAGAGATCCTTCTGTGAGTGCCAAATTCCTGTGCAAGGAGAAGGTGAAGAAAGGGAACGTCCAAAAAAGAGCAAACAACAAAAAGAGCAGCCCGGGCTGGGCGCTGCCCCTGGAAACACCTCTCACATAATAATTTATAAAATTGAGTGTCTGGGGACCTTGGGGAAGCCTGGATTGGAGATGGAAGGAGGGTGAGATGTGAGCTGGGGTGGTTTGGTGCTGGACCAGGCTGGAGCATCCTCCCAGCCTCCAGGGAGGCTCACACTGAGCCAGGCTGGCTTTTGGAGGGTGGAGCTGTAATTTCCTTGGTCTCAAGGCTGGTCCCTGCAGAGGCAGTTAGAGCTTTGGTTTTGCCCCCAAACAGGAGGGTTTTTATGAGCCCTGTTGTGGTGATGAGCCCGTCCTCGGTGTGACCTACTTACCCAGGGGCTGGAGCTCACAGCAGTGACAGACCAGAGGCCACAAACAGGAAAAGAGATCATAGGAAAAAACCAAAAACGTTCTCAGCTTTTGTCCTTTCCGTGCTGCGAGGTGTCAAGCACTGAGCCAGGCTGGGATTGTTCACCCAAGTGCCCCTTTCAAATGGAAATTCTGCAAAAGCCACATCCACCAAAGGGGTTCTTTCCCTCAACCTCCTGCTCCTACCCCAATAAAACCTGAGGCCTTAGTCCATACTTAGGACTTGTTACTGGGTTTTAAAGCTTCTTTCAGGCACACTTTTAGCCTGATCTGGCTGTACCACTACCACAAGATTAAAAAGTGGCAAGGTTACCTTGCCTTCGACTTGAATTTACAGCAGGAATCTGATTTAGGGTTTTTACAGGTGAACTGTCTGTTAAAAAATATCCTTCTGGAGCTCCACGGGCCTGGCTGTGTCCCCACAGGAAACAGGCTGGAGGATTCCCATAGGTTTGTTGATTTTTCAGTTTTCATGCTCCCAAGATACATTTCCTTTGAAGTGTCTCAAATAGGGTAGTATCCAATTATATTTGTAATCCCAATCTAATTCAATCAGGGGCTCCAATTATAGCTGATCTGCCTCTTAATCTGGTTAAAGTCTGTGGAGTAGACTGGACCTTAGCTAACATAACTACATTAAAATTTAGCTGTTAACAGGGATAACCAAGTTACAAGACACAACTAGCTGAAAAGTGGGAGGTTGGCAATGGAAATGGGTTTATCCTCCTTGAATCCCTGCACCAGCTCTCCTTGCAGCCAAATCCCTGCCAAGATTATCATTATTATGAAGGGCCTTAAAAAGTACTTTTGTTCTGAGCCAAATGCAGCTGCCTCAGCTTTGGCTGCTTGTTTTCTTGCTCCTGAATTCTCCATCCCACAGAGGGAGAGCCACGAGGGAATCCCTTGGAGCCCTCTGGAGCCCTGCAGCTGCCTGGCACCGTCCTGCTCACCCTGGCACAGCTGGAGCAGCCACAAACCCACCCTCCCTGGCACCCGAGGGGAGCTGATACCCTCAGCTGTGCCCACTCTGAGCAGAGATATCAGGTAATATTAAAGGTGTAATCCTAACTTCATTGGGCTCGCTCTGCTGTGGCACTTCAGCACCTCTGGGAAGTCAGGCAAAAATCCCTCAGTTCATTTCCAAGGGTGGTATTGGAAATGTCACCAAAGCTGGAGATAATGCACTGAAATCAGTTTTTTGAGATAATTATGGCAGGCACAGCACAGCACCAGCTTTGAGTGTTGGACAAGGAATGGCTGTAGGGAATGGGGAGAAGGAAGGGATGAGCTTCCTCCACACTTTACTCTTGGTACCAGACCTGTAAATTGTGAGACAATAACACTCTGTAAATGATGCAGATGCTGATCATTCTGCTCTGTCCCCTGCATTTCCCCCTTCCTCCTGGCATAAAGAGTAGAGCACTAAATTTGATCATTTATGGTGTTAAAGTCATCATGCCAACCTAACACTTCATAAAAAAACCAACTCATGCATTTGTGTCTTTTTCTATCAGCTTTTATTTGGATAGTTTTGTGTTCATTTCTATTCATGCTTTTAAGTGTTAATGTTTTGGGTTGGGTGTTTTCCTATTGACTTCCAGCCACAACAGTTGAAGACAAGGGGCTTGGGAATTTTTTAATTGGTGATAATATTTTTCTTTTTTTTAACTAAAAGTTGAGTTATCAAAGAGCAGATGGCACCTCCCAAACCTGCTCCGAATCTCCACTAACAATTGCTGCCAGTCCTTCTCCAAGTGTGGCATGAACCAAATTCACCCATATGGAAAGTAGCCAAATTTAGGACTGGGATTTAACCGATAAAAGTAATTGGAAAAACTGCTGTAGCAGAAGAAATGGAATTAGGTCTACCACATTCAAAAAATGTTATTAATCATAGTTATAAAAGCAGAAAATGAAAGCTAATTTTACTAAGTAAAAGCCCCCTGCTAAGTGGTATTTTGACATCTGAAAATAATTCAGTTTCGATCCTGGTGCTCCGCTGACACAAGCAAGGAAATTGATAATTCTCTCTCGAGCTGCTGTTTCAAGTCATCCCCACAGGGATGATTTTCTCTGCAAGCAGCAGAACACAGAGCTGGAACCCAACCCAGCCCTTTGCCAGGACAGGCAGGGTGCTCCCCGTGCCTTTCAGGGTAACACAAAGTGTGACAAGAAATGGATAATGGAGCAGCACTGCCTCGGTATCTGAGACAGGGACACAGGGGGAGGGGGTCCTCATTGGCTCCCCATTAACTTTTATTTTCATTGCCATCTGGTTCAATGTTTCACTGGCACATTCAGACATTGCTTGGTATTCCCTGGGAAAAAAAAAAAAAAAAAAAAAGCCTCATAATGGAATTCCAAACCATGCAGGGGATTGAGCCCAGGCTGTGGCAGCCCTGGTGCACCCTCACACCACTGCTGTAAAAAGGGGAATAATGAGACATCTCCCTGGGCTCCATTACAGCCCCGTGCTAAAAAAAGGGTTTGTGTACCTTGTCTGGGAGGAGAGGATCTCACAGCATTCCTCTTACTCTCCCTGATGTATCACTGGGCCATGAAATTCAAAGAGGACAGCAGACAAAGCCAAGTTACACCTACCTCTGATCTTGGGTTGATTCAGAAGCAAGTAAGTGTTTGAAACTGAACAAATATTGCAGAGGAGGGGGAATGTTATTCACTTTACACCCAGGTAAGCCATTCTGAAATATGCTGGTACTCCTGAGGAAAGCTGGACCTCCTGCTCTCAGCTTGCATTGGCATCTACTATAAGGCATTGCACAGGACACTGAGAAAGCAGAGCTGATGAAGCTCACTCCTGTACAGGTGAAACGCTGGGGCATTTCAACAAATACCCAGAGATTTGTTTGTTTACCTGCCTAACCCACATGCCTCTCATTCCTCCTGGCTGGCAGCTCTTTGGTGGCTCTTTCAGAAACTTCCAGTTCCTGTGATTTTCCCTTCCCTTGTGGGGGACAGCTGAGCTTGGAAAGGAGGTTTCTGACTTTGGCCTGAAGGTCAGCAATGACCAGGGTACCCTGTGATGATGTCAGCCTGAAAACACACATCAAACCGGGAACATGGCCAGCTGACAGCTCAGTCCTGTGTGCATTAATGTAAATTCCCTCATGGAAGCTGCTTCTCCTCTTTCAGCAGTGCTGTGCTGCATTTTCTGCAGCTAGACCCACAGCACCACCAGTTTGAGCAGGGAGCTGTTCCCTCAGGCTGCTGAAGGATTGTTCTCCATCCTTCTCCCCCTGCTCAGTCCCACTTGGTGCCTCTGCCTCGCTGGCTGCTGTCTGGGTGAGGTCTGAACCCCAATTCTGCCTCCAATGACCACATTAATTTGGGTATCTCTTCTCTCTCCAGGTGATTGATGATTGCCACACAATGAACACAAACTCATGTCTTCAGAACTTCTCCCGTGTAATCAGGTTTGACCGAGGTGCTCAGCAGCTTCTAGAATGGAGGAGGGACTGAGGGAAAACATAACCTTTGTTTTGCTATACAGGAGAAAAAAAAAAAAAAAACACAAAAAAGGTCCCTCCATTATCACAGTTATAATGGCAAAAAGGTGTTTAAGGAGGAATCTCCTGGGTTTGGATTGGGATAGAGTCTGCTCTGGAGGAGTCACTGCCCTTGCCAACACTCAGTTTAACACCCTTATGAACTGCCTCTGAATTTGAATGTCTGAGTCTCTGCGCTCAATCTTGATAAACTGGCCCCACCATGAATGCTGATCACCCTGATTTACATTGCCTGCAGAGCTATGGACAACTTCATATCAGCAACCTCACAGCAGCTCCCTTGGCATGTTCCAACGGGGAACTTCCCCCGTGCCTCCCGGGCACTGGAGAGGAGCCCTGGGAGTGAGGGAGTGAGCACTGGGAGTGAGCAGGGGCAGTGTGCAGTGAGCACTGGGAGTGTGAACTGGGAGTGAGCAGGGGCAGTGTGCAGTGAGCACTGGGAGTGAGCAGGGGCAGTGTGCAGTGAGCACTGGGAGTGAGCACTGGGAGTGTGCACTGGGAGTGTGCAGTGTGCACTGGGACTGAGCAGGGGCAGTGTGCAGTGAGCACTGGGAGTGTGCACTGGCAGTGTGCAGTGAGCACTGGGAGTGTGCAGTGTGCACTGGGAGTGTGCACGGGCAGTGTGCAGTGAGCACTGGGAGTGTGCACTGGGAGCTTTGTCTGGAGGCAGCTGCAGCAGGAGCAGGGCAGGAACACCTCAGCCAAGGGAAATGCTGTGCCTCAAAGACCCTACTCTTTTTTGGCTCTCCAAGCTGTAAAGATGTAGGTAACACACAGAAAAAGACATTTTCAGTTATACTTGGATTCTGAACACATAAAGAAAGATTTAATTTTGAAACTTGTGTGTTCTTCTCAGCAACAAACGGAGCTGCTCAGAAGAGACAAGGCAGGATTTGAGGCCATGCCCTTTCCCTCGGTGTGAGTTAGCAATGAGCACGGGGAGACAGACACAACACATAGATCAGCACACGCCCCTATCCGGTTTTTCCATGGATAGAACCATCGTGCAGCGCCGTTCCCGAGGACAGGAGTTCCCAGGGCTGGGCAGAGCCAGCTGCTGGCAGTTCCTGGTGGCAGGAGCTCCACGTGCTGCTGGGGCAGGGTGTGCAAACAGCTCCTGTTATCATCACCCGAGCTGCTCCTGGAAACTCGCCTGCCAGGGACGCTGCGCAGCTCCCTTGGTGGCAGAAGATTGTTCCTCTGCGCTTTTCTTAAAAAAAATAAATAAAATGTCAAGCCTGAAAAGGAAGCCTGCTATTTTTCAAATCCGGGAGCTGTAATCATGCTAATCCATATGATCGTGCTAAAGCCAAGCAAAATTCCTTTTGCATATGATGTAATCAGCCGGGGCAGCCTATTTATAACCACCATGGGCTGGGAACACCTTCCCAGCAAAATACAATCAGGACAGCTTTCCCTTGCTCACATTCTTCCTCTTCCTCCCCGTATTCTTCACTTTCTTTGTGCTCTTTCACCTACTTGTGCTGCCTTCTCAGCCTTAAATCCAGCAACTTTTTAATTTTTATTTTAAACTAATGCTTCCCATGCATTCTATTTTATCTGTGCTTTAGAGCCGTGCTGAGTGAAATCGCAGCCCTGTGAAATCAATACCAAAACTTCTATTGATTTCATATAATATATTCCTTTAAATTCAGTACAAATGCTCCACAGGAGTTGTCTATTTTAAGTATGGATCTACTGTACAGGGCTGTCAGTCTCTCAGCTGGATACATAAACCAGCGTGGTTTAATAAATTCATTGGTGTGGCCTGGGAGCTTTGCGTGTAATAACTGAAAATCTGTTGGTCATACCGAGCATATCAAGTGTAAAAGGAGAGGATTCATCAATGTGAATATCTATCTGTGGATCGATGGGTATCAATCTTGTTTAACAGTCTATTTCCTCAGGACACACTTTGGGAACAAAGAGCATTTCAAACTGTTGGTTAAACAAACAAATATAGAGAAGCTCTTTGGCCAACATGGGGGTGGAGTAAACACCAGATAAAAATGGTCAGCGATTTCAAATACCTGGTAATCTCTCCCATTTCATATTAGTAAATTCAGAGTTTCTCTTGATGCAATGTGCCCATTAAAATGCACCAAGAATGGGGGTTTTAAACCATTTTTTGATTTCAGAAGAAAGTGGCCTGGAAACCAACATTTGTCCCCTGACCTGCATGTTCAGTAATTGTCCAAGGAGGAGGGTGACACCTTCTGCTCTGCAAGATTTGTGTTATCCTTAGCTAAACAAAACCCCCTTATGAGACGCTGTTAAAACAAAACCAAGCCCCAGAGGACACAGAGCTAATTAGATCAGGATGCACTGCTCACCTCCATCTACAGCAGCAAGAGATTTCACACCTGTCCCATCCAGGTCCCCCCTCCTCAAGCACCCCCAAACTAAAGAAAATCCTGACCAGCACTTGGCATGACTGGGCACAAGCACGCATTTTGGTACAGAGCAAAGGTTGTACAGCCCCCGGGGGTTTTGCAGGGTAAAAGCGCCAGTAAAGAACCAGGTGAAACGAGCCCCTGGTGTTGTGCAATGTCCTGTGGCAGTTGTGCGGCTGCCTGAGGTGCCATCGCTTCCTCCCTCCGGCTGCCGAGTCAGGTTTGGGGTTTCCAGTGTGCACCGCCCTTGTGCACCGCCCCGGGCCCTGGGTGGGTGCAGCGCTGAGCTGAACCCTCCGTGAGCTGAGCCCCCCCTGCACAGGCAGGAAACTGAGGCACGGACCCCGCTCCATTGCTCGCTGATGAATGCAATGGCAAGGGCAAACCCAGTGTGCCTTCAGCTGGACCTGATTCTCCTGAGCCCTCATCTCGCATCCTTCTCCTCCAAATCATCATCATCATCTCTTCATCAAATAAATCTCCAGATTTTTCCAGCAAACGACTTCATTTTTCATAGACAGACCTGGGGCGTGCTTGTTGTTCTACATTAAATCAAAAAGCAATCATGTGTCCCACAGAGATTTCGCAGTTTTTGGAGTTGTTTGGGGTGTTTGCAGTTTTTGGAGATGTGCAGTCCACATCCCCACACATTCAAGGATCCTCACATTTTTGCTGTTGCGGGATCAGTGGCTGTGCAGGGGTGGCTCTGCTGTGGCACTCGGGGCTTTGCAGCCCAGTTCAGTGCCAGGGTCCCGCAGCCGCCTCCAGCCCCACGGAGCGTCCCCAAGGTGCCACCCAGCGCCGGGGCCACCCGGCTGGGCTCGAGGGGAAGATTTCCGCGTGGCTCACGTTCCCATGGAGCCCAGCAGCCGAAAAGGGGAGCGAAGATGAGAATTATTCCGCTCTGCATTAACGCAGCCAGCTTAGTGTGGGAAAACACTCTCAAAGCGCTGCTGCCTCAACTTTTTCACACGTGCCTCACGTTTTCACTCGCTGTTAAAAATACTACTGGCTCAGCTTCGCCTGCTTCCCAGAAATCGAGACTTTAAAGAATCCTCAAACAGCTGAACCAAACCAGCCTAATTGCGCTCCGTCTGCATCCGCTTTTAAAGCCCCTCCAGCCGCCCTCCCCACCGCGGGACCCCGCGCAGCTCCCGGGGCTCTTCCCGTGCCACCTTATCGAGCGACAAAGGGAAGAATGAGCATTGTCCCGGGCTGCTGCTTGCTTTAGGGGAGGGGGGAGAAAACTCTTTAAAGCACACTATAAACCGCGCAGGTGAGACAGCAGAGGTGCTGTCAGTGTGCGGGCAGAGAGCGGCGGTGCCCGGTGTTTGTTTAGCGGGGGCGGCCCGGGCTGCCCCGGCCCCGGGGGCTCTCGCCTTTGTCGCCCGCCGGGGCGGGCCGGGCGCGGGGACTACATGGCCCAGCGTGCCCCGCTGCGCGGATCAATGGGGCTGATTTGAATAATCTGTGAGCCCTTGGACTCAGGCCAATCAGCCGTCAGGGACCCATGATAAATCGCAATGCATTATTGATAATAATAATTACTCTGACATGCGCATTCCGCCCAAATTTCCCAACTCTAGGAATTTGTTGTGAAGAGGAAAATAATTGCTACTATTGCATGCTCCCGATGCTGGTGCACCATGTCGCGACGGAAGCAGGCGAAGCCCCAGCACATCAACTCCGAGGAGCAGCCCCCAGATGCTGCAAGTGGTGAGCGCAGAGGGGCGCGGGGCGGCCGCGGCTCCGGGCTCGGCTGGTGCGCGGCGGGAGCGAGCGGCGCTTCCCGGGGCGCTTTTCCACCCTCGTGCTTCGCCCCCCGCGCCTTTCCTTCCCCCCGCGGGCTCCGCCGCCAGCCGGCCCAGGGCTCGCCCCGGGTTTTTCTGGGGGGCTGAGCGAGGCGCGGGCTCCGCGGTATTTTCGGGGGGTTCGGCTCGGGGCGGCCGCGGAGCGCAGCATTGCCCCGCATTGCCCCGCGATGCTCCGCACGCTCCCCCCGCGCCCGCGGAGCCTCCGCCGGGTCCCGCGTGGGGCCGCGGCCGCGTGGGACGGGAGCCCCAAAGGCTCCCCGAGGCGGAGGGAACTGGGGGCATGGGGGTAAAGGGGTGGGGGAGCAGGGGGAGAAATTACAGAGAACTTCGCAGGGCTGGGAAATGGCTCGGGCTGGGTTTCCTCGGCGTGCTCAGCACTTTGTCGGGAGTTAGATGAGAATTTTTGTGTGGTTTAAAAAAAAAACAAAAAAAAAACAAAAAAAAAAAACAAAAACTGGGTAAAAAGCCTCCACGCTCGGACTATTTTTGTTGGAGATCACAATCGCCCTGGACCTTTTGTAGCTTGACCTCCAGCCATCTTTGATTTCCGACTTCCTAAAATAACTCCGGTGAGCTAATGCGGGGTGTGCGCGAACGCTTTGTATTGGGGCGGCGAGGGGGTCCCGGCACCGCGATCGCTCTCCCGCTTTGGGGGATCCCGCGTTCCTGGGCCGCGCTGCGGGGAACGCAGAAATCCCGGCCGAAAGCGGCCGGGGCTGCCGGTGGGGTGGGCAGGGAAGGGCAGCGGGCACTCGGTGCCGGCCCCACGGGAGCGGGGCTGCCGGAGCGGCATCTCCCGAGCCGAGCATGCGGCTCCCGGCTCTGCCCCGCTCCCGCCGTGCCCGTCCCGCTCTCGGGCGCAGTGAGGCGGCAGCGGGGCACGGCCCGGCCGGGCAGAGTTTGCTCGGAGTTGTTGCGGTTGTTGTGCCCAAATGTTCCCGTGTGTCCCCCGAGAACTTTCTTTGGGATCTTTGCTTGCTTTTCGGAGTGGTTTTGTTTCCGTGCTTAGAACTGATGAAAACCCATGTACGTTACGGGAGCTGCTTATTCCCAGCCCGCAGGAGGTTCGGGCTCTTTAATTTTTTTTTCCCTCCTCCCCCTTCTCTTCTTTGAGTCGAAATGTGCAATTGTTGGGTCCGGTTAATGGTGACTTAAGAAACAGCATGCTGGCCAGAAGGCAATAAATCCCATGTTTAATGCATGACTGTTTTCCTTTGTGCATATGGTTAGGTTGGGGGATGGAGGTGATGTTTCCACATGTAAATCTCTGCTCTGCCCGCTGCTGGAAAGGCACCTCCGGCCCCGCGCTGAAACAAAAGGGTTAATCACTCCTGATGCGGCGCTGGGGCGGGGGAGGCGTGCGGGAGGGAGGGAGGGAGGATCGCTCCACACCGCGCTCTCCGGGGCAATGGCCAGCTGCTTTTTTGTTATTGTTGTTCGGGCTTTTTTTCCCCCCCTCCCGTTCTCAATTTTAACAACCAAACCCTGGATGAAATCCCTCCGGAGCGCTCGGCGGCCGCCCAGGCCGGCGGAGCTGGGGGAGCTGTGGCTGCGGGGGGATTCTCCCGCTGCTCGAGGGGTGCTGTGGGTTTGGGGGGTCGGGGCAGGTCCCGTCCTGCGGCATCTCCGCTCTCCGAAACCCGGGGCCGCCGCTCCGGCGGCTCGGACCGCCCGCCAGTCTCCCGAATAGTCCTGATATTCCCCGCTCCAGGTGTGCCCGTAAATAATAAGTGATGAAGTTGCATAACAAAGTCGAAATTCCGCAGGGATTTGTCTGGGGCATTAGCGAGGATATACACATACTCGTAATAATAAAATCAAGCCCTTATCTCCTTTTTTGCAAGTATTCCCTTTTTTCGCAAAGCGATTTGGGACCCACCTCTGTGAACAATGCAGCGGGTTAAAGTGTCCCGCGAACCTGGGGATCCATTAACAGGTCAAAAAATCAGCAGGTGGTCACAGGGGGATAATGCTACATACTGAAAATTAGCATTTCCACAAAGGGCTTGAAAATGCCTATTGTGCAGGATTGCTGCCATTAAAAATCGGATTCATTCTTCAAAATACAGTATCAAACTGCAACTTTTTTTTTTTTACTTTTTTTTTTTTTTTTTTTTTTTTTTTTTTCCCTCAGGGTAAAATTAGCGTAGCTTTGCTTCAATTATATCTCCGATTCGTGCGCGGAGCTCTGTAGAACTGGAGAGGGCTGTTGGCCGCGGAGAGGTTGAACGAGCAAAGCCCAAGTTTTGCGCTGGTTTATCCTAGGTTTGTTTCGCTCGCCCGAAGCTGCTGTTGGGGCCGGGAGCCCCGGTGCGGGAGCATCCCCGCCGTGCCCGGGGTGCCGCAGCCCTGGCGAGGGGCAGAGGGTGCCGGGGGCGGCGGGGGGCGATGCCCGGCTTGCTTTTCCTTTTGCGTGAGTGAAACATCATATTGGTAGCGGGGATGAGGGAGCCCTTTCGCCGCGCTCGGCGGCATGTGACGTTTTGACAGAGCTGCTGCTCTAACCTTTGCCTCCTCCTGCTTGCTGTGGGTGGTAAGTTGATGTCAGGCTCACAATTAGGACTCTCATGCAATTGACCTTGGCAGCGGGGTTTGTGCCGTTTAGCTCGCTCCTAAACACCGCGCGGGTGTTCAGTGCGCTCCAGGTAGGGCCGGGCAGGGCGGGGGGCTCGGAGCCGGCTGGAGCCCCCCCCCGCGGGCACAGAGGGGCTCAGGTGGGCTCGGGGGGCCCCGGCCCCGCCCGGGGTGGCGGTGCTGGCCCGGAGGGGTCCGAGCGCGGGCCGTGAGTGCCCTCCACCGACCGGCCCGGGCAGCGAGCGCCGAGCACCGGGGGCAGCGAGCCCGGCCCGGCCCGGGCAGGGTGAGCCCTCGGAGGGCAGCGACTACTCCGCTTCCCCTCGGGCTTCAGCGCTTGATTTGCTCGCTCGTTCGCTGTGGTTTGTTCTGTCTTCGGCTGGATATCTCCCTTGAAGTTGTGGATAGGCCAAAGGGGGAATTAGTAAGTAGATAATAAAGTAATTGAAGCGTTGAGAGAGAGGCTGTAAGGATGTGAAATGGTGATTGTGGGGAAACGCGTTTCTGCCTCGTTCTTGTGTAGAAAAACGCAGCTGGTGAATTCAGCGTGGAAAGCATTGAGGCCTTTGGAATATCTCTGTAAGTTGCCAGTTGTGCGTTTTACTTACTCAAAAAAGTGATTTTGTCAGAGTTAAAATGCCCTAAATGGTGTTTGGTAGTGGGAGAAGGGCGATTTGGGGCAGTTCGGAGCTTTTGGAAGCCCTCTCCTTTGGAGAAGGAGAAAAGCATCAGGGACCCTGAGAGCAGCAGCGAGCTGATGGCAGAGGGTTCGTGTCCAGGAGTGAAGGGTGCTAATCAATCCTCCCGGAGTTAATTTAAACCGGGGAGGTGCATGGTCTTTGTTAACCTTAAAGTAAAATTGGTCAGATGTAGGCTATGGGGAAAAGAAGCTCACCAAAGGTATCAGAACTCCTGAATAAAAAAAAGTGGATGGGAAGGCTTGAGTTCTGTTTCATCCCAATTCAAGTGAAATAAAGTTGAGAAAAAAAAGTCACTATGGGCTTAGATGAGTGGTAAGCCAGCAGCACCCTTCTTGAAATCACATCAAACCAGCTTTACTTAACTCCTTTTACTGTTTTCCTTAAAAAAAAAAAAAAATCATTTGAGCGGTGTGGATTTTATCAGCCTTCCTTGTCGATGACCGCCTTGTCCTACACAATAGTGGATTTTATCCATCCATTTGCCAGTGATTCAATCTAACCCCCCTGCTGGGTTTACTGCATTCTTCTAACTTATTGGATAACTAGATGCTGAGAGATAACATTCCTGAAATTCGGGGGTGGGGAGATAAAAAAGCCACAGTAGAAGTCCTGTCCCTGGGAAGCCTTTGGAGAGGGTTAAGTGAAGTGCAGGGGAAATGTCGTGGCAGGGCAGCGCTGGGTAAATCCTCATGGTCGGTGGGCAGAGCTGCCCGCCTGGCATGAAAAACCCCGAGTTCAGGCTGTTATTGCATTTCAGTGGGCAGAGCTGCCCTCCTGGCATGGGGAGCCCCGGGTTCAGGCTGTTGTTTCATATCTGTGGTCACTGCTGGGCTCAGGGCAGTTGAGGGGCTCTGATGGCAGCGAAGAGAAGCTAGGTACAAATCAGGATGATTTTCACAGAAGCTGTTGGGTTTTTTACAGAAACCATCAATTGTTCCTTTTGTTATTCCAGCTACTGTAAAATAACCCAGCGTCCTAGTTGTGAATTTATCTAAAACCCTTTCTTTAAGGTAAAATAATGCGTAACTCCCCTATTTGTCATGCAGCAAGTCGTTTCAAGCTCTGAATTGAATTTATGCAGAGTCCAGCTAATGCTTCACTGTCGGAGAAAGGAGAATGTGTGACAGGGCAGGGCTGCCAGGCTCTTCTGCCCAGCACAGGCACCCTCAGTGCACTGGAGTCTTTCTCTGAGATGGCCACTGCTGCTCAGAACCAGGAAAGTCATCAGAGCTGCTCAGAATTACAAAAATGAAGAGCTGAAGAGCGTGGGCTGTGCTGGAGATTGGGAAAGGGGCATTGAATTGAGTGTGATCTTATCAGTGCAGAAGTAGAAAAATAAGTATTATCATGGGAAAGGAGATAAATGATCGGATGCTTTGAAGCAGTTAAAGTTTGAGGACTTGTCTAGACATTATCCTGGAATATCTCCTTGGGGGTGGGCAGCAGTGTTTGGTGCAGACATTTCTGTGCCACTGGAAGAAGTAAAAGCTGAGGTTATTTTTTATTATTTCGTGACGTGGAAACAGTGTTGTTCTGCCTGGGGGACGGGACTGGGAAAGCCCCAAACAATTAAAGGATTTGGAAGAGATTTTTATGTTTTAGTATTCTATGAAATCCTATTTTAGTATTCTGTGAAACAGGAAAGTAGTCAAAAACCTCCCAAGTCAGCGTAGAGTAGTTCTAGAGGTTTTCTCTTTTTTTTAAATCCAGGTGCCTTCTTTCCAAGTATATCTGCTCAGAGTCCTGCAAAACGAGTTTAAAATAATCTGTTCTTGATGCTGGTTGATTCTGTTGACCAAGTTCTGAATTGTGCAGTAGTTGTACTTGTCTGCAGTCTGGGTTTCTCTGTGTTTTTAGAGTTAAATCAGCTTTAGAGACATCCCCGTAATGATATCTGGGGTGAGAAATGTGTGCTGCCATTCTTGTTTCTGTCACTTACAGGAGTTGTTTGGGCTGAAGGGTAAGTGTTTAATTTTCCCTGTTTAAATGGGAGGCATCCAAACATTTTTGATCGTAGCTGTGCTGAGAACTCCCTTCCTCCCCGTTCAAGGACTTGTGCAGGCTTGGATTTATTGCTCTGCACATCACAGCAGAACAGGCCTCTGATACTTGCGAATTTGTGTTATTGATCAGATGTTTATGTTTACAAATAAACTTTCACATGCACTTGGTGCCACACAGCATTAAGCGGTTGAAGTTTGCTTTGTTGAGCGCACGCAGTGCCCTTGCTGAGGTCAGAAGTGGCAAGGGTTGCCATATCCTCCCTCAAGCAGGGTGATGTGCTCGCATTGGCACCTGCACATGTCCCCTCCACGTTCAGGACACACGCAGGTGTGGTTTGGCCTCACCTTGCACAGACCAAAGCCACGAGAAGCTCCTGAGCTTCCCCTGGTCCCACCCTGGGGGCAGCTGGGGGGTCTGGGCAGGGCTGGACAGGGAGGCACCCTTCCCTGAACCCCCTCCCCTGCACCATTGGGGCCCCCTGAATGGGAGCAGCTCCATGGGGAGCCCTGGGGGGTCTGTGGTGACACCCTTCCCTGAACCCCCTGCACCATTGGCACCCCCGAATGGGAGCAGCTCCATGGGGAGCCCTGGGGGCTGGAGCTGGGGGGGTCTGTGGTGACACCCTTTCCTGAACCCCCTGCACCACTGGCACCCCCAAATGGGAGCAGCTCCATGGGGAGCCCTGGGCGCTGGCATCCCGCCCCAGCCCTTTCTGCTCCCCCTCGCTGGGAGTTTTCCCTCCTGCCCTGAGCTCTGCCCCACCTGCAGCAGGCCGGGAGTTTGTTATTTGAGGGATGGCAAGGCTGAGCAAAAACATCCTGTTTTGGTTATCGTTTCTGTTAACCTCTTGCAGTTCAGATATTTCCCCGATTTTTTTTTTCTTTTTTTTGGTCCATGTACAAATTCTGCTCAGTCTGAGCTGTGGTGTGCTGCTGGTGGAAGGGCAGGAGGGGACTCTTGGCTTTCCCTGCCCCTTCCCAGAGTGGGTGAGTGGTGGGTGCAGCTGAAGGAGGCCTCCTGCGAGGTCGGAAATGCCTCGGCGTAGTTTTGTGAGCAGGACTTGTTACTTGTATTATTGTTTTAATAATCATTGGTATCAATGGAGGCGCATACTCGAGTGCCAAGTTCCGGATTTAATCATTCTTTGCTACTGTGTCCATGTTGAGATTATTAGTGGAGTGTGTTTGCTTTCAGAGGATTTCAGAGCTATTATTGGCCTTGCTTGCCTGCTGTCAGCCCTCTTGGTTTGTAATTACTTTCACAATGGCAGAGCAAAACTCATTTAGATCGGTACAGTAAGAATTGCTCAAAATTCCTGTGTTAATGATCTTTTATGAATTTTTTGAGATGGTTAACAAAGAATTAGAACCTGAAGTGTAAACAGCAGAAATCATGTGTAGTGTTTTGCTCGGTGCTTCAATGACTCCTCTGTCCTGGTGTTCATTTTAAGCTGTGTTGCAGGTGCTGCCTTGCAGAACTGTTCCAGGGGATTTTTACGGGATTTGGAATGAATCTTTTTTTCATTGAGCCTTGTGAGAGTTTTTTTAAAATATGTTTTTTCTTGTAAACTGAACTGAGATTAATATTTATTTTGGGTTGTGAAGGAATTGGCATCAAAACAAAGAGCAGAACTTCAGGCTGATCTGCAAACTTGATCCCAGTGTCTTGTATTTTAATTTGCAATTGGGGTGGAGGCAGTGATCTTAACAGTGAATGCTTGGTCTAAATCTGGCAATTAATAATGTGACTTTCTTTTATTTTAAGGGAGTCCACAAGACGTCCCAGGTGATAGAGATGGTGAAATGAGTTCCAAAAGGTGCCGCACGGAGGAAACCAAAATCTGCGAGAAATGCTGTGCAGAATTCTTTGTTCTCTCTGAATTCCTTGAGCATAAGAAAAATTGCACTAAAAACCCGCCAGTTCTGATCATGAACGACAGCGAGGGAGCAGTGCCCCCTGAGAGCTTCCCCGAGGCTCCTCTGGGGCCCTTCCCGAGCGACCGCATGGACGGCAGGGCGCGCAAGGACATTCAGGCCAAGGGCTGCGCTGCCTCCGTGGAAAAGAGAGAAGGAAAAATGGATGCCGAGCCGGTGGGAGGAATGTACCTTAAAATAGAGCCCCCCCTGACGCCTGCGGCCCCCGGCCTGAGCTATCTACCAAAACCCAAAGTACCGAACACTAACGTGACCCTGCAGACCATCCGTGGCACTAAGGTGGCCGTGAACCAGCGGACGTCGGACGCCATCTCCTCCTCGGCGGCCGGGTTCAACGCCATCCCCATGATCCTGGAGCAGCTGGTGTGCCTGCAGCAGCAGCAGCTCCAGCAGATCCAGCTGACGGAGCAGATCCGCATCCAGATCGCCATGATGGCTCCCCACGCCCTGCACCCCTCCATCGCAGCTGCTGCTGACCCGCTCAAGGCTCTGGGGGCCCACATGTCCCAGCAGCTCTCGGCTGCCGTGGCTCTAATCGGACAGAAGGCTGGGAGCCAGAGCCTATCCCTGGAATCCTTGAAGCAAGGAAAACTACCTCACTCTAACACTGGCATTGCGGCCGCCAGCTCGCTGGCTGCTGGGCTCTCCTCCTCCTTCCCCCTGAAGCCAGAGGGGAGCCGAGGCCTGCCCGGCTCCATCTCTCAGTTCCCAAATCCTTTGCTACCTCAGTCCTCCGGCTCGGTCATCTTCCAGAACCCGCTTTCGGCCGTCTCGTCCGTGATGGATTCCTCAAAGAAGGGCAAGGGGAAACCGCCCAACATCAGCGTGTCTGAAAGCAAACCCAGCACGGAGGAGCCGTTCTTCAAACACAAGTGTAAATTCTGTGGGAAGGTCTTTGGCAACGACAGTGCCCTGCAGATCCACCTCCGCTCCCACACCGGGGAAAGGCCCTATAAGTGTAACATCTGTGGGAACCGCTTCACCACCAAAGGAAACCTCAAAGTGCATTTTCAGCGTCACAAAGACAAATACCCCCACATAAAGATGAATCCTTACCCAGTTCCTGAGCACCTGGACAATGTCCCTACCAGCACTGGAATTCCGTACGGGATGTCTGTGCCACTGGATGAGTCCAACCTGATTGTGGACAGCAAACCTCTCCTAACAACTCTGCCTACCTCTGCGGCCAGCGGCACACCTCAGACCATCTCCAGCCTGGCAGGCATCAAGGAGGCTCTGCCTGGTACATTCTCCAGTGAGCTGCAGTCCAGGCCCTCTCCAGAAAGCGAGGGTGGCTCCTCCTCGTCGGGGGCGGTCGGCCACGAGTCAGGAACGGAGCAGAGCTTGAGCTCACCACAAGCTGCCTGCAGCGTGAGCATCTTCCACGTAGGTGGGTCAAACGAGCAAGGCTCAGAGACATCCAAGCTCCAGCAGCTGGTTGAAAATATCGACAAGTCCACTTCTGACCCCAACGAGTGCCTGATCTGTCACAGAGTGCTGAGCTGCCAGAGCTCGCTGAAGATGCATTACCGCACCCACACCGGGGAGAGACCGTTCAAGTGCAAGATCTGTGGCCGTGCCTTCTCCACTAAAGGGAACCTCAAAACCCACTATGGTGTGCACAGGGCCAACACCCCCTTGAAGATGCAGCACTCGTGTCCCATTTGCCAGAAGAAGTTTACAAACGCCGTGGTGCTGCAGCAGCACATCCGCATGCACATGGGCGGGCAGATCCCCAACACCCCCATGCCAGAGCCCCCCTGTGACACCGAGGGGGATCCTGCCCTGCCCGAGAAGAACGGAGACATCGGGCGCCCAGAGGAGATCGTGGAAAGCATAGACATGGAAGACGACATGGACTCTCAGGATGGCCCCAGGAGCTCCTCCAAACCTCCCACTCCGTACGATGCACAATCAGAGTCGCCCGCTGCAGCCGCCTCCTTCTCTGGGGTTGCAGTGCTGGAGAACCAGATGAAGATGGTGGGCTCCTCGCTGAGCTTGCAGCGGCAGAGCAGTCTGAAGTCCAGCGACAACGGCTCGGCAGAGAGCGATGGCATGACCAACGACTCGTCCTCGGTGGCGGGCGATGCCGACTACCAGAACGGCCGCAGCCCCGCCGCCTCCGAGGCCGCCTCGCTGCAGGCACCGTCCCCGGCCAACAGCCAGGCTGAGAGCATCAGGTCCAAGTCACCTGCCTTCACCAGCCAGGAGGATTCGGGCACGGGGAGTAAAGCAGAGGGTGCTGAGAATGCTCCTGTGGAAGTGGAAGGGGTTGTTGGAGCTTTGGATTTAACGTACGGCAACATCGGGCGGAAGGTCATCAAGGAGGAGCCTGGGCTACACTTTGCAAATGGAGAGTATGGTGAGTGATGCAGAGTGCTGGCTGGGATTTGGGGTGGGGCAGTAGGAAATCAATCCTAAAAGGACCAACAGGAAACAAAACTTCCAGCTTTCCCCTCTTCCTGCTCCTCTGTTTGGATAGACATAGGCTCTGTAAAGTTTTCCTGACTAAGTCAAGCCCAAAATTCTAAGGTTTGACTGGTGCCATCTCCTTAAAATTAATGTAGGCTATACTCTCTCTGTCTTTCATGGGCTCACTTGACATCTCCTTATAACTCTTTAAAAATACACATTTATGTGTTTAAGGGAAAACTGCTTATCCCGAGAGTGTGATGTGGAAAGTCTAAAATAGTTTGTGGGGTTTTCAGGCTCTGTAGCATTGTAGCATTGAGGTTAAGGTTGATCTAAATTTGACCTGAAAGATTTTCTATCTCAAGCTCACCAACAAACCCAGGGATGAACTGATTGGTTTTGGGGTATCCTAGGAAGTGTGGTGGCCTCTGCAGATGTGCTCTTTAGGCTTCAAAGGCAGGGCCTGGATTCTCAGCCAGGCTTAGGCTTGGAAGCAAAATTAGGCAGGGATAAAAGCACCGCCTTTGCTTTCCTTCCAGGTCGCAGCAGTATTCCAGCTGCGTTTGTCAGAGCCCCACCAGCCCTGATAAAAATGGAGCTGCCCAGCGACCGCCCCCTCAGCGCCGGCCCCTTCATCGGCCCCCCGGCTCTGTCCCCCGGGGTCGCCCCTCTGCTGGTGCCGCGCCCCAAGTTCTGCCGTCCTGCCAAACAGCACATCTGCACTACTTGTGGCAAGAACTTCTCCTCTGCCAGCGCCCTGCAGATCCACGAGCGCACCCACACCGGGGAGAAGCCCTTTGCCTGCACCATCTGTGGGAGAGCCTTCACCACCAAGGGCAACCTGAAGGTGGGTCCTGTCTGTTGTCATCTCCTTGGTCTGTGAGACTAACACTAGGGATCAGAAACTAGGGTTTTTAATATTTGACCTGCCTCTGAGGCAGCACTGATTTCTCTTAGTTCCTCGAGTGCTTACTTGTGACCCTTGTCTCCTTGAGTTTCGCCACATAGTTTTTTGTATAAGTGTTACTGAGATCACCCTCGTGTCTTTGCTGCTGTCCTTGACTTTCCTTTTGGGATGGAAGGGGAGGCTGAGCCCTCACTAAGCAGATTGCTTTCTTTTTTAATTTGGATTTGGATGTGTCAAGACATAAGCATTTCATAGACTGCTACAAAATGCTGCCTGCTGAGTAAATGCATTACACTGCACTGCTTGAAATTTTGAGAGATGAGGAGGGATAAACTGGGATAATCCTGAGATGGCACAAAGTGCTTGGGGATTGTGGCTAAGCACACACTGAAGAAGTGCTGTGAGTCTGTCCTTCTGCCAGATGAATCCATTTGCCCTGTGAGGGATTCAGCTCCCTCACTTGCACAGAGGCTTCTCCCTCCCTGTGAGAGCCTCTTCAAGCTCTTCAGTCCTCTTGCATAAATACTGATGGGGAGAGAAAACACTCCAGTGTGTGAGCAGTGCCTTGCTGGAAGCACCAGCAGAATGTGGTGTGGGAGATTTCAGCTTAAATTAATCTCTCTGCCAAATTACTTGGTGGTTTTTTTCATTACCCAGAATTTTTTCAGTACGGTCTGTTTGCAGCAGATAATGTGGTTTCTGTTTTGAGGGCAGAGAGGGTGTCTTTGCCAACAGCACTTATTCCAAGTGTAAAACACAGTCCTCCAAGCCCTCTAGCAGCCAGCTCCAGAGAGCCACGGTGATGTCAGGCAGTGAATGACTGTGTCTGACACATGCCAGGAAGGGAACTCTGACAAGAACCACCCAGCTCAAATATTTACCTGAATGCAAACAGAGCAAGCCTGACTTCTTTGGGCTACCTGGCTGCAAGCGCAGTAGGATTTGGGTCTGCCACGGAAGAGCTGCAGAATTAACGATTCTCTTTGCTTTCCCCCCTCTCCGGAAGGTCCACGTAGGAACCCACATGTGGAACAACTCAGCCAGGCGGGGCAGGCGCCTGTCCATCGACAACCCCATGGCCCTGCTGGGCAGCGACCCCAAGAAGGTGTCGGAGATGTTCCCCAAGGAGATGGTGGCGCCCTCGGTGAGCATCGACCCCGCCGTGTGGAACCAGTACGCGGCCGTGCTCAGCAACGGGCTGGCCGTGAAGGCCAACGAGATCTCGGTGATCCAGAGCGGGGCCCTGCCCGCCCTGCCCGTGCCCCTGCCCGGGGGCTCGCCCCTGAACTCTGCCCCGGCCACCAAGGCAGAGCCGGCCCAGGCTGGCGCTGCTGAGGCGGAGAAGGCGGGCGCTGCTGCTGCAGACAGTGTGCCAAAACACCAGTTCCCTCTCTTCCTGGAGGAGAACAAAATCGCCGTCAGCTAAGGACTCGACAGGAGCTCGCCTGCAGAAAGAACAAATATATATAGACACAAACGTATATTTTTAAGAGATTCCACTTCGGCCTCCTATTTTCCTATTGACGTGCAAATGATTTTATGGTTGTCTTTGTAAGAGTTGCCCAGAGTACAATCATGATATTGCTTTGCAAATAGTAATTAATAAAGAATAGGATTTCCTTCTATTTGGAAAGATGCGGGTCTTGCAAAGTAGTTCTTACGTGTGACTTTAATGTGTACAAGCCTTACAGAAGTTTCTACAACTTGAAATTCCAAAGGTTAGAATATTTACCTCTTTGTTTAGAGTGATAATGGGGGTTTTGAAGAGAGTGGAAACAACCTACTGTTGATGGAAAAGCTTCTATTTACTGATGAGAAATGGAAACTATTGATGCGGGTAAATATCCTAGAATGTCTGCCACCCTCTTAGAGTTTTTCTGTTTGGATTTTTGGCTCTGTGTGGTTTCTGAATGTACTTTTTCTTAATAATTGCTATAAAAACTACAAAGTTGTTTTTTTAGTTCCTTTGGTTTTTTGCCTCAGAAGTTCTATGAAAAGCAAGTTGCTGTTTTTCTTTAGTCACTGCTCCTAAGTAATTAATTCTTTGTGTTGTTGACTGCTGCTTATTTAATACTACTACTAGGACAGTCCTTCAAGTATAGTGCCAAAATTCCTGCTTCCAAAGATGTGCAGTTTTTCCTAGATGTTTTATTTCAATACCAAGAGCCCCAAACAAGCATGGGTGGGTATGTATATACTTTTTTTTTTTTTGTTTCCTCTTGAAAGGGAAGACTTGCCTTGGGAAGTCAGGTCTGAAAGCTCTGCAAGGAATCTCAGGTGACTGTTGCAATTTGCCATGGGAACTGGTTTCCTTAGCAAGAGACTTTTTGTTTTTATTTTTTATTTTTCGTTTGGGTAATTTAGGAGATCAGTCTGTGTAAACCTGTATTTAAATATGAAGTATTCATGCTTAGGTTAAATGTTTTGTGGGTTTTTGGATGGCATTCCTACTCTGGTCATTAAGGTTTTTTTGGTGGTCTGTGAGCTTGCATTCCACCAAAATGGTCATTAATGACCCACGTGTGTTGTATGAAGGTTGCTGGGATAGTCATCTGGATTCTAAGTTATCTACCTCATTTTTTTCCTTTTGTAGTTGTAGTGTCTATTTTTTCTAATAATGACCACTGTAATGACTGAGATCCAAGCAGATGCTTCCATGCACTATGTGAAACCAAAACCTGTTGTATTATTAGTGGAAGCAGCTGAGGAGTTGCTGGACTGACCTTTCACTGTTCCTCGAACGCCTGCTGGAACTGGATGTGCAGTGGGATCTGAACCAGGCTGCAAAGGGAGCGTTTGGTGTGGAAGGACTGAAGGAGGGAAAGAAACCTGGCTGTTGGCTGCAGGAAATCTTCAAGTCCAGTCTCTTGTGGAAGGCCCCAAAAATGCAGATTTACCAAAAGTTTGTGTGATGTTGTTGCACCTGATTTTGCTGATGATCTCTGTATGCCGAGTTGTGCCTTTCCTGCTGGACTCGTGGGTAAGAACATACCAGTACCTGTTTACACTGTAAAATGGATATTGTTACATAGACCACGCAAAAGGCATCCCAATTGTCACATTTCTACATTGTGAATGTATGACTTGGAAGAACTCTGTAGTTTTGAGTATCTACTGATGCGTTTCTGTTGACATTTTTGAGAATAAATTTTGGGATGGCTTTTTCACACTTGGTGCTGAACGTTCTTCTGGCAAAAAGCTTTTTGTCTGCTGAAGAGTGAGTTCAGGAGGCGGCATGCTGCTTCACTGCAGGGACCTGAAATCCAGGAGCCAGAGTTGGGCTTTAGCTCATTGCTTAGAACAACAGGGGCTAGGGAGTTGTGGAGGAGTTGGAGATCCATTCCTCAGGAACAGCTGGGGTTTGATGGAAGGCTTGGGATGTGCCAGGGATGTTGGTTTCCCCACTAGAATAGAATGACAGGAATATGTGCAATCATTTCTGTACTGTGATCATCCTACAAAGGGAAAAAGAATATTAAGTTGTCAAATTGGCAGCGCCTGAAGATGCTGGCTGCATGGAAAAGGGATAAATAACTTCCCCTAAAGAGCAAAGAAAAGCAGTTCTGAGAGTAGCCCTGATAAAATGGAAAAGTGCTGAGATCCTGATTCTGGCAAAATAATCCAGCAAATGTCTTTTGCCTTTGGGGGGTAACAGGGGAGGAAAAGGGAACCCTAAAGCTGCACCTTTCCAACATCAGAGCTGCCTGATTATGGTGCTCCTTGCTCAGTCAGTGGGAGTGAAAGGCAAAAACAAATGCTTTCTCATCTCTGCTGAGCTCTGAAGGAAGGTGTAGGGAGGGCAGGATGAGTATGAGGAAGCTCTGTCCCCTCCAGTGGTGGGTTTTATTTCTGGCCAAGCTGTGGGCTCTGCTGCCTTCAGGTGGGTTATCCAGCAGGTTGGACAGTGAGGGGAGGTTAGGAGGGAAGCAGTTTTATAAAGCCTGAGTGCTGCTCTAGAACTAAACAGCGAGGAAGATGCTGGCACAGCTGGGCAGCACGAGGCTGTGATGGGGGAATGGGTCAGGCTGGGCTGTGCCTGCCTTGGGGCAGAGCCTGAATGCTGTGACCTGGCCAAGGGCACTAAAAAAAAACCTCTCCTGGCCTGGGGCACTCAGGGCTCTGCTCTCCAGGCCATGTGCCAGGTGCTGGCTATGCCCCACGCTGTGACAGCCTGGTGACAAGGCAGCTCCAGGCTGGAGCAGGGTGAATCCCTGGCTAAGCCAGCAAGTCCTGGATCTTCCCACAGCTCCTGGGTGACAGGTAGGACCTATCTGAGCCTCCCCACGGCAGGAGCTGGGCCACAGGGACGTTCCTGCTGCAGGGAGAGTGTTTGCAAAGCGGGCTGGGGATTACCTGCTCTGCCATGTGTGAGAGCTGAACCCACGCCTTGGGCGAGTCAGTGTGCTGGAGCTGCCCACAGTGGCAAGTGTGCTCAGCTCACAGGAGCAGCTACAGTGGCATCTCAGCAGTTACAAGAGACAGCTGATTGTGCTGTGGCCTTGCTGATGTGACTCAGGAGCGAGATTACAGAGCTGCAGCTGCAGTGGTGTGAGCACAGTGAGCTCGGTGTGGGCACTGTCTGCTCATCAGCCTCTCCTCTTGCCTGGAGCACTGACTTGTTGGTGTTTGTTATTGCTGGCTTAGCCCCTCGCTCAGGGTTTGCAGGCTGTTGCTGGTGTGTAAGTAGCAGATGAGCTTGCATGAGCTAAGGTAAAATCTGGCTTGTTTAAAATGTCAAATTTGAACTTGAACGTTGCATTGCTTAAAACAAGAACCTGAACAGTAAGCAAGTACATTTGCTTTACCTTATTGTATTACCTCAAGTATTCCTCCAAGGAAAGATTTCTTTTAACCTGCCCTTTCTGTTCTTCCCAAAAAGTCTATGGGAACTTTGAGGAGGGAATTTGACAATTGTAGGTGAGCAGCTCTGGGCTGAGCTCAGCGAGGCTGATTTGCCTTTCCACAGCTGGAAGTGGGGGAAGGACCTGGCTGAGGTGCTTGAACTGATGGGATGGCAGAGAGGGGCTGAAACAACAGGAAAGAGATGAATATAACATTAATTTTCATTGATTTTCTGTTGAAGGCCATGGTGCTCGGGACAGGGTTTGCAGCCTGGAGTCAGGGAAGGTGATCATTTCTATCTGCAGAGACAGAAAGCTGCCCTGCTGTCTGTGTGATCCCCAGAGCTCCTGCTCAGAGCTGAGGCTCTCTTGGTGCTTTTGTGTGCTGAGAGCTCCTCTCTGCCTGCCCCTGCCCTGCCTCCCTGCTGGCCTCACGTGTTTGACTTCAGCTCACATTCACCACTGACCTAGAAAAGCTCCTGGCACTGCACAGCCACAGCAGGACAGGAAACAGCTCCGAGGCACAGAAAGAGCCAGCAATTACACACTCCTGGAGCCCATTACCATGCTATCTGTTTTGTTATCATGGCTTCTGCTTTGTGCACGTTGAGTTCACTGCACATAAAGGGCTGTGTCCTTTGCAGCATTTTGATTGCTGCTTTATTGGGAAACTTGTTTGTTAATGCCTGTTATAAGTGATCTTGTGCTGGACTCCCAGCCACTCTCTGGCAGCATCACTCTCCTTTTAAACTTCTTTATTGACATACCTGATTATCACATCTCACAGGCCAAAGATTCACTTCTCTGACTCAATTACTTTGTGCAGAAAGGGGACTCTCAAGTCAGAATGAGAACAGGTGGATCTCATCATGGGCCTTGTTTTCCATACTTGACTTGGGCAAAATCCAGACACAACTAAACATTTGTGTAAATGACTCTCGAAAGCAAACTAAACCTCCAAATCCAGTAAAATTCACAATATCTATTAAATATATAGCATATAATAGCATATATTTAATATGCTATTAAATATAAATGTTTGTTTATTTATTTGTCCCCAGGCCAGAGCACTCAGTGCCACCTCCAGGAGTTCCTGGGACACCTCCAGGGATGGGCACTGCAACCCTCCCTGGGCAGCCCCTGCCAAGGCCTGCACACCCTTTCCAGGAGGGACAAAACTGAGCAAACTGAGCTGAATCAAACACTCAGATTATGAACCCATGGGAATCTGAGGGCCAGGGACACAAACCACGGTGTGCTGTGGAGAGAAGGTGATGCAGGAGGAATGTGTGGGGAAAAGAATGGTAAATAACTTGTGTTCTCAGAGTAGTGATACAGAATCAGTCCTGAAATCCTCTGTTCACTGCTTCTCCCAGGTACTCCCTGGCTCTGCAGCCCTGTGCATGATGACAGAGCATATTTGTAAATCAGGTTACCTGGGTTGGCTTCACAGCCATGCACAGTCCTGTCCATCCACTTGGCAAAGTTTGTTTTAGAAAAGTTTGTCTCCATGCAGTCTACATGTTCAGAATACCTAACATAACTTTTTTATTTTTTTTATTTTTTGACACGCCGTTTTGGTTCTCTTTCCCACAAAACCAGTTTGATTACTTAGGTCCTGAAAGTTCAGCACACATTCAGGTGATTTGCTGCCTCAGGGTACCTAAATTTCTGGGTGTATTAAAAGTACTCGCCCCTCTCAAGTCCCAAAGTGCAGATTTGAAAAAAATCAGATTCCTTCATTACTTATTCTTCTGTCTCCCCCTAAATTCTTCCAGTCTTAAATGACAAAATAACTGCATTATGTAGGGATTTTGGGGTTTTTATGTTTTATAAAAGTTGCACATATGAAATGTGTAACAAATATTTTCAGTTTATGGCCTTACATTTTTTATCACACTCACAGAAGGTGTAGCACAAAAACAGTATGGCAAGAATTCACAGAACAGCTACAGCTAATAGCCAGATCATGTCAAGAACTAACAAAATACAAACATAAAATACAAGTGGGAGTGTATTTGTCTAGAAAGCCTTTTTCTTTCTTCATTTCTTAAGCTGACAGCTGTCCTAGCTGAACGACAGTTTGACTATTACAGTTTTAAAAATTAGGTGCTAAAGGGTTGTTTTCTTCTTGATCCACAACATATAATTATGCAAGGAAGAAAAAGATCCTACACAAAGACTGCACTTCCTCAGAGCAGTATCTGCTCTGAAACTTCATTATGAGAATGCCAAATGTTCCCTGCACAGCAGAGCCCATGGCAGTGGGAGCTTTATTGTAGTTTCCCTTAGCAAGTGTTGATGGATTTATGGAGGGCTTCATTAAATATCGGCTTAAAGGATATCCGCTATCGCCCACTTGTCAAAAGCCAAAATAATATCAAAGCCAAGGGTGCAGCTCGGGGCTGCAGGTGTTAACAGTGCTCACTAATCTGGGAGTGTTTCAGCCCCCAATTAGTGGCAGGGCTCTTGTCTGAGCCCAGCCCTCTCAGAGATAAATTTCCAAGATGAATGCATCCCGTGGAGGCTGAGGGCACTTGTACAGCCATCCCACCCTGCTGATGGCTCCTGCAGGGCTGTCCCAGCTCGGCTTGTGCTTCCCTGTGTGCCTCGAGAGGCTCCCTGGAACAGAGGCTGGGCAGAGTTAGGGAATAAAGCAGGGATTTGTTAAAGGGCCTTAATGGATACACCTTGGGCAGTGCGAGAGCCTGGCCAAGCCTACACCCAAGGTGGATGGTGAGTCACGAGTTTTGACACTTTGATAAGTTTTGGTCCATTTTCATATTGGAGTTAATTGTCCAATCACAGCTCCAGGTTCTGCAGTCCCATCCTCTCAGATTGCTCTCCTTCATTCCCTGCTGTTTGCACTTTTTGGGCCTGAAGCTGCATTGGTTCTGGGGACGGAAAAGGTTGGTTCCGTGTGACTGAGCTGTGAGGAGAACTGGCTAACACTTTGTATGAAGGTCAGAGTTATATACCAGTGCAGTACAGAATCTGGAAAATATGAAAGCTAAAACTCTGGGCAGCACCTGGCTCAGTGCTCCTTCCAGCAGTGGCTCCGTGTGTGTGCAGAGCTGGGAATGGGCAGCTTTGGCAGGTTTGCTCTGATTCTGGGAGATTGAATGCCACAGCCCAGGCTCTGATTTTGGGGGGATTGAATGCCACGGCCCAGGCTCTGATTTTGGGGGGATTGAATGCCACGGCCCAGGCTCTGATTTTGGGGGGATTGAATGCCACAGCCCAGGCTCTGATTTTGGGGGGATTGAATGCCACGGCCCAGGCTCTGATTTTGGGGCACTGAATGCCACGGCCCAGGCTCTGATTTTGGGGCACTGAATGCCACAGCCCAGGCTCTGATTTTGGGGCACTGAATGCCACAGCCCAGGCTCTGATTTTGGGGGATTGAATGCCCCAGCCATGCTCTGATTTTCAGGGATTGAATGCCCCAGCCATGCTCTGATTTTGGGAGACTGAATGCCAGAACCCAGCCCTGTTTCAGCGCTGCTTGAGGATCAGTGGTGTGTCACAGCACCAAACTCTTTGCCTGTCACTGTGGGAGTGAGTCAGAGCGCAGGGAATTATCCCAGTGCAGAGCCCAGTGCTGCCCCTTTGCCCTTGGCAACCAAAGCCCTTCTCCTGCCTTCCTCACCAACGGGGCAGCTGCAAACACAGCCCTGGAACAAAGCTGCAAATGCCATCTGCAACGGGCTGTGCTTCCAGACAAAGGGGGTGCACCCTGGTGTTTGTGAAACTTGCACTTATGGGATCAGATAAGGACAGGTACAAAGAATAATGGCACAACTCGGGCTGCCTCTGGAATTACAAACATTTTGTTCAACCAGTCATACACCCTTAGTCTGAGCCAACTCCTTAGATGTCAGAATTCTCTATATTTTGATATTCATGGTTAGGGAAAAAATAAAGTAAACAACCCCAAAAGTAGTTCCAAAATTGAATTAATCTTTCAGCTTATAAGAAGTCAAACAGGATATAATTATTATGACTTTCCTCTGTGTTCATCAGGAAAAATACAATAGTCCTATGCATAAAATACCCCATTATTTATTTAGTAGGGAACTGTAACGGAACAAAATTTATAGCATATTGTACTAAACAGGTAATGAGTGCAATTTGTAAATGCATTGTTAGAACCACCCATCCATTGTTCGAGTGGGAAACTGGCACCAGGACTTGCTCCCCAAAACACAATTTATTTACATGTTCTTTGATCAGTGGAGCTCAGAGACCTGGCTGCCTTTGAGGATCAGGGGCCCTGAAGGCCTCAGGTGTGGGTGAGAAATTGGTGTCATGGGCAGAGAGCAGGGGACAGAGCCGGGGACAAGGAGGGGACAGTGATCTGCACCGTGGAGCTGTGGGGAAGAAAGGCAGGAGATGAGGCAGCAAGGCTTCCAAAAGCAGTGGGGAACTGTGGCAGAGACTGAGGGACCCAGGAATTTCTGGTTTGATTAAGATGCACCTGCAGCCAGGTGTGTCCATAGGCTGGGCTTTGCCAGGATCAGCTTCCATTTGTCAGTGTGAGCCTGAGCCATGGGAGACTCATCAAACACAATCCTGCTGGCAAGGCAGGTGTGCTTGTGCTGCCTGCTCAGGAAAAGGCCTTAAATCACCCCAATCCACAGCCTGGTGCTTTCACCCAATCTCTGTGTTCAAATGGGGCTCAGCCTTGGACTTGCCAATAAACCATTCCTGGGCTAAATGGGATTGATGGGGTGCAGTGGTGAGAACTGTGACAGAGTCTGAGGGACTCTGCCTACAGCACAACCTCAGAGGGGTCAAGGGGCCCAGCTCTGGTTCTAAGATAAATCCCTTGCTGGGATCACAAGGAAGGAAATAAAACTGCTTGCTCTGCTGTTAATTTAATCATCTGGGAGAAAAAAAAAAAACCCAAACCAACATAGATAATGATTTAAAATTATGGAAAATATCTCAGCTCCTTTTAGTTAGCAGTGGTGCAATATTAATTCTGGAGCTTGCAGAGCTGCTTTGTGAGCCTGAAGTTCTGTGCTTGCAAAAATAGAGCATCAAAGCAAGCCAGTGGCATCAGAAAAAACCAAAATCAGTTTATTTCAGTTGATTTAACAATTCTAACTTCTCAGACTGAGGCTGGAGGTTTTCCCTTGGGCATTCCTTCTCAACAGGAGAATGAAAATCAAAGGCTTGGAAACCAGGAGAGCTCATACCTGCTGTGAATGCTGCTGAGATCACAAGTGGATCCTTCCAGCAAAGCAAATGTTGTGCCACAAATATGTCAAGGAGTGGGTTTAGCCCATTGGGCTACAGCATGGTCTAGACCCTCCAGAGTGATTTTATAGCTAAAAACCAAAAGTGTCTCAATACAAGGCAGAAAACCAGAGTGTCCATAAGGGAAGCTTGGAGGGTTTTTCTGGCTCCTCAGATTCTGTGTGAGGCTGCAGGACCTCCCTTTGCGCCTCCTGTAGCATTTCTGGGACTGAGTCACCTTGCAGCAGTCAGTGGTTCCTTCTCCCACGTTCTTGGATGTTGGAGTGAGGCAGGAATGACCTGAAGGAGCTCCATGTAAAATCAAACAGCCTAAAAATCAATTCTACAAACAGTTTTTGTAACAAGACAGCCCAAGTTAGGATGGCATTGGAAATATCTGTCTGAACAGTACTGGTACCTGAAACTGGCGTAACTCTTCATTGTCTCGCTGAAATGTCCTCATTGCAAAATGCCAGGATGACTCTGCTTCAACTGTAAGGGAGAACATCGAATGACAGTTGCAGTTTTTGTGCTGCTGTAATCCATAGTGTAACGAGATGCCTGAAATCAGAACCACAAGTGCCGGAGCAATTTGAGCCTGTATTTGCAGAGGACATCTGAATTTGGATCCAGAATGGGGCGTTGAGAGGAGGGGGTGAAGGTAACCGAGCAGGGAGGGAGGGAGCAGCAGCAGCAGGAGCAGAGATCCATCCCTGTGCCGCGGGTGGGGTGCGCTACAGGAGGGGAGCTGAGCCCGCAGCTGCGGCAGGCAGAGCACAGAGCCCAGCGGGGTTGTGGCAGAGCACACCCGGGTGAGGTGTTGGTCTCGGGCCGGCCGGGAGCTGCTGAGGCTGCGAGAGAACGGGAAACGAGCGCGGAGCGCCGGGGAAAGGGCACAAGGGGTGAAGGGCAGAGCAGGTGACGGCCGGGGACGGGGCTGGGCGGGGCAGACCAGGGTGTGGCACATCAGGGCGTGGCTGGGTGGGGCAGATCAGGGCGTGGCAGATCAGGGTGTGGCACATCAGGGCGTGGCTGGGTGGGGCAGATCAGGGCGTGGCAGATCAGGGTGTGGCACATCAGGGCGGGGCTGGGTGGGACAGATCAGGGCGTGGCAGATCAGGGTGTGGCACATCAGGGCGGGGCTGCCCGGTCCGGGGCGGAGCGGACCCGACCTCACCCAACCCCACCTGGCCCCTTGGAGCCGCCGGGTGCCGGCGCTCGGGGCCGGGCCGGCGGAGCATCCCTGGCCGCTCGGTGCGGGGTGCGGGGAGCGGCGGGGCGGAGCCGGCGGCGGGGCGGGCGCGGCACCTGCGTGCTGGGAGCCGGCGGCGCCGGGCCGGCCCCTCGGCGGTGCCGCCAGACGGCGGCGGCCGGGCTGGGCGCTGCCGGCAGCCGGAGCATCCCCGCTCCGCCCCGCAGCCGCGGCCATGACCGACAACATCCCGCTGCAGCCGGTCCGGCAGAAGAAGCGCATGGACAGCAAGCACCGCGGCGGGTGAGCGGCAGCGCGATCCCGGGGCGGCGGCGGCGGGGCCGCGCTCGGGATGCGGGGACGGGGGCGGCGGCCGCGGCCCGATCCCGGGCGGGAGGAGGAGGAGGAGAGAAGGAGGAGGAGGAAGATGAGGATGAGGGGGAGGCAGGCGGGAGGCGCTGACAGGTTGCTCCTGACGCCATTGCCGCGGCACGCCCGGCGCACGGCAGGATGCGGGCGGGCTGCGGGAGCGGGGACAGCCCCGGCCGGAGCGGCCCGGCCCGGCCCGCAGCGCCGGCAGAGCGGGCACGGCGGGGCAGCAGCGCCCGGAGGGGCCGGGCCGGGCCGTGCCACCGCGGCCGTGGCACCGCCGCACCCGCCCGGCTCGGCTCGGCCCGGTTTATGCTTGTCATCGTCCGTCCCCGCTGTGGAATCAGCCCGGGCTGGAGAATCCCCGGCTTCGGCTGGGAGGAGCGCAGGAGCATCCATCGGCGGTGCGCGTAACAAAGGCCCGGCTCCCATTTACTGTATCGGCTCGACAATACAATATCCTTGGTGGCGGTGTCGCCGTAGCCCGGGCGTGCGATGCGTCCCTAAAGGAGACGTAGGGAAGTGTTTATACCGGTGTGCCCATGCAGGAAGTTAAATAAGGAAAATGGTTTTCCAATAGTCTTCCATTACGAAACCGCACCACTGTGCAGACAGGTTGGTTGGCACACAGCAGGGTGTACGTGGTATCCGAGTCACCTGGCTGTCAATTAGCACAGCATTTCATTCGTCCCTGGAGAATTTGGGGTTTTTAAATGTGGCGAGTGATGTTAGCAAAATAAACCAAAATATTGAAAGAAATCTTCACTATTAGAGGAAGGGGAAATATACACGTTTGCCTTGTTTATGTTTTTGGTTGTTGGCTTGTGTTCAGAGCCCTGTAACTGACATTGCTTACACAGTTCATTCAGCATTAGGTGTTTTCCTTGCTGTCGGGTTGTTGCTGGTGCTGTAGCAGTACCCAGGGCAGGGAGGTGTGTGTGATGCAGCAGCAATCCCGGTGCCTGTGTCACATGTACCGCTGAGCAAGTGACACAAGGTGCAGCCGCCACGGCCTTGCCTTTGGTGACGTGATTGAAGGGAGCAGGGAGAGGTGAGGGCCTGGGAAATTTCTCCAAGCTGCTCGAATGGATTCTGTTCCTGGAGTTCTGTAATCTCCAGCAGGAGCCTCCTGGGTGTTCAGTGTGGTTAGCGCTGCTAGCAGAGCCTGCCCTCAGCTAACCCGAGCCATGGGTCATTGCCTGGGGATCCTGCCTGATTAGCAGCCACTGAGAGGCTTTCCAGTGCTGGCAAAAATTCCAGCGGCACGGGAAGGAAGCTTGCCTAGGGCTTTTACTCAATAGCAGTTGAAATAAATTGGATTTGGGGTTTCTGTTCGGTGCAGTAATTGTTTGGGGGTGGGATTTGTCATACATGAGGAACCCTTGTTTTAGTGATGTGATCTCTTGGTGTTCGATCAAGCGATGGATAGCATTGAAGTCAAGCCAATCCAAACCAGTGTTAGAAACCATAGAACAAATCATCCAGCAAGTAGAGGGGTCCCTGGTGTCACAGCCTGGAAATCCTAGGCCATAATCAAGGCCTCTTTTCTTCTGTTCCTTCGGAGGAAAAACCCACGCTAAAGCATCCAATTTATGTTCCTTGATGCATATGAAAACCAGGATGGGCAAGTGTTGATGGGCTTCACTTTGCCATAGCCCCAGCTGGTTCCTACTCTGG
This sequence comes from Ammospiza caudacuta, assembly GCF_027887145.1. Taxonomy (NCBI): domain Eukaryota; kingdom Metazoa; phylum Chordata; class Aves; order Passeriformes; family Passerellidae; genus Ammospiza; species Ammospiza caudacuta. Next base: position 18,523,027 of record NC_080607.1, read on the forward strand.
GGGTCCCCCAGCAGCGGGAGTGACTTTTCAGACAGATTTTTGTTGGTGTGGTCTTCTGGAGTGGGGAGCAGATTTCTGGTCACAAATGTCTCTATAGAAATCTTGGTTTCTGTTAAAATAAAAGCAAGAAATGGCTAATTCACCTGTAGGGCAGGTGCCATCCAGCAAGGCTTTCATTTCCCTCAGTTTCTGGCATGCTTTGAAAGGAAGCCAGGGAGGAGCTGGCTCAGGAGCCTTGCAGAGATGAGTGATGGCTCAGACAGCTCAGGTCTGTGCTGGAGAGAAGGCACGAGCTTAAAGAAGTGAGTGGGAGAGTGGGGATCTGTTCCTGAGCACAGCTTCAGAGGGGCTGCCACCAAGGCTGAGCTCTGAATTCCTGTGTTGTGCCTTGAATTCAGCCCTGCTCATCCCGGGGCTTTGCAGCACTCTGGGGCCCTGTGAGCACTGTGAGGAGGGAAGGAGGGAGGGATGGCAGAGCTGCAGCAGCCCTGGTGGGGTAGGAGCAAGCCCGAGCTGCCCAGGGCCCAGTCCTGCCAGGGAGGAGCTGCAGGTTCCTGGAGCTCCCCAGGTGCTCTGCTCAGCACATGACACAAATTCCCCCCTAAATAGCTCATGGTGTCAGTCCTCAGTCCTGCAGGGCTCCTTTTAAAGCAGCAGACTGCTGTGCTCGTGCTGCTGTGCGGGAAAGGCCTGGCTCCAGAGCTGCAGGGGAAGGAGAGGGAAGGAGGAGCTTTGCAGGAACACTTGCTGAGGCTGTAAAGCCATTGTGCTGCCTGTGTACGCTGGCTCTGTTTAAAATGGCAAATTCCATCTCAGAGCCAACAGAGAGGGACGGCAGCTCCTGCCCTGGGAGAGCCTGTGTGGGTGTGCCTTGGCACGTGCAGCCTGGGGCTGGCTGCCTTCCCACAGCTGGGAATTGCAGGAATTGCAGCTCCCCTGCCCTTCCAGAGCCACACCAGCTGCATGGCCTGCAGAGGGAATGTTCCAGAATGTTCCACCTGCAGTGTCTCGTGGGCAGGTGCATAAAAGGGCAAGGTGGTCATGCGTGGCTCTGGTTTTCTTTAGCCATGGAAAATTTATCTCCTCCTTTTGGAATGCTGTCACGTGGGGGTTGGTTTGTGTTGAAGGTGCCAGGCACGGCCCGTGAGGGTCACAGAAAGGAAATCTGAGAAATGGGCTCAGTTTAGAAGTGACTGAATATGCCAGTGAACATCAGCACCAATTTGACAAATGCCACCTCAGAACAGGTTTGGTTGTAGGTTTGCACATCTACAAAAGTGGCACTTTTTTCCTATTGGGTTTGTTTTACATGGGAGTATTTTTTATTTGATCTTCAAATACTTCTCTGTCAAACATTTATAAATAAAACCTGCTTCTTGCTAGTGCCTGTTCACCTGGCAACTGGCAGTCACTTTGCCTCTTACATCACCACTGGGAATGTGTTTTTGTGAGCAAACATAATCCCAGGTGAAGTGCAGAGCAGACCTGTTCTTCAGTTCCTCCTGTTCATTGGGATCCCTCTGCAGACTAAGGCAGCATCCCTTACAGGACTGAGCTTCAGGTACAGTTTGCATCCTGAGAGATTCTTTGCAGTGGTTGTGACTCTGTTTGAGGATTTGTGAGTTTGTTTCCCATTGTTATTTTTGCCAAGTTATGATTTAAAATGTGAATTGCACAGTGCTATATAAGCTGTCCTCATGTATTTTTCATGGTCTTTCTGCAAGGTGATGATTTTGAAAGTTCATTATTTATCCTCACTTGATAGTTTTCTGTACTTTGGGGGTTATTGCAGGGTTGTTCTTCAGTCCTTCAGCTGGAAAATGGAGAAGGAGAAGTGTTTAGGAAGGTGTTCCCAAACTATTACAGAAACTGTTTACATTTCTGTAACATTGTGATTCCTCCTCTTGGAAAGTGCACGTTCATTTTATCAGCGTTTCTCAGCAGCAATGTAAACTCCCAGCTGTTTTTCTAGATAATCTTTCCCTTTCCAGGATGCAGTCTTTAGATTTCATGATGGAAAACATTTTATTATTCCTGCTAATGCAAATAATTCTCTGCCAGAAATTTCCTCCTGTGCCACTACCTTTGCTCTGAGCAGAGAATTTTATAGTAATGAAGCCTCTTCCCTCATCATCTGCATCTGTAAGCTTGGGACTTAAAAACAGGGGTGGTAGCCAGAGAAACAGCAGATCACAGAACTACACAGTGCCTGCAGAACTCTTGCAGGGAGGAATAAATAAAGTAACTGGGAAAAGCTGACAGCTCCAGTCAAAAGGATTTGTTATTTAATGGGCACCAAAGCTAATCTGAAAACACGTTTGTATGTGCTCAGAGTACTTTGTTTCTGGTGCCCATATGAACAATTTTTCTTTTTTACATTAAGGTTGTTCAGTTTCCAGAGGAAAAAGGGAAAAGGAGAACTAATAACCTTATTGATTCTTCCCCAGTGAAGTTTAAGACATCACTGAAAAGTTTAAAAATAATTAAAAATTAAGGCAATTGGCCACCTTGGGGGGAGTGATAAACATCTGCCTGGAAGAATGAGCACATGGTTCTGTGCTTGAGAAATTGCTCTGTTCTGACCAAAACTTCACTTTTAAGTGATTTCAGCAGTTCCTGGGCTGGCACTGGAGCAGTTATTGTGAGCTAGCATTCCTGCTGGAGCAGGGTTTGGGTGGTGGGTTGCTCTGAGCCCCCCCCAGCACAGCACAGGAGGGAAATCACGGTCACAGAGTGCTGAGGGTTAAACACCAGCACTGGGGTTGAGTTGGTGCCTGCAGAACAAAAATCCTGGAACGTTTTTGGGGTAAGAGTCAGGATTTGCTGTCAGGATCTTCCTCCCTGACACAGGAGCTCCAGGGCTGTGATGGAATGGGATTCCTGAGAGCTGAGGAACCTCCCCAGTCCCAGTGTTGCAACCTGGGGCTCCCAGTGCTGGTTGTAGTATTCTGTTCACTGGGAGTTTTTAAATTAAATATTTTACAGGAAGCTCGTGCTGTAAGGCTGTGGAGGAGACTCCCAGCAGAAATTCTGGATATTCTTTACTCTGGCATCCACGCTCCTGATATTTGCCTTCAAAACTTGCTGGGCAGGAAGTTTTCCTTTTGTTTGTTTAATTAGGTTTTCAGTTTGCTTTCCCTGTAATTCAGGAGCTTGCAAAAACTGGCTCCAGCCAGGCAGGGATTTCACAAACCTGTTATTTTTACTCAGCAGATTCTCCCATGCCCTTTCTTGCATCTTCTTGGAGCTGCATTATTTTTAGGTTGTTTCTCAAGGCCTGGAGTAGCAGAGCATTTGTAAATTCCCATTCTTACAGCAACAAGTGTGTTTGTGGGGGAAATGCTGCAAGGGGTCACCCTATTGTAAATATTATGATATAGGTGTGGGGCTATTTTGCTGTTGAGTACAATGCCTGTAAGAGGCCCAGCCTCAAAAATAAACAAAGGTAAATGGTTTCAGATGTCTGATTGCAAGGACTGACTGATTTTTCCTAACTGGAAAGCACATTGTGATGAAATAGGTTGTGTGGACACCAGATTTGCTCCCTTGGGTAAAGCTTCATTTTGGAGCCTTTTCACCTTTGTGAAGGAAGGAAAAACACATTTTTCTCCCTTTTTTCTGTAGAGCATATCTATATTCTGTTGGAATCCAAATAACACCATTTATAGTAGCTTCTATTCCAATATATTTGGGATGCAAGTGGCTATTTGTCTTAGGTCTTCACCTGCAAACACAAAAACAAACTGCAATTGAAAGGTATCCAGCTCATAAAATACATTTCTGTAGTAGAGTTTCTGAATTTCAGTGTTTAACACCAGTTTTGCTGTTTGTCTGGTCTTGGCAACCAGCTGCCTTTCAGTGTGGATTTAATACATAAATGGGGGGGGGGGGGGAAAGAATCTTCTAGGTTGTTTTTTTACAAGCAAAAATAGTTTGTAGAGGTGACAGAAATGGAGACTTTCAGAGGCAAGTGGTGATATAGTGGTTATATTTCTATAAATTGTGGTTGTGTGGCACCGCCTGGGGAGCAGCTGAGGCAGGGGCTGCATGCAGGGGAGGTGTGTGTGACCCCAGGTGTGTCAGAAATGAGCTCATTAACGAGTGCCTGGTCCCTGTGCAGGTGCTGTGAGTGCCTGAGGTGCTGTGGCAGGAGGGACCCCAGGCCTCGCAGCGTCTGGCTCGGGCACCCAGAGAAGAGGGAGCAGAGGTACCCCCGCAATGTCATCAACAACCAGAAGTACAACTTCTTTACCTTCCTCCCTGGGGTAAGCATGGCTAAAGTTGCTTTTCATCGTCCCACCCCACTGCTTTCCCCATTTTTTCAGTGGTTTTACAGGAGATAAGTGCAGAATCGGGAGCTGGAGAAAATGATGGGGTTGTGTTTGGTGGAGTTGATGCCAAGGCTGCCTTAGGGCAGCAGCAAACCAGACACAGAAGTGTCCTGAGTGTCCAGGACGGCTTTTTAACTGCCCCAAGTCAGCATTTAGTCACTAGGAAAGCATGCAGAAATGTTTCTGGTGGTTACTTCAACATGCATAACATCCTCCCTTCTCTTTTTGTCTGCTTTTTTTTCCTAGGTGCTGTTTAACCAGTTCAAATACTTCTTCAACCTTTATTTCTTGCTCTTGGCCTGCTCTCAGTTCGTGGTTGAGATGAGGCTTGGTGCACTTTACACATACTGGGTTCCTCTGGTAGGTCCTTCAAGGTTTATTTCTCCAAAAAGGTTTTGGTGTTTGACAAAATTTCTTGTGCTGCCTTTTCTGTGAGGTGTAAGTTTGCACCTTCAATCATATTTTTAACTTGCTTCCTGAGGCCTGTGCTGTGCATGTTGCAGGGTTTAGCTTTCAGTGAGATCCCTGGTAAAAGCCAGAAAGAGGAGGCAGCTTTGGGACACTGCTGTTAAAATTCTATTTGTTCTAAAGCCTGGATCTCCATGAATGACACATGAGATGACACAGTCAACTGGAACATGTGGGAATATTTTGGGATGATTGTTTGACGGCTCTTCAAACAGCTGAAACCTAAGCTGGAAATAGCTGATGCTTTTTTAGTTTTATTTTGGAAAGCAGGCAGGAATTTCCAGGTAAATGAATGAATGCATTTCATTGCTATATTAATTAATTAGATCACACATTTGGATATGTGTAAGTACTAGAAACCTGCAGTTTCTAACATCACCTTGCTGCCTTCCTAAAGTTCCTTATTGACAGAGGTAATCAGTAGCTGGTTGCAGCTTTCAACACAAGCTGTAAAAAGTTCATTTTCTGTGGTACTTGAGGAGTGTTTTAACTGTTTAGTCTGAGCTAATAGCCTCATGTAGAAACATGACTTTGTGATACCAAGCCCATAAGGAATTGGCTTGCATTAATTAATTATTTTTTATACAGTGAAGGATGTGATGCAGGCATTTCCTCATGGCAAGAGGAAATGAAATGACTGCTCAGATGTACAGAAGAGTAGGACTGAAGCCCTAATCAGGCAAACATGTAATTATACCATGAGCAGAGCACATAAATATCTTTAGAGTGTTATTTGTGTAGGTGGAGTGTCTATGTACATGCACATGAAGGCACATGCATCCTCTGTTTATCTGAATATATAAAAAGGGGCTTATACAGATTTCTGTGCACATTTCTGTAAAAAGAACTCTCCCACATGAGTTGTGCTGACTTCAGTGGCTCTGAGGTAGTGAGCACTGGGATTTGAGGGGTCTGCCTTACCCTGGATTTCTCACTCTTAGTTACTCAGCTGTGGAGTGAAATGAGATCTGGTTCTTACATTACTCAGGTAAACACAAAGGTTTTCTTGGGGATAAACTTTACAAAGACTTGCTAGGGGGATTACCTTTATAAAGATGTGCTTGGAGAGAGCACCATGATAAAACTGGAAGTTTCTTAAGCAGCAAGTGTGTTTTCAAGCAGCTGGTGTGGGTTTGGCACTGGGGATTGCACAGCAGCACATCTCAGTGCACTGATTCAGGAGCATCAGCCAGAGAAAGGAAATGCAGATTGTTACATTGGCACTGATGAATCTGGCTGTTGCTGGAGGCAGCTGTGATTTCCCCTGACCCTTTGCTCCCGTGTCTCCCCGCGCTGCTGGCAGGGGTTTGTGCTGGCTGTCACCGTGATCCGCGAGGCGGCCGAGGAGCTGCGCTGCTACATGAGGGACAAGGAGGTGAACTCGCAGATCTACAGCAAGCTCACAGCCAGAGGTCAGCCCCAGGCTGGGACTGCAGCCCTGCAGACAGCCAGAGTTCAGCCTGGGAGGGGGCTCGGGGTCCCAGGCACGTGGCTGTGTGGCCACGGAGCCCTGGCATGGGGGGTGCTCCTGGGGGGCTCCTCAGCAGGTCTGGTGGAGACTGGGTTTGCTGAGGGGTTCATGGGAGGGGCTGGGTGGGAAGGGACCCTAAAGATCACCCAGAGCCTCCCCATCCGTGGCAGGGACGCCTCCCACTGTCCCAGGCTGCTCCCAGCCCCGGTGTCCAGCCTGGCCCTGGATCCAGAACAGCCACAGCTGCTCTGGGCACCCGTGCCAGGGCATCACCACCCTACAGAGCCTAAAAAGACCCTAAAAATGATGAGGTGTGTGTTTGTCAGCAGCAAGTGCTGTGGTTCCTGAGGATGGCAGGGTCAGCTCCTGCATTTTCCATGTCCATCCCCCTGAGCTCCTTTGGAGCCCCCGTTTGGGAGACAGCCCAGGCTGGGCTCAGCTGAGCCTGACCCTGCTCTGGCCATTGTTTCCAGCTGTGCTGTACCTAACAAAGACATTTAAATTCCCATTTGAGCAATCCAGTGCTGCCTCACTATGGAGTTACTCCTAATACCATGACAAAGATGCTGAGGCCAGGCTTCTGTTTCAAAAAGGGAATGAACTGAATTTGAGCAAGTTTTGGTTCTTTTCCATTTCCAGTTTCTTAGTTATAAAAGTTTATACCTCTGAATTAAGATGCAGTGATGTAGTAAAAAAATGCTGCATTTGTAGGAATAAGGCTGCTTTTCAAATATAATTGCTTAAGGCTGGATATATTTCACATGCCAGGAGTTATGAGGCAACTCCAAACTGAGGAGTTTGAGTTTCTGAATATTAAATCCCCTTTTAATAACATGTTCTTAGTACAACACTTAAAATGCTTGGCAACCAACAAAAGCCTCATCCAAGAGGGGTGTACTACATCTATTTAAAGATATAAAAGAGTTGCCTTCTGGATTCTATTCAATGATCTATAAGGGGCCTGACCTCTCCTTTAGTTCTTTTCATATTGCTATTACGTTTCCCATGAATGATTTCCCTCCCCCCAGTCCTTTAACTTCTCTAATTTTTGTGAAAGAAACCAAGGAGGATTGGCAGCTGAGCACTAGCTGAAAATCTCAAGCCACTGTATTTAACATGAGTTTTGTGCAGAAACAGGAATGAGACTGTAGTATAGTTTAGAGCAGAAAAAATAATAGAAAATTATTTATGATTGTCACGTGGTTTGGGGGAGAAGGGTAATTTTCTGTCTCTCACTCAATCTCAGAACTTAATTTTTTGGGAGAGCTGATCATCTTCTCCACTGATTAAAACCTCAGCTCCTCTGGGAATTACCTGGGAGCAGGGAAGGGCCTGGTGAGGCTGGGGATGGAAATTTGGGGGTTGATTTATCTCACCCCTTTATACAAGGAGCTGGGTTTTCAAGGGAGAGTGTCACCAGCTCAGAGGCAGAAGCAGCAAATACCAAAATAAATTTGGAACAGCTGATGTGAACAATTAATTTTCAGTGTAGCTGACAGTAGGACTTGGGGTTTTTACAGGCTTTTCTTTTGTTGCTGCTGTAGAACAGCACAGGTCATGCTGCAGGGCTTGGCACAGCCCTGTGCTGAGACTAATGACAAAAACCTCCACCCTAAACCTTTTTTATCTTTTTACCCAGATGATCCATTTATGTTCCAAAATGACAAAACCAGCAGACTTCTGGAAAGATTTTTTTTCTTTTTTTTTTTAGTGGACAGCTCTGCATTTAAAGGAGAGTTGTTTGGATTGTTATAAAAAATAATCAAATTTCAATCCCCTATTCATAAGCCACAAGCCTCCATGTGTTCAGGGGTCTGTGTTCTGATGTGCTTGATGGAAAGCTCGAACTGTGCTTGCAAATTCCTGGCTTGTTTTTCTTCTCCTGCAGCCCCCCTCCCTGGGTAACACTGCATAATGGAGAGAAACTCCACAGAAAAGTGGGAAGGGACCTCCTACTGAGGGGTGCTACTTAGGATACAGATCATTGGCATTTACCAGCCATAAAAAAACCAATATTTTCCCAAACTCTGCGAGTCCTGCTCCACAGCATAAGGCTACAAAAGCCGAAAGTTTGGTGCAGCACATCAAACAAACCCACCCCTCTTCTTTTTTATGTTTTAGATGCATTTAACTTGTTTTAGTAAACCTCTGTTTGGATCTGTACTTCAGTGCAGCTTTGCAGATCTGTTGTGAAATTTTGATGTAAATGCTCACAGGGTAAAAAGGGGAATCTTTTCTGGCAAATATATTTATTACTTGAAATTATCTGCTTCCTGGTACATCCATCATGCTGCAAATTTGGTGACAATTTCAAAAACCATAGCTTAAATTGGAGCAAACTGTTTGCATTTGATTATGTTTACTTTCTTGTCTTTAAGAAAGATAAATCAGGGCGTAGCAGAGAATGAAACAAATACCAGACAAATTTTAACAATAGATTTTTTTTGAATGAGAGATTAAGATTAGTTCCTTTTAAGAAGTGATAAACACCAACTTCAATTCTGATTAACTTAAGGAAGTACAAACTGAAAGTGATATAAATGCTGAATAAACCTGTGTGTATTTAGAGGAAACATTTCTAGTTGCACTTACAAAACCAGGAGTTTATAATTACAAATTACTTAAACAGAGCAGTTGTGGGAAATGGACCAGTTGTGCTTATTAGCTGGTTTTAAACATGCATGAGAAAACATCTGATGTTTAGGTGGCAGTTTCCCCACAGAAAGAAAAGGGAATTACAGAATTCCCAAGATCAAAATAAAACTAATTCAAGCAAGTTCTTTATGGGAGTCCTGAGTCAAAGGAAACATCTGGTCCTGGCCCTTCTTAGCAGGACGTGTGTGCACACTGCAGAGATGTCACCCACGGGGGCCAGGGAGGCTGCAGAAGCAGAATTAGCTACCTAAAAAGGGCATCTCATTTATCCAGGAGTTAGAAAAACGTGTGCTGCTTAGAAAGGTCCCCTCTTTGTTTTACCCTCCAACAGCTGAGGTTGGGAGGGTTCCTGAGCAAGACAAATCTGCTCCAGCTGCTTTGGGTTTTCTCAAATTGGAAAAATTTTACAGCAGATGATGCTGTTTTCAGCATAATGATCCCAAAGGCTTTTATGTACGTAATGATAGGAAATCATCACGTTACAGCTTTGTCCAGGCATTAATTTCTCTTTTGCAGAATGATTTTTTACCTTGTTAAGGAAAACCTAAAAAAGTAAGTTTGCCTGAACCCTGCAGGTAGTGCTGCTTCTGCTGATAGTCACCAGATAAATCCTTGTGATCTTGGAGAGAATACAGAAAATATGGTTAAACAAATCCACAGCTTTTCTGCACTTTGGGCCAGGAGTGGCTGTGCCTGTGTGGGGAGAGCACTCGGGCTTTTCCCCCCTCCCTTTGCACAGGAGAATATTCAAAAGCACTTTTTGTTGCTTTGTGAATAACCGTATTAAACGGGGAGGAAGAGATGTTATCTGTCAGATCCTTTTAGTGTCATAGTACCTAACTTTGTATAGCCCATACACAAGACTGCCAGGGATGCTTTTTTTGATCCTCTTGGAGTGCAGCTTTTCTTTTCAGGCCCCAGCGTAATGGACTCTTAATCCCCGGTTTGCTTCCTGCCCCGGCAGAGATGTCTTTAGCCCAGCATTCGTTTTGTTTACCTTTTTTTTTTTTTAAACCAAAAACCCTCACAAGGCAAACTCCAGAATCCATGAAAGACCTATGAGATATTTGTGAAATGGGCCATGACTGCTTATAATTTGTAGGAATAATTACAGCATGCAAGGAAGTCTGCATTTATTAGCAGCAGTGATGAAGCATGTTGTTAGGCACACAGTGTGTCACCAAAGCAGCAGGCTGCCCCAGCCCAGAATGGCTTTCATTGTTAATTTGGAGCAGAAACACTGAAGCATATCCTGAGAAGGATGCTAATGAAGGGACTGCCAGTAGTAAAATCCCAGTGACCTTTGTGCTTTGTGCTAATTTCTATTCCCCCTCCCTTCCCCCTCCTGCTTTCCCCTGAGCTGCTATCTGGCCAGTTAGCCCGTGAATTTTGAGGTACAGTAGGAGTGTTGTCCGTGCCAGGGTGAGCTCCACGTGCCTCCCCCACTTCCACTCAAATCACAGCAGATTAAAGAGGCTTTTGTTGAAATATAACAGACACATGGAGGCAGGGTTCAAATTAACTGATTATAAATCACTAGTTAGTCTGAGAAGCCAAATCTAGAGCTGGCTAATGATTTGAAATTACTAGCCAATTGTTAAATTAATCCCCTGTTTTAAAGCAACTGGGAAATGTTTGACAGCTGCACAGGAATAAATATTTACATGATTTCTGTAGGACCTGTTCTCTGCTTGTTTGGCCAGTCCTGCAGGAGGCAGAGGAGAGGTGGCAGAGCTGAGCCAGGGACTGGAGCTGCAGCAGGGCAGGAAATGAGGCTGGAATTTGGAAGGACCATTGTACTTCCAGGCCTTGGCTTGAGAGTTGAGCTTTGCATTTCCAGGCACCTGAGGAAAAGGAGTTGGATTTGATGGTTCCCTGCTGTAGCTTTCTGTTCTTGCTCTGGCACCTGCCTGACGCTGAAGGTGTTTTTGAATTCATGAGTTAGGCACTACAAAAAGGAATATAAGGAGTTGTTTCAGAGTTATGACTAAGGAGTGGCTGGGGCTTTCTGCAGCCAGGGCTGGTGTCAGGAGGGGCTCCAGCCCTTTTTGGGAGAGCCATCCCTTAGTGGGGACAGTGGGCTCAGAAATCTTTCCAGGGCAGCATTGCCCAGTCCCTGTGGTGGAAACATTTCCCATTTTCAGCCCCATAGTGCAGGGGAAGGAAGGGAGGGGAGGAGCAGCACACAGCACCCAAACCCTGTCCTGCTCTGGTCTAACACCAACGCCTTTCCTTTGCAGGGACTGTCAAGGTGAAGAGCTCTAACATACAAGTGGGTGACCTCATCATTGTGGAAAAGGTTTGCCTTTATATTCATCTTCCCTGTGTAAAGTTGGTTGTATTTTTTTTGCAAGACCGTGGAAAATGAGATCTTTTGAATTCCTACTTACTTTACAATAGGCTTAGAATATCAGGTGTTGAACACAAGTTTAAGTATTTAATCACTTTATATCCCACCTCACCAATAACATCATGATCTTTACTAATGAGGGCAAATGTGTAGGTATGCCTAAAATCTATTTTTTTACTTATAGCAAGATAAATAGCTTCCCTATCCTTTCTGTGATTGTTGGACACAGGTTAAATACCTGGAACAAATGCAGCACCCAGGTGTTTCTTTGGGTATAAGCATTTCAGTTTTGGGAGACCAGGTGATCTGTTTGTAGGTACTGATATATACAGTATATTTCCCTCCTTCTACAACTTTTAATGTGTTTTTTTAAAATCCACTGATTTTATGTTTTCCCCACCCACTCTGTGCAAGAAGAGCCGTGACCTCTAAAACCATTAGTATGGAAATACTCAGTACAAAATGAGAAACTTGGTAGCTGCAGATTCCAGATACAACCTTTCTGCTAACATGGGACTCCTTGAAAGGAAACCAGCACTAGATTAAGATTTCTTCATACTTCTAGAATTACTCTCCAGCCCTTTTGTAAACTTAACCCTTGGGTCTGGTCAGTGGGAGCTGGCACCAGTTATTATCGTGCACTTGGAATTCTGCAGGGAAGCGAGTTCAGGATTCAAAGCAAACTGAATCCCAGGCTCCAGGCTGACAAAGGAATCCTCTTTGTGCCTCTGCTGCTCTGGGGAAGGCGCTGCACACGCGTGCAGGGCTGCCTGCACAATAATGGCCTTTCTTCTGCCCCCAGAACCAGAGGGTCCCTGCTGACATGATCTTCCTGAGGACGTCGGAGAAGAATGGTAAACATCTGGAACCAATTGTCAAAATAGCCATTAACCTTTCACTGGTTGTTTGGAGAAAATTATCTTTTGGAAATGTGAAAGAAATAGATAATAGTAAAATTTTAGAGAGGGGGAACTCAAGTGGTTTTATGGACCACCACTTCTCAGGATGTTATACTCTGGTTTTGTTTTCTAATCAAAGAATGTAGGGGTTGAGTCCAGGGTAAATGAATCTGGTTGCATTTTAGATATATTTACTTACTGTTCAGGCTTGCTTTGTTAAGTGTGGGATAAGGAAATGTTTGATCAGAAGGGTTAGAGAACAGATTAATGGGAACATTTCAAGTGTCTTAAAAAAAGTATAGCACAGAGAATTCTGTCCTAGTGGAGGAAAAGGAATGTGGTGCAGGAACGTCATCGTTCCATTATTAACAAGTGCAAATCAGACCGTGTTTCCAGAGAAAGAAGGATGTGGGTGTCCTAGAGGGGAAGTTAACCCCTGTAGGTGTGCCTAGGACAGAGGTGGCAGGATCCTGACTGCTGTTCCCCTCCCCAGGCTCCTGCTTCCTGCGCACGGACCAGCTGGACGGGGAGACCGACTGGAAGCTGCGGCTGCCCGTCACCTGCACCCAGCGCCTGCCCACGGCCTCTGTGAGCACCTGCCTGCCACTCTGTGCTTGGGAGCTTGGACAGGCTTTCCCTGAAAACCTGGACATGCTGCAGCCCTGTTTTCAGGCTGGGGTTTCTTTCCTGGGCACAGATAAGTCCCAGGAGTCTCTCAGGTGTCACCCCAGGAAATGCCCTGCTGCTCCAGGTGTGTTTTCTGGGGGACTCCTGGGCTGCAGTAGATATCAAGTCAATTCTACACCATGCCAAGTAACTCTTGGAGCAGTATTCTGCTAAAACTCCTGTACCTTATTAAGCTGTGGCTGGCTCATAGGAGCTGATAGGGCTGATGGGTGTGTCTGTTTGATAGGACCTGCTGCAAATCCGCTCCTACGTCTACGCAGAGGAGCCCAACATTGACATCCACAACTTCGTGGGGACCTTCACCAGGGTGAGTCTGCTGGCAGGGCCTGAAATCAACCACAGAGTCACCAGGGTTTATGAAAATTCTCCATCCTATCAGAAATCCCTCAGCCAGCTCACCCAGCATCCCTCCCCAAACACCTCTGTGGACACCTCTCATCCTCTGCTCTTTTCCATTACTGACAAGTTTGTTTATTTTTCTCTTTTTCCCATTGTAGGAGGACAGTGACCCTCCAGTAAATGAAAGTTTAAGCATAGAAAACACCCTGTGGGCCAGCACAGTGATTGCATCAGGTAAGGTGGAGACCCATGAAAAATTGTTTTTAAGGGAATATGTTAACAATTTTTAAAGGTATTTCTGTGATGGAATAATAATTCTGTCAGTTGGAGAAATTAGCAGTTGGAATGATTTTCCCCCTTGTCCTAACACCTCTGGGGAGCTGAGCTGACATCTAATTGCCTCTTGGACATTCCTAGATGAGAAAGAAGTGAAGTGGCCTTTGGGGCCCTTCTTTAGCATCTAGGAGCAGAATAGCACTTAATTGCTCTGCACATTGACATCCTAATCTGTAACAGAAATGGTGTCAAATGGATTCTGGGAACAGAAGCTGAGATGAAAGATTTCCAGGTAAGTGCTGCCATTGAGTTTGTCCTATATACTCTTAAGAAAGGAAAGAAAATCAAGTCTTTGACAGATTTTGACTCATATGTACGATAAACTCCCGAGGCCTGAGATTAATCAATGCCCCCCTGCAGAGGCTTGTCAAAGTAAAAGCCTTGTTCCTCTCCTGCCCAGTGTGTTTGCTGGGCAGGAGCTGGAGGAGAGTGCAGTTCTGGAGTCCAGCTCCTGAGTTAAACTTGTCAAATGGAGAGACTTGACAGTGCATTTGCAAATAGAATTTCAAAGGGTTTATGCAATTGAGTCTGTTTGAATTGCCATAAACCAACTAGAAACACTCCTTTTTCACAGATCAATGTGTTTGCAAGCTTCTTCTAGTCCTGGCAGGTGCTTCCTCTCATTTTGACTGACTTATCAATACAATACTGGATTTTGGTTCTCGTGTGGTAATAACAAATAGCATGTTGTAGGTTATTTCTGTTAGGAGAAAATGTGGATATTATTTTTCTTCTGCTGTCGGGTTGTGGTGCCATCTCATGGGGCAGCCCCTGTAAGATGAAGCAGAGCAATGTGTCTTTCTCCATCTGCTGCAGGAGGGCTGGGTCTGACTCTGACTGTTTGCAGTGGATTTGGAGTAGCTGTGCCATCTGCTGATCTGAATTGTGATGATCTTACCACCACCTGCCATCTGGCTCCAAGGATTTGTTGTTGTTTTTGGGGGTGGTTTTTTAAAGGAATGTTTCTCAGCATATTTTTAGAAACCACCTCTCTTGAATCAGCCTTATTTAAAAATAAGTCACCTGCAGCTTGTTAAAACTGATCATTAGTGAGAGCAGGGGAACAGTGGAGTATAAAGTAGCAATGTATTGGCAGTAGTGCTTTTTTTAGAGTTGGTTTTCTCCATTTTTACAGACTCCTAACTCTGGGCAATAGCAGCTTTAAACTGTTGATGGTAGACAGCTTTTTCTTCATGGCTCTTTGCAAAGTCTTTAAGAGAAAACCCATAGGAACCCTGTATTTAATGGTGAATTATGTTTCTGCAAGAAGAAAATTGAGGACTTGGTTGCTCTCAGCTCTTTAGCAACTGTGGGACAGAGCATTCAAATTCACTGATGGGCTCCCAGCAGCTCCATCTGTTCCAGGAAGGTAGGAGTTGGTATGATTCACTTTTGGTAGGAACAGTATTTAGATAACACTTTAAGTAAATTGTAGATTTTAAAATAAGGTAATTCTGTTGTTGAGCTCTGGAATTAATTAGATTTGTTCTGATTGTTTCAACCTTTGCCAGTAAATACCCCTAGCCCAGAGCTGGTTTAATTTGGATACACAATGAAGGTTTGGTGGAAGGCAGCACGAAAGTGGAATTCCAACTGGTGGGAGGAAATCCAAGAAATCCTCCATCACCACCAACTTTAATTTATAGTCTGGAGAGACAAGTGGATCAAAAGGGGGTCAGGGAAGGTAGAGCAGAGCTGGCTGCTCTTCCCATGAGCTGATGGAGTCTGTGATGCTGCATCAAGTCCAACCCCGAGACTGAATTACTGCCTGCGAGGATGTCTCCTGTTCCAGTCTGTGTTTGCATAGGTGTGGTGTTGCAGATTCCAGCTTTTTGAATTTCTGCTTGCTTCTGAAATTAGCCTGCTGAAAGTGCTCTCCACCTGAGGAGTGTTTTTATGGAGAAAACCTCTGTGTGTGCAGGTACTGTGGTGGGAGTTGTCCTCTACACGGGCAGGGAGCTGCGCAGTGTGATGAACACCTCCAACCCCAGAAGTAAGGTATGCTGAAGAAACAGGTTTGTAATAAATAACAAAGGGCAGAAACAGATTATTTTTTTACAAGGAGATCCTTTAAATACTCTATATACACGCTCTAGGGACAATCTAATAGGAATAACTCATATTTTCCAGCCTGTGATTTAAGATAGTTACCAGAACAGAAGCTATTTCTCCTGGATTTCTATAGGATCTTTTCATCCTATTATGCATATGTCATGACTTTTTTTTAAGGTTGTCAAACAATGTTTTATATGTTTATAATGAGACAGTCCCTGTTAGAATAGAAAAGCTTTATTTTGCCGCATTTCTTCCATTGTAGCACAGCTAAGACACAGTGCAGTGGTGTTTATGCAGCTTTTGGCAGCATGAGCCCTCTCACACCTCTGCATCCTCTGCTGAGCTTCTGAGGGATGGAAATCTCATGTAATAAGCTGGCAAGAGTATTGATTATAAATTTAAATATGTTTGTAGTGTTTTGAAAGAAGAGAAGCTGACTAGTGGGAATGGCTCTTTGCATGGAGAGGCAGCTCACTTCTGTGTGAATATTGCACTGAGCTGACACCTTCATCGGTGTGCCTGAAATCTGTCTCCTGCTCTTCTAGATTGGCCTCTTTGATTTGGAGGTGAACTGCCTCACCAAGATCCTGTTTGGGGCTCTGGTGGTGGTGTCCCTGGTCATGGTGGCCCTCCAGCACTTTGCAGGTCGTTGGTACCTGCAGATCATCAGGTTCCTGCTGCTGTTCTCAAACATCATTCCCATCAGGTGAGGGGACAGCTGGGAATGCTCCCAGCACAGCACTGCCTGCTCGGGCACCTGAGCTCTTACTGTTCCTCATTGCACAGCTCAGCCAGGCCAGAAGTAGAAATGAAGCTCAAACATAAGAATTGCTTTGTAGTTTCTGCTGAATTTGTTCAATTTATTAACCCATTCACTGGCTCAGACTGTGGATTAGGCATTTAAATTCCCTTCTCTCAGTGTTTGAAATACTTGGTTACTGTGATTAGAACAAAGTAAAAAATGGAAAAGGAGGGTGTTTTATACAGAATGTAGGGGAATGCATTTAGAGGGCAACGAAACTTTGATATTAAATTGTACTGTGTTAGAAAGTAGATTAGTAACTTTAGTGCAGGACTGGGATTCATTTCAGTTCCATTTTTAATCTGCTCTCTGGTATCCATCACTGTCCTTACTCTGTCCACCTTCCCCTCTGATCATATCTGCTCTTCTCATTCAATTTTGCCATCTGTCTTTGAATGACAGTGTATGTAATTACATTGGCACCAGAGCACTAGCTTTGAACAAACTCCTGAAACTCTCCTTTGGCACTCAGGTTCACTGTGGAACTCGTTGTCCTTTCATTGCACTGTGGCAATTCACAAGGATTTTTTTTGAAGTTTACCTGGTGATAATTTTTATTTTCCTTTTTCTCTTTCCTCCTGTGCAGTTTACGTGTGAATCTGGACATGGGGAAGATTGTGTACAGCTGGGTGATCCGCAGAGATTCCAAAATCCCTGGCACTGTGGTTCGGTCCAGCACCATCCCTGAGCAGCTGGGGAGGATTTCCTATTTGCTTACAGACAAAACAGGTACTGGCGCAGAAAATACAGCTTTGAGTCATGGCATGTTGTTTGGATTCTGTTATGTTTTTGGCCAGGAAAAGAGGATAATGTGAGATTTCTTTGGACTGGAAGAAATATGCATTTCCTGTTACTTTGACAATATAATTTAATCAGGTTTTGAAAAAAAAGTTGAGCTTTTTTTTGTTCTGAATATGTTATAATTAAGGTAGGACAATATTATACTACTTGAAGGAATACTTAAAGCACACTATTACAACAAAGCTGAGGGTAAAAATAAAATTAAAATCAACTTTTTAGAGCTGGTTTTCAAAGGCAGGTTAAGATAACTCGTATATATATAGGCAGAAGCTGTCTGCTGCTGCCCTTACACCTTTGAAGCTGAGCTTGAATTGAAGGCCTGAGCTGTAATGAAAAGCTTGGTCTGACATAAAATCCTGGTCCCACTGAAGTAGTTTCCAATTTTTTTGGTTCCAGTGGGACCAGAACTGTGCCTGCAGCTCCTGTTGGCATTGACTGTGGGGTGAATCTCACTGTTATTTATACACCCCCAGTTCCCAGGAGAATGAACCCTCAGGTCTTTGATTTTGGGTTTTTTGCCAGCCCTGGCTGTGCTGGGAGTGCTGCAGTGATGGGTTCAGCTGCTGGCCCACATTCAGGTTTGTGTGCTGGGGGCACAGCAGGGACAGGAGGTGTGCTGGGCAGGGGGTGTTGATCCCACCCCATGGTGCTGTTTTCCCAGGGACTCTCACCCAGAACGAGATGGTTTTCAAGAGGCTCCACCTGGGAACGGTGGCCTACGGCCTGGACTCCATGGATGAGGTGCAGAGCCACATATTCAGCATTTACACACAGGTACAACCAGCTGCATCCCCTGGCTCCCTGTGCCCAAAATTCCGCATCACTGCACCAGTGGGGAATTCATGTGGTAGGGATCTGCTTATGAGCTGCTTTTGGGAAAGCCTGAAGGTCACTGGATGCTTAATTGATAAATGATGTCATGATTGCTCGTTATGTTCTGTGGGTTGTTCCACATCATGTGCAAGTGGGTCCTGCTGCTGAGGTCTGAGTCTAAAATAACTTTTATTTCAACATCCAGCTATCTCTTTTCTTTCTTCTTCTAGCATTTAGTTCTTCTCTTGTGTTGAGACCCTTAAATGACAGAACTGTATTTAAAAAAAAAAAAAAACAAAAAACCCTCAAACTTCAGCTTTATTTGCCTTCATTTTATACTGAATGTCTAGAGAAAACTTGGCTACTGATGAATTATTTGCCAAAGTGCCCAGTATTTGTCAGGACCCTTTGGGTGACTGACTAGTCCAGTGTGTGAGCAGTGACTGAGTGCACTTCAGCTGAGGGTTTGCTGTTGGATTTTGGCAGCAGTGCTGATGGGCAGTGATACTAAATTTGAAGATCTTATGGGTCCTAATCACTAGTGTGGAAAATAACATGTGGAATTAGCCTGGTAATGGATATATGTCTCATAAAACTTTCATAATTACCAAGTGAGATTCCTTATAATGAGAAGCATTTGCTGGCAATGATTCATTTTGAACTGTAGTTCTTATTCTTTGCTCTTATTTTTACCATGTTGTGGCCCTTTGACCTGGAAGTGAAACTTTTGTCCTCTTGACACTAAAGGTTAACAGAGCAGGAAACTGGATCACTGTGCATCCCTTCTTCAACTGGGATAATTTAGTAATTGTGCAATTATTTGAAGACTCCCATTCTGATACTAAAAATAGTATTAAAAAATAAATGAATGTAATTAAGATTTTCTAGCTCCATACCAGTCATCTGTTTTGTGCTTTCACCAATTATATTCTCTTGCACATGAAACCCAAGTGACTCTAAATTTCCCAAACCACTGGTCTTTTGTGGAGTAAAAAAGTGGTTTCGCTGAGTCTTTTGAGGCTGGTGTGTCCCCTTTTGGTGGATTTGCAGCTAAAGGGCTTTTTCTTGGTGTGCTGTCCCAAAACTTCAATCTTTTGGGGCCCATCAGGAGCAATGCTCCAGGAGGAGCACTGAGGTGTTCCCAGGGTACACTCCTGGGACACTCCTGAATGGCCTGAGTGAGGGGTGGTATGGCAATGCTGTGAGGGCCCCGACAAAGGAGGAATGATGAGGAGGACTCCATCAATATCAGAAAGCTAATTAATTAATTTTATTATACTGTATTATGCTATACATCCAAAACTGAATCTGCCAAGCACTCAACTCTGCACACACTGCCCAGAATCTCGTGACTGTCCCCACACACACACTTGGCCCTGACAGGCCAAGGAAACACCATGACTTTGGGTAAACAATCTCCATGTTGCGTTCCACTTTGGCCCAAACACAGGCACAGCAAATGATAAGAATTGTGTTTTCTTTCTCTGAGGTTCAGAGAATGCAAAACCCAGAAATATTTTTGGGAAGAATTGTGCCTTGCTCTTCTCTGTGAAGAGAAATGTGAGGCTGCAGAGTGGGAAGAGTGTGCTTGGTCTGTGGGGACACGGACCTGTACAAACTGATCCCAAATGTCATCTTTCCCCTCAATAAGAGCGTGCCTGCTCTGTGGGGACACGGGCCTGCGCAGTCCGTACAAACTGATCCCAAATGTCATTTTTCCCTCAATAAGAGCGTGTTGTGTGTCCCCCAGCAGGCACAGGACCCCCCGGCCGTGAAGGGGCTGTCCCTGGCCACCAAGGTGCGGCGCAGCATGAGCAGCCGCGTGCACGAGGCCGTCAAGGCCATCGCGCTGTGCCACAACGTCACCCCCGTCTACGAGAGCAACGGCGTCACCGACCAGGCCGAGGCCGAGCGCCACTACGAGGACTCCTGCAGGGTGTACCAGGCCTCCAGCCCCGACGAGGTCAGTCAGAATGTCCCTGTGACCCCGCTGGCTGCAAAAACCCCGTGGTTCCTTGGGGAAGGGCTCAGGGTTAGTGAAGGGGATAATATTGTAATGTGTTTGTTGCTCTGATAAGCTAGGAATAGGCTGTCGGTGCACTCTCAGCTGTTCTGCCTCTCTGCCTGAAGCTCCAGGCTGGTATCTGGCTGTTCTGTAAGCCTTTGCATCACAGAATTTTGTCCCTATTTCTGCACCTTTTGTCCTAGATATATTTCATTTTGACTCTGGGACTCCCTTTGAGCAGGTTTGGTAAATTATGAGCAATCTTATCTCGTTTGGGGGAGGACAGCTTGTGGAAGAGGGTTGCAATGCACCCTCAGCTCAGCTGTGCGAGGTGTGTGACCTTCCAGACCAGGGAAAAGCTGGGAATCGCTGTAAGCATGGCACATCCCACGTGCAGGTGGGCAGAGCCAGTGCCCAGGTTAGTTCTGGGGAGGGAGCGAAGTGCACAGGGTTATTGGAGAGCAAAGCTGGGCCCTGCCATTCTCTGCCAGCTCCCAGTGCAGCCAGGGCTGTGCAGGTGGCACACTGGGGAGAAGCTTTGGAGCTCTCCAGACACTCACTGGAGGCCTTTACTGAGCATTTGGGAAATCACATTCAATTCAGCACTTACAGTTTAAATGCTGTTTGCTACCCCCTGCAAAATCTGGGAAATATAATTATAGTGTTGTTTCCTTCTGTGACAAAGACAGGAGGAATAAAATGTGGTTTCATATATTGGTTATGCTTCTTGGATACACCTTTTAGTGCAACAAAAGTAACACATTTTGCTTTCTATCAATATGTATAATTACATTTGCTCTGTGCTGGAGAGACACTGAAGTTTGAGATTTCCCCTGAGAACCCCACTGACAGTGTGAGATCAAATCACCCTTTTGACTACATTCACAGGGCTTTTCCACGTATTGCCTCAGACAAACCAGCTTTGCCTCTGCTAATAACCTTCCCACCTTTGCCATCACAAAAGAAGCTGGCTTGCCTCATTGCTGGAGAAATGGAATTCAATGCACTCGTTGGAAGCCCAACTGAGTGAGGATTTTGGGGCTGTTGTGCTGCTGAAAGACTGGCACAGAGCTGGTTTGCACATTTACATACATTCAGAATTTCCCTATGGTGTTTTTCTCCCACAGTAGGCAATTCATTTGTTTCATATATATTTATATATATTAATTTTCTTCTGTGTGTCATGCAAAGGCTGCATTTCTGCAGTGCCCCTGCATGGCTGGGCTGCAGTGAGGTGCCAGCAGCACCTCCTCCCTGGGCAGGGTGTCCTGTCCTGTCCTGTCCCACGTGGCTGGGGCAGGGTTGCTCTCCCCTGACAAGGCAGTGTACAGAAAACAACTGCCTTTGCACTGAAACGAGTTCTGAATGATTTCCAGATGGTCATTTTTGTGATCTGCATCTAAGTTTTTTTTTCTCCTAAAGCATTTACAGGCTATTTTTGCACAGATTTCTGTTTATTTACATATATACTGTGGTATATGGTGAAGTCAGTGATTTTTCTTTTACTTTTCCTCTTTATACTGTTCTGTCTTTAAAATATTTATACAGCAATTTGTCTGAAATACCCGGGGGATATTGTTTATTTGTTTTACTATAGCATGATAACTAATCCTTCCAAGATTATTGTTTAAATTCTTTTTTCTTTTCTTAAGTAGAGAATTACAGCAGGTTCAGAAATCAGATATGCTTTGCTGCACCGAGGAAATCTTGTCTGTAGGTCTTGGATATACAAATATTATTTAGCCGTGCTCTGTATGTCATCCTAGATGGTACAAAATGCAGGAGCTACACAAGTGGAGCCCTTGAGAAGGGAGTAATGCTGTTAAATAACATTCCCTGTAGGGGAATGGCTTTGGACTCCTGTTAAAGCCAGCCTTTGAAATCCTATATCAATAAAATATTGCCATGGCAGGGAAGGTCAGTTTATGAAATGAGTACAAAAACTTGTATTCTCTTTACTTTAACAGCAAGGGTAATTTCTACCAGTTGGCATAGGATTCATTTCCTGTAACAGAAAGCAGGATTTCCTAAATTTGTTTCCTGTGCATGCTGCCATTTAGAAGTCTTGAAGTATCTTTATTCAGGTATCAGTTACCGCCTTGGGGCTCTGCGAGCCAGTTGTCAGTTGTAGCCATACAGTAACTAACAGGGGAAATGAAATAGATATAATCTGATCAGAGATAAGAGGGCTGGGATTCCTGGGCAAACAGTCTTTAACCCCGACAAGGGCGGCAGCTGCCAGGACATGAAAGGGTGTGGGATCGATTGGTCTCTGCCTGCTGGCTGCCTGCCTAGGCAACCCAGAGGGGGCCCTGCAGAGCAGCTCATGGCACACAAGGATCAATTTGTCTCTTTAGAATGAAATTTATTAGTCGATACTCACTTCAGTGGTGGCTTGGGTAATTTAATTGTCGGGGAGAGCAGAGTTGGAGGGTACTGTGCTGGGCTGCTGGGGCTGCTGTGCTTTGAAATGTTCACATCTGTATCAGGCCTGTCCTGGCTGGAGCTGCAAATGCTGGCAGGGACTTCATTGTTTTCCCTCATCAGTGAGCATGGGCTCCCTTTAAGGTGTTCAAGGGATCTCAAGCCTGCTTGTAATTCTCCTTCCTCTAAGCTGTAAATACACTTTTGCATCTTGAATATTTCTCATCTTTCTGCTGTGGCTGAGAGCACCTTGAGTTTTACAGGGGGCAGAGCAAACCTGTTCTGTCTGACCTGGAGCTGGGATGTGCTCCCCAGCCCAGCCCAGTGCCCAGACATGGCAGGAGAGCTGGCAGTGCTTCTGGTGCCATGGGTGCTGGTGTCCCCTGGTGCCATGGGTGCTGGTGTCCCCTGGTGCCATGGGTGCTGATGTCCCCCGTGACACCTCCGATGTGCTGCCCATCCATTTGTCCCTCTGCATGAGGCTTTGCTTTCAGAGCTGTATGGGATGGCAGGGAAGGAGGGAGGAGGTGTCTGTGCAGAGGAGATCTTTACCAGGCTGGAGCAGAGGTTTGTAGCCCAGGCATTTGGAGCTCACCAGCACAGGCAGAACAGCCAGGGCTGTTCACACACTGAACGTCATGCAGCATCATGCTGGGAATAATTCCCAATAATTATTTATTAACCAGAGCATTAGAAAGCCAAGCTCCATCTCTGCTCTGGGAGGCTGCTCTAGGACGATTATCTAACTGCACACTTTAATGCACTGAGGATGGCTTGAAGAAACTTTTGAGAAAGATAAGCTTGAAAGAGCCTTTGATTTGTCATAATCTTTGGGAGTAAGCCTGCACAAACTTGTTAATGTTAAGCCAAATATTGATTCAAAATGACTTAAAGGTCTTTCAAGGCAAAGCCAACTCAATTACTTTTTTTTTTTTTAATCTGACAATTTAAGACTACTTTATGAAAGGAAAAGTTTGGTTTAGGGTTCTCTTTTAAGCTTTTGGATGAAAAGGAGCCGAGTTCACAAAAGCTTCTTCAGTTAGTCCCAAATGTATCAATTCATTAATAAAATCTCAACGCAGTGCAAGTATTTACAGGTTCTGATTTAATTTGTATCTCTGGTATGGGATTTTCCAAAATCAATTCCATTTTTAACTGAGGTATTTGTGGTCGCTTGTGGCAGTAGAGGCAGAACCTGAAAGGCAGAAGGGATAATTAACCTTCAAGTCGACAGCAACCATGTGCCCAGCACTCTTGTGCCTTTGAAAATGTCACTGTAAAACACTTCCAGTATTTCATGTCTGTTTAGGGAAAGTATCCCTTGATCCTTTCTGGGGGCCAGTGATAGATGGGCTCGTGTCAGCTGCTGCTCCATCTGTTACTGCCCAGACAGCTTCTGGAGCTAAATCTCAGCAAGCTCGGGCTGAGATGGATGTGTCAGCTGAGCTGGGCACTCTGGGGGAAGCAAAATAAAGGCTTTGGTTTGGGTGCAATTGAGTGAAAGCTTGCAGAGAACTCAGTTTTTTAGGTCCTGAAATAGAGGCTGCAATCAAAATGATGCCCACCTCACTTCACTTAAACCTTGAACAATCTGGGTTTTTTTGGGGGGCGTTTTTTGGTTTTTTTAATGTTTAGGGAGAAGGGTTCTCTGCTAAGAAGTGTCAGAGCCAGCCTTCAGCTGTCTTGCTGATCACTGCAAAATTGCTGAAATTTGTTGATGAGCTGTTACTGCTGAACATACAGAGAATACCACAGAGCTCATTTTGTTCGGGTTTTTTTAATATGAATTTTTAATGTGCTGCATTAGTGTCTCTGGCTTTGAAATTGTAAATCCAGGCTGAATGTGTTGTTTTGAATTCTTAATTTAATAGACAGCAAGCTGGGAAATGGCTCTTTCCAAAAGTAAGTGTTTGTAAAGGGGTTTCCCTGATGTCCCCATGGAGGTTTGGGCACCCTAGGGCTGGGTGAGGATTGCAGTGCCTGCCCCGTGCTGAGGGCTGTCCTTTGGAATGAAATAATGGAATCATTTAGATTGGAAAAGCTCTCCCAGCCCATTGTGTCCAAACTCTGCCCAGTGCCCACCTTGTGCCCAGCTCAGAGCTCTGAGTGCCACCTCCAGGAATTGGCGACACCTCCAGGGATGGGCACTCCAAACCTCCCTGGGCAGCCCCTGCCAGGGAGGCCTGAGCACCCTTTCCATGGGGAGATTCCTGGTGTCCAGCGGCATGTGGCAGTCAAAGGCAGGAGGTGACCATGGACACGTGGGCAGTGCCACAGCAGCATCAGACATGGGCTGGGCTGCCCAAAGCCTGGCAGGAAGGGAAAACTGGGGATTAAATCGGGAAAAAGCCACTGGGAAAGCCATGGAGGAGCACCTGTGTTTGTCAGTGGATGTGTTTGATAGCACTGCTAATGACTGGTGAATTAATGACTGGTGAGTTCTCTGCAGCCACCTGCTAGCCCTCCCCTCGGGAGCTGTGGCAGGAGCCCTCACCATGCCCTTCTCCTCTTAGGTGGCCCTGGTGCAGTGGACAGAGAGCGTGGGCCTGACCCTGGTGGGCAGAGACCAGTCCTCAGTGCAGCTGAGGAGCCCAGGGGGGCACATCCTCAACTTCACCATCCTGCAGATCTTCCCCTTCACCTACGAGAGCAAGCGCATGGGCATCATCGTGCGGGTAAGGGCTGCCGGTGCCGGGCACCTGGGGCCAGCCACACCTGGGGGAGCCTGGGGCCAGCCACACCTGGGGGAGCCTGGGCTGGCCTCCTGCTCTGGGGTGTCACCAGAGCCCAGTGGGACAGCCAGCCAGGGCTGGGCTATCAGCAAGGCAATCCTCTCCCTCCCTGGGCAGCACGAGGGGAAACACTTGGAAGGCTCTGGAGTAGGAACACGTGGCCAGGAGCAGGGATGGCAGGGCAAGGGAGATGAGAGGCTGAGCTGGTACAAAGTAATCACTGTGCTACATCTGGGAGTTCAGAGAGCCACAGGGTGCACTGAACAGATGCTGAGTGTTCCCACAAGCACCTTGGGCTGCAGGGGATACCTGCAGCAAGTGCAGTGTGTATGCAGTGCAGCAAGAGTAAATTCTTCAAATCAACTAGTTCTATAATGAAAATTATGGGAACACTCTGGGCAATCTTTTCATGGCCTAGAATAAAAATATTATTACTAGAAGAGGGAGGACTAAAGAACTTCCCTTCCCACTGCTTTTATTGCAAGTGTGAACTTTTGGTGAAATGCTATTTTATCAAAGGTATAAGAGGTGGACAAACCATCAAAACCAGGGTGAGCTTCATTAAATTGTGGTTTTATGCTCAACAGAAGTGAATGCCCTGAAATTTTCTTATTATGAATGTAAGAGTGTTCCTTTTTCTTTCCCCTTCTTTGGTTTGAAGTTTATTCCTTTTAAATTACCTATTATTTATCTTCTCCTCCCTCTAGGAATAAAAAGGCTTCTAGTTTGTATTTCTCTGTTTGATTTTGCCATTTGTATTTTCGGCAGAAGCAGCAAAACTCCCACTTGTGGTCAGTGGGAGCAACATCAGGCCTAGATCCTGACTGTAAATACCTTTAAAGGAGCATTGGTCCCTCTCTGTGAATTGTCTTTGTTTTGTAGCCGTTCGGCGGCTCCAAGCCACTAAAATCAGCTCTGTGTGTGCCTTGTGCAGAATTAGGGTTGAGTAGCAGACCTTGACTGCCTGGGTATTACTTTGCCACATTTCTGTATATTCCAAAATCGTATCTTCAAGCAGAGTTTTAATTTCCATTTAAAAAAAAGCATTTATAAATAGATAGTTTTTAAGTAAAATTTGCTTTAATTAGACATTTATTTGTGATTGTGTAGGCACTCCATTTGGTTTGATCCACAGCTTGAAGGGTGTTCACCTTTTCAGTGCATCTCCTAAACCGTACTGCCTATTTAAAAAACAGAATGAAGCATCCAGAAGAAAAAACCCCCAGGGAGGGAGATGAAGCTGCCCCCAGCACTGCAGTGAGCAGGACCCAAAGGGAAACATTCCTGCTCACCTGCACAGGGATTGCCTGTCCTTACAAACTGCAATTTTCAGGCTCTTGAGAGAATGTGAGTATTTTGCCAGGCCTCCTGCCCAGCCTGGGGACAGTGTGAGCAGTTCCTGTGTCCAGCCCAGCAGTGCTGGCCCTGCAGGCAGCATCTCCCTGCACATCCTGTCTGCTGTGCCCCTAGGAAATGATCTCCTTCAACACAGCTTCTAGTCAATAAAGCAATAGTTAATAGTGAAAACAAGTGGCAGATGCTGCCTGCTTTGGGATATTTTTACAATATCTGAGTGTTTCCTTGCACTCAACTGTCATTTCTGTACCTGATTATTTCAGTTCTAAGAAATCCTGTTCTACCCAAGCAGCCTCGTCATCATAGTGTGCACTGACTTATCTTCCTCTTTGAAGAAGGCCTGTTTGTTTGACCACAATATTTTCCATTCTTCGTTTGCTTTGTTTTTTTCCCCTTACCCATGTGGAATGATCTTTGTTGTAGAGCAGAGATAGTGCAATTGTCATATCTGGAATTGAAAAGAAGCCTTTGAACCGTGGCCAGAGGCAGACCATGGTGGAAAAAGATGCTTCCCCAAAACAATGTAACTGGCAAATCTGTGTGCAGATTTATAGAGTGATCTTGCCATGATCTGAGAACGCACTAACCTCCTCCTGAACTTGGGCAGAGGAAATGACTAATGCTAGGAGATAGCTGATACAGTATTTATATTGGACAAAAAATCTAAACTATCTTAAGCCAGCTCTGCAGCACGGGAAGCGCAGTCTTTATTCAGCTTCCTACAGAGATGTTGTTAGACACTCTTTAATCAAATAATTTCATAGATAAACCTTTACCTTTGGCTACTGCCAGAAGTGGTGTGTTTTATTTAAACAGATTCTGGTTGTTTTGGAAGAGTGACACCCATTTTCCTCTGGGGATGTGGGATGTGTATCACTCTGTGAGGGCTGGATGTTCCAGGACATTGAAAACCACACTTGGACTCAGTTATGAGCATCTTCCTTGTGAATATCTCTGTGAGCTTGGCAAAGATATTCAGCAAAGGAGCTTCATTATCCTTGGCTGCTTCTTCATTTCCTCAGCAAAGACACTTTATTTCTTTGCAGTTTTAGTGTCCACATCAGGTGCTACGTTTTGCCAATTTTTCTTTTTTTGCTATGGATTTAAACTCTGTTTTGCCAGGGCCACAGAACCTGGGGCTTTTAACCTATCCATGTGTGAGAACCTCCACCAAATTAATTTCTGTAACGGTGGAACAGACTGACCCAAATATTAGGTGAGAGAATGAAGTGTCCACTTTGTTTTTCTTATTCCTGAAGTTCTTTGGTCCCTTCATTCACAGCTATTTATTTCAGACCTTCCTGGGCTTTTTGGTTTTGCATTTTAAGTTTGTTTTCCTCCTATCCCTGGTGGCTGTCAAGGTTTACAGAGCAGTTTGTTCCTTGCTCATAATTTTGTCTCCTTTGAGGAAATTGCCAGTGTTTCCATTAGCTTGTAATACTCAGAGCTGTGGCCTCCTTACGTATCTGCCTGCTTAGAAGGGACCTTTTAATTTGTAGTAATGTAAATATGCTTTGCTTGCAGCCTATAAACTCCTTGTATCAGATAAGGCAGGCAGCAGTCTAAGCTTTCTGTGGCAAGCACGAGCTTTAATTATGCATATTCCATGTGGTGTAACAGAGCAGGTAAATCAGAGTGATTTTCACTCTGCTAAGCTTTGTGCATCTGTCCTGTTGTTCAGGTAAGCAGGGAGTCAGGTTTCAAGGTGAGGGCTTGAGGTTATTCTGGAGGCACAGGCACTCAGGGCTGTTTGGGGAGGGTCTGTCTTTGTGGAGATGCTGGTTAAAAGCTGATCCCCCTTGTCTAAAGCAGGAATTCCTGCTGGGAGGAGCTGGGTGGGCATCTCCTGGCCCCAGAGCAGGATCTGAGCTGGTGGCCCTTCACTGCCCCGAGCAGACAGCTCTGTGCCTGCTGTGCTGAGAATTCCTGGCTCACTTTGCCCCCCAGCTGTGTGAGTGCTGTGTTGTGTCTGCAGGATGAATCCACAGGAGAGATCACGTTCTACATGAAGGGGGCAGACGTGGTGATGGCTGGCATCGTGCAGTACAACGACTGGCTGGAGGAGGAGGTACGGGGGGCTGCTCTGCTCTGCTCCAGGCCACTGCAGCAGGGCTCAAATGTCCAACTCCCTGCTGAAATGGCTGCAAGACAGAAGGTTCTGATCCTGGCAGTTCCTGGGATGAGTCCTCAGCCAGATACACCCACAGGAACAAGGGTGTCAGTGGCGAGTTCAGCGTAGTTAATGTGGAATAAGTCCTGGGAATAAAATGGGTTTGGCTCAAAACTGACTGACACCCACCAGATTTGTCCTGGGCTTGATTCTGTGTTTGGATCTGTTTTAACCTGAAGGATCTGATTTCAAAACTACATTTGGCAGCTTTGTGCTGGGGTGTGTTTGTCAGGTTAGCAGTAATGGTGGCACAGAGTTCATGGAATCCCAGAATGGGTTGGGTTGGGTTGGGAGAGACCTTGAATCTCATCCCATTGCACCCCTTGCCATGGGCAGGGACACCTTCCACTATCCCAGGCTGCTGCAAGCCCTGTCCAGCCTGGCTGGGACACTTCCAGGGATCCAGGAGCATCCTCAAAAGGTAGCTTCACTTACTGATTCTCCAGCGTTCAGAGAAATAATAATAACTTGGGCTTATTTTAAAGAGTTGGTTGCCAAAGATGTGAAGTCTACAAATCACAGACTTGTCCCTTTTTACTTAGACATAGAGAAAATCTAATCAGTGGGGTTGATTTTGCCCCCTTGGTGTAGTAGTGAGGACATTTTTCTTCCTGACCACTGGGCTAGGTCACAAACCACTGTAGCTCCCTTCTTTCCTCTCGAGTTTATCATGCACTTTATCAGATATTGCAGACTCACTGGGGTTGCTCAAATGGGATGGTTATTTTCTTAACCTGCTATCTTACACTGCCATCTCCACTCTGCTGTGCATAAATCATTTCAGTGCAGTTTATGGTTTACAATGTGATCCTTCTTTGCAGTGTGGTAACATGGCTCGGGAAGGCCTCAGGGTTCTTGTCGTGGCCAAGAAGTCTCTGACAGAAGAGCAGTACCAAGACTTTGAAGTAAGTTTTTATTTTAAACAGTCACTGGAGTGATTCTCACAAAACTCTTGTGATAATGCTGCCTCTCACCTCCCAACTCTCTGCTAGAATTGCTGTTCTGAAATATCTTGGTATTCTTTTTATCAAAGTTGCTTTTCAAGTGATAGGTATGAAGTGTTTATCCCGGGAAGACCCTCCCAAGCAGTTCCTGAATCCTGAATAACCAGAATATAACCCAGGCAACTGTGTCCCCAGGCACGCTACGTCCAGGCCAAGCTGAGCGTCCACGACCGCTCCCTGAAGGTGGCCACGGTCATCGAGAGCCTGGAGATGGAGATGGAGCTGCTGTGTCTCACTGGGGTGGAGGACCAGCTGCAGACGGACGTCAGGCCCACGCTGGAGACGCTGAGGAACGCTGGCATTAAGGTCTGCCTGGCCCAGGGCTGCTCCAGCAGGGGCACTGAGACCCTCTGGAGTGCATGGCACTGTCCCACGGGCAGTGCATTACATGTTGGGGGGCCCTGTGAGGGTTTTGAACATCGCTGTGGGAACAGAACGTGCTGCAGGTGGTAAATCTTAACACATGAGTGTGGCACCTCTGGTGCTTTTCATCTCTTCCTGCACAGAAAGGAATTGGGTGGGCACAAGGAGGGTCCAACAGGAGATTTAGGGGCAGTTCTTCTTTCAGGGAGTTGCATGAAACAAGGCAGGTTTGGGCTGTGTTTGCTTTGTGCTGCATGAACCCCTGTGCTGGGTTTGGAGCTGTGGATATCCACATTTCAGTAGCCACTAGAGGGGAGTCTGAGCCAAGAGAATCAGGGACTGGAATTTTTTTTTCCAGCTTTCTGGGCATCTGTGACTCCACACCTACAGCCCAGCTGTGAGGGAGCTGCTGTGGTGCCTGTGTAGGTTCTCTGAAAAATTTGTCAGGCTTGCAAAAGGGGGAAAAAAGTGGATTAAGTATTCAGATTTGGGTAAGCAAAGTAGGTGAAAGGTCCTGGTTGTGGTTTCTCTGCTTTAAATTGCAAAGTGAGCAAAAATCCAAAGCTGTGCTGTGAATGCAAAGCAGGGCTGTGTGTTGGGGGCTGAGGTAGGACAGGGAATTCAATACTTGGGATGAACTTCCAAAAGTGCTTTTTGTTTGGGGCCACCCCTGTAAACAACAGACACTTCAGCAGAGAGGTGAGACCTGGGGAATCAGAGCTCCTCAGTGATGTTGGAGTCCTGGCCCAGCACTCCAGAGAGTTTTCCTGCTTCCCCTTCTCCTCACCTTGGCTGGAGCTGGAGGTGTGGGATGTGCTGAGCACCCCTTGCACTGCAGTGTTCTTCAGGGCATTGCATGTGAGGAGTAAACCCAGAGTGGAGGGGGTCTTGCAGTTCATGACTGTCTTGTTAGGATCAAATCTCTTTCCAACCTCAGATTATTTAACAAATGAATGAGTCTTTGTGTAGGTTTTTTTGTTGATGTTTTGGGATTTTCTTAAGGTTTTTGTATTTTTCATTAAATATTCTTGGGCAGTGTCTTGAAAGAATAAAAACACCAGTGGAAAAAACCAAACTCACTGTGATATATTTACACTGGAGAAGGAATTCCCAGCCATTGCTGCTGACATTGCTTTCTAACTCCCTCCCCTCACCAGCACAAAATAAAAGGAGCAGTGTAGATTTAAAAAAAAAAATCTAAAAAAAAACCTCAAGCAAGTTAGTGTGTTCCAGACGTACACATCAGCACTGAGCTAACCCCAGTTGCATCATCCACATTTCAGGCTGGGCCAGGAGGGATCTTTCTGCAGCAGGGCCCGGTTGAGAAATGGCCAGGGAGGGACACATTAACACACAAATACATTTTTTTACTTGCATTTCATGGGTTTATCAGCAGAATCTTGAAATATTGCAGGTGGGAAAAATGTTACCCAGAGTTTGTAACTTCCTCTGTGTGTCAGCCTCTGTAAGAGCTTTGCTTTCTTTCACGTGTGAGAATTTTCTTGCGTGTTTTAAAATAAGGGTTTTTAGAAGAATAATTTGTACGTGTGTTTTAACAGTCCTTTTATAAGCCTGAAGGGGCAGGTGGTACTTGCAGAGGTCCTGCAGACGTGGTTGTTGAGCTTCACTTAACACATGAAATGTTTGGATTTTAGGTGTGGATGCTGACAGGGGATAAGCTGGAGACAGCCACGTGTACGGCCAAGAACGCTCATCTGGTGACACGGACACAGGACATCCATATATTCAGACTAGTGAGTAACACCCACAGGCAATGCCTCAAGGGGCCCAGGCTCTGGGACGGCAGGGCTGTGAGATCCCAACTGTTTTCCAGCAGGGTATTTTTATTCTTTTGCCCCAACTTTCTACCCTGACTTTTCATTTCTGTGACTGCTGCCCTGACTCAGTGTGCTGCCTGTCCTGGCTTTGTCACTTTTGTTCCCTATGGGGCTCTTTGCTGTTTTCTCACCCCAGTGGAGCACACCTTGCTCAGTTCCATCCTCCCCCAGGTGACAAACCGAGGAGAAGCCCACCTGGAGCTGAACGCCTTCCGCCGCAAGCACGACTGTGCCCTGGTCATCTCGGGGGACTCGCTGGAGGTACTGATGCCCCAAGTGTCAGCTTTCATATTTTCCAGATTCTGCACTGCATAGTGTGTAACTCTGAACTGCATATAAAGTGCTAGCCCGTCTATGTGCAGTTTATAGGCTAGCCTCACAGCTCAGTCACACAAAACAATCCTTTTCCAGCCCCAGAGCCAATGCAGCTTCAGGCCCAAAAAGTGTAAACAGCAGGGAATTGAGGAGAGTGATCTGGGAGGATGGGACTGCAGAACCTGGAGCTGGAATTAGACAATTAATCACAATATGGAAATGGATCAAAACTTATCAAAGTGTGAAAAGTTGTGACTCAGGGTCCATCTTGGGCAGAGCCATGGCCAGGCTCTTGTGCTACCCAAGGTGTGTCCTTTGAAGGCCTTTTAATAAATCCCTACATTATTAAAGTATTTATTGAAATAGTTTATTTAGTTTATTTATAGTTTAGTTTATTAAATCCCTGCTGCCTAGGCTCTGTTCTAGGTAGCCTCTCAAGGCATCAGTAGGGTGGGCCGGGGAAAGGCCGGTGCCCACAGAGCAGGTGCAAGCCAGTGTGTGCTGTGCGTACCCAGGTGTGCCTGAAGTACTACGAGTGCGAGTTCATGGAGCTGGCGTGCCAGTGCCCCGCCGTGGTGTGCTGCCGCTGCGCCCCCACGCAGAAGGCGCAGATCGTGCGGCTGCTGCAGGAGAGGACGGGCAAGCTCACCTGTGCCGTGGGTGAGTCGCAGCAGGGCCGGGCACACGGGAATCTCCTCTCTGAGTGAACTCTCACTCATCTCACACCCCTGGAGATGGTTGATTTAGCGAGTGGTGGTTCTGTGGGGTCATAGAGAAAATGATCGAAATTTTGCATGTGGAAATTCAATACCAAACTCCTCATCAGCCTTTCAGGTGGCATCTTTGCAAAGCAGAGCTTGAACCTGATCAGGTGAAGTGCCACTGTTAATCTGAGCTGTGTTTCAGCATTGTAGATGTAATGGTGCCACCCGCTTTCAGCATTGGAGATGTAATGGTACCATCTGGGACTGAGATACATCAATCACTCATCTGGGAGTCCATTAAAACAAAACTTAAGAGCTTGAATTCATGACTTCTGTTTAAAATCTTGCTTTTGTTGACTGGGTTAAGTGTTATAATATTCCAGTGTGGTGCAGATGACTTTGGTGGGGTTGCAGGTTGCCCCTGTTGCTTAACTCCCAGTTTTGTTTGTGCTCTGCCCTGCAGGTGATGGAGGGAATGATGTTAGCATGATTCAGGAGGCTGACTGTGGTGTTGGAGTTGAAGGAAAGGTGAGATTACCTCATCTTTAATGAGAATTTCTGTGGCCAGTTTTCAGGCAACTCTTAAATGAATCCTCAGATATTTGTGCAAGAAAGGGAACAAGCTCCCACAAGAATCATCATCAGACAGTAGCCCTATAATGAGAAATAATTTGTCTGTAAAGGAGACTACTGGTAAAGGGAGTTTAAGTTCATTATTTGGTTCTTGACAGAATCCCTGAATTTGTTCTCTCATGGTTAGTTTTGGGGGTTTTTGATGCTCCAGGTGCTGGAGTTATAATTACACTGATAAGATATACCCCACATGCACAATTAAAAACTGCTCACATTGTTTGCAAAACAAACTCTGGGTTGGAGCTCTGATTCCTGCACCTGGGGCTGTGTGGAGCTGCAGGACTGGATTGGCAGCAGCAGACAGACTCTCCTTGCAGCGAGCCAAAATTGTGTGAACTTTTGAGACTGAGAATTTGTTCAGCACTGACTTGATAGGAGTGTCACGTTAACATGTGTGTTGTGAATCAGAATCCAGAGCTGCTTAGAATTGGAGGCCAAGGTTCAAATGGGAATTCTCCTCATATTTTTGCTCCTTGCTTAAAACCCACAGTGGAAGGAGAAGTACTGAGGCAATGCTCTCCCTCACCTAGCATAGTGCAAATATTCCTGGAAATTCTGTCAGTGATAACTCAATAATAATAACACAATATTCCTTGTTTCCAGTGCTGAGTGATCTCACTGTGCCTTTCCTTGCCCTTGTTCCCAGGAAGGGAAGCAGGCATCACTGGCAGCTGATTTCTCCATCACTCAGTTCAAGCACCTGGGCCGTTTGCTCATGGTCCATGGAAGGAACAGCTACAAGAGGTCTGCAGCCCTCAGCCAGTTTGTGATCCACAGGAGCCTCTGCATCAGCACCATGCAGGTAAAGGGGCTGCCAGAAGGGGCTTTCCAAAAGAGGTGAAGAAGCCAAATCATGAAGGAAAGGTCCTGTGTCTCATTTGCAATGCTGCTATTTCTTCTCCTGAAAATTTTCATGGGTTAGGACTTGAAATTGCTACTTTGATATGAAAGCACATGAGAAAATTCCTGGTGTTGGACAAATACCAGCAACTGCTCCAAAGGAATAGAAGGGGTTGATGTTCCATTAGTCTGTCATTATTTCAGGAGTTGGGAGAACCTACTGCAAGGATGTTCCAGTTTGAACAGTGTATTTTTAGGCTGTTACTTTTACTGCAGTATCTCAGTGCCTAAAAAACTCATTTCTTTTCCAGGCTGTTTTCTCATCAGTGTTTTACTTTGCTTCAGTTCCTCTCTACCAAGGCTTCCTCATCATTGGGTAAGAGCTCATTTTTACTGGTAATGTGGAGAACCTCTGCACAGTGAACACTTTTGGCCTGATGAACATGCAAGCCATGCACATCTCCACTCTGCTTCAGGAGCTGGGTGTGAGCCTTGCCCCCTTCAGTGCAGACACTTGCAGAAACCTTTCCAGCAGGATGGTTTGTCATGTTTGTGAAGCAGCCCATCCTCCAGGAATGTTCCCTTGGTCCCAGTAAAAGCAGAGGGACAGCTGTTCTGGGCTGGTGTCTGCACAGCAGTGAGAGGCAGTGCCAGGAAGAGAGACAACCCAACCTTAGTTCCTGCCCAAAAACTCTCTAAAACAGAGCATTGCAACTGTAATCCCAGCATGGCTTCTTATATTTTCAAGTACATAATTTAAAAACCAGCAAATTCATCTCCATTGCCTTCTGATGCAAACAGAATCACACCTGAGCTCTAGAGCAGACTTTGGATGGGCACAGGTCAATCCTTGGCTCCATAAGAACCCACGGCAATATTTGAACCAGTCACTTTTGTCTGAGTGTTCCTGATCAAAACTCACTCAAAAAGCCAATCCTGATGGCTTTTCCTTACCTGCAAAACTCTGGTGTGCTCCATTTGCTAGTTTTTATAATGTGTACATTATTGGGTACTTAAAGAATATGGTATTTCCTTTCTGGAGCCTAGCATTTGTTTGCTCATGTCTACCTGAGATAATTTACTGATTTCCTGCCTTCTTCCCAGGTACTCCACAATTTACACCATGTTTCCTGTGTTTTCTCTTGTCCTGGACAAGGATGTGAAATCTGAAGTTGCAATGTTGTACCCAGAGCTCTACAAAGATCTTCTTAAGGTGTGTGAGATTCTTGTTTGTGTGTTTTGCTTTAAGGCAAGATCCTCATCTTGATTTGAAACTGTAAATGTGTAAAGTCAAATATATTGCCAGGAGATCCAGAACTTTTTCAGGCAAAATTGTGTTAAAGTCAAATTTGAATCCACAGATAGAACCAGAATTTCTGGCAGTTGTTTATTGAATGCTGCATGAAATGCAATTTATTAAAAACGGCTGGGCAAGTAGAAGTTCCATTCTGTGGGAAATTCTGGGGATTTAATATTACCAATTTGTTCCATAATAAAGGGAAAAGAGAAATTGTTGGGGATTTGGCACTGTCCTGAGGCCAGAAAAGGGAAGAGGGGAAGGGATATGCTCATTTGATGGAGGCAGGGGCTTATCCCAGAGTTTCTGCAGTAGAAATTTGACTGCAGCATGATCTAAAGGTTTGCTTGCTGTGCCATTTTTGTAGCTTTAGCATCTATGTCAGGCCCCTCTCCTTAAACAAAGAAAACTTTATTTTATGTTTACCATAGAAATATGAGGAAGGTAGATCTTGTCTTAGGTTCCTTTTTAATTATTTTTTCTTCCTCCCTGGAAAATATTTTGAATAACTGGGGTATGCAGCCTGGGAACATCTTTCTTAGTTGGAGGAGAGGGTGGACTGAGTCTTCCCCAGCTCCTTTCCCTCAAGGATTGCTGTTAAACAGATACTCTGAGAAGCACTGCCTGTTTTTCCAGAGCCTCAATAAGTCTCCATCTGGTTTCACTTGGATGTTGTCTCTTATGTCATAAACCACTAATTCTTCAACCATCCTTAGGCCTGGTCTAAACATAGGGGGTTTTGTGCTGGTATAGCTGTGTTGGCTGGAGATGGGTTTTTAAAATCTATCTGCCTTCAATATGAGGGTGATTTGTGTGTGTCTAGAAATACAGTATTAATGTATTCACATTGATGTGCGTACACACATCTTCTATTTCATGGTGATTCAACTCCTGAGGCATCTTTGCACTGGATTAATTGTGGGT
Organism: Ammospiza caudacuta; assembly: GCF_027887145.1. NCBI lineage: Eukaryota > Metazoa > Chordata > Aves > Passeriformes > Passerellidae > Ammospiza > Ammospiza caudacuta. The sequence continues at coordinate 18,559,639 of NC_080607.1, forward strand.
GCACTGAGGGCCAGGTTGTGCTGGGGAGCCCTGAGCTACCACAGCCCCTCCATGCATCCAGAAAAATGAGAATAAAGGGACACTACCTCAGCGTTGCTTGATTTGTTTTATTTTCTTTTATTTTTTCCAAAGCACCTACCAGTTCTTTTATTGATTTCTAAGTTGATCAATAAGTGAATTTTCATAAAAGAAAACCCCAATGGAGCTTTGTCTTTTTTTCCCCCACCCAGGGACGACCGTTGTCATACAAAACATTTTTAATCTGGGTCTTGATAAGCATTTATCAAGGTAAGAAATCAACTTCTGCTTGTGCCTTTAGATGTTGTAGTGTGTGTGGCTATCTGAGTTTTGGTATTGCAGAAGTCAAGTAAGCCATGAAATGAATTTCCCAAAGCATCCTTGCAGAGATGAATATATATTTTTTCGTCTTGGAAAATATCGGTAGTGTTACCAAAGGAAAAAATTATCTAAACCCAAATATTGGCAGTAATTGGTCAACGCTGTGATGTAGAATTCAAACCATTGTGCCTCTTCCCATCCGAGCCATCCACTGTCACTCTGTGCAAGCTCCTTGCAGTGCTGTAGTTACCCCTCTGTAAAGCAGAGCTCATTACTCTCCCTCCCCTTCTTTTGGGAGAAGTTCTCCAGTCTATGGATTTTGTAGTTTTTTGTCAACACGGAAAATGCAGCCTCTGTAGCCTTCTGTATTTTATCCAAAAATGGAAGTGCCAAGAGTTCTGGTTGCTTCACAGGTATCTGTGATTCAGGGTCACAGCCAAACTCACGTTCCTGATCATATCTCATACACTCTAATTAGGCTGCTAAAGCAATTAAGTAAATGCCTTAATTAAAATGCATTTCAACAGTGGATGTAGTAATTTGGTTATGTATCTAAGAAGATATTTTCTTTCATTTTGTCTTTTTCTAAAATCAAGGACTCTCAAATTCAAATGGTCTCTGTAGGTATTAATCAGGGAGTTGTAGAAAATAGGTCAATAATGTGGAGCTAAAAGCTGAAGTGGCAAAATTCCCTGTTTTCTCTTTATCAACAAGAGTGAGAATAAGGGGTCAAAATAAGCAGGTAATTCTTACAGATGTAATTAATGTTGCCATCCTCAGCAGGGAGTGAATCTAGGAGTGTAAAATCTCCATTAGCTTTATTTTCTGAAATCTATCACAGGCATCCTACAACAGGGATCAAGGGCCTGGGATGCTGAGTGACACAATGGCAAAGTCAAGGCATGGAGAGAACACTCCCAAGTGGTGGAAGGCTGCAGCCAGGGGGTGATGCATGGGGGGAAAGATTGCTCCTTGAGCTGAGAGCCCTCTCTGGTTACAGGCTTTGGTTAAAGTGACTTCACCAGTGCTGTGCTCAAGAACCAGCAAACAGCGGCCAAACAACGGGGCCAGTTGCTAGCAGAGATGAGCCCGACCAAAACTTGAGCAGCCCAAAAGTTTGGAAAGTTCACAGCTGGGTTTGAACTCTGTGGCTGGAGCTGGGTTCCCTCGCAGGTTTTCCCTTCCGGAGGCAGCCGAGTGATGGATGTTGGTGTGGATTACTCATGCTGCTCACATGAGTTATTTGTGCAGGTGGCCTGCACAGCCCTGGCCAGGCAGCATCGGAGCACAAACAATGCCTCGTTAGCAGGGCTTTAATGGGATCCTCTTAGGGGAGGTGTAAAGGGGAGAGATCTCAGCTCAGGCAGTGCAAATTGAGCCTCACTTGTATCCACTGAGCTTTTCAACACTTGGCTGCCTCTTGGCATGAAGCAGTGTGGTAGGATATAGAAGAATTTGATATCTTTTAGCTTATGAGTAGTGACCAAGTGCTTTTGTGGGAGGATAGGTTTCATGATGTTAGAGATCTCCAGTTGCCAAAACAGCATGTATTAATTTCCTATCTCCATGTGTCTATGAACATGATAGACTGTTAGAAAACTTTGGGTACCTCTGCTGTAACTTTTCCCTGCCTTCTCATCAGTTCTGTCTCCTAAATAGTAACTGATTGGTTGTCATTACATTCATCAGGTTTCATGAAAAACAGCCTCAAGATAGGATTGTTTCAGCCTTTCCAGGACCTAACTGTGGGTTTGAGAGCTGAGCCTGGTGTTTGACTGAAATAGTTCCATTCCCTTGCAGGTAGCATCATCATGTATGGAGCTCTCCTCCTCTTTGAATCCGAATTTGTGCACATTGTTGCCATTTCCTTCACGTCCCTGATCCTCACCGAGCTGCTGATGGTGGCACTGACCATCCAGACGTGGCACTGGCTGATGATCGTGGCTGAGCTGCTCAGCCTCTCCTGCTACATCGCTTCCCTGGTCTTCTTGCACGAGTTCATTGGTGAGGTTTCACGCTCTCCTCCACTCAGTTCATGGCCTGGATGGTAACAGGACTGAGCTGAGCAGAAGGCTCTTGGTGGAGCCAACAGCAGGCACAGTGACAGTGGTGCCACAGTAAGCTCTGTGGGATTTGAAGGCATTTGGAAGATATTTTATGGTTTCTTCCCACAGCAAAATGCTAGAGAAGGTAAAGGTGGTCAGGAGGGTGTGCTGATACCCAATGAATCTCATCCATTCTTTGAGCTCCAGCACATGTCAGCTCTCTCATGTAGCAGTGACCTTTATTTCCATGTGGGAATTTGACATGAAAGGTTGAAGTCTCTGTTGTTGGATTCAAAGATTTGGTCTTTTAAAATGGGAGAAGGAGCTGCCTCCTAAAACTTACCTTACTGTATCTGTTCACTGGGACCATTCTCTTACGGGTTTGGTTGTTGGTGTTTTAGTTGCCTGAAGCAGAGCTAATTCTGTTCCCTGGCTAGAGGAAGAAGGGTGGGGAGTTCCAGATTCCCCCAGTAACTGTCGAGTTGCCAATATCAGACCCATGGGCTTGTTCAGTGTTCATTCAGGAGCCACAAGATGTCACTGCTTCTTCCATAAAGATCTTTCCTAACTGAGACAACAGGGATAACTACCCCTGGCTGGATCTGTCTCTTGCATGTGGTTATTCCAGTTCCATTTTGAACGATGCTTTAGCTCTTTTTGTAAAGGCTCTGAGATGTTTTGGGTCAGGAGCTGTGTTTGCTGGGCTCAGCCAGGCAGCAGGGGCAGCTCCCAGAGCAGGAGGACACAGTGCTTGGCAGTGCCAGGAGGATGTCCCTGCTCCAGGTGGGGTTTGGGAGGGCAGTTACCTGTGAGAGCCACATTCCTTACACCCCACTGCTCAGCACATCTCTGCATCTTCTGGGGAAGAGCAGGGCAGAGGAGTGAGGAGCCAGGTATCATATGAGCTTTGATCTTGGAGGTGGGGCAGCTTTAAGAATTGTGAAATTCTTAGAATGGCCTGGGTTGGAAGGGAGCTTAAAGATGATCTGGGTCCAACCCCGTCCCACAGGCAGAAGGAAGCAGCGGGGTATTGAGCTGCCTTTCCGCACCCCTTCCCAGAAGGATCTCCCTGTGGTTTTGACTCTGTGCTCCTTTCTCCACACAGATGTTTACTTCATTGCCACCTTGTCGTTCCTGTGGAAGGTCACTGTCATCACCCTGGTGAGCTGCCTGCCCCTCTACGTCCTCAAGTACCTGAGACGGAGGTTTTCTCCCCCCAGCTACTCGAAGCTCACGTCCTAGGGCCGCTGCTGCTGGCACACAGAGACAGGCATTGCCCAGGGCCCCGAGACACCCCAGCTGCTCCCCAATGAACAGTCCTGTCCCTCAGGGCCCCGTGGTGATCTCTGGTACCTGCTGCTGTGGTGAGGCACTTCCAGACTGCCCTGGACGGGACCCCAACACCACAAGGGACTGTTTGGAGGGTGGAGGCTCTGAGTTCATCCGGTTCTTGGCACTTTTGTTCTACTTAACTGGGGTCAAATGCATGGAACTGCGATGGCAATGGGTTTCTCTTGCATGGTTCAAAGTCTGTGGAAGCTGCTACCTGACCTTGGGATTTACATTTGACAATTTGAAGTGAATTTTTTAAGTGTCCACGCTGTCCTTGCATTGTGTTACCTTTTGTTAAGTTTATGTTATTCGTCTTTTTTGATTCAAGTAGTTACATTCTTTTTACATCTTGGAAATCCCTTAATGTAGGTGATGCACTACACTGCTGACAGCTGATTCCTGATTTATGGCATGTTGTTTCCATAATGGGGCTCCAGCCTGTCGGATCTACACACACTGGAGAATCTGAGCGTGTCTGAGATTTTCCTTCCGTTGAAATGTGGTCACCCCAGTGATTTTGGAGGTATCCAGCCATTGATAAAGACAGAAAAGTGGTAGCTCAAAATGAGAAAATTCAGTTTTGTTTAGCTTTCGTGCTTCCTGTTAAAAGGAGCAGTGACATAATAGTTTCACTCTGTATTTATTTGTGTAGGAGAAAATTATCTAAACTAAGGCAAATCCTCTTTGGAACACAACTTTGCAGTTGATCATCCTTGAAATGTGTCGACAACGTGAGAAGAGTCTCGTACTGTTCTGCAGACAATGTGGCAGACGTGTCTTGAATCCTTGGAGACTGAAAGGAGAGGTCACAGAGCTGCTACTCCTCACAGCTCCATGAAATCTGTTTCCTGTTAGTGTGAATCTTTGAGGATGAGCTGCAAGTAAGCAGAGGCACTCCTAGGTGGATGTTTTAATGACATGCTCCCTGCAGAGAGGAAGTTTTTGGAGCCTTGCACTTGCTTGGCTCTAAAAACCAAACCTGAATCACAAGAGTGGGTTCATACAAAGGCATTAGGCTGAGTGCAGAGCAAATTTATGTGTTTATCGTTCTCAAAAATTAAACTCAGTGAGTTCTGTCATTATTATAATTATTTAGTCCACATTATAATTTCATGAGGAGAGCCACACGTACTTGGGCTTCTCAGTAGGACAGAGACTTACAGGGACCTTTTAGAGCTGGGTTGGTGCATCAAGCACGGATGGGCTTTTAGAGGCAGCCATCCTTGTCTGAGGCTCCTCGGTCTGTGCTAAATTAGCTGCTTGCTGTCTTCTTCCCACATCAGAGAAACCACGGGCGGAGCTGGCACTGCTTGGGACCCTTGTTCCTTGGCTGCCCAGGGGGAGAGAGCCCAGGCCTGAGCTCCTGTCCCAGAGCAGAGCCAGGGCTCCCTTCTGGCAGTTGGGCTCACAAACTCCTGTGACTTAATTAATTAATGCCGTTTTGCCAGAAAGGTCCTTAAGGCTGTCTTCATCATGAGAGGATAGTGTTGGCCATGCCGCTGCTCTGGAGTCCCCAGACAGCATTTCACAGAATCATGGAATGGTTTGGGTTGGAAGGGACCTTAAAGCCCATCCAGTGCCACCCCTGCCATGGCAGGGACACCTCCCACTGTCCCAGGGTGCTCCCAGCCCTGTCCAGCCTGGCCTTGGGCACTGCCAGGGATCCAGGGGCAGCCACAGCTGCTCTGGGAGCTTGTGCCAGGATCTCACCTCCCTCCCAGGCAGAATTTCTTCCCAATATCCCATCCAATTTGCTTTCATTAGTTTAAGTACAAGAAGCAAGAATTCCTCTTGGCCCCAGGTGGTGACTGGGCAGCCCAGTCCCCCTGGGCTCTGGTGCCCAGCCCTGCCCCTCTCCTGTGTGTTGGTAGCTCAATGTCCTGCAACAGCAACAGTGCCAAGCTACTGTGTGTAAATATTTGAGACATATAAATGGTAGAATTCACTGTTTCCTCAAGTCAATACAGTTTACACTGAGTGGACCATATTTGCAAACTATTAGCTTACACCAAGAAAGGGAGTGAACTGTGATTTCATTTGTATTTATTGAATCATAAGTTTAGTAGCAATTTAGTAGAGTTGATAGTGATCTAGAGCTGTGTTTTGGGACGTGGATTATGTTCTTTGCAGTTTGTGTTTTTGCACAAGGTAGTAAATCCAGAAGTCATTTCTGCCTGGATATATACTACATCTTTTCAAAGCAGTCAGAGACTAAAACTGCCATCTAACAAACAGCAGGAAAGAGGAACACTTCTGTTTTTCAAGTTTAGCACTTTATGTTTGCAATCCATTTCTCATAAGTTATTTAAAAATGTTTTTAAAAGCAAAATTTAATACACATGTTCCTATTTACTGTACATTAAAATAAATGGATTCTCTGCTGGAAATTTCATCTTTTCCTCTAGTATGCTCATAATTTGTACTTTTGGGGAGTGAAGCATTGTTTTATTCTTCTGTGCAGTATCTTGTTCGTGGCCTTAGTGTTCTTCCTGTTCCTTTCTGTGTGGGTTATGTGCTGTAGCAGTTCCTGTGTGACCTGTGTGCTTTGGGCTGCCCAGGTGATGCCCCTGGCTGCCGGTGCAGTCTCACCGTGCTCCTGCTGCCCGTGGCTGCCAGCACCCCGTGCTGAGCTGCTGAGGGTGAGGTTTTGTGGCACACTCCGCAGCAATTCCAGGTGTGTCACACCCTCCCTATCCCCTCACCTCTGCATTTCTCTCCTCTGCAGAGCTTGTCCTGTTCACCTCTGCAGACGTTTGTTCGGCTCAGCTCGTGGGGCGGTGGAAACCCAACATTCTGTGTCCCACAGACTGTGCAGGGTCTGATCGGGGCTGTTTGAGGTGAGGGGTGCTCAGGACCGTCCCTGGTGTCCCCTTGGGGTGGGCACTGTGTGCTGGGGGCTGCAGCAGGGTGTCCTCCTGTGCTCCCAGAGCCGTCCCAGCCCAGCCCAGGACAGCCTGGGCCTCTGGAGCTGCCTGGGAGTGGTGCTGGGGGGAGCTGGGTTTGTCGGGGAGCCCCAGGCCAGGGAATCCCTGCAGCTGCTCTCTGGGGTTTCTGTGTGGGAAAGCTGCTGCAGCTCTGCTGCCCCACAGGGCCCCGGTTTGCACAGCAGAGCTCTGCCCCAGCAGGGATGTGAGCCCTGCCTTGTGCAGCTCAGTGTCCTGAGCTCTTCCTGTGCCACTGGGCTCGTCCCACACTGTCTGGGGCCCATTTCAGCACGATGGGCTCTTTATTTATTATTAGTTATTTCATAAGTGTTAAACTCTATGATTTGCATGAAATCCTGTGGTTCACAGCTTTGCCAATATGGTCCATTACTACTGCCTACGACAACTTGTGTACTTATATGCCTTTGAGAACAGTTTTCATTGTTAAAATTGTTTAAAAACTCAGTGTTAAGTTAATTTAATTTTTAATGGGGAAATGGATTCTGGTGTCAAACTGGTATTTACTGTGATGCCGATGTTTTGTACCTGTCATCCAGCTAAACAACCTGTAAATATCCTGAGTCAAGAGAAACATGAATGCCAATTATTTATTGTTCTGTGGAGTTACATGTCGCAGATGTGTAAGACCTTCAAAGGGAATGTTGTAAAACAAGGTGGAAAAAATAAATTTTATGCAACTTCTTTACTTCACCCCTGTATGGTGCACCTGGTTAGTCCTGGCATGGGCAGTCCCAGATGTGTGGGGATGGTCAGGACGCAGGGAGGTTGTACCTGTGGGTGGGAAATGCATCTCCAAGAGGTGATCAGAGCTGCTGTGTTAAATTCTTTCTAGAGCCAGCTTTGGTTTAACAGGAGTGGTCATTGCTGCTGGCAGCCCCTGCTGGGAATGAGCAGGGAATTGTCACTGAACACAGACCTGGGAAGAGCAGGGGTGCAGCAGTGTTAGGAGCAGCTGGCCGTGTTCTCATCCCTGGCACATTTGAATCCATGAGTGGCTCTGCACGAGAGCAGCCCCAGGAGCAGGACCAGGAGGAGAGGCAGGATTGAACACTGAATATTCTCCACAGGGAAAACATCAATAATTGTGAGTACAAACACACTACAGCGATTTTCTACAAAAATGTAATAGAGCCATAAACACTCCTAAAAACAAGAAAATTAAGAGTGCAATTGGATAAAGTAAATCTCTGACGTGGGAGACTGTTTGTTGGAAGCAGTGATGAGCTATCCCTGGGATCACTGGCCATCTATGGAAGTGTTTCTTTTAGATTCTATAGGACACAGATGCCCTTTTTAATGACTAACTCTTTTTGGTATAAAGTAGTTAATGCAAATATTAAATAAACCATTTTTGTGATGTTTGCACACATCAAATGAATGGTCTAGGCTCCAGAAATCACAGGAACAGACTTTGCTCCCAAGTGTTACCAATTTCCCACTCTAAATGGGTTACATAAGCCCTGGCTAGTGGTTCCTTTAATTTATAGACGGTTTCTTTTTAATGGTGAAACGTGTAATTAAAAAAAGCTAGAAATAGTTTTTCTAAACTTACTCTGGAAGGGAAGGATAATTTCAGCAATTTTTTTTTTTCACCCAAACATTGCATAATAGTAGAAATGTCAAAGATTTCCATGGGGTTTCATTTCATTCTTCATGTGGCTGTGGTCATGCAAGAAGTTTGAAGACAACAGGGGCTGGCAGATTTTTGGAAGATCACACATCCTGGGGTAAGTTTTCAGCCTGGGTTTACCAAAGAATGCCAGTGGCCTTGTTTTCCAAACTGGGGTTCTATTAGACACTGGTGTGTCTGGTTTTCCTTTCTCTGAGGAGAAAGAATAGGTGCTGGCTGGAACTGGGTGTCTCGCTCTGGCCCTGAGCCTGATCTGCACATGAACCAGTTGGGGAGAGGAAAACCTCACTGAGCTGCTGTGTCCTCACCTTCAGCCACTGCCTCTTCTCCCCTGCATTGCTGTGGCATTGAATAATTGCTGTGGCACTAAATAATCATCTTACATCTGCACTAGAGGGAGGGAACTTCTCCTGTTCGCCTTTCCCAGGTAGGAGAACCAGTGGTCTGGGCTGGCCCCACAGGCAGAACGCAGGAAGCAGAAAAATATTTCTTTTTGGTGATAAGATTTTCTCAGCACTTTAAACATAGGAGTCAATCTTACAGGAAAGTTCCTTCTTCCACAGAGTATTCACATGTCTGGTTTTAAATGAGAAATGTGATTGCAGGCTCTAAAAACCTTCTGACTGGGAGTGTTGATTATCCCCAATGCAAACATTTCAGTGGATTCTCTTCTGTGTCCTTCTGGAGCTGCAGCTGCACATCACTCCTGTGCTGAGTGTAAAGGTGAGTGCCATGGGAGCTGTGGGCTCTGTGTGCAGCAGGGAAGGCACACAGCAACGCTGGGCAGTGCCAGCACCCAGTGCTGCCGCAGACCTGCTCAGGGACACTTCCAAAGCTGGTGCCGAGGCCTCCTTAGGCCATGGGCATTTGATGGCCTAAAGCTCTGGGAGCTGTGGGGTCTCTGCGTTACATGGTGCATCTCTGAAATTTGCTGCTGTAATTAAAGCTGGAGATGATGAACTCTTGCAGCGTCTGTGAGAAGAATGTCCTTCCCTCTGCTGCTCTTCCTCCCTTCGTGGCCAAGACCTGAGTGGGTTACAAAAAGGGCTCTAAAATCACTGCGTTCCCTCCTTAAAGCCTTCCACTCTTGGCTTGCTGGAATGTCCACGTAAGGCAGAATATTGTCTGCTCTTCAGATTCCCTCAGAAAGGAGGAGTAACAAGAACAAGCTGTGCAAAAGAATTTAACGCAGTAAAGATGGGGCTAATAGTCATTCTCATTTGTCCTTTTATGTGAAACAGATTTTATTTTAAATGTACCCTCTGAGTAGCTTAACCATATGCAGAGAGTTGTTTAGCAGGGTGAGAGCAGAGTTACCCCAGGATGAATTGAGGGCATGAGTGGAGGTGCCCAGTGAGCCCAGAGCACCCCTTGGTGGCCCTGGGACACAGGGCTGTCGTGCCCTGTGCTGCTGGCAGGCAGCAGATTCACTCCTGAGCCTCACATCTGCTCCACAGAGCCGTGCTGGAGCTGTGGCACTCCTGTGCCTGCCCTGTGCTGCCTCTGCTGCCTTTAAACCTCACCTCAGGTTCCTTTGGTGCACATTCCACCAACCTGGGACAAAAAGTGATGCAAATTGCTATTGAGCGGGACTCCTAGTAAAAATAAAACAAATCAAATGCCCTGTAATGGTCTCACTGAGGCATTTCCCTGCTCCAGCAGCAATGTCACTGCCATGGGCAGAAGCTGTGCTCAGAAAAGCTCTGGGAAAGGCAAGGGATGGTTCCCACAGAGGCAGAACTCCACTGCACCTTTGTATTCTGAGATTAAGGTTTGGAATAAAAGGCAATTTATAAGGACCAGCATTGCCTCTGTCAGATTTTAATACCTGATTTTTCCTAGAGAGGCTCCAGAAGACAAATTCTGAGTGCAATCTCTGTTGGCAGCACTGACCCCTGAGGAGAGGAGCTCCCAAAGCAGAAGGAATGTGAGCACAGAGCTGGTGTCTGCTGCAAGACCTGGGGCCGATGGAAAGGAACAGGTCACCCTCACCCACCCCTCACACCCCCCTCGGGTTTTGCTCAAGCTGAATTCTTGCCAGTGCTCATTGCTGGGGCGTGGAGCTGATCCTTACAGGCGCTGTGCTCTCCATGAACCGCCTCCAAAGGAAAGGAAGCTCTGTGTTTGCCAGGTGGGTGCCAGCATCCCCGGGTGTCCCCCAGGAGCCCAGAGCTGGTTTACCCAGCCCCAGCTCATCCTCCCTGCAGAGCAGAGTGCCACAAAGGCTCGGTGAGAGCAAAGCCAGGTGTTCACATCCCCTAAAGCTGCCACGCTTGGCTGGGCCCGGCCCAGGGCAGAGCTGTGTGCAGGTGGCAGGTAAGGACGAATTCCAGCCCCTGCACTCCATCACAGGCCGAGCTGTCAGCTCTGCTCACCCTGGGGCTCTCTGCCCCTCTGCGTAACTGCATGCAGTTGGCTCCTAAAGAAACAGGGAGAGTAAATCTGAGGTGCTGAAAGAAATACTGCAGCAGAAATTACACTGCGGGGAAGGTTTTATACGTGTTGGGGTGAATTAATGAATGGGTTTGGGGTTTTTGGAAAGAAAAAAAACACAACAAACTTTGTGCACAAATACATAGTTTAAAATATATTCTCTTTCAAACGTCAGCTATTTTAACAACAGTGTAAATCAGATTTTACAGACCACATATTTCAAGTATGAAGTTCATTAAATGTGTGAAATTCTAGATTAGCTGCCGGGTGTGGCCAGAGCCCCAGTAATGAATTATAAATTCTGTTCAGGATATAATATCAGATTCCCTTGCCCTGGCGCTGATATGAAAGGACTAAAGGCACCTTTTCAAAACAGTCATAACCTTTCTTTATTGTCTTCATTTAGTTTAGCCATCATATGATATAATGAATGACTGCATCAGTGTTTCCATCCTGAACCTAATGCACAGGTGTTTAACCTCATTAATTTGTGGGGTTATTATTATTAAACCAACTTATGTCTCAATGTAACTGAAATAAACACTATCAGTTTATGCACTGCCCTGCCAGGGGGTGGCTGGCTGTCTTTAGATTGGAGAATATCACTCTAAACTACAATTCCCTGGGAATTTATGTGAAACAAAGCTGATTAATGAACGATGCTGTTCCCCTTCCATGGGAGAAAGGTACCAAAGGGAGCAGCTCTCCCTTGTGCTGCTGTGTGCAGCGACATTGAGGGACAGACCCCAGAGTGTCCAGCTCCACTGGGCAGGGCAGGCAGGACAGAAATCTGGGTGCAGCTTCAGGGGTGCCGTGGGTTGATCCAGCACCTCTGGACCTGCAGGGCCTGGCCTGTAGTTTGCTCCTCTCCCCTTCCCTCCTGCACCATCCAAAGGGAAGGAGGAGCTTCACAAGCCAGTTCTAGTCCTGATATAACCAATAATGGGAATTTTCCAGGTAGCTGGGCCTGAAAATCCAGGGCTAAGAAGAAGAATTGACACCTGTCTCTCATGGCTGTTGCTTGCAGACCTCTTCCCAAAGCAGAATGTCCAATGGTGGATGAAAAGCCAGCTCTCACTGGGAGGAAATTGGAGCAGCTCTGGTTCCAGACCTGGAGAGCTTCATGTGGGTGGATTCCCTGGGCCAGTGGAGCTCAGTGAAGATCCAACACTGTGTAACTCAGCCAAGAGAGTTGAGAAGAATGTCCTTCATTGAGAAGAGGTAATTTAGGCAGGTGTACAGGTGATTTAGACAGGTGCACGGGCAGGAATGAGCCCGAAGCAGCCCCAGGCTGTGAGGATGCTCAGGAAGGGGCTGCAGGAGCCAGGACCTGGCACTGCTGGGGCTGCAGGAGCCAGGAGGGCAGTGAGGGCACAGCCCAGGGTGGGAATCCTGCTCAGCCCCGCTCTGCAGCACACACAGACGTGTGGAGGCTGCTCTGGGAGCCTCGGGTGCGAGGGACACTCGGGGAGAGCACTGTTTATTTTGGAAGGGCCAGCAGCTTTTGTCAAAAATACTTATTGTTGCTGTGAGACTGAAATACCTTTTGCAAGTGGAAAACAGAGATGTCTCCATGAAGTCTCTGATGATAAAGTCCAGGCAGCTGCCCCAATGGCCTGAGAGCACATCCTCAGGAAACCTTGATGCCTTATCTCCCAAAGAGCATGAGAAATAATAATAATTTTTAAAAATAATGGGTTGTATTGCCAAATGCCTGCGTGGAGCAGGGCAGGGAGGTTCATCCTCCAGCAGGGTGATGCTGTGGGCGGCTGCCAGGATAAGTCAGGGACCCCCCTGGGGCTGGGACCCCCAAGCCCCCTGAGCTCCTGCAGCTCTCCCTGAGCTCCTGCAGCTCTCCCCGGTCTCTCCTGCAGCTCTCCCCGGTCTCTCCTGCAGCTCTCCCCGGCTCCTGCAGCTCTCCCCGGTCTCTCCTGCAGCTCTCCCCGGCTCCTGCAGCTCTCCCCGGCCGGGCACGGAGCTCCTTGCTCGGCCTCCTGGGCTGTGAGCCCGGGGTGAGCCCCAGCCGCGCTGTTCCCGGGGTCAAGTTCAGCTTCCAAATCCTCCCCCGAGCCGGAGCTGCTGGGGTCGGGGCCAGCAGATGCATCTCTGCCCTGTCCCCAAAGCCAGGCACCTGCCGGGCACATCCCAGAGGGTGCCAGGGGCATGGGGGGGGGAGCTGGCTCGGTTTTTGGGGGGTAGGGATGCGGTCCAGAATGTGCCCCTAAAAGGAAGAGGAAGTATTCTCCTAAAGAGGGAATAAATAGCTAAAAATATTAGCTATTAATAGCACCCTACCTCCAAAAATAAAATCCCTTAGTGATACCAAAATAAGAAAGCAAAGGAAAGTCGGAGGTATTTGGCCTTCCTTTGAAAAAGGAAGCTAAAAATAACTATATATATATAAAAATCTCTCGTTTCTAGGGAAAGTCTCTGCCCCCGCATCCAGGCTGCACAGTTATATAAGACTTGAACTGCATCCCCCTCTCCTCCGCGGCCGCTCACAACGCGCGGGAGCCGCGGCCAGATGGAGAAAGGTTCCGTCAGGAAAGTTTAACTCAGCGGGGAAGCTGCAGCCAGTGGAGGACACGATTCTTTCGCTGAACTCTCCAAAAGCCTTGGAAATCTTACAGTTGTGTCATATGCTGGTTTGGGGAATGCTAGTCCGGAGGCAGCCGCCAGCCCTCTTTCACTTCTTTATTTATTTATTTCTCTTTTTTTTTTTTTTTTTTTTTTTTCGCGTTGCACTGAGTTTAATTTGGGCAGCAGGATTCAGCACTTTTAAGTTGGAAAAAACTTAGTGGAAGAAGATATTTTAGGAAAAGCCTGTCATGTGAACTAGCGGGAGCCCATCAAACCGGGCTATTAAAAGAAAGACATTGTATTTTTAAACGGCGCAGCCCAGGGCAGCCAACCTGCGTGCCCGGGGCCGGCAGCTCCGCGTGGGAGGCTCCAGGCCGAGCTTTCCGTCGGGGTGGCCCAAAATCCGCTCGGGATCCCCCTGGCCAGGTGCCCCTGGGTTGTGCCCCCCCATCCTGCTGGCCCCGGTTCGCCCCTGCCCGGCTCTGTTCGGTGCCCCCACTGCCCCCTGTGCTCCCCAGGGCAATTCTGACTGGGGGTACTGGGGGCGCTGCTCAGAGCACAGCCAGGCTGAGCTAATTACTTATTTCTCCTGAAGAGTATTTAATGAAAATCGGGGTTTTTTCTCCACAAAAAGCAGCAGCTTTGGGAAACCTCGGTTTCCCTGAACTGTTCCCAAACAGGATTCCCGTGATTGCTGCCCAGCAGCGCTTCTGACTGTGCTGCTGCCGGTGGTGGATGCGCTCAGAGCCGGCGGGGAGCTCAGGTGTGCCACCTGTGAGGGAGTGTCAGGTGTGCCACCTGTGCCGGGGGTCCGGGGTGTCAGGTGTGATACCTGTGTGGGGCATGCGGGGGTCTCAGCTGTGCCACCTGTGCCAGAGTTTGGGGGTCTCAGCTGTGCCCCCTGTGCCGGGGGTCCGGGGTGTTCAGGCGTGATACCCGTGCTGGGGGGTGCGGGGGTGTCAGGTGTGCCCCCTGTGCCAGGTGCGGGGGTTTCAGGTGTGATACCTGTGCCGGGGGATGCCGGGGCCGCCTGCCGAGCAGCGCCGGGGCTTTGCGGGACCTCGCCCGTTTCGAAGCCGCTCTCGGAGGGGGCTGTGAAGGGAAAAGCCTCCAGGTCCGAGCCTGAGGGTCCGGTGCAGCTTTTGGGCCGTGCCATGGCAGGGCTGAGCAGCAGCATCCTCACGGGCCAGCGGCTCAGCCCTGCGGCCGGGCAGGAAAAGGCTCCGGGAGCCGGGGTGCGAGGGGGTCCCGCTGCGGGGCTCGGGGCAGCCGTGGCCGGAGGGGTCCCCGGGCCGGTTGCATAACGGGGCCGGGGAAGGGATTTCCGCCCCGACGTGTCCAAAGATGACAAAGGATAGGAAAGTGAGGTGCGCTGAGTTTCCCTGGGCTGCTGCAGTTGCTAGCCTGCAGGACAACAAACGCGAGCAGCAGAAAGTTTGATTGCGATACCTCCTTCGAGTGGATTTGGGGAGCGAGGGAGCGAAGAATGGAAATGCGGGGCGGGCGCCAGGCAGCCCTCGGCGCTGCCCCGGCCAAGCCCGGCGGCCGTGACTCACCGGGGCTCCGCTGACCCCGGCCGCTCTCCCCGAGGGCGCAGAGCTGCCCCTCCCGGGGAATCCTTTCTGTCTGTGGCCCTGCATCCCTGCAGCAATGAGCTCCGTGCAAGTGCAGCCGCACGGAGACACCGAGCCGGAGAGAGAGGCAGATGCTCCTCACTCAGCGGTGAAAACCATACATTGTGAGACCGCCGCGGTTCATGACATCCCCGGCTTTATTTTCCTGTTTTCTTTTGCTTTATTTTCCTGTTTATACATCGGACATGCAAACACACACGGGTTGTCTTGGTTTCGGAGGCTTCCTTGGCTATTTCGTTCTTGCTAAGCTCCACGTGTATCAGTGGAAATCCATGGGGTTGCTCCTCTCCTAAATTGATCTAAAAATAGGAACAGAGAGAGGTCTGTGCAATGCCACTAAACAAATTCACTGATTCTTAATTTTTCTTTTCGTCTTTGTATGAAGAATTGAGCCAGTGGTAATTAGAAGCCAAAAGCGGTGCCAGTAACAAGATGGGTATTAATAGAGTGCTGCTGAATTTAAAAGACATTAAATATAAGCTGGGGACTTCGCTTTTCTGAATGATTTATTCAAAGGTAAATGCAGCAGCAGCCTGAGCTTGTCTCTGCTGGGAAGAAGGAAAACTTCTGCACAGAAGCCCCGTTGCTTTGAAAGGCTTTGCAGTTCCTGCAAGTTTTGTTTAAAAAGCACACACTGGGATTTTTAACATCATCCATATTTCTTTCTTACTCGCTCTCTAACTTTCTGCTCAACAATTAAGTGCTTGTGCTGCAGACTGAGAAAGCCGCAGAGCTGCCTTGGCCCGGAGCTGGGAGACGTCATGGATTCCTGAGTGTGAAGTTGCAGGAAAGCCCTCAGTTTGGGAGATGGAGCCGATCCAGGGGTTTCCATGGCACTGGGATAAACAGGAGGAAACAGTGAGGGAATCCCGTTATTTTACAGCATTCAAAGACTATAAACACTCGGAGCAGGGAAGGAAGTGGCCTTTCCCTCTCTAGTAACCCTCATCTCAGAGCAGAGAACTGACTTCACTTCAGGAACACGCTCAGCCCAGTTCGGATCCCTCTTTGCACCTCCAAACACTTACTGAGGAGGCGAGCAAGAGGGGTTCCCTCTGTCCGGGCGGCACTGCTTGAAGATGGTTTAAAGGCGATTTTTTTCCCCCTTTTTTTTTTTTTTTTTTTTTTTTCTGCTATAGATTTTTTTTTTTTTTTTGAAATTCCTGATGCAGCGAGAAACTGCCTGCAGGCTGGTACACTACCACCACATCATGAGGCCTATGGATCAAGGTAGGGTGTTGTGCTGTGCGTCCGGGCGCTGTGTGCGTGTCGCTCTGTCCTGCCGCGGCTCCGGCCCGCTGGCAGCCGGGTGGGCAGGAGGGGTTCGCGGCCAGGAGGGCCCTCGGGGAAGGGACCGGGCCGCCTTTAGGTTTGCTTTGCTTTGAAGAGATCCGCCACGGCGATACAAATCCGTCTGGAGCAGCGTCCTTTAAACTGCAGCCAGAGGGACTCTGCTCATCCAAGCCATCAGCCCGGAGTCTCGCTGACTAACGCGGCCGCTTAACCCTTGCGCCGCCCGCCCGGCCCGGGGGCTGGGGCCGGGGGCGCTGCCCGGGCCCGGCGGAGGCAGCGGCAGCACGGCGGCCGGGGCTCGGCTCGGCTCGGCCCGCCCGGGGTGCGCGGGGGGCCCGGTGGGGCCGGGGCCGCGGGCGGGGGCGCGGCCGGGCCGGGCCGGGCGGGGGTCGGGGCTGGGGGCGGCGTGCGGGGTTACGGAGGAGGCAAGAGTTAAGAGTTAAGAGCTGAGAGCTGAGCGCGGCGAGAGGAGGAGCCTGCCCCGCTGTCAGGCACCGGGCGCTCCGCAGCGCGGCTGTTCCCCAGCCCGGGACGGGGCAGCCTTCGGGGATGCTGCGGCTCCCTCGGGCATCCTCCGCTGCGGCCCGGGGCAGGGCAGGGCAGGGCCGGGTGCGGCGGAGGATGCTCGGTGCGGGGCAGCCCTGGCCGCCCGCAGCCCCGTCCCGCAGCGCAGCCGAGCAGCAGCGAGCCCGGCGCTCCCCGGGCGCTCGGAGCCGGGCGGGCTCGGCTGTGACAGCGCTGCCGGTTGGAACAGGGGCACGAGGGGCAGGAGGGGCGCAGGGGAAGGCTCTTCCGTCCCGCCGCTCCATCCCGGATTCCCCATTCCCCGCCCGCTGGCAGCGCCGCTCGGAGCTGAGTCAGAGGCGCGGAGGCTGAGCGGCTCCGGGGGACGGGGCAGCGCGGCACGGCCGCTTTGAGGGCCCTTGGTAGCCGCTGTTTGTTTTCTCCTGCCGGAGCGAGCTCCCCGGGCACCTGCCAAAACATACTCGTTAACACCTACACCCAAAGGGGATCATCCGAGAGCTCCGATTCTCGGACAAGCCAATGGAAAGGCTCTCGAGTGGCTTTATACCGCCTCAGGATCAGGCCATTGCCCTGCCTCGTGTCTCCTCGGCTTTCTCCAGACAAAACTCCCTCTCTGCTGAGCGCTCCAGCTGCTCTTAGTCACTCTCACAACAGCCATGGAAGTTATTTTCTGCAGAGCAAAGGGAACAGGAGAATCCGTGCTCCTGCCGGGGACCTCACCTGCTGCAGGACAGCAGCATCAGAGCTCCGGGCAGCACCACAACCACCACAGTGCTGGGCAGCTCTGCTCTCCCCAGGGCCCTGCAGTCACACCCAGAAGGAAAAGCATTAATTGTATTTTTTGTTTCCAGATGGAATATTTGAGACCACAGTAGCCAGTGGAGCAGTGCAATCAGTTGTACAGAGAGCCTTGAGATGCTCCAGAAAGAACGTGCTCCTGGGCCCAGAATGTATTTTTGCCTTATGCTTGCCCCTGTCAGCGGTGCAGGAGTGATTGGAGCAATCCCTGCCCCTGACTGTCACACTCTGTGTCACAAGGCTGCTCCCAGCATTTCCACAAGGAAAAAGCAGTATGAAACTGCAAGGGGTTAATAATACATGGCATTTTTGGGATCAGTCTCTGCCTCTGGGAGGATTCCTGCACCCACAACAAAGTGTTGGAGTCTTACTAATGCAGGGTGTGTAAATGATGATGTGTTAATAATTTTAAGCCCTCATCCCCTTTTATGATTGGAGCAGGCTCAGGATGAGGAATGAGGGCTCTGCACAAACACCCTGCCAGCAAAAAGCTGCTTTGGTGGCTTTGCTCCCTGAGCTGGGCTTCAGCCAGGGCAGAGACCTTGCCTAGGTGCCCCTGGGTCCCTGTGCCACCCTGGGCTCCCAGGGCTGTCACTTGACCTTTCTCTCCACCAGCCTGTCCTGTGGGACAGCAGCCACAGCCAGCAAATGATTGCAGAGTCCTTCGTGCAGGGCAGGAATCACATTCACAGATGGGACCCTGTCAGAACTGGAGCACTCTTTTATAATATTCCAGCAGATATTCTAAGTGAAATTTCATCACTCATTTTTTAAAAAATAGCCAAGGATAATAATATCCTAGAACTTCTTTTCCACTACTGGTCTAATCTATTTTTTATAAAAACTATGATATGTGCATTCCTTTGGTTTGCCCAGCAGACTTCAGAACTTAATGGGAACGTGGAGATATGAGCAATTTTTCCATTGTCCTTTCTTGCCAAACCACTTTAAGCTTGAAATTGGGGGGTAATATCTCTGACTCAAGCTGACCCCAAAATTGAAAAGTAGCTTGTGTGCCCATGCCTCTCAAAGGAACTACCAGATATTTCTCTCTTCTGTCTCCCTGCTTTTTTTTTTCTCTAATAACACTCCCCACTCTCCAGACCAAGCAACCAGTCACTCACAGGCTGAGCTCATTTTAAAGAGCTTGGATTAAGTCCATGTGCAAGTTTTAGTTGCCTGTTAAATTTCTAATGCCTGCCACATACACCATTAGAACACTTAGATTTTTAAGACAGCATTGACTCATATTTTCTTTGGGGTTTAGCAGCTAAATAGACATGCAGCTTTCTTAATCCACTTTCTCTACCTCTTTTTCTCTTAAAAAGTTTAATGTGACAGTATTGCAGTATTAGAGGTCCAGAGTAAATTATGTATCATGTGGGACAAATAATAATTAGCACAGACATTTCTGAGATCAAACAGAATTTCTTCACCTCAGAGCATGCTCTGCTCCCTTGCATTAGTGAAGTTATTGGTGCAGGGAACACGGGGCAGTACTAGTAGAGACTGAAAATAGAAAATGAGAAGTTACATTGGCAGTGCATTTAAACACTGAGAATTCTGTGGAGCACTCTCTAACTCCCAGTCAGTATGACACTAGAAGTGCTCTCTGTAGCTCTGTTTTTGGATTCCCCGTCCCCCAGCACCTAGGTAGCCCAGAATTCACATTCTTCTGAAGTTTTATTGAAGTGCAGCCCTGCCAAGGGGCAGCACGGATCCAAGTATGTGGAAAAGGGCTGCTCCCGTGCTGCAGTTCCCTGAAATGGCAGCACAGTGATTTCCAGCCCTGCTCTGCGTGCAGCCTGCTGCAAGCATACGTGGCTGCAATTTCTGTTAATGCTGCCAAGGACAGGCTTTGCTTCAGTCCTTCAAACACCTTTTTGGCTCGTGAAAACAGCTTTATAGAAAAACCCCAGAGCTAGGGCTGACTCCTGGATCCCAGGGTGGGTGCTGAGAGCCTGAGCAGAGCTCCATGACCCTGGACACAGGAGAAATGCATGGAGGATCCTCGGGGAAAGGAAGGCTCTGATGTGAAAAAGATTGAGATTTAGGAACACCAAGCAGTATTTCTGTGTTTTGGGCACTGTACTGCAGCCTTTCACTCCAGCCCTAGTGAAAATCAAGCTTTGGGAAGCATTTGTCACATTGTTGGGGTTTTTTCTTTGATGTTTCTGAGTGTATATGCCGTGCTGAAGAGCCCACATTCTATTTAAGTCTAGGAGCTTCCCTGCCTTTCCTTCACCACTAATTATTAATGACAGACTGTGGGCAGTATTTGTCAGTTATGTAGTTATTAACAGCTAAAACTTAATTTATAATGTTTTATTTTCACTGTGGGCTCAAACTCCACTCAGCCTTTGGAAAGCTCCAAAAACTGCAGCTGTCACTTGAGCTGGATTCTGCCACTACCAACGCCTTCACGCCTCTCTAATATTTAGGCCAGATCTGTGTTTTGTGCATTTGTAACATTTCTGCTGGAAATAACACACAGGTAGGTGCAAACCCAGCCCACAGAGCACTCCAACCCACATCTCAGTGCTCTCAGAGCATGTGGGAACTCTGTTCCTGCAGGCTCTGAGCAGTGACCGTATGGAGGGTGTCCTGGTGTGCCCTGCAGGGAGGAGCAGCAGGGACACTCTGCATTACAGCCTGGTGCCTCCTGCTCCCCGACATCTGTCAGGCTGGCTGCTGGGCAAAAATCCCCGAATCCTATAAGCTGAGCTAATTCCTGCGTTTCTCTAGCACTTTTCTCACTGCTGTCCTGTCGCCCTCGCTCCTGGGCAGAGGCAGGACTGATGATTCTGTGTGCCAGCACTGACACGCTGCTCTTGGAAAGCAAAAGGTACAATTTCCATTTGTGGGGCATTACTAATCACAGGAGTAGCTGAGGAAAAATTTGAAGCTTCACATGGGAAGTAAAGGATGGGATAGAGCTTTAGCAGAAGTCAGGGTCATCTCCCCATGCCCTCCTGCCAATCACCTGTATCTCACTTGAAAAGCCCAAAGTTTTTGTGCCATTTCTTTCTGAGGCTAATCCAATTGATGCTCTCCAGTCGTGCTCCGTGTGGGGTCAGCTGTGAGGATGACAGCTCTCTTTAGTGCTAAGCCAAGATCAGCAAGTAGATTTTGTTTTTCTAATGAATTTTAAATAGAAGAGGCGATGATAAAAGGCCAGTGCTCAGCAAAGGGTTAGGATCACTGGATAACAGATACAAACAATCCAGTTTAATAGATGTTTAAACAATTCAGAACAAGCCAGGCTGTCAGAGAGAGCAGCACAGGTTCCCCAAAGGGCTGCCAGTGAATACCTCAGTGAACATTCTGTCTGCAGGCTCACCTGCCCTTTCTGACAGGCACTTCTCCCTATCCCCTGGCACCTTCCAGTAACAAATGAATGCCACAAGGCCTGACTGGTGTGAGTGCTGCCCACCTGGCCTGGTGCAGCCTCCCAGGTTTGGCTGCTCAGCCCAGCCCTGTGTGGTGGTTCTGCTCACCCAGAGGTGCCCCAGGAGCTGCAGGGGGACCTGCCAGTCCTGGGCTTCTCCAGAACTCAGTGAAGAACCTGACTGCAAACTGCAGGGAAAGTCTGAGTTCTTGTCCTCTGGATGAGCACAGGATGGAGCAAAAGGGTGTGATGAGAATGATTTGTCATTACTTGGCTGGACACATTAATGAGAAAGGCAGTAGGTTATAAACCCCACTGCAGAGATTCTGGTTCATGTGTGCTTTAAAACAGACTTTCTGTGACCTTGCACAAGTAACGTAACTTAAAGATTTGTCTTGCAGTTAATGCCGCTGTGCTGACAGGCTTAGCAAATAAAAACAAGCTGAAGTAAACACCAAAATACTTTTAAAATTATCTTGGTCCTTCTGCCTTTGCCTCCCTGCCCTGTCTACAGACTGGGAGCATTTTTCAAACTCACAGACCTGATGACAGCCATCTGCACACTCATAAAGGGCAGCACACAGACAGGTAAGCGAGGGAACCGCAGCTGGCTGAGCACACAAACCAGGGTCCCCTGTCACCCACGAGCGAAGTCACTGCTGCTGGTAGGGCTGTCCCAGGGGCAGGAGGCTGTCGGGGGCAGTGGCCAGCACCCCGTGCAGGGCCAGGGCACACGGGATGAATGCAGTCAATGTGGTGGAAGTGCCTGGGGACGTGGGGGAGCTGGCAGCACCCGGCTGTGGTCAGCAGGGACCGCGGCGAGCGCCCATCCTCTGAAACGCTGTTTGTGAGCGAGGCAGGAGGAGAACAGAGCCCTTGTGCACGGCGGTCGGTGCCTGTAAAGGTGCCCCAGCTGGGAGAGGCTGTCCTGCGCTCACAGGGAGCACGTGGCGCGGCATGCGCGAAGCCCGCACGGGCAGGGACACTGCAGCCCTCCAGAGAGGGGCTGGGGCAGACAGCCGGTCACAGCGAACGAGGGGCACCAGGGCGGAGATGCTCGGCCAAGGGTACCGTTTGTGGAGCCCCCGAGCCGGGCCAGCCCCGTTATCCCGGTGCTGCTGCCGCGGGCGCGGGGCCCGTGCGGTGCTGCCGGGCCGGTGCCGGCTCCTCCCCGGGGGCGGCCCCGGCGCAGGTGGCTGCGAGGAGCAGGAAGCTGCCCCGCTGCCGCCCGTGCCGTGCCGTGGTGTGCTGTGCTGTGCTGTGCTGTGCCGGGCCGAGCCGTGCCGCCCGGGGCTCGCCGCCCGCACCCGCCGTCGGGGCAGCGCGCCCGCCGCAGCCTCCCCAGCCAGGGCATTTATTTCTTGGCGTTTCCTCGCGTTGTTCTCTCCGTTTCCCGCTGTGACCGCCCGGCTCTCGCTGCCGGAGGCTCCGCCGGGTCGCGGCTCTCCGCCGGGTCGGGGCAGCCCAGCTCCCGGGCCGCCATGAGCGCCGCGGGCCCCGGGCCCGGGCCCGGCCCCGACCCCGGCCCGCAGGAGGGGGGCCCGGGGCCCGGCCCCGGCCCGGCCCGGCCGGACAGCCCGCAGGAGGAGCTCGACTTCTCCATCCTCTTCGACTACGACTACGACTACAAGCCGATCGAAGGTTGGTGAGGGGCCGCCCGGGCGCGGCGGAGCCCCCGGCAGCTCCTCGGGGCCGGCCCGGCAGGCGGGGCTGGGCCGCGGCCGTCGGTGCTGCTGGGCCGGCAGGTGCCTGCCCGGGGCCGCTGCACCGAGCGGCTCGGTGTGAGCCGGGCTGCAGTGTCGGGCCGGCCGGGCACATCGCCGCTGTCCCCATGCCGTGCAGCCGGCAGGGCAGCGGAGGCGCTCGGCACAGCCCGGCCGGGCTCTCGCTGTCCCCGCACCGTGCCCAAGCAGCTCCCGGGCAGCCGGAGCGCTGGGGCGTGCAGCCCTCGGAGCCGCTGTCGGCCCTGTGCTGCCCTCGGAGCCGCTGTCGGCCCTGTGCTGCCCTCGGAGCCGCTGTCGGCCCTGTGCTGCCCTCGGAGCCGCTGTCGGCCCTGTGCTGCCCTCGGAGCCGCTGTCGGCCCTGTGCTGCCCTCGGAGCCGCTGTCGGCCCTGTGCTGCCCTCGGAGCCGCTGTCGGCCCTGTGCTGCCCTCGGAGCCGCTGTCGGCCCTGTGCTGCCCTCGGAGCCGCTGTCGGCCCTGTGCTGCCCTCGGAGCCGCTGCCGGCTCTGTGCTGCTCTCGGAGCCGCTGTCGGCTCTGTGCTGCCTTCGGAGCCGCTGCCGGCCCTGAGCAGCCCTCGGAGCTGCTGTCGGCTCTGTGCTGCCCTCGGAGCCGCAGCCCGCTCTGTGCTGCCCTCGGAGCTGCTGCCCGCTCTGTGCTGCCCTCGGAGCCGCAGCCCGCTCTGTGCTGCCCTCGAAGCTGCTGCCAGCCTTGAGCCCGACCCGCCCGCAGCCATGGCTCCAGCTTAGGGGCAAACAGCACCAGCTTAAGTTAGAATTGAGAAAAAAAAAAAAAAAAAGGAAAGCTTTGCAGGCTGTTCTGCTTTTCTGGGCTTTTGCTGTGATACTTAAAGAGCAGCGCAGCGGCAAGTGTTCCCTGACTTTCTAAATTTTAGTTCGGTCTGTTGATGGTACTAAACAGGGATGCTTCCCATAAAGTATAGATTTGTCTAAACAAGACAAAGCTGAGAGGACCCAGAGGAATGATTTGTTGGGATGTTGTCTCTAAGATACATTGGTTTGGATTCTGCTCAGTGGAGAGCTGATGTTTCCCCGGGGCATCTCAGAGATGTTGTGTTCCTCTGAAGGAGGAGACCTTTGAGGCCTGAGTTGTGGTGTCATCAGTGAAATGGAGACTTGTTGCTGAGTTTTATTCTCTCTGTCCTTGTTTAAGTGTACAAATGTGCACCAGCATCGAAGCTTACTGGGGATGGTCCATGCCATCAGGTGGACAAAGCTGAATTTTCTTCCAAGGTTTCATGTAGATCAAAATAAGCTACAATAAATCCACGATGGGGAGGGGTTAATGGTTTTAATGAAAATACACTGAATGTCAGTGAAAGCTTCAGATGCTGGTGTGTTCACATCTTTACAGTACACAGTGCTGCTGTGAAGCCTTTAGTGGGAAGTTCTACAGAATATAATCATACGTAGGTGGGGGTAGAAAGTTTAATCTTCAAACCACATAAATGCAGAGCAGTGTGTGCTTGTTGTAGAAGTAACTTCCTTCTTGAGCCTGCTTTCTTCACTTTTGAATGACTGGAAACCATAATTAGTAGTAATTTTGTTCCAAAGATGGAAATCATTAGCATTAAAACAAAAAAAAAAGATCCCAACCATATATATGAGCATTGTAATCTGGAGAACATTCTCCCTGGCTTTGAAAAGGCAGCAGCTCCAGTCTGTAAGCAATCCAGGATACATCCGCAAGCTTTAATGTACAAAAGATTAAAGCGTGTTTACACGAGAGCAGAAAATGGTCAATTTCTGAGCAAGGGCTTTGTCCACATGCTGCTGGTAACTGATGCTCATTGTTCATGTGCAGTCCTGGCCTCATCTGAACTGCACTTGGGCAAACAGTCCTGTGTAGAGCAGGATTCAAAGTGGAACCAAAACCAAAGGAGTGGGTCCCAGCTCTTCAGTCTGGTTCCTGCATTTGGTTCCTGCCTCCCAGCCTGGGCTGCTCCACGCACCGCTCATGACACATCCTGAAATAACACATCTATAAGCATGCTAAAAGGGATTTTTGAAACTTAAAAAATGCAGGAAAATGTAAATTTGTGGCTCTAGGAATGGATTGGGGTGAACATTTATTCCTGATAAACAATTTTTTGAAAGGTTGGAATTTGGCAGTATCCATCCAAAGCTGTGTTTTAAAAGTAGGACCTATATCACAACTTGTTGTCATGGGGATGCCAGAATATCCTTCCTGAAAGTGTCTGGCATTCAGTAGTGCTTGTGTGTGCCATGGACTGATATAAAAGCAACAGGGAAATGAAGGGTCAACAAAAACCCTGCAGTCAATATTGTTAATATTAGATGTTCCTCTTGAAGCCAGCCATTTCCAAAAGCAGCAGTGCTGTTGAGAGTGCTTTTTACCTTTACTTGCCAGACTTTAATTAGCAATATTCTCAGGATTTGCAAACAAGAAACATCTGCTGAACTCAGGGGCCTGTCCAGGTGAACAGGATCTGGGAGTGTGGGCAAGGCATGCGCTGCTTTCAAGGGGAAGCTGTGATTTCATTTGGCCATTGAGGATGTTTTATGTGTCCTTTGAGCACAAAAGTGTGGGATGCATTCCCTGCAGAGTTCTTGTGCAGGTGTTGGTAGTGGTATCAGCGATAGCCCCAATTTTAGCTCGTTTCAGACATGCCAGGTGAGTTAATGAGCGTTTCCAAATGAGCTCCTGCAAACAGGGCTCCCAGAGGAGCGAGTTCTGATGGCTGCTGGGTGTGCTCTTCCCTCACACCTGTTGCTGGCTGCTGAGAGACAAAATGCTGAGCTGCAGACAGTGCTGTGCTCCAGCAGCTCCCTCGGGTTTGCTGGGGGATGATCTGCTGAGAGGTAAAGCTGCCACTTCATTTTTAATGCTTGAGCTCAGCCCTTCTGGGAGCTGATGCTCTGAGGGGTGTTCTGCAAATCCAGACAAAACCTGTGTTTAAATAAGATTCCAGATGAAACCCTGCCCTGACAGCAGGTAAGCATGCAGATGGGAAGGAGTGTTTTCTGGAGGCTCAGGCCTTGCTGTAGCTGATTACACTCTGAGTCTGCATCTGGTGATATGGATCTACAAGGCCTGTGTGTGTAGTGTAGGGAGGGGAAGCAGGGAGCACCCATAAATATTAATATTCCTCCAAATGCTTGTTTGTATGTAGACAGACTCCCAGGGACATTGCCACATCTTGTAGGTGTCAAGCCCTGAATAATTTGCCTTGTTCCTTTTTTTCTTCCCCCAGATGCAAAGCTATTAAAAGGAAAAAAAAATTGAAAGTGCATGCAGTTGGGTCCTGGGGCTGGCTCAGGAACACAGGAGGCAGTGTTCAGCGCTGCCATAAGGAAACAAATATGCACATCTACCAGAGAATTCCAGATTTCACTCAGGAAACCAGCTCTCACTTGGAGCTTCCAAGCAGTTAGTGTAAATAACAGACAGCTCAGCTTTTGAAAAATGCAAAGAAGCTCTGGACTGGCCATTCAAATGACAATAAGCAAGTTAATTAAAAAAAGCAAATGGACTCTTTTCCTTATGCAAATAAGGGACTCCAGTTCAATCCCAGGAGCTGCAGCCAGCGGATGTGAGGTCAGAGCCCAGCTCGTGCCCCTGGCCTGCACAGGGCTATCTTTAGCTTTTCCTAGAGCATGGTTTGGATAAGCCCGGCGTGGAATGCAGCTGCTGGGTGGGCCTTTATTCCCTCATTTCATGCTAATTGTCACATTTGGCTGAGTGGTGGCTTTGAAGGCGCTGCCTTGTTTCAGACCAGCGCAGGGTGGCCGTCCCCAAGGCGTGTGTGCTCACCCTGCTGTGACCCTGGCCTTGGGCAGCCTCGGGAGCCTTTCCCTTTCCACCATTTAGAGATGTGCGAAAGGCAGTTTGGTAAATCAAGGGTCGTGTCCTTTGGAACTGAAATCCCTTGATCTCTTTCGCCTGTGGTTCAGCTCTCCCTGGGTTCCTGAGGGCACTCCTGAGGCTCTTCCCCTGGGGAGGCTGCCTGGCTTCCCCAGGGCTGGTGGGGCTGTGTCTGCACCCTTTCTGGGTCTGGCCAGGGGAGCTCTTTGGTGGTTATTTGCAGTACAGGAGCATCCAGGGCCCTGCTGTGGTGAGAGATACAGTCATGGGTGTAAGATCTGTGGGAAAAAGGGGCAGTGAGAGCTGGCAGCTTGTGGGCAGCTTGGGTGGGATCGCAGAGGGCTTGGGCATCACACTGCTCTAGGAAGAGGAGTGAGTGACACAGGGAAGGATGTTTGCTGACAGCAGAGCTGACTGAGAGCACGAGGAGGTGCCAGCGCTGCCTGGGTGTGAGACTCGCTTTCCTTTACCCCCCTGTGAAAGCAGAAGGATCCTTTGGTACTGAATCAGAAGGTGAATCAGCAGTGAAACCTCGGGCTGGGAAGTGCTTGAGTGCAGGGAGGGGGGAAGTGCTGGAGCTGCCTGTGCTGAGGGCTGTCTGTGAAATACCCATCAGAGCAGCAGTGGAGAGAACAGTGCTTTGCTGGAGTATCGCAGTCTGTGTTCTGGGGTGCTATATGCAGAAATGGATGAACTCTGGATGCTGGCACAGCCTTGGGAGCAAAGCTTATCTCTGAGTTGCTTCATTCCTTGGAAAACACCTTTGCTGGGCTGATCCATGCCGTACCTGTTCTCTGTGAGGGCTCTCCCTCCCTGGGAGCCCAGCTGGAGGGTGGCAGGGCTGTTCCTGCCATCCCAGTGTGGCAGAGGGCCAGCACTGTGAGGTTTGCTGCCCTGAGCTCCTGTCCAAGCTCACCTTGGCAGGTCAGGGAGAAGCTTGAGTGGTGCTGGGGCCATCTGCCTGGAGCCACTGCTGTGTCCTGGGCTCTGTGTCCCCATGGCAGCTGCAAGGGCAGGGAGAAAGCAGCCGAGCTGCTGGCCAGCATCCTGTGCCCTCACAAAGGCAGGGCTGGACGCTGCTCACAGAAGCAGCTGCTGGTGATGCTCCTCTCCCGGGGCTGCTGGCTCTGCCCTGCCCTTTCCTCGAGCATATTCCTGACCTCAGCCGAGCTGGCCGGAGCGGAGCAGCCAGTCCCCTGCTGCTGAAGCAACAGGCAGCATTCCTGCTGATTTCCATGGAAGGGCGTTTATTTGTGGGAGCAGCCGTCGCTGTTTGAGCGCGGTGCCCGCATCCTTGCGCGGTGAGGTCAGAGCCGCTGCAGCATCCCCGGCGTTGCCGTGGGGACAGAGCCGTGGGCAGAGCAGCGGGACAGTGCCGGCATTGTGCAGCTCCCGCAGCCCCAGCCCAGCCCGTGAGTCAGGCCCGGCCTCTCCCGGCACGGCACGGCACGGCCCGGGCAGGGTGTGTGCCCCGCCGTGCCCACGGGCAGCACTGACAGCTTGCCGTGCGGGCAGAGTCAATAAACATCGCTGCTGCTGGAGCTGGGGGTGTTTGCTGGGCTGTGTCCCGCTGCCAGGGCAGGCTGCGGCTTGCTCTGTGTGTGTGTGTGTGTGTGTGAGCGCTGTTATTCACACCTGCAACGTGGGGCAGTGCCAGGCTGAAAGTGCTCTTTGAAACGCGCTGTTTCAGGGGTAAGCCGGGAAAATGTGGGCTGTCTGAAGCCCGGGTTTTGATGGGCTGTCACTGTGAGTAAGGGGTGCGTTCTTTATTCAGCAAACTTTTAAAATTACACATGCACATACAATACATTTGCGTTTCCCATACCCAACATGAGCCTCCCCCAGCTGACTTTGCTGCTGGCTGTGTTGAGTTTTGGTTCTGTACCTGTTGTACCTGGCACAGCTAATTCAGTTTAAGGTGTGGGGAGCAGCTTTAGCTGTGGGTGTGCTGCACAGGGAGCTGACAGGCTCACCTGTTCCTTGAGGTGAAGCTGCTCAGCCTGGAGAGGTTTCTGCTCCTGCTGGTGCACAAACCCTGCATCGAGCCTGGCATCCAGCCTGGCCCTGCCTGGGGCTGGTTTTGCCCCCTGGCATCAGCTGGAAAGGGGCTGGCTGTCCCCAGAGCATGCTTTGAGGCCGTGGGGGTGTGTTTCTCTGCTCAGCGTGCAGACATGATGAGTTCTGTTCAAAGGGAATCTCAGCAGCGATCTCGAGGCTCGATGTGTCAGACCTGAGTGATGGGGATGACACACTGCTCCTGAGTGCCAAAGCTCTGAAATCAACGGCGCTAAAAATACGTTTGGCTCGCAATTCAGTGACTCGTTGCTGTTTTCCTATCCCCAAACCAGCTGTGTGCTGGGATTAAAAGCCAGAGGGAACCTTAAGAAATGTGCAAGCTGGGCTGTCGTGTGCAGCTCCCCTCCTGTCCCAGCCATTCTGTGTGTTGGTTTGTTTGCTCGGCTCTTGGGGTTTCCCACTGATCACAAAGGCTCAGCAGTTCCTAAAAATGAACAGAAGCCCGCTGAAAATAAGTCAAAATCTCTCTGCATGTAGAAATTTCACTGGGAACTTCTGCTGCTTTTGCAGAAAGCACAGTCAGCTCCTGCCTGGCTTTCTGTGTGGTATTTTCTCATGGGAATTGCTGTCTAATGTCATGTAGGAGTTAGACAAAATGCTGGAGCAGTAATTTAAATATTTAAATGAAACCCTCTGCCTGTGACATGCACTGATCTGTGCCCAGAGTGAGCAGATAGGGTGAATTAATCCCAAATTGTGGAGCTGTTTCTGGTATTTCCTGCTGGAAACACTGAAATCTTTAAAAACATATACAAATCCTGGTAATGTTTTGCATGTTTTTGTGTCATGACAAATATTCTTCTGCTCCAGGGGCTGATGTCCATGGGAATGCCTGCCATGGCTCTGCTCTCTGGGATGCCACTGCCAGTGCACATCCTCAGGTGCTGGGACCGGGCTGGAGCTGGGCTCTGCAGTGCTGGTGGGAATTCTGTGTTCCCTGGAAGCATCCCTGTGCTCTGCAGCCTGGGCAGAGTTTGCAAAATGGGAATCTCTGAAAATTGAGGGGTTTGGGTACCAGCAGAGAGGGAGCTCTACTGAACACTTGTTATTGTGTATTTTATAACCCCTGTCTGAAAATGTTCCCTGGGCTGAAATTGGAATGGGATTGCCCTTAACCACAGGGCTGGATTCTTCCTCCCTGTCTCTTCTCTAACAAATATTTGTGAATGTGTTTTCTGACTCACATGAAACCTGTCACCAAACTTGCTGTCATGTTGCAGAGCCAAACAAATCATCACACAGATCTGACTTTTCAGTGTAAGAGTTTGAGCTCAGCTTGGGTTCGTGAAGCCTTTCCTGGCTGGGTTTGGCTGTGTAAGGAAGGTGTTTCTCCCTTCTGCAAAAGCTGTTCCTCAACATTTGGTTTTATGTAGACCTGTTTGGAAATGATTTTGTGATGTGCTGGTTTCAGTCCAGCTCCTGGTTGGCAAAATGTGACCAAAGTCACAGCACCCGGGGTGTCCTTGGCAGGAGGCTGTGGACAGAGGGGCTGACACGCTGCTCACCTGCCTAGGGGATCCCTCAGGTGAGGCTCAGGCAGCAGGAGCCTGGCTGGAGGTGTTTGCAGTGCTTCTGTCCATGCTGCACCTGCCCTGAGCGCTTGAGCTTCCCTGGCTCTTAATCCAGTACTTCTCACAGGCATTAACTGCAGTGAAAAAGAATGAAATAATAAGCTAATATCAGATCACAACCAGTTTATAAGTATGCATTTTTTTAATCCATGATTGCTCAGCTTCTGTAACAATATTTACAGTCTGAAAGAGACCCTTCTTTTTCCAGAAGAACCGACTCCACATAAAACCAACAGCCCACCCTCTGGAGTTACATACGCTCATGATGTCTTGGACTGTGGCCTCAAGCCATGCCCCCTGCCTTTTCCTAGCCTTGCTGCAGATCCCATGGGCAGATATGGACAGCCAGATAGCATAGGGCCAACACCTACAAACCCTGCCAACGCTGCAGGGGCCTCTGCTCCGAGCCCTAGGATTGAAATAACTCCATATCATGAACTGATCCATTCGGGGGGGCCCTTCCGCAGCAGAGACACAGATGTTCTGTTGGCAGAACATCAGCCAAACTCAGCCACCACTAGCCCCAGGGTTACCCTGCCTGTCCCTGGCTTTGAGGGCTACAGAGAACCACTGTGTCTGAGCCCAGCTAGTAGCGGCTCCTCTGCAAGTTTCATTTCAGAGACAAATGTATCTCCTTGCACGTCTCCATGTGTTTCACCAAATAATGGTCCTAGTGATGACCTTTGTCCGCAGTTTCAAAACATCCATACTCATTATTCTCCTAGAACCTCTCCAATAATGTCACCACGAACAAGCACCACGGAGGAAGCCTGCTTGGGACGCCACTCACCATCTCCCTGTCCCAACTCAAGGTCCTCGTCGCCAGGTGCAAAGCGGAGGTTCTCTTGCACGGGGCTCTACAGCGCCCAGCTGCCCTGCTCCTCGCCCCGGCAGTCGCGGAGCCCCTCTCCACAGCCCTCTCCTCGCCTGCCCCCGAGAGAGGACACCTCTGCAGCCACTTACACGCAGCTGGCCAGCGCTGCCCTTGCCATGGATGCTATGAGCAGCCTTCCCACGGATCCCTCCTGCGGCGTCCCCACCAAGATCTGGAAAACCAGCCCCGATCCTTCGCCCGTGGCTTCCCACAAAAACAGCATTCCGTGTCACGTCTTTCAGACTGTCGACTTCCACGGGCCTTGTGAGCAGGAGGACAGGAGAAACTCGGCCCCAGAATCCATTCTCTTGGTTCCTCCATCCTGGACGAAGCAGCTGGTGCCTGCCATACCAATCTGCAGGTATGTAATGCTTCCTGTGGGTGTCTTTTCCATGTTTTTTCTTGGTTTGGTGTCCTCTGTCATGGCTGATGATCCCTAGGGAGGGTTTTCTTGGGCAGATCCTGCTGCAGGCCAGAGCTGAGTGCCCAGAGACAGCACTGGTTAATAGGAGCCTGGTCCCTTAGGATTCTGAGAGGAAAAAGTCAGGGCTCTGAAGAAACATCACCAAAGAGGTTCATTGATAGCACAGTACACTATAAATTTCCAAATGATTTGTGTAAATAGATTGCAGACAGCCTTTGACAAAGGCTGAGCACTCTGGTGCCATCCTGCTGCTCTTAAAATTTGTAAAGTCACTTCTTAATGGAAATTTGTGATAAAAATGCTTTAAATAATGCCTGATTCTAAACAGAGCTCACTGCTCCAGGTCAGACTGAGCATTCGGTCAGCTCTGGTGACTTAGCATTGGTTGTCACTTTGTCAGTTGTCCCTTAGCCCAAATCTCAGCCCTCCATTGTCTGGCTCTGTGGCATCTGCCAAGACCGAGGGTGCCAAGTGTGTGACTCTGCTCCCAGTCCCTGCTGGCACCCTGTCAGTGCCATCCTCCTGGCTCTGAGGTTGGCCCAGGGTGTTCCTGACCTGCTGAACATAAACTGTGAGTGCGAGAGCACAGGCTGTGACTTCCTTGGCTTGTCAGACCGGTCCTGGCAGCAGCCTGTGCTCACAGAGTGAGAGTGGCTTAAAATCCAGTGCAGGCTTTAGTTGTACCTTGCAGTGTATTCATTTCATGTCATAAACCCTTATGTATTTTCATAACAGGAAAACTAGTACCAGGTAAGAATGTTTAGCATTTTATTGATGTGCATTTTCATATTTATGGAAATCTTACAACTGTTAATTTACACAACAGGTAGGTAGTGGCAAATGGAGTTAATATTTCACAATATGTATGCTGTGATCCAAATTAGAGACACACAGCAAAAGTTAGATAAAAGAGGGGGATCTTTTAATAAACAAAAGCTAGGTAAAAGAGGGGGGTCTTTGAAAAAAGAAGAGCTAGGTAAAAGAGGGGCTCTTTGAAAAAATGTAACTGCTACAGA
Source organism: Ammospiza caudacuta (assembly GCF_027887145.1). Lineage (NCBI taxonomy): Eukaryota > Metazoa > Chordata > Aves > Passeriformes > Passerellidae > Ammospiza > Ammospiza caudacuta. The sequence continues at coordinate 18,592,107 of NC_080607.1, forward strand.
TATTTCTGTTTAAAGAACAGAAATATCTTACTCTCCCAGCAAGGAGATGGGCCCACAGAAGTTGCCTTCTCAGCAGAGCTTGCAGTCAGGTGTGAGCAGTCCAGCAGAAGCTCATGGGAGTTCAAGCAGACTCCTGAACGTTTCAGGTGGGGCGCTGGGAGGAAGGGGGGACCGGGCTTTGGGAAATGAGGTTCTCAGGAGTCTCCCTGTTGGTGTGTGACTCTCTCTGTGTCCCAGCGTGCCCGTGCAGTCCCTGCCTCCCCTGGAGTGGCCCCTGTGCAGCCAGTCTGGCCCCTATGAGCTGCGCATCGAGGTGCAGCCCAAGCCCCACCACCGCGCGCACTACGAGACCGAGGGCAGCCGCGGCGCCGTCAAGGCTCCCACCGGGGGCCACCCCGTGGTCCAGGTAAGGTCTGGGGGTCTCCTTCAGGAAAAGGGGGGGCAAGATCATCTCTGAGATGCTCGCTGGGGGCTGGGCCTAAAAGAGGAGCGCCCTGTGAGCTTTTGGATGTGCTTAAAGGGTGTGAGCTGAGCCGCGGTGAAGTCCAGGACTTTGGGAAGGTTGGTTTGGATTGGCTTCTGAAAGCTCAGAAATGTGGGCAATGTATTTGCTGCTTTTTCTGGGCTGTATAAACCTCGTGTGATCCCCTGGCATGACTGTCATGAGGTGCCTGGGAAGTCACTGCTGAAGCAAGTGAGCAAAATTCAGGCTGCCATGGTGGAGAGAATGAATTCGTCCCCTTGCTGACCTGAGAGCTGAATGAGCTGAACCCTTCTTCTGTTTGGAGTGTGAACAGCTTTTCCTTCACCTTTCAAAGAGTGGTATAAAATACTGGCTGAGTAGCTGCAGCGTGGCCAAGTGGGGGCACATCAGTCATTTCCCTCATTTCCCCTGTTTTCAGCCCATGTTTCCTGAAGGAAAGCCAAAGCCAGGCTGGGGTCGGGGCTGTGCTGTGTCACTGGGAGAGTGCTGGAATGATGTGTGGAAGCTGAGCAGGTCAGCCACAGCTTCAGCCCTCACTAAACAAAGTTGGCTGTACCCCACAGATGTTCCTGACACACTCAGGGCTTGCAGGAACCAGGAAAACATTAACATTTATGTGTAATTTCAAGCATGTGATCAATACCACTAATTTCACTGGGTTGATTTGTGCTTAACTTCAAGCATATGTTCAGTATTCCCCTGCAGGCTCACCCCCTTTTAAAATCAAGCCATAAATTGTTAAATCAATGAATTTGTTTGCTTTGATGGAGCTGGACTTACATGTATGGCCTGGGTATTTGAGTAGAGGGTGCAGGGTAATAATAAACAGCAGTCCCATTTGCCATACCTCAGAAATGCAGGATTTTGGTTTGGGTCTGACAAGCTCACAGCCTCCTGTGGTGCGTTTGAAGCTGCCTAGAAGCAGGAATGATAGCAATCAGCACTTGCTCCTTTCTCAGTTTGGCTGCAACTACAGTATCACTTACCCTCCCCAGGTATTCCTATCAACAGGGTCCTTATTGCAGTGAAGGAGTTTTTGTGACATGGGCAAATAGAATTTGTTTCCTTCCTGCAATCAATATCAATCAAAGAGGCATTTAGATTTTCTGTTGAGGACAGGAACCAATATTGCTGGTTTTATCATAATTTGCCATCAAGCTTCAGGATCTAAAACTATAAATTCAAATGTCCACTTGAGTTCCCTGAGCAGATGTGCTTCTGCACAGCTGGGCCTGCATCTGGGGAAAATATGGACAGTTTCTTTCTGAAGGTTTCTTGTAAAGCTGGAAGTATTTGTTGAATTTGTGTTCACTTGAACATAACCCGCTTCATATGGATGCCAAGTAATGAGATAGTTGCACCTGTATGGTTTATGACATCTCAGACTGGGGGAGGCTAGTAAAATCCAAAGTTTTCATGTCAGAAGTTATTTGGCTTCAGGGGATCTTTTCTTTCCCCCCTCTCTTTCTTTCCTCTCTGTGAAGTTTAACTTTTGTCTTCTTGTTAGATGTAAACAGTATTTTTCTAAAATACAATCCCTTTTGAAACAAATCTGATTTTAAAAAAGCCTTCAATTAACCCTCCACATGACTAATTACCCAGCTGAACCTGCTGGCAGAAGGGATATTGGCTGGTTTTTGCAGCACGGTGCTGCCCGGCAATATTTATTTTTTGGAAAATGCATTTTGCATGCAGATTTCTTCTTTTGGGTGCTCTGAAGCTGCAGACCAGCAGATCTCATATCCTCCAAGCCTTATCTTGTGGTTTATCTTTCTGATGCTGCTTCCTCTTCTTCACGCGTCACGGCTCGAGTTTGCGCTCCAGGCTCTGCACTCCAGGCATGGCAGGAGAAGGGCTGGTGGTCAGAGCCTCAGGGCAGCTGGACACGGGGAGGGGACATTGGCTGTGCCAGGAGCAGGGGGAGAAGCCCTGCAGGCCATGGAATGCTCACATGTCTGATTTCAGGGCTGTGGAGAGTCCCATGGAGGAGCACAGGCTCCCAGCTCAGGTGTTTGAGTCGCTCCTGGGAGGAGTTTACAGCTCGTGTTAACTGTAGGGAAGCTCAGGTTTTAGGGGTGTGTGTATCCCCAGGGTGTTAAGGTGCTGAGAATAGCCAGGAGACGCTTTGTAGCCAGGACAAAGCTGAAGTTTCCCTGCTCCTTCCATCCTGCAGGTCCCCCTGGTCACTGAGACCACAGAGGAGGGGGAGGCACGTTTGGTTCCCAGCTCTTTTCACCAAAGCTGCTTATTGGTACCCAACTGCTCCAGTCAGGGCTGTGCAAGAGCCTGTCCATTGGGAAAGGCAGTGGCTGCTCCTGTGCAAAGAGCTGGGATAGAGGTGGCAGAGCAAGCACACCCTGGAGTGGAATGGCACAGCTTAAATTCCCACTGTTAACTTGGTATAACATCCAAATGCAGAGCAGGGCTGCCAAACCCCAGGGCTCAGGTGAGGGCAGGGGCAGGCACAAGGACCCCCAGCCCCTCCACCCCTGTGTGCCAGGCTCCCCTTGCTTCTCTCCAAGCAGGAAAGCTGTGCAGAGAGGGGCTCCTGTTCAGCACAGCCAGCCCAATGCTCCCCTGGGTTTAACTTTAAAAATTGTGGTGGCTTTCACTGCCTCTTTTTATTTTTCTTATTAAAAAGAAGCTGGAATGGCAGAGTTGTTAGTGGAGCTCACAGGAGCTGCTTTACAATAACAAACGTATGTTCTACTTTCCTTTTATATTTGAATTTTGCCGTCTGTGTTTTCTTGTGGTTTCGCAGTCAAAGGAGACATTGTTTCTTAGCCTGGGCTTCCCATGGGGCTCTGACTTTTAACTGTATGTGACTTCCAACATTCAGCTAATTCATTGGTGTGTTAGTGAAACCAGAGCCTTTGATGGAAACTCAAAACCAAATCACAGCTCATGGGGTGATTCGCACTCTCACACGTGGGGTGGGCTGGAGCTGAGCTGCTGAAACCCCGTCAGCCCTGTCAGCCGGGGGGGTTTGCTGCCAGGGCACATCCCAGAGCTGGGTTTGTCCTTTCCCCACCTTCCCCAGGCCCCTGTGCAGGGCAGGGCCAGGCCAGGCTGTGCTGGAGCTGCTGGTGCTGCACAGCATCTTTGTGCCACCTCTGGCCTGCTCTGGAGCTGGGCTTGGCTCCTGCAGGGGTTTGGTGTGACAGAGCACCTGCACCTTTCACACCTGATTTACTGCGGGGCTGCAGGGCTTGTTTGCGCTGTGGGATCCTTGCAGGGGCCTCTTGAGCTTTGAGCTCTGGGCCCTGGGTTTATTTACTGCTGCAGGGATTGATGTGCAGTGGCCAAACCAGAGATTTCAGCTGCATCTGGGAAATCCTCTTCAGAACCAGTATGCCATCAAATGTGAGAGTAGGTCAGCAGCCCCGTGCTGTGCTGCAAGCATGGCTGTAATTCTGAGTGGAGGTGAATGAAAAGCTCTCACTGAAACTTCTGAGCCTGATTGAGAATACATTGCTTTTGATGGAGAGGAGTTGAGGCAGAGGTGAGGGGAAGCAGCGTGTACCAGCTGGTTTGAGGGGGATGTGTAGGTTTTGTGGGTCACAAATACTCCTGGAAGAGGCAGAACCAAGATTTAGTTATTCTTTGCTGTAGGTTCTCACTGCAGGACTGTGCATGTGGAGTCAGTGTGCTGTAAAGCAAAGCTGGAATTTCAGATGTGGGCACTTCCAGCACAGAGCTCACCCCATCCAGAGCCTGCTGGAGTATCCTCAGGAGGATTCACACAGGGTGGGCAGTGTCCTGTAAACTCCCACCAGAGCTCTCTGCTCACGGGCTTCCCTGCCCAGCTGAGCCTCCAGCTCTCCCTTGCTCTCTCAAGACTGATGTCTGTGCAGTTGGAAGTGCCCTTGTCACCATGGCTGCTGCCAAGCTTTGTGCCACGCCGGGCTGGCACAGAGGGATGCTCCTGGGGAAGGATGAGCTGAGTGTGGCAGAGGAAGGTGAGGTTTTAGAAAAGCTCTGCTTTGCCACCCTCTGCTCTGCTCCAGCTGGGCTGGGGCTGTTCTGACAGCTGGCAAGGGTCCAGCCTTGCTAACTGGTGCCAGAGCCCCGTGCTGAGGGACTCCCCCAGTGTGATTCTGTCAAAATCATCAAATTTTCACCCTCTGGTTTCCTGGTGGCACAGTGAGTTCTGTCGTGCTGGGGAGGTTTAGCTCCTTTGTCATGAGTGTGCACGGAAGTGCTTTAATGGCACAGTTGGTTTTCTTAGCCAGCTGTGAAGATGAGAGCTCCAAACCCTCCTCCCTGTACACAGACAGATGCATTGTGCCTCTTCTTTTAAAGTGTCATCTGAGATAGCCAAAGCATCCTGAAAACAGGAGCAGCTCTTCACAGGGGCAGGGAAACTGGAGCCCAGAGAGGAAACAACTTGCTTACACTGTGGTGTGAGGTCAGTCAGGAGCAAACCCTCCTGACTGCTTTCTCCAGGGGCTGCTGTCTCTGTGTCCCAGACAGAGACATTAATTATTATTATATTATCCCCATCTGAAAGCAGAAGCCCCAGTAAGACACTGGGAGTCTGGTTGTCATTTACTGTAAGGAACAGCAGAGCAAGTGAGATTCAACCCTTGGAATTTTGACTAAACTGTCACCAAAATAAGAAACACTTAAAACTGAGTATAAAAAAATTATAATTTAGCAGAATCAGATGTTCAAAGGATTGTCTGCAGAGGGTTTTTTAGACAGCTTTGGTAGGGAGCAAAAGAAACTAAGGCAAAGATTTCCTTCTGGTTTGAGTTCTTTTGCAGTGTCCCAAGTACATTAAATTGAACAAAACCATGTGAGAGGATTGGGCTTTGTTGCTCAATGTCAGCTCTAAGTGAAGCAGGCAGAGGAGCTGCTACATGATACAGTGGCTGGACGAGGTCTTTGTTGAATTCCTGACAGTTATTGATATGCCACTCTCCCTGAGACAATGCAGTGACATTTTCCATCTCGCTACGAGTATTGTTGAGCAAAACCTCCCCAAGAAAATCCTTGTGGTCAGCGGGTATTAACGATGGGGATTAACGATCCAAATCCGAGGCTGGAGCTGTTTGCAGCAGGCAGGGGGGACAGCAGCGGGGCAGTTGGCCCGGAGCATCATCTCGGAGGGTCTCAAGGGCTCGGGGGCAGCCCTGGGGCCGGCTGGCGGTGCCGGAGGGAGCAGGGCAGGCAGGGGGGACCGGAGCATCATCTCGGAGGGTCTCAAGGGCTCGGGGGCAGCCCTGGGGCTGGTGCAGGGCCGGCTGGCGGTGCCGGAGGGAGCAGGGCAGGCAGCCGGGACACCGCAGCCCCGCTGGCCGGGCAGCCCCGCTCATCTCGGGCACGGCAGCAGGAAGGGAGCCCCGGAGGAAGCGATTTCTCACGGCTTTGTGCTCGCTGCTCGTTGAACGCTGCTCGCCCGGCTCTGGGATGAGTGTGAATCGCCGAGCTGGCCACACACATGCACATCCCCGGTGACTTCCAGGGGACTCAGCCGGGGATCCACGGTCACGGACCAAACCCGGCTTACCCTGAGCTCAGAGACCGGCGAGCCGAGTGCTTTCGAGCAGATAAAAGCCCCAACCCTAGAGAATCCATTCCCCACGTTTATACTTTGCTCCTGGCCACGGCTTGCCTTGTCTAGACAGGAAAGTGCTTTAAAGATGCAGCTTTGTCCATCCCAGGGAGAAAGACCGACAGGCAGAGCTCTGCTGGGGTGAAAGGGAAATACATGACTCCCTTGCACTCTCTAGAGCAGTGGGGCTCACGCAGCTCTTACTGGGGCACTTCAAGCGCACAGTACCAGCTGCAGATGCTGCTGCTTTCAGCGTGCAAAGCCAGCTCTGCACGGAGCATTTTGATGTGCAGCAGCTAAACCAGAAATCCCCGAGAAAATTGGGCTCTGCAGCCCAGCAGTGAAAAGGCAAAGCATGTAATGCTGCTGGGAACTGAGGTGCTGCAGCTGCTGAGCGGTGCCTGAAGTGCCAGTTTGGGGTGCTGGCAGGACAGGGTCAGCATTCCCTGGCAGCATCCCCTGCAGCAGGACAGGATGTGGTCACCATCCCCTGCAGCAGGGCACAAGGCACCACAGGTTTCTCGCTGAGCTTTGGCTGCTCACCCTCTGCAGGACCTGGGAAATCACTGCCCCTCTCTGGCCTGGCTTCTGGGTAAGAATAAAAAAAGTTATTTATTTTCTATGAATCTCTCTTCTTCCTGCTAATAATGTAATTCTATATAAATTGTAATAATATTTAAATTCAAGAAAGCATATCCTAGATTGAAAGATCTAAATTTCAAAATTGCACTGATTTCCCCCTGTATAGGTATGTTGTTGTATACAGGCGATCACCTACAGAATCTTTAAAGAATTTGCCTTGCTTTCTGGCTCTGCTGTCAATGTATCCTTTGATTTCAGCACAACTGAGCAGTGTTGCAGCCTTCCCCTGTGCAGAGCTCTGCTCTTTGTGCAGCCCAGCACTGACCCTGTGTTTCACATCCCCGCGGGCAGGGGCACTGCCAGTGCATGGGTGCAGGATTTGGGTCATCTCTGCACTGGGCAGGGAATGGTTTAGAAGGGAATTGACACCTCTGGGTTTGAGTTCTGTGTATTTGGAGCTGGGGTCTCAGTTTGTGATGAGACCTGAGTTTTGGAACAGGGCAGGAGGTGTGTTTCATGTGCCTGATGTGTGCTCCCGATGGCTGCAGTGCCAGGGCCATCACAGGGTGGTGTTGGGTGTGTGGCTGAACAAACTCAGCAGCAAGGGCGCATCTGCTCGTTTTTGCATACAGAATTGCACAGGTGCCATCTGCAAATGACACTCAAATCCTCCCCTTTCCCAAATTTGACTGGTATTGATCCATGGATGGAGTGCAGAATGAGTTTGATTTCTGCAGAGATGAGATGATGCTTTTAATCGTGCCACACATTTCCATTTTGTTTAGAAACCAAATCATAGCAGCAAACCTAACAAGAAAAGTCTCCTTGTTTTTGGAATGATGTTATTTGTTTATCTGCCAAAGTGCTTTGCATTTCCTCAGGTCACAGACCAGCCTATGTCTGGCTGTGTTAATATTGTAGGAGTTAGGCAAAAGCAAAGTTTAAGAAAAATCTTTCAACTGAAAGAAATAGGATCTTAAAGTCCCAAAATAGAGTATGGAAAGGTACACATCATGTCTGGCTTCTCTTTCCCCTTGTGGCAAATGTGACTCAAAGGAGTTGGGTTTTTTCCAACTCGATCTGTATACAGTTTGGGGGAGTTTTATTGTGAATAGGTCACCTTATAATACACAAAAATATTTCCTCCCAGAGTTCTGTATTCATAAATCTTTCTTGATCCTCACTCTCTTGAAACTGAAATCCAGATTTTGTTTTCTTCATGGAAAGAGAAGTGAGAAAGAGTGAAGGCACACCTTGGTGTGGGGCTGGTGCTCCCCTGACAGGGCTTGGAGGGAGCAGTTCTGATGAGCAGAACAACTCTGAAACACAGAGATTTTAGAGCAGCTTTGTTGTTGCTAAGGGAGGAAAAAATTAATTTCAAAGTTAGAATTTTAAAAAGTATTTTAAATCTTCACTTCTCAAAGTTTGTTTAAGGGTCAAATTTATTCCACCTTTGCTTCTCCAAAGAAAAGATCAGTGCTTTGGTTAAATATTAAAGCAACTGCCTGGTGTAGTGGAGGTGAGTGTTTATTGACAGTGACAGTCCTCAGCAGTTCAGTTTTAAGAAGAGATATATCTCTGCAGCATGGCTCTGATGGGTTCTGTCATTCTAGCTCACAGAATTTTCTCTACACAAAAGCAGCACAGATGTTCTGTCCCTGTTGAGTGGGGGAGAGTCGCTGTTCCCTGGTGCTGGTAAAGAGAGAGCTGCTGTGACATGACCCCAACTGTGCTAAATTGGTGGTGAAGATGAGTGTAAAACTCTGATTTTCAATTTCCTGGAGTGTTTCCCTGAGCTGTTCATGTCCGTTTTTTAATTCCTTAGTCATCCTGTTGTGTTCATAGCAAGTGAAAGGTAGATGGAAATGGTTATGGTAAATGATCACCTATACTAGCCCTGAAAATGCAGTCAATTAGCTCAAGGATAAACCCTTTTAAATGGGGACACTGGACTCTTTTATATATATTTTTTCTCTTTGTATTTGATTTTATAATGCTATTCTGATTTTACAATTACATCATCCCACAGCATTGCCATAATACCATAAATTACAAAAAAAGACCAAACTGATTTAAAATCTGGTTCTGTGGAGGATCAGGAGGCCTTTTACTGTGTGTTTTATGCCCCTGGGCCAGCAGATGATACAGACAGTGCCAGTGAACAGGGAATCAATTCCTCTCTTCTTTAAGTCTGTATGCATTCATACAACACACACCCACAGACATGCACATTATTGGACAACCATGAGCAGTTTTGTCTTGGGAGCTCATTCTGTACATGAGCAAACACAACTTAAAATGACTTTTAAAGGTGGCCAGTATGAAACCCTGTGTATGTAGCCAGTTCTGTTACAGCTGCTACTGACTGTGCTCACTGGGGGCAGATTCTCTTTTGTAATTTATTATCTGTTTTCCTCCCTTTCAGCCTCCCACCCATAACTCTGGGATTTTGTTCTGCCAGGGCAGAGGGGAGAGCAAAAGCTGCTTTGCTGTCACTGTAATAACCCCTCCTGTCCAAAGGATGCTCTCCTTGTTGTAGCTGGCTCCACCAAGAATTACTCTGTCAGGCATGACAATAAACACACTCAGTGCTCAAAAACTTCTCTTCCCTCACTGCTTGTGCAGACAGGATGGCTTTTGGTGATCCAAGGGCTTTGCTGAAGGCCAGGAAAGGCTGGATTTTGAAAGCCCTGTGCTTAGGGTGAGTTTCTGTGTGGCTCCCAGTGGATCTGGGCTGTGGATCAGCAGGGGCTGTTCCTCCATCAGTGCCTGTTCCCAGCAGATCTGTCATTTGGGCCTCTGTTTCTTTTCATCTCCCATTTGCTTTATCCATTTCTGAATGTGCCCGTGGCTGCTGCTGTATTTTTCACATTCCTGGCCATGCTGTGCCTCCAGTGCCAGCCCTGGTGCTCTGAGCCCGGCTCCCTGCTCCTGCCCTGGCTCCCAGAAGCAGCTGAGGGTTTGCACAGAGCCTCCTGCCCCATTCCCCTCCTGCCCATCTCCAGAACACTGCCAGTGAGGTGTGGGATGGTCTGGGCTGTGCCTGGGCTGGGCTCTGCAGTTTGCTCTACAAAACCAGGGCCTGGTGCCTTCAATGGAGCTGTCCATGCCAGGGCAGGCTGCTCACTCAGCCCTGCCTGGGGGTCTCTGGGGCACAGCCCCTGGCTTTGCTGCCTCCAGAATGTGTGCTGGGTGAGTGGTGGCTCTGCAGAGTGAGTGTCACTTACATCTGCCACACTGGAGGAAGGCTGCCAGCACTGCATTGATGCTGCATGTGGTCCCCTTCCAGGGGGGAATTAATCCTTCTGTGCAAGGATACCTCCTGCTGACTGGTGAAAAGAAAAAAAAAAAAGGAATAAAACCCTGGTTTGGCCATGAATACCATTAGCTTAATCTTCCTTTTCTCTGATCTTCCAGTACTATTTGCTTTGTATGGCTTCATCAAGGTTTTGTGTGTGGACAGAGTAATTGAAAACAAATTTAGCATGTCTCAGACCATAAAGTTCCCTTTCAGCTCGGTCCCTGGCTATGTGGTAGATAAATGTCTGGTTCTCATTTTTGGTTATGTGAGAAATTTAGAATGGTTTGATTTGTAATTTTGAACGTTAATAAGGAAGGAGAAATTTCCTGGTCTCTTGCTCTATGGAGGCATTCTGGTTTCCTTGCAGCAAATGGTGTTTATAAAAAAAAAACAACAAAGAAGACAGAATAATGTGTGTCCTTGAGGCCTAGAAACCCCAGGCTCTGAGGTCAACTAAGCCATCCTTGTGCTGTTCAGTCCCAGACCCAAAATGCCATCTCTACCTGTACAGGTGGTGTTTTAGTATAGTGCCAGAGGAATGGTTGAAGGTGAACCAGCACTGGGGGAAGGATGAGTTTTCAAGAGCAGTGAATCAGTGCAGATACCTACATTTATCTGCACATGTCTGCAAACCTCCTTGGTGTCCTGAAGGCCCAGTGTGTGACAGCAGTTTCCATGTCTTGCCAGCTGCACGGCTACATGGAGAACAAGCCCCTGGGGCTGCAGATCTTCATTGGCACGGCGGACGAGCGCATCCTGAAGCCCCACGCCTTCTACCAGGTGCATCGCATCACCGGCAAAACCGTCACCACCACCAGCTACGAGAAGATCATTGGCAACACCAAGGTGCTAGAGATCCCCCTGGAGCCCAAAAACAACATGAAAGCAACGTAAGTAGATTTCTTTTTGTTAGCAAGGTTGAGGCGCATGGAGTTGGCGCTGAAGTTCTTTCTCTTTGGAAAGGAGATTAAAAGAATAGTGATCACTTAAAAGAATAGTGATGCTCTGGAGGGACTCCCCTTTCCAGCACGTTGGGGTGGTTTGTGAGGGCAAGATCCTTTTACAAAACCAGCTACAAGCACCTGGGTTAAAGCTGTTGGGAGAGTTCCCATCCAGCAGGTGACCATGCAGGCACTTCTGTTCAGTGTTCCAGTTTCTGCAGTGACTGTGCTGTAATCACAGTTTGGGGTTGGAAGGGACCTTAAAGCCCATTGAGTGCCACCCCTGCCACTGTCCCAGCTGCTCCAAGCTCTGTCCAGCCTGGCCTGGACACTTCAGGGATGGGACATCCAGTGTCTCGCTAATTCATCATCTCACAGTCAGAATGGGTTTGCAGTGCACTCAGGAAAAGAAGACTCAAATCTCAGGTCCTTGTGCTGCAGGGACTCTGTGAGGAACAGGGCTGGGATGCATTTTACAACATTTAATGGAATACAAAGCATCTCTTCTGAACTCGGTCAAGTGCTCTGGCCATGAGAGCTCCTCTTGTAATAGGTTAACAGAAAAGCAAGTACAGGCACATCTTGTCTGTATTACTCCTTCCAGTTTTATGGAGGCAGAGGGATGAAGCGGGCACCAGTCTGAAAACTTCAGGCTTGAATGTGTGCCAGGCATAAGAGTGATTGCTCTGCAGAGAGAAGAGCTGTATCTCCATCCTTCAGAGGAGCCTGACAAAATTGGCAGAGCAGTTATGTTTTTAAGCCCCCCTACTTCATTGCAAAATCCACATTCTTTCTTCATATTTTTTTAGAAAATATACCTCATTCCTAACAAGGAACCCTGGAATAATAAACCCCTGCACATATGCAAGGGCAAGGAACAGTGTGGGTGTAGGAAGCAGCTTGGGGCTTATACCTCCCCAAATGTGATTTTAATTCATATCAAGAGAAGAGAAATTATGTGTTTTTAGAACTGATAACAAAATGGGCTGGCAGTGCCTGTTTAATAGCAGTGCTCACTGCCTGCTCTGAGAACTATTGCTGAGTTTGACAAACAATTGTCACATTTTCCTAACACAGGCGTGTTTGCAAGGTTACACTGGACTCTGGAGAAGCCAATCTGCTCTTACACCAAATTTAAGTTGCGGTGCTGATTTAAACAATCCTAATCCTTTCATTGCTGCTCAGCCCCATCCTGCTCCCTGCACCCTTCCTTTGTGAAGGGACACAGTGAATGGGAGAATGTTCCCAGGCAAGGCAAGAGCAGATATTCAATGTCCCCGGGCTTTGGAGGATGGCACAGTGACCTGGGCCAGGCTGCAGCAGTCAGGAGGAGACAGCAGTGTGGTCCCTGCTTTGGAGCTGAATTCCACGTGCCTGGCTGGTGCAGGCAGTGGGGATTCTGTAACCAGCTGCCTGAGCTGCTGTGATTGCCCACGGGTCTGAGCTGCCCTGCACAGGCGTGGGCAGGGAAGGGATGCTGGGCAGGCCCTGGCAGCTGGGCTGATGGAGGCTCCTGCCCTGGGGAGGGCTCTGCCTGCTGCTCTCCTGTGCTTAGCACTGGGAAACAAGATTTGGGGATTTAATGCTTAGAGAGCAGCTCTGCTGTGGCCAGAGAGCAGGGAGAGGTCCAGCAGCACCTCGTTTGGGGTTTCTTCCTGGGAACGTGTGGATCCCAAGCAGAGCCCGTTCCCGGAGCTGCTGCGAGCCCCGGGGAGGGAGCAGGCCCCGGGCAGCGCAGTGAGCGGGCTCTGTGTGTGTTGCAGCATCGACTGCGCGGGGATCCTGAAGCTGCGCAACGCGGACATCGAGCTGCGCAAGGGCGAGACCGACATCGGCCGCAAGAACACGCGGGTGCGCCTGGTGTTCCGCGTGCACATCCCCGAGCCCAGCGGCAGGGTGGTGTCCCTGCAGGCGGCCTCCAACCCCATCGAGTGCTGTGAGTATCCCTGCACTGCTCCTCTGCTGTCCTCCGGGCTGGCAATCCCCGCTCACAGCTCCCTGTGCCAGCTCCAGCTCTGCCTGGGGGGCTGCGGCTCTGCCTTCCCTCCAGGCACTCCCTGTCCTCGGAGAGGTTTGGGGGGCTTGTGAGGACAGCAAGCTCTGCGCTGCAAGTCTGGGGGCCTCTGCAGAGTTCATTTATCAGTGCATTGCTGCTGGCTCCTGCTGGCTCTCCTAGGAGCAGCATAGAGTGTATGTAGGGCCGCACCTGCGCTGTCCCTGTTGGTAAACTGTGCAAGCTGTCTGTTTTCCTGGCTTTATTTTGAGTGGAGGCACAATCAGAACTCGTCCTCCACGAACTGGCAGGTGGCTGGAGGTTTGAATTCACACTGGGCTGTCTCCAAGCACTGTAGCCTGTGCCAGAGGAGTGACCAGGGTCCTCTGGTCTGAGCTGTGGCAGCAGCACAGCTGGAGCGGAGGGACAGCTCTGATTCTGAGCAGCACAGCTGGAGCGGAGGAACAGCTCTGATTCTGAGGTCAGGTGCATTCTGGTCATTGTTTTTTTCTAGCTGTCAGTGCCAAGGGGTGCACAGCTCAGGAGGCTGAAGCACAGGTGGTTCTGGTATTCCCCTGAGGGACAGAAGAAAACTGGCAGTTTTGATTTCTGAAGTGCAAATCCCATAAATGTGTGAGCTTACAACCTGCACCTCCCACTCATTATAACTGACTGGATCCTGAGAAAGAGAGGCCTCTGATGAGGCCCCCCGTGTCACAGTCATTTCTGGAAGGGTTCTACCTACTTTACTGGTTCCTGTGCATCCTGTGATGCTTTTTGTTGTTAAATGGTGCCTTTTTGTGGTTTGGGGATTTCACAAATACATAATGAACAGTTTTCCTCTGCCTTTGCTGAATGACTCACCCCTTTAGCAGAACCTGTCTTGCCAAAAGTCATGTGAGGAAAGCCATTGAGTCTCTCATGTGTGAGTTGTATTTATTGAGATGCAGACTTTACTTAAATACAGCTGCTTAGAATGAGAGGAGCCAGTTCTGGGTGGGAAATTAAACTGGCTGATGAATTATTGACGGCAGTTCTAAAAAAGCAGCACAAGTGAATAACCCAGGCCAGGCTGGGAGAGGATGATGGCTATGGATGATCTCTTGGCAGTGTTTCTGAGAAGGTGCCAACTATCAGAGCATTTTAGCAGCTGTGTGAAGTGTCTGGGCACTGTGATGGGGAAGGGACAGCAGTGGGAGCAGCCAGCGCCTCTGTCCATAGGAAATTGTCCCGTTCCTCCCTGGGAGCAGGTGGCTGGAACAATAGTGGCCTCCACCCCAAACTGTCCCTGCTGGAACAAAGGTCCATTTGCCAAAGGAAGCGCTCAGAGAGGAGCTCCTGGGCTGGGGAAGCTCCAGGTGTAACTCCTACACCCTGCAGGCAGGAAAACAGGGGAGGCTGGCCTGGATCCCACAGGGAGCCCCACGCATCACCCCCACCTACTCAACTTCTCCTCAGGAAAAGCAAGCATGAGTAAGCCAGGCATTCCTGGAGCCTTCCACAATGGCACCTTGTGTTTGTGCCCATCACTGCGTTTCAAGCAGAAATCCAGGCATGGTTTGCAGAATAAATCACATTTTTCTGAGCTGTGTGCACACACCTAATTTGCCTGTGCAGTGAGTGCTGTGGCAGAGCCTTGGTTAAGGTGTTGAGGCATTTATTCTGAGATGTCTTTGCATTGATGAGTCTTAGGGGTATTAAAAAGCCAACGGTGGAGATACCAGTATGAGTGGCTTATTGTTAGTGGAGTTTTTTATAATTAAACTATTAAAATATTGCCTGCATAGAAGACAGCAATGCTCCTACAAGAAAAAAAAAAGTATTTTTTTTAGTACTTTTATATTTTGATCCCCAAGGAAATAAAATGAGAAAGTTTTACTTTTGGAATAGTAGATATACAGGCAGTTTGGGGAGATATGTTAAGGACTGTGCTTTTCTGCACTCAAGGAAGCAGGGAATGAAGTGATCTGGAGTACTAAGCCCCTGCCATTTAGTGTGTATGTTGCATATTTAGCACTGGTTTTGCATTTCAGTAGCACTTCCTATCTCAGCCTGGTTCTGGGAAGATAGTTAAAACATCAGGGGGCTCAGCCAGCATTAGCAGTGCTCCTAGATCTCTTTAGAGGTGTAACCTCAGCCTGTCCCAGCCAATCTGCACACCTCGCAGGGCTCCCAGGCAGTCCCAGGTAGGCTCAGGTGCCCTGCCAAGAATGGGCCCTGGGGCTGGGGGATGTTTTCTTCTTGTCCCACCTTCTGTGCTGCTGGGATTCACTTTTCCCCCCTTTGTTTTCTGGTTTGTTCGGGTGTTTTTTGCCCTGGCCAGCTGAGAACCCTAATGCCAGGGGCTCTCCTCAGGATCCCCCTGTCTGGTAGCAGAAATGCTGTCCCTCTGGGAAGCCTTGGTGAGCAGCAGCTCCAGGATCACGGCCCATTTCCCTTCCCAGGATACCAACAGAGTATCCGAGCTCTCTCCTCCCCAGAAGCTGATCCCCAGGAATTCCCAGCAGTGTCAGCAGATCATTAGCTGCAGTGAAGCAAGAACTGTGAAACAGCTGCTTTTCAGAGGGCTCTTTGATTCCACCTCATCTGTGTCACATTCAGCACTGACAGATTTTCGGAGGGGATTTCACAGGTTCAGAGCCTCACCCGGAGCAGGCTCCTCCCCAGGAGCTGTGTGGGAGGACAGGGGGTGATGTGTGGTTAGATGAACACTTGTGCCTTAAAATGGACCTCAGACCCACACAGGCCCTCAGCACTCAGCAGCTTTTCTCTGCTGTTGCCTGTTGGTTCATCCTGAAGCCCCTGGGGAGGCACGGGCATTTGAAATCCCTCTGAGAGCTGTGGCACCATGGCTCAGGCAGGTGTGGGAGACCATGCTGCTGTAGGTGTGTGCTGGAGAGGTGAGGGACGTCCCTTCTCCTGGTGTGCTGCAGGTGAGCAGTGAAGTGCCAGCCCCAGGGCGGATGTGGGGACCCCGAGCTTGGCCTGGCTCCTCCCCATCCCTGCCATGTCCCCAGGTCTGTCCCCGGTGGGACAGCTCGCTGCTCTGGGCTGGAGCCAGCAGGTGCTGGGTGAGCTCTTGTGGGCCAGCAGGGCTGTGACAGAGCTGTTGGTGACATTGCAGGTGAGGGTGACTGAGTTCACCTGGCCCTTCCAACACAGCCATGTACAAAATCACCCCTGGAGAGGTTGGACGCTGCAGCCTGTTATTTTTGAGCCGTGAGGATGATTTCTGTAACATCAGCTCTGTTCCTTTGCCTTTCCCCAAGCGCTGGAGCTCGTTCCTTGGGGAGTGGGTGGGCTCTGGTGTTACAGAAATTGTTAACCCTGGGCTGCCTCTCCAAGGGACAGATTTGTCATCACCCCTGGGAGTCAGGCTGGGTGCCCCAGCTCTGTTTGCACTCCTGGACTGCATCATCCTGGAGCAGAGGAGGAGCAGGATGGAATCCAGGGTAGCAGGGCAGCTTGTTGTGCTCTGTGCTGTCAGCAACCCAAAACTGCTCCATGCAAATGTCTGAGTGTGAGGCTCAGGGTGTCCTACACTGCGCTCCAGTTTTTATTCTAATGAATCCTGTTAAACCTTCCCAAAGTCTGTCACAGCTCCTGCTTTGCAGAGTCCATGTTTGCTGACTCTGAGCTGTGCTCATTAATCCCCTAAAATGCAAACTTAAATTGCACTTGGCACGAGAGAAGGGGACTAAAATCTTGTTCTTATAATAGATGTTCCAAGGTGGTAAAAAAGCAAAACAACAAAACTTATTGCTAAAGAACCGTGTGTCCATCTAGAGGAATGTAAATAGTTTCTATTATTGACCGTATTTTGTTCCGTTAAATTGGGTCAAATTTCTTATTTCCCTTTAATCAATTTCCCTGGAAGTTTCCTTTATTTTTCTCTCCTTCTAGTAGATTTTCCCATAATATGAGACAATCTGAGCCTATGATTTGTGACACATTAATAACTACAGAGGAAAGAGCTAGTCATGTACAAGAATGTTGTCTTGGCAAGGCAGCGAGTGCTTTTCCTCAGCTGGGAGTTGTGCTGTTGGAACACAGCAGCAGGCAAGAAGGAGCCCTGCTTTATTCAGATAGAAAAGCAGAAACAAATGGTCTCTTTGCACTTGGAAGATACCTTTTTGCAAGTTTAACCATAACCCTGATTATTATGGGAGTCTCATGGTTTCCAGTTGAATTAAATTAATTTTTCCCACTTTCATTTCAACTTCAAGACAGTCACACAGTTGGCTGCCAGTGCAGCTGACAGAAAATCTGGTGCTTTCTCTAAAGAACACCTTCTCTCTCTTGAAGCACAGAATGTAAAAGCTTATTCTGACAACATTTGCCACTCTGAATGTGCAGCTGAAATATTTCAGTCTTTAAAGCTGGAGTCAGAGTGAAGGGGATGCCAGCCTTGCTGTGGGTCAGCTCCTGCTCACTTCTTGCCTTTAGTGCTGCTGTGGTACAAGCAGACAGCCCAGCACACAGAGCAGCATTCCAGCAGAGCACATCCAGCCCAGGGACTGAAGGAAATGCTGTGCACACCCACAGGGATGAGTGACAGAGAAGGGAACCCAGGCCACGGCTGCCCTGTCATTCATCACACACTGGCTTGCTGAGCTGGCTGCAGTTCATAGAAAGTTTCACACTTATCTGACACTGCTGCCATGGCTGCTTGTCACTTCTCCTTTGCAAGGACATCATAAATTATCTGCAGAGGAGGAGGTGCAGAAAAGCTCTCTATTTTTGGTGCTTTTTGCTTGGATGGCTCTGCACAAACTGCTGATTAAGTCTTGCTGGCAGCAAATTAGAAACTGTTGTCAGTCACGCTGTGTTCTTCTTTTCAGAGTGTTGAGACCACATTCTCAAGGTTTCCCCACGAGGGCTGGAAATTAGCTTTTTTTACTTGGTTTGTACATCTTCCACTGCTCCACACTCCTACCAGGAGGGAAATGATCCTGTCGTCCTGATCAGAATGTGCTCCTCTCTAGGGTGCCTTGCTGGTGTCTCCCTGGCTGCTGGAGATGTCTCCTGCCCTTGGTGCATCCATGGCTGCCCAGCTTTGTCTTTGCTCCCACTGCAGAGCCCAGGATGCTTCAGGGAGTGATGGAGGGGATCGAAGTCTCTCAAACATTAATTGTTGGATGAGTGTTGAGCACAGCAGCTCTGCTCCTATCAATCCTACCACAGGCAGCTCGTGGTAAATAAACCCAGTGTGGCAGCAGGAATGAAATATTTGCTTTGGCTCATTGAGGTTTGCACCGAGGCGGAAGAATTAATCCCATAACAAATTACTCCTCTGCTATTGCTTCCAGGGGTCAGGGTTTCTTTAGCAGCAGACATCCTGCTCTAGCTGCTCTTCTCAAGCCAAACAGGAATCAGGGGCTGGACCAAGAGCCTGTGGAGGTTTGCAAAGACATGTCAGGGGTGGTGGGTCCCAGCTCAAAGGCTTCCAGCAGGCTGGGGTGAGCTGGGGCTGCTCTGGGCAGGGTAAGGACAGAGGCGTCCAGAGAAGATCTGAATTATTGTTCTGGTGAGGCCACTGCTCTGGGGTGCCAGCTGTGACCCCACCTCTCCTAAACTGCCACAATTTTGGTTTATTGGCTTGTGAGTTAGTCACAGGTAGCAGTGGCTTTGTCCTCACTGGGCTGCACTGAGCCTCAGCCCTGCTCCTGATCAGGTGTCACAAGGATCAAATCTCTGCTGTCTCACTGCCAGCAGTGGGGACAAGAGAGAACCTGAGATCTGGAGTCAGTCTGCAGGTGTGGGAGAGAGCAGGAGGTCATCACAGAATTATAGAATTATAGAATGTCTTGGCTTGGAGGGGGCCTTAAAGCTCCTCCAGTCCCACCCCTGCCATGGGCAGCACCTTCCACCAGGCCAGGCTGCTCCAGCTGCCATTGTCCCTTGTCACCTCCCAGCAGCAGTGGGTGACACCCTCGTGGGGGACATTTGGAGCTGCAGGAGACTTCTCCAGGTCATCACATCTCTCAAAATGCCCCCTTTCCTCTGAAAGGCAGAGCTCCTCTCTGCTGAGGAGGGGAGGGATGGATGCTGTGGGCAGGGGCAGAAGCAAGCCCCACCTTTGCCTGCCTTGGCACAGTCCCTTGGTCAGTTGTGCATCCCCATGAGATGTTCAGCCTGCTGCCCACCCTCAGCTTCTCTGCAGCTGCTAGAACAGGGTAGAGCTGGCAGCAGTGGGAGCCTGGGGGCTGTGGCAGCCCCTGCTCCCTGCAGGCCCAGCTCCCTGGAGGGGCTGCAGGGCTCAGACAGTGCCTCCCTTTCTGCCTTGTGTCACTGCATGCATTGTATTTCTTGGCACCACGAATCCATGACATCTTGATTTGCAAACAGTCAAATAAAATAGAAAAATAATGTCCCCTGTTAATAGGTTGACACACTGCTTCAGGCCAAGTGTGAGTATTTCTATAGCATTTGCTTTGCTGCCTTGTGTCAGTAACTGTTGCTATTGAAAGTAAACACCCCAACTGGTTAAATCAACAGTGTTTTGTTTATTCAAAGCTCATAAACTCCGGTAGCTGTAGGTCACTTTATGAAGTGCCAACCCCTGGGGGAAGAGAAGGAATAGTGTGAAATTATTGCATGCAGTGCACCCATCATGAGCCTTAGAGGAAGGGGATTTATTAGCAATTAATATTTCTTGCAGAGGAAAAAAAAATAATCCTATTGAGGCAGCTCCACACTGAACCTTGAACCTCTGTGCTGGTGGAAATGGGGAAGGGGGTGAAGCCTTCTTACACACTTGGGTGAGAAAAAGAGACCTTGGAAAATGAAAAGGGGCTGCGGTTTCATTATTGGAAAAGGATTTCAGACCACCCAAAGGGAGGAGAGGAATTCAGGTAGAACAGGGCAGGGGAAACCCTTCGGTGGTGTCTGCACGGGGAGCTCAGTGGGAGTGCTCCAGGTGGGGTTGTTGTGCAGCACATCTGAGGCACAGGAGCCTTGCACACCCCCTCTTGTGTCAGGGCAGGCACAGCTCTGGGGTGCCCAAAGCCACGCCAGCTCCAAATGTCACTGAGATGGGTCAGTGTCACTTCCAGGCTAAAATCTGTCCTTCCTCACGCTGAAAATGCCTTGGAAACCACTGATCTGTGGGGTGGCAGGTACCAAGCTCTCTGTTAACACAACAAAGCTGGAAAGAGATGTGGGTTAATCTGGAATTTCGGTGACTTAGGATGTTTTGGAAGTGAAATTTGGTGATTGAATAGCAATAAAGAGTGTCCAGGGCAATGCTTAAATACTTAAATGTTTTCTCTTGACTGCTGTAGACATGCTTTTTAATGATTGCTATTTACTCTTAAGCCTTTGTGGTTACAGATCTGTCTTTGTGATAAATCTAATTAGGAACTCATCAAAAATGTTAGTATTTTGGGAAATAAATTAATCCTACAGCCATGTGAAAGAAATTAGCAGTGTCTTTGAAAGTAATCTGAATATATATTTTTTAACTGGCAGTATATTAGCCCAGATGTTACATACTTGAAAAGAACAATGAGTCCTAAAGTAGTTTCAAATAGATTTCAAAAATGCCTCTCAAATGGCATAAGAAAGCTACAACTATTGAATTACCTCTATTCTTTAATAAGAGTCAAATCTCTGTCTGGTGTCTGAAGGGTTCAGCAGAGCTAGAAAAGTTGCTGTGAAAGGTTTAATGCCTGAGTTTTCTCAGCAAATACTCCAACATTTTCTCCAGGTGACGAGAGAATTTGGTGTTTGCGAGGGCTGCAGAGCAGCAGAGCAGTGCCAGGTCAGGTCACAGCCTGCCTGGGTGTGAGTCAGGGCCAGCCCTGCACATCCAGGATCACATTCCCTCATTTCTGCCTCCGCGGCCAGCGTTCAGTGAAGGCACCAGTGCTCAGGGTCTCTGTCAGGGAGAGCTGAAATCCAGCCAAGGCAGCTGGGAAAGAGATGAGCTGGAGCCTCTGGAGGCCTTTGCAGTTGGGCTGGATGGATCTGGAGGAGTTGGAGTGCAGGTCATGAACTCGCAGTTCACCAGCCCCGAGCTGCTGCCCACCTGGTCTGCTCACAGGGAAGCTCCTGATGTTTTCCAGCTGTCTGTGTTTGTAGGGAACAGCTCTCACATCCTCACTTCCCTCAGCTCTCACCTCTCCATAGCAGACACTTGGGATGGCTCTGCAGGGATGGTCACCAGGGCTCTCCAAGGCTTTTCTGACCATGCGGTGGCTGTTTTAATGGCATCAGAGAAAGGCAGGTGGAGAGATGGTGCTCTCCTGATTTTCTGGCCAGGGAAATAGAGAATAACTTGCTAAAGTCACGCTCCAGATTCATGGCCAAGAACAGTAAAGACCTTAGAAAGCCTTGCTGCCGTCCGTGTCCATCTGGATCCCACCCTACCTTTGCTTCCCTTGCCTGTCACAGTCAGGCTCAGTCTGTGACACAGGCCCTGCTCCTCAGATGCTCAGGCTCCTGCAGAACGTGCTTGGAAAGCCCTGGGCTGCAGCAGTCCTGGTGTGACCCCTCCTGCTCACATCTGGGGTTCGTGGCTGTCCCCAGGGCTCGGTGCCCACACTTGGAGCCGGAGATGGAGCTGTTGTTGGCAACCCCTGTGCAGGCCTGCCCTGTGGGAAGCACTGGGATTTGGAAAAGGGGTTCATTTTATTTTTTCCCCCTCTGAAGGAATTCAGTGTTATTCAGTGGAATCCTCTGTGCAGGTGGAATTTTTGGGCTCTAGGGCTGTAGTGTGCCTGCACTTGAAAATTTGGCCGTTGATTTGGAAACAGGCATGGGCAAGTTTCAGCTCATTCATCCAAGCTGTCCTTTCTCAAGGACAAGGAGCAGGGCCAGCACAGCTGAACCACTGCAGCCAACTCCTGAATGTTTCCAAATAAAATGCCTTGAGTAAGTTTATTTTTCCCTCTCGGACCTAAATTTAGCGCCCCGGAGAAGCTGCTTTGGCAGTCAGGGGATGGTAACGATGACAAGATCAATCTGTGGATAGTTCTGGGAAGATTTGGAAAGTCCTGGTAAAACAGAGCTGGTTTCATTCATGTTTGCAATTTGTCCACAGCCCAAAGGTCTGCTCATGAGCTTCCAATGGTTGAAAGACAAGACATTGACAGCTGCCTGGTTTATGGAGGACAGCAGATGATCCTCACTGGACAGAATTTCACAGCAGAGTCCAAGGTGGTGTTCACAGAAAAAACATCAGGTAAGGCAGGTTTTTCCTAACTTTCCCTAACGGGATAAGGCAAAGCTGTAGTGCCAAATCTCATCATAAGGTTTGTGTCATGATTCTCAAGTGAGTAGTCCCACTCAAGTTCATGTAAGTAAAACCATGTGAGTAAAGTTAGACTTGGGAGCAACTGTTTGTGTTGTTGCTTCACAAGAATCCAGGCACTGGGAATCAGCAGGGACAGGATTTGTTAGCAGAGAAAGGAGCTGAGCACTACATGATCCTCTGTGCCTGTTTAATCTCATGTTTAGTGAATGCTACCATAGAAATCATCATTGAAATGAACATTTTTATTGATGTGAGCCACGGGCAAAGATTTTTTTCTTCCCTCTAGAAATCTGTGGCAGAAAAGCAAACATATTGTGTCTTTTTATATAAAATTATTTTTATACATGATGAATCAATCCCTTCTCCTTCCATATTTTTGGTTGTAAACTTTGTGTTCCCTTTGTGCTGTTAAGAAAACCTGGTCCTTGGAAGTTTTCTGTCAGTGAACTGAGGTAGAGGTACCTTAAGTGATATATCCAGTGACTTGAAGGAGTTTGAGATTGCATTGTCCAAGTGAGCAACATGTGCATGATCTATGGGGTGATGCCATTGGAAAAAAGTCAGAATCGAGCCAAAAATGAATGTACATTAATGAACATACATGGGCACCAGCTGGTGACATGGGTGGAAAAGCATCCTGTGGGTGCCAGCTCCTTCCCCCAGCAGCAGCAAGCCAGGCTGTTTGTGCAGGTATGGAAGGCTCTGAAGGGCTGTGGAGGTTCAGATGAGCCTGTGCAGTCAGAGGATTTCTTTTGGCACGCTCTGTTTCCTTTCAGCCCATGGATTAATTCCTTCCCCCTGGGCTGCCACTGTTCCACCATGTCAGCGCCTGGGGAAGGTGCTGGGGAACATCTTGGCAGCCTGCAGTGCTACCTGTCCCAAGAATGCTCTGCAGGAGCTGCAGGAGATGACCCACTCACAGGAGGCAGTTCTTGGTGCCATTTCGAGGAAACGTCCCGAACGCCCTGCCCCTGTTTCCATAGGAGAGCAGAGAAGGCTCTGGCTGCAAGGGATGTTAGAAAGTAAAAAGAACAACAATATTTTCCACACTAAATCTAAAGCTTTTCTTCGCTGCTGGGGAAACTGCAGGGTTTTTTCCTCTTTTTTTCCCTCCTGGTAGGGGAGAGACAGGACTTATCCCAGCGGCAGTGCCCAGTCTGGAGCAGGGATTTGCTTGCTGGTGTTCCATATCCTGCCTCTCCCCAGCCCTCGGCCTCTGCAGGCAGTCTCAGTCTGCTGGACTCTGAGTAAAAGACTGGCAGAGGGGGATTTGGAGGATGGGAGGTCCAGAGTCAATTCCTCAGGCTGAATCAGAGGTCTGTGTGGTTTGCAGTGGGTTATCTGGGGGACTCTGTGCTGAGTGTGTTCCATAATGCAGCAGCACCTCTGGCAGAGGTGCCTGAAGGGCTTTTAAATGAAGATTGCTTTGTTTAATAGGTGTATCCTAAGGTGAGGAAGGTTAAGAAGCTGAGCTGAATGTGCAGGTCATGCATGGGCTGAGTGCAGCAAACTGACAATTGCTTTGTGCCTGCCTTGTCAGAGGCTGATGAGTGTCCCAGCTCACCTGAAAATCAGGATCTTGTGCGCCTGAGCCTTTCAGCCTCCCTCATTCTGCACTGTAGACCATTCTAAACATCTCTGTTGATAGTTGCCATTGCCTTGGGCTGCAGGAGCCCAGAGCAGCGAGCCCGGCTGTGCATCCCCAGGCGTTGATGGAGCAGTGCCTGGGTGGAAGGAGGAGCAGTCACCCACCCACGGCTCCCCTGCCCTGCACAGCCCGTGCAGAAAGTGCTGATGAGCTGCTCAGGGGCAGGGCAAGCCACAGGCACCGTGCTGGGGTGGGTGGCAGCGCAGCTCTGCTGACCCCAGCTGCAGCAGGCTGTGTCTGTTCCCGAGCACGCCGCAGAGCCTGTGAGACAATCACACCTCTGGCGGGGCAGGAAGATGCAGCAAGCTCGCAGGGGAAGCTTGGTTTGTTTAGAGTTTCATTTTAACAGCTCACAAGCCTTGTCTGTGCTAGCAAGTGCTGCTGCATTTCCCACTTGTGCCACCAGTTTTAGCTGTGCTGGTAACAATGAGGGTGAGAGCAGCGGTGAAGGCAAACATCCCACAGCTTTGGGCACACCAGGCTCCACAGAGCTCCTTGGCTTGGGTGTCCAGGGTTTAGGGTGAGAGGGCTCTTTTTCCCCCCAAACAAATCTTTCTTCAAGTATTTTAGCACAGCCAGATTTTGTGCTGTTCATTGTTCCGCAGACTCTGGGTGCTCTTGGATCCGGGTGAAGCCGTGCTGGGAGGGCATCGCTCGTGTGCTTTACAGAGCTGAGGGAGCTGCTGCTTGGGGTCACAGTTGTAAATTAGGTTTCATCCCTCTGGGGAACCCTGAGAACCTCTGTCCATTTCCTCTGGATCTTGTAGACAATTCCTCACCCACCGTTAGGAAGGCAGAGGAATGTGGACCTGGTCACATTTGTGACAAAAATACGTCTCCGTGAGCAGTAATGAGCAGGCTTGCTTTGTCGTTTCACAGAAGTGCAGATAGCACATTTTTCCATAGAAATACCTGGAACAGAAGGACAATTCCTGCATTGTGGGGGATGTCAGTGTGCAGCGAGTGGCGTGTCACGCGAGCCGCAGGCGGTGGCAGGAGCTGCTGGGGACAGGGCTGGGACAGGCTCGGGCTCAGCCTCACGACAGGAAACGGCAGCAGGAAACAGAGAAGGGGCTGGAGCTCAGTGCTGCGAGGGATAAGTGCTTGTGTTTGAAATGCTGATGCATAAATAGCATTAATTTTCTGAATGCTAAAGTTTATCTGCACGCAGGCCTTAGAGTTCTGAGTTCTTCTAATGGTTATCTCGTGCTGATGCAAGATCATAAAGTGTAGCTGCTGTGAGCCAGGGGAGCTCATGAATTCCTTAAGCCCAGCACACAAAGGCAGAGTTTGGCTGATGGAGTTTGAAGATCTGAACTTGGAGACACGTAACTGAGCCCAGCTAAGTTAAAGTAGGTCAGGGAAGTAACTGGATTGGAGTCTATTCTTGTAATTCTGATCTGGAAGGCAAAGCTTGAGAAGCAGTCTTGGAGCTATCAAGGACTTGGAATAGGGTGAAGGTCGAGGGTGTTAGTGTTTGGTTGGGGCCCAGATCTTACAGTGCAGTTAAAAAAAGACAAGATCTGGAATTCCCCCTTTTATTTATTTTAATTGTCATGTAATAATTTGCAAGTCAGATGCTGGTTGCATTGTGTTTACTCCCAGTTGTGTACTGGTTACTGCTGCTCAGCTGTCAGTGATAGAGGAGGTTTGTGTTTCTCGGGGAGAAAAGTGCAAATGGGCTGTGATTTCCCCTGCCAAACTCTTCTGGTGGCCACATGGACATGGTGAATCATCTCTAGGACAATGTGGGTGGTGGAGGAACAGCCCAAACACAACGTCCATCCTTGGAGAGGCTCCACCAGAAATCTCCAGCTTGGGCCAGGCAGGGTGAGGAGAGGAGGTGCTGCTTGTGCCCTCTGAACTGGGGCAGCTGCCAGGGCCCCCAGGTGTGCACATCCACAAAATAACAACATAAACGAGACAAGGTAAATCTGGCCAGCTCTGGAGCCCAGCAGAGGTGCTTGGACACCCCTGGATGTGTCCTGGCTGCAGGCTCAGGCTGCAGGGTTGGGTGCTGGTTGAGGTTTTGTGTGCACAGCGCCCAAATGCTGCACCCCACGTGCTGGAAACAAGCCATGGGACGTGTGCCAGGGGATCCCAGGAGTCCTGCAGGACAATGCACTGCAGGACACGGTGGTGGGATGGCATCAGGGCAGGTTTAATGTGGAGGGAAGGTTGCTGCTGTGCGGGTTTGATGGTAGGATCGTGTTCTCTGTGGGAGACACGAAATTCCTACTCTGTCTGCAGCAGTGTTCCCCTTTTTGCTAGGTCAGATCCTCACTGTGCTCCAAACAGGGAGCTGAATCCCTTTTTGAAGTCAGACAGTTTCATGAATGATCCAAAACCTCCTGGGGAGTGCAGAAAATAGCAAATGATTTTCAAGAGTTAACTCTGTGAACCTAATAGTGCAACATTAATGATGCAATTTCCTCAGGCAAATTCATGATAAAATAGACAGAAAGCTTTTTAAAAAACTATCAGTGTTTTCCCAGGTTCATTCAAAAGAGATGTTTGCTACTTGAGCAAATAAACAACTTTGAATATTGAATGTGAGGGTAACAAGTATTAATCAGAAGGATAGGTTTGCCAGGTTCTGCTGTGCAAATTAGAAAGTTCCAGGGTAATGGGGCACCTTGTGTCTCTCCTTGCTGCTGTAGCTGCTGAAAGCCAGCAAACCTTTCTCCTCAAAGGATTCCCCCTGGCTGGGACATGCTGCCTCCCCAGGTGTTCTTGTAATCCTACGGGGCATTCCAAAAAAACAGGGATTCCAAAAAAACACTGCAAAACAGGAAAAAATCCAGGGCTCACCCAGAGAAAAATGCAGAAGAGTGTGGCTGCAGAAACGGAGTTGCCATAGCTGTTGGAGACTCAGCGAGACAGGGTGGAATCCAGTGTTTTGGAAGGTTTCCCCGTATGACACAAGATTTTGGAATTTTACAGCTGGTAAATCCTTATTAACACAGGCAGCCACTGCTGGCCTGGATTCCCTGGCTCACTGTTTACTATGGGGGCGCCTGATGGAAGTGTGCCTGGTCCTGATTATTCAGCTTAATTGTTTAGGGAGAATATTAAAAAATAATCATAATTCTTGGCATAAACAAAAGGCAGAGAGACAAGCTCCCATCACCTGTTGACAGAAAATTGATCATGAAGAAAGCTGGCATGGGGAGTGGAATTCCCTGTTCTCCCACTTAGTCATCGTATCCTGGTGTGACTCATTTTATTACATGGAGGTTCCCAGTGGTTTTATTTTGAGAGAAGCTTTTGTTTAATAATTTATATACACACACACACACAAACACACTTATAATCTTAAAAAAACAACAAATCTATTCTGATGAATTGGCATAAGGAATCATTTGGAAGAGCTCTGGAATGAAATACTGTTCCTTATGCTTTGCTGTTCAACTACTGTATTTATGTTTTATTTTAATGGGAATTGAATTCCTCAACAATAGATGGGGAGAATTCGCCTCTAGACTTGTTCTCACTGTGCAAAATGTCAGATTTGGGGCTGGGCTGGCTGGGGGATGAGTAATCCATTGCCCTTTTACCTCCCAGACCTTGCCTTGCATGTCCAGCCCTGGTGACTCAAACTTGTGTCCTCAGTGCAGTGAAGGCACTGGCCTCTGCTCTCAACAAACAGAGCTCCATTAACTGCAGTGGGCAGTCTTGCTTCAGAAAGAAAAATAAATCCATGAAAATGAAGCTCAGGAATAAATTTAATGGTTCTGCTTTTCATGAGTTTTAAATACACTCATGCTGAGTTGCTGTAAAGTTTGAAAATGGTTTCGAAGTAAGAGTTTAGAGGGAGACAACTGCTCAGGACCAGATGCTGAGCAGCCTTGTGCTGGCCTGAAGCAGAGTAAGTTCCCAGCTGAAATCAGAATTTGTCCCTGAATTTGTCTGGAATTTGTCCAGAGCAGCACAGACTCTGAGTGAGGGTTCCTCATAAGGTTTCTGCTGCCCAGAGTGGTTTTGTCCAACTGGAAACCATTCACTGCCCTCCCTTTGTTCTTGGGGTGGCTCTAAAAACCCTTCTTTGTGTTCCAGAGATGTCTGTCATCTACTGATAAAAGCTGACAGAGATAATTGTGCTTTTCTGGAAGTCCTTCCAAGAATCAGAGTGAATGGGGACAGTTCCTGCAGGCCCGGGGGAGCTGTGCAGAACTGAACTGTGCAGAAATATTCAGAAATGTTCAGAACTGTGCAGAACTGTGCAGAAATGTGCAGAAATGTGCAGAAATGTGCAGAAATGTTCAGAACTGTGCAGTCAGAGCGTTGCCCCTCTGGTGACCAGGCTGGCTTTCTCTGGGGAACCAGTAACAGGTTGTTCATTAAGTAATTTGTGTAATGCTTGACAGAAAAGCAGTGTACCTTTGCAGGCCCAAAATCACATGCAGGCGTGGAATCCCATGCAGAATCAGCACAATAGTACATTTAGTCTTCAGCTGCAGAGAACTGCAAAGAACATTTCCTGAGCCTCTCAGTCCATCAGTCATGCTTGTTCAAATAAAGCAGTGAGTTTGTTTCCCTGCTAGTTACTGACCCCAAAGTCATGAGTAAGGGATCCTGAATAATGTGTAAAGGCTGTAACTGGTTCAGAAAAGCTTTAATTGGCTAATTAAAAGGGGTCCTAGAAGGGGCTGCAGAGAATCACCCAGAATGTTCCTAATGCAGCCTGACGTTTTGATTTCCCCCAGTTTGAAGCAGGACTTTTGGTATGATGGCAGTTTGGGTTAGGAAGGGTAGAATTACTTTCTTCCAACAACTCATTCATTCCCCAAAGAGTGCTGACACAATCAGATCTCTCATCAGGGTTTAATGCTAAGTCTCATAGCCCTGAAGCAGCACAAAAATCTCTATTTCCTGAACATTTCACTGACCTGTGGTGTTAAAGACTTGCCAACTAAGACAAACCATTAAATGAGCAGGGAACCACAACAGTAAAAATACTTCGTGAGGCAGCCATGGCTGGTGAGACCTCAGGGTCTAAATCCAGGAATATTTTATCATCCTGAGTGCTGCCCTTTCCAGAGGCAGGGCTTGGATTCCCTGTGCTGGAGGCACAGCTTGAAAGGCACCACACACACAGACCTGGCCCTGGGCTCCTCAGTGATCCTTACAGCTTTCTGTCCTGCCCATGTTGAGGCAGCTTTAATTCTGTGCAATAAGCAGCTATCTGCACTTGCAGACTTTGGATTAAATTATTAATCAAGCTGGGTTTAGTCTCCTGTGTTTCCAAGCAGGAGCTGTTTGCCCCATTGTGGCACGTATGGGGTAATTGAGGCCAGAAGGGATCTCTGGAGGGTCGAGCACAGCCTCCTGCTCAGAGCTAAACATTTCTGGTGCCCAGGCATCACCTGGGTTCAGGGAAGGGCCTTTGCTGTGACAGGGGCTGTGCTCCACTGTCACATCAGCCTTGGGATTTTCAGTACATCCTTACAATCAGAATCCTGGTTTTGTTGAGGACTTTCTCCAAGCCCCCACTTTAATTTCCTCCTAAAAAAATTGCATTTATGCACATTGTAAAGGTGATAAATGTGTTGATAGTTTGGTGCAGGTTTTCTCTATTCAGAATTTCCTGAAATGATCCTGAGACTTCTCAGTTTATTCCTCCTGCTCTCCATTAGCTCCCAGGGTATGCATAATCAGAAGCTTTCTTTTCATTACCCAGAAAAAGAATAGGTTAAAGTAGAGAGACTTGTGAATGCAGTTGTATTTTTCATTTTCCTCACAGCCTCCCTCACCCTCCTGCCAAAAGCTCCCCATAATGTGCACATCCAGAGCAGTTAAAGGAAAAGCAAATATTGATTGTCTCGAGCTGAAGTGAAGCAGTGAGACAGATGGAGCCACATCATCATATTGAATATAAAGGTCAGGGAGTGAACTGCAGAGTGCTTAAATCCAACAGGGCTCAAAGAACAGGGATTGCTGCTGCTGTCTGATCTGTTAGAAACCTGTTCAGCTGCCACAAATATGGAATATATCCAAACAGAAGCATCTATCATTGTTGGAATGATAGCCCCAAATACATTTACTTCTTGTTTGCCTTTTCTCATTCTTACTTTTGACCCACACAGGCTTTGGACTCAGCCTGAACATCATTTGATTTTTATGGTTGGCTTCATTAGCTTTTAGTGCAGTTTCAGTGGCTCAGTTACTAAATCAAATCCCCTGTGGTTGTGGTTGCATGTGTTCCACAGGCTCCTTGGATGTGGCACATGACTTGGAGGCCCGTTTCTACTTTAGTTTATGCATTTTGGACCAGCAAATCCTTTTGATTTCCACCTTCTTTGTGAAGTTAGTGCTGTTGTATCTGCACAGACTGTTTGAATTTAGCAGTACAGAAACAAAGATGAAAACATTCTGCCTGGAGCAAAAGCAGTGTCAAATATTCCTGCTTGGCTGTCGTTGTCAGGACATCTTCATGTGGCATTGCTGAGACAGCTCCCATGTGTGTCTCTATCAGAGCTCTTCCTCTATTATGTGTCTTCTTGTTTCCTTTTCCCTCCTGTTTTCCTCAGAGAACTCTAAAAAATTATCCTTTGGGATGTTTGGGATTGTGGGGAGGTTCCTCACACACTGTGCTGGTTTCTTTTCTCAAAGCTCACCTAGAAGGGGAATCTCCCCATTGAGCATTTGCTGCCTCACAATCAGAAAAGGATTTGCTGGATTAACCCCTCAGTATTTTGGCTCTCCCTTCCCTGTTTCTGTCTCAACAGCAGCAAGGAGTTGGCTGCATTAACAGGGGTACAGATGGAACATAGCAGTGGCCAAAGTGGAGGCTGATGTTAAATGACATTAAATAATGGGATCTTTTCCATGCCTTTGCAGCAGTCCCTGGGGGTGGGCAGTGACACAGAGCTCTGCTGAGGCCATCCCAGCCCCAGCAGCCTCTCAGCCCCACGGTAGAAAAGACAACTCACAGGAGGGAACTTCAAAAAAAGAGAGAAAATTCAGAGTTGTTCAGTGCTCCCTCCTTGCAGCTGGGAGCCTGGGATCTCCTGCTGGGCCACACTCCCACTCTTTGGGCTCTCCTGATGTGCCAGGCTCTGGGACAGCCTCTTCCCAGCTGTTCCCTGGCTGTGCCCACTGCCCAGGGAGGGTTGGCTGAGGGAGCCCACCAGGGCTGGTGCCCCCTGCCCCACAGCAGCCCCAGGAGCCATCCCTAGGGAGGGGTGAGAGCTGTGAGCTCCAGGACAAGCTCCTGTCCCCGTGGGTGTGAGCAGAGCTGTCCAGGTGTGGGACAGGTGAGTTGTGTCCCAGAAGGGACCCTGGGGCTGCGTCCTGGCCACAGCTGGGCAGAGGCTGCCCCAGAGCCTGGCACATCTGTCAGCTCATTGTCTGGGCCCAGCACAGAACAAAGAGCACAACAACACAAGAAATGCAAAACGCATTTAAAAATACTCTTTCATTTCCCTTTTTGCCAGAAGCAGAAGTGCTTAAATAATAGAGGACAAAAGCAGCTCTTGCAGAACTTCCAAGAGTTGGGAAAAATACAAAGCTCTGTGAGAAGGACTGGGTTTAGGAGATTTTCCCCCTTGTCCTGCCCAGTGTGGGGACCCCAAAGCAGGCAGAGCTGCTCCCCTAAAGCAGGCAGCAGCTCCTGGCTGCAGCATTCCCAGCCCATCAGGTCCTTGGGATATGTGTCCCCTGGACAGTTTAAAAGCAAGCTTTCAGAAAGGTATGAGGCAATTTGTTTCCCTCCCATCAGTATTTTTCTTTTGCAAATTGCTTGGCTGAAAGGCTCAATGGAATATGAAAATCAAAGGGGTAAAGATTAAAATCTAAAAAAAAGAAAGAAAGCACTGCAAAATATGTTTATACTTAAGGAATATTTGTCAGCAGAGGAAGCAGCCAGTCTGTAAATGAATGTCCTGTCACTGCTGATCCACTCTTACAGCACAGGGGTTACTGTGGTGCTACTCCATACAGGGGGATCACATTTTATTTTCTCTATAAATGTAATTTTGTGTGACTCAGGATGGAGACAAGCTGCATGGATGCAATAACTAAGGGCAGCAAAGCTTGCAGGGGTTCAGGGCAGAGGCTGTCCCACGTGCAGTGGAGTGCTTTTGCACTGAGTACAGTGAATATTTGGTGTTTTGCCACGGCTTTAGGGCTGTCAGGGGCATTCTGTGGGAATCCAAGAGGTCTTGGCTCAAAGCAGCAGAGTTTGCTGAGCTGCTGACCCAGGGTGACCATTCACAAGTGATGTGACCTCCTGGTGCCCTCCACCAGTCAGGCTGGCTGGACTCAGGCCTGGTAAAAAGCAGGTGTTGCACCTGTGCTAAATATTTCATTCCTCAGTGTGGCTAAATTCTAGATAAACATTGAACTTTAATATGTATGTGAGCTCTTTCCTGGCAAGAGAAGTGTTCAGTGATGTGTTTCAATGAAACGCTGGGGCTTTCAGTGAGGATTGGGAAGGTGCTTGAAGTCAAGTCCATCTTGAGAGCTTTGCTAACTTAATGCCCTTGATTTGTATGTCTCTCTTTTTTTTTATAAGTTCTTTGATTTAAAAAAAAAACCCACAGTGAGGTTAATGTTGTGATATTCTTGTAGATGGGCAGCAGATCTGGGAGATGGAGGCAACAGTGGACAAAGACAAGAGCCAGCCTGTGAGTATGAAACAGGGGGTCCTCTCCAGCTTGTGTTCAAGGGGAGCCTCCAAGGAGCAGATCAGGAGCAGAAAGAGCAGCAATGCCACAATGAACAAGTGCCAAATGCTGCAGGAGGGATTGATTCCTGCAGCAGAGCCCCCCAAGGGCTGCTGGATGCTGCCCTGCACACCCGCAGTGCCAGCCCAGGCCCTGCAGGATGCTGCCCCTGGCCAGCCCTGGCTGCTGCAGCACATCCAGGGTTTGCCCTGCAGGATTTCCAGTGCTCTTTGGAGGGAAGGAGCCCCTCTCTTCCCTTGCTGGGACCTTGCTTGGGCAGGCAGAGATCTCAGGAGCCAGCAGTGCCTCTGCCATGGGCTGTGCCTGCCCTGGAGGCAGCAGGGTCTGCCTGTGGGTAAATCCAAAGCCTACAGCATAACTGAGTTACTCTGACAAAAAGAGGGAATTGTGCAGTGCACACTCCTTTATCAGGCACTGTGGGATTAGCAGAGCTTCTGCATTTGTCACCATTTCATGCTTTATTTGTAGCTGAGACTTCTCTCCAAGTGCAGGAGGGATACAGTCCGTAGAAACCAACTTGTCAGTGCCAAAAATCATCTGGGCTTCCACCATCTGCCCCTTTCTTCTCATACCCTTCTTTATAGAGATGAACAGGGAGTTCCCCTTGTCATGGCTGGAGGTGTGGCAAGGGGAGCTGCCCTGCAGCCCCTGGCCAGCCTCAGTGCTGATCCTTGCTGTCCCCTGTATTTATTTCAGAGCATGCTTTTTGTGGAAATTCCCGAGTACAGGAACAAGCACATCCGCACAGCCGTCAAGGTGAATTTCTATGTCATCAATGGCAAAAGGAAAAGAAGCCAACCCCAGCATTTCACCTACCACCCAGGTAATTCTCAGGGACAGACTTGTTATCTGAGTTCATGAGCGGGATCTGATTTTCTGCTCTGTTGTTTTCTTGCCATTCTTTGAGGATCTAAATGTTGCTAATTTAATTTAGCCCTCAGCAGCTGCTTGGTTTAAAAGATGCCTGTGATTTATGATCAGGAATTTCCATCAGTTTGGGGTGTCAGTGATCTGTTATTCTGGCAATGGGCTGATGCTGCCTCATTCACTTGGTGGAACTTTGCCAAGAGCCTCAGTGGGAACAGGCTCAGTCTGGGACACGGTGTGACCCTGAAAACCATCAGTGTTGCCTTCTCTGACGTGTCCAGCAATAAGAAAACATCAGATCTGGGAAAGGGCCTGGGATGGAGGAAGGCAAGCAATATAGAGTCTTCAGAGTGAGGCTAGCTGAGAAAAATATGAATGCTTTTGTGATGTTCTTCCTCTGGGGGATTGGTGAGCCGTGTCACAATAAATGCAACAGGATTACTAATGAGATTCCCAGAATTTCTCAGCTTTGGCTGGGGGGAAAATCTTGTGAGAAAACCAGAGTATTGTGTTTGTGGAAAGCAGAAAGCATAAAATAACCCCACCAGATTTTATGCAAGCTTCAAATGATGTCTTAATTTGACTTGTCTCTAAGGAAAGGCAAACATTCATTCAGACTCTTATTTTGGTCTCCTCCAGCCTGAAAATCTCTGCTCCTCTTCCTGAATTTATGAACTCTATAGGGTATCACCGATGTGAAGGGTTTGTACAGTTGCTAAATTGTTCTGCTCTGGAACAGTATTGAGAAGCACACTTCTCTCTCAATATAAAACCTAAAATAGACCACTTAGGAGGAGGAAGCTTTATTTCCAGACAGGAATTTTGCATGACCACTGCATGGTTTCCATTGTGTGGTGTTTCTGTAGTGAGTTTTGGGGAAGATTTGACCAAAAAATCATTGGAAATATAGAGGACCATCATTTACCCCACCAGGATTCATAGTACTCTTACTAAATCATGGTCTTTTAAATGATGGTGTCAGACAGGTCTTCAGCTCTCAGCACTGAGGGAACTTTGTGCAGCAGAAACAAAAGCTCTAGAATATTCAGCTCTGCCTTTGGTCACTGGTTGGATGTTTGACAGGAAGATGGGCAGTTGTTTATGTCCTGGGATTTCTGTTGATTCAGTCTTCTTTGAGATGGAAGTACTGCATGAAACACCTATCTATGACTTCTTATTTTGTGTGTGTTGCAGAATGGCCCTTAAATGAATTAAAACAGGAGCTGAAGTGTTGAATTTTTCAGCTTTAGCAATTTGTCGTTCATTAGTGCATTTAAGATTTTTTAAGAACCTCTTAGCTTTGAAGAATCTTTGCAGTGGTTGCATGTGGGTGATTTATTAAACTCAGTGCTTGTGACATACGAATTTAGACACACAAATCTTGTAAAAGGCTTAAATCTCTTATTGCTTCAAGGAAAACCTGTCTGTTTCTCCTCAGCTGGTTACAAATAACATCCTTTGCATGCTTTATTCTAGTACCATCCATCAAAACAGAGCCCATTGATGACTATGATCCAGCCCTAATCTGCAGTCCAGTGCACGGTGCTCTGGGGACAGTAACACAGCCTTACTATTCACAGCACACGCTGGCCACCGAGTCGCCCTCGTGCCTCGTGGCCACCATGGCTCCTTGCCAGCAGCTGCGCTCAGGCCTCTCCTCTCCCGACTCGCGGTACCAGCAGCAGAGCCCGGCTGTCATTTACCAGAGGAGCAAGAGCCTGAGCCCCAGCCAGCTGGGCTACCAGCAGCCGGGCCTGATGGCCACGCCGGCCGCGCTCGGGGACGGGCACAGGTCCGTGCTGGTGCACGCCGGCTCCCCGGCGCAGAGCTCGGCCGTGCTGCAGCCCTCCCCGGGCCACCAGCAGCCCTCTCCCGTCATCCACTACTCCCCGACCAACCAGCAGCTGAGGTGTGGCAGCCACCAGGAGTTCCAGCACATCATGTGCTGCGAGAGTTTCGCGGGCGGCGCGTCGAGGCCCGGCCAGGCGCAGGGCGGCCAGGCGCCGAGGCTGAGCCCCGGCTCGTTCCCCACGGTGATCCAGCAGCAGGCGGCCCCGGGCACCAGGGCGGCCAAGAACGGGCCCCCGGGCACCGAGCACAAGGACGTGCTGCCGGCAGGAGTCACCATCAAGCAGGAGCAGAACCTGGACCAGGCCTACCTGGATGATGGTAAGTGCTGTGCCCCTCTCAGGGCTGCTCGGTTGGAGGGGGGGCTGAGGTGGGAGTTCCCAATGCTGCTGTTGCTTGGCGTGGCCCCCTTGGTGGCTGTGGGCATTTGCTGTGCTTTCAGGCTGGATTGGGTCTCTCATTAGGTGCATTGTTGGTTGATGGCAAAGCACTTTGGCCACTCACCCGCAGGACCCCTCTGCTTGCTCTGTGCCACATTGAGCTGGTCCCATTTTGTCTCCCTTTGCCAAAGGTCCCATTGCCAGTTTGGAAAATGGCGGATCTGAAATTACTTCTTCATTATTTTATTATATTTTTTCATACCAGGGCAAAGTCCACTTTGTAAAATGCTCTTGTACATTTTGTACCAAAAAAAAAGCCCATTGAGCAATCTATCAAGGCCTGTAATGAATGGGGTAGTGCTGCAGGCAAAACCATTGCAGATGTTCTAGATGAACAGTGGGACATTGATAAGTTAAACAATGCTGTTCCTTTGTTGTGAGCCAGCTGATTTAGCCTTTAGGAACGAACATAAGTTAGAGTAAAGCTTTCTTTGAACATATCCTGCTTATTCTTAGGTAGGCAGCCATTGGCAGGCTGGTTGATTGGTTCTTTTATTAAAGCATGTTTCTGGCAGGAGGAAATCAATGCAAAATTAATAGTGCAGCTGGACACGGCAATCACGGAGAGCAGCAGCAAACCCAACATTGATTTTAGTGGGAGCAGAGTGAGGCTGCTGGAAACACTGCTGCAAATGCAGGATGTTCCTGTGCAGGAAGCACAGACCCGATTGCCACAGATGGTGGCTCTGCTCCCCTCTCAGTGCAGGCAGTGTGGGCTGGATCTCCTGGTGTGCACCAGGATGTGCTCCAAGCACCCAACAGTTTGGGATTTTTACTGCACTTACTGGGAGTAATGGTGAAATTGTGTCTGTGAAAGTTTTGCTTTCCTCAGCTTGGGTCCTGAGTGCTCTGTTCCGTGTGCAGCCTTCACTGCTGGGTTTGTGGGCAGAGGTTGGATGGTTTCTCTGTTACTGTGTTTGCAGAGGGGTGATGCAGCTCTGGTGCCATCACAGTAAAGTCTGGAGAGCTTTTACTGGCTCTTTTCTCTGAGCAGGAGATTCAGGAGATTCATTTAACTTGGGATATTCACTTTTCATTCAGGGAACTGGGCATGATAACAAGGCAAGAGAATCTTTCTGACAGGAGAACAAAGCACTGTTTTTTAGGGTAATTTTAATGAGAAGCTGAGAGATTTTTCCACATTTCTAAGAATACTTGGTACACACCTTGTAAAAGAAAGAAAGGAGAAAGCTTTTACTTCAAGGTTCTATCTTCAAAGTCAGGCCATAGTCCACTTAAAAGAACTCCTAAGATAGACTGCAAAGTTAATTTTGCTGAGTTTTGCATCAGGCCAGTGACACCCAAGGGCAGCACAGCTCACCCAGAATGCACTCACCCTTCCTGCTAAGGTAGCCTTTAGGCAGAACTGCAGCAATTAATAATGAAACCCCAGGCTTCTCCTTGGCTGGCTGCATCATCTTCAGTTGATTTCAGCCACAGATTGCTTTATCAAGTCAGGCCAGGCAGGATGGGCCACATGCAGTCTCTTTACTGACCTCAGTGAGTTTATATCAGCTGGAAGTGTGACTTGGAGAATTGTGATTTACTTTAGGGCTTTGCAAAGCATTTCATTCTGAAATGTTCGGGACTTGAATTGAAAAGCCACATTGTTTGCTGCTGGGGAAAAGTGACTCAGAACATAACAAAAGCCATGTTTTTCCTGACTAGAAAGTTTGGGTTTGTGCTTTATGGTATTAAAAGAAAGCAAACCCAAAGGATTATAGAGGCTTTGCCCTTAAATCCCTTTTATCCAGAGAGCTCTTGTGAGATAAAGTGAGCTGTGAGGTCTTGCAGTGATTTCCACGGACAGACACGGAGCTGCCGCTGGCCCGGGCACGCTTGGCACGGGCCAATGCTGCTGCTGCTGCTGCCCTTGGGCAATCTCTCACTTCCCTCTGCTCTTCCTGCCTTCCCCCATCTTCCTCCTGCCCCTGCCTTGTTCTCCTTTCTCCAGGGTTCTGCTGACATCCAGCTTTGTCCCTTTGCTCTGGTGCCTGCTCTCAGCAGCCCTTGCTCACTGCCTTGGTGGTTAACTCACAGCCTCAGGGTTCTGGGCTTTGTTTCTGTCCTGAGCTGTGTGGAGGGGCCTGGGCATGTCCCACACTGGCAGTTCCCCATTCCTGGAGCTGGTGCCTCTCAGGGTGGGCACACTGAGGGTGCTGGGCTGTCCTGGCAGTGCCCAGAGCATCCCCAGCTGATGCTGTCGTTTCTCTGCACCCCTCTCTGCTCCCTGGAGTCACTGCTGCCAGCACCCCTCATTGTTGTCTTCTCCCTCTGCTGTAAAAGATGTTATTTGTCCTTCCCGAGAGCATGGCTTGGTTTTGCTCAGAGCCTTCACTGCTCCACAGGGCACAAAGCACTGGGAATGCAGCACGTTTAACCTGCCTTGAAAAGGTGAGAGCTGTTCTCCCCTCTGCAGGAGGACTCCAGGCCTGGGGGCTCTCCAGGTTGAGTGCAGCCAAACCAGCCTGGAGCCCAAGGCAGGTGATGGCAAGGATTTACCATGCTCTCAGATGGGCTTTGCATGTGCCAGCAGTGCTTGGTGCCCAGCTGGTGCCCTCCCCAGCCCTTGGGGACCATTTCAGCAGAGCTGTAGCTGGTTCCTGGCCCTGCTGCAGATGCGCAGAGCTGCCACTTGCTTTGTGAAAGGAGACTTTGGCCCCTCTTCTCCTCTTTCTGTGCAGCCTCAGCCCAGGCTGTGGTGCCTCCTGCAGCTTCCCAGCCCTGCCCTCCCAGCCAGGGTGCCAAACAGGCTTGCAGGAGGGAAAGCTCCACTCCCCAGTCACAGAGGGTGGATTTGGATGTGCACCCATCAGGGACAGTTGCAAGTTCAGCATTGCCACACAGGACTGCCTTCACACACATACCCCTCCATATTTCTCTGTAAAATAGATAGATCTGTAACTTTCTGATAGCAAATACTGGGAAGAGTCCCCAGAGGAGGGGGCTCTTCATGAAAAAGTGACAGGGGATCCTTTGTTACACAGCTGTGCCTCAGAGATTCATTCCTGTGGAATTACCTGGGGAGTGAGGATAGTGCAGGAGTGTCCCTGAGTGCCAGGGGGTGCCTCAGGTGTCCAGGCTAGAGCTGGCAAGCGGGGACCAGCCTCAAATGCAAGTGAAAGCCATGGGGTGACACAGTGATAAGCTCCTTTCAGCCGAGGCCTCATCTCAATATTGTTCATAACCAAACCGCCCACGATGGTAAAAGCTGCCCAAACAACCACATCAATATGTTGACAAATAGAATGTAGTTCCTGTAGCGCCCTCAGAGCACTGAGATTAACTCTTTAAAGCACAAACCCAGCCCCAAATGTAGTTCTTTGCAGCACTGTCTGCAGTCCCCTGGTGGGGCAGGGTTGAGAGGGGTGACCCAGGGCTGGGGCACTGACTGTGCTCCTCCTGCCGAGCCTGTTCCCCCTCTGGGACACAGACACGAGGCTCAATTCCACACACAGATCATGGCTGTGTAGCTTGAGTGTTATCAGCTTGCCTGCCTTAGATTGAGATCTTTGCAAAGAAAAATGATTGCCATTATTCAGATAGTAACTGCCTAACCACATCTGACACTCCCAAGTCTGCTGGATACAGCAGCTCTAAAGTATTTTTGGTGCACAGTGATGTCCTTTGGGGAGGAGAGGAGCAAGGCAGATGCTGTGTAGTGGTTTATCGGGCTGCTGATCAGAGAGATGTTTTATAGTGAGCTCAGGTATTTCGCAGAAAACTCGAGACACGTCAGATATTTCTTTAGAAAGCGGCTGTGCAGGATGTGCAGTGTGGTCCTCACTCCACCCAGCACCTCAGATCCCCTCCATGACAAGCTGAGTGTTCAGTGTGCAGTTCTGCTCATCCAGCACCACTCAGAGTGTGTTACATCTCATCCCTGCATTTCCTTCCTGTGTTCTTTCATTCAGTGCAAGAAAACCTCAGTCTGTCCCCCGGTACGGTGACATGAAATCCACATCTTTCCTTCACATCCAGCAGGAAGCTTTCCTTTCTGGGCAGCTCTGTTCTCCTGGGCAGGAGTACCTGCACCAAACCCTGTGAGAGCCCAGAGTGCTGCTGCAGCTCCCTGTGCCAGCTGGTCCTGGGGGCTCTGGCACGTCCTGAGCATCCTGCTGGCCCTGCCCTGGATGCAGGGGTGGCACAGGCAGCTCTGGCAGCTGGGGGGTCCAGAGGGAACCCTCTGAGCTCTGGAGCTGCTCTGGCAGGGTCCTGCTGGCTGACAGCAGCTGCTTTTCTCTCTAAACCCTGTCCTGAGCCCATGCACAGACAGCACAGAGGTTGGTGGCTCTAGGGGCAGATTTTAGCTTGGTTTGTAGCTGTTTCCATTTTGTGTCCATGCACAGAGTCAAGTAGCAGGGCAGGGCAGAGGGGAATGTTCTTGTCTGCTGGCATTTTAGACAGAGGTGAATTTGAGTCCTACAAATGGGCTGGGGTTCAGTTTCGAGCAACAACTTGCATCTAAAAAAGCCATGCTCTGTTTTTAATTAGAGCTCCTTTTCATAGAAGGTGTGGTCACTTCTGCTCAGGCAGAGTTTGACTAAGAGTGAAGCCTGTATATTCTCCAAAACATTTTGCTCAAACACTCTAGCAAATCTATGTATTCATCAGGCTCATTCCTGGAGCTCTGACTCAGATTATTACAGATTTTCTGTTCTCTGCTGGGACCTTGCAGCCCTCCCTCGGTACACTGCAGCTTTATTTTTGGATCACTGCTCTGTGGGTTTGTGTCAGGATCTCCATGCCCTGTCCTGTGCCTTGCTTTTCTAGAGGCAATGTAAAAAGAGGAAAAGCCTTCGTTCTGCTCCCAAACCTCTCAAGTCTGTTGGCAGGAAGCAGAAGGATCAGTCTGGGAGGAGGAAGGTCTGGGTTCAGTCTGAGCTTGGTCTTTCAGCAAAGTATTCAACTTCCCTGCACTTCAGTTTACCATCATTAAAAAGTGCTTTATCCTTCCCTCTTGTACAATTAAGCATTAATTAATTTGTGTTAGTAACACACACATGGATTCTCAGAAAAATCCCTACACTTGCATATCTGAATATGAATTAAGTATTTGTATTGTTATAGCAGGCTCCATCTGCTCCTCTTCTTCACCTCTAGCAAAAATTCTCTGTTTAAAAGTTCAGACAAATCCAGCCCCATTTGGAGACTGCCCTTTCCCAGCAGCCTCAAAGCATGCAAACCCAAACAAAGCGAGGAAAAGAAAAACCCTTACATCCCAAATCAGCACTAGAGGAAGGAAGAAAATGAACGCAGTGATTAAAACCATCGTTCCACTGGCACCTCTTTGTTCTGGAGCTCAGGAATCTGTAATTGGTGCAGGCAGTGCCCACAGGCGCTGTGTGACAAAGCGTTTCCTGTGGAGCACGCAGGAACACGCAGAGCCCAGAGGAGCCCAGGGCTGCACGGGGGCACCGCTGCCTCTCCCTGGGCACCAAAGCCCAGCTCAGGGGTTTGAGGAGCAGGGCACGTCCCCCTTTGGAGGCTGGCTGTTATCACTGAAAGCACTCAGCTTTTGGGAGGCAGCAGGCCATTTGCAATGATAGTTTTGAAATGCTGGCAAAGAGTTACTTGAAAAAAAGAACTTGTTCGTGCAGTTGGGAATTGAAAGCTTCTAAACCACAATAAAGTCCTTTCCCAGACTTGCTGTCCATTTAGTCCAGGCTCATGGCATTCCTTAGACAGTCTGAATCACAGGCAGCAGACATCTCTTACAAAGGAGACCATAGACACCCATCTGTTGGGAGGCATCTGCCAAAACAGACCGTACATTTACTTTGATTCCTTCAATCCACTTTCAATTTAAAGGGATAATAACAATAACATTTTTCACTCCAGTGAAGGGAAATGGTAATGGATTAACATTATTCCACTGCAGAAGGAGGCAGACAGGCTTGTCCCCAGCTCTCACAGCTGGGTGAAGCAGGATCAGAGGTTTTGAGGGACGTGCTCCAGCTGAGGCAAGAAGTCAGTGGTGGAACTGTGGCTTTCCTGGGGAATCCCAGACTTCCAGGTGCCCCCAGGTGTGCAGGAGCTGGAGCAGCACTGGCTGTGCTGGAGGTGGTTAAATCACATTGCACTGAGGGGAGGGACGGGCAGAGCTGCTGGCTCCTTTCTCTCCTGTGGTGCTGTACCTGTCAGAGAGCAGGAGGTGCATCCCAGCAGTGAGCATTGCTGGTGGGTCACTGGCACTGGGGCCAGCCTGCAGAAACATTCTCATTTCTTGGGGATGAATCTGGAGATGGAGCAAAGCTGTTGTGTGAGCAAGTGCAGGTGTGAGGAAAAGGGATCTTCTGGCTGCTTCACACAGAAATTCTTTCAGTGCAGTCAGAGCTGTACCAGTTTTGACAGCAGTTTTTAAAAATGGGGACTGTGGTGATGAGAGGTGTGCAGCTAGAAAATGGTTTATAACAAAACCATGTGAGGTAGGAAAGGGGATGAACTCATTCTGGTGCTGAATTCTCCATTTTGCATTGAGCCAGAGAAGTGCTCTCTGCAAACCTCGAGCAGGGCTTGTGTTACACTCCAGCAGCTCACCACAGAGCTGGGCTGGTTAAGGTGGTTGGGTTTTTTTGGTTTTTAATTTTATTTTGCTAACACAGCTATTCTGGTGAAAAGCCTTGCCGAGACACAGCTCTGCTGGTGTCAGAGCCTGGGATCAGCACAGCCAGGGAACTGCAGCAGGGCTTTGTGCTGGGGTGGCTGTGCACGGGCAGGGGGCTGGTTCCTGCTCCTGGGGTAGCGGATAGGGTAAATATGGACATATGGGGAAATAAAAGGGATTTTTCTGTGGCAGTAATTGCAGAGCTCAGCCTGCTTGGTCTGTTGAGCCCCTCAGGATGAATCCCAGTAACTCCCAGCACAGGTGAAGCCCTGAGCTGGATTCATGTCCAGGAGCAGGCTTTGCTGAGGGACTTGTACCTGCAGCAAGGGGGTGTTTGCCCTCACAAATAGGGAAAATCCTAAAATCCTCTTAGCTCCCCTTCAGAATGAGCATGATGTAATTGAATATTAATCAGTGAATAGCTCACGTCCACATGGCAGCTCGAGGCTTTTGCTAATTCTTTGCAAATTTCATTGCAGTTCTTGGAATATTAATAGCAATTTAAAAGTCCTTGTGTAACTTTTCTTACCCATCTTCTTACATCCTATCCAAGAAAAAACTAAAATGTTAAAAATACAAGTGGCGTGTTTTGGGCTTTCAAAATTGAGACAGACAAAACTGATGCAACTTTGGGGCGGGAGGTTGATTGCATGATTGAAAAACCAGTCTCATGATTGCTGGAGGCCTGACTCATGAGCCCTGAGCGCCTGGGCTTGGCATTGCTGCTCCTCACAGCTTCGTTTGGTACAAACTGAGTTCGTGCTAGGAATGTGCAGAGGTGGGAAAGGGCTTTTCTCTCCCTAAAGCTCGATGTAATAATGGGGAGGATTCAGCTCCTCCTGCAATGGCTCCTGAAAAGGACTCGAGTCCTTTTTGAGCTGCACTTTGAAATGCTGGGAGCAGCTGCAGAGCCTTGCTGCTCGGAAAAGTTTGGAAAACATCTGCACATTTTTTTTAACTGTTGTGAAATAAAATGCTTGGCAAGAATAACCATCTTAAAGATCTACAATCTTTTTATGGTGCGAACTGAAAGGCAGTTATGGAGTCTTCTACTGTAGAAAAATGCCTGGATTCTCAGCATTACTTGCACTAGCAGAATTTCTCAGCTCAGGTCACCTCCTGCCAAGGAGTAGGGATAGTTGGTGGGGGACTTTTTGTCTGTATAGACCTCTTGTCTCACAAGAATGGAGACCTAGAATTGATTAGCTTAAAATCTGTTTTTTTCCACCTGATTTTCATAGTTTGTTATAAATAATAATGTAATTTGTTTATAATTAACTATACATCTAGAAATATAATAATAATTTGTAATCAGTATTTATTGATAAATCTCTGGCCATTTTTAAATTAAGAAAATGAGGATGAATCATCTGAATTTCCCATCTGAGTTATTTTTCTTGTGAGAACTCAGAGCAGTGAGAGCTGCTTTTCTGCCCAGCAGAAGCTGGTATGGCCTTACACTGCCCAAGCCTTTTATTGCTGTTTCCTCCCAGCTCCAAGAGACTTCTGTGCTCACATTTGGATGCAGTGAGTGCTTAGAGGCATTTTTAAAGCAGATGTACAAGACAATCCTGCACTGGCTGTGCGAGGTGCTCCATGACCTAACAGGTCACTGCAGCTCCTCTGATGTGAAAAGCAAGCAGCGCATCCCCTGTGCCAGGGGAGAGTCAGGGATCAATGGGGGAAGAACAAATACTTGAGACCATCAAACTTGAGCTGCTGGTTTGGATTTTCAGGCAGGTGCTGGCTTTCACACTCTCGCTCTGTAATACAGCTTTTTCTGTGTTTACCAAGGAGAAACCTAAAATGTATAAACAATGCAGTTGTGTCTGAATCATCACTGAGTCCCCATGCTGCAGTTTTGCAAGCACAGAAATCTGGGCATGCATCCAGCTGGGGATTTCACAGATGACTCCT
Source organism: Ammospiza caudacuta (assembly GCF_027887145.1). Taxonomy (NCBI): domain Eukaryota; kingdom Metazoa; phylum Chordata; class Aves; order Passeriformes; family Passerellidae; genus Ammospiza; species Ammospiza caudacuta. Next base: position 18,636,235 of record NC_080607.1, read on the forward strand.
CGCTCTAAGAGGGGTCTGTGCAAAAACCTGAAATCCAAGGATTCCCAATTTTGCAAGCATTCGTATCCTCCAGTTTGTGTGCACATCTCCAAGGGATGCTGCAGTCTGTTTGGAATTAAAACTCTGATCCCTACAAATTTGCATGACTAATGGTCTGCAAATGACTGAGAACTTGGTCTGAGTTGGATTTAGCCAGTGTTAGGTATAAAAGAGTTAAATCTTCAGCTACTGTTAGCTGGAGTTAAACCACTGAGGATCACAGAGCTTCCCCACGAGCAGCTCTTGGTGACCCAGTGACAAACAAGGCTGACACTCCTCATCTTCTTACACGTTCTCCTAATCCACACAGTTCCCATTTTAACCAAGCCATGTCCTTTTGTGGATTTTTAGTTTGGAAACTTTGCACTCCAAAATATAAACTAACTTCTGCCTTCAGCTGAACAAACACTGCTTCTAGAGTGAGATTACAATTCAGATGTAGTGAGAAAAGGATGATTGACTTCTGCCTGTGGATGCTGGAGTGCTAGGCTTGCACCTGAGGGGGAATTCTTCCACGTGGATAATTGTCAGGTGTGGAAGTAAAGTGCAGAAGGGGCTGTCCCTTGCTCCTGGCTGTGGCACTGGACAGGGCTGGGTGTGCACCAGACCCTGAGCTCTGCATGAAGCTGGGACCCTGCACAAGCTGTGCCAGCAGCGTGGTCCCTCCTCAGGGGTGACTTTGATCTCTGCAAGGAGGGCAAAGGCAGCAGTGAATTAGAGAAGTGTGAGTTTGCAATCATTCCCTGTGACCAGCTCTGCCAGGGCAGTCTAGTCAAAGGTTCCCAAATTGTGGTGTGATGTGGTTTGGTTTGGTTTCTTAATGATGGATGACTTCATCAGCCCTGAATGAATGGAGTCAAATGTAGGACAAATAGTGAGACACAGGAATGACTCCTGTGACATTTGCAATGGATGGCTGCTGGTTTATTTAGGTGGTTTTTAAGTTTCTTTGGAAAGAGTGAGAGTGACTAAAAGAAGGGGGAACCACTTCATGAGTATGGGGGTCGGTGGTGAAAGTACTGGGACATTTAAACCTCCCTGGGCTCAGCATCTGTCATTATGAGCAGCTCTTTGGTGGGCTCTGGGTTCCAGAGACTCCCCAGCCATGGGGCCAGAGGCCTGGCTGCTGGAGCAGACACTGCATCCCTTTGGTGTCAGATTCCTCCCACAGCTGGGTTTTCGTCAGCCACTTGTGGGCCTCCAGTTCTGCCCCTGGTCACCAGCAGAGGAATCTGAGCTTGGGACTCAGGGAAGTGCCCCAGCTCAAGGCACTGCAGATGAAGTCATTCTAATTCTGTACAAATGATGTTTGCAAAGGCTGGAAATAGCCTGGACACACCAGACATCAGGCAGATCCAGGCTTAAATCAGGACTGAGGCAAACACGAGGGGAACTTTTAGCAGCTGCATTTTTAATTGTAGTTTCGGTTGTGTACCTTTCTTCCTTAAAATTGCATTACATTTTCTCTTATCTGATTGCTTCTTTCGTTTGCTTTGAGTGGGTGCTGTCTCTTTCCTTGGAAAGGAGTCCAAGATTGCAGCATCTAAGATTCCAGCAGGTAGACCCTGATTTTCAGCTAGGTAGGCTGGGTTTCATGAGGGCTCTTCTGAAGCCATCCTGCAGCTTCATACCCTCAAATAACTTAGTGGTGTTGTAAGATATGTTTCCTTTTCTTAAAAATGCCATTGTTTTTTATAAAAAATTTTCTTCAGGACAATTTTTATAGGCTGTTATTAAAACACAAAACTAGTGCTATGTCTGTTTTAGAAATTAGTATCTCTGGGCCTTTGTTTTTTTCTTGGTTACACTTAATAGCTTTTCAAAACCAATGTAAATTTTAGATCAAGATTATGGCTTCAGAGAACTTCAGGCTGTTCAGATAACAGTCTTGGTTTAGATGCAGCACTGAATGCTCCTGCAGTCTGTCATGCAGGGACACATCTCTGCTTTCAGATGCTGCTGCTGAGCACCAGTGTCAGTGCAGGGGCTGGAGGGAGCCTCTCCTGTGGGGACATTACAGTGCAGCCCTCGGGGCCAGAACCTGGAAAATGATGCCACAGGGACATTGCAGTGCAGCCCTCGGGGCCAGAACCTGGAAAATGATCCCACAGGGACATTGCAGTGCAGCCCTCGGGGCTAGAACCTGGAAAATGATCCCACAGGGACATTACAGTGCAGCCCTCGGGGCTAGAACCTGGAAAATGATGCCACAGGGACATTACAGTGCAGCCCTCGGGGCCAGAACCTGGAAAATGATGCCACAGGGACATTACAGTGCAGCCCTCGGGGCCAGAAGCTGGCAGATGATCCAGCCCTTGATGCCAGTGAGGCTGCAGTGATGCTGTAGTGTCAGAGTCTGTGTGAGCAGCACCAGGCACTCGTGCTCTCCTGAGTGAGCACACAGTGCTGGTCCACGTGGGTGCCCGAGCTCAGGCTGGCAGCATGGGAGCCTGCAGGATGAGGGGTAGCACAGGGCACAGCCTGCCCAGCTCCTGAGCGCCACAGAACCTCTCAGGATTAGCAAAGGGCAGCCTGCACAGCCCCTGAGTGCCTCTGGGGTCTCTCCCACCACCCCTCGGGCGCTGGGTTATCTGGGGAGCCCCTGTCTGTGGCACGGAGGCAGAAATGCTTTGGCAGGGCAAGAAGTGAGGAAATGAATTTTCTTGTCTTTGAAAACAGCGCGGCCATCCCGGCTGGACAGCTCGAATTTGTTGTGATAGCAAAACAAGTTCTATGGAAACCATTGTGAGCCCCGAGCAAGGCTGCCCAGGAGAGTTGGGGAAAGCCGCTTTTGTTTGTTGTGCTTGGCATCGCTCTGCTCTGGATGAAGATGCTTTAATTTTGTGGGGAGACCCAAGAGAGCATTCCTGTTTTTCCATAGCAGAGAGCCTTCCAAGCTGGCATAAGCATCCCCTCTTTCCAGCTGCTCCTTTCCAAACACACTGTGCCTCCTAAAGATAGTCTGTACAGTGGCTGGGGCTGGTGGAAAACATGAAGCCTGCATGGATTAGCCCAGGAATTCATTTGGGCTGACGAATTGGGTTTCCCTCTATAAACAGCAGTAGTGTTTTCATCTTCTGGACAGCACAGCCAGCTTCACGTCCTCCTGCTCCTCGCCCAGCCCTCTGCCTGTGTCCAGCCCAGCTGGGAGCACAGCAAGGCCTCTGCTGGGGATGGAAAACAGCCCGTGCTCTACGAGGTGTTTGCACCTATCTCCCCTCTCAGACAGGTTTTTTCCAGTCCTTAGAAAAGGTGGTGGGGTTATTTTGTTGGACTGGTTTTTTTTCTCCAGTTTATTTTTCTTTCCAGGTAAAAGGGAAATTAAAGTAGTCCCTTCTCCCTGGCTCAGTGACCTTACAGGCAGCCCACACTATGTGTTTTCTTTTCTACTTAGTTTAATTTTAAGTACAGTGTGCTTAGCATCGGCAGGAGTTGGGGATTCTCTAGAGGGGATTTTGCCTCCCTTTTCCCCCCAGGGCCCTGCACAGCATCGCTGCCTCCAGGGCCATGCTGCCCCTGCCAGGGGAGCACCCCCAGCACAGCACTGCTCCAAATGCACTTTGCTGTCACTTAGACTTTCTTCTATAGCTTGCTTAGTAAATAATGAGGAGTTATAATCACCCCACATCGTTCCTGTGGTTGCTCAGGAAAGATGTGAAGGCAAATTTTGTGATCATGCTGCAGTTAGTGGTGGTTTGTATTTACCTGACTGTTCAGTGCTGGATGGCTTTGTCCATGTCCCTGGGTAACTGAGTGTGGAATTGGAGCTGTTGTGGATAAAAGTAGGGGATTTGATATTCAGCTGTCAAATGGAAGAATTGTTCAAGTGGTAAAGCTCTGTCCCTTAACCTCATCACGCTGTTTTCACATGTATAACCCACACCCCGTTAAAGATTTGTTCCTTGGAAATAAGTCTCAGCAAGCCTCCACCTCCTCCGAACTCTGCAGTCTGCCCTGCCCTTTCAAGGCACTCTGATCCAGCCTGTCCTCTCTCTCAATCATAGATAGCATTGCTTTTCCCCATCACAAGATGGGATTTTAAAAAACCAGCTGCATAAAAGCAGAAAACCAGCAAGTGGGTACCAATGCGTTAATGGTTTGCAGTTTCATTGATGAGTACGTATTTGTGCAGCCTCCCCACTCCCCTGGTGTGACTGAGGGGAGTACAGCCCCATTCCCACCTGAGTGAGGAGGGGGAGCCCCGGGGTGCTCTCAGGACAGCCTTTCCTGTCTGGGTCCTCCAAGCAACCTCTCTGGCTGCCAGGGTGTGCAGCTGGAGCATCAGCCACACGAGGCAGACAAAGGCCAGCAGATTTCCTAAAGGCTGACAGCTGGATGCAGGTGGCATTCTAGAATTAACACAAGCCCAGAGGAGTTGCTCTCTGCCCCCTTCCCATGCAGGGCCAGGCTGGGCACCTCACACCCCTGGGAGGGAAAGAAAACAGCTGAGGGTGTTTCTGAGCACCTAGAATGAGAAGGGGGAGCCCCCAGTGGGGCCAGCCACCCTCCTGAGTCACAGCAACTGTGGCCAGAGGGCTGCAGCCTCTCTCTCCTGGGGGTCATCCCGCCCCCAGCCAGGGTCAGCAGTGACCAAACCCTCTGGGGACTCTGCTGGCTCTGTCCACTCCCTGTGGTGATTTCCAGCCCAAAGACAAGCAGGGTGATTATTTTCAGTGTTGATTAGTCATGCTGAGGGGTTGCTCACGGTGCTGCCGAGGGGACCCCAAGGAAAGCCCCGTGTGTGACCCAGGCAGGGCAGAGCACACTCCCAGCCCACCAACAGGATGTTGGCTGCTGACTTGGCCATGAGACATAGCCCAGCTCTGCCTGAGGGGGCTCTCCCAAGGCCTCTGCTTGCTGTCAGTTCAAAACAGGGGAAGTTTCCAGCTCTGTGATGCTCCTGCCCTCTCCCAGCACCCACAGCAGCATGAACTTGCTCTGAAGTTTCCAAGGCTTAACCACCCACTTCAGCTTGAGCAAATTTCAGCTTCTTGGCCGAAGAGCAGGAGCACACAGCCTCGGGGATGGTTTTTCCCATCACTGCCATGTTTAGGTCTCTTGATGTGGCATTTTTGTAGTACCTGGGACATTCCCTCCCCTTCACCAGGCCTGTTCTGGCACAACTCCAGTGTGGTTGGAAGCGTGGCATGTGCTCCGTGCCAGGCAGGCCTGCAGTGCCAGGGGACAGCCAGGGCTGGCTGGGACAGGCTCTGCAGATGGCCTGCAGCCCATGGCCAAGTGTCTGAGCCTCTCGAGCTGGGGGGACACAGCTCAGGATGGACACGCCCTGTTGCTTTCTTTGGCCATCCCAAAGGATGTTCCCTTAGGCCATCCCAAAGGATGTTCCCTTAGGCCATCCCAAAGGCCTTTCCCTTAGGCCATCCCAAAGCTGTTCCCTTAGGCCATCCCAAAGGATGTTCCCTTAGGCCATCCCAAAGGATGTTCCCTTAGGCCATCCCAAAGGCCTTTCCCTTAGGCCATCCCAAAGCTGTTCCCTTAGGCCATCCCAAAGCTGTTCCCTTAGGCCATCCCAAGGCCATTCCCAGTCCTGCTCAGGACTCCCTGTGGTGTTCCTGGAGGTGCTGGGTACAGCCTGTGCCCCATCCTGAGGGTGACACGTGCTTGTCCCTGTGTGTGTGTGATGTGACACATGGCTGGGTGTGTGACCCCAGTGCTCCAGTTCAGAATGAGCTCCCAGGTCCCTTCAGGAGCATGGCCTTGCTGCAGGCTCCGTGTGGTTGCCCTGCCCTGTGTGAGTGACCAGGCCATTTCTGTCCTGCTGGCAGCCCCTCTCCTGCCAGCACTGCTCACAGGGATGGCTGGGGATGTGCCCTTGGCCCTGCTCTGTGTGTGACCAGGCCATTTCTGTCCTGCTGGCAGCCCCTCTCCTGCCAGCACTGCTCACAGGGATGGCTGGGGATGTGCCCTTGGCCCTGCTCTGTGTGTGACCAGGCCATTTCTGTCCTGCTGGCAGCCCCTCTCCTGCCAGCACTGCTCACAGGGATGGCTGGGGATGTGCCCTTGGCCCTGCTCTGTGTGTGACCAGGCCATTTCTGTCCTGCTGGCAGCCCCTCTCCTGCCAGCACTGCTCACAGGGATGGCTGGGGATGTGCCCTTGGCCCTGCTCTGTGTGTGACCAGGCCATTTCTGTCCTGCTGGCAGCCCTTCTCCTGCCAGCACTGCTCACAGGGATGGCTGGGGATGTGCCCTTGGCCCTGCTGCTGCTGTGTGCCCCAGCTGTCCATGGCTGGTTCCCTCAGCAGGACAGACAGCATTCCCATTGAATCCCCATTCCTGGCCGGCCAACTGCTGCTGAGTGTGTGCTGGGCTCCAATGAGATCATGTCAGACCTAAGCAAGTTTGATCTTTCTCTTGGGCAGAGGGTGTTTTATCATGCTGTGGTTCCAAGGCCGCTGTTGGTGGGTTGGAATTCTCCCAGGAAGTGTAGCAGTGCATGGTTAAATGCAGAGTAATAGGTTCAGTATGAGGCACAGAGCTGTGAGCTGGCTGAGCACACTTGTATTTAAAGGAGAACGTGGTTACACAGCTGGGGAGGGATCAGGATGGGCCTGCCAGGTACCCCAGACCTTGCAGCGTGCCCCTGGGACACTGCCTGAGCACAGGATTCACCTCCTCCTGCCTGGCCTGGGGTCCGCACAGCTCCCAGACCTCACAGCTGGAAAACTGGGCATGGCTCATCATGAAATCCCAGGCAGGATTCCCTGGGGCAGTCTCTTTGGGTGGTGGTTCCTACATCTTGATCTGGAATTGGGATATCTGAACTAATTGAGGGAGATCTGGAAATAATTGAGGGCTAATTTCTGAGCAAATGTAGGTTATTGCTGTTGTGGTGAGGTTGGGAATTGCCCAACCTCAGCAGTATGGGCTGCACTTCAGCTGCAGGTGAACCTCAGCTGGACATGGAGGAGCTCATTCTGTTTCTGGTAATTGGTAGCTCTTCTTTTCTCTTGTCTTTAATGCTTTTTCTTTTCTTTAATCTTCTCTTCATATTGAAAACAAAAGTTTTCTTGTTCATGCCATTGATTCAGATTGAAAGTTTGAAGGCTTTGGATGATGCAGATAACATTTTTCTTGTTCTCTCAAGCTGTTTACTGTCAGATGTTCCTGGCCTTCTTGAGGCAAGATGTAAAACCAGTTACAGTATCTGGTCTTTTGCACTCCTTTTTCCAGTTATCCCTGTCTCTTATAATTAGGTCTGTCTCGTGGTCTCTGATTTATACATACACCCCATAGTATTGTATAGTATTTTTATTAGTGCATTATTTTATGGTAGAAACCCCAGCACTCTGTTGTGGCAGATGCTGCTTTGACTCTAAAGTTAAAAAAGCAGTTCCTCCCTCAAAGGAGTTCCAGTCAGAGTGCAAAATAAGAGCAAACAGCTGGATGTGGGCAGACACACAGTATCTTGTATGTGGCACCTCCTTGACATTATTAGATGTGAATTGTAACACTCTTGTCAGTAAGCAGTTAAATATTTCATGGTCTGGATGCTTTCCAGCTGCCTTGGGAGCAGTAACTGCAGTCCCCAATGCTGGATTGCTGTTGGCAGGACTGCAGAGCTGCTGCCCATCTGTGCCCTTGGAGGCACTTCCAAAGGGGGGAAGGATCTTCCCCCAAATATTCATTTGTGGAAGGATGTGGGGACATGATAGAAGAAATAATTTGTGTGTGAAAGTGATTTTGTGTGTTCCCCTGCTCAGAGTGGTGCTGTGCCCATGGCCCTGCTGACAATCAGGCAGATGGGAGCTAATGCCTCGTGCAGGTTTCTGGGCTGGGGCTGCTTGTCCAGCAGAGGAATTGCAGGCACAGGGAGATCTGCGTGTCTGGGTTTGCTTGGCAGAATTCCTCACAGGCCACTTGTGCATCTTCCCTGTTACCTTAGGACAGGGATTTTCTGCTGTCTTCCCCTGAGAACCAGGCTCAGGATTCAGGTCAGACATGTCAGGAGGGAAAGCTGGAGTGGGGAGAGGCTGGGGTTCTGCAGGGCTCTCAGCCCTTCAGAGGGGACGTGTCAGAGTGAGGACACAGCACAAGATAAGATGCCAGAGAATCAGAGCCAGTAAATAGTTTTGTGGATTAATAGACATAAGCACTAGAGCTCAAGGGAGGGAAACAGATTCCATTATTGACTGTTCATCAACTGCCTAAAGGGAAGGCTTAATATGGTTTGTTTTCCCTTAATTAAACATTTGTTACATGGTTTGTTTCCCCTCAATTAAATATTTGTTCTGGTTGTTCCTTTGTGACAGAAATAAAAAAGCAGCAGCATTGCCTATCATGTACTTTCAGCTAATCCTGAACGTGCTGTAGCTCTTCTGCCCTCCCCCCAATTATTTCCTGTAAAAATGCCTTTCTTGCATCCATTCCCTTTTCTCTCTCTGTTTTTGAATCACTTTGCTGAATGACTCATCCTGCCCCAGTAAATAGGTTAACTTTAGGAGAATGATGAAACTGCACAGTGACATGTGGATAGAGAGGTGTTGCTCGTGTGCTTTTCCTGCAGTTGCTGTTTTAGAGGTGTTGTGGTGTCCAACACCAATTTCATCAGGTTTTAAACCATGAGGTGCTGCTGCATCACCAGCCTCCTCTGCTTGTGCTGGTTTTGATCTAAAAGAAATGTGTCTTAGTACAAGTGGCACTGCTTATCTCAGCAGCTCTGGATCAATCCCTGAGGTCCAAACCATGCCCAATAAACCAGACAGGAGCAACTTCACCCTTGTGCTTTGCAGCAGCACAGTCAAGAGTTAGCAGTGACAAAATGAGGGCTCTTGCCTTGTGCTTCCTAAGCTTCAGTCCATCAGCCTCATATTTGTGCATGGGTTAGCCAAGTTACATGGTTTATAAAATGAACTCCATCCCCTTCTGGTATAAGTTTTTGTGTATTTATTTATTATGTGCTCATTCTACTTGGAATATTTTACTTGGTCTTGTTGCATGTAAACTAAAGCTAAATACAAACTTCATCTTTTCTCAGTAACTCGCTAAGTATCAAGGAGGGAGAGCCAACTCCATGACTCAAACACGTGTCCCTTCCCTTGCAATTGCAGCCAAAACTCTCTGGCATCAGAGTGCTGCAGAATGAAAGTCAGATCTAAATATATGTGAGCAGAAAGAAAGTCAGTTAAAAAAAGACTTTGTTATGGAAAGCTACTACAAACCAAATCCACGGTGGCCTGGAGTTCCTCATCACACCCAGGCTGATCTAGTTTTCCACTTTCAAGGTACTCTTCCCAAAGCAGCTGCTGACACTGGTGGAGGAGCTGCACAGGGCCAGCTCAGCTCCTTGCAGCTCCTTTCTGCCTCCTGTGTGGTGACCAAACAGACTTCAGGGCTTTGCCTGATAAAGCACAGGATATTTATCACCATCCTAGCAAACAGGAATACAGGAGCTTTCGTTTCATGCCACGTAGTTCTGGCATTGATACTCAGAGCCAGTCCTTGGTCAGTAACCTGGGAAGGGCCTGGGCAGTGCCTGGCCCTGGGTGCCACCCTGAGCACCATCCGTGGGTTGGTGTCAGTGTCTGCAGTGCTCTGTGCAGAGAAAGGGTGCAGAGAATGAGATTGAAAGAAGCAGAAACACCCCAGTTTGCTGGGGTGCCTCTCCCAGCTGTGCTCCAAATGTCTGACACAGCCCCCTAAACCCAGCTCAGGGGCTCTGAGCCTGCAGAACAGCTCCAAGGGCTGCCCACAGGCATCTGCTGAAGCCTGCTGGGACAGGAGGAAAAGGACATGAACTTGTTCCTGAAGGTGCCCCTTCCCTTCTTCCTCCAGTCCATGTGTAGGCAGGGCTTGCACCAGTCTCAGAACTGCCTGATGAAAAAAGTGGTGACAAAATGCTGAAATCCATCGAGAAAACAGGAAATCACACTGGAGCAGGAACTGCTCTTTGTGGTGCTGTTGCAGCCAGCAGCCAGGATAGAATCCCAGTTCGTGTGGGCATGCGTGTCCTGCAATATCACAATTCCCTGGGGCATGGAAGAGTGCCTCAAAAACTTAACTCAGTAGATTCAAACAGGGATCAAATGGGTGAAATAACTGAAAGCACCACAAATGGCACCCATCAGCCTTAGCACCGTTCCCTCCAGCTCATAGGGCAGCCTTTGGCAGCTGTTTCTGCAGGAGAACTTGTCATTTGTGCTGTAATTCTCCTACTACCCCATTTTTGTGTCATTTGTGCTGTAATTGTCCTCCTGCCTCTTTTCTGTGTCATTTGTGCTGTAATTGTCCTCCTGCCCCCTTTTCTGTGTCATTTGTGCTCTAACTCTCCTGCTGCCTGAGTGAGCTTGGCACCTGATGGTGCTTTGGGCTCTCAAGGGTCTCAAGTCCTGCCTAAGGACTTTAAAGCACTCCTGCAGGGCTCCTGGGGATGCTGCTCTCTGCCCCATCCCCACACGCAGCAGAGTGCATTTGCAGAGGGCGTAGTTCATCCTGTGGAGGCTGTCACCTCTCAGGCTGTTTTCTCTCAGCTGAGCAGGATTGTTGGAGTTCCAGGAGTGTGACCTCACAGCCTTTGTGCGTTTTGCAGCCCAAAGCAGATCTGCAGCAGGTCTGGTCCTTCAGGGATGCTTGGCCAGGCCCTTTGGCAGGATGATGACAGAGCTCCCAGCCTGGAGTCCCCCCGTTCCCCTCTGGGTCACTTTTCCTGCCAGCTTTGAGGCTGTTGATCTTGTCTGGAAGTACAGTGGCAATAATGAAAGTGCTTAGAGAACCCTTAGTGTTTCTGAGGTGGTGTCACAGACAGATTTGTGTTTTGAGTACTTCCTTCCTGCTAGTTTTGATCTACAGTGTGTTTAGGGCATTGCATTTTTTTTAGCAGAAATGCTATCTTTATTTTTTGCTCTTTTCTTGCAGGCACACCCAGCTTCCTGTTAAATTTGGGTAGGACAATATAAAGATACCAATTGTTTGATTTTTGCACCTCACTCTGGCACTGTGCTCAAATATAAGGGAAGGATATTGAAATGTCATAGTGCAATCCAGATCCTGTAAATCCAGAGCAGTTCAGATATTGATTTCAGTTGGGATGGGCTTTAGCCAAAAATATGCATTTTATTTAGATGCTGTTTTCATCAGATATCTGTATTATGTTGCTAAATTCATGGAAAGATGCCAATGGGATTGGAGTCTATTGATACTCCCTCAGCAAAAATGCATCCTGGGACATGAGTTGCCACTTAGTTTGAGGTCAGCAACCTCTTCCAAGAGTTTGGTTAATTAATGGGGGTGAGCTGATTGCTGCTGGGCTGGAGGGTGTGGAGGAGGCTCTCAGGTGACACAGACTCCATGGGTTACAGAAAAGGTGAGAACACAGATGCAGGGTGCATCTCTTGGCATTATTTCAGTGAGGAGGGAGCCCTGGGTTTGATGTGTAATTAAACCTTTACACTGAGAACATCTCAGTGATTGTGTATCCCCATTTTCCAGAACAAAGCCTTGAATTGCTGTTGCTTTCTAAAACAACCCCACCGCTCCCAGTTCTTTCCCCAGCACAGTTTGTTGGTTTGGGCTCCTGTGCCTGGAGCACCCAAAGTGGTGTTTCCCAGCCAGGGAGTCGCTGTGCTCTCCCTGTGTGCAGGAGCTGATTTTCCAAATGCGGAGTATAAAATAGGCTGTGTCCTGAGTGGGAGGTTCCAGGGCATGATACGTGGCTGCACAATCCCTGGGAGCCAAGCAAAATACTGCTTTTCTATATATAGGCACCTGAAATCCAGCAGCAAAGACACTTCTGAATCTTGCACTCAAAACTTAGATTTTAAGAAGCACTTTTTGCTCCTTAATATTGCAAATTTTTATTATTTTTTCCACATGGTTTTGCAGGAGTGCCAAATGCTTTCATGGTGAATTCAAAAGAAATCTTAAAAGATTAATCAATTTTAAAAAGGCAGAAAATTTTAAATACTGCCTTTTCCTGAGGAAAATAATTCATCTTATTTGCATTTGAAGCAAAGACTGTAACTTTCATGATTTCTTTGTCCAGTTCTGTACAATTAAGGCAAAGTCTGATTTTCACAGCCACTGTGGTTGGATCTCTCAATTGAAAAGAACTGACTTTGGGTCTTATTTGGGCACTGGGGTGACAACAGAAGTGAATTTTGCAAAGGCAGTGACGAGTCTGAGTCTGACCTGACTCACAGGTCCCAGGCACCCCTGGAGTGTCAGACCAAATCATCAACTTTTCACCTTTTGTCATCAATCCAGGACTGTAAGTTTTGGAATATCCGTTTTTAGATAATATCAGCTGAGAAAAGAGGGGAAAAAAGTAAAATTTAGTGCTGGATCTGAGCAAACAGAGAGGTCAGGGGTTAAATTCTGCCTTGTGTGTTGTATATGCTGAAATGTCCTTTTATGAAATTAACCCACAAATGGAAGAGTAGCTGAAAGCTGTAACACTTGGCCATGCAGCATAGGTCGAAGGTTACCTTTTTTCTCAAAAATGGTTTTGCAAATCTTTTTCAGAGCTGATAGATACACACCTTAGCTGGATACAAAACATTATATGAAAAAGAATGACTGTGATCTTTGATCCAAGCAATCAAAAAGAAAGGTAATTGGTATTTTTCTGCCTTTTCTCCAGCTGTGTGTTTCTCTTAACCTTTATTTATTTAGTTTTTCAATTAAGAAGTCATGCCCCTTTTTATTTGGCGTGGAGGGTTTAAAATATTTAATATTTTTTTATTTTAATATTCTTTTTCTTCCCCACTTGTGTAGCACAGAGCTGGGGCCTGGTGGGCAGGGACGGAGAGGTGGGGCTGTGCATGCTGGGCTAAAGGATCCCATCCTTCCAGGCAGGGCAGGTCTGAGGGCACTGTGCCAACCAGGGTCAGCTTTGCGTGTCCCAGTTCCTGCTGGCCATGGCAGGACATGGAGCACTGCAGGGAGGAGCCACTGGGCTGAGCTTTGCCTTCCTGAGGAGCCTCACTGCTGCAGGATCCCCAGAGAGTCATTGCCACCTGTGTGGGGCACCCAGGGCATCCCTGGATATGGGGTGGCACAGGTGGAGCTGTCCCCAGAGGGTCATTGCCACCTGTGTGGGGCACCCACAGCATCCCTGGTACCCAAGGGATCCGTGGGGTGGCACAGGTGCAGAGGGGTGTGGGTGTGGCACCTTCACAGGGTGCCATTGCCACCTCAAGGGGCTCCCTCTGTCCCTGGGCTGCTGGCACACAGCCCAGCATCACCCACAGGAACACACCCCAGTTTCCAGCTGGGAGGATGAGGGAGGCCTGGCTGTCAGTGGGGCCTGGGGCAGGGCTGGTGCCCACCAGGGACACAGAATGCCCCCACAATCCAGCAGCCCCTGGGTCACCTCCCTGGCACCCCAGGGCTCTGTCCCACTCCCACAGCAGCAGGAGGTGACACAGGACACGCTGAGGGTGCCCAGGCAGGCGTTTCCTTGACCTGCATGGCTGCTGGCAGCTGTGATTTCAATATCTTTCTTTATGATTTAATCTTTCATTATCTTTGCATATGTGCCTGTGGCCTCATTTAATCAGTTCTCTCATTAACCAGATCAATAGTGGTGTGCTCCAGAGCAACCAGTGCCAGGCACCTTAAACAACAATGTTTTATTTATTAATCACATCATCTCCTGTTCCTCTCAGCTAGAAATGAGCAAATAATGACAACTGATACTTGAGATCCATTTTAACCACACTGCCAAGAAGAGATAGCTGGGAGTTCAGACGAGCAGCTTCAGCACATGCTCTGGGCTTCCTCTGAGGTTTAGGCACAGCTCAGTTTGCTGATTTGCTCCAGGCAGATTTGATTCAGGCAGATTTGGTTCAGGCTCAGTTTCTGATGTAGTCCAGGCTCGGTTTCTCATTTGTTTAAGCCAGATTAGCTTCAGGCTCTGTTTGCTGATCTGGTTCAGGCTCAGTTTGCTGGTTTGGTCCAGGCTCAGGTTCTGATTTGGTTCAGGCTCAGTTTGCTGGTTTGGTTCAGGCTCAGTTTCTGGTTTGGTTAAGCCAGATTTGGTCCAGGCTCAGTTTGCTGATTTGGTCCTGGCTCTGTTTGCTGGCTTGGTCCACGCTCAGTTTCTGATTTGGTGCAGGCTCAGTTTCTGATTCAGTCCAGGCTCAGTTTCTGATTCGGTCCAGGCTCAGTTTCTGATTCAGTCCAGGCTCAGTTTCTGATTCGGTCCAGGCTCAGTTTGCTGGTTTGCTCCAGGCTCAGTTTCTGCTTTGGTCCAGGCTCAGTTTCTGATTTGGTCCGTTCAGATTTGCTCCAGGCTCAGTTCCTGCTTTGGTGCAGCCCTCTGTCGAAGTCCAGGGCAGCCCTGGCTGTGGGCACACGTGCTCTCAGTCCTGGAGCAGATCCCCAGGGATGTGTGACCTCACTGGCCTCGGGCTGGTGGTGATTTCCAGCCGTGCCTTGGGATCATTGCTGTTAATTCACATTTTGTTTGCCTTTAGGGACTCTGGTTGTAGGGTTTAGTGCTGGGACAAGCCCTGACACACTCTAGTGAGGCCCAGCCTCACCTGCACCTAACACTCCTCTCTTGGACTGGATTTGGGTGAAGCTCAGGGTGACTGTGGGACATTCAGGCCAGGGATAACAGGGAGCTCTGGACACTCAGGTTCTCACAAAAAGCCCAGTTTTCCATGTGGGAGAGCTGGCAGGGAGCAGTGCTGGGCGTGCCTGTCCATGGGGTTGATGCTCACACTGTTCCCCTGCAGCTTTCAGCCCTGCTCAGGCTGCAGCCCCCTGTCAGCTCAGCCCACAGAAGCCACTGCTGGCCTCAGGGGAGGGAAAGTGAAGTTTGCAGGCTGAGTCAGCATTTCACCACAGCATCCCACCTGCCCAGAGCCGGCCCTAAAGAGGGAACAACCAAAGCTGGACCCTCAGAGCCTCTTCAGGGAGCTCCACTGAATTATCTGCTGTGTTTCACTTCATGTTTAACCCTTCCTAGAGGCAGATGACTGCTGGCTCTGCTGTTTCCATGACTGTATAGGTAAAAGGAATAGGTAAAACTCATCTGTGGTATTTTTGGTAGCACAAACGAGTGTGTTGATAAATAAATTGCCTGTAGCCTCAGCCCACTTGTTTCTCAAAAGGAAATGACCCTCCAAGAGTGGGTGCCCACTTCTTTTTACCTCACTGCTATTTTTAGCCGAGGCTGTGAAAACTTTCCATTGAAGAGCTGCTCCTGTCATTTCCTGGGTAGAGCAGGCAGGAAGCTGTGAGCGAGCAGAGGAGGCTCTGCTCAGGCTGGACCGACCTCCCCTCCCTCTGGCTGCTGCCCTGCACTGCAGAGAGCCCTCCCGAGCTCCCAAACCTTCCTTCTGTGCCAAGCTCAGCCCAGAGCCAGCAGCTGGCACTGGCAGGTGGGATGCTGGGCAGGAATTCTGCTTTTCTTGCCCAAATCATCTCAATCTGGCATCTCCAGCTGGAGTTAGGCAAAGCTGAGCCATGGACTGTTACTGGTGGCATTTCTGAGCACGGAGTTCCTGGAGTACAGCCCCCCACATCCAGGAGCTTTGCAAAAATACAGATTTAACTTCCTCAGAGACAAATCCCAGCATGCAGAGAGGAAGGGGATTTCAAACCATGAATTGTAAATACTAAAAACTAATTCATGTGCTCCCCTTCCCAGAGACTTGCCAGAGACTGGGCACCAGGTCTTTTAGACAGGGGGAAGTAGGGAAATTCTATGTTAATTAACACTGTGTTAATTAACGTTTCTCATAAACATTTATTATAAATTGGATAGAATATAGAGGAGTCTTAGAGCTGCAAACCTGAGGATTAATCAGTCTTGGGTGAGGGCCCGCTTTGGTTTGTTAGTCCCTGTTTCAGCCTTTAAATATCAGCAGGGAGAAATCATTTAGATCTGGGGTCTGAAACCTAGAAAATGTAGTGTTCTTGTTTAAAGGCAAATTAGTCAGAGTAACTGAGCAGTTTCCATGTGATGGATACAGCACCAAAGGGCTGCAGGTGAAATGGAGCCCCTAAAATGCAGTTCTGGATTCTGCATCAAATGCTCGAGGTTTAGGGCTCTCCTAATCAAAGTGCAGAGATTTCTGCACCTAAATTCTAGGGAGCACCTGAATTCTAGAGAGAGAATTGTTGTTCCAGGAGGTGCCAGAGGGTGCTTTTGGCAAGTGTGAAAAGCTGCCAGGAGACATTGGCTGTGGTAATTAAAGTGATATTGTTCTGACTTTTGAACAGACAGCAGCGTTCTTCAGTGTCTTCCCTTGAGCTTTATTGACAAGCCTGTCCCAGCCTCTCCCACAAACAGTGCAGGGTGTTTGTGCTCTACTCTGCAAATAAATGATAATAAAGGTGTAAAGCAGCTAGAGTCTAGAGTGGGATTAAAAAATACCAATCATAAACCACCCAAATGCAAACATTTCCACCTGAATTGCAGTGTCTGTGTTTTCGTCACTGTTCCCTATATTTCCTCCACACCCGGCCTTTTTCTCTTTAAAGTATTTTTCGTTCAGCCCGGTGGAAGTGTTGAAATGCTTGGATAGCTAGAGCTGTTCCTTCCTTTTCCCCTGGGCTAAGGGCAGTGTCTGTGGCACAGGCAGCGTGTGTGACAGGCCCTGGGCACACCCCTCTCTCTGTTTTATGGCACCTGAATCACATTGAGCACAGTGAAACCCCCTCTCTCCCCTCCTTCCCCCTTGCCTTCCAAAAATGTGTAAGCTGGGCAAACAGGACCATTATTTATTATTTAGATTTTAATAAAACTGAGTTACGAATGCAGAGGGGATGTTTGCAGCTTGACCTACCAAGGATTGCTTTTACTTTTAACTTGTCCTGATGTTGGAAGTGCTTTAATGTTTCCTCCTCTTTCTTTTATTTCCCAGTTAACGAAATTATCAGGAAGGAATTTTCTGGACTCCCTGCCAGAAGTCAGACATAGAAGAAGAGATTTGTGAGACAACTTTTACCAAATCCTTCCACAAGTGACCTCTTAGATCCTTCCAGTGCCCCTGCAACCTCTGGCTTCCTTTGCAGTTCATCTCCAGGCAGAGACTCAGTGCAAGGAACAATGAATTGGCACCAAGGACAGCCTTGGCTGAGCAGCTCGCCACCTCTGTGTGTAAACAGCACGCAGGACACCCTTCCTTCCATCCAGAGACCTCATTGTTCTCCTGGAACAGAGCATCTGTCTGAGGAAACACTTCAAGCCTGCTGCAGCCCATCTGTCCGTGCGTCCATCCATCCATCCATCCATCCATGGGGGGAGACAGGAGCCGTCCCTGGGCAGGGCTCAGGGCCTGGGCTGGGCACTGGGGGTGGGAACAGAGTTATATTATATGTATTCATGGAATATAACACCATCCTGCAGGGCACTGACAGGGATTTGCCCTCCAGGTCTCAAAGCCCTCCTGAGAAATGTTATTATTGTAGGAAACTGAGGCAGCCAAGCTCGCTCAGCCTTCAGCCAGTCCAGGGTCAAAGCCAGTTTGCTCTGAGCACTGGGGTTGGTGTCTCAGACAGGAGATCTCTGCTGAATCCAGGAGTTTTCTTCATTTTTCTTGTCAGACTGGATAGGAATTTGAAGGAGAGGGATTCTCATAACCAACCAGTGAAAAGAGCAATTCAGCAGTTGTAATGCCTGCCCTAAGGTAAAATAAACCCAGGTAAACCAGAGATTAATATATAGGAGTCACAGTAAACCCAAAGATTTTATGATTGATCCTTGTTAGTATTTAGGCAGTGTATGAACACACCTTAGATATTTTCTCTCTAACAAATCATTGCTGTTTCTTTTCATGTAGAACCTGCTCTTGGCTCATAACTTGTCTCATTTAGCACCTGGAACATGTACTCACCCGAGCTGCAGAGGAAAATAATTGCATCTTGCAGAAGCCATACATTCCAGAGAAAATAGACACTTATTTATATTCACCGGGCCTCTTTAGCTTTGCAAAGCTACCAGCAATTCCTGGAAAGGGTCCATTTCCATGGCAGTTAGCATTTTGTTATGTTTTGCTTCGTGTGTTAGAATATCCTGTCCTGACTCCTGCTTAGCACATTCCAGGTAACCACTGCCACCTGCAGTTGTACAAGTTAGAATATTTAGGGGAGTCAGGGATAAAAGGCTTCTGAGTGGGTAACCAGTGTACAGTAAAAGATAGCCATAATATTTTAGGAATTCCATAGTAATCTTTCCTGGTTTTATAAATAAAGAATGCTGATATTTTTGGGAATGCAGAGCCTGAGCTCTGCTCTAGAGCACAGTGAAATTCATCCAGTTTTCAGTGGTGTCACAGTAAACTTGGCAGAACACCAGCGTGAACAGCAGGAATGAGGGGATGGGAATACAGCAGAGCAGCCTCAAAATTGGTTCCCCAATGTCTCAAGGAAGGTTTTGCACAGTCCCTGCAGAGCATGGCTTGGTCCAACAGAAATCTCTTCAGGACCATCGGAAGAATGTATTTTCTGCCCCTAAAAACTGGTGCTTAAACTCTGCAAGGTCTTGGGGTTAGAGTGGGGACAGAAGCATGAGATTCTGCAGAACACCTGACCTGGGGCTCAGCTGAAATTTGGCTCTTGAACAGAAATCTGAATGTCACAAGAGCAGCTCTGGACTCCAGATTCAGCCCAGCTCAGATCCAGAGCCCTGCACATCCCTGGCATTAATGGCACCCCTGTCCCTGCTTTGTGAGGTTCAGATCTTTCACCCCAGAATGAGTTCCTGTATCCCAGCCCCCAGAACTCCTGGGGTGCCTCTCTGGTGAGCTCTGCCCTGCAGGTGCCCTGGACAAGCCTTAAAAATGGCCTTTTTTCATTTTAATTTTTTAATTGCTGATTTTTACAGAAACAAAAGTGAGGCCCAGCCTCGCTGAAGAGGGGAATTCCTGTTAGAGAGCTCTCAGCAGGACTGACTGGCTCACACGCCTCAAAAAGCTATTTTGGATTGTCCAAAGCTGTCACTGGGCCAGAATCTGACACATATTAGGGGTTTTTAGTGCAGTCTGATGAATGAGACAATTCTGACATATTCTAAAGGCCAAAAGTTGCCTTGTCAGAAGTTCTGTGCTATAGCTGAGTAAAAGAACAGACCAAATGCATCTCCCAGTTTCACACTTGGATGTTTCAAACGTTTTCCATGATCCAACCTGTAAAGTATAGGACAAATTTAAAAAACAACCCAGAAACCCATCCACAGAAAAAAAAAATCTTCACATTAGTGGCAGAACCTTCTCTTTTGCTGGATTTTAAATAGAAGCTCAAAGAAGCCCAGGCAGGTCTTTTCAGATCTGTGATGTGCTGCTGCTGCTGCTCTGGTGATTGTCTGCAGCAATTCATCAATTTAGGGAAATAATTTTTGCATATTTATTTTTGGATACTATCAATTTAGAAAAGGATGTTGGGAGTAAAGTCTAGTGCTGGATCTGAGCAAAGGAAAAGGTCAGTGTTAAAGTTCTGCCTTCTGGATTGTTGAGGCTGAAATTTAATTAATTAAATTAACCTCCAAAGGAAGGAGTAGCTGAAACCTTGGAGCAAAGGCTGTTCAGGGCCCAGGGGGAGCCAGGCAGGCACAGCCCTGCAGCCAAAATACCCCAGATTTCCACTGTGCTCATGTGTTCCTCAGGCCCTTTGCTATAGAGGGTTGGGTTTTCATTTGTTTGATTTATTTTTGGGGAGTTCCTCTTTTTTTTTTTTTTTTTTTTTTTTTGTTTGTTTGTTTGATTGGAAGTTGTTTTTTTAGGATTTGGAGGGTTTTTTTCCATTTTTTGGGGCTGATTTTTTTTTTGTTTGGGGTTTTTTTGGGGAAGGGGTTTTTAATGTGCTACAGGTGCTCTAGCCATGCTTGCACTGGCTGTATTCCCTCCTCCTCTTTAATGCATAGGTATTAATCTGTGTACATACAGTGCACAATGTCATTTATATAATGCACCCACACAGAGAGGGGCTATTTACACGGGCTGGCAGTGACAGGACAAGGGGGGCATGGCTTCAAACAGCTTTAAATCAGAAATTAGGATAAAAATCCTAATTTTGGAATTGGAATCTGGAATTGCCAGAGCAGCTGTGGCTGCCCCTGGGTCCCTGCAGTGCCCAAGGCCAGGCTGGACACTGGGACAGTGGGACAGTCCCTGCCATGGCAGGGTGGCACTGGGTGTGCCTGAGGTCCCTGCCAGCCCAGGCCATGCCCTGCTCTCTGTGGCTGCATTTTTTATTTTATCCACGTTAGAAAGGAACACCCCGTGCAGAGCTGGGTCCCTCCTGTGCTGCCTCCCAGCAGCTCAGCTTGGAGCCTTCACCCCGTGTATTCTGAATTTTAGGGGTGCAGCCACAGCTGCACGAGCTCAGGCTCTGCTGCCCCACCTGCTTTTCCGTGCAACAGTAGTTAAATAATTCAGCTTCAACCACCTTTGTATTTATTTCCGGAGAAAAGGAGCATCCTCAGGCGTAGTGTTGTGCATTGTTGTCTCTTTAAAAAGGAAACTGATATGTTAAAATATATAGCTAGGCTGAAGAATTTCAATATATACAGCACTAAATTATTTCCTGTCCTTGCTGAGCAGAGTTTTTCCAGTATTAGTATTTCTGTTCCTTAGTACAATTTCTCTCTGTAGAAGCACGAGCTTAGCCTTGGAAGAGTTAATAGCATTTTGTGAGCAATTTGTTCTCACTTTATCTGGAAGATAGCCATATTTGCACATGAGGAAATTCTCTCTTTCCTCAGTTATCTGAATGTTTCACCACAGTGCCTTCCTGCCATTGTACCAAAGGCCTACAAATATCTTGTCTGCGGGGTGAACAACTCTAATGCATTTTCCATCAAAGTTGCACCATGTGAAGTTCATGTTGGAACTCAAAGATCATCTCTTTTTATTTGTCTTTTGTGTGTGTATGTGTGTATTTTTTTTAACTTCCATTTTTCCACCCGAGCTTTGGCTGCGAATACAGGATGAGCTTCTATAAACTCTGCATCAAATATACGTAGAATAAAAATCATCATTCATGATATGTAAACAGTCTGAGAGTGCAGTGGGAGTGGGCAGATATCAGGCAGATTTTTTTTTTTGTCAGTTATGAGTGTTGGAAGTCGAGTTTGCCAGGAGAGGAATTGCTTGTGAAGATACTTGCAATGAAATACAAAGTCCTGGTTTTGTTTTTCTCCATGAGAATGAGCAAAAAATGAGATCTGAGCAACAGCAGAGGAGTGAAAGTGTCTCATGTATGTTGTTTTTACTGGGAGAAAGAATGTAGGAGAGTCATGGGTTTTGCACTTGCTTTATTTGTATCCATGTAAATATGTATTCCCCCATTGTCCCCATAGGAATACAGCATTTCCTGAATGTAGAGGATTTCCAGAACCAGCACTATGTTATTCTCCAGTGTATAAAAAGCTGCTGCTTCATTACATATCTAGACCAGTCCTCAAAGTAGCTAGAATGTTTTTTAAAGTGCATTTTGTAATCCGTATCTTTACAACAAAAGTGACTGTGCTTTTTATCTGACCAAATATGCAACAACTTTTGGATTAAGGTTTGTATTTATAAAGGATCAGTTTTCATCTTCTCAATGCCTTACTTTTCTATGCAATTGTTGTTGAATTGTTGTTGTCCTAAAAAAAAAAAAAAAAAAAAAAAAAAAAGATGTATTTGATAAATTTCCCAAAGACTTCAAAGACAGCTTTAAACGCTTCAGAAATATGTTTCTAAATATTTCAATCTGACTTTTTCCCCTGCATTTCTTTCCAAATTGCTACTTAATAGGGAACAATGATCTGCCAGATGGGACTCAGGAAAATGACTATCTTAATTTCAAATCTTAAACCGATTCAGATCCTCATAATTTTTACACCACTTAAAATCATCTGATGTTCCAGATTAGCTGCAATTCTGAGTGTTTGTTATTTATGTTCCATATTCCTGTGCAATAGGAAGAGATGCCACTGCTGGGTCTCAGTGGGGTGAATTGTAAAATTCTCCAGAAACCAACTCTTTTCCTCATCATTTACATTGCAGTGGTTTCTTACCTGTGAGGCAGCACTCTGCCATCACACGTGGAAGATTGTAATTCTTTATTCATCTCAGAATGGATAATCCTCCTTTGGAGCGTTTGACATCAGATTGGCATCTGTGTCTTTGGTATCTGCTGGTTCTAACTGCAGGGCTCCCAGCTGACACCAGCTTTAGCTACCAGCCCACCCTGGTCTGTTCAAGGTTTTTTAGCCATTTGTGTTGTTTCAGCGGTACAGAAATATAAATTAGTACCTGCACATTGCAATAAACTTCACCTGAAGGTGCTGATGCTGCAAAGATGTCCTCAAATGCAAAAAGTTACCTTGGGGGGTTGAGTTTCCTTCTGTAACTCCTAAAATAGCAACATTGGGCAGAAAGCTCCAGAAGTCTGAGAAATTAGTAATGTTTGTAAAGGCCAGGAGTGCCCAGATGTGCTGCTGTACCAGCAGTTACTGCAGCGTGGACTCTGCTTGGAGCACCACTGTGCTGGTGGCACCTGGGCACAGAGAGCCTGGCCAGTGCCGGCCTGCCTGGCACTCACATTTTCATCTGAGTGTGTAATTCTGAAGTGATTCCCCCACAGCCTGCCCTGGGTGTTCAGGTAAAGCCATATTTTAACAGACACACGAGTGAGCACTCACATCATCCTGACTGATGTCTTTTGAATCAAGTTGCCTGTTCAAAAACCCAGCTCTCACAATTGAAAAGGGGTTTATATCATTCACATTCCTACAACAACGTTGTAAACCTCCAATGTAATGATTTTTTTGCTATCTGTAAAGTATTTTTATATATTGCCTGTACTATGGTAGATTAGCAATAAATGAAAGGGCATCATCTGCTGCAAGAGTGTTTGGTCTGTTCTTAAATACCTTTACTGCCTTTGATAAATGAATATCAGGGGCTGAGTCACCCACTTGTCTTTCTGTCCTCAGAAATTCTCAGGAGTGGTTGTGCAAAGGATTGCAGAGCATGGAGCATTCCTCACTGATGGGCTGCTCAGCTCCCCTTTGGGTCAGGCCCTGTGGCTGAGGCTGCTCTCACTGACACTTCTTCATTTCCTCTTCTCATTTTCTATCCCCAAACCCCAATAAAAAGCCCCAAACAATGCACACCAGCAGGTAGTGCAGAGCCTTAATAAAGCAGTAATTTCCACCTATGTAAATGTCCTTCTGTATCAGTACCTGCTTTTTTAGAGACTGGGGATGGACTCCATTTCACTTTTTTTCATCTAAATTATAATTCTGCATTTCTCTGCTGGAGACACTAAAAGAGACATTTTCATACTGCTGTGCTGGAGGGATGCCCAGAGCCCATTATAGCCCAGTGAGAGTCGAGTTTATGCAGCGTTCAATTAAAGACATTTACCTTAACAAAATCAATATTATCCTTTGCATTTAAACCCAGAGAATTCAAACCATATTCCATGCATTTGTTGGCCATGGAGCAAGTGTTTTGCCTTGCTTATTCACAAAAGCCTCAGAGCAGGGGCCATGTGGAAGTTCTTAAGTCCCAAGCCCTGCACAAAGGCTGGGAGCCTCAGGAACCAGACAGGCTTGGCCAACAAAGAAGCTGTTACTGGCTAGGAGAGAACATTTTATGATGAGCAAATATATGGCACACAGGATTTCAGCTTTATTCAGCAAGAGGAAAATTTAAGTAACTTAACCTGGAAATTCCACAGCTCTGGTCTGAGGAGTTGAGCACCTGACCTGATCCTCTGGCTTTAATTTATGTCTTGGGGCTGAATTAAAGGACTACAACAGTACCCCAGGTTTTTCGTCTTAACGGGAAATTTCCTGGATTTTGTAGACTTAACTTGCTCTTTTGTAACCCTTCAACATAGCTGAGTTTTTCCCAGTTTCAGGGTAGCAGCAAGGCAGAGAAGCCCGTGTTTGTAATGAACATCTGGCTCTCGTATGAGCACTCGCGTGCTCCGCTGTGTAAATATGCGATTTACAGCTTCTTCTTCTGCCCTGAAATACAGATGTAATTTAGGCAATTTAGGGAGCTGCCTTTCAGCTTCAGAGCAGATTCTTTTCTCAATACATCACCACTGGCTTGCTCAGGTGGCCCGGCTCAACTGGGCTGCTCCTCACAGGGAATTGGAGCTCCCACCCTCACCATCCTCACCTTCCCCAGCCCTGTGCCTGACTGGGACTGGCTGCTCCTCTGAGCTCAGCATCTCCGGGGGTAGAGGGGCTTGAATTTATCTTATTTTGGGAAGGCAAAGCCCCAGCAGAGGATCTGAGCTCCTGCTGACCCAAAGGGCAGAACTGCACAGAAAATTGCTGAGGTTTGAGGGATCGCTTACCCTGAACTGCTGCGAGAGGCTGGCAGGAGCTGCCCTGCTCACGAGTGGGTCACAGGCAGGCACTGGGGTGACTGCAGCCCAAAGGCACCTCTTCATTCCACAGACCAAACTACAGCCAAATCCAGGAGGGCACGGGGGCAGCCACTAAAATAAACCCATTATCTTGCTCAGCCATACCCACAAAGAGCAGAAGGATGCATTTCCTTGGGCTGCTGCAGCACAGGGTGGCAGTGCCACCTGCAGGGAGCTGAGCACAGCCCGGCTGGGAGCCCACCTGAGGGACCCAGGGGAGCAGGGCTGGCCTGGCCATGGAGGGACCCACGAGGTGACAGATTATGCCCTTTTCTGACCCAGAGATGGGGCAACTGAGAGAGTTTTAAAAACTTAAATTCTAAATTCTAAAACTAAATGAGAAGGGTGAGACAATAGAGATGTTATAATTCACACCATCACAATCAAAAAACATTTCCTAATTACATTATAAGTGTTTCTTGGCCTATCAGCTTTAGCCACACCATGCTGATAGGCCAAGAAATGGAAATGCCTTAAAGCCAATCATCTAAAATTATCCCTCATGGATGCTACCACAAGGCATCTTTCATAGTTTTATTTCTCCAAAGTATCCAGTCTTATTTACATCCTTTGAAACTTGTTTCTAGTCCCATTTCTCTCTCAACAATCTCAATCCTATTCCATAGCATTTCTCTGTGCCACTTCCTCTGTGCCATTTGCAATGCCCCTCTCTGGAGCCCCAGTCCTGAGCTGTCCAGAGGCAGCTGACAGTGGCTGAGGCTCCCTGGAGGGGCTGCACACCAGCAGCACACACTGACCCAGGGCTTCCCCAAAGCTCCTTTTCCAACTTAGCTGCTAAAAGACAAAGGGGGGAGCAGGGAGAGATCGCCCCACCAAGTATATTTCTTGGTTGCTGAGAGACTTCAAATCTCCCTAATGAATAAACACAGCACACTTAATTTTGTTTATGAAAACAGACTCATTGTGATGGCAAAAAGCATGAGTCAGTGCCCGGGCTGAGGGGAGAGAGCAGCTGGAGACACTCACCGAGGAGCAACGCCTCGGAAAGCGGAGCAGCTCCCCTCCAGCGGAGCCAAGAGCTGCAATTCCTGCTCTAACACAAACCACCAGCACACAGGGACGGGGAGAGGCTTCCTCAGGGCCTGCCTGCTGGGCACATACTGCCAGGAAAGCTGCAGGTCTGGGAGGGAGCAGCAGGCGCTGCCCAGCCCAGCTCAGCCCAGCTCAGCCCAGGGTGCTCCTGGCACAGCTCACCCTGAGCCCAGCTCAGCCCAGCTCAGCCCAGGATGCTCCTGGCACAGCTCACCCTGAGCCCAGCACAGCCCAGCTCAGGATGCTCCTGGCACAGCTCACCCTGAGCCCAGCTCAGCCCAGCTCAGGATGCTCCTGGCACAGCTCACCCTGAGCCCAGCCCAGCCCAGCTCAGCCCAGCTCAGGATGCTCCTGGCACAGCTCACCCTGAGCCCAGCCCAGCCCAGCCCAGCCCAGGATGCTCCTGGCACAGCTCACCCTGAGCCCAGCTCAGCCCAGCTCAGCCCAGGGTGCTCCTGGCACAGCTCACCCTGAGCCCAGCTCAGCCCAGCTCAGCCCAGGGTGCTCCTGGCACAGCTCACCCTGAGCCCAGCTCAGCCCAGCTCAGCCCAGCTCAGGATGCTCCTGGCACAGCTCACCCTGAGCCCAGCTCAGCCCAGCTCAGCCCAGGGTGCTCCTGGCACAGCTCACCCTGAGCACAGCCCAGCCCAGCCCAGGATGCTCCTGGCACAGCTCACCCTGAGCCCAGCTCAGCCCAGCTCAGCCCAGAGTGCTCCTGGCACAGCTCACCCTGAGCCCAGCCCAGCCCAGCTCAGCCCAGCTCAGGATGCTCCTGGCACAGCTCACCCTGAGCCCAGCTCAGCCCAGCTCAGCCCAGGGTGCTCCTGGCACAGCTCACCCTGAGCCCAGCACAGCCCAGCTCAGCCCAGAGTGCTCCTGGCACTGCCCAGCCAAGCCCGGTCTGTCCTGGGCTGGGCCCTGGGCTCGTCCCTCCCAAACCAGCGCAGCACCAGGGAAGGGGAAGGTCTGAGACCCTGGAGGAGGAGGAGGAATTGCTGAGCCTCAAACCATGCTCCCCATTCATCCCTGTGGGACCCTGATGTGTTTGGCATTTATTTTGCTTCAAAATGAGCCAGGTGGGATCTCAAACTGCTCCCATGGTCAGATGGGATCTCAAACTGCTCCGTGGCTTCCTGGCCTGCTGAAGGTCCTGAGGCTTCACACCAGCAGGTGCAGCAGGAGCATTATTTCCTTGAAATGATTTTACTGTCCAAGAAAGGGCTCACCATTGGGTTCCCTTCCCAAATCCCACTTTCCCAAGGGAACTCCAGTGTCCAGAACACCTGAGGGGCCCTGGGCTGTCCCTGTGACACTGCCAGCAGCCCCTGCAGAGCCAGCCTGGCAGGCCTCCCTCTGCTCCTCAGCTTGCCCTCATCTCTAAATGAACCAAGAACCCCAGCCCTCCCTCCAGCAGGGCCTGCTGCTCCCTTCCCCAGCTCCACTGGTGCAAATCTGCCCCACCTGCAGGAGGGATGGAGGGACAAGGGATGGAGGGACAAGGGATGGAGGGACAAATCTGCAGAAGGGATGAGGGTGCTGAACAAGGAGCCTCTCAGCAGCTCTCCCTGCACAGAGCCCCTTTGTGTGCTGGGGGTAACACACAGGGCTCTGTTCAAACAGAATGGGCCAGACACAAGCTCAACGCTTTTCCTTCCTTCCTTAAAAAAGAAAGTTTAAAAAAGGAACCCATTTTCGGAAGGCCAAGCATGGAGGAAGGAAAGAAATTTCAATTAAAAATGTTAAATTGTAATTAAGGACCTTAAAAAGCTAAAATCACTAATCTTACATTGGTAATGCCACCACATACACCACAGGAGAGAGGCCAAGCTGTCCCAGCTCCCCAAAAATGTCCCACAAAGGCTGAAACAAGTAGAGATGTAAAATTCTGAGTGTTCCACTGCCCATGGGAGGCAGAGAGGAGCCTGTCCCTGCAGTTACAGCCTTTGAGGGCAAAACCACAATGAACCAGGAAGGAATTATGGATTTTAGCTTGTGCAGCACTAAGGGCCCTTTTAGGCTTCTGCCATACAGCAGAGAGAGGTGAGGGCTCCTGCAGGCTGGGCCTTGCTCTATAAGCACACAGACATTATTTTCAGATAATTAAACCAGATCACTGACAGATAATTAAACCAGTTCTCTGACAAACCATTGCCTGCCACACCTGCTGGCACAGCAAGGCTGGGGCTCATGGATTTTCATCACTAAAACCTGCACCTTTAGCCAAAAATCACCAGCTACAGAAAATATAAATCAACAGCTATAGAATAATAATAATTAAAAAATTTAAAAAAAAAGTAACTTCAGCAGACTGAAAGGTCACATTTATCCATGGTAAAGTGGTGTCTGGGATGCAGGAATCCCAAGGCTGTGTGGGGGCAGGACTTTCCCCCTGGTTTTGCCCTAACTGGCACTAAAAGGCGGGCACAGAGCCCAGGGGTGACTGTGAGCGGTCCCAGCACCGCTGCTGTGCCCAAGGGCTGGCTGTACCTGTTCTGTTGTTTCCTGTGCTCCCTGCCCCACTCCCAGGGAATCTCCCGTTCAGGGGCTGCTGCTCAGCCATTTCCAACAGTAACTGCATGCTCCACTTGGAGAATTCTTCTCAAACTGTGTTAAGATCAAATGGAGCCCTGGATAAATAAAGGCCAGCAAGAAATACCAGAGGTCCTTCTGCAGCCTGTGTCAGTTCCAGGCCAGCCTTTCTGTTACTGCAATTCACAGAGAAATTGCCATAAGAGAGTGAAAACTCTGTGACCTGAGACCTTCTGCTGTTTTTCTTTTTGGTACCAGACTTGTCCCCTAAAGCCTAAGCTGGTTGAATCACAGATGGATCCTTTTCCAGCTGCTTTGAAGTTCCTGATTAAACAGTGACTTTTCATGGATCTTCAGTACAAAGCCAATTCCTCATCTGCCACAGCAGCACAAATGGGAGAGGATGTGACACCAGCCCCAACTAAGTGCCAGAAGTTTCATATAAAACCTGGGACAATTCCTCCTCTGCCTCTCACAGAAGTGGAAATTTCAGCTTCCCTGGCTCCAGAGGAGGGAGCAGAGGCAGCAGCTCCCCAGGAGCATCCCTGGCACCACTGGGTTCCCATTTTGCTGTGCCCCTGGTACAGGAGGGTCTTGGCCCTTTTTAACGCACAAACAAATCATGGTGAATAATAATTACCCCTAAGATCCATAGGAAATACTCCATATTCAAAAGTACTTATAATTCAGGGGGGGAAAAGTGTATTAAAAACTAATTCTGTGGTACTGAAGTTGGCTCAGAGCAGCCCCTTTAAAACAAACAAAAACCCTCCCTGAGCACTGTAGATGAGTTGGCTTCTCCCCAGGCAGCTCTGATTGAAATCAAAGGCAGATGTGAGGGCAGGGCAGCAGCTCCAGCTCTCCCAGCAGCCCTGGCACGCTCAGGGAATCTCCAGCAAGGGAACGGGCTGGGGCTGGGGCCACCCCATGGCAGAGCCCTCCCGTGCCCCAGCACAGCCTGCTGAGCTCACACTGCGGGGCTGGGCCTGGGGCTCAGGGAAAATGAGTTTCCTTACAGCTGTGTGCAGCTCAGTGAGAGCAGCTCACATTCACCCCTGCCTTGTGCCAAGGATGGGCAAAATCCTCCTGCACAGAGGGGCTCCATCACCCAGAGTGAGGGGCTGAAATTCATTCCTGCCTTGTGCTGGGGATTAGCAGGGTCCTCCTGCACACAGGGGCTCTGTCACCCCAGAGTGAGGGGCTGAAATTCATTCCTGCTTTGTGCTGGGGATGGGCAGAATCCTCCTGCACACAGGGGCTCCATCACCCCAGAGTGAGTGGCTCACATTCATCCCTGCCTTGTGCTGGGGATGAGCAGAGTTCTCCTGCTCAGGGCTCCATCCCCCCAGAGTGAGGGGCTGAAATTCATTCCTGCTTTGTGCCAAGGATGGGCAAAATCCTCCTGCACAGAGGGGCTCTGTCACCCCACAGTGAGAAGCTGAAATTCACCCCTGCCCTGTCCCTGAGGATGGGCAGAATCCTCCTGCTCAGGGCTCAATCCCCCCAGAGTGAGGAGCTGGAATTCATCCCTGCCTTGTGCCAAGGATGGGCAAAATCCTCCTGCACAGAGGGGCTCCATCACCCAGAGTGAGGGGCTGAAATTCATCCCTTGTCCTTGAGGACAGACAGATGCTCCATGCCCCCAGAGTGCAGCCAGCAGCAGCAGGGAGCTGCACAGGCTGGGCAGGAGGAGCCCTGAGCAGCTCTAAACTCCTCTAAAGAGAGCTGAAGAAGAGAGTGAGATGATAAAAGAGGTTTTGTGCTGCGCTGGCAGAGGAGCAGAATTGATGATGTGGTGAGTCAGTTCCCTCTCCAGCATTAACAATCTCCACATCCCTGTTCCAAAAGCAGCCTCTGTTCGGGCTCCCTGGCTCCAGGATCATCCCTGGGACAAGGATCTGCCTTCTCTCAAATGTGACTCTTCCTCTGGGGGAAGAGAAAGGCACCCCAGCACCACAAACGGTTCCAGGGCTGAGGGGCTGCCTGGCCTCTGGGCAGGACAGAATTCTGTGGCAAAGTACATCCCATGTCAATGATCCTATTTACAGCACGAATTTCAGCCCATTCCAGCTTGCCCTACCCAGAAATATTAGGAGAAGTGAACTTGGAAATTGAAAATCAGACCCACTTCCACATGCAAAATGGAGCTTTGCAGGATTCCTTTGGTTTTGGGGTTTTTTTGGAAGTTCTTAGCCCTGGGACCACCCCCTGCACTGCCACCCAAGCACTCCCTGCTGCAGGATGTGCCTCTCACACCAGTGACACTCTGTCTCTTGGCAAAGATGTGCCACATGAGGCCTGGCTCACAGACCTGCTCACCAACAGCACCGAAATTCCCCTGGAAGTGTCCACAGAAGCAGAGTGAGGAGATAACCAACCCTCTCTCTGGATTAGCTCTCTCTGGACAGTGAAAACCTGGAATATCCCTGCAGAAGGGTGTGAGCCTGCCATAACAGACATCCTCAGCAACATTAGTTCTACTCATTTCATCCTTTTCTCTAAAATTATCTCAGAATGGCAATGCCATTAAAATAGAGAAGGTGGAAATAAGATTCTTGCTAAGAAACCACTCACCAGCATGGCCACAGATAAAAGATCAGCTCTGCTTCATGACTCATCTCTGAATCTACAGTGATTTAAGTACTCAAGTACTTTGAATTTTATGTGGTCACAATAAATAGCACCAGGCAATTGAATTCACATCCTCAATGTGCAGCACTTGCTTAAGGGGAGCTCTCCACCTCTCCATCTGCTCTCTCTTCCCCCTTTCTCTTATTCCTGCAGCATCTTGTATTTCTACCTCCTCTTTCTCCCGGGAGAGCACAGAGCCCTGAAAAGCACTCCCAGCACTGCAAAACCATTGGGAAAGAACTGAGGAAATAGTCCCTGAATCTCTACAGGAGCAGCTTTTGAACTCTTTACACTCTCACCTGCAGGCTTGGGCACTGAGGCAGGGTTTCCCAGGGCAGCACAGTCCATGCTGGTCCTTCCTCCAGCAGGCAACACGCTGGTTTCAGTAAATAATAGCAATAAATACCCCTGCTGCTGCCAGAAAGGGTTTTAGTGCTGAACCCAAATCTTCCCTTTGTTGTGCAGCTCTGCACTGGGGCTGCCCCAGCCAGGAGCCACCTGGGCCCTCAGGACAGGAGCTCCCTCTGCAGCACCAGCAGCTCTCACCTGGGCCCTGCAGGACACACAGGTCCCTCCCTGCAGCACCAGCAGCTCTCACCTGGGCCCTGCAGGACACAGAGCCCCCGCTGGCTCAGCAGCTGCCCCATTCCTCCCTCGTGGCCAGGTGTGCACCCCCATGGCAGCACCTGCAGCACTCCCAGCCCTGAGGCTCCTGTGGGAGGGAATTTGGGTGAGCCAGGGGCAGTGCAGGGTCAGCCCTGAGCAGCCCCAGCGCCCTGGGCCCATCCCAGCTCAGAGGGACACGAGGAGCGCGCTGTTCTGGGCTCTACTGGGACATCTGCACTGCATTACAGCCTGTGCAAAGAAATGCTGTCTACATTAAGTACAAGTATTTAATTAGCACTTCATTTAGAGCATGTGGTACAGCTCACAGCTCCAATCCGGGCCAGAGATGGTTTTCAGGGGTGGGTGGAAGCAGGGGTGGATGCCAGGAGAGCAGAGCAGCTCCCAGAGCCTGCAGGGACCTGCCTTGCCCTGGCACAGGAGAGCGAGCACAGCTCACAGGAACCTCTGCCACGAGTCCTGAGCTCCCTTCCCTGCCCACCTGTGGCACTCCCAGCCCCAGGGAGGGAGGGAGGGAGGCTGTGCCTGCTCCTGGGGGAGCTGGAGGCTGATCCCATCCATGCCTGGGTGCAGCAGGGCCCGAGCCCAGCACAGCCCAGCCCGGGGAAGCCCTGATGATTCAGGCACTGCTGTGAGTCACCCTCATCCATCCATCATCCATCCATCATCCATCCATCCCTCCATCCATCCATCCATCCATCCATCCATCCATCATCCATCCATCCATCATCCATCCATCCATCATCCATCCATCCATCCATCCATCCATCCATCCATCATCCATCCATCCATCCATCCATCCATCATCCATCCATCCATCCCTCATCCATCATCCATCCATCATCCATCCATCCATCCATCATCCATCCATCCATCATCCATCCATCCATCATCCATCCATCCATCCATCCATCCATCCATCCATCCATCCATCATCCATCCATCCATCCATCCATCATCCATCCATCCATCCATCCATCCATCCATCCATCATCCATCCATCCATCCATCCATCCATCATCCATCCATCCATCATCCATCCATCATCCATCCATCCATCATCCATCCATCCATCATCCATCCATCCATCCATCCATCCATCCATCCATCATCCATCCATCCATCATCCATCCATCCATCCATCCATCCATCCATCCATCATCCATCCATCCATCCATCCATCCATCATCCATCCATCCATCCCTCATCCATCATCCATCCATCATCCATCCATCCATCCATCATCCATCCATCCATCATCCATCCATCCATCATCCATCCATCCATCCATCCATCCATCCATCCATCCATCCATCATCCATCCATCCATCCATCCATCATCCATCCATCCATCCATCATCCATCCATCCATCATCCATCCATCCATCCATCATCCATCCATCCATCATCCATCCATCCATCCATCCATCCATCCATCCATCCATCCATCATCCATCCATCATCCATCCATCCATCCATCCATCCATCATCCATCCATCCATCCATCCATCCATCCATCCATCCATCCATCATCCATCCATCATCCATCCATCCATCATCCATCCATCCATCCATCATCCATCCATCATCCATCCATCCATCCATCCATCATCCATCCATCCATCCATCCATCCATCCATCATCCATCCATCCATCATCCATCATCCATCCATCCATCCATCCATCATCCATCCATCCATCCATCATCCATCCATCCATCCATCATCCATCATCCATCCATCATCCATCATCCATCCATCATCCATCCATCCTCAGGGAGAGGCTGGTGAGCTGTGCCCAGGCAGGCAGGGAGCAGGATCCCTGCCCCAGAGCTGCTGCAGGATCCCCTCTGTATTTCTGTGTATTTCACACCTCTCAAGCCCAAGTTCTGATCTGGCCAACCTTGGATTTTTGCATCTGCTTGAATCCCCAAATCCAGCTACTTCTGTAGCACCTAGAAAAAGCACAAACAAACAAAAATCCCTTGGACCACTCAGCTGTAATATTATGAGAATAAATCTCCACCAGACAGAACAAGCAGCTGTGGTTTTGTGGGGTTTTATACACAAATGCACACACATCTATCTGCTCATGTACATGGAGATCTATAAATAAAGCTATTTGGGAATGTATGATCAAAAATCTTCCTTGGCAGTACCTAAAACTGCCATTAAAGTCAACATGACTGTGGGGAACACACACATAAAATCATAAAATCACTGATTGTCTCTTTTCTGCTTTATGAGCGGCGTCTCCAGTTTCCATTCTGCAGCCATATCCTGTGCTATATCTTTGCACAGGATATGTTTGGAAATGTTTTTCACATTTAATTCTCTTAGAGTATTTATTTCTAGTGTCACACTCCACCAGAATATGGCCATTATCATCCAGTTATCACTGGGGACAGCAAATGACACAGCTCAGGGACAAACAGCACTGCTGTTGTTTGGTGTGACACATACACACAAAATTTAAATGCTAAAGGGATGGAAGGCAGCACACATCTCTGGAACAGATTTCTGAGCTCCAAATACTGTCCTGTCACTCCAGGCCCTTGTAAATAATCCCTGTCCATCACTTTGTGGGTACTGGGAGCTCCCAACTGGGTCACCCGGAGCTGCTCCTCTCCAGGCTGAGCAATCCCAGATCTCAGGACAGCTCTGCCAGGGTCTCAGTGGCAATGGAAAGGTTGGTCCCAGCTGGATGAAATGCAAATACAGAAGGTGCTTGTCCTGCCCTTGCAGTGCCTGTGACACGTGCCTGCCACACTGGGAGCAGCTGGGAAAGGCTGGGTTTGCTCTCAGCATGGCCCAGCCCCACTGAGCAGCCCTGGCTGCCCTGGGCTGACTGTGGGGAGAGGCTCACACAGAAACTCCTTGGGAAACAAAGAGGGAGAGGGAGCAGCAGGAGCAGGGATCTCCCGGGGCACAACTCTGATTTACACTGCCCAGAGGAACAGAAACAGCACACAACAGGGAGACAGGAAAGACGCCTTGGGCCAGGGCTCTGCTGGCTCCCCTTCGCCTCTCTGCATGTTCCCTGGAAGGTTTCCTTGTGGCACAAACTGCTTCATGTGCATCTTGTTTACTTTTGGCCTGGATCACTTCCTTTGGAGGCAGCCCAGCCCCTGTTGGGAACATCAGATAAATCTGGATCCATTTGAACCTCCCTTTTGGAAGAGGCAGGGCTGGCCTTGTCAACATGTCAGATTAGGAATGCTCCATTTGGTTTAATGGGGCTGGCTTTTGGTTTAATCCAAAAGGCTCCATAAACTTCCATTGTAATTTGTGCTCCAGGGCCTTCAGAACTCACATTCCCCTCCTTGCCTTTCTGGGTTTTTGGAGGTGCTGCTTTCCTTTCTGAGCTGTTCCTTTGCTGTGCATCAGACCAGTTGTATCCACCAGAGAGGCTCCATTTGTTCTGCTGCAAGGAAGGGTTTATCAACCTGAAAACAATACGATTTTTATGATCTGCAATGTTTAAAAATGCATCAAAGAATGAAGGGAAAGTGAGGAACAGAATATTACAGAGGGGTACCTGAGATCACTACAGGATCAATGGGACCAGATTTATTTCTCCTAACAAAGAATTCTCAGCTGTTACTGGTAAGTGATTTCAGACACAATGGAGCAGCAACTTCTGAAAAGTCTCTGTAGTTTTTTTGCTCTTCTCTTACCTCACAGATGGATGAACTCCCCATTATCTAAAGGAGATAAAGAAGACAGCAAAAGGCATCTTTTACATGGGGAACTGTAGAGTTCTCTGAGGTACCCCCACAGCAGGCAAAGTGTTCTAAATACTGAATGAATCAGAAAGGTTCTTGGATATCTGAGAGGATGATAACCACGAGTTTAGTGCTGAGCTGGCACTCAGGACATCTGGGTTTCAATCCCATCTCTGGCATCTCCAGCATCTGGCACCCACACATCCATTGTGTGACTTTGAATGAGCAACCGCCTGCCATGGAGCAGGATAATGACACTTCCTCACGCTCCCCTCTGGTCTGTCTCATCCACTTAGGTGGAAAATGCATCAGCTCAGAGCTGTCCTTCCCCAGCCGGCCTGGGACGGGGTTTGGCCAGCAGAAAATGCGTTCCAGAGATGGCTCAACCCTTTTGAAGGAGCTCAAAGGTTGGGAGGGATCTCGTTCCAAGCCCCGCCATGCACACAGCCGCTGTCCCAGGCTGCCCCGAGCCCTGTCCAGCCTGGCCCTGGGCAGTGACGGGGATCCAGGGGCAGAAGGGATGCTGAGAAAGCACCTTGAGGAAAACACCCCCCACAGCCCCCAGAGCTGGCACAAATAAAGCTGTCAGACATTTCTAATATTTCTCAGCTCTTTAAAATGTGAATGTTCATCATTCTTGCAAACCAGAGCCTAATTAGAATCATAAATTATTGCTCCAGTGTAGAGCAGAAGAGCAGTTTGTGTTCTGCAGCTCATTTCACCCCGAGGAGCCCCAGTCACACCTCGTGTGTCCCTGAGCACAGCAATGAGGCACCGAGCACAGCACAGCTTTCACCTTTCACTGAGCATTAAGGGGCAAACCCAAATCTCCAAGCTGGATGGCTTAAATACACCTTTCACTCCCAAAAATGCTTTTGAGGGGGATGCTGAGCAGCAGGGCTGGGTGGGGAGGGTGTTTGTGGCACAAGGGAAGAACCCAGCCCTCCCTAAACTCTCCCATGCCCAAAGGCTGCT
The DNA here is from genome assembly GCF_027887145.1 of Ammospiza caudacuta. NCBI lineage: Eukaryota > Metazoa > Chordata > Aves > Passeriformes > Passerellidae > Ammospiza > Ammospiza caudacuta. Next base: position 18,672,149 of record NC_080607.1, read on the forward strand.
GGTTCCCACTGTCAGGGAGAATCTGAGACCTCTGCACGTATTTCTTAAACAAATAAAGGTCTCAGAATCATTTGGGTTGGAAAAACCCTCCCAGAACATCCATTCCAAGCTGTGCCCAGTGCTGCCCACCTTGTCCCCAGCCCAGAGCTCTGAGTGCCACCCCCAGGAATTCCTGGGACACCTCCAGGATGGACACTCCAACCCTCCCTGGGCAGTTCAGAGCCTGAGCCCCCTTTGCAGGGGGAAATTCCTGCTGTGCCCACCCTGAGCCTGCCCTGAGCCCCCTTTCCAGGGGGAAATTCCTGCTGTGCCCACCCTGAGCCCCCTTTCCATGGGGAAATTCCTGCTGTGCCCCCCCTGAGCCTGCCCTGAGCCCCCTTTCCAGGGGGAAATTCCTGCTGTGCCCACCCTGAGCCTGCCCTCAGCCCCCTTTCCATGGGGAAATTCCTGCTGTGCCCACCCTGAGCTGCCCTGAGCCCCCTTTCCAGGGGGAAATTCCTGCTGTGCCCACCCTGAGCTGCCCTGAGCCCCCTTTGCATGGGGAAATTCCTGCTGGAATCCTGCTCAGGGTGCAGGGGATGAGCACAGGAGCTCCCAGCCCTCCGTGGTGCCCTTCTTTGCTGGGGATTTGCTGGGCTGGCTGCAGTGCCCTCCCTGGCTGCGTTTGCAATTCAAGGAGAGAGCAAACCCTGGCTGCTCTGGGGTTGTGGCTGCACCTCCTGAGAAGCCCCAGGGAGCTGAGGAAGTGCCCAGAGCCCCTGGGCTAAACAGCAAACACATCTGGAGATGTTTCCAGCTGCAGAAGATTTTCCAGCTTGGTAAATACAGCCAAACACAGCGCTCAGGTCCCTGTGGCCCTGCCTCAGCCCCAGAGAAAATCAAACTGATATTGATGGGCCCAGGGGCAGGACATGGCCAAAGACAGGGCACAAAACAGAGAAATCCAGATTCCCATCAGCTCTGAGAGACCGTACTCACACCAGTGCTGGGAGCTCCTCTGGTCCTGCTCTGGCTCTGAGATCAGTTCCATTCCCATCCCATTTTCAGCTGTTCTGAATAGATCTGCTCAACGTCAGGAAAAATGACAGGGTTTAGTTCCACAAAGTAATAATTAAAAATTAACAGTTCTACTGTGTGTGTAAAAGCATTGGGCCTATTACACCCCATTTAGTAATAATAGTAATAATAACAATAATAATAATTTAAATTATTTTAACTATTTGAAAGTCATACGTTTTCTTTAAGAGAAAAATCTAGAAATCAAAAAGGCATTGTTTCTATTTGGATTTTCATTAGATAAAATACTTCCCCTTTTTAGCCTGTTTTTAGTATAAAAATAGCACCAGGGTAAGAACCAAAACCTAAATCTGTTCTATTTGTGCTAACAACAGTTCTAATTTCAGGCTGCCTCTTTCCTGCATTACATTTTTCTATATTTCCTTTTGAGAGTTGTCCAAGATCATAGCCTTGAATCCAAACCTTTTCTATTTCCTTGTAGGCCCAGCATCAAATCCCGAGGACCAAATTATTCCCTGGAATTTAAGTGTCTCTGCAATAGATCAAATACATATTTAAGAAAAACCCTTCAGATTATTTGATATGTGCACATGTTTTAAGAATATGCAAATTTAAAGAGGAAATATGAAATAGTAACAGCTTAGAGTGAGGCATAAATTAAACACCAGTTACTTTAAATTTTATATAAACTATTTCTATATTCTCAAATCGTGCATCACTGCTGCTGACATTGTAGAGGAAGTCAAGGCAGTGATGCTCCAAGAAGCTGGACAGTAAAATGAGTAAATGAGCTTTACTTGGAGCAGAAACAGGCAAAAAGGAAATTCAGTGTATTTGAGTGTCAGTACATCTGTGCTCAATGAGAGGTCTTTCAACACAGAGAGACCAATAAGGAACTGGAAAAGCAAGAAAACTTGTCTTCTTTTTGCCATTTATCCACTCAGAGGAGGTGTGAGAGGCTGAGTCCGTGAGTCCAAACCTCTGACAGACAGACATGAGGAACAAGCACTGGCTTTCCTGGCTTCCCTTGGCCCATAAAAACCTGATTTTAATTGGAACTTGTGCCTGTGTGAGCTTCTCTTCCTGATGCAGCCAAAGCATTTCAAGACAGCTTCTAACTAATAATTTCAAGCTGCTGTTTTTAAAGCTTTTAAATTGAGTTTCAGGTTTTATTCAAAAGCAGTTTCACACCAACTGGAAGTGAAACCAGGTGTCCTGTAAATAACAGATGCTTTCCAGCATTTCTAACCTAATAAAACCAGAAAACCTGCTCGCCTGAATGGGTGCCTCCTGATTTACAGAATGGATTGAACATTTATCTATCAGGTCTCCTCTCCAAGAGCAGACTTTATAGAGCAAAATAAATCCAGCACATAAAAGTCAACATTTACTAAGAAAGCATTTTGAAAGAGCAAATGCAAAACAGCTTTAAATCTGCTCCTCACCTCTAATGTTTCTGACTCTTGATATAGATCATGACTTTTAGTTGTCATTTAAATAACTTCAGTCAATTCCCTTCAAATATTTCCCTTTCCCTGAAGCAAACAGGGCAGAGGCTGCTGAGCCCCTGCTGCAGCACAGCTGGCAGGCTCTGGGATGGAGCACCACGATATAATATAATATAATATAATATAATATAATATAATATAATATAATATAATATAATATAATATAATATAATATAATATAATATAATATAATATAATATAATATAATATAATATAATATATATCACATAATGTAATATATCACATAATGTAATATATCACATAATGTAATATATCACATAATGTAATATATCACATAATGTAATATATCACATAATGTAATATGTAATATAATACAATGCAATGTAATAGATTATAATTAATATAATATAAATATATAGATAGATTTAATATGAATATAATATAAGTTCGAATTCTGTAACTTACTTGTGTTTCTCCCCAGCCCAGGAAGTGCAGAAGGCAGTTTTGTGCAGAAAATGCCGTTTTCCCTGGCAGCCACGAGAGGGGAGCCTTTTCCTTCTGTAACTCAGGGGAAGTCTCCTCACCTGCCCAGCACAGGGAAGGCAGGGCCAGCCCCTCGGAGTGAGCAGGGCAGCTCGGCATCACTTCCAAAATCAGTAAATTCGTACATCCACGCATTGCGAACGATCCAGCCAGCTCATAACCACAAATGAGTGATGGGTGTGCACTGAAGGCTCTTGGTTCCAGGGCTCTGCCACGAAATGTGGATTTCCCCTGGAGCCCCAGTGCTTGTCCTCCCTCACAGAACGGGATGGATCCCTGGGCATCCCGGGGCTGCTGAAAGGTCCCAGTCACAGCCAGCGACAGAGGACAGGCTGGCAGCTCATTGTTGTGGGCTCAGATGTCACCTCTGCTGCCACAGCTCAGCAGTGCCCTGTGCATGCTCTCCTCTCCCTGGTTCATCATTTGGAGATGGGCTTTGCACCTGCAGCGCCAGCAGGGGTTTTTCTCTTGGGGACAACTGCCCTTGGTCCATAAAAGCAGAATTTAAATGGTACCTTGTGGAGCTCATGGCTTCTCTTCCTGCTGCATCCAAAGAGCCAGGCCAGACCTGAAGCCAGCAGGTGAGAGAAACCCCTGTGCTGGCTCAGGGAGCCTGGAGCAGAACTGCCCTGGAGCAGGGGTATCCTGGAGCAGGGCTGTCCTGGAGCAGAGCAGAGTTCCCCTCATTTCCATGGGACACACAGAGCCCCATCCTGCTGTCCCTGCAGGGTCCAGCCCTCTCTGGGGTACAATCCACAGCCCTGGGCGCTCAGAATTCACTGACTAAAGCTCACCCAAGGGAAGGACACTTCTTCCTGTCAACATGATTTGTTTTCAGACAAGAAACTGCATGTAATAAAAAAAAAATCTTCACTTGAAACTGGTCCTCGGAAGAGCAAAATAATTGAGATTATGCTCTTTATTTATCATCAGAAAGGGATGAGGTTTTAAAGCTGTTTTGTTCTTCTTTACAGTTGCTGTCAATTCTGACCTTTCCGTGCGACTCATCAGCAGTCTCTTATTTCTCCTCCTTTAAATAAAGGGAAAGAAGTAATGAATTTTAACTTCTTACGTCTCAGCGGTTCTCAGAAGTCTGAGTTAAAGTAGCACTAAGAAAGCTTCAAACTGTTTGAAAAAATTCTCGCCCTCACCACTGATCAGCCCTTGCTGTCAATATTTCCTGCCTCATTACCCACAGGTTCTCAGTCATCTTGGTAGAAGAGACTTGATACAAAAGTAAAACAGAAAATGAAATAATTCAATAAGTGAAAATGTTTGAGGCTCACAGGCACTGCTAACTCACCAGTCTATTCCAGTTTTCCTCAGGACACTTGGCACTATTTGTTTGAGCAGATAACCAGGCCAGCAGCTAGTGTGGCAGAATCTCCCTAATTCACCTCTTTTCTATGTATTTAAACTTCCATTTCTATGTATTTAAATTTCCAGAATACATTGGGAACATACTGAAAACTTTATTTATCTTTCCTATCCAAGCAAAGCAACCTCAGAACTTCACTTTGTATAAACACCAACGAGCAAAGTGCCTCTTCTCTGGTCACCTCAAGGAAGAAAAGCCCCATTAATGCTATTGGTTTGTCACTTCTACTGTCAGGTCAGAAAGCCTTGTTTCTAACAGTATTTCACTGTATTTACCGGTTTCTGCCTGCAGCTCTAACTGGAACCAGGCACAAAATACCAAAACACTTTGGCACTTGCAGAGATTTGTGGGGTGGGAGAAACTGCCCACCCTCGGAGAAAAACAAAGGAAATCTCATTAATATCCATGTCTGCAGGGAGACAGAGGGTTCTGTTTCTTTGGATTTAGCCATTAATCTGTTTTTATTACTTTCATTAGTATTGTCATCCATGCTTATGCTACTTTATACTTTACCAAATTAATTAATGCTAAAGATTAAAATGCAGCTGCCTAAAACATCCTACCAGAATTCAAAATGAAAAAAAAAAAAAAACACAAACCAAATCAGAATTCTAGAAATAAAGTTTTGTGAAAGAATCAGCTCTGAAAGAACTGGTTGAACAACTTTCTTGGCTTTTAGGAGCTGATCTTCAGCAAGGTCTAGGATCTCTGTGCAGTGGTAAGGCAGCAAATCCTTGGGGCTTGTGAAAGCTCATGAAAATGAAGGTTTATAATATTGTTTAATATTGAAATCTCAGCCTTCAGAGATTGAAAATGGAGAGACGAGTGGTTAAATGAGGATAAACCTCTATACTGCACTTAAAAACCAGTTGTGCATCTGGGAAGAGCAGGATGAGAATTTATAAGGCTGCTTTGAGCTCTTACTGAAACACAGCCATCCTGAGTTGCTCAAGGGGATGGGGAAAAGAAGAAGGAGAGAGAAATCAAAAATGCTGGGAGGAGAGCTAAATGCATAAATTGGCATATTTGTGCCTATTTCCATTCTTTTCATATTTCTAAATTAATTTGGTCTTCATAAAAAAATAACGGCAGCCTCAGAGGGAGCTGCGGAGCGTTTCAGGCCATGGCACAGAGCAGGAGCACGCAGTGCCTGGGCTGGAGGGCACACTGAACATCACCCATGGCACGGGTGACACCTCTCATGTCGCAGGCTGCTCCCAGCCCTGTCCAGCCTGGCCCTGGGCACTGCCAGGGCTGCCCACCCTGCCAGTCCCTGCTCTGTGCCAGGCTGGGGGCACTGCCCCTGCCCTGTGTTTCCCGAGTTTGCCATTCCAGGCACGTTGCAGGGCAGGAGCTGCTGGACCTGGAGCTCGCTGGCAGCGCCTCTTCATTAGGAGGAGAGCGATGTGGAACGTCTCAGAGTACTTAACTCCAATTAACTGATTAGCTGCAGGGGAAAGCCGAGCAAACACAAGGCTGTTTGATGTCTGCGAGTCAAAGACTGCCAGCTGTCTCTGTGTGCATCCAGGGACCATCTGGGCTTCAGTGTGGTGTGGAACTTGGGGTGGCCAGGGAAGCTCTGCCCGGTCTTAGCAGATCTGTGGTGCCAAAGCCTCCCCTTGAGGTGCCCTGAGTGCCCGAGGGGGACACAGCTCCAGGGAGGAGAGCTGGACAAGGAAAGCGTGGGGCTGTTGGTGACACCTGAGGGAAAGGATCACTCTGGCAGGAACCTGTTCACAGTAACACCAATAGCTCCCTGCTCAGAGATGAGGCTTTTCACCCACAGCTCACACAGCTCCACGCGCTGCTCCCAGTCTTTAGGGACATTCCACAGGAGTACGACAGCCCCATGGGATAATCTGTGTGCCAGCAGAGCCACGGTGCCCAGCCTGGCACCCCCAAACCACTGCCAGAGCTCCCTTTTGGGCTGGAGCCCTGTGAGAGCACACCTGGGCTGCTGCTGCTCCTGGCTGTGCTGCTCCTCCTCTCTCCTCTCCTGTTTTCCCTTCTCCCCTCCTGTTTTCCCTTCTCCCCTCCTGTTTTCCTTTCCTCCCCTCCTGTTTTCCTTTCTCCCCTCCTGTTTTCCCTTCTCCCCTCCTGTTTTCCCTTCTCCCCTCCTGTTTTCCCTTCTCCCCTCCTGTTTTCCCTTCTCCCCTCCTGTTTTCCTTTCCTCCCTTCCTGTTTTCATTTCCTCCCCTCCTGTTTTCCCTTCTCCCCTCCCGTTTTTCCTTCCTCCCCTCCTGTTTTCCCTTCTCCCGTCCTGTTTTCCCTTCCCCTCCTGCTCCTCGGGTCTGGCTGCGCTGGATGATCCCCGAGGTGTTTCAATGGAAGGTGTGATGCCAGCAGCGAGTTGGGGTGGGTCAGCCAGGTGAGGCCACACCTGCCCAGGGCTGGCAGCAGGGGCAGTGCCAGGCACCAGGACTGTCACCTGTGGGCCGGGAACCGGGGCAGGTGAGCCAGGAGAGCTCTGCTCTCACACCGAGCACACACACAGCACCACACCTGAGCACCACACCTGAGCATCACACAGAGCTCTCCAAGGCCCAGGAGCTGCCAGATTCCCTCCCCTCACTGCCTGCTCCCAGCTCTGCTGTGCTCTGTGTCCTGCAGGAGGTTTTCAGCTGTTCTGGTTATTCCTCAAACTCTCCTTGTCTGCACCAGGTCCTGGCTGGCACTGGGACTGTCAATTCTCATTCCTGCATTTTTCTATTAAATTTACCGTCCTGTTTCTCTGCTTTACCTCATATAACATTTGAGCTTTTCTTTCCCAGCGTTCTTTTAACAGCACTATTGATTCAAATGGATGCAATAAATCGTTTTCAAAGAACATGTTCCTGTTTAAGATCAAATCAGAACACTCAGCCAACTTAATTGTCTTAAAAGGTGTGCTGAGGATCAGTGGTGAAAAGTTTCTTTATTGGATCAGATTCTGATCACAGATTTAATGAGACTTGCATGGTATGAGACAGGACAAATCTGGCCTTTAATATTCACAGTTCTCCAATAAACCTCAGCAATTAGTTTTTAAATAGCAGTAGCAATATGCACACTATTACTTACTGTGAGAGCTTCAAACATTTAGCATAGGATGGTTTTCCTATAAAAATAACTTTTAAACTTTGATTGACAAAGACATTAATAAAATACTAAAAATACCTTCCTGTAGAGAACATAAATGTTATTTATCCCAAGCCATCCTGTGTCCAAACCACACCAAGTCCATGTGATTCAGAGTTAGACATCTTCCATATATATTCCTAATTTATAGACAGAGTACATTGGATTGCTGGGATGACAGGGATCCAAGATGAGCCTGATACAGAAAAAAGACCAGAAGGGAGCCTGTCCTGCCTCCAATGAAATAATGACACCAGGCAGCACCACTGCCAGGTAAAGGGAGAGAAACAATTCCCAAAGCATCCTGCTAGCTGGAAAACAAACCATTCAGAGATGAGAGAATGATGTTCTGGGCAACAAATGCAACCTGTAAAACGCTCTGCAAACTCCCCAAGTGCTGCAGTGAGTGTGCAATGCAGAACACCAGGACAGCTCCTCCTCCTCCCTCTGACAGTCCCCAAGGAAAGGCTCCTAAACAGCCAACAGGGCTGTGCCACAGACCCTGCTCTGTGCCAATGTGCCACTGTCACATTTTCTGAAAAATCCCCTCACCAGGATTTCTTCTCCTGAGAAACCTCAGGGAAAAAGGAAACCAGTATGATCTCATTTGCTTCTGCTGTGTTTTGCAGGGAGGGTGGGAGGCAGGGGGATCATTCTCCATCCCAGGCCTGCTTCACACCCACCCAGAGCGGCTGAATTTCCAAATCTCCCTTTTGTCGCAAATCTCCAGGTTCCTCTGTGCCCCTCTGTGGTGCACAGGAGCATTTTAATGTGTGCAATCCTTAAATGTCAGTGGCGTGGCAAGCAGATGAGTCTTTTATGACAGCAATTTTTCTTTCATCTTTCCTGCTAAAACTATGCAGCAGGAATAAAGACAAGGTTTAGATGGTGAAAAGTGTGGTTTATCTCAGCCATCACAATAATTGTGCCTTTACCCACATGAGGCTATCAGGGCACTGAGGCTCCATCTTCCTTTCAGGGGGCTCCGCTGCAAACTGAGCCGCTGGAGCAGAATCCCCCTTAGTGCTGCCCAGGCTTTGTTCTGGGCTCTTCTGGAGCTGCCCCAGCTGCCCTGGGCACCGAGGGACCCCAGAGCTGAGGGACAGTGCCTGCCCAGCCAGCAGCACAGCCCAGCTGCAGCACAGGGCAGGAAAAGTCGTTTTTATCCTGCTGCTCCTCCCACCTCGCTCCCAGAGTTTGGTACGTGGCACTGGCAGAGCCTGCAGAAGGAGCCAGGGATTTAATGAGCATTTGAAAGTTAAATAATTTGTGGATGTGACTGTTCTGAAGCCTCTGTTTGCAGAGAGCCAAAAAAAGCAACATCTCTGTATGCAGAGGAAGCTGAACCTCTCTAAACTTCCCCAAAATCTCTTCAGAAAGTCCTGGAAATGCCAGTTGAGGCAGACAGGCTCCAGTTTGGGAAGGCCACAGACTCAGGACATGTTCTGTTACAGCTGCTTAAGGATGGAGAGATCTGAAATCCACCACGAGTAGATGGAATAGATTTTCTTTGCACCATTTTGAAAACAACTTTGCAAACATTTATCACAGTGGCATTCAGCTGAATCACAGTGAAGCCTTGAGGTGTTTCTGCTGTCAGGCTGAGACAGCACAGAGCTCACTTAAAACAAAATTGTAATAGCATTAAAAGGAAAAAACACACACGAGTAGCAGGGGAAAAAAGAAGGCAACACTTCAGAGGTTGGATGCTGGCCGTGAGATCACCTGGCTGCTTTGCTTTTGTCTGGCTTAGGGATGATTGCTCTGGTGGGAACAGAGCAGCCCCAGCTCTGCCTGCCCCTCTGCAAACCCCTGTGCCCATCCCAGCAGGGACAGCAGAGCTGGCACCGCGTCAGCACCCAAACCCACTCCCCTCCTGCCAAAGCTCATCAAACACGCCCTGAACAGCGACATCCCCGACCAGGAACAGTGGGAACCGCTCCCCAACCCTCAGCTCTTCCACATGCCCAGAAAGGAACCTGCGATGAAATGACAGCTTGTGAGGAGGAGCAGGCAGGAGCTGTGTCCATGAACCTGCTCACAGAACCTGCTCGGAGCCTGGCAAAGCCTCACCCCTCTGCTCTGCCTGCCCAAGAGAGCTCATGAGCCACTGCAGGAGCCTGGATTAACCCCTCAGGTGATCTCTAATGGAGCTGTAATTAACAATCTGCCTGGAACTGAGCAAATCACCGTCAGTCCTTCAGGCTCTGAGGGAGAGCAGGACTCCTCTGGGGCCTGGTAATTCCAGGGTGGCTGATAAAATAGAAGTCAGGAAGTTGAATAGCTGATGTGTTCAACACAGCATATTTTTAATTTCCCCTGCCTTGTTTGTGACTAAGATCTTTCCCATGCTGAGCCACGGAGCTGCAGCATTATTCACATGCACAATTGGAACAAAGCAGCAAGCAGCTCTAATTCCCTATAAAGCCCGAACAAACCGTGCCATTTGCAATGCAAATGTGATTTCAAGCTTCATTAACGTCCTCTGTAGGGCCTGGTGCCTCGGTGGTGGGACAGTGATGCTGCCCTGCCCCCAGACGTGTGCCCACACCCTGGCACCCCCAGCCCCTCTGCCAGGGGAGGAAACAGGAGCACAACGAGCAGCAACAGCCACCAGCACGAACAGAGCTTGCTGTGCTCCACTGGGAAAGGTTAACTTTCATTTTAATGGGGTAAATCCCTGGTGCACCCAAACAGTGCCATTTCTTCTGCCTGTGCTTCAATAACCTCAGATCACAGCGGTGAGCGGGGATGAAAATGGGAATTAATTTCCTCAAAAACAACCCAGACCACCCCTGTTAGCTTCCTTTTAGTCTCAGGACCGAAAATGAGATCAGATTGTGAGATAAAACCTTTGTGCCAATGGAGATGTGAGATAAGAGCTGTTGTGGCTCCTCCTGTGCATCGCTGGTGCTCCCAGCAGCGCCCAGACCCTGCTCCATGCTGAGGAGGAGGATGGAGCAGGGACAGCCCAGCTTTAGGGCAGCAACTGTGCCCATGGCAGGGACACAGGGGTGACTCCACGGGAGCCCTGCTGGCTCTGCAATGTTTAATGTCCAGTAATTACATTTCATGGAGGATGTGGGAGCAAACGCTAATGGACAGTTTGGAAACAGCACTGCAGAGATTTAAAGGCTGCTTGCAGAGGAAACTCTGCTGGTTGTGTTGGCTTGTGGATTCAGGCTGATGCAATTACACACCAGAGCAGCTTTCCACGAGGGTAACAGAGGTGTAAACTCTGTAACTTAGATATTTTCGTGCACTTTTTAAACTTTGTTGGCAAACCTGGCGAAGTTTTCCCTTGAAGCAAACCCCAGGGGAGGTGAGTGGGGTTTGGCAGTGCCAGGTTCGGGTGGAGCGGCCACGAGGGGTCCTGCTCAACCCAGCCTGTTCTGCACCTCCCTCAGCTGAATGTGACAGAATGCAAATGCAGACAGGCTCACGGGCTGGCTCCAGAGCTGCACGCGCTAAATTTAGGGAATGCAAATACTCCTCTGATTCATCTGCCCAGGGAGTGCCAGTGCAGGGATAAATCAGAGCTGGCCCAGGCCACAGCAGCTCTGGGTCAGCCCAGACCCTGACCGTGCCCTGCCACAGCAGGACCAACACCTGGGCACAGCCAGGCTCTGCCCTGCTGGGCAAGCTGAGCTCCTGCCTGCTCCGGGCTCAGCCAGAGCCTCCCTGCCCTCCTGGCACCCTCTGGGGGTGTGCCCAGGGCTGGCTCTGCCAGCACAGGGGGCACAGGGCACTGCTGGCACTGCCAGGGATGCTGAAGCACTCCCATGAAATGTTGGTGGCACAGCCCACCAGGAGCTCCTCTGGGACAACAAAATTGTGAATGAGGAAATAAAACCCTGACAAATATCTGCCTTTTGTGTGCAGGACCTGGAGCAGCAGGGCTGGAGCTCAGCACTTTGGGAGCTGCTGTGCTCCCTCAACCCTGGGCTTTCCTGACCAAAGCGGCTTTTGCAGCTGCTCAGCCTGCAGAGCACACAGGGGCAGATCCCAGCCTGCAGAGCACACAGGAGCAGATCCCAGCCTGCAGAGCACACAGGAGCAGATCCCAGCCTGCAGAGCAGATCCCAGCCTGCAGAGCACACAGGAGCAGATCCCAGCCTGCAGAGCACACAGGAGCAGATCCCAGCCTGCAGAGCACACAGGAGCAGATCCCAGCCTGCAGAGCACACAGGGGCAGATCCCAGCCTGCAGAGCACACAGGAGCAGATCCCAGCCTGCAGAGCACACAGGAGCAGATCCCAGCCTGCAGAACCAGGACACAGAACAAGAGCAGATCCCAGCCTGCAGCCCAGGTGCAGCACAGCATCCCTGCCATTCACAGCTCACTCTGAAGAATGGCACCTGCAGGCTCACAGAGCCAGCTGGGACAAAAACAAACTCCTCATGTCCCCTGTGAGACCCGACCTTTCCTCTTCATCTGAGAGGATCCCTTAAACCAACGTGAGCCCTTCCCCAGTGCACGCATGCCATTGCTCTGAAAACTTCTATAATCACATCCTGTGAACAAACATGAGTCATGAACCAAACTCTGAAAGCAAACAGGCTCCAGAATGAATCTCCATAATGATCCCATTACCCTGGTGCTGCCCGAGCTCTCCCCATAACTCACTCTGGCATTTCTCTGATGGAGATAAGGGGCAGAAAGAGTCCAGTGGCCAGGCAGCCTCGGGCTGGGGGAGATTATGGAAGGAGACAAACAAACCATTACTGAGGGTCAGCTGGAACCGATCCAGTGACCTGCGGGCAGGGAGAGGTTCAGAAAGCAGGGAAAGGAATTAATTTATTCCTTTTTGTCCCCCAGAAAATGCTAGGAGCTGAAGCATCCAGAGCCAGGCTGTGAGGGACCCAGAGCTCTGCCCCTGTCACTTGTGTGTGTGAGGAAAGCCAGGGTGTGCAGGCAAAGCCAGGAAAGGCTGGGGAGCTGCCAGCACTGGAATCACAGCCCCGGAGCTGGGGCTGAGGGGGGCAAGGCCTGCGGTGACCAGGGCAGAAATGGGAGGTTCAGGAGCTGCTGCTGCAGCCCTGGCTCCTTGCAGAGCTGTTCTGACACAAACCCAGGCTCCCATCCATCACTCCTGACTCCACAAATATCAGTGGGAGCACACTCCAATCTCCACCACGTCCCATGGAGCCAGGTCACCGCTTTTTTGTCAGATCATACCTAAAAGGCATTATACATATATTTATTTCCATCTGTTTTATAGCCTTCATCACCATAGTAACTTATCCTCCTGTCAGGCTGCACTCGGGAGAGGGAAAATCCACATTCCCTCATCAGCACTCAAGGTTACTGCACCATTTCCACAAGTGATCTCAGGAGCCCGTCCTGGCTGCCACATTCTGTGCTCCTGCTGGTGCTGCTGATGGCCTGGGCCTGGGGCAGGAGAGGAAATTCTCCCAGCAGGGCATCAGAAATGAGCTGCATGGAGCACAGAAAACAGCGCTGTAAATCCTTGCATTCAGCTCCATCTCAGGCCACATCAACTGCTCTGAATATTGGATTCTTGTCTGATGCTTAAACTTTAAAAGAAAAAAAAGAAAGAGGCAAGATAGAGAATATGAGTCCAAGGAGAGGCTGCAGGCACTAGTTGCTGCATGTAATCACTGAAAGCTGTAGCACTGTGAATATATTTCTGATTATGTTTCAGTGTTTCATTATTAAAAACGGGCTGCAGTTGATTCATAGTTTTGCTGCAATCAGCTGAAACCCAATCACCATCACAGCACCAAGCACTTCTGAGGCAGCCTGGGGCTGCCAGGGAGAAACACCACTGAATTCCCAGGGCCCTGCACCTCCCCGGGGGCAAACGGCTCATGGGTTTGGGAATTTTCTACAAAACTTCAGCGTTGGGTTTGCCCTTCCCAGAGCAGCAGCTCCCTGAGCACAGCCCTGCATCCCAGCATCACCTGAGAGCTCCCTGAGCACAGCCCTGCATCCCAGCATCACCTGAGAGCTCCCTGAGCACAGCCCTGCATCCCAGCATGTTCTGAGAGCTCCCTGAGCACAGCCCTGCATCCCAGCATCACCTGAGAGCTCCATGGGCACAGCCTGCATCCCAGCATCACCTGAGAGCTCCATGGGCACAGCCTGCATCCCAGCATGTTCTGAGAGCTCCCTGAGCACAGCCCTGCATCCCAGCATCACCTGAGAGCTCCATGGGCACAGCCCTGCATCCCAGCATGTTCTGAGAGCTCCCTGAGCACAGCCCTGCATCCCAGCGTCACCTGAGAGCTCCCTGAGCACAGCCCTGCATCCCAGCATGTTCTGAGAGCTCCCTGAGCACAGCCCTGCATCCCAGCATGTTCTGAGAGCTCCATGGGCACAGCCCTGCATCCCAGCATCACCTGAGAGCTCCATGGGCACAGCCCTGCATCCCAGCATCACCTGAGAGCTCCCTGAGCACAGCCCTGCATCCCAGCGTCACCTGAGAGCTCCCTGAGCACAGCCCTGCATCCCAGCATCACCTGAGAGCTCCCTGAGCACAGCCCTGCATCCCAGCGTCACCTGAGAGCTCCCTGAGCACAGCCCTGCATCCCAGCATCACCTGAGAGCTCCCTGAGCACAGCCCTGCATCCCAGCGTCACCTGAGAGCTCCCTGAGCACAGCCCTGCATCCCAGCATCACCTGAGAGCTCCCTGAGCACAGCCCTGCATCTCCAGAGCTGCCATCCCTGAGCACAGCCTGCATCCCAGCATGTCCAGAGCTGCCATCCTTCCCCAGAGCAGAGCAGCCTCTGCTGGGCTCCTGCAGAGCCCCCGGGCAAACCTCCCCTCTCCTCCTCCTCCTCCTCCTCCTCTCCTCTCTCCCGCCCAACCTGTTCTCAGCAATTCCCATCAGGCACACCGAGGGGTAGCAGCAGGGTGGGGAACAGCGTTTGTATTTTTGCCAGACGTTGAGCAGGAGCAGCAGGAGCAATAATGGCTTGTCACTCTGCCCATCCCTCTTCCTTCCCTCCCTCCAACCTGTCACTTAGCTTTGGGGTTGCCCACGCAAAGAAGCAGGAAATTACTGCCATTTCCCTGAATATCAGACAATTTATCCTGTACCTTTGGTGGGTTCTTCCTACACAATTACAGCCCAAAGGGTGTCGGTGAAGTTGTTAAGAGTGTGGCAAGAATCCACAAATCATTAATCCAGTCCTGTGTTCCACCTCTAATTAGAGGCAATTTGCATTGCTCCATACACACATTGGTGCCAAGAGCACTCAGGCTGAGGAAGAAGATGGATCTGAGCATCATTTGAAGCTCGAGGGGCAGCAGGGGGAGGAGGGAAGGGAAAGGGGTGAGCAGGGATGGGGCAGGAGGGAAACAGAGCCCCACTTCATGTTCCTGTCCTTCCCCAGGGCTGTCAGTGAAGTCACATCTCCATTGGCAACATCACAACCGTCTCCACAGCAACAAATGTGATGCTGCAGATCGCTGAAATATCTATTTTTGAAAAGGTAGGAGGAAAACACAAATGTGGAGCATGTAGGGGTTGAACAGCCACACAAGCCTAATGACTATAATGGGAGGTGCACAAAAATACTGAGAGAGGAGCTGAGCAAAACCCCCTCTGCAAACTCCTTGCTGGGCCCCTCAACACCTCAGGGCAGAGAGCAGAGGTGTCCCGGGGCACCAAAGCCCCTGACCCCTCAGTGTCCCTGTCCCTGCTGGACGTCCCCAGCCCAGCAAGGCCAGGCAGGAGCTGGGAACCCTCTGGGTGCCAGGCCCAGCTGAGCCAAGGAAAGCCAGGATTACACCGGGTTAAAGTGCAATTACTCCCCAGGAAAGGACCTAAAAGGGATTTGCATCCATAAAACACAAAGGGAATAAAGTGAAGGGAGACTTGTTTCCAGTCTAATTTAGATGTAGCCGAGGGCTGTGAGCAGCGCCGCCCCCAGGCTCCTTCAGCTGCTGCTGGAACTTGGAGGAAGTTTCTGCTGTGATTTTTGTGCCATCCAAGGTTAAAGCGCGCCTGCAGGTTAGCAGCTCTGGGAAGCGCTTCTGACACTTTGGACAGAACCTTAAAGAGCTCTTCAAAGGCAAAGAGGTGTGAATGCTGAGTCTGTTTGACAGGCCCTGTGCCAAACCTTCTGTGCCAGACCTTCCTGTGCCAGACCTTCCTGTGCCAAACCTTCCTGTGCCAGACCTTCCTGTGCCAGACCTTCCTGTGCCAGACCTTCCTGTGCCAGACCTTCCTGTGCCAGACCTTCCTGTGCCAGACCTTCCTGCTGGGGTCAGGGCTCTGAGCATGGGATCCCATCACCTCCTCAGCAGGGTGGAGCACTCAGGAGGAAAGACAAGAGCCCTTATCTCTCCCTGGGGACACAGCCTTGCTCCCAGCAGAGCTCCAGGGCCACTCAGGCTGTGGGCTTGGGGCTGTGACATAATTAATTATTCCTTCCTGAGGCAGCTCCCTGAAAAGCCATTTCCTCAGGAGATGCAGGAGGGGAGGTGGAGGCCCCAAAGGGGGAGGTAGATGCTCCCTCTGTGAAGCATTATGAATAAATAAGAGAATTAAGAATAAATAAGAATAAATAACCTCCACAGTCTGATGTGGTTGTGAAGAGGATATGGATTGTCAGTGCAGTTTCTGCATCCCCTCTCCTGGAATTGTCCTTAATCACAAGAAGCTTCAGAAATTGGCATTTCCCTATGCCCTTTGTACCATGGCAGGGGTCTCTTAAGTAAAAGGTCACAATTCAACACATAATTCTGTAAGCTAAAATTTAAATGCTTAATTTATATTGCTAACTTAAGCAAACCCCCAAAACCTCCATTTCCTCTGCTCCTCCAAGCTCCCTCTGCCATTCTGGAGGGTTTGGACAACGCCCTCAGGCTCAGGGTGGGATTGCTGGGGCTGTGCAGGGCCAGCCTTGCACCAGAGACTGACCCCTGTGGGTCCCTCCCAAGCAGCAGATTGGTAAATACCCAGAATCACAGAAAGTCCCCAAATAATTGGGAAATGAGAGTGTGGGGTAAGAGCAGAGGTGGACAAATGAACAGAGCTGTGGTGCCTCCAAATGCCTTCTGGCACACTCCAGCCATCACTGCTGTTCCTGCCTTTGGGAACTGCAGATTGTAACCAAATTTATGCAAAGCAGAGCCCCGAGAAGATGCAAAAGCTGTGTTTAAACTTCACATAGGAAGTGCAGTGCAGTAAATATTTTTAATTGGTGCTGTGAGTGATGCTGGCTGCTGCTGTGGCTGTGCCCTGCTCGGGTTGAGATCAGCACTTTGTCACCGAGCTGCTGATGGCTCCCACTGCATGCACACTAACAAGGACCAGCATATGAGAGCACCATAAATACTGCAGAATAAATGGGAATACTCTCCTCTCCACAAATAATATATCTTTCTTCAAAATGAGTCTCCCTGCTCTGGCACAACACAATTGGATTGCCTTGGGTCTGTTTGGGAGAAAACCCAGCCCTCAGAAAATGCCACTTTCTCAAAACACAGAGGAATGGATCCATTTTTGAAAAGGGATCCCCTGGAAACATTTGACCCTACATCCCTCCTGGAGACATTACTTTATCTCTGATTTTTACATGGATAGCAGAACACTAGCATGCACAACTGCAATTAATATTTTCTAATTTTCCTACCTCATGAAATACAGAAATTTAAATCACCAAGGAATTAGAGGAATGAAAGGAGCATTATGTTTAAGCAGGCACATAATGTGGTTTGCATCATGTAATGGATGTGTTTAATGCAGTTTTACACAGCAAAGAGCCCCCCTGGGATGTCCAGCAGAGCAGTTTGTCCTGGGGCGAGCAGGAGCTCAGCCCACACCCAGCTCTGTATTTTTCATTCTCCGGCCAGGGGAAGGTTCTGCAGGGCAGGAATGTGCTGTACACCTTAGGAAGCTGTCAGGGAGCTGCCCTGTGGGAGCTGGGGCTGCCAGGAGGGCCAGGGAGGGAGCAGGGAGGGTGGGGATGCTCTGAGCCCCTTCCTGACCACCCCCAGCCCCTCCATCCCCCTGGCCTGGGGCTGCCAGCACAGCTGCCCACATCTGGGGCCCAGCAGCTGAGGAGCAGGGGCAGGAGCCTGGAGCTTCCCAGCCTCAATACTGGGAAGGGAAGGAGGTGCTGGGATCATCCTGGAGCCCAGGGCAGCTCCATGAGGAGCAGGCAGGGCCAGGGCCCTTCCCAGGGCATCACCGAGCTCCACTGATGGGGCAGAGAGGAACAAACAAACAAACAAACAAACAAACGCAGCTTTTCCCAGCCTCCAAGTGAGGGAAATACATCTGCACACCTTTCTGTGCCCAGCCTGGCCCCTCTGCTCCTCCAGACCCCCAGGGGTTAAAGGAACAGCAGGAGCTTTGGAAGCCGTGCAGCCCCAGGTGCTCCGTGGGACCCTGAGCATCACCTCAGTGCCAGACACAGACCCCAGCAGGGCACAGCACACTGACCTGCCCACA
Organism: Ammospiza caudacuta; assembly: GCF_027887145.1. Taxonomy (NCBI): domain Eukaryota; kingdom Metazoa; phylum Chordata; class Aves; order Passeriformes; family Passerellidae; genus Ammospiza; species Ammospiza caudacuta. Next base: position 18,690,102 of record NC_080607.1, read on the forward strand.
GCCAGAAATGAAGAGACATGCCTAGGATCACTCTGTTTTCCAGTGTAAACACGAAGCCAAGAGCATACAGGGAGTATTGGCTTTAGTATCCAATAAAACAAGAATAAACTTTATGGGGATTTCTTGAAAAATTACCTTTCACAGCCACTTTTATGCAGGCAGAGTTTCTGATGTACAGAGGTTCACTTAGGAGGCTGCAAGAACAGAGATCCCTGATCTCTTTCATCTTTTTTCATTAAAAATCTGCGGTTGTGCAGGGTTGAAAGTTCTCCAAGATTTTATTAAATTGGGCAAAGCCAGAGGAGAAATAGCAAATAATGTTCACAAGGATAAAGTTGTGCTCTCATTATAGACTTCACACTCTCCTCTCGATGCTGGGTTTTCATTCTCCCCTCTGGCACTCTCTGGCCCCTGTTCATTTTGATGAACAACACCTTCTTAGTCTTAATTTAAATCTAGATGCAGTGTAATCTTTGTTATGCCATATCACATACAAATCTTGTTTGGGACTTGCTTGCTTTTTAATAGGCATGCCAAGGCATGGCTTTCATAAAATTCTACCTAAAATGTTCTTTAGACTTAAATAACAGAGTTACAAAGTCAGCATAATGGCAGCAAAAGAGGGTGGGGGGAGGGAGAGAAAAAAGGAAATTAAAGAGGTAATAAGAGAGATTTCCAGGTGAGATTTGGAATCCAAACAGTGCCAGGAAGGCATTTCAGTGGAAGGGAAGTACCCATGCATTGGACACTGCAGAGGATGGGGCTCTGCTATAAACCTGACACAGAGCTGAGGTGTGCAGGCAAACAATCACAGCTCTCCAGGAAAGCAGCAGGGCCAGGGCACTTTGGGGGTGGGAGAAGGGCCTGGAGAAGGCTGTGGCTGCATCCCTAGGGTACATCCACAGTGGAAGGGGCATGGAGAAAGGCTGGAGCTCTCAATTAGCCACCAAAACTCATGGGCAGAGACCTTGGAGAGAACCAAATCTCCATCCAGGACCTTGTGGAGATGGAATTTGGGACAGGGGGATGCTCAGACCCTGGGCCAAGGGAAGGGAAGCCAAGAATGGCAGCAAGAAATGGGCAGACAACAAATCTGTGCTGGTGGCCTGGTATCCCCCTGAAGGAGGCTGCACCCAGGGGTGGCTCCTGCCCACAGCAAAGCCCCTTTCACCCCAAACCCAAACAATCCAGGAGATGAACCCCAGCAGGGGCAGGGACGGCTTCCACTCACAGCAGAGCCCCTTTCACTGCACACAGTTCAGGAGATGAACCCAGCAGGGGCAGGGGTGGCTCCTGCTCACAGCAAAGCTCCTTTCACCCCAAATAATCCAGGAGATGAACCCAGCAGGGGCAGGGATGGCTCCTGCTCACAGCAAAGCCCCTTTCACCCCAAATAATCCAGGAGATGAACCCCAGCAGGTGCCAACCCTGGCACAGGGAGAAGGAGCAGCCCAGAGGAAGGTGGCACCTCTGCCACCCCCCTGCAATCACTGCACTCACCCTGAGCCCCCTCATCAGAGCTCATCGAGCAAACAGAGCTGATGAAATCAGGGGAAATATTGCCTGAATAGCTCTTGAGACGGGCTCGGAGATTTCTGCAGCCTTATTAAAAATGATGGGCAAATCCTGATCAGCTTCTAATAATGTCAGGTGTAATTACCCACGTGGATTTAGTCCTTACAAGAAACAATTTGCAGCACTTGTAGGATTAAATATTTCATACAGTGGAATGAGAAAATGGACACTGGCCCTACACAGAGCAGAATTCTCCTGGGAACAAACTTTCTTACAGAGGTTTATGAATTTTCTGCTTCCAGATGCATTGGGAGCACAGGTTTGTCTGTGGCACGAGAATCCCCACTTCCAGCCTGGGTAGGAATCAAGATTCACAGAGAAATGTGGAAATAATTAAAGGAGGGGGGAAAGCTACTCATGTTTTAATTTCATGCCTAGGTTCATTCAGAGTTTAAGATGAAGGCATGAGTCACCAGTTCCTATTTTATCCAAGCCCAACGCCTGGGAGTGTTAGATTACAGGGAGTTGCTGTGGTTCTGTGCTCTGCCAGAAGCACTCTGGGTACTGGGGTACCCCAGTTCTGGGCTGCCATTCTCCTGATCCCTTGCCTTTGAGATTCAGCCCAAAGCAGAGGCTGTGCCACACTCAGGCCGTGCCAGGCCCAGCCTGCCCCGGGAACGGCTCCAGGGCTGCAGCAGGGCTGCTCACGGAGCTCAGCCCGGGGTCGTTGGTGTGACGGCCTCAGGAAGCACCTCCAGCCACAGCTGAGGGGAAAGACAGAGCTGCTGGTGTGCCCGAGCAGCCCCTGGCCCTCCCTTGGTGCCACCGGGGCTCAGGGGAGGGATGGATGGGACAGGATTAACCACAGCCCCTGCGGGTCAGACAGTCACCTTTCCTAAAAGCCACGATTTTCTGAGAAAAGCCTTGTGAATGAGGAGGAGCTTGGCTGTGTTTAAAGGTTCTGGCCAGGAACATTGGCCCTTTCCCTGGCTGTGCCTCAGCAGCTGCATCAGAGACGTTTCCAGAGCAGGGAGCAGGATGAGACTCCTGCAGCCCTCACCTCTTTCCCTGTCACACACTCCTTCAAAAGGTTGCTGTTAAAATGCAGGGCAGCCTGGGATCAGAAACCAGCAAAACAAAGCCAAAATCCCCACTTTTGGTACCTTTTGTACCCCAGCTGGAGCTCCTGACTGTCCTGTAAGAACGTGACCCTGGTTTCACTGGTTCTAAAGCACTGACCCCAACAAACACCCCCTGATGATGGTGGTGTGAGACCTCCCCCTCTCTGACCTCTTCAGACTCCCAGAGCCTTTATTCCTTACATTTCATTAATTAAAACTACACATGGCACAGGCTCCATGCTTGGCTTGTATCCAGCTTCCCTTCATTCTTCCACTTGACTGAGAGCCTTTAAGTCGTTTCATTCTCCAGTGCTGGACAGAGCTTTACCCTTAAACAGCAGAGTATTTTCTTCTGCTCAGCATGAAAGGATAGTTTTAGCTGATTAACTCAGACATGCTCCAGAAAGAGTTTTTAAATTCAATTTTTACATGAACATCGTGTTCACATTAGAAGCCTCCATAATGGGGGAAAAAAAGGGATGATTTCTCAATAATTATTAAAAAGACCAGAATTTCAATTAAATTCCTGACCAGTAACAGGAAGGGTAAGAGAATCCAATTACAGCAACTCTTTCTTCCATCAGATGCTCCATGGGGATAGAAATGTCCACGTGTGCGAGTAGAAATTGCAATCTGAGATCCCACATTAGGATGTTGGCTCTGAACTGAGCTTTGATTTTCTGCCACTTTCCCTGACCAGCAAGGTGCTCCCCCCTAATCACACAAAATCAGAATTTATCAACAAGGGCTCTTTAGGGTTTGGAGATACCCAGAGCCCATTACAGGCATTTTGCTCTCCATCCTCTCAGCCTGCATTCCAGATCTGTGAATGTGCCATCAGCTCAGCTACATCGTGATAAGTGGCAGCAGAGTTGTGCCAGCCACTCTATAAATGGAATTTTCAAGACAGGCGAAAAAAAATAACATGAAATGAACCAAACCAAAACAACAACTGAGTCTGTGCTGTTTAATAGGATGAGAGAGGGAGAAAATTCTCGATTGTCAGAACAACTGTTGTCGTTGTGGGGAGAAAAAGGATGGCTGTGCCCAGTGTTCTTTGGGCCCAAAAACAAAGGAGGAAATAAATATTTCCCTTTTGTCTCTGTCTGATTGCAGGGCAGTCTCTCAGTGGCACGATTTGGGAGTGACCTGTGCGTGGAAAGCTGAGCCCTTGCAGAGGGCAGCACACACAGCACAGAGCAGTCCTGGCTGTGCAGTGACATTTACCCCAATATCCCAGCCAGGCAAGCAGGAAAGGCCAAACTGAGACCTCCTACAATGAAAGGGCTGAAGTTTGGGGGTTACAGCTGCAGTAGCAGTTTATCAGGTTGGGTTTCTGTGCCTTTGTGCTGCCACCTACACTCCACCAAGCAAGGAAACACTCCAGCTCTGCCAGCGCAGCAGCACCTGGAAAACCCTAAAACTCTTCAGGGCTCAAATGTCTGAGCTGGGACTCATCACACCCCGCTGGGCTACTCGGCTGCCTTGGCTGGAGCTCCCCACACCACGGCCTGGAGGGAAGGAGGGCTCACCTGGCCTGAGGCTGCTGCCAGCAGCAGGGCAGGGCAGTTTGTCCCAGGCGCCCTCCCTGTGGGTTCAGGTGACCCAGGTGTCACCCCAGGCCTCCCCAGGGATCCCCCAGCACCCCCACATCACCAGGCACACACACAGGCAGGGCTGCAGCTGCTGCTCTGAGGGATCTGGGGGGTTCTGCACAGGACTGATCCCATCTGCTGTTATCTCCCACTGCTCCAGGTGCTAAAACAGCATCACTAGTAAAGCCTAAACGCTGGAACACTGAGAATATCCTTTTTCTGCAGGAAAACACAGAGGAATATTAACGAGACAGAACTGGCTCACTCTGGAATGTCACCACAAGGAGATTGGCTCTGGCACCAGCAGCCACCCTCCCTCAGAGGCTGCACCTGCAGGGGCCAGGCTGGGTTCCCTGCACAGGGAAATGGACACACACCCTGCAATGGCACCTTTGGAATGCTGCATTTCCAACTGACCAACACTATTTATCCTTTCATGAGGCATTTCCAACTGACCAACACTTTCATTCACCCTTTCATGCTGCATTTCCAACTGACCAACACTTTCATTCACCCTTTCATGCTGCATTTCCAACAGGACAAACACTTAATTCACCCCTTCATGGGGCATTTCCAACAGGACCAACAATTTCATTCACCCTTTCGTGGTGCATTTCCAACATGACCAACACTTTAATTCACCCTTTCTTCACAAGCCCATCAACTTTCTGAGAATGCAGCTGCACTGAAATAATGGTGCCATTACACTCATATCTCATTTATGATGAAAGCCAAAAAAGCCACTTTTATCACTGAATTCCCAGTACTTCTGTGGCTGGCTGCAAGGAAGGCCACAGTGCCAGGGATTATTTCTCTGTTTCAGAAAAGAACATGACCCACCAATTAAAGTCCAGCACTAAAGCTCACCCAGCCTGTGACAGCAGTGACACATCTCAGCACCCACTACAAAAGAAAAGCCACTGACCACAAAATACAAAGGACAGGGTTGTTTAAAAAAAAAATTATTTCTTAATAAGGACAGGCCATTTTATATAAAATAATAGGAGAAAATTACTGATTTTGTTTGACCCCAAATGACCCCATTTAGCTGCAACAAGACCTCAGTGGGGTTTAAAGCATCAGGCAGAGCCTTTTACCTCCAGCCCAGTGGAAGTCATTGAGCATAAGCTGCACAAATAGAGATGCTCAGATGTTCCTGTCCTCACTTTAACTCAGCACACGCTGTCAGGGGGAGAACATGCTTTTGGAAATGGTGAGGGGTTCCCAAGGACAAACACACTTCAAAGGAAAATACCTAGTGCCACTTTATTTATTTTTTTAAAGTATTAAAACGGATTTTTAGACAAATAATGGCACTGCACAAATCCTGTCCTCATTTTCTCCTAGAGGTTCTCCCACTGATGCTAGGGCTCAGAAAATGAATAGCTGGAGAGGCGAGTCACAAATCAGCACTGGAAGCAAAGGGAGATAGCAAAAACTATTACCTGACAGCAGATAGCTACAGAGCTCAGCATTTTTATCAGGGTTTGAGTAATGGAACTTCCACAGCAGGAGAGCAGGGAGGGGAGCAGGTCAAGGCCAAAGTCTGACTCTGAAAGGGATGCTGTGACAAACCAGGAGCTGCCAGACCCCTCTGGGGGCCCCAGACACTGAGAAATGCCTGGGCTGCACACACTGCGCCCAGGCCTGGCCAAAACCCAGGGAAACCACACCAAAACTTGGTCTGCAGAACACAGCCCCAGGTTTGGGTCTCCTCTCCCAGAAGCAGCAGCACTGGGGTTGCTGAGTGCTGGTTTTGTGCAGCACCTCAGCCCTGCCCATCAGCAATGCCAGGGTGGCAGAGATGGGGCAGCTCCCAGGAGCCTGGGTACAATATTCTCAAAATATTGTGAGAAACAATATTGTCTGTTCCTAAACCAGATCAATGCAAGTGCTGGGATAAGAGTGCTGAATAACCTCTCACCCAGCGCTAATCCCCTCCTGGGCTCTCCATCCCCAAATTGCTGTGGCTGGGGAGTTTAGGATGCTTCTGAAATGCTTTGATTGTCTTCAGCTTCCCATTTTCTTCCCTCATGCAGCTCTTCCCTCTTACTGAGTCAACAGAATAATGAGGATGCTGTTCTTAGGTTTAAAGCTGAGTAAGTGACATTTCTATCCATTATTTATTTGCCTGGAAACTCTCATGAATGCCACCAGTGATAATCACCTAATTCCTACCAATTTATTTCTAGATCACCATCACACACCAAGCGTGCTGCAGGTAGCAGCTCAATCCAATATTTATGAAGTGGTTTTTCTGTCAATGAATGCAGAGAGCCTCAGCGTGGTCACAAGCACAGCTGCTTTGTGGAACTGGGGACACATGGAGTTAAACAGGTTACTCACCCTGTGCTACAGGAGTTACTGTGCACACAGGTTACTCACCCTGTGCTACAGGAGTCGCTCTGCACACGGGTTACTCACCCTGTGCTACAGGAGTTACTGTGCACACGGGTTACTCACCCTGTGCTACAGGAGTTACTGTGCACACGGGTTACTCACCCTGTGCTACAGGAGTCGCTCTGCACACGGGTTACTCACCCTGTGCTGCAGGAGTTACTGTGCACACGGGTTACTCACCCTGTGCTGCAGGAGTTACTGTGCACACAGGTTACTCACACTGTGCTGCAGGAGTTACTGTGCACACAGGTTACTCACCCTGTGCTACAGGAGTTACTGGGCACACAGGTTACTCACCCTGTGCTACAGGAGTTACTGGGCACACAGGTTACTCACTCTGTGCTGCAGGAGTTACTGTGCACACAGGTTACTCACCCTGTGCTACAGGAGTCGCTCTGCACACAGGTTACTCACCCTGTGCTGCAGGAGTTACTGTGCACACAGGTTACTCACTCTGTGCTGCAGGAGTCGCTCTGCACACGGGTTACTCACCCTGTGCTGCAGGAGTTACTGTGCACACAGGTTACTCACCCTGTGCTGCAGGAGTTACTGTGCACACTGCAGTTACTGATAAAGAATGAGAATGAATGAGTAAAATACAACTCAGGTAAAAGTGGTGCCGAGCTAAAGGAAAAGCATTCCCTGGGTGCCATAACAACAAGCCATACATTTATCCATTCTGCTCAAATCAAAGACAAACAATTGCATGTGACTGCAGACTGAAAACCAAATTCTATTTCTCACTACAGCCTCTGCCAATTCCACAGGTCTGTATAAACCATAATTTTTCCATATTTTAGGAATCCTCACAGATCTCCTGCAGAAGGTTGGAGGTCACAGAAACCCCAAAGCCCTTTGGCTCCAGGCAGGGCCAAAGCCCAGCCCTCAAACCCTGCCAGGTTCCTGGGGATGTTCTGACTGGTAGCCTGTGATGCCAACATCACTCCTGCTCCACCACCAAGATCCATCCAAAGCCCCACATTTCACCTGCTCAATCTGCACAGCCAAAAGGACCTCACTAATACAGGTGACTGAAAGATTTCAGGGCAGCTCACTCTTTTGGGGTGGATTTATGAGGATTTGTGAGGTTCAGGTGCCATCCCTTTGAGCTCAGAGGTGGAGCCAAGGCTGCTGCAGCTCAGTGCCAGCAGCTCTCCCCAGTCCCACTGCTCTCCCTGAGCCAGGCCCAGGCTGTTGGGAGTTATTTTCCTCAGAATCTGACAAACTTCACTCTGACTCAGCCTGATCTCCATTCCAAAACAGGGAAGGGGAAAGCAGCCAAGCTGGGGAGAGGAGGAGGAGGAAAGGGAGGAGCAGGCAGCTGATCTGTTTTTAGAAAGAAGAGCAAAAGGCAGCTCAGATGTCCCTGATCCCAAGCAGAATAGTATCCCATTGCTGATCTTTGTTCCCCACTGGATTCAGGACTCCCATGGGCCTTGGGGCCAGTGGGGCACAAGAATGGGCACAGCATTCCCCTGGCAGGGATGCAGCAGCAGTGGGTAATTCACTGAGGGTGGTTCTGGCACACAGCCATGAAGAGGATGGTCAGAAACCCTGGCAAATGGCACAGGGAAAGATCCAAAGGGGAAAGTTTCACACCAAGGATGCCCAGCCTGGGTCAGGATCACAGGGAAGAGACTTTGCAGTCCTCATTTGATCATTTGCTCTTCTCTCTCCTGCTCAGAGCACATCACAAGGGTAAACCCTCCCTCCCTCAGAGCCATTTGTAGCAGAAATCCTCCATGCCCAGCTCTGCAGCCCCTCAGCACCAGCCTGGGCTGCTGGGAGCTGCCTCTGGGACTGGGGAAGGGAGCAAGGGAAACGAACCAGAAAATATCCATAAAAAACCCAGGACCCAAACTAACACCTGGAACTGAGAGCCATCCATGAGGCAGGCGCGGGGCCGGCTCCCCGGAGCTCTGCTGCACCGAGGGAAGCTCAGGAAATCCAGCAGAGCTTTGGGTTTGGTTTTTGTGCCGTGCCCACCTCCCACTGCCCCGTGCCTGCAGAGTGCCAGCCAGAGGTGCCAGCCAGAGGTGCCAGCCAGCCCTTCACAAACCCTGCCAGGGCTTGGAACACGTTTTTCTGTCTAAATGCCAGAGCTAAATGGTGCTCAGCTCCTGCTGCCTCCCCTGCCACGGCCAGGCCCTCTCAGCTGCACAGACCATGCAGACAGACATGCAGCAAATAAAAATAAAAATAAAAATAAAAATAAAAATAAACTCTTAAATAAAAATAAAAATAAAATAAAAATAAAAATAAAATAAAAATAAAAATAAAAATAAAAATAAAAATAAACTCTTAAATAATAATAAAAATAAAAATAAACTAAAAATAAGCATAAACATTAAATAAAAATAAAATAAAAATAGAAGTAAAAATAAAAATAAACGTAAAATAAATAAATTAACGTAAACATAAACATAAAATAGAAATAAATTAAAATTAAAAATAAAAATATAGATAAAATGCTTCCCAAGGAGCTGGGGGTGTTCCCAGTGCTCCTGGGCTCCTGCAGCTGCCTTGATCCTACTAATGCTGGGCTAAACCCCAAAATGAACAACACACTGCATCTCCCACCGCCTTTAATGTAATTAATGGGTACAATTAGTCAACCAAAGAGAAAATCCTCTGGCAGAAAGTCCATAGCAATGTAAATTTCAGACTATTTTTTGGAATTATTTTATTTACTTGGCACCTTTGGCTTTGTTTTTCATTCATCATAATCCTTTTATCCCCTGAAATCTGTATTGATTCCATTTCAAACTCTGCTCTTAATCTCATTTAATACATGTAGACATTAGACCATTTCATATTCCAGTTGCCTGGGAAGTTGACAAAACCAGCTTTTTATAATCTCATTTTTCATTCAAATATTTCTCAAATTCTGTTTGCAGCCCCCTCACTCCTCTGGTTTTCTTTATTCTGAGCCTAAATAAATGCATACCATGACAAACACCTGTGATTACAGGGCAGCAAATTCCCAAATAACACCTGCAAAGAGCTGATTCCCGGATTTGTGTCTCTGATTTGGGACCTCTCAGGCCTCCACACAAGGGTACAATATTGGCACGTGCTGAGGCTCCTCATTAGTGTGCCCTGCACGCCCACAAATGGCTTTTTATTTTTTACCCACTTGTGCATTCAGTGCCGTTAACTCCTCCTGTCGATTAGGCAAGGAATTCTGTGAATGTTTTACTGAAAATGGCAGGAAAAAATCAGAGTGCAGGTATGGGAGCAAGAGAGACTGATCTGAAAAACCTGAACCTCATTCCTCAAGCAGCTGCAACTTTCATTGATGCTCAAAGCCAATTGAAGTCAAGCATGTGAGGCAACAGCAAAATCATTTCTCTATATATTCAGGAGATTTTCATCCCAAGGGCTGCTGAAGAGCTTTTCCAAGATACATAATGAGGGCTAAATCAATGGATCTCAAAAGGGAGAGACTTCTGGGCTGGAATTTGATACATTTCTGGGAGAAAGGATGGGCAGAATATGTTGTGCATTAAAATGACAATGAAATGCAGCGCTGGGTCGTAGGGGTGATATCATAGGACTTTCAAAAGGCACTTGCATTGCCACAGGAACATGTCAAGGAGAGATAAAAATAAACCAGCAGCTCTAAACAGCTCATTAGCAGAGCCCCACGTCCCCTGGTTCCTGGGGACAGCAACCCACGGGGGCACAGCCTCCAGCCCTGCCCTCCTCAGCAGCAGAAATCCTCTCCTGGGGCACAGGGGACAGGGAAACTGGGCTGGGAGGCGAATCCTGGGTGGGAAACTGGTGAATAAGTGACAGCAGAACAGTACTGCCACAATGCTGACGGCATTGTCCCTCTCTGTGCGATGACATTTTTGTTATGGATAGCCTTCGCATGCTTTAAAGTGGAAGTTGGCACCTGAGGGCCAAAGCAGCTCCCCTGGGACACAACCAGCAAATTCCAGGCACCGTTCCCAGGGACACCTTGGCCAAATGAACTCCCCCAGCCCTCTGGTGAGGAATGAGAAGCTTTGTGAAGAAACCTCCCCAGAGCAACATGGTCCAACGGTCCATGGTCTGCAGTTAATGCAACAAACCTCTCCTCACACTGACCCTGGCAGGGCCTTCCCTGGAGACAGGAGCTCCTCAATGCCCAGGGCTCCATCCTGAGCCAGGAGCTCCTCAATGCCCAGGGCTCCATCCTGACAGAGGAGCTCCTGAGTCCCCAGGGCTCCATCCTGAGCCAGGAGCTCCTCAGTGCCCAGGGCTCCATCCTGACAGAGGAGCTCCTGAGTCCCCAGGGCTCCATCCTGAGCCAGGAGCTCCTCAGTGCCCAGGGCTCCATCCTGAGCCAGGAGCTCCTCAGTGCCCAGGGCTCCATCCTGAGCCAGGAGCTCCTCAATGCCCAGGGCTCCATCCTGAGCCAGGAGCTCCTCAATGCCCAGGGCTCCATCCTGAGCCAGGAGCTCCTGAGTCCCCAGGGCTCCATCCTGAGCCAGGAGCTCCTCAATGCCCTCAGCCTCTCCAGGCACCCCCAGGCTCACTGAGAGCTCACACCTCCCTCCATGGCAATGAAGGCAAAGCTCCAACCACTGCTGCAGCTGTATCTATAAATCCACCAAGGGAGGGGGTTAAACAATGTGTTATCAGCAAATATTCTCTTAGAGAAAGGAAAAAAAAATTGTGGCTAAATGTTGTAATAATCGTGGGATAAGTTTTCCCTGAATAATAATGGTTACAGATCTGAACTGAGTATGGTGAGGAGCAGAAACAGCTCAGAAACTTCAGGTCACAGCTTGGAGAGAAGCAAAAACCTCCCCAGATCAATATCAGCAATGAGTACAGCCCATGTCAGGTTTGGATTTTGCAGAGCCACTGGTAATCTGACAGGACTTCTTCTCATCTCAGACCCCAAAGTTCAAAGGAATATTCTAATATTGATTTGGCTCTAAACACCTCCCCTGGAACAGAAGGCCAGCAGAAGAAAGCCAGGCACATGAAAACATGAAAACAAAGGAGATTGCAGAGAGAAAATTTTCATTCTTACCAAAAAGAAGAGAAAAACCCAACCAACAACAACAACAAAAAAAAAAAAAAAAAAAAAAAAAAAAAAAAAAAAAACCAACCCCAAACCCCTCAACAAACAAACCCAACCCAACTCAGCTGTTACATCCCTTTCCAAATTCTCTCTACACCTCTAATTTGAAGATATTTTTGCCTTGAAAGAAATAATTTCAATGTAAAATTATTCCATAGCATTTGCAGTTGAAATCTGCCTCTGCAAGGACTACTCCATAGTTCATTTAGAAGAGAGAGAATAAAATGCAAAGGAAATGTTTATTTCTGTACCATCAAAAGTCAGCTGTAATTTAATTAGCAGCTATGGCAGATTACAAGATTTGTGATTCCTCCAATAAAGACAGATTTTTTTAGGGGCAATTAACACAAGACCAGATGTGAAGCCTTGAAATTCAGAGAGAACAAAAGTGGGAGGTGGAGGTGACAATAAAAACGCAGGAAGTGGAAACAAACAAGGTGTTTTCTAATTTTTATCACAGTTGTCCTTGCCTGGGGGGAGACAGGTTACTGTTACAGGGAGATTAAATAACTAAAATTAGTGTGCAGAGCTTCCTCATGTGCAAAATTGAGTTCCTGTTCTCCATGCCCCTCCATTCACAGCAAAGTTGTTAATTCATTAAAAAAAAAAAAATTACTTGTAGCAGTATTTTGGGGGTTCATGAACTTTTATTATTTGTGCCATTTAATAAGCACAGGGAAAGAAAAAGGTCATGCCTTGACTGGAATAGCTTGTAAGTGAATTTATCAGCAAAACACAGAAGCTGGAGATAAAGGCAATCCACGTTTAGTTGCTGTATTTGATTGTTTTCCTTGTGGCTTAATAGTGTAAATTAAAAGAGAGCTTAAATGTTAGCACCACTGACAAGATGGCACATCCAAAATTATAAGGAAGCAAATAAAATGATTCATGTGGAATTTTGAAATATCTCAAAATATGTCAGCCAGCAGATGTCACAAAACCTGCAGGGGATGATGCAGTGCACCAGGAGAAGGGCAAGGCTTTGGCACAGCACAGCATGGCAGGAAATTATCCTACCAGTGCCCATAAATCTGAGAGCCTGCGAAGGAAGGGAATAAAACACACCAAAGACACAACAAACTGAGATTTTCTCTGCCACCATCTACCCCAAAGGAGAAGTGAAGTGCTCAAGAGCAGCATCTTGAGCATGGCAGAAAACAAAGCTGCCATAAACTAAAACAGAGAATTAAGAAACCTCCAGGACAGTGTGACCTCACCTGGGTGTGACAAGGTCAGTGTTCAGCATCACCACAAGTGCTGCAGACCAGGCAGTGACCTGGAACTGCCAGCAGAACAAATTCCCAAATATTGATTTTTATTCACACACAAAATGCAACAAATCCCATGTGAAAGACACCATTCAGAGCAACTGGAAAGTGCTTTCCCCACTGGCTTTGCCAAATGCATTTCCATGTACTTATGGAAACACGGGAAATGTGTATGAATTCATTTCTACCCCAGCGTGATGCTGACAGCAAAATCCTCAGCCTAAGCAGTGATGCTCAGTAAAGAATGGACAAAACCTGACCCAATTTGCCAAAAAAAGGCAGCAAAGGGTGCAAACAAGCATTTATCCTGTGCAGGAAAGAGCCCCAGCAAATAAACTCTCTGTTAAGACCCTTGAACACTTCTAAAGGCCCTGCAAGAGCACTTTTCCTGCTGCCCCTGCATTTATTCATTGGGCTGAGGGACTGGGGAGCTCTGGCAGAGCATCACCCCCAAACCAGGCAGGGATGCAGAGCCTGGGGACAGGGGGGCAGCACAGGGACTGCAGAGTGTCAGGGGAGGGGGTGTGTGCTCAGATTAATTAATCCAATTAAACATCCGTGCTGGGAAAGGTTAATAAAGAGAAAGACAGATTTCCAACCACCTTGACCTTGAGTTGTTAATGAGGTGCAAATCCTCTCCCTAGGAACTGTGGCTGCTTGAGACAGGCTGCAAGAGAACCTGCAGAGCAGCAGAGCATCCTGTTTATCTCCTCCTGGCCATGGATGCAATCAGGAAATGTGGGAAATGTGGGGCTCCTAACTCGAAGCAGCTTGTGACATATAGAGAGGAAACAGAAGCGCTGTTTCAGTCAGAGCACCCACTACGTCCAAAATAACAATCCACCCTATCCACTCTGACAAAATAACACATAATAGAACTAAAACTGTGCTGACAAAAATAGTCTGTTAAGCTTCCCATTCCTCTGAGGCCTGCAGTCTATTTTTGCTGCTGAGAGCTGAAGTTACACACGCCCCACCGAAGCTCAGCCACTTGAAAGAAGCAGCCTGCAAAGCATTAATAATTCATCTGATTGAGTTTAGCTGGCACACTCTGCAACCAAACTGCACCAAACTCCTGAGGAGCGAGGGGAGCTGCTGCAGAAGGATATTTCCTGCTTTCCAGCACCTTCCTTTTTCTCCTGCGTGTGTTTATTGGCCATGAAAAGCAGTCCAAGAGGGGAAGGGGCTCATGTGGCACCAGGGTAGGAGAAGAGACATCAGAAGGGTGAATTCTCCATGTCAACCATGACCCACCAATCCAACTCACTTCTGCCAGCTCTGTGCCCTTTGCCAGTCCTTCTGAGGAGTCACCCCTGGCAGGGGAAGGGCACAGAGAGCTCTGGTGCCATCCTGCCCTTCCCTCAGCCCTCAGGTGCCCAGAGCTGAGGAGCAGCTCACACCTCAACACCCCATGGCTCCTGTGCTGGCACAAACAGCTCCAAAGGACAGTCCCTGTGCCACACCACGGACTCAGCCCTACAGTCAGGGCCATTCTTTTGACTTTCCAAACATTTTCCAGAGAATGGGACTGAACTAAAGCCCTGGCAGCCTCCAGGTTTGTTCACTCTGGAGATGAGTGGGAGCAATTATCTTGAAAAGGTTCATTCTCCAGAGTGAAGATGGAGAAAGTTAAATGTATTGCAAGCGGTGAATAACAGCTGAAAGGGAGAGCACATGCAGCCAGGACTGACTGAAACAGGAATGCACAGAGCACTGGGGTCTGCAACAGCAATCTGTGATGGCACAGAGGGGATGCTGAGCATGCCCCAAACAGAGGTTCCTCCTGAGGTGAGATGGAGAAGGCCCAGCTTTATTTCCTGACACACCTGTTCCTGGAAGAGTTGCAGGTTTTATTTTCAGTGTCCCGGACCCCAATCCCTGCCCGTGGCTGAGCAGGAGTGGCACTAAAGCAGCCAAGGGAGCCAGGGCAGCCCCAGCCCCACCACAGCAGAGGAGCAGCAGCTCCAGCAGCAAAATGATTTATTATCCAAAAGGATTTGTCCCAGTTTAGTTACAGAGCTGGGTTTCAGTGTTTTGTAACTAACACAGGCCCTGGGAGGCCCACAATTACCTTTTGTATTGCAGCTAAAAGTGCAGGTGTCCAAACCTGAGACAGATGATAATCCATGGGCATTCATCATCCCAGCACCTGGGGACACAGAGCTCTGCAAAAGGCAGGACACAATGTCTGGCAAAATATGTCCAGGAGAAAATCCACGGGCTGAGTGCCATCAAGAAGAGCTGCAGCTCACAAAGAACTTTGTGCTTTCAGCTCTCTGCTTCTGTATAATCTCATATATATATTTATATAGATAAGCTAGATCTTAACAGATGGGGAAAATCCATAAATTAGGCTTCTCTGGCATTAATTTGTTGGTGATTTTTCATTTGCATGAAACCAACCTTAAGTAATTTGTGTTTATGAGAAGGAAAAAAACAACAAGATCTTTTACCATATTGAACCTAACCATCTCATGGAACAGGTCATTCATTGAATCATTATTGGATTATCTTCCAGTAATTAAGTCTCTTCGGTACAGCAGTTATTCATCTGAGTAGGTCTTAAAATACCACAGCAAGAGAGCATTAGCAACCACTTTTAGAAAAGTAATTCAGCCTAAAGAAGATGGAATATCATTTGTCCTTCCCAGTGTGTTATTCTGGCCCCCAGAAGCCTCAGATCCTGCTGGAGCACCAGAATGGCTCAGAAACACCTGCTCACCCCACAGAGACCTTCCCTTCTTCCAGAAAATTCAGGATTCGAGCAGGGTGCTCATTGTCCTGGTCTGTACAGCTGCCTGTGCCACAGCAATACAAAATGAACAGCCAGGTCTGTCATCACTTTGATATCTTGTGAGCAAATAAACCACATGCAGGAATTGGCCAAAGTTTCTCCAGGATGTGCGCACCAAGCCATTTCTCTTAAGAAGACATCCCGTACATTGGGACTGATTTATTCTTTTCAGCTGAAAAACGTGTCCATGCAAGAAGAGAGGAATCTGATTGTTTGTCTGGGGGATTTCCAGACCTTCAGTGCTGCAAATCCCCGGGCTGCAGCCACCAGGAGGGCCCAGACAAATTGCTGCTGAATGGGCTCAGTTTATCCAGCAGCACAGGACATCTTTGGTGAGACAAAGACAAAGCCCAGTGAAACCCTGAGCAGAGCCACACCATCTCTGCTATTTTCCATCCCTGTGGCCACATCCAGCCTTTCCCCTGGGAGCAGCAGCCCCAGAGCCCCACCACTGGGGGCACAGGGGCTTCCACAGTCACTGCTGGGGTTTGGTGCCCAGGAGAGCGCTGCACTCACAGAGTGGGAGCAGCCCGTTGTTCAAAAGTGGGTGATTCAACATCTCCAGGGTGGCTCCCCTGCCCTTTGCTTTCCCCTCCAATTTGTTCTCCAGTTTGGGTGTCCCAGTCTCCCTGCTCTCACTGCCCAGCACCAGGCGTGCTGTGGCACCGTGGAAACCAAAGCCACCCTCATCCTTGTGATAAGCAAACACAGCACTTTTGAGGATGAGCAGTTCTGCATTTCTGCGCTTATTTCAGTTCTGTTTATTTTCTGGTCTGGCACTTCCCAGCTGAAGTTAAAGCTGAAGTTATGCCCTATCACACTGCAGAAGCCATCAGCACACAAATCCCCAGTTCAGCATTGTGCCCACCCACACAGAGCTCTGCAGGCAGGGACACATTTTTGTTCCATCCCATGGAACACATTTTAATCACCTCAACAAGGGAAAAACATTGCCACCCTCTGCTGCACCTTGCCTGGGGATGCCACAGCATCAAGAAAAGCCAAAGATCCCCCACAGAAAGGCCAAGATTGGGACAATAAAGCAGCCACCAAAAGCCAACCCAGCTTCCCCCTGCACCAGGGTCTGCTCGGGCAATAAACCCCTCTGAAAAGGAACCTGGCACATGAGCCAGCATTACCTCTGCTGGGGTTTCATTTATTCAGTTTCAGACCTTTATTTTTAATTCAGAGCCCTGACAGTGCTGCCCTGCCCTGTGACAGGGAGCAGTAAAAGCCAGAAAATGAAATGTTGTAATGAATAAATGGAGAATTCAAGAGAACTCAGGCTGGAGTCCCCAAGCACTGTTATTTGAGACTTGCAGTGAATGAGGGACAGAAATTTTCTGGACATTACCGTTAAAGTTTTATTGAAGTTTCTCTTCGAAGTTAGGTGATAAAATTTGGCTCATAAACCCTCTGAGCTCAGAATATTAAAGAGACATTACATTATTTATGGCTGACAAAGGACAAAATACCAGACCAAATTACAGAGAGCCAGCTATGCCAGCTGTTTCACCACAATGTGTATTTTCAGTCCTTAATTAAAAGAAGAAACACGAAGTCCCAAGTCACAATGATTACACAGCTTTGAAGGAAAGAACTAAATCAAGTTTCTCATGATTCTCTGTGGACTTAAATTAAGTTCTCAATCAAGTGGGCAGTTAACCATGTAAGAACAGATCTCTTCAGGGCTTTAATTCAATGTGACTCATCTAAGTCACAACTGCCTTGGAAACTTCAGGTTCTCTTCTCAAGGGGGAAAACCCAGGTTACACAAGAGGACAAAGCTGAAAGTTCACCCTTTGGAGGTCAGACGTACAGAGAATGGAGGACAAGGAGCAGACACAGAGAATTTGCAGGCTGTGCCATGCAGTGGATATCTGCCTTTCCTGCCAAGGGGAGGGTAACAGCAAGAAGCAGTTTCTCAAAAGAATTGGAAATTATAATATATATAGATGTACCCTGAAGTGCAGCCCCCTCAGGAAAGAGCAATCCAGGGCTGCTGCTCCATTCAGAGGATCAGGACGCTTTATTTCACACAGGCTGGGGGTGGAACTTTCAGCCTCAGCAGATGTTCCTTCCTGAGCTGCTCCTTACAGGTGGGCAGGGAAATGTCCCGGCTCCTGCCCTCTGCCAAGCAGCCATCAGGGTTGGAGGGGTGATCCGCAGGGGACAGCGTTTTCAGAGGCAATGAGCACATTTTGGAACACAAAGTTCTCTGCTCATGCAGGGCACTTTAGTGCAGGTTATTGTCTAATCCCTCCAGGGCTGTGTGCAGCACAGGCAGGGGGCTGAACACTGCATTTACTGACCCTAAGCTTGTGTCACCACAGTGACAATCAGTTATTTCAAACTGAAATAACTTCAGTTTTCAGTGGGAATTTGGGTGTGAACTCCAGTTTTTAATTACAGCTAAACTGTTCCCATCCTGACGAAGGAGAGCCCTCAAACACAGGACAGGCTGAGCAAGCCCAGCAGAGAAGTGACTGCAATAAATCACTGGCAATCCACACACCTCCAAAGTGCCCAGATTGTCTCGGATCCTGTTCCCAACCACCCATCCCTGTTCTTTACAGCTGCCTTTCCCTGCCAGAGCCTTTATGGGCGTTAAGACAAGGCAATGCTAACAGGATTTGTGCAGCTGATGCCTCCCAGGGGTCACTGTGCCCTGACTGGAGCACAGACTGTTCCTGCTGCAGGGCAAACCTGCCCAGAATGGCCACTGAGCACCTGGGGCTGCAGGGAAAGATCCATCTCACCCTGGGACACCGAACCACGCTTGAACTTCCAAAAACCTCATTTTGCTGGGGATCAATACAGTCAGTGCAGGTGTTCGGGGGAAAACAAACAATTCCATTTGCTGGGCATTGCCTGGCAACCCCCCCAGAAGCTCTGCTGTCCCTGGTGATGCTCAGCTGGAGGATAAAGCACTGACAGAGGGCACAGCCTGTCATTATTCCCTGCAGTGACCCCAGCCCTGATGCTCTCACCTGCAGATCCACCACGAACCAGGTGCTCTCCCCTCCTCTGCCTTATCTGACAATCAATTTCCTGGCATATCAAACCAATGATTATTAATGGTGCCACAGCTGTCCATGCCAGCGATTGGGATCAGCTCAAGTTCTCTTCAGCAGATAAATATTTTTCTATTTAAACCTAGCAACGCTGGATTTATGGGGAAAACTGTCAGCTCCTCAGTGAAGAAACTCTATCTTCTCAAACATTTGTGCAGCGTGTAGTAAAACATAACCTTGATCCAAATACAAAAAAAGTGTTTAGGTAGGAGATGAAAGGGGTGGTTTCTTGAATTAGAAATAATATCCTAGCCAGGAGTTATTCATGAAAGTGGAGTCTTAATATTTACTTAGGCTTTCAGCAGCACTGATGTGCACTAGAATTTATTAACTTTTCAAGTATTGCCCAATGTACCTGGGCACTGAGATGTTCCCCAGAAGCTCACCACAAGTTGGGTCTATCAGTGTCTATTTTAGGCATTCAGCTGGGCTTGGTTCTGCCTCACCTGGAGTCAAGGTTTAAAATTCTCCTTTCCAGACCCAGAGGTATGGTTTGCTTACAGAAACGGCCCAGGAAAGGCTCTCAGAGCCGTGCCAGGTCTGTGGGCAGCTCCTGAGCCCCTGGCTGCTGTGGGTTCCTGGGCAGGGACAGATCCATCCCCTCTGTGCTGGCCCAGGGGCAGTCAGAGCCCCCAGGGGTTTCTGCAATGCCAGCCCCCACTGGGGCCCTTCCCAAATGCCCAGGCACATCCCAACCCTGCCAGAGCCAGAGGGGCTGAGGAGCCCCGTGAGCCAGGGCCAGTGCAGGGGCTGCACACGAGCACAAGGCGCAGCAGAACCCTGTGCTGGCGTTTTCCTGCATGCCCAAGCTGTGGGGATGGCTCTGGCTGCAGCTGCTCTCACACCCAGAACATTCCCTGCCTTGCGCCCTCTACAACACTCACTGCATTTCACATTGCGGTGGGTGAGCCCTGACAAGGCACAAAACTCATCAAACAACTCCTGGCATGGCATTGGGCAGTTTCCTGCAAGCCTTCTCTCTGCTGAGTTTGGGTGCAGAATGTCTCTTTTAATAAACTGGGTTCTGCAAACACGTATCTGAATATTTCCATAAAAAAATAACTCAGATGTTATCTACAAACAGAAGCTGCCCATTTCTTTATGGCATCAGCTCAGGAACACACCTGGGGAATTTGCAGTTGAATGGTGAAAGGGCAGAATGCATCAAGCACCAGAGATGAGGAATCACCAGATGGGAGCAGGACCTGCCCTTGGAGGGGCCAAAAACACCAAGCTCTGTCTCAGGGCTCCAAGCTCATCGGGAATGGATTCCTCATATCCAACTGCATCCCTTCCCCATTTTCAGTTTGATGCAGCACGTTCATTTTCAGGAGATATTTTTTCCCCAGGAGCCCCAACACTGTTGTCACAGCTCCTGGAACTTCTCTGCTGGCTCCTGGCCCAGACAAGCTGTCAGTGAGCACATGCCTTTGTTATTGCTGAGACAGGAGATTGGCCAGCTCTGCTCTGAGCAGGGCCGGCTGCTCCAAGGGTGCTCCCTGGGCTCTGAGTGCTCAAATGGCCCCTGAGCACCCACAGACGCCCAGGCTGAGCCTGCCTCAGGGAGAGCTGCAGGTGTGACAGCCCAGCATGACAGATCTCATCACAAGTTCCCAGATAGCCCAAGCTCTCCTCCCTGGACTCCTCTGTGCCAGAGGACTTTGCCAACCCCAAACCATATGGTTTTCCTTCTCATGCCTGGAGACCCCAGTGCTCCCCTGCCCGGAGCTCTGCAAGCAGCAGATGGGGCTGCCATGGACCCCTCCCAGCAGAACCCAGCGCCAGCACACCCAGAGCCCAGGCAGGGCCACCCAGAGCCTGCTCCCACTGCTGGGAGCCCCAGAGCTCAGGGAAACTCTCCATCACCACCAAAACCCTGCCAGCAGCCACTGGCACTGATCGCACTCAGAGCCAATTCCAGACATGAGCTAAACACAACATCCAGTTCTGTCCAAATCAGCTGGGAGCTCCTTATGAGAATGAAATGAGGAGTTGAATTGCTGTGCTTTTACATCCTCCCTGCAAAGGACAGGCCAGCCCTGTGAGCTGCCAGCCTGAGCCTACCTGAGGCTGTATTTCCCTTGCTGGGAAGGGAAATCCTTGTTCTCCTCCCTGGGAGCCATCCAGGGCACACTGAGAGTCACCCCCAGCCCTGGCCCTGCAGAGGGGTTAGCACAGAGCTGCACCCCAAGGTCCATCTGCCCTGAGACCCCAAGGGAACCCTTCAGCACACTGAGCTGTGTTTGTGACCCACCTTGGGGATCCCATGCCAAGAGAACCCTTCAGCACACTGAGCTGTGTTTGTGACCCACCTTAGGGATCCCATGCCAAGGGAACCCTTCAGCACACTGTGATGTGTTTGTGACCCACCTTAGGGATCCCATGCCAAGAGAACCCTTCAGCACACTGAGCTGTGTGTTTGTGACCCACCTTGGGGATCCCATGCCAAGGTCCAGCTGGCACTGATGGCAGGGAGGACCCTGAGTGATGGGAGCCCCGGCACAGTGACAGAACCTGCAGCAGATGGGTCAGGATGAAACACAAGTGCTGCTGCCCTGGAACACAGCAGTGATTCTGTGCTGGCAAATGCACTCCGTGCTGAAAACAAACTTCTACTCATGTTATTGGTTCTGAGGCTTGTAAGTGGTTTTCAGCCAGAGTTCTCTGTGGGAATGGTTTGATCTCTTCAGTGCTACTCAATTCCCAGAATCAAGTCAGATCCAATAACACAGAGCAGCTTGCAAACAGAATATTTGTTTCTAACCCGTTTCTGAATGATTTCCATTATTACTATTGAAGGCGGGAGGATCAGACAGCCCTTGTACCAAAGACTTGAGGGGTTTTCTGTAAAGCTAAGGAAGTTTTGTAAGAGCAGAACAAGAGCTGCACACTGCCAGTGTGAGCACAGGGCTGAAGTGAGCATCAGCAGGCAGTAAACTCGCACTACCATCAGCAGGAACACACATGCACTAACAGCAGCAGGAACAAACATGCACTAACATCAGCAGGGAATAAACTTGCACTAACAGCAGCAGGGAATAAACTCGCACTAACATCAGCAGGGAACAAACTTGCACTAATATCAGCAGGGAATAAACTTGCACTAACAGCAGCAGGGAACAAACATGCACTAACATCAGCAGGGAACAAACTTGCACTAACATCAGCAGGGAATAAACTTGCACTAACATCAGCAGGGAATAAACTTGCACTAACAGCAGCAGGGAATAAACTTGCACTAACATCAGCAGGGAACAAACTTGCACTAACATCAGCAGGGAATAAACTTGCACTAACAGCAGCAGGGAATAAACTCGCACTAACATCAGCAGGGAACAAACTTGCACTAACAGCAGTAGGGAACAAACTTGCACTAACATCAGCAGGGAATAAACTTGCACTAACAGCAGCAGGGAATAAACTTGCACTAACATCAGCAGGGAACAAACTTGCACTAACAGCAGCAGGGAATAAACTCGCACTAACATCAGCAGGGAACAAACTTGCACTAACACCAGCAGAGCACAAACATGCACTAACATCAGCCTTTGCAGCAGGAAGGAGCCAGATCTGAGTGCTGGGCAGGCTCGGTGCTCTGTGACCTGCAGGCAGAGGTGCTGCAGAGTTCATTGCAGCCCCACAAGTGCCAGACCCCTCACAACCAAGGGAGCCACTCGACCTGTTAAAATGAGGAATATTGCAGAGTGCTACCTTTCATTTCTGCCCAGAGAACCCCCCTGTGGCAATGGGCTTCCTTCAGAGCCCCTCACAGCTCTGCTCTCCCCATCCTCCTGCACAACTGCTGCACAGAGCTGCAATTGCTGCAATTTCTGGGGTGGGAATCCCATCCCCAGCCCAGCCAGGACCCCCTGAACTCAGCCTTGCCTGGCAGGGGCAGCAGGAAGGAGAACATTGCTGGAGATGCAGCAAGCCTCTGACACATAATTCTGATTTAAAGTCACCTACAGAACACCTGAAGCTAAGCTTGGACTCAGCACCACCCACAGCTGGTGCTGCTTTCAGCAGAACCTGCATGGAAATGAGATGAACCTGAGTGAGGGGCAGTAAAACCTGACCAAACCAGCTCCAACATCAGCCCTTGGCTCTCATATCACAATAACAAAAGTACAGCACAGCCAGAGTAATGAGAGCTGGGCCAGCTTCACCTGCACTCTAACTCAGCCTCTGCCTCACTGGAGGTTATTAAATGCATAAATTGGTACAAATCAAAAGGGTGTCTTGAGAACGCTCACGTGGCTTCCCAATTTTATTAAAGTGTTTGAGGATGGGAGTTCTTAATTGCCACGAAATTCATCTTCTAACACCAGCAAGCTCTTGTCTAGACAGATGAAAATGAATAATTTTGTAGCCAGTGCTGACAAACTGCAGTCCTCCTGCCATGGCAGATGCTCCCCAAACACCTTTATGTAAACATTACTTTTAAAATCCATGTGGCACAGTCACCTCATCCTACCAGAGGGGAAACAGACTCAACATCTCTTCATCATCAGGGAAGCCATTTCAGCAGCCCCAGAAGCACCAGACCTTGTCCTGACACTGTTTAGTGCAGCTCTGTCTTTACACAGTTAACGTCCCCATCAAGAAATGACAAAAAGCATTAATGACTGCAATGTCTCATTAATTAGTGTAAGTACAGGTGAATCAGTCAGACCAGCCAACTCAGTAGAACTTCTGGTGCTCACAGCATGTTAATACGTTCCTAATTAAGACCATCAGCATTCCTTTTAATTGATACATTGACTTGGTTAAGATTTAATTGAAATTTTCCCAGCTCTCATTTTTCCAATTCAGAACGTGTACAACAGGAAGAATGAAGCTGTTCCCTGCATGTTTGTGGGGATGAATTCAGCATTTCAGCTCCCAGCTCATTCCACCCTCCAGGTCAGGATGGAGTGTGAGAGAAGCCCAGAGAACATTTGGGAACGTGCACAGACACACAGACACTTTCACACTCAGAGCTGTCTTTGGGCAGGACAGGAGCTGCTTCTGCTCCAGGAGTGACACATGGGCACCAGAACTGCACAACTAAAGATTCCTGTGCCTTTGGTGCCTCTGAACCCAGAGACTGAGATCCACCAACATCCACTGAGCTTTGTCTCCAGAATTGCAGATTTGGAGAAAAACCCTCAGGGACAGGATTCCTTCAGCTCCTGTCCCACCAAGTGTAAAGTTCCAGACTGAATCAGTGAATCGCTGGTTTAAATTTCTGTCCCCAAAGGCAAAATGAGAACTATTTCCACTATATCGCTGCGTTTTTTAAAAACAAAGAGCACTCAGTGTATCCTCCCATCTGCTTTCTTCTGTGCTTGAATCACTTCAAACCCAACAGAGCTTCTGAGCAAGTTGTGTGTTTAACAAATACCCTGAAGAGCTATTGAATTGAGATTCACAAAGTGTCAGAGAGAGCCTCCAGAGGATTTACCTGCAGGCAGAAGAGGGAGATGAGAAACAAAACTATTTCCATTTTCCCTTGCTAGAAATATTTCAAAACATTAGAGAAATATCGGAGTGCTTTGCATATATTAAAACTGAACAGGGAAATGCCTTTTAATTGCACAGAAACTTCAGTTTCCCAGAGTTCTGGAGCACTTTATCAACCCTTAAATCATATTCCCATTCCCACTTTAATTGCCTCTCTACAGTGCTGGTTTCCCTTGAGGCTGAGAACTTCAGGAACAGATTTCCAGGGAATATCAGAGAGCTGTGAGCAGGAACCTCTGCCAGGGGTTTGCAGGGAGTCCTTCCCATGGACCAAATGGCAACACAAAATCCCAATTCTGCCTCTCTCTGTCACACAAACAGAACATCCCCTGCCCTTCCTTCCTCTGCGGATGGAGTTGAGCACAAACTTCCCCCTTGGCCATGTACAGCAGTTTGCTGAGGGACGTGGGGCTCCTGCCCCAAAACTGCACTGAATTACCCTGAAAACAGCACAGGCAGGGCTGGTTCCCCCAGCAGAGCAGTGGGAATCACTCGGTTGGGGGTGATTCTGGGGGTTTGCACCAGAGCTGTACCCACGGTCATCCCCAGTACCCTCCCCAAAACAATTCTCCCTGTGCCACGTTCCCAGAGAAAGAAAGAAACTCTCCCCAAAGAGGCTCTCTAGAACCTGCCCCACTTCATCTCCTAAAGAAAACAGCAAAAATCCTTCAGCCATTTCGTTTTTCCCATGGAATTGTGCAGTGATGGAGGCACACCAGGAGTGCAGCCCCTGCCATGTGTGGGGTTCCTTGAAGGGCTGGAATCCAAATAACAGTGCCTGGGAGGGAGAACAGAGGGGGAAGCACAGAAATAGAGGCATCGAGAAGGACAAATATTCTGCTGGTAGGCAGGCTCATGATGGAAGGGGGATTATGATTAAAGAACTCTCGAGAAGAGAACTTGAAAACAAAGAGAAGAACTGCCCAAGTTACAGGACCCAAACCCAAACAGAGCAGAGGAGGCTGCATCTCCCTGGCCCCTTACATGGCAAATCCCCGAGGAACCCCAGCCTTTGTTTGCATTTCACGTTGCCTGTCAGGACAGCACAAGGGCTCTGCTCACGTTTCCCGTTTATCCTTGGGACTTCCATGGGGATTTTAAGGCCTTTTTGCGGGGGGGAAGCACAGCCTGGTTTGTCTCCACGGCTTTGCCAGGCAGAGGGTCTGGGCAGCACCAGCCACCACCCAGGAGCCTCCCAGGTGGGCACGTCCTGCGCTGAGCAGGGCAGAAAGCATCACCCGGGGGCTCAAACCCTCCCTGCCAGGGAATGTGGGGCTGCTGTCACAGACATATTTTATGACATTTTTTTTTGTTAAGATCTTTTTTTTTTTTTTCCTGAGAAGCTGAGAAGCTTCAGAAACGAAATGTAAACAATTATTTGTTGCTGTAAAATGCAACAGGTGCATTT
The DNA here is from genome assembly GCF_027887145.1 of Ammospiza caudacuta. Classification (NCBI taxonomy): domain Eukaryota; kingdom Metazoa; phylum Chordata; class Aves; order Passeriformes; family Passerellidae; genus Ammospiza; species Ammospiza caudacuta. The sequence goes on from NC_080607.1 coordinate 18,715,856, forward strand.
TTGATTAGTTTTATGTAGTTGTTTTTAATTAATGGTTAATTACAGTCTAGCTGTCTCAGACTTTCTGGTCAGTTATAAAATTTTATTATCATTCTGTTTATTTCCTTGCCAGCCTTCTGATGAAATCCTTTCTTCTATTCTTCTAGTATAGCTTTAGTATATAATTTTCTTTTAATATAATATATATCATAAAATAATAAATCCGCTTTCCGAAACACGGAGTCAAAATTCTCATCTCTTCCCTCATCCTGGAACCCTGCAAACACCACCCCAGGCTGCTGTGTTGGGATTTAATTCCAATACTGCTGCTCTCAGCCCTCTGTTCCTTGCCCAGCTTTGCTGTCCCAGCCTCAGCTTTGGGCAGACACAAAGCACTGCAAATACCACCATGAAACCTCCTGAAACTGGGCACCTCAGTTGTGCTGATAAATCAGTAAATGCTGCCTGAACAGAAACGTTTGACTTTAACCTGGGCACCTCTGGAGGAAGCCCCTGCTCCCCTCACTAAAATCCCAGCACCAGGGCAGTGTTTGTTGTGGAGTCACTGGGCAGCGCTAAAACTGCATCACTCCAGGTGCCCACGTGTGGATCAGTACTTAACCAGTCAGGTATTTTTAGCCCTGCCAGGCAATCGGGATGCTGTTCACAAAACACTTTACCTCAAAATAAAATTGCCTTCCTCAAATAACACTGTCAGGTTCTGTCCTTTTCACGCTTAATGTGAAACTTCAAATAAAAGATAAGGCAGTTTGTTGAGAAAGGAAGGACTGCTCTTAATGGGAGAGAAAAATGAATGTGTAATAGGCTAAATTTTAGTGATTATCACTGAGAGAAGATGTTGAGGTGTAAGGGACGTGAGATAAGGGAGGAGGAATGGGGGAAGGAGCAGCCCTGGTTGGAAGGAGCCTTTCCATGGCCACAGCCTCACACCATGAGAGCCCTGGGGGTTAGGGGTGATTTAGGGGTGATTTCTTTAGAGCCTGCACAGCTCCCAGGGGCTCCAGGGACTGCCCAGGGCCTGGGGGAGCCTCCCACCCAAAGCCCAGCTCCATCCCATTCCCAACACCAACCATCCACATTTCCCTGCCAGGCTCTCCCCTGCTGCTGCTTTCCCTTCTCCCCTCCCTCCTGACCCTCAGATCCCACACAAATGCACTTTCCCTCTTTCCCAGACTCCAAAAGCCTTTCCAAAGCACCAGCTTTTCTCCAGTGGTCCACTCTCCCTAATCCCCACCAGTCCTGGCACTTCCATCTTCTCAGGCTGAAGATGAATGAGGATCTGAGGTGCCAAGGGATCTGCAGACAGGCCCTGCTCTGCTCTCTGGGGTGTTTATGTAACCCAGAGAAATGCCCTTTGCAGCAGAGCCAGGCTGGTGGGACACAGCATCAGCAAGAGAAAACCCTGGGTCTGCCACAGAGAGACAGAGCCTGAGAGCAGGGCAGGACAGACCCCAAACAGCTGGAGCCCAGGGAGCAGGACTGACCCCGAACAGCTGGATGCCAGGGAGCAGGACTGACCCCAAACAGCTGGAGCCCAGGGATCAGTGTCTCTGAGCAGCATAAACAGCTGGAGCCCAGTGAGCAGAATAAACCCCAAACAGCTGGATCACAGGGATCAGCATCTCTGAAAAGGACATACCCCAAACAGCTGGATGCCAGGGATCAGTGTCTCTGAGCAGATAAACAGCTGGATCCCAGGGATCAGAGTCTCTCAAGACACCAGCTGAAGAACGGAGCCCCATTTGTGTTACCACAAGCCAGAACGGGCACAATTAACCTTGCAGAGTGACAGGAGAATTCTTTGCTGTGTCACAAATCAGCCCCATCCTCGGCAGAGTTTTTGACTTTCACACGGTCCCATTTGCAGGAGGGATTCATCTTTATCTCAAACTGTAATTGAATGCCAGTAGTTACCTTGGTGACATTTAAAAATCTATCCCTGTGCTTTGCTGTCAACACTTTATAACACAATAAAGTGCCTCAAGGAAAAAGTCAGAGCACAGCTCAGGGAATAGTTCCTATGACAACTCCATGAATCAGGGGACGGCAGAGGTGCCCAAATGCCAAATGGACAGCAGCACACAGGCAGGGAAGGGCCAGGCTGGGGTCAGTGCTGTTCCCAAAGCTGTGCTGAATGCAGCTCCCAGCCCTTCTGTAATTACACAAATCCTCCCGTTCCCCAGGCACTCTCATTGCACTGCAGATCCCATATCCCTGATATTTATTGTGCAGCCAGTCCAGTTGATTTCTGCAGCCTCTGCTGGAGGAGCCACACTTCTGTCAGTGCTGCTTGTGGTATTTCAGGCGTTAAACGTGAGTGGGAATTGAGTTATTGGTCAAAACCAGGATTCCCACTCTGGTTCTGGGACATCCCCTGAGATGCTGGGACAGAGGGCACTGGGCTCTCGTTCACCCCTGGCAGGTTCATTGGCCACCAGAGGCAGATTTGTTGCACTGGTGCTGCCCCACAGCTCCAGCTCTCCATGAGAAGCAGGAGAGGAGCTTGGCTGAGGCTCGGCATTGCTGAGGAAAGGCCCCAGTGCCCCGCTCCACCTCCTCCTCCCGTGCTCTTGCCTTTCCCTTTCTCCTCCTTTCAGCTTCCCTGCTCCCTCCCAGCTGCCAGGGCTCCTCCCCAGCGCTCAGCCCTTCCACCCCTGCCCCTCTGGGCCCACAGCACACAGACATCTGGCCCGTGGGTCCCTGGAGCAGAGAATTCATTCTGTTCTGTTGTAGAACTAAATCTGAGCTGAGTTTATCTGGAAAAGGCCCCAAAGCAGCTGCCCCTGGCCCTTCCTTCTTGGCAAAGCTGTCCTGGCTCCTGTGGCTGTCCCCCATCCACACCCCAGAGTCCTCAATCCATCTGCAGGAGACAAACCCAGCCTGGCATGCCCTGAAGATAAGGCTGAGCTTTCCAGCTGCCCTTGCACTTCCAGCATCACAAACCCAGGTTATCCATTTTATTAAAGAGCATTTCCCACTCACACAAAAGTGATGGGCCCTGCCAGGCACAGGCAGGCAGATATATGAGGAGTAAAAAGGGCAGATCTCAATCAGAGCATCCAACAAAAACTGTCCTTGTTCAGCACTCCCCAAAGATGCCAGAAGTTTTGCCACTTTCACTGGAATTTCAAACAGAGGGAACAAAACATGAGCAGACTGATGATAACAACGTGCCAGAGAAAGACAAACCAGGTAAACCAGCAGATTATAATCGTGCCCTTCAGTAAAGTTCTTTTCACCTTAAATCCACTCAGAGTGGAGATAATCTTGCCACTGGAGACCACAAAAGAAAAGTTATTTGCATACAGAATAGGCTCACAGAAAATTAAACTGCTGTGCAAAACTAGAGCTTATTATGCAAGAAATGTGATAAGCTAAAACATACAAAAATCCTCCTCAAGATCTGAGCAACACGAGCTAAAAATACCTCTATTGCATGTCATTTACAAATTCAAAGAGTTGTTTAGGCTGTGTTTAGATTGTGATCAAACAACACTCAATACATATTTTTTTCCACTTATGATTAAAGATAGTGCTAGATTTTAGGTGTTCTGATTGCTTTCCTCACTTCATTTTTAGTGCTATTTTTAATTTGCACTCGATGTTCCCTGCACCCTTGCTGAGGGCACACTGGGAGGGTACCACGGTCCTGCTCACCTTGCTCTGGCAGCCAGGAGGGCTGGCAGCGAGCAGCCCTGGGCTAACCCCAGGCTGGAGGGTGGGGAATGCTGTGTGCCCCTGCTCACAGCCCTGCAGGGCCTGGCACAGGCACCCACTGCAGGGCTCCCACCCTGGGACATGGCACAGACCTGCTGTGCCAGGGCTTTGTGCACCCAAACTGCTGGGAGATGGCACAGAGCTCCTGTGCCAGGGCTTTGTGCACCCAAAACTCCTGGGACATGGCACTGATCTGAGCCAGGGCTTTGTGCATCCAAACTCCAGGCTCCAGGCGTCGCAGCCTGGGCTGGCACTGTCCCTGCCTGGCCCAGCTCTGGGACAGCTCAAGGCAGGTATCCTGTACCTCAGGGCAGGTGTCCAGGAATGCTGTGCAGGTGCCAAGGCAGGTGAGTTAAGTCTCGCCATAACTCCTCAAACTTTTCATTCTTTCCAGCTGCAAAGAGCAGAGCTCAGTGCCGTGATGAAAAATTCCTGGACGTAAATTACCATCATTTTTCTGTTACATAACATGATTTATCCAAAGCATGCACTGTGCTCATTCCAGCTTCCACCAAAGTCAATAGGACTCCAAGTGTTCAGCACCTCTGAGAAACCAGGGCATGCTTATTCATGGGTATAATTTATGGTGCCCAAATTAGAATATTCTGTCCTTAAGTTCCCAGTGCAGAGCTCCTTCCCTTCTGCGTGGACATTAATGGAGCAACGCAGGGATTTACCCCAGATATTCACTGGAATGCCCAGGACTGCTCACACTGTAAACAACACCAAAACACCTGAGCTCCTGACCCTGGGGATCTCCTCTGCCCACCCACAAATTGCCTCCAAGCAATCTCCTCCTGTACAGGAGCCCTTGCATCCATGGGGTGCCAAAAATGAGAAACTTCCAGAGATGCTCAAGCTGTGCATGCAGGGCAGCCATCACCTGGCAAGGCCATGGGGAAAGGCAAAGCAGAAATGGGTGGGGAATTCACTGTGCTGGGCTCTGCTCATCCCCAGGGCCATTTCCCAAGGCAGTTCTGGTCACCATCCCCTCCTCATGTGTCCTGGACAGAGCTTTCCTCCCTCCCTTCCTTCCTCCTGGACTGTGCCTCCAGCCCTCCCTGGGGGTGCCTGCTGGCCCTTACCTGGTGGCACTGAAGCCACCCTGGAGGTTCTCCAGCCCAAAGGATTGAGTGAAGGAGCAGATCAAGCCTCCCTCCCAGGAAGTGTTCCTAGAACTGAGCCCAACAAAGCCAGCCAGACCTTTCTCAGTGTTCAATCCTGGAGAGTCCGAGTGTGCAGCCCAGTAACTCAGGACAGTGCTTGTGATTTTTTTTTTTTTCTTAAATATGAAAAAACTAAATCCACTGAAAACCAAAATTACTGATGTTCCACTAAATTAAGGGTCTCAATGAACGCTTCAGGCACAGATATGCCCAGAGCCCATCACACCGTGCACAACACAACATTTCTGTTGCCCCCACTGCTGCTCAGTCTGGGGCAGGCAGGGCCAGCAGAGGCTTGGAGGGAGGACAGGTGGCTCCTGTCCCTTCCCAGCTCTGTCACCCCCGGTGCAATGATCTGTTTATTGAGCCCAGCACACACGTGGGCAGATCAACTTAAAAAAAAAAAACTAGTATTAGGTATCATGTGTTACAAAGTAAACTTTTCACAGGGAAGATGTTTCTATAGAAACTAATGTTTTTCTGGCAACGCATTTCACATCAGGGTTGCCGTGGAAACAGAACCAGAGATGTGTTCAGCAAATAAGTTGTCAGTGCTTTCCCCAGCCCCTGCACCCTGCCCTGTGGGCTCAGGGTGAGCACAGCACCCTGGGCTGCCTTGGGGGACTCAGTTTTTATGGGGGTGTGGAATCCTCCCTGCCATGGAGAGCATCCTTGTCCCCACAGTCCATGGCCCCACTGTCCAGAGCAGTGAAAGGCTCAGCTCTGGGACAGTGCTCACAGGGGCCTTTGGATGAGGGAAGAGATGAGAATGTTGACTCCATGTTTCAGAAGGCTTGATTTATTATTTTATTATATATATTACATTAAAACTACACTAAAAGAATAGAAGGAAAACTTTCATCTCAGAAAGCTAGCTAAGCTAAGAATAGAAAAGAATGATAACAAAGGCAGCTGTCCCACACTCTCTGTCCGAGCCAGCTGACTGTGATTGGCCATTAATTACAAACAACCACGTGAGACCAATCCCAGATGCACCTGTTGCATTCCACAGCAGCAGATAATCAATGTTTACATTTTGTTCCTGAGGCCTCTCAGCTTCTCAGGAAGAAAAAAATCCCAAGAAAAGGACTTTCACAAAAAGATGCCTGCAACACAGCTCTGGATCGGGTTAGAAACCCAGACAGCCCAGGAAAGTGCCAGTGACACACCTTCATCTGCAGGAGAGCAGTGAAATTACCCTGCTGGGAACAGCCCTGGGCACTGGAGCTTCAGAGAAACCCGAGGTGCTGCTGGGCTGTGTCGCAGGGAGCTCAGCCCGTGCCAGGCACAGCTCTGAGCCCCCTGGCTCTGAGCAGATTTAGGCTGCAGCGTTCCCAAGGGTAGCACAGACTCCCACTCGCCTCCAAGGGGAGTCTGCAGAAAGATCACAGCTCTGATCTGGCATTTACATAGCAGCTGGGATTTTAATGACTATTTGTTCAGCACCTCCCCATTCATCCATCCAGCAGCCCTCTGTGCCCCTCCAGCCCTGGCACTGCTCCTGACCTTTGCTTTCCCACCCTCCCCTGGTTTTCCCTCCACCCTGAGCCCCCAGCCCAGCAGGCAGGGGATGCTCACATTCACTGCCCCAGCAGGCTGCTCCCTGCCCTGCCCTGCCTTCCTCAGGAAGAGCCTTTGCTCCTCCAGCAGCTTTTGGCACCTCGTTGTTGGCTCAAACACAAAAACCCAAACCCCCATACAGAGGTGCCACCTGGAGGGGAGGAAGCCGTGCCTGACTCTCCATCAGCTCCAAATGCAGCAGCACACCTGGGGTGCCCCAGCTCTGTCCTTCAGAGCCTGCTCCAGCAGCTCCGAGCGCTGCACATGAGGCAAAGGAACTGTTTGCTCAAGTGCCATTATGGTTCCCAGTCAAAATCAGCCCCCAAACAGAACAGCCACGGTGCAGAGACTGAAGGGAGTGACTGAAATTCCTCCCTGCTGGCCCCAGTGCCTTTAACTGGCTCAAAGGGCAGCCCTGCTCAATTCCTGCCCAGCTCCTGCTCCCAGCGGCGCCTCCAGGGCTGGCTCACATTCCCTGTGCTCAGGGTGGTGGCCTGCACACATGGGGAATTGATCCAGGGGAAATCAGTGCCAGTGCAGCACAGAGGGCCATGCAGATGGGGCTGGTGTCCCACAGGAGGGGCACTCCTGCTCCGTTCCTCACAGAGATCCACAGGGAAATTCCACACTGGGCTGGGTGATAAAATCTGGGCGTTCAAGCTCATCCTCCAGCCTGCAGCAGCACTGGTTGGAGTAGCTGAAATGATTTCATATTTCTGTAACCATGCAGTGGAATAACACTGACTCTGACACCTCCCTGTTTCACACTCTGCCCCCTCCTACCTGCTGCAAACAGAAGGAGCAGCCACAGCTCCTGGTGCTCCATCCTGAGGTGTTACAACGAGACAGTCCAGACTCAAATGGCTTCAAGGAATCATGTTCAGGAGCAGAGTGATAGTGTCCTTGTTCCCACTAAAGGCTCAACGGAATAACCTAAAACAAATTAGTAAAATTTACCTGGGATAGCCCATAACTGGAATTTTGAAGGAGCCACGTACCAGTCATGATTACAAGGAAATATCTGAGCTTTGAAAATACCACCAGAATCGCAAAATAGCTTGACATGGACTGGGCAACAATTGGAGAGTGACCTTAAAGCTCCTCTGCTGACAGATTGTGAGTTACAGTGAATTTTACTAATTCATATACGCAGGTCCTGCTCACCCTGGCCTCTGCTTGCAAAGCCTTGGGCTGGAATCTGCTCAAGCCAGGAGCTGCTTGCACATGCTCAAGAAATGCTAAATATAAACTGGATAATATGCAAAGAAATCATTTAAATGAACTTTTTAGGTCAAGGTCCAAGTCTTTGTTTGCCCCTAAAAGCACCAAGGGGACAGTGAACACCTGTCCCAGGTACAAGGCCTGGAGCACTACTGCAGCTCAAACAGAAAATCAAAAGGGAAGTCTCACCAACCCAAAACATCCTGAACCCATAGCACTTGAGAACCAGACAGAAATAAAGACAGGAAATAAGTCTCATAGAATGAATTACCTCCTACATCATCATATTGCCCCATAGTTCTAAATCTCTCCTTTTATCACTGTTTTAAAAGCAGATTTTCAAGGGCACTGCCTCTTGATGAAGAGCATTTCCTACATCTCCTTCAAACACTTCAGATTGCTCATTAAATAATCTGTAAATCATGAATTGCAAAGGCATCATTTCACTGTAATCTTTTCATGGAGTGGGCAGACTTTGGGTCTGCCAAGAAGAAATTAAGTACAAGACATAAAGGTCTCACATTCCAGAGCCATCCAACACTTCCTAGCAAGCTCAGATATTTCATTCAGTCCCAAACTGAATCCAACCCACAAAAATAAAAACCTTTGGGATTACAGCTAGGGCCTGTTTGCCTTCTCCTCTTCAGCAGCAATACCTGAAGGCTCTGCCTGGGCAAGGATCCACTGCCCACAGAGAGAGGAGAGCAGCACCACCCTGTGAAATTCACATTTCCATTTCTGGGTCCTTAGAGATGGGGCCATTAGAGCTCTCCTTAACCAGGCAACAACCAGGGCCCTGCAGAACTGTCTGGAAGCACACAAGGTGCCCTGAGGAAGAGAATGGAGTTTGGTACTGGGTAGGGTCACAGTAATGAACACAGGAAAAAAAAAAAAAAAAAAAAAATATATATATATAAACAATCCAGTCTCTGAAAGGCACAGAAAAGCTTCAGAAGGGGCCCCTTTGCTGCACCTCACTGCAGCTGCTGCTCACCAGAGCCAGAAGCAATTCCTGCAACAGAATTAGCTTTTCCAAATGGCAAAAGCAGAAGGTGGCAAACTGTGACCTATTGCCAGGCTCATACATTAACAAAACCTCTTGTAAGCATTTTTTTAAAAATTATTATTAGGAAAACTCTAAGCACACAAGCTGGAAAATAGTCACATTCTTAATACAGATGAAAGCTGCTACCCTGAAGTCCAATCACACAAACAAATAGAATAATAAAGCAGGTGACATTTCCTATTAGCAATCTCCACTGGCTATGTTGGCAACTCTTGAGAAGCAAACTAGTGAAAAGTACCAAGCCTGTTTTGTTAAGACAGTGAATAAATTGGGTTCTTGTTAAGCCCTGATTGCTCCTTAAATATTTGGCTAGACTTGAATTTCTTGAGAGAGAGAGGTTTAAGGCCTTTTCAGTCTGATCCTGTGGGAGCTGAATACAAAGCCCCTCTTGTAAAACACCCTCCTGCTTGTGTGCAGTCTGACAGAATCAGCTTCATTACTGAGACTGGATGAACCCACTGGGCTCAGAATCCAAATAGGAAATGCCCATTCATTCTTGCTCTGGACACTTCCCCCCATGCACCTTTTATTTGCTTTGTTCCAGCACATTCCATGGCCTTGTTCCAGCTCCTGGATGAGCCCAGTGCCCAGAGCCCTTGGGTCTCCAGGTGGATTCACCCTCCCAGCTGCAGGTGTGTGAGCACCTGCGTGTCCTGCATGGGTTGTGTTGCAAGAAAATTGATTTTCCCCAAGCTCTGCATGCCCTGCACGGGTTTTGTTGCAGGAAATTGGATTTTCCCAAGCTCTGCCCCTGCCTTTTCCCAAGGTCATTTTGCCCCGGCAGGCACAGGAGCTTTGGAAGCCCTTGGGATGGTTGATGTTCAGGATGTGAACAAAGAGGGGAAAACAAAGCACTAAAGAAAGACAATTTTACTCTCTTGGCAAGGGAAAACCAGCCAAGACCTCTTCACAAACCCCAGCACGCCACTGTGCGGGGAGCTGACCTGACCCCACCAATGTCCCCATTTCCCCTGCAGCAGAAGGATGGGAGCTTCTGCAAGTCAGAGAGGCTCCAAAGGGCCTCAGAGCCCTGAACCCAGCCCCAAGTGTGCTGCTGCCATCACAAGAGCTATAAATAAATCTCAAACCACCCAAATCCCATGTCAGTACAATTTCAAATGAGCCTGGGCAGAGAAGATCAGCCTCTCTTGGTTCTAATAGCATTGACTGCCTGGTAACAAGATGAAGAGCTCTCATAAAAAGAGACAAGCAGCAAGAAATCGTATTATGTACTAATACCCCCTCACTGGCAGCACTTATCTGCAGGGCTGAGGTCTGCACGGAGAGAGGGAGGTAAAAGCTCTGTTATCATCAACAATGGCTCTGCCTCAGCACCACAGGGATCCAGGGAGGATTGGAGCCCCTCTGGAGCCAGGAACAGCATTACCTGCACTGGAGCCAGGCCCTGCTGCTGTACCTGTCCCACAGGTGTGCACAGGGACAAAGCAGAGCTGTGCAAGCCCCAGGAGCAGCTCAGAGCCCAGCACTCCCCAGCAGCAGCTGCCCCTGCTCTGCCCTTCCTCCCCATCACTCCCAGCCCTCGAAGCCTCTCTGTGCTCAGGGACCAGGGCTGGGCACAAGGAGAGAGCAGCACAGGAAACAGCAGCAGTTCAGAAGGGAATAAAGTAAAATAAAACTCTTACCTGCACTGGGGTGTCCTCCTCATTCCCCTCCCAGACTCAGCAGCAGCTCAGGAATCTGCCTCTTCTGATGGGAGGAATTGAAAGGGGATGGCTGAATGTGCTCCATTGCAGAGCTCCAGGCTCGGCCTGAATTTTGTGTTACTGGAGTTTAAAAAAATATAAAATAAAAACCAGGAAAGTGAGACCAACACATGGCATGGAGGAAAGCAGCACTGGGAGTGTTTGTGGGAAAGGGGGGAAGCAGGAAGAGCACAAGTCCCCACACACAAATATTGCTTTCAGCTGCTCAGTAACGAGAGTTAAATAGCCCTGCACAGCTACAGGTGTGACCAAAAATGCAGCACTAAAATGCTGATGTTTAAAGAGAAATCAACATGTTTTCTGAAAAATAAAACAACATTAAGCCCTTTGTAATGGGAATAACTTTAACTAGCCCCCAAACACTCTGAGGGCTGTTGAGCCAGCACGTGGCACAGCCCTGCTATGGGAGTCCATGGAACAGCATCCTGCTCTCTCCCAGAATCTGGTTTTTAAGGTTACATTAAAGGTCTAAAGAAAAATCCAAGAGGATGCTGTTACAAAAATGCCTTTTCAAAGTTCTGCTTCAGTCAGCTGAGCAGGCTTTGGGTTTGGGGTGCCCTGGGTGCCCTCACAGCCACATCCCTGCCATGGGCACAGAGCTGCCCCTCTGCATCCACAGGCACAGCCCAGCAGAGCAGCAGGAGAACATCCCTGGTCCTTCCCCTCCCACAAACCCCCATCTGAGGAGCAGTGAAACTGTGGCTCTCACCACTAACACTTCTGGCTTCCTTAAACAAGAAGATATGTGGTAAACAAGGAGGAGAGAAGAAAGAAACCAGTGAAGTTTTACAGTTTAGAAAGCATAATCAAAATAAAGCAACCCCTTTTCTAGAAACACTAGATACACATGCAACCCTTTTGTATAATCTTTTGTTTGACAGTGTTCTCAAACTAAGTAAGATCACTAAAAGCAACACTAAAATTAAAGAGCAAATATATGGGACTGAAGGAGATTTCATGACAACACCAGGGAAGAAAAACTAAAGATGTTGGTCAGAATGACAGGGTTTTGTTTAAGAACACATGTACTGCTTTGTAGCTGGGAGAAGAAAAATTGATTTTCCAGACACTGCTATAAAACATGCCAAGAGCCAGAGCACACCAAAGCAAAGAGCAGCTGCAGCTGGATAATAAAACTTCCCAAATTCTCCATGCATGCCCATGTACGGCAGGAAGGAACCACCCTGCACTTCACTTGGCTCCCTCTGCCACAGGGCAAAGGACAAAAATCATGAACAGAAAGCAGAATTAATACCAGAACCCCTGGGCATGGGGAATCATCATCAGGGAGGAGCCTGGGATCAGCATCCCTGCCCTGCTCAGTCCTGGGCAGTGACCCCTGAGAGCCCGGCAGGGATGGATGGATGAAAGATGGATGGATGGATGGATGGATGGATGGATGGATGATGGATGGATGGATGGATGGATGATGGATGGATGGATGGATGATGGATGGATGGATGGATGGATGGATGATGGATGGATGGATGGATGGATGGATGGATGATGGATGGATGGATGGATGGATGGATGATGGATGGATGGATGGATGGATGGATGGATGGATGATGGATGGATGGATGGATGATGGATGGATGGATGATGGATGATGGATGGATGGATGGATGGATGGATGGATGGATGGATGGATGGATGATGGATGGATGGATGGATGATGGATGGATGATGGATGGATGGATGGATGGATGGATGGATGGATGGATGGATGGATGATGGATGGATGGATGATGGATGGATGGATGGATGATGGATGGATGATGGATGGATGGATGGATGGATGGATGGATGGATGGATGGATGATGGATGGATGGATGATGGATGGATGATGGATGGATGGATGGATGGATGGATGGTGGATGGATGGATGGATGATGGATGGATGTATGATGGATGGATGGATGGATGGATGATGGATGGATGGATGGTGAACAAGGGGGGAAGGAAAATTCCTAACTCCTTCTGGATGGAAACCCATGGCCAGAGCTGGTTTTGGGACCCCCCAGGTGAGCTCAGACATTGGAACATTTCCCAGGTGTGTGCACACAGCTGTGCCTCCCACACCCCTCACAGAGGGCAGTGCAGTGCAGGGTTGTTGTTCCACACCTACTGATGCTGACAGGCTATAAATAGGATAAAACAGACTTGGCTGAAAGGTTTCAGCCAATTTGAGTTTCAAACCCACTCAAAAACCTGAACCACGTTTGTTTTATTTTCAGTTTGCATCCCTAAATAAACGGAGACTCAGGGAATGTGCGCAATCTGCAAAGGTGCCTCCATCAGCCTCCTTCATTTGCATCTCCTCCTTTCAACTCCTGACGTACATCTTTATCAGAGAAAAAATCAATGTTACTTTCATTCTCCTTAAGCCCATTTTTGTACTTTTCCGTGACAAATTATTCTTTTAATTTGGAGTCTGGGAAAGAGACTGAAAAGCTTTTTTTCTGAAAGCTGAGACCTTGTTGGCAAAGTAAAATGAAATCATCCAGTCCCACAAATCTGGGGTTTTTTGTAAGTATAAACCTCTGAAGAAGTGGTGGTGGAGCTGCTCAGAGGCAGTGCAGCAGGCAGTGATGGTAACCTGACTGCAGTGACAGAAGCAAGCAGAGATAATTTAGCACACATCTCTCTTTATTCTTGCTCTTTGAAAAGGCCTGGTCTCTATAGCAGCACACTGTGGATAAATATTGCCTTTGTTTCCTTTCCTTCTGGGGGTAAATTTACTTTTTCCTCTTCAGATAGCAGCTCTCATCCTAAACTGCCTCTCCTGGGGGCCAGATTCACCCTGGAGTGGGAATATCTCACAAGGAGTTTAGACAGGAAAATATTGGAGCGAGAAAAATTAAAGCAAACCTAAATCTGTTATCATTGTGCTTGTCTTTAACCAGAAAGTGTCACAGGCATAAGGAAAACAAAATCTATGGGTCAGTAAGACCAGAATCAGCCCCAGCTATGCTGAGCTTGGGCAGAATGGGGTTCAGCATTCGTCCTTCCAGGTGTGTTTGTGACTAAACCTTAGCCCTGAGCTGGAAGGCAGCACTTGGCAGGATTTGGGCTCTGTGGCATTGCACAGCACAGCTGGAGCTGCTCCTGCCCCCAGAAATCCCCTGTTCTAGGGCAGCATCTCAGGCTGATGGCTGGGACTGGCGAGTCTGGGACTCCAGAGGTTCCCAGAGATCCAAGGACTCTTCCTGAGGAGCAGCAGCTGAGCCCAGGGGCAGCACTCAGTGCTGGATTGTGCTGCTAAGGACCATGGAATTGTGCTGTGCCCCTGTCCTGGGGCTGCTGGGCCATGGTTTGCTCAGCTCAGGCTCTGCGTGGTGTCTCAGGACCCTGAGCTCCTTGGCCATGGTTTGCTCAGCTCAGGCTCTACGTGTGCCTCCTGTCTCCTCCTGGTTCCATGGATCATCCCTCTGGCATCCTGCCACCTTTCTCATCCCTGGTTATCATTTCAGCTTGATGGAAAACCTGTTCTGAGTCCTGGCAGGGAGGAGCTCTGTCATTCCAGAGGTGTCATTTGTACCTGCCAGCCTTGGGGCTCAGGGTGCTCTGGGAAAGGGCTCGGAGACAGAGACAAACAAATCTGCCCTGCTGGAGACTTCAGCTGTGCCAGGATGTCTTCGTTTCATTGTGTAAAAAATGTAAACAGGGAGGAGATCTACTCAAGGGGAGAGCAGGTAACTCTGGCATGGATGGCATGGGTCTGCTGGAATAAGCTTTATTTACTGGGAGGGATTTTCAGGGGGGATTAGGAGTTGGGTAAAAATGCAATAAACTGTGCTCAGGGCAGCACACAGGGAAGCTGAAGTAGAGGAGAGCAGTAAGAACTCAGCCACAGGAGCTCTCACAGGGAGTACAACACATCTGACTCTGGAACAGGAGCCAGAACTGTCCAGGCAGCACTGAAAATATTGGGAAGCTTTTCCTGCCCAAAATAGCAAGAATTAGCATTCATGGTAGAATGCTGCAAGATTTTAGCATCACTGGAGGGTTCATCCCAAAGCCTGGGAGCAACAGGACAGGTGGGAATGGTGTGGGATGGACACTGGGAATGGACTCTGGGATGGACACTGGGAATGGACACTGGGAATGGCAGTGGGATGGACAAGGAAGGAATTCTGCTCCTCCAGAGAGGGCTGGACAGGCCCCAGCCCTGCACAGAGGCTGCAGCTCCCCATGCAGACAAAACCATTGCATCAGCTCTTGAGGAATAACTGTGGCTCACGGTAGTTCACAGAAGCATTTTCCAGGAATTAGAAAAGTTATCCATTGACTCAGAACGAAGTCATACTCTGAGTGCAGCACATAATTACTCCTGCCCACAACGCAGCATCAGGGAAGATTTTAGCAAGTCATTATGTGCTGGCTTTCAGAGGGAGCTAATTGGATGCTCCAGGTCAGTGCCTAAGTACTGCTACTTCCAGCAAGGGAGGAAAAGACCAACAGTAATGTCTGTAATTAAAATGGAATCGGTGTGTGCTCAACCCCCTCCCGAGAGAGCCAGCCCAGCCCAGGGAGCTGCGCATCTCTGCTCCTCTATTACTGCAGCCTCTGCAACTGGAAGTGCAAGCCAAGCCCAGGGCAAGGTGTGAGCGTCTGCTCCAGCTCAGCCTGCCTCGCACCTGCAAGCAGAAGAGCTCTGTCCCTGTCCCATCCTCGTCCCTCTGTCCCTGTCCCATCCCAGGGCAGAGCACCCTGGGCAGGAGGGGAGGGGGATCTCTGCTGGACCACCCCACAGCCTTGTTCTCGTGTTCTCCCTGGCAGTGAGTTTAGCAGAACGCCAGAGATGAGGAATTACGGCCCTAAGCTCCCTTTGCAGGGACAACCAGCTGCAGTCTCACCTGCTGTGTATCCCAGAAGCAGCAAGAGCCTCTCTAGCTGCTGCTTGTCTTGTGGAACTCTTACAGAAATGCCAGTGGCCTGAGCTGATTTATTCCATTTCCTCTTACTTCTGTCTGGAGTGCTGTAGAGAGAGGTTGGACAATGCTCCAGGTACCAGTGGCTGTAAACCACAAACCAGGAGGAATGAGACTGAAAAACAAACTCAGGCAGAATTCAGTACCAAGCACCCCACAGCATATCCATGAAAACAGCTGCCTGAATTAATCATTAAAGTAATTGTGCACCCTCTACACTACAAATTGCAGAACTACCTGAGTGACTCCCAGATGTCCCCAGTGAAGCAGTTCTGAACTCCCCACCTGCAGCCAGCCCTGCTCTGCATCCCTGGCCATGGCACTCCCCATAGAGGACAGTTCAGTCACTCACCAAGGGACAGGAGATGGGATCTGTGCCCCACACTCCGTGCTGCTGCTGCTCCAGGGCCCATTTCCCAATTAAACTGCTCCAGTTTATCTTCCTGTCTGACAGAAAAAAGAGTAGCAGCCAAGAACTCATTAATATCTTTCCATCAGAGCACTGCTAAGCTGAGATTTGATCAGCAAAGCAATCAGACCTTGTTATAGCCATGACTTGGCATTGCAGAGATTATTTAAAGACTGAAGATATGGAGATTTTCCTTAAATTTGTATGAAATCAAATGAATCTTTACCTTTTGCTGTCCTGGAATGCCTGCAGATGCAGAGGAGCAGAGTGACCCCAGAGTGTGTTTGTTCCTGCAGAGGAACCATCCATTTGTGAGTTATTTCAAGAGATTTGTCAAGACAGTGCTGGTTTATCTATTTTATGAGAGAAACAGCAAATGCCAGCATTGTTCTTCAGTTCCCAGAGCCATGAGATCCAGCAGAGAACTCAGTTCTACAGTGCAGCCCCCAGCTCCCCTCCTTAGCCAGATTAAACACAGAAGTGGCAAAAAGCACAGATTTACTGGGCTCATGCTGGAAAATCACACTTCTTTATTTGTTTGGTGGCAGCTTCAGGAGCCACAGCGGCGGAGCCCATCGCTGCTGCACGAGGACAAACAATCCACAGTGCTAATTAAACCTCAATTTGCTCACACCCTGAGCCAAAAAAGAGCCAAATGAAAAGAACTGTGATCATCTGCGACCTTCCCTTCTGCCCAGAGCAGGGAGAGCTCTGGGTGCCACGGGAGCAGAGAGCAGGAGGGCCAGAGGAGCCCCAGGTGTGTCTGAGCCCTGCCCAGGTGGAGCCGGGACCCCCCAGCAGCTCCCAAGGCACTCCTGGCAGGAATTCCAATGGCCAAGCAAGCCCAAAGCTGCCATGCCCGAGTCCCAAGGGTTTGCAGCTGCAGCCAGGAGGGCTCAATCACACAGGAAATGCCCAAAGTATTGTTTATTTTTAGACGCATCCATCAGCTTCAGAAGTGCAGTAAAAGGGAATGGCTAACCCACCGTAAGCTGCCAATGGAGAACCTGATCTTATTCTTGTGATTTCTACAAGAATTATTCTCAGAGCAGTATTTCATAAACTTAATAAGAAGGGGAAGAATCTTATTAAGCAGAAAGCTGGTCTACATTTTGTGGTGATTTTGCTGTAAGCGGGTCCTAGAGCTGAGCAGTAATTAGGTATAATAACTGCACTGTGCAAGTCTTGCTTCTTGTATGAGTGGTTCCACGTCTGAGGTATAACAATCACACATAGGTTTAACTTTGAATTAGTTTAAATTGATTTTATCACATGCTAGGAATGCTAAACCTCTCCATGAGATATCTTACCTGGCCTCTACTGCATTTTCTTTTCTTAACTATCAAGAGTTTCAGCAGTTATTGAAACACAGTAAGGTGAAATTAGTAGTCTGGATTCAGCAAAAGAGATGTTCAGGTTCACCATGTGGAAGATTTATTTACTATTTTGGAAAGAAAGCAGTATTATGGAGCTATATACTTCCCAAAAAAAGAGTAGCCCACTGGGAAATGTTATAAAGCAGGATCAAAAGCATTTCTTTCAGAGCTGCATGCAGCTAAAAATTAATGAGTTCCTGTGTTATTTGTGCTCCCAGGTTTATCTGAGATTACAAGTTCATGTATGTGGGACTTTCACAGACCTGCACCTCTTTCACAAGGAAAGAATTGAAGAGATCAGAAGGAAAATCCATCAAGGTCCCTTCAGCAAAGCCAGAGCAGGGAATTGCTGTGTGTTTGCTGTGCCCAGATTGGGCACAGAGCTGGGAATTGCTGTGTGTTTGCTGTGCCCAGATTGGGCACAGAGCTGGGAATTGCTGTGTGTTTGCTGTGCCCAGCCCCAGATTGGGCACAGAGCTGGGAATTGCTGTGTGTTTGCTGTGCCCAGATTGGGCACAGAGCTGGGAATTGCTGTGTGTTTGCTGTGCCCAGATGGGGCACAGAGCTGGGAATTGCTGTGTGTTTGCTGTGCCCAGATTGGGCACAGAGCTGGGAATTCCTCAGTGTTTGCTGTGCCCAGATTGGGCACAGAGCTGGGAATTGCTGTGTGTTTGCTGTGCCCAGCCCCAGATTGGGCACAGAGCTGGGAATTGCTGTGTGTTTGCTGTGCCCAGATTGGGCACAGAGCTGGGAATTGCTGTGTGTTTGCTGTGCCCAGATTGGGCACAGAGCTGGGAATTGCTGTGTGTTTGCTGTGCCCAGCCCCAGATTGGGCACAGAGCTGGGAATTGCTGTGTGTTTGCTGTGCCCAGATGGGGCACAGAGCTGGGAATTGCTGTGTGTTTGCTGTGCCCAGCCCCAGATTGGGCACAGAGCTGGGAATTGCTGTGTGTTTGCTGTGCCCAGATTGGGCACAGAGCTGGGAATTGCTGTGTGTTTGCTGTGCCCAGATTGG
Organism: Ammospiza caudacuta; assembly: GCF_027887145.1. Taxonomy (NCBI): domain Eukaryota; kingdom Metazoa; phylum Chordata; class Aves; order Passeriformes; family Passerellidae; genus Ammospiza; species Ammospiza caudacuta. Next base: position 18,734,045 of record NC_080607.1, read on the forward strand.
GCACAGAGCTGGGAATTGCTGTGTGTTTGCTGTGCCCAGATTGGGCACAGAGCTGGGAATTGCTGTGTGTTTGCTGTGCCCAGATGGGGCACAGAGCTGGGAATTGCTGTGTGTTTGCTGTGCCCAGATGGGGCACAGAGCTGGGAATTGCTGTGTGTTTGCTGTGCCCAGATTGGGCACAGAGCTGGGAATTCCTCAGTGTTTGCTGTGCCCAGATTGGGCACAGAGCAGGGAATTGCTGTGTGTTTGCTGTGCCCAGCCCCAGATGGGGCACAGAGCTGGGAATTGCTGTGTGTTTGCTGTGCCCAGATGGGGCACAGAGCTGGGAATTGCTGTGTGTTTGCTGTGCCCAGATTGGGCACAGAGCTGGGAATTGCTGTGTGTTTGCTGTGCCCAGCCCCAGATTGGGCACAGAGCTGGGAATTGCTGTGTGTTTGCTGTGCCCAGCCCCAGATTGGGCACAGAGCAGGGAATTGCTGTGTGTTTGCTGTGCCCAGATTGGGCACAGAGCTGGGAATTGCTGTGTGTTTGCTGTGCCCAGCCCCAGATTGGGCACAGAGCTGGGAATTGCTGTGTGTTTGCTGTGCCCAGATGGGGCACAGAGCTGGGAATTGCTGTGTGTTTGCTGTGCCCAGCCCCAGATGGGGCACAGAGCAGGGAATTGCTGTGTGTTTGCTGTGCCCAGCCCCAGATTGGGCACAGAGCTGGGAATTGCTGTGTGTTTGCTGTGCCCAGATGGGGCACAGAGCTGGGAATTGCTGTGTGTTTGCTGTGCCCAGCCCCAGATGGGGCACAGAGCAGGGAATTGCTGTGTGTTTGCTGTGCCCAGCCCCAGATTGGGCACAGAGCTGGGAATTGCTGTGTGTTTGCTGTGCCCAGCCCCAGATGGGGCACAGAGCTGGGAATTGCTGTGTGTTTGCTGTGCCCAGATTGGGCACAGAGCAGGGAATTGCTGTGTGTTTGCTGTGCCCAGATTGGGCACAGAGCAGGGAATTGCTGTGTGTTTGCTGTGCCCAGATTGGGCACAGAGCTGGGAATTGCTGTGTGTTTGCTGTGCCCAGATTGGGCACAGAGCAGGGAATTGCTGTGTGTTTGCTGTGCCCAGCCCCACATTGGGCACAGAGCAGGGAACTGGAATTGCTGTGGCAGCAGCCCCAGAGCCCTGCCGGGTGTGTGTCTGTGCTTACAGCTCTGGCTGCTCCTCGCTGAGCTCTCCACACCTCCCACCCAGGCTGAGAGCTCTCCTGGGCCCGTTCCACGGTGCCTCTCCAGAGGGTTCCCTTTGCAAAGGAAGCTCTGTTCCAGCAGGGAACACGTGCATTCCGTGCTGCTGGCAATCTTCTGCTTTGCAGACACAACAAACGACAGAGGGAAATCAGCCCAGGCTGAGCAGGAATTTCCCCAGGTCTCTGTCCCATCTCCCCATGTCCCATCCACTGCCTTACTTGCAGAAATACTGAGATAAAATCATTTCCATTCTACTGCATCCCCCCAGCTTTTAGTAACAGCAATTACAGGACTCATGCACGACGGCTTTTGCTTAATAAATTTTTTCCTTTATGCTGTCAAAATCGTTTTAAAAGCTCAATACAATATATATTTTTGTATGAATCAAAAGTATTATGACTAAGATAATTATTTCCTATCCGCTGAATATATCACCAGTATTAAAAACTGACTAAGCTAGAAAAAGAGATGTAATGGAAGGTGATCTCCTCTAACGTATATTTTTGAACAGAAATAAATGACTGAAAATTGTGTGCCAGGTGACATTTGACAGTCTGAGTGATCTATCATCAGGGAACCAGTGAATTTAGTTTGGATTTAAGGACCCTCTTGCCCCTGCAGTGTTTCAGAGCAGAGGTTCTATTCAGGCTCTAACCTGAGGCAGGGGCAGTAATGCAATATTTAGGAGCAGTATTTAGGAGCAGTATCCAGGAGCAGTGTTCAGGAGCAGGGTTTAGGGCCATTATCCATTCTCACTCACAAAGCTGAACACCGCTGCTGCTGAAGCACATGCTTGGGAAGGCATTTCTCAGATCCTTGCAAGGCTCTTTCAGTGCAGTAATCTGAAAAAAACCCACGATATGTTTTTGGAAGCCTGCCAGAGTGGTGATAAATAATCCACTGGTCCTGATAGTTTCAATAGAGCAGTTCCCTGAAGCTCATTGCAGCCCGAGATCCTCCCTCTCCTGTAAACATTTTCCAGTGCTCTCGTCGATACACAATATAAATTAGTTATTTAAACACACTCAAAGTCCTGCATTTTAGCAAAGATTTTGGAATATAAACATTTTTGAAGCTGGCTCCTCGTTCAGAGCCACAGTTACAATCCCTTTCCTCGGCTGCAAAGGGACAAGAATCACCTGCAGACAGAAATTCCCCTGTTCTTCCCTTGCTGGGAGATATCCCACACTCAGAGCAGGCAGGAGCTGTGCTGAGGTTTCCAGCCCATTTCCCGCTGGTGCCCTGGCACAGCTGGGGCTGGTCCCGGTGCCACAGCAGCCCCAGCACCGTGCAGCTCCCCGAGCATCCTCGGGGGAATGAACATGGGGGAGGCTGGCAGCACGAGGACTGGAGTAGCGTCTCCAGGGTTTGTAAATTAATTTTAGCCGCGCCGGGCACCTCGCAAACACAAACGCGGCGTCCCAGAGCTGAGCTTGGAGGAGGGATGTGTTACTCCTCGCTCCCCCGGTGCCACTAACGCGGCACAGGCAGGCAGGAGCTCCTCAGGAGCTCTCCTGGATGGTTTGCAGCAAGGACAGGCAGAGGCAGAATGGGAGAGGAGCCTGGTGCACAAACACGCAGCTCCCAGCAAGCTGCACAAGGAATGAGGCTGAAGGAAAGCTCCTCTGCCAATAGAAACGCCCAAGCAGCTGTTAAATGGTGAAAGGTGACAGTGAGATATCTCAGTGTAATCCTCTCTCTGCTGCAGACCTCCTGTGATCCATCCAGGGGGTTCAGGTGTGAACATCAGTGCCAGAATTGTGTAAAGTTCCCTCACAGGGAACTGAGCAGGAGGGAACATCAGTGCCAGAGTTGTGTAAAGTTCCCTCACAGGGAACTGAGCAGGAGGGAACATCAGTGCCAGAGTTGTGTAAAATGCCCTCACAGGGAGCTGAGCCTGACTCACCCATTGAGACAGACATAGATCATTCATGGTGGGCACCCACAGCTCCTCCAAAGCACCTCAGCTGGCAATAAAGGCAGCATAAGGGGATTAAACTCGTGGTTACCTCAAGTAGAGCTCTATCCATTGGAAGGTGCACTGCAGAGGCACTGCACTGAGAGTAATGGAGCTGCTCATGAGAACAGACAAGAGAAGCAAGCAACAAAACTGCCTGCAAGGGCCATAAATCAGCAAGGAAATGTGTCAGCATGCAGTGACAGGAGCATTGGGTCCACTGGCAGGAAAGCTGCTCCCCTTGAGGGGCCAGAGCTGCCCTCAGTGCAGTTCCCTGGATCTCAGGGGATGGCACAACATTGCAAACAGCAATTACCTCCCACCCCAAATCATCCAGGCTGGCACAGCCCCCTTGGGAAGCCCTCAGGAGCCCCCAGAGCCATCTCTTCTCCAGGCTGCACAAATCCAATCCCCAGTGTCCCAGCAGAGAAGGCACTCCTTGCACTGACCATCCTGGAGGCCCTCTCTGAACACGCTCCAGCCGGGGGATGCTTTCTGCCCCGAGTGCCCCAAATGAATGCAGTCCTTCAGCAGAAAGGAATTCAGCCTCCTGCTTTGTTTGGGAGGTGAGAGCTGCTGTGAAGCTGAAATTCCCTGTTTTGCTGGCAGCACTGCTCCTGAGTGTGGAATCCACCTGAGTGCAGAATGATGCTGGAATTATCTTAAAAAGCCAGAGAAACTGATAGAACAGAATTTCAATGTCAGCAATCAAAGGAACAGAAGGAAAAGCAGCCACAGGCTATAACAGTAATGAAAGTGGGATTAAATTTTTTCTCTGCAGCACTGCCAGTTCCTCAAGGAGCACGGAGCAGTTGATTGACTCTCAGAATGCTTGGCCAGTCCTCCAGGAACAGCTGATCACTGCAGAAATGGGGCACTGCTGGCCACCCTCAGGGGCAGGGACCACCTCTGGCTCCCCCAGGAGTTCTGTGCTCATGCGGGATGGGGTGAGGCAGGCCTGAAGAGGGGAGATTTAGCATTGCCATTTGCCAGGGCAGATTTAATGCTGGCCCCATCAGTGACCTCACAGGCACTGCTCACTCTGGTGTCAGAGTCCTTGGCCTCACCTGAACCTGCCAGGGCAGAGTCCAGAGGAGGGGCAGTCCTACAGAGCGTACCAAGCAGGCTGCAGGACATTCACATCAACACTGACCACAGTAATGACCATTCTCACTCATTATTGCTCAAAACTGGAGTTGGGAGCTGCTTACTTGCAGTGGAGAGTTCCACTCTGCCTGTCTCCAGATGGAAATGGGATCCTGATCCAAACAGCACAGTCAGGGATGATTTACAGGACAGCAGGAGACTCTGCATTAATCATTTGGGGTGGCAGTGAGTTGTCCTTTGGTGCCTCCTCCTTTAGGATTGCTGTAACTCCACGGGCAACCAGAGCTCACAGAAATCAGGGCTGGCAAGTGAAGGTTGCAGGAAATCTCCCCTGCCGCAGGCATGGTCACTGCCAGTGCTGAGAGCTCTTTACCCAATCTTTTCTGTGAATCTCCACTGAGCAGATTTACAGCCTCCTGAGGTTCCAGCTCCTCTCCATCTACTCACAGGGCAATCATTTTGTCTGGTTTGTTTGGTTTTTTCCCCCTGGTATCTAAAGTAATCTCCCTAATTGCACTCCAGCAAATTGCTTTCTGTCCCATCATTTGTGGTCAGAGGACAAGTGTTTACTGTCATCTTTGCAAATGTGTTTATACATTCGAAGACAGTTGCTGAGTCCTTACATTGTGTTTTCTTTCCCGGCTCAAGTAATGAATTCCAGCCTTGCACACAGCTTACATTTCCGAGCCTCTCGCCGTTGTGGCTGCTGCTCTCCTCTCTGCTTTGCCTAAATCTCTCTGGCAGGGTGAGTGACACACCTGAGAGGGGGCTGGAGCGTCCCAGCCGAGGCTGGCCAGCGCTGCAGGAGCAGGAACGCCTCCCTCGGATGTGTCTGAGATGCTCCTGATCTAAGTGCTGCAGGAGCAGAGATGCTGCCCTCGGATGTCTCTGGGACGCTGCTCCTGCCCTGAGCGCTGGGAGCAGCGGGAGCGGCTGCTCTGCACCACTGCCCGGCCGCAGACTCCAGCTCGGGCTGCAGACTCCAGTCTGAGTCTCTCTGCAGCGTGTCCCCCTCACGGTGCTTATTTAATGTGTGATATTCCTCCTCTGTGGCACACCACATCATTTTGTCCCCTTCAGAGTTCAGACACGTTCTGCAGAGCCTCGGGGTCGTTTGAAATCTGAGCCTGGCACTCCGTGCTGGAGTCTCTGCACATGTTCTAGAAATGCCCTCCATCCTGTCACCCAAGTTATTACAGCAAACACTGACCAGAACTGTTCCCACATTATTCCGTGGGAGACCCTACTTAGCATGTCCTTCCTCTTTGACAGCAAAGCCTTTTTAAATGCGGGCTTTTGTTAGCAAGGTATTCCAGACTGTTGCACAAAAGCCAAAACTCGCGTACCTGTCACCGTGGCCAGTAACACCGATCACCTCCCTGCTAGAGGCTGAGAGCCTGCCCAGAAACCTTTCCAAAGGCAAACAGAAATCCTGTGCAATATCAGGGGAAAGCAGCCCGAGCCGCCAGCCCTCTGCACAACTGCTGTTCAACAGCTCCGGCGGAGGAATCTCAGCACGACTGTTCCTGTGTGCCCACACAATCCCGAACCACGGTCCCGTCTACTTTAGGGGGAGAAAAGAGGTGTTTGGCTAAAATTACCGTAGTACAGATTTTTCATTTGTATTACCATAGCAACAAAGGATTTGGCTTGACAGGAGACCCCGCAGCGCTCCGGGTGAAGGGCGCGATGCCGCAGGAACAGACGGCCCCTGTCCCCATCCCGCACGGAGTTTGGCACATCAGCTGCGGGAATTCCCTCCGGGAGCGGTGCCTGGGCAGGGGAGGGAATCAGAGCCCAGAGGGGAGGTGGTCTCTGCACCCACGGGGGACAGCGGGGCACGGGATGGGAGCGTTCACTCGAGTCTGCGACAGCGCTTGAGCTGCTGCTGCCTCCTTAACCCTGGCTCCGAGATTCAGCTCGCTGCTTCCAAGTGGAGATTGCATCCGCACAGAGTAACTTCCGCCCAGATGTCAAACAAATGTCATTAAAAAGTAGAGCGGGGCGACATTCTCCAAGTCTGTGACAATGCCCCGGTGTCTGATTGAGCAGCGAGGGCGCCCCGGGAGCGGAGCACGGGCTTGGCGCTGCTGGAGCCTCTGCGCACTTCGGGGACGCGGACGGGATGGGATTTGTGCTTTTACCCGTAATAACACTGCTGCGAGCGGCGAGCGCCCGGTGCGCACGGCAGGGGCAGGGCAGCGGGCGGCCCGGGGTGCCAGCTGGGCACGGGGCAGGGCTGCGGGAGCCGCGGGCGGCCCGGGATGGGCGCGGGGCAGGGCTGCGGGAGGACGGGACAGCCCGGGACGCCACCTGGGCACGGGGCAGGGCTGCGGGAGCCGCGGGCAGCCCGGGATGCCCCTGTGCCCGGCGGGCACGGGGCAGGGCTGCGGGCGGCCCCGGCCCGCCGCGCTCCTCCTCGGCTCCGGGAGCTCCTCCTCCTCCTCCTCCCGCTGCCGCCGCCGCTCGTCCGGCGCGGGCGGTGCGGGCAGGGCCGCCCGGGCTCCGCTGCGGTGCCGGTGCCGCACCATGCGCGGGCCCGGGGCTCGCCCGGAGCGCTCCCGTCCCGCCCGCGGCCCCGGCGGGGGCGCAGCGCGGTAGCTCCCGGCGCATCCCGGCCCGGGCAACTCGCGGGCGAGTTCGGGCGCCTCGCCCGGCCCGGGGCGGCCGCGGGGGCCGGGGGCGGCCGGAGCCGGGGGCCCCCCGGCCGCAGCAACAGGTGCCGTCGGTCCGCGGCGATGGAGGGCGGCGAGCGGCCGGCAGCCCCCGCCGGAGCCGGGCCGCCCGCAGCGGGAGGGGCTCGGCCGCTCCCCGGCGCCGCTCGTGCCCTGGCCCGGCCCCGGCGCGGAGGAGGCTGACGGCGCTCCGGGCTCTCCCCGCCGCTCGCTGCTCTGCGGCTCCGCTCCGCCCGCTCCGGGATCCCGGCGCACCATGGACGCTCGCGGGTCCCAGCGCTGCCGCCTCGCCTAGGCTGAAGGTCCTTTACGGCTTTCCTTTCTGAATGATTAAGGGGTGTCTTTGGTGTTGGCGTGTTTACTGACTTCTGCTCGTCGGTGACTGACGGGCGCATCAAGTGAACTGTTCTTGATAGGCGATGTCTTTCCGGTAGATTTTTTTTCGTTGGAAAAGTCTTGGGGAGGGGTCGAGGACAGGATGAGCATGAAAGAACTCTTCCTTGATTACGTATCTTAATTTTGTTAGCAAAATATTTATCTGTACAAGTAAATGTCAAATCCTTTACTTTTTAAAATTATGTTTAAGGGATTGCTATGAATGTTACTTGCTGAAATTTGTTGACATAAATATGTTTCACAGCAGGAGAGTGACTGCAGTTATTAATCCTGATGTATTTCAGAACATTCTCCTGGGGATATAAGTTATCTGCAAAGTTATTTCACTTTTGATTATTATCAGTAGTATAAGGCTCAGCTTTATTAAACCAAACAGTGAGTAGCATATTTGACATAATTCTCTTTGTAGGTTGTCATAAGATGCCACAACTGTCCGGCTCAAGGAGAGCAAGACAGAGAATATTTTTTTCAGCTTATCTGCTTTTCAGGAGAGTTTTGTTTCATGCTATACATTGACCTTTCTAAGTTTTACTTTGGTTTGGTGGAAGTGCAGTTTTGCAAGCAGAGTTGAAGTTTGAGGTCTGTTCTCAGGCTGTAAAGAGCTGCAGGAGTGTGGCAGGAGGTGCCTGGCAGGGAGGCACAGCACAGAAATCCTGTGCCAGGGGAGAGCTGAGTGTGGCACTGCTTGGAAATGCTGCCTGCTTAACTAAGGAAGGACTAAAGGAGATGGGATCATTACATTGTTCTTTATGGAATTCTTTCCAAAAATTCACTAGATTCATATTCAACATGCACTGAAATCTGAAACTTTTTTTTAATGTCTTTTTAAACTTAATTTACAAATGGTAAAAAGTAACAGAGATGAGCTGCAGGCACTGGAATTGACAGAAGAGACATGGGGGGAGTTCTGCATCTTGTTTGCAGGGTTGTTTTCATCCGGGCGCAACTTTAATTGTCTGTGCCGTGGAACAGGAGCAGGACTCCTTGCAGGAGCTCTGATTACATCAGAGATGCACTGCAGAATTCAAAATACTGCAGCGGACACTGGGGAGGGGGGGAACAACACTTGCAGTGGAATTTTGTCTTGTTTCTCATGAGTTCTATTTCCTTCTCTCAGAAGGGCATCTTTAATAATTCTTTTCCCATTGCCTCGGAACCTGGCATCCTTCCTGAATTTTGGCTGCAAGTAAGGGCAGCACGGATTCCTAATTTGATTTCTTCACCAGACATAATGGATATCATCATCTTGTGCAGGACAGATTTTTGAAAATGTGTCCTCACTTATTTGCCATGCCCAACCCACCCCTCGGAGTCACCCAGAGCCCCTGCCCTGGGCCAGTTTTTCTGTGTCACTGCAGGTTCTGAAGGCAGAGCAATTCCCAGGTGGGTAAGGCAGGAGGGGACAGCCCTTGCCCCAGTAAGTGCACAGAACACGGGAGCAGCGATGCTCAGAGAGAAGGGCTTTGCCCAGGAGCAGGGCACACTGCCAGCAGGGCAGCAGGAGCCTGAGCTGGGCTTCAGCGGGTGCCAGGCACTGCAAGGGCAGAATGCTGCTCAGAGCCCAGGAGGGCTTTTACCACTGGCCTGACTCCGCCAGGGCAGAGCAGAGCAGAGGATTTCACTGTCACCGAGAGCCCTAAAGTTCACCTTGTTTAGTTCTGGGAAGGCTGGGGCTCTGGGCTGGTGTGTTTGTGTGACCTTGCATTGCTGTGTGCTCCTGAAGGCATTTCTCACCAGCTGTCCCCAGTGTCACCAGGCTGCAATGGAGGAATAAAGCAGCTTGCTTGGGCTTTCAGCTCAACAGCAAGGAGCCCTCCCATTAATTAGATCTCTCTCCTCCTAAAGCAATGCTGACCATCATTCTGTCGAGGCACCCTCAGAAGGAAAAGAATAAACACACAGAGAAATGCATTGGTTTATTTTTTCTCCTCTCTCCCTTCCTTCAAGTCAGGCCACGTTTATTATTGTCCTTTATCTCCTCCTACTCTTCCCCTGTAGATATGATGCTGCGTGTATCTGAGGCAGAGAACATGAAAATAACCCATGTGGAGCAGCAGATCCTACGTGGGATTTGCAGCCTTGCCAGCTCTGGTGATGGCAAAGCAAGGAGCAGCCCTTTCTGAGTGCAGCCACTCAGCGTGGCACACAGGGGATTCATTTGTCCAATTTGTTGTCTCACACAGGTCGAGGAGCTGGCAGTGAAGAAAGAAATCCCTTTCTCTTTGCTCTGCTCTTTCACAGTTGCTGCCTCAGGGTTACAGCGTGTGTCTGACACACGCACAACATTTACATTTCCCTCTCTCCATTTCTTCCCATTGTGTCAACTGTGGATATGCTGGGAGATCAAACCAGTGACAGGGATGAGCTGCCTCCTCATTTTTCCTGGCTGAGATTCAGAGGATAAGTTGTTGCTAACCAACATCATCTGGTATTACAGAAGGGAAAGTGGTTAACAGCTCCCACTTATCCATATCTTATATCAGTCATAATCTCCATTCTGTTTGGACCAGCCCTGCTTTAGGCATGGTGAGGCAGAAGGGAAAAGGCATTTTTAAATAAAACAGCAGTTGGTCTGGGAAATGAAGCCCTACACAAACATCCATCAGGCAGCCCTGGTTCCATTTCAAACCATGGCTTGCACTCCAGTGGCATTTCTTCTGCTGATCCATGGCAGGGGTGGGGCAAGATGAGCTTTAAGGTCCCTTCCAACCCAAACCATTCTGTGGTTCTGGATGAGTGAGGAGTCAGGAAATAGCTCTCCACCCAAAGCTGCCCTGTAAGTGTGCACAGAGCTGCTCTGCTCTGCCCAAACCCCTGGGAAGTTCAGGAACAGGACTGGGAGAGTTTTTAATTGAAGCATTGTAAGTGCCCTTGCAGCAAGGAGAGCTCTTAAACTGATGTGCAGCTGTGCTTTGAGTCCTTTGCTGTTGTGTAATCATGGGTTTTTCTTCTTTAATAGGTATGTGCCACTCCTGGTGTGGTTTATAACCGCAGCTTCTGAAAAGGAGGTTCTGTGGCTCAGCAAGTGGCCCTAGCAGGGGTTGTGTCCCTGGGGTGCCCATCCAAGGGAGGTGAGTGCAGCCAGGACAAGAACAAAACTCTACTGAGGCCAATCAACTGGAATATTTATTCCTTTCCTGTGAACCCGAGGCTAGAAAGCCAAAACGCTGGTGCATATTTAATGTCTCTGTATTGGACAATCTCCTTAATAAATAAACACTCTTGTCCAGTGAAACTCAGGGACTCATGCACTCGGCTGAGGCTGAGTGTGCAGATAAAAAGCCTTGGGGCAGGGCTGCTCTGCCTCCTGTGCAGGAGCAGATTCCAGGCTGACTCCTGAAGGGCAGTGACTCGGGGAGGCCACAGGTTTGAACATTTCCAGCTCCTGTGCTTGATACCCAGTTGAATTCTGTTCTCTCCACTCCCTGGACTTTACGCCAGTGTTGCATGAGCTGAATTTGAACAGGATTTTCCAAGCTGTCATTGGAAATGTTTGGCCTCTTACAATCAGAGGTAAGGGCAGCTTGGCTCAGTGTACTGCAAGGACAAAGCCCTGTTACTGCATGTAGGGTGTCAGTGATAACTGAAACAACAAGGTCTGCATGGAAATCCTGTGTTTCTGTGCAATCTTTTGTAAATGAGGCCATAAAAAGACAGTTGTCATGTCATTAATTGTGTATAAAATCTGTACAAATCTTCATGTGATCACCAATACAAGTGAGCTTTTTTCCCACAGGTTGTTTCCCAATGGCCTTTTAGAAATTAGTCTTGTACTAACTGGTTTTTATAAGTGTGTATTCACTGAATTACAACATAACTGACTTCTTTCTATATATTTCATGGGTGCTAAAATACTCAAAAGTTTTATGAGTAATACTTAAAAAAATTATTAAATTTAATTTTCTACAAAGCACACTTGAATTCTGTGTGCTCACAGATTAGTGTCACTAATGTGATACTGTCATCATTTTTATACCTCCACTCTGAACCAGAAACATCCTACCACATGAAGGAAATTTTCCTGGTTTCCATCTTTACCTACTGGGAACTGAGGCCTCTGTATCTGGGACAGGAGAAGCCTCCAGTGTGATGAACATGCCAGGCAGAGCTCCTGAACCTGGCACAGCCCCTGGCATGGGTCAGTGCTGCCCAGCTGGACAGACCCAGCCTGCCCAGAAAGGCCTGACCATGCTCAGCCACTGCTGTTTCCTTTCCAATTGCTCTCATCATCCATAAATGCTTTTGGGCTCCAAGCACTACACTTGCTCAAAACCTGAAAGCAGCCTGCCACTTCCTCACCCCCATGTCTGTTTTCTGTTCCAGAAGACACTTGCAGGAGCAGCGAAGGGATGCAAAGTTGTCTTCCAAGATGACTCTTATGCCTGGAGAGAACTCCGACTATGACTATAGCGCCCTGAGCTGTACTTCAGATCCTTCCTTCAACCACACGTTCTTTCCAGAGTCTGAAACCCTCAAGGGAGTGTTTTACCAAAGAGCCAGGCTCATCCATCCTCAGGAGGATCTCCTCAAAGGCTTCCACCCCGACGACCGCAAGCGTCACATCATCATCAACGTGGGCGGCATCAAGTACCTGCTGCCCTGGACCACGCTGGACGAGTTCCCCCTGACGCGCCTGGGACAGCTCAAGTTCTGCACCAACTTTGACGACATTCTGAACATCTGTGACGATTATGATGTGACGTGCAACGAGTTCTTCTTCGACCGCAACCCGGGGGCGTTCAGGACGATCCTGACCTTCCTGCGGGTCGGCAAGCTCCGGCTCCTGCGGGAGATGTGCGCGCTGTCCTTCCAGGAGGAGCTGCTCTACTGGGGCATTGAGGAGGACAACTTGGACTGGTGTTGTAAAAGGAGGTACCTGCAAAAAATGGAGGAGCTCACAGAGATTAGTGAACGGGAGGATGACCTCCTAGAAAATGAAACAACAGGTGAAACAGTAGAGGAGACAAAAATTGGTTTGTGCATGAGAAAGTTGCAAGACATGGTGGAAAGGCCCCAGTCTGGCCTTCCTGGAAAGGTGTTTGCGTGTTTGTCTGTTTTGTTTGTAACTATTACAGCAGTGAACTTATCCATCAGCACCATGCCTGACCTGAGGGAGGAGGAGGAAAAGGTAAGTTACCTTTCAGGATGCCAAGTGGTATGTGCTGGGAAGAGCAGAGCAAGTACAAGGTCTGAGGTTATTGACTTCAATGGGGATTTTGCAGCTGTATTTAGAGTGAAGAATATTTGAAAGTTACATGACTCTTCAATTACTCGTAAGAGAATTAACCATAGCCAGTTTTATGTCCAAAGAAAATTCTCTTAGCGTGCACTCTTCTGTATATTACCTTTAATGTTAGACTTTGTATTTAGAAAGCCTGAAATTCCCGAGCAGTATCTTCTGTGGAATAAGCAGAGCCTCTCTAAGTTTTGCATTTAGCATGTTCCAAGCTGCCAACGTGTTTCCCCATAGCAACAGCTTCAATTCCTTTAATATTTTGGGTTAAAAAAACCAACACAGAAGCCTCTCCTCCTGTCACCGCACCGACTAAAACAGTTATTACCCAGAGCCGATTACAAACTCCTGCTCTTTCCCGCAGGGTGAGTGTTCCCAGATGTGCTACAATATTTTCATTGTGGAGTCCGTGTGCGTGGCCTGGTTCTCCCTGGAGTTCCTGCTCCGCTTCATCCAGGCCCGGAGCAAGTTCGCGTTCCTGCGGCGGCCGCTGACGCTGATAGACATAATCGCCATCCTGCCCTACTACATCACCCTGCTGGTGGACACGGGCTCCGAGGGCTCCAAGAAGCCCAGCTCGGGCAACATCTACCTGGACAAGGTGGGGCTGGTGCTGCGGATCCTGCGGGCGCTGCGCATCCTGTACGTGATGCGGCTGGCGCGGCACTCGCTGGGGCTGCAGACGCTGGGGCTGACGGCGCGGCGCTGCACGCGCGAGTTCGGGCTGCTGCTGCTCTTCCTCTGCGTGGCCATCGCGCTCTTCGCGCCCCTGCTCTACGTCGTCGAGAACGAGATGGCCGACTCGCAGGAGTTCACCAGCATCCCCGCCTGCTACTGGTGGGCCGTCATCACCATGACCACCGTGGGCTACGGGGACATGGTGCCCAGGAGCATCCCCGGGCAGGTGGTGGCCCTGAGCAGCATCCTCAGCGGCATCCTCCTCATGGCCTTCCCGGTCACCTCCATCTTCCACACCTTCTCGCGCTCCTACCTGGAGCTGAAGCAGGAGCAGGAGAGGATCATGTACAGGAGAGCGCAGTTCTTGCTGAAGGCCAAGTCTCAGATGAGCAACGAGTCGCAAGGCAGCGAGGTTTTGTTCACCACTCTCTCTTCCGAGACTAGGGACAATGAGTGAATTTACCTTCCTGTTTCTCTTGCTGTCGTTGTATCAGAGTCCATCTTTTGATTCGCTCTGGAAGCACCTTACAAAGGTAATCCTCATATTAAAATGAAGAGAAGGGGCTCCAGCTGGGACCTGATGTGGTTACAGAGGTCTGTTATTATGCTGTTCCTTCTCCCCCATATAATGCATAGGGCAGAACTTTCACTGAAATCATGCAGTGGGATTTAAAGAATTAAAATTTCTCTGGCAACAACAAAAAAGAAGAGCAACATATAATTATGCACTTGACAGGCTGTTTTGCCATTTGTAATACACATTTTTCCAACCGAATCACAATGTACATAATCATTAAACAGGCGACCATTTTTCTTGTTCCTCTTGTATATAAATAATGTAAATACATCAGGATTAATGGCTGAATTGTCTCCCAGTAACACGCCTTAGAGGGTAATGGAAATAACCACAGATGTTTGTCCCATTGTGCTTTAAAAAACGTCACGTAACATTCGTCACTCAGCACAGAACCAGCTCCTTCTGTGCGAGTCAGCCCTAACCACAGCAGAACAGAAGAATCGAGCTGTTTATAGCCTAACCTTGCTAAAGATGTAAATACTCAGAGCTCACCAGCTTCAAAATTTTAATTGATGTTACAGCATTGATCCGATGCCATCGAATGCAACATTCCAAGGAGCAAAGCCTTGGAGTTTTGTAGCACTTAATGTTATTATAGGAGGTGAGTAGCTGCAAACCCAGTGAAATATGCATGAGGAGATGCCAGCCTTCCCCGCCATCTGTTCCCAGCTTCACTCTCCCTCAGCTCTGCGGGGAACTGGGAGAGGGCAGCGCTGCTGGGCAAACCGGGGCCACCCTTCCCACGAGCTGTCCCTGCGGCAGCAGCAGGAGCCCCGTGCCCGCGGGAAGAGGAAAATCGGATTGGAGTCGTGGAGGGGAGCGCAGAGAGCTCTGAGCTTCCCTGTCCTCCATCAGGAGGGGCTCAGCACAGGGTTCACTTCAGCTCTGCCGTCAGCACACACCTGCTGGCAATGGGCAGGGTTTGAAACCGGACAGAAAAGCAATGAGCAGCCTAAAGCACAGGCAGGTGTTGTTCATCTTGGTCCAGGCTCTGTCCTAGCACAGGGACACTCGGGTTTGGCACAGGTTCTGTGCACGTTCACCACAGACCCCCTTTACTTTAGAGGGACTGACCCTGGCTTGCAGAACAGCTCAGGACAAAAACTCCAGAACTCCAAAAACAATTAAATCCACTTGTTTGATTTCATGTGTGCTTAGAGGTAAAGAAAAGCTGATTTAAAGAGTTTCACCTATTTTCCACTCTTTTGCAGTAAAATTCCTTACTAGCAGTTAACAGCTTGGGGAATTTAGAAGTCCCCATCACACTGACCAGTGCTTCTTTGTCTTAATTTTCAGAAATACTATTTCTTATTGGCATTTCTGGAGCAGGTTGCATGAAATGTCAGAATGCATAATGGTTTATGGTTTAAATGAAGGCCAAGGACACAACATTGTCCTTCCAAAAAAAGTAAAATCAGTTTCTCAGTCTGTGCTGGTTGGCCAGACCTACAGCACGCTGATTTTCTGTGCAAATGTCTTTAAAATACAATTTGAAGCTGTTCTTATATGCTTGTTCCTGAAGGAAAATTCCAAAACTTTTAAAAATGCACTTTACAAATAATTAGGGCTCTAGCATTCTCCAGCCTGTGGTAGGGAAATGTGCCTGTGGAACATTACTGCAGAGTGCTAAAATACCCAGTCTAAACTCTTGGCAATTAAGTCTGTGCCAAAGCTGCAAATGAACCAGCTTTTCACTCTTGTTCTTCATCTTTAATTAGAGTTGGACAAAAAACAGGAACATCGTGACAAAAATTTCTTCTCCCCGTTTTTTTGAAATTTCAGAACTGTTTGATCATCTGGAGCATTGGCTCCAGCACAAGTGCTATGCATCTTCTACCTTTGTGTCAGCGTTCGTTATAAAAAGAACTGGTAATTAGATTAGTCCTGTGAGCAACAGTTGCTTATCTAAGAATGTGTTTGACAGGCTGAGCCATAAATAAGGAGCTTTACGTGAATATAGGGAGAAATCAAGACTTACCAAATAAAACCTAAGCTCATTTCCATGTTCTGCTAACTAATAAATGCTGTAGGGCCATCCATTTTCTCACTGTCTTTACATTAGTGCTCATTTATTTCATGTATCACTTAATTTTTTTTTATCCCACAACCGGAGCTTGATTCTAAAGCCCTTATCCAATAAAAATAAAATAAAAGCGTCACCCTGGAGTTGGGTGTTGGTTGAGCAGAAGGTGAAAGTTGGTTGAGCAAGGTGAAAGCACCTTGCGTGTTGCAGGCTGTGCCAGGGCAGGGGCAGGATGTGCCAGCCTGTGTGGGGCTGTGCTGGGCAGAGGGGCCTGTGCCCAGCCCAGGGTGTGTGACTGAGTGGCTGTGACCCCTCTGGTGTCAGGTTTTACAGGGGAACCATTGCTGTGGTCCTTGTGCTAATAAATCCAGCTGAGATGCCCTAAAGCACAGCATCAGTGTGAGCCCCACAGCTCAGTGTGAGCCCCAGAGCTCAGTGTGAGCACAGATTCAGTGTGAGCACAGATTCAGTGTGAGCCCCAGAGCTCAGTGTGAGCCCCACAGCTCAGTGTGAGCCCCAGAGCTCAGTGTGAGCCCCACAACTCAGTGTGAGCCCCACAGCTCAGTGTGAGCCCCAGAGCTCAGTGTGAGCCCCACAGCTCAGTGTGAGCCCCAGAGCTCAGTGTGAGCCCCACAGCTCAGTGTGAGCCCCAGAGCTCAGTGTGAGCCCCAGAGCTCAGTGTGAGCCCCACAACTCAGTGTGAGCCCCACAGCTCAGTGTGAGCCCCAGAGCTCAGTGTGAGCCCCACAGCTCAGTGTGAGCCCCAGAGCTCAGTGTGAGCACAGATTCAGTGTGAGCCCCACAGCTCAGTGTGAGCCCCAGAGCTCAGTGTGAGCCCCAGAGCTCAGCCCCAGCTGCTGGGTTCCATCTTTCCTGGGGCTCTTAGAGACCATGCCTCTCTGCCCTCTGTTATCTGGGTTTCTAATCAAACCCATGGCAGTGATGGCTTGGCTCAGAGCTGGCACTTTGCTGGGTCACAGCTGAGGGCTGCCACCCCTGTTTGGCTTTTCCCAGCGTGTGCAGCCACCAGGGCAGCTCCAGTGCAGGCACTGGTGCTTTGGTGGGGCCAGCAGGGCAGAGCCTGTCTGCAGCAGCAGCAGCAGGGCTGGCCCTGCTCTGATTGCTGCTCTGGGGCTCTGGGCAGCTGGAATCCCCCAGCAGGAGCTGTATCCCATGGATTAATGAAGTGATGGCTGTCCCTGCCTGTCCCCGGGCTCCCTCAGGGACCGAGGGCTGCAGGGTGGCACAGGGAGCAGGGCTGGGCACAGCTGGGCTCTGAGCAGGGCCACAAAGCAGCAGCAAAGGGAATTATCCCCCTGCAGGAAAACCCAGGCACGAGATTGGATAGGGACACCTCTTCCTTGCCTGCTGTTCCAAGAATCACAGTCACAGCTCTTTGGGACAGAACTTTAAAATATTTCAACAAAACATCTGTCAGATTCAGAAGAGAACAAAAAGGATCCATAAAAACTGAGAAAGAAAAGTCCCTGTTGAAAGCAGAATTTCCAGGTAAGGTGGTGCATTAAATTACTTTCCCTGAAATCCTTCCCTTGCCAACCTCCTCCTGCCTCAGCAGCACAGGGATGAAGGCAGAGGCACGAGGCTGCTGTAAGAGCACAGCAAAGAAGGTGCTGAAAGGAGGCACTGAAACCATTCTCATCGTGCTCACATTCAGTACAGGCCAAGGTCCTCCAAGTTCCCTGCAGGGAATATTTAGAGCTCATCTCCCTGTGACCCTTGCCAGTGTTCCCAGTGTAACTCAGTACCCCAGAGCAGCACAGTCAGAGGCTTCAGCAATGTCTCATTAAACAAAAACCTCCTGCAGGGCTGAGTCACGGGCTCCCACATGTCACAGGCACGTCTGGGAGGAAACCTGGTGTGCTCCACCAGCCCTGACCCGTGTGGGAAGGGTTTCACTGGTTGCTGCAGAATTTCACATCCCTCTTTGGGCTCTGCAACAGGCGGAAAACTGGAGTAGATAATTCTAAACCCACATAGAGTGAGTTAACAGTTTAATAATTAGAATTTGAATTAGAATAATTAGAAATGAAACAATAAAAGAAGTGTCAAATGTGACTTTGAAGACCACGACATCAATCCCTGCTCACACCAGTCGGTGCCATCACCCCTGCCCTGAGCAGCTGGCTCTGGCTGGGGTGTCACAGATGTCACCATTTCCACAGTCACTACTCACCGTTTACTACCAGGAGTTGGTACAATACTGCATGGCCCATTTTTTCTGTGTTAATAGTGCTGTTGGGTACCTCATGCAAGATTTGACAGTGGATTTAATATCTATCTATCCAAAAGATGACAGTGGTACCAAAATACAGGGAGGAAAAGATCCCAAGTCCCACGAGCTGGTGGATCTGGAGTATCCCAAACACAGAGTGCAGCCCACAGAATCCAAAAGATCTGAAGGCATGGAACTAGAGTCATTCATCTTTTCAGCAGGTGAATGTCACCCCTGTCAACAAAAACGCACCTCAGAAGTTCTCTTGCCACAGCAGAAATTGCAAACCACTGGATTTGCCCACTCACACCCTCTGTGGCATCTCAGCCATCCCATTCCAGCATCCCTCACCATCTCAGCCATCCCATTCCAGCATCCTTCACCATCTCAGCCCTCCCGTTCCAGCATCCCTCACCATCTCAGACATCCCATTCCAGCATCCCTCACCATCTCAGCCCTCCCGTTCCAGCATCCCTCACCATCTCAGCCCTCCCATTCCAGCATCCCTCACCATCTCGGCCATCCCATTCCAGCATCCCTCACCATCTCAGCCATCCCATTCCAGCATCCTTCACCATCTCAGCCCTCCCGTTCCAGCATCCCTCACCATCTCGGCCATCCCATTCCAGCATCCTTCACCATCTCAGCCCTCCCGTTCCAGCATCCCTCACCATCTCGGCCATCCCATTCCAGCATCCCTCACCATCTCGGCCATCCCATTCCAGCATCCCTCACCATCTCAGCCATCCCATTCCAGCATCCCTCACCATCTCAGCCCTCTTGACAGTAATGGACAGAGCCAAAGGAGGGTGGAGGCCAGGTTAGATGGCAGAAGTGTTCCCTGAATGGAAGCAGCTTGTGTGAGCCCTCAGGACAGGGCTCCTCTGTCAGTCACTCTGCAGAACCATTCCCCACTAATAAAGATACACTTCTACACCTCCAATAAAGTCAAGGAGAATTTTGTCTGCTGCCACCCTGAAGGTGTTCAGAGTTTGGCCTATTGATTTTTAACGATAAAACTAGTGCTCCCTCCCTTTTTGCTCATTGTTTTTCTTTGTCATTTCCCAGTGTCTCACAGCTCTGAAATGCTCCCTAGAAATCCCTAACGAGATGAGGAGTGTTCTTAGCCAGGAGCCTGCCAGGAGCATGTGAGGGAGCTGCAGGATCAGGATATCAGGGGATCTTCTGCCCTCTTCAGCACGGCTTCTGCTTTTTCTGTGCCTGCAGGAACTAATCCAGAAGCAAATGTCACTTGAACAGAAATTAGGTTCTACCATAACTGGAACCACAGCAGGCCAATTAGGGTAATTAGAGCATATTTGCTACACTTTATAAATATTCATTCATTGTCCCTGCAGCCCTTGTGACAGGAGCCGGAGCCTCGTGCAGCACCAGAGGCAGGCAGGGCACAGAAACCTGTGTAACTCTGTCAGGCTGAGCCTCAGCTCCTCCTTTGTCAGGTCCCCTCATTAATGACAGCAGCTTTGTAGCCATCCTTAATTAGGGTCATAATTTAACTCCTACATTCAGTGTGGGTCCAGAAAAACGGGGCTGTAAACCACAATAATTAGCCTGCTCAAGGGACGACCTGGAATATGAGAATTTCCCAGCCATCATCTGCAGATTGGGATTCTTTAAAAAACTTTACAGTTCATTTGACAGCTGTCAGTCATGAAAGTGAAGTGGTCAGCAAGATAATAATGTTTATCTTTTTGTTAAAGATAACAATATCATTTTAATGGTGCCCACCTCAGGAGCAAAGGAGGCAGCAGGATAAATTCCTGTAGTTAATTCTATAGAGAAATGAAGTTTTGACACAGAACTGCTGAATGATAAATTGCAGTGCTGCTCTCCCTCTCATTAGTGATGCTGCTCATGTCACAAAGCAGCTGAGAGGAATCATCCCTAACTCTCCCTGTGCTGGCAGCTCCCAGGTCAGCCAAGGAAAAGATGACTCAGTTTCTTCACTCATAAAGGAAAGCATATTTTGTGAAATCAATAAATTTTATCCTCATGCAAACCCAACCCAAGAGCACAATCGCAGGTGACTTTAATTTTGGAGAGGAGTATTTCTGGGGACAACATCCATGGGCAAAGCTAAGGCTGCAAAGCATCTCATGGCACAGTGAGGGGAGGCTTCCAGGAGTCCTGAAACTGGTTTGAGGAAACTTTCACTTGAGAGGGACCTGGGAAAGCCCCAGGTGCATTCTGTGCATTCTCCTCCCTCTCCAGGGACAGCTGCAGTGCTGCAGGCACCTGCACAGCACCGTGAGGATTCCAGAGGAATTCCCCCAGGGAAAGGGTGTCCAGGCCCTGGCAGGGGCTGCCCAGGGAGGGTTGGAGTGCCCAGCCCTGGAGGTGTCCCAGGAATTCCTGGAGGTGGCACTGAGTGCTCTGGGCTGGGGACAGGGTGGGCACCGCGCACAGAGTGGACGGGATGTTCCTTGGAAGCCTTTCCAACCTCAGTGACTCTGGGATGCTGGGATTCTGAGATGCTGGGATGCTGAAATTCTGGGACTCTGGGATGCTGGGAGGTTGGGATCCTGGGATTTTGGGATTCTGGGACACTGGGATGAGTTACAGTTGCATTTTTGCCTGTTCCTGACAGGCAAAGCCAAAGGACAAGTGCTCCCTGTAAGTGCAGCTCTGGCTATTTTCTGTATTGGGTACAGTTGTATTTATCACTAGGAGAGGGACGGTGACCCAAATGCCCACCTGGCCCCAGAGGTGGCTCCGTGCTGCTGGCAGGGTCAGGAATCGCTGGGAAGCGCCCCAAATCCGGGTGTGAGTCGGTGTTTGGGGATGGGACGGGTTTCATCCTTGCAGAGCAGGACCGTGCCCAGTGCAGGGATCTTACATTGCCATCTACGGGCCGCTCCCGGCAAACTCCGGGCTAAAGCTCCCCCCGGCACCGGCCCACTCTGAAAGGGGGGAGAAAATACTTAAATATCTGGGGAAGTTTTTTTAACATCCAGAGGAAAACTTCAACCCACTGCACTGCAGCCGTGGCCTCTCCTTTCCAGAGCGGGCTGGGGGTCTGCAAGGAAACGCGGATGAAGATACCATCACCGTCACTTCTGCAAGGGGGAAACTCCTGGAAATGGTTCTGCAGCTTTTATTTGGTTGCAATATTGACAGGAGATACTTTTCAAAAGGCTAACACAACTTTATCTGACTAAAATTAAGATTTTCCAGGTCACGTGGGCAATGTAAACACCTCCATCGCTTGTACAAGAGCAGCCTGCTAAGTAAAGTTATGGTTTTATTTATAAAAGGAATGACAGAATCTACTTTAAGTGATTAAAAAAAAGATACAGTCATCTAATTGAGGATGACAAGGCAGCTATAGAGAGTTTTAATGAGTTCCAATCACTGTCACACCTGCTACCTCCCACTACTCCAGCAGTAAAGTGAAACAGAGCAGAGTTTCAGAAGCGTGTTTGAAATGACAACACGCAAGTCCTGCAAATGACTTCGGTAAATTCTGCCCAAAACATTTCTGTCCCCCATGTGGAGTACACCTCTGGCTCTGCACATACTTATGTGTCCATACAAATATATATATAAAAGGGCAACTTTAAATACTGCGATGATTTTTGATAATTTCAGACCCTTACATAGTGAAGTTAGAAGTGTGCTTCACAAAATGAGAACTTTTCAGCAGGGCCTGAAGCAGTAGGAAAAGGGGAATTGATTTGAACTAAAAAGGGTAGATTCGGACTAATGATAAGGAAGATTTTATTAATGTGAGGGTGGGCAGGCCCTGGCACAGGTGCCCAGAGCAGCCGTGGCTGCCCCTGGGTCCCTGAAGTGTCCGAGGCCAGGCTGGACAGGGCCGGGAGCAGCCTGGGATGGTGGAAGGTTGGGATGGGATGGGATGAGCTCTAAGGTCCTTTCCCACCCAAACCATCCTGTGCTTCCATGCCTCCTTCCCCTGCTCCCGAGCAGGTAAATGCCCATCTGCCCAAGAGACTTCATTTCCCAGAGGACTTGCAAGGAGCCATTTTAAATTTGGAGATAACCTTTCCTCAGAGCAGGGATTTGGTCTCCTAGCAACAGCAGGAACACCTTGAGAGCCAAAGCACAGCTTCCTCTCCCAGCAGGAGCATCCCTGTGCCACTCCTTCCCCAGCGAGCCCAGCGAGGGCCAGAGCACCCTGAGGAACAGGCAGCACCCATCTGAGGGTGCCAGGGGCAGGGCAGAGCCTGGGCACAGCTCTGCCACAGCCTGCTGGCCTGATCGGCCTGCCAGCTGTACCCTGATCCCCGCGGATACCTTCATTTTAATCATTCCCAATGCAGCCCAGGAATACTTTCTTCTCTGGCTGGAAAACTTGTACGCAGCAGAACTGCACTGAATTTTTATCAGCTTGCTTTTCTGCTGAGGTTCACATGACAGCCATCACTTTGGAGGGCAGCTAGTTTTTGTTCTTAGCAGGAGTAGGAAATAGCAGAATTGCAGGTACTTTGCAATGAAAAGCACCAGAGGGCAAAGCAGCACCATCACAGATGCATTTCAGTTGGCTCTGGATCAATCACATGGAATATATTGTAAAGAACAGATCAAACGAGCACAGTCAAGGCTAAAAGCCTGCAGAATGGGCAAACAGAGGTGATTTTCTTTTCCTGCACTGACAGCAGTGTCTCAGGTGCTTTGGTGCTGCCAGGGGAGCACAGAGGGTGCAGCTCTGTCAGGGCTCCCATCAGAGCAGGTGCAGTGCCCCACTGCCTTG
The DNA here is from genome assembly GCF_027887145.1 of Ammospiza caudacuta. Taxonomy (NCBI): domain Eukaryota; kingdom Metazoa; phylum Chordata; class Aves; order Passeriformes; family Passerellidae; genus Ammospiza; species Ammospiza caudacuta. Next base: position 18,756,883 of record NC_080607.1, read on the forward strand.
TCCAGGTCCCACAGTCCATGAATGTGAGCTATTACAACTTTTAGAACATCTTTATTAAATTGGTTCCTTGGAACTTGCTCACTGGAGTAAGATTTCAATACAACACACACACAGCAGAGACTGGGGGGAAAGTGATGTGCACCAGATGAGTGCAAAATAAAACTTCGCAAACTCTGCATTTCTTCTCTTTCACCTTATTCTGCTTTTCTCTGCTTCTTGTCCTGCCCTGTACCTATTTCTCCTCCAAGATGTGGAAGCTGCAGAGTGAGGCAGAGCAGCAGGGCTGCTATATTTAACCAAGCAACACAAACCACAAAAGGTTAATGCCAGAAACCAATTTGTGGGTGCATTTTCTGTTGTTTACATTGCTGCAAATGTTGCTACCCTAATCCACGTTAATATTCATCTCCATTTTATTTTATTTTATTTCCCTGGTGTTTTTTTCAAAAGACCTGCACAATGATGGATTTGTACCAGGGACCTCAGCTCCTGCTAAGCTTGAATTGCATCTCTGAAGCTCGGGAGAGCTGTGGTTTATTAACTTGCAGTGCCACCTAGCACACAGCCCTCACATTATTCTTTCTGTAGTTTCACAAAGGACAGCTCAAAGCTTCCACATTTAAAAAAAGGATAAATCTATGCTTGGAGTGTTTGAAGGACCTAAAGCAAAGTTTTGTTTAGAACAGTGAAGTTTGTATTAGAAAATGCAACCCCAAGACATGGAGGGCGAAGGCCAAGATCTTGTCCTGACCTCCTCCCTCCTGACAACAGAGCCCAGCCACGCTCAGAGCCCCCTGGCCAAAGCAGCTTCCCTCCATCCACAGTGTCAGCACGCCCAACCTTCCCACAGGGCTTGGGCAGCAATGCAAACCACAAAGTTTTAGTGCTTCTCTAGAGTTTCTAAGGAGAGCTTCTCCCAGTGAACAGAGACACCACTACATGTTTGGAATTGAAGAATTAAAACAAGTCAAAACAAAAGATAAGCCTGCAATAATAAGAATGGTTTGGGCTTAGTTATGATTTTATGATCCTTGATTGTTCAGCCTATCTTCAAAGAGCCCAGCACTGCATTTACAGAACAAATAAGCAAAACAATCCTGGAACAAGGAAAGAGACTTCACACACAATTTCTATGCACTCAGATTTAGAATCAAAGAGTTTTTCCCTTCTCTCCAAGTCCTTGGGTTCTCCTTGCTTGGACTGACTGAAAGGAATGCCTTTGTGAGGGCAGAGGGATGTGTGACACAGCACCCACCATGGCACTGACAGAATCACTGCCCCTGCCGCCTTTCACATTCCAGCCTCTTCTTGAAGTCATAGTGAAGAGAAATCACAGTGAAGACAGACAAATGTGAACCCAGGTCAGGCATTTCAGCAAGTCCCCCTGGTTTCTATTTCCCAAGAGAGGAAACTCCAGAATCCAGGCATTGTGACTGAGCTGTGTCTCCACAGCCCCACGACTCTTGGGCACACACCACAAACACTGAAATTTACTTTAAGTCCTTTCCTGTTTTCATTGTCCTCTAAAGTGCAAGATCTGACTCTCTGTTTACAAATTCACAGCTGTTCCTTCACAAGGCTAGAACCATGGCATGTTATAATGCAGCTGGGAGTGTGGCTGTTCTCAAATTTATTTTACCAAAATACACATTTCCAACTACTAATTATAATGGCACTATTCCTTTTTTCCCCTGGTACAATGTGAAGATTAGTCATGACAGGTGTTTCTTTCCTCCTCAGAAAGTAAAGAAATCCATACCTTAATTAATATAAGGAGATAATTGCTATGTGAGGTGATGAGGCCTCAGGCAGCTCTGTTAAGCTATTTATTTCTCCTTCTTTTCATTCAGTAAGTACAGACACTCCCCAGATGTGCAGAGCTCTGCATGCCAGCCAGCAAATCCAGCTGGGGAGGTGCCACTGCCACAGCAACAGGGAGAAAACTCAGGAAACAGGGCTCTGTCCTTGCAGGAGGGAGGATAAATACCTGATTCTGCCCTCTCTCACCTCCCCATTATCCCTCAATCTCTCAAATCTTGTAAGCACTGATAAAAACATTTTCTGTCTGTTTTACCAACTTTCCGGGGTCAAACTTATGTCTTATTGACAGTTAACCTCAGTTTCTGTATTCAAGCTGGGGAATCACTGCTTTGCCTCCCAAAGGAGGATGGATGGCTCTGGAAGTTCTTTACACCCAGTCCATAAATACACACGGCTCCTACACAGAACTGAAAGGTGTTGACCACCGTGGTCTCATTAGTGCTGTCCTGGCAATTCCCTGTCACAGATTAATAGTGCTGCAGACCAGCTAGGGATTAACAGTAATTATTTTTTATTCATTTCATGCACTGTTTCAATTTGTTAATCACTTCAGAGACTGAGCAATAACATAATTCCTGTGTTTTGCTGTTTTCCAGGTTACAATTGCTAATTAGGATATTCTCAATCACCATGTGCACAAGTCAGTAGTTATGCCAAGTTTTTACTATTAAATCATAACCAAGGAACTCTTTCCATATAACCAACATTTCTTTCCACTTTCATGGACAGATTTACATTTTTACAAAAATAATCAGACAGCTACAAAAATAAGCATTTTTCTTAGGAAAAGAAGGTAACATAAAAAAAGCAGTATGGTATTTCTGTCTGGTTTTCCCATGTGACATAGCCATTACACAGAGGAGACGGAACCCTACAGAACACACTCTGAAGATATGTGGGTTTTTTCACCATTTAAAATTCTAGTACTGAGGAAAGGTTGAGTCAATTTTAGTGGCCCAAGCCATGAGCCCCCCTTTGATATCCTTAGCTACCACAGAACCAAATTCTTCGGCAGGTAACTCCTGCAGAATTTTTACAGCCTTCTGCGAATCATTTCCTAACTTGCACACGACATACACGGGGAGCGGGGTTTGGCCGTCAGTTCTCTGCCTTTCCTCGCGAACCCTTTCGTGCAGGCGCCGCAGGGCGTGCGGCTCGCGGTCCTGCAGGCTGCGGAGCGGGATGTGCAGGGCGTGCGGCAGGCGGCAGATGTCCGCCTCCGCCGGCGGCCGCACGTCCAGCAGCACGTGCGGGGCCCGCGCGTCCAGCAGCGCCTTGTACTGCTGCACCGACAGCCTGTCGGCGGCGGGCAGCAGCTGCAGCGCCCGGCACTTGTCCGTGGCACACGAGCCGCAGAACGCCTCGTAATCCTGCAGGCAGGTGATGCTGGGGCTGTCCCCGCACACGGCGCAGTCCGCTCTCCTCGGCCGCAGCTTGATGTTGCGGAACCGGCCCTCCAGGGCGTCGAACGTCAGCATGGAGCCGCTGAGGGAGGAGCCCATGCCCGAGGCGATCTTCAGCACCTCCAGCGCCTGCAAGCAGCCGACGATGCCGGTGACCGCGCCGAGCACGCCGCCGTCGGCGCAGTTGGTGACGGCGTCGGGCGGCGGCGGTCGCGGGAACAGGCAGCGGTAGCAGGGCCCGCCGCGGTGGTTGTACACGGCCAGCTGCCCCTCGAGGCGCAGCGCGCTGCCGGACACCAGCGGCCTGCCGGCCAGCACGCAGGCGTCGCTCACCAGGTAGCGGGTGGGCGCGTTGTCCGAGCAGTCGGCCACGATGTCGTACTGGCGCACGAGGCGCAGCGCGGAGCGCGGCCGCAGCGCCCCGCGGTACGGCACGTACTGCACGGCCGAGTTCAGCCGCCGCAGCGCCGCGGCCGCCGAGCGCGCCTTGGGCCGCCCGCGCCGCGCCTCGCCGTGCAGCACCTGCCGCTGCAGGTTGCTCGTCTCCACCACGTCGTGATCCACCAGCCCCAGGCGGCCCACGCCGGCCGCCGCCAGGTACTGCGCCAGCGGGCAGCCCAGCCCGCCGCAGCCCACCACGAGCACGGAGCTCCGCGCCAGGCGCAGCTGCCCCCGCACGCCCAGCTCGGGCAGCACCAGCTGCCGGCTGTACCGCAGGATCTCGGCCGCGCTCAGCGCCGACCGCGCCGGCAGCGGCGGCAGCTCCGCGGGGAAGCCGAGGGATCCCTCCTCCTCGTCCTCGTCGTCGTCCTCGTCCTCCTCGTCGGCATCCCCCGAGTCTCCCCGCGCCAGCTCGGCCGCCAGGCGCTCCCGCATCCCGCGGGCTCCGTCCTCATCCTCGGCGTGCCCCGCGTCCCCCCGCGCCGGCTCGGCCGCCGAGGGCTGGCGCGCCCCGCAGGCTGCCTCGTCCCGCTCCCGCTCTCCGTCCTCCTCCTGCTCGGCCGCGTCCCCCCGCGCCAGCTCGGCCGCCAGCCGCTCCCGCAGCCCGCGCAGCTCGCGCTCCCGCCGCCGGATCTCGGCCCGCAGCCGCGCCGCCGCTGCCCCCGCCATGGCCGCCAGCGCCGCCCGCCCCGCCGGCCCCGCCGCTTCCGGCGCGGCGCCGCGTCACTGCCGCCATGGCGGCGCGGGGCCCCGGGCGCGTCTCCGTGCTGCTGCCCACCTACAACGAGCGCGACAACCTGCCGCTCGTCGTGTGGCTGCTGGTGCGCACCTTCGGCGACAGGTACCGGGCACGCCGCCGGGGCCGGGGCTCGGAGCGGGGCCGGGGCGCGGAGCGGGGGCCGGGCAGGGCTGCGCAGGGACAGCCGTGTCTGCGGGGCTGGGAATGCCCGCCCGTGGAGTGACCGGGCCGCACAGGTGGGGAGGGCGGTGCCGACCTCCGTGCGCACACGGCTGTCCCTGACCCGCACCGAGCCGCCCGTCACTGGGCTGGAAATCCGTCCCAGAACATCCAGTCCAAGCCGTGCCCGTCCCCACCCTGTCCTCGGCACCGAGTGCCGCCTCCAGCCCTTCCCGGGACCCCTCCAGGGATGGGCACTCCAGCCCTCCCTGGGCAGCCCCACCTGCTCATTGGGAAATCATTTTCCTTTCAGTGGGATCGACTTCGAAATTATCATCATAGATGATGGAAGCCCAGATGGGACGCAGGAAGTTGCTCAGCAGCTGGAAAAAATATATGGATCGGATAAAATAGTGAGTTGTGTATTCAGTAATGTTTCTTCTTTATTTTTTCTTTTTTTTTTCTTTTTTTTTTAATTGAAAAATAGTGTAAGTCCTTGAGAACTGGGATGGATTCCCTGTATTTTTTCTTCACATCCTTAAACAAGTTGTTGTACACCACTTTAGACAAGTGTAAGCTCGGGACAGTTCATTCTGACCAAATATGCAAGATCATGAATTGTTTGCAAAGTGTTGTCAGTCCTTGGTGCATTTCTGTGTGCTCCTGAGCAATGACTGTGAGTGTTGCTGTACTTGGTGCAGGCCCGAGGGAAAGATGGGGTTTGGATAAGATTTAATTTCATTTTAATTGACTGCAGGAGTAAGGAAATTGGAAAGATGAAAGCTGGGCTGGGCGTATGATTTATTTTTAATCTGTCTCATTGCATTCCTCAAGAACAGGATTTTTTATTTATTTTTTTATCTCTGTAATATATTACTACATAACCCTCAGTTATATACAAGATGGTGTCATTTACTTATTGGCAGTCAGATACTTTTCAATCTGTTACTGTGTAAATGCCAAGTTTTTTAAAGTATTTTTGGACTAAGTTGCATTTATGAAGATTGTTTTAAGAAAAAAATATATAGGAAATTTCAGAGTATTTTTTAAAACTGTATGTCAACTCATTTATGTGTTCTTTATATCTCCTGTAGCTTCTGAGACCCAGAGCAAAGAAGCTGGGCCTGGGTAAGTCCTTATTAACTCTGATTAGTAAAAGCAATTAAAGAATCTGTTGTATACTTTGATTCAGTGTATAAAGGTGCAGAAGAAATCACAGTAAAGCCCAAAAGCAGAAACAATTCTCATCAAGCTGTTTGTAAACAAACAATCTTTAAAAATGCACATGAAAATCCCAGTGTGTTTCCAAAGCAGAACCTCAGAGCAGGTCCTCAGTGCTGCCCTGACCCCTGAGCCCAGGCTGGGGCTGAAGGATTGGTGATGGTTTGGAGCCCAGTCTGCTTCCTGAGGCTCCTGAGTGCAGGGGCTGCTCTGTAAATGGCATTTCAGGTAGCGGCCCATCCTCAGGTGCAGGTTCTGTGTGCATTGCTGTGTCAGAAGGTGAGGGCAGTTGTTTCTGTTTCCATCAGGCACTGCTTACATTCATGGGATGAAGCATGCCACTGGGGATTTCATCGTTATCATGGATGCTGACCTCTCCCACCACGTAAGGCTGCATGTCCTCTGCTCCGGTACACTCTGCTGGAATTCACTTCTCGGTGCTTGCTCTTATTGTACCCCTGCCCTTTTTTCTGATCTGTCTTTCTTTCATTTCAGCCAAAATTCATTCCAGAGTTTATCAGGTGGGTGCTGATTATAGTATGAAAGTTGATCTTTATAAATTATTTATGAGGCAGCATATGAAATTCTGTGCCATAGTGGGTAAAAAATAATGATTAGATTCCCTGAAGTAGCTCTTTATAAGAGAACAATTAAAAGATGTTTGAATAATGCTCATAGCCACTCTTTGTCTCTTATTTGTTCAGAAGTTTGTAAAATACAGATTTTGTATTGAAAGGTTGATTGTTCTTACTTTGAAATTTGAACTTTGAAACATTCCTCCAGTTTTTCTGATAAAACCAATTGTTTACAGAAAGCAGAAAGAAGGCAATTTTGATATTGTATCTGGAACAAGATATAAAGGAAATGGAGGAGTGTATGGCTGGGATTTGAAAAGAAAGTTAATCAGGTTAGTAGTTTCCATCTCTTCACACAGAAATTTGTTACTTGTAAATAATAATTCCATTCCTGTAAGCTGAGCTCCCCAGTCCCCAGAAGTGCTGTCCCTGCTGGGCACTGCAGTCACACTGAACACCAGGAGCACCCACCACTGGCAGTTCCTTGGTTCAAATCCACCAAGAAGGGCTGGAATGACACGGGTGGGCTGGGAAAGGGGGTTGGAGCAGTGGCCTCAGGCTGGGACAGACATCCAGTTCATCCAGGGAACAAGCTGAGGCTGAGCCCTGCAGTGTGAGGGACACCCTCACCTGCCCAGCTGGAATGCTCCTGTCCCTCCCAGACAACAGGCAGATGTTCATGTTTATTTATTTATCCTGTAAAGAATCTGGAGCACAAGCTGTGTTGCAGTCTGATCTGGAGGTGGATTTGGATTGTTCCTGGTTTTTCATGGTTGGAGTGAGTGCCCATCTTCTTGTACTAAACAGCTCTAACATGGATGTTTTCTTTCACAGTCGTGGAGCCAATTTTCTGACTCAGGTCCTGCTGAGACCGGGGGCATCAGATCTGACAGGGAGTTTCAGGTAGGGTCTGGTTTGCAGTTCCTGAAGTTTATTGGAAATTAAGAAACTGCCGGATAAGGACTGGAGTAAGAATGACATTCTTTACTGTGGACTGTGAAATCTGTTTGGAAAGGGTGGAAGGAACAGTGGATTAGATTGCAAGAACTGCTGCTCCCATGACCTCGTTAGAGAGTTTATAAATAGTAATGAGCTGAGTGATTGCAGTTCAGATTCCTACACTCTGTCTGGATTTCTGTGTTCCAGAAACTGGGTTTCAGGCTTTATTTCCTTTGGAATTGTTCACAGGCTGTACAGGAAAGAGGTCTTACAGAAGCTGATGGAGAAGTGTGTTTCCAAGGGATATGTGTTCCAGATGGAGATGATTGTGCGGGCTCGGCAGCTGGGATTCACTGTTGGAGAGGTATGGGGCCAGCTGGGATGGGCACACATTGCCCACTTCTGGGTACTGCCAGGAAGCAGCCAAGATTTTAAATTAATACAAAGAAATTAGATGTGTAGAGTTCTGTTTTTCCAGCTGTGTCAGGTGAATGCCAGACCTGAAGTGCAGTTTTTTATTCCCCTCTTCCTACTGCCATTCCTTTTGCAGCACACAATTTTACAAGGTTCCTCAAAGGAGGGAAAGAAGTCAAAATACACCACAAAGCTGCTCTGAGCCTTTTCTTCCCTGCTTCCTATTGTACAGACATCTCTACTCAAGTCTTTACAAATTATTTCATTTCTCCAGCAGCCTGATTCTATTTCAGATTCATTCTCTGTCAACTATTGCCTTGTTATTTTCCAACTTTGCAGCTCTCACAACTTTCTGCTTCTAAACTCCTTGAATGTGCTGTCTACAGTCAATGAAAAAACTCCATGCAATTGTTAGATTCTCTATCTCCAGCAGCCTGCTGCCTTTTTTATTTCATTGAATTGCTCTTGCTGCATCTTTAGAGATGCTTCACTGGGAATCTCTGTGTAGGAGAATCTCAGAGCCAGTTCTTCATCCTCGATTCCAGGACTATAAATTGTCAGAGAATTGTGGTGCTTGTACTCCTCTCTCCAAACTTCATGTGTGGCATTTCTCCATTGACACAGGGTAGAGCATTTCCTCACAACAAAGCAGCTCTTATCTCCCACCTTTTTTGCTTGTGGAACAGCATTACAGGGAAAAAATACTTCTTCAGCAGAGTTGAGAACTGAGATTGAGCTGTGCCAGTTTAAAAGGAATAAATGGCTGATGAGAACTCACACAGGCTGTACCTGGAGAGTTGCATGCACATCTCTCCTGTTCTGCTGTATTTCACCAGGTGTGCAGGGTCCTCCAGCACATGGAATAGAGCCTGTGAGAGCAATGAGGGAACCTCTTGTGCAAGGGAGGCAGAAGCCCAGAAACAGCTCAGTGCTCAATTCCTGTGCTAAAGGGTAACACTGGAGTCCCCTCATTAGATATTAACTGTTCTTCATCCTGGTCAGGAAGTGCCACTTGTGCCATCCTGCCCTGGCACCATACTCAGTGACTTCTGCCCTTCAGCTGTGTGGAGTTGCCAGGATTGTCACTGGGATGGTCCAGGTGACACTGCTAAGACAGCAGAGTCATTGCTGAGTCTCTGCCTGCCTTTCTGGGCATCTTCCTGTCCTGGGCTCTTTCCTGTCTTGGCCTCACCTGCTGGAATCGTGAGAGACCCTCTGGCACACGTGCACAGGCCTGGGATTGGTGTGTTCCTCTTGCCAGATGATTTCTGGTTGACACTGCCAGCTAAACACCAAGCCAATTTTTTAGTGCCGATTACAATTGCAATTCTTTGTTTTAGTTCCTGAAGTATTTTAATTTGCAGACAAACATTATGGAAATGGTTGAATATTCTAACACAGAGTGTTCTGTCACATGTCCCTTGTGTGTGCTCAGAGGGGTGAAAGCAGAACGTTCCCAACATCTCATGAGCAGTGAGTTCATCTGGACAGTGTCACTTTGTGAAGGAGACCAAAATTAATGTGTCAAATGCCTGTAAATGCTGCAGATAATCTATAAAGTGGCCAAAGACTGATAAAAACAGGTCTTGTACAATAGGTGCTGTCATGTCCTGAGGTCATCTCACAGCCAGGGTGAGGTTGAGCTGCTCTGTGCTTCCTGAGGCACTGACTCAGAGGCTCTGAGTTTGGCTGACAGGGAAATGCTGCAGGCTTTGTGAGCTGTTAGTTTGCTCTGCCTGGGTGGATCATCCAGCTGTGAGTAATGCCTTTGGATCAGCTTGAGAGGTGATAAACCAAGCCATTCCACACTCCCCAGCTGTGGGGCACCACTGCAGCCCTGGTGAGAGCTGCCACAAAGGAGCCAGCCTGCTGCTTGCCTCCTCCCCATGCCTGAACAAGCTCCAGCTCTAAGGGCCTTCTTTTGTTTCCACAATTCCTGATGGTTTTGGTTTTGAACCTCAAAACCAATTTTGCTTGTTTCAACAGGTTCCCATCTCCTTTGTGGACCGTGTCTATGGAGAATCCAAACTGGGAGGCAACGAAATTGTCTCCTTTCTAAAGGGGCTCTTGACCTTGTTTGCTACAACCTGAGAGTTCATCCTGAAGTAAATTTGTTAGACAGATTTTCTGATGTCTGTGTAGATTTAAACATATAATGGCAAAAGCCTGATCGTTTGTGAGGTGGCCAGGAGACCTGCCATGACCTAACAATTAAACACCATCAACAACAAATCAAACATTCTGCAGCCCAGAATGCTCCTTCCGACAGAAATGGACTATATGGTAACTAAAAATTAATAAAGGCTAATGCTTTTCTATTTTTGTAAGAATAATTGTCTTAATAAAGAACACAAAGCTAAATGATCTTTTGCATTTGGAGATGAATCATTATTCAGCAGAAGATAAGGATAATTTTGAAATAAATATGAGCAAGGACCAAAAAACCCTGGAATGTGTCCTGTCTTTATTCTGTGGTTTGTAAATATTAATTTAAATACTTACTAATTAGTGTCCTTCCTTTCCCCCAGCACATGTACACACTGTCATGAAGCAGCTCCAAAGTGCTCCTGGCTGGGGCAGTGTAAGAGAACTCAGAGTTCAGTGGTTTGTGCCTGGACTGGGGAGAAGGAATATCCTTTGGATAGAAAATGGAGCCATATGCATGGAGTCATTTTGTGGTGTGTTTGTCCAGAAGCAGATGAGTCCCTTTCCTTCCCTTCTTTAGAAACTAAACCCATCTAGAGTCTGTGAAGTGGGACCTCAGCAGGCTTAGGGAACACCCCAATCACTCAGGGAAGATAGTGCAGATTTTTTCCTGATGTCACGTTCCAGTTTGCAAAGTGAAGTCTGTATTTGCTCCGGATCCTGAGGAAGGATGTGCAAGCAGCAGTGCAAGTTTTTGTTTCATGGCCTGATAGATAGAGCCAGAACTCAGAAATTACGAAGCTCTTGCAATCAGATGTGCAATTGGGAGGAAGATGAGATTATTCCAATAATGGCATTATATATCTGTATTAAAAATATAGAAATTATAGATACATAGCCTCTTTTTTTTTTTTTTTTTTTGTGGACACCTGGGTCAGAAAATTAATGGTGTGACAGGAGAAGCAACAAGTATTTTAAAAATGTTGCCTATTTTGCTTATGTTTGTCGGCATTCCTTTAGCATACTAGATGCAGTTGTTAATGTTAGAAAACATATAGGAAGTCTGTAGACAAATGATGAATTTATATTTCACAGTCATCATATTGATAAAATAATGCAACAAAACTTGGAATAAAGGTTATTTTCTAGTGGACAGCTTTGGAGCTAGTTCTGTGTTCTCTAGTGGGGCTGTACAGATTCTGATTGTTTCTCCTTTGCTGACTGTCCAAAGCAAATGCTACAGATGGAATTTGCTTTCACATAATAAAAGATGCAGATTTTGAATCCACATGTAACTGGATCACAGTGACTGAACTGTACATTTTGTGACATTTGCCTGTACTTTTTCAGAAAATTATATACAATTTCATTTGCTGCAGAATAATCAGAGAATAATGTACACAGAAATACATCTCTGGATTTAAGGGTCAGTGAAATCTGCAGTAAATAGGTTTTATCTATTTATACCTCATTTGAAGGTTTCATAGGAAAAAATCATTATTTTAAGTTAAAAATAGTTACAAGGTTTTAATGACCAAATAATGAGGGTTTAGGTATTTATTTAAATATATAATGCTGATCATTTACTGGAATGCAAATTAAGCCTCATGAAGTTCATCTTTTCCTCATTTTTATGTAGGGACATATAACAAGTCCAGTGTATGAATTATTCATCACCTGACTGCTGTGAATTAGGGTTCAGCTTTTAGAAGGTCCATGGCTACTTTTTAAATTATGAAAATTACCAGGTAAAATTCCTTCATTTATTGATGAGATCATGTTTGGAGGAAGGTGCTTTCACATGTCAGTCAGGGTCACAGCACAGGAGCATTTTGTGTGCTGCAGTGTGTGAAAGTTTGAAATGTGTCAGGGCAGTCTGGTTTCAGGTAAATAGGTGACATTTCTCACTATGCTTAAAGGTGATGGATTTATCAGGGAAAAAAGTGCTTTAAAGGAACAAAGCAAGAGCTCCATGGCATCAGGACATGAGCAAACACAATAGTGCCTGAAATTAGAAAAAACTGGTCTCAGTCTGCACCCACCTGCTTCAGGAAGCTGCTCTGAAGGAAGTAATCCATGGATCCCATGGGCACAGGAGGCATTAGGAACATCCATGGATCCCATGGGCACAGGAGGCTTTAGGAACATCCAGGCTTTCCTGCCTTAGTGGGATCTACAAACACACACAGTTCACCACACACACCATGGAAACCAGGAAACCATTTGGCTTTTCCTAGCAAAAGAAAGTCTTGTGATCTTGCTGTTCTCAAAATGTTAGTAACAGACTATAGTGGAACAGCACTTCTAGAATCTTTGAGGATCAGGTACTTGGAACTCCATATAATGTCTTAAATATTCATGTACTAGGGATTTATCTAGTGGCATTTTAATTCTCAGTTCCTTAATACCATTGCAATACTCTCCTTGCCTTGTTTTGGCCACCACAAAACACTGACTTGACATTTACTGAGAATTTTTCATTTTATGTCCTTGGCTTTACGGTTCCACATAAATCAGCTTTTCTTAATTACATCCATATTCATTTCCTAGGGAGGCACAAATACTCTGCTAATGCACTTTCTCTCTTATACTTTCTCAGGAATCTGTGTCTGCAAGCACTCAATCATCTGGCAGGAGCAGAGCTTTAATTGTTTCCTGGCTCCCGTCAGTTCAGAGCAGGGCTGAGGATGCTGAATGCAGGGGAGAAGGTAACTCACGTTTGGCACTGTGATTTCCCTGTCCCTGAGCAGGTTTAGGGGTCAGGCACAAGGCCCAGCAGTTCAGTCCCTCTGGCCCAGGACGGTGCTGAAGCTGGGACATCCACTCAGAGCCCAAGTTCTGGCTTATTTGTGTTCTGGGATGTGAATCCGGTCAGTCCCAGATGCCCAGCTGCTCTTTTGGTGAGGATTTGTCTGCTCTGAGGTTCAGGGGTTCAGCTTCACTTTTACTTAGGATTTTTGACAAAATCTGAGACTTTAACCTCAGACTGCAATAAGGATGAACCTCACTGCCAATACGAACACTATAATCAAATAGATTTTCCAGTGGACTATGTAAAAGTACAACTGCAAGGCTCCACAACCTTCTGCATATGAACAGTAAAAAATAATGGTGACTAATCAATAATATTTATTTGAGGGCCTGTCAAGATCCCAAGTACAAGGCTGGATTGGAACCTTGGCAGAAATGAATTCAGTGACAGATTGCCTGCTGAGTTCAGTGCAGGGATGACTTCAGTGGCACATTTCAGCGGCTGGCATTCCAGAGCTGAGGCAAGTGCAGACACAGGATCAGCAGGAGCAGGGGCTGTGCAGGGGCCAGGACTGCTCATCAGCCCCTCCCTTGCTTTGGAACACGTTTGTTAGCTCCCCTGTGCCATGCTGCAGGAGACATGGGCAAAGAGAGAAACCAGTGCCAAGCACAGCAACCTGGAGCATCATCTCCTCCTCTGTTCCTGCCACACTTTACCCTCTCTCTCCAGGCACTGCGGCAATTAAAAACTTTCTTATAGATTGGTTGTTACTGTTCAGGGGGAAATATATTGGAACCAGAGAGAGAAAAACTAATTGCACCTTTTAATTCAAAACTAGATCTGAAGACTCAGCCATTGAGGGGGATTTCAACAAAGCAGAGAGCATAAAGTGGGAAGTTGTCCCTGAACTGACTTTTCAGCAGAAACTGGCACCAGTGCTGGCAGGTGTCTGAGCAGCACAGGAGCCGGGTGGCTTAGTGGGTCTTAAAGATCATTGTGAGATCAGTGGTCCTAATGCTGATTAACTTACTTGTATTTATTATATAATTAATTATGTTGTGTGTAAAACCATCTATAGTTGTCTTAATTATTTTTCATTTGAATAAAGCCCAAGCATGACACTGCTCCTGAACTCGTACTAGGATGAATCTGAACTCGTACTAGGATGAATCTGGGCACAGTTTTGACCTGAAGCAGCAGCACAACGCATGTGCAATTAAAGCTATTCAGCCTGGGAGTGCTAATTGTCTCCCCTCTGGTGTGAAGCACTTCGTCTCTTACAATGCAGTGATTTTACTGATTTTTCTAGTGGCTGTATTGTGAGAAACAATACCCACTTCTGCAATAGAAAAAGTAGATTAAGACTATTAGTATCAACTTCTGTTTAATTTTGTTCACTCTGTACGCATAGGAGAAAAATGATATCAAGACTCCCTTTCTCCTTCTTCCCCACTGCTCGAATTTTGGCTTTACCATCAATCTTTTCACCCAAACTTTGTAAATTCTCATCTTTCTTCCCCAGCTCTCTGTTGGCAGCTGTCACTCTGCACACCACCATGAGAACCCTCCTGAGGTGAATGAGAACGAGATCTTGTCCATCATTCAGGACTGCTTTCACACCCCTCTCATCCTTCCCCATTTTCCCAGCCTGTCATTGCAGATCTTACCCCGAGGCAGGCAGTGGCTCCCTCTGCTCCAGCTTCTGCTGCCACGTCTCCCTTCCCTCCTGTTCTCTGCCCAGCCTAAAAACCCCTGCCTGCACTGAGTGCGCCGAGAGTTTCTGCCTCCCGACACTCTCCTTTCTAGCCGGGTCCAATTTCACCCCCTCCCATGCCAAATTCCAGTTTCTAAACTCTTCTCAGATGGTTTTCCATACTGCAATCACAGACTGAGCACCAACATCATGGCTGGGAGTGTTCCCAGCTGGAAACTCCCTGATACTGCTGCTCTGGGGGAACTCTCCAACCACCTCTCTCTCCATCCCAACCTTCTCTTACCTTGTCCTCTGATGAGTATACACAGCAAATACAAATTTACTACATACCTTCACTCGCTCCCAGAATGCAGGGCAGGGAATGATGCCCAACAGGCTGCTCAGTTCTCCTCTCTGGATCCCAGGTCTCTGTGTTTGAGCTGTTGTGTCCTCTGCACAGATCTTCGTGCTGTGTTCACTCCCTTAAACACCTCTCAAATATCATTTCTATCTCCAGCTGCATTATCATGTCCCACTACACTCCAACCTTCAGACACTTCTGCTTACTCAAATCCAGCCCTTAGAGTAGGTCTGTGGGTGCTTCTTCTGGAGCTGTTGTATTTTTTGCATTAAGTGATGGCTAAAATGTGGTCAGTGGCAAGGCACAAATAAAATAGTGCTGAAATAGGAAGGTGCTCAGCTTTGGGGCTGTGTATTTTAGGAAGGAGCAGACTGGCTCAAGCAGCCATGAAGTTAACTGAGAGATTCTGAATATTGTCCTGACTTAGCATAATTTTGAAATGTTTCCCAACATGCTTCAATAACATGATTCAGTAATTGTGTCATCAGAAGAAAAATATCAACTCTTAGAAGGCAAAATTATGTTGTTATAGGAAAACCAAACCAGCTCTCTCTGCTTTCCTTCCTTGAGACAGATTCCACACGTGTCTCAGGTAACTCCCAAAGTACCTCAGTTCTAGGGGCTCTAACACCAAAGCACCAGCTGTGGTTTTAAAGTTTTGTGTAATTCCTGGTTTTTTAATTTACATTCCCATGTAAAAAGATTTGTGACCTCCTGAGTCTTGTGACCACTGATGTGAAGATGCCACTTCACACCCAGTGAAACCCAGGTGTGATTTGCAGTGCCAAGCAGGGGATTCCCATGTCCCACTGAGCCAGAAAGTCCCAAGGCAGCCTCAGAGACACAATAAAATGTCACCAAATTCTTCATAAACACTACTTCAGTGAATTGTGATAGACAGCATGTACAGATTGTCAGGACACCAGTCACCTGAAAATGCAGGAGATCCTTAAGTTACATAAAGTTTAAAAAATTGGCGACAACTTTTCTCTGCTTCTATACTTCAGGCAAGGAATCAAATTTCCTTTCTAGCACTGTGAAGCTGAGTTCCAACATGTCACTGAACCAGAAAGGGTGTGAACACTGAGGATGGAGGGAATTACACTTTACTTCCTCCTCCAAGTGCTTGTGTCTTTCTGAAACAACAAAAGCCATCCATCCCTGCCACTCCTAGAGGGCTTTTTAGAATTCATCCTCGTTTGTTGAGGGGGTCTTGAGCAGTGTCATGATCCACAAGGAAGAACTGCACGTGGGGTCTTGTCCTGATCCAATGTTCCTGCTGCAAAATGGGATGTCCAGTGGCTGTGCACAGGTGTGTGAGCACATGTGTACAGGGCTCACCAGAAAGATCACAGCCCCGCCTTTGGGCGCTGTTCTCAGAGTGTTAACCCAAAATGGGAAGGCACACGGAGATTCCTGTGCACGGCCAGGAGCTGGACTCGATGGTCTTGGCGGGCACCTTCCAGCTCAGCACATTCTGTGCTTCTGTGACCAATTTGGATTTCAGACATGGCAGTGCACAAATCACACAGCTCCTGTGCGGCCTCACAGAATTCCCCGATCACTGCCACTGTCCCAGCCCGTGGCGGGCTGGGCAGGGTGTCCCAGCGAGGCTCCCACATGGCCATTGCCTCACTCGACGCCTCCTCCCCTCCCTGGGCGCCCCAGCCCCGGCCAGGCTGCGCTGGGCACAAGCCAGAGCCAGAGCCAGTCTGGCTAGGAAGGACTCGATGGCTCAGCCGGTGCCACCTCCCTGCTCCAGGAGCGCCAGCCCAGAGCACATGGCACAGGACCGTGTCCAGACTGTTCTGGAATGAGACCCCAGAGCTTCTCTGGGCTCCGCTGAGGGCTGGCACTGCCCAGGGCAGCAGCTCTGCCTCCTGTGCAGGGGAATTGCTGGGCTCAGTCCCTGCCCGTGGCTCTGGCGCCATCGCTGGGTCGGGAGAAGAGTCTGGGCCTGCCGTGACCCCCTGCGCACCGGGACAGACACGGACAGCCAAGGCTGAGGGCTCCTCTCCAGCCCGAGCAGCCCCAGCGCCCTCAGCCCCTCCTGAGCACGGAGATGCTCCAGGCCCTTCAGCATCCTCGCGACCTCCGACGGAGGCCCGGGCGGCCTCGAGGCCGGCTGGAAGGCCCGTGGGCCGGGCTGGCAGAGCGGAGCGGAGCGGAGCGGGCGGGGCGGAGCGGGGCGGGGCGGGAGCGCCCCGGGGCCCGCGGGGGCGGCCCGGACCCGGCCCGGCCGCTGCCCTGAGGCGCCGCCGCCGCCGCACGAGGCCCGCGCGCGCTCCCGGGGCCGCCCCGCGGTCACGTGCGCGCCCCCCGCGGTCACGTGCCCCGCCCCGCTCGCGCCCCCGCCCCGGCGGCGGCGGCCCCTCGGGACGGGATGTAGTCCCGGCCGGGGGCGCGGCGGAGGGATCCCCGCGCCGGACCCAGCCGCAGGGCGCGGCGCCTCCTAGCGGGGCCGGGGTAGATCCCGCCGCCGCCGCCGCCGCCATGGCCGCGGCCGCCCCGGTGCGCCCCGCGGGGGCCCCCCCGCGGCGGGGCCGTGTCACCGCCCGGTGCCGCGGGCGCGGCGGGGCCGGTCCCGCGGGGACCCCCGGGGCTCCCCCGCCCCCCCGGGGCGCGGCCCCCTCCCCTCCCGCCGGACAATGAGTCCCGTATGCTAATGAGGGTCTGGCGTCACTTCCGCTCTTTCTCGGCCGCCATCTTGGCCCGGGCAGGCTCTGGGCAGCGGGACCCGGCTGTATTGTCTGAGGGGCCCGGGCGCTGCCCCCGCCCGCGCCCCCGCCCCGGGCACCCGGCCCAGTGACCGCCGCCCCCGCCCCCGGGGCCGCTCCGCACCGCCCGCCCCGCACACTGCACCCCCTCCCCGTCATTTCCCCCTTTGTCTCCCCCGCGCCGCCGGCGGCTCCGCTCCGCCCGCCCGCCCCGGGACCGGGCGGCGCCGGGGAGGGTCCGGCGGCCCCCCCCCGCCCCAGCCCGCCCTCGCTGCGAGGAGAGCCCGGTCAGGTAGGTGCGAGCGCGGGTC
This sequence comes from Ammospiza caudacuta, assembly GCF_027887145.1. Classification (NCBI taxonomy): domain Eukaryota; kingdom Metazoa; phylum Chordata; class Aves; order Passeriformes; family Passerellidae; genus Ammospiza; species Ammospiza caudacuta. The sequence goes on from NC_080607.1 coordinate 18,774,574, forward strand.
CGCGGTGCGACCCGGGCGGGGACAGCGCCCGACCGCCCCTCCCTCCCCCGGGCATCCCGCGCCGTGCCCGCCGCCCTGCCCGCCGCACCGGGCGTGCGGAGCTGGCAGCGGCCCCTCCCCGCCCGCACACATGTTGAGGAGCCCCGGCGACTGCAGGGACCGCGGCGCTGCTCCCTCCCCGCCGCCGGCCCCGGCCGCCTCCCTTCCCCACACGGACGTGTCCCGGCAGCCCGAGGGAGCGGGACCGCTTGCTGCCGGCCGCGTCCGGCATCCCGGTGTGCAGCTGCGCTGGGCCCCGCCGGCGGAGTTGGTGCTGGAGCGGCCCCGGGGACGCGAAGAATGGGAGCAGCCGAGGGGTCCCTGCCCGCGGGAAAAGGCGGGATCCGCCGCTGCCATCCCGAGCCGCAGCCGCGGGATGCGGCGCCGTCGCCTCACCCATCCCTGCCCCGGGCTGCAGTTACCGACGCCCGGTGCTGAGACAAAGGCGGGAGACACCAAACCCGGAGCCTGGCAGCCGCACCGGACAGATACTACCCCCGTGCCACGCACCCCTTCCCGCGGCGGCTGCAGCCCGGGCGGGGGTTCCCGGACAAGCGGCAGTGTGTGCGCGGTGCCGGGGGCTCGGCGCACCCCCGGTGCCTCCGGGCAGCGGCCGCGGGCGTGACACCCCCGGCCCCCCCGAATCCGCCGCAGCCCGGCCGGGGCGCTGCGCGGCGGCAGCCGGCAGGGGGCGCCCTGCGCGCCGGGCACCGCTGCGGCGGGGGGCGGGGGACGGAGCGGGCACCGGGCGGCTCGGCCCGGGCTCTGGGCCCCTGTCACCGCCCGGCCCGGGCTCTGGGCTCCTGTCACCGCCCGGCCCGGGCTCTGGGCTCCTGTCACCGCCCGGCCCGCGTTCTGGGCCCCTGTCACCGCCCGGCCCGGGTTCTGGGCTCCTGTCACCGCCCGGCCCGGGCTCTGGGCTCCTGTCACCGCCCGGCCCGCGTTCTGGGCCCCTGTCACCGCCCGGCCCGGGCTCTGGGCTCCTGTCACCGCCCGGCCCGCGTTCTGGGCCCCTGTCACCGCCCGGCCCGCGTTCTGGGCCCCTGTCACCGCCCGGCCCGGGCTCTGGGCCCCTGTCACCGCCCGGCCCGCGTTCTGGGCCCCTGTCACCGCCCGGCCCGGGCTCTGGGCTCCTGTCACCGCCCGGCTGGCTGGCCCCACTCTGGGCACGGGGCTGCAGTCCCCGCTGTGGGGCGAGCCTCGAGGGGCTTTGTCTGGGACCGCAGGCAGAGCCCCCGAACTGGGCGCTGCCAGGTGTTGATGGTTGTTGGGTGTATTTAGGCCGTTTGGTAGGTCAGAGAGGTTTGTGTTCCTTGTAGAGAAAGCCCCCTTTTTCTTGAGTTGAGGGGTTTATTTCCCTAGCTGTGTTTCTATTTATTTTTGCTGCTATTTTCTATATCTTCTTGGAGGTGTGAGGTCCATGCTACCCCACCTGTCAGGGTAGCATGGACCGACCTTAGCTGGCTGCTGTGCAGCTCAGCCTTGTGTGCCTCAGCAGTGCTCCCTCCTGCAGGGTCTCCTACTTGGAAAACTTTCACTTCAGGACTCTGCAAACTCATAATCACAAGTTGTCATCCTTCTAGGTGAGAAAGATGGATCAGTTTGCTTAAGAAACAGAAAGGCTTTTTTTTTCCTGCTTTTAATAACGAACCAAACCAAAGCTTGGTTCCTTTGCAGATGTGCAGTTGCAGATGTTGAGCAGTAATTTGATATCAGTAGATGAACATTACCATGGTATGTGCTGAAATCTTAAAGGAGACAACAGAGGAGAATTGTTAAGAGAATTACACCAGATGCTGATGAGTTGTAACATAATGGTTACCTTTTCTGAAGATTTTTACAGCATATATTTCCATCTTCAGTCTAACTAGAGATGTCCTTTTTGACACACAACAAATAACTTGTTCTCCAAAACTGATACTAAGCTAGATGGTTTTGCACTGTTTTTGGTAGTTAGATGCCCTTTGCTCAACTTAGCATTATTTCTTAGCTAGCATTCAAGAGTGACTTTTTGGTATCCAGCAGACATGAGATGCTCCCAGGGGACATCTCTGAGATCATTGAAAACTGATACCATTTTAGTGCCCCATTACTGAAAGTAATTTTTTTTTGTTTTGAATAGAAGCGCTGGTCCTTCAGACAGGTTTGTAGAAGGCATCTCTTTATGTTACCACTATTTCTGTGTCAGGGTGTGTTGTCATGAAGAGCCTGCAGTGCGCTGTGTTAGGCTGAGGGAGGTAGCTGCTGCTGGCTGTGCAGGGGAAGGTGAAAGGTGACTCCTTTGCCTGCAGGTGAGACAGACCCAGTGCCACAGTTGGCAATGAGAAGTCTTCACAGGAGAGGAAGACTGAAGAGGAACTTCCTGACTGTTTTGGAAAGTTCATGCCCTGCAGCATTCAGCATCAGCTGCACACCAGGAAGATGTGTGTGCTCCTCAGGCTGAGAGCAGGAACGTGATGGATTTTCTGTGTGCAGGGCAGAGGTTGCCAGTGGCCAGAAGTGCTCCCTGCCGCTGGCACAGTGGTCCCTGTTAGTGCCACAGCGTGTGGGTTAAGTGTGAGCTCTCACTTGTTGGTGCTGCCCCAGTCCCTGTGCTGTTCTGAGCACTGTGAGCTGGAGGGAAAGGCAGGACACTGTTCTGGGGCTGCTCACACACTGCAGGGTGAATAACGGCTGATTATTCCCAGCTCAGCTTTGCCACGCTGCAATAACATAAATACTGAAAGCAAACACTGAAGTTTACAGTAGAATTCTGGAATACGGAAATGTATCAGAATCTTATCAGTAGTCATTAGTGATATGGTCCAAATGTGTATTTTATAGCTTGTTATTAAGATGGCAGCTGATTTGATTGATGCAAAGAAAGAAATTGAAACAAGTGATTTTGTGGAAGCAAAGATGGTGCTCCTAGGTTAATATGTTTGAGGTAGCTGCAAGTAACATTTAGCAGCTTCATAGGAAATGTGTTGGGGTGGTTTTTGTGGGGTTTTATTTTCAGAAAGGGGAAGTTATCTTTGCTCCGCTACTTGAGGTGTTTAAGGGAGACAAAATTCCATTGGGAATGAACAAAGCAATATCAGATCTGAGGAGGACTAGTTAAAAGTCTGTAGGAGAGGTGCCAGGAGAGGCAGGGAACAGCTCTGGGGCTGCAGCTGCTCACTGTGTTGTTTCACAGGTGCCATTGGAGCTGCTCTACCTGCACGGGCAAAATTGACAAATTTTTAAAAGTCATTAGTGCAGCTGAGTTTGTATATTAGTAATGCTACTTGTAGTGGGATTATTTTCTTTAAGATGCACACACCATTCTTGTTTGAAAAGGCAGCAGCTGACTATGCTGGCCTGTATCTAAACGAGCATCTCACGATTTTTTTTGTTATTTTGAGTCAAGAGCTGCTCTGTGCCCAGATTTGCACACAGACATATGTATATATATATAGGGTATGGTTCCTATGAACATAATTGTAACAGGATAATTTCTAATGGGGAGATAGTTCTGCTCATAGAAATAAATCTGTTGCTAGTGATGTTTCTTGATAGTGTAAGAGATGGAGATGACCATGAAAGGTGCTGCTCTGAGTCTCTGCATTGGAAAAAAAGAGCCCTTGTTGATGTTAATTTAGTTTTACTAAAAAGAAATCCTATACCTTCAGTATATGTGGGAGGTTTACTTTGCCTCACCTGACACATTTGGGAAGAATGCCCTTGCTGCCTAGGCAGGATGGCCACATTGGCCTGTTCCTTTGGAGCTTTCAGGAGGAACTGAAGTCTGGTTTGAAAATCAGATGGGTGTTCCAGATTTGAGTAAAGGCTTTCCAGAGGGTGGAACTCCTGTTTATCTACCTGAGGGCCATGTGCCTCCAGGCAAGAACTGCATTGTTAGAGCTTCACTGCAGCTCTGGTGTCAGAAGGCAAACTGGAGCTTGTATTTAGTGTCTCTGATGTCTCTGTAGTGCTCTTGAATGTGAATGAGGGTTGATGGTTTGGAGTAAGAATGGAGTAAATACCATTTTTTCTGCAGTGACTCACTTTCAGTTACCGCCATTTATATCCTTACTGGGTTTTGTTTTGGTGGGTTTTTTTAAGGTGGCATTAGAGATTATTTAGATGAAAACTGAGAGCGGCTGTGGAGTCCAAGGCCTGTGTAGTTGACCTTGTGGACGCATCACACCTACAGATGTATGCAGATCACTTGGCAAAAATCTTTCATTTAATGTCTGCTTCTCAAGTTGTATCTAAAACACTCAACCATAAACAGAAATAAAGCAACTGTGTGAGCAGCTGTTCCCTGAGGGAGCACTCCCACTCCTCCAGTGCTGCAGGTGGAGGACAGGGCCTGCTCTCAAGCCTGCCTTCACTTTTGGCTGTTCCTTCCCTGCCCCAGCTCCTCTCTCAGGTCTCAGCCAATGCTTTCTTTCACCCTGTTCTCTCTGTGTGCAGTGATTCCTGATGGGACTCTGGATCTCACCGCTTGTGCTGCAGCTGGGCCAAGGAAGCTGTTGGTGATGCAGCTTCATAGCAGCAGCAGTCAGGGGACAAAATGGTCTGGAAGTCTAAGTGGGCACGATAGTGGTCTTAAAATGCTTTTTCACCGAAATAGTCAAATTCAAGTTCGTGATCTTCTTTTTTGTTTTGTTTCCCATTGCTGCTGCTGTTGCTGTGAAGCCCTTTGCCTGTCGAAGGTTCCTGAGGCAGATGGAGGACAGCAGTAGCTGAGGTGGCCCAATGCTGGAATGTAGGCAGGGACTGGAGCCTTGGGAGCTGTGCTTAGGCAGGAGGGGAGAGGTAAGAAATGTGCAGTGTAAGACTGAGCTGGAGCTCTTGTTTACAGCCTTTCCCGTTGTAATGGCAGCGTTGGTGCCTCGCGTGTGTGAAGTGTAAGGCAAGGGAAAACAAGCAGCACCAGCCTCCTTCGGTGCCTATTTTTACCCTTGGAAAACTCAGATGCAGCCAGTTGGCGAGATCCCTCCAGTATCTGCTGGATCTGCTGTCTGAGACAGCGTGCATTGGCGGGGCTTTGGATGGGCTGGGCAAAGTATTGCTGTGCTCTTCTATGTGCCCGTGGCTGCTGAGGGCACAGCAGGGCTGCTCTGTGCTCTGGGTGTGCATGCCTGAGTGCCTGTGTGTGATTGTGTGTGTGTATCTGTGCCTGTGTCCGTGTATGTCTGTGTCTGTGTGTGTGGGAGCTGCCAGGGCAGGGCTGGAGCTGCTTCCTGCTGCCCCGGGGCTTGGCTGGAGCCCAGCACCGCTGTTTGGGTGAGGGAAGGAGCTGCGCTGCCCCAAACCACTCCTCTGGCTGTATCAGGGCTCTGCTCTGGCTGTTGACACAGTGCTGATGTCAGGAAACATGACACAGAGGGCAGGGGACCATTTTCACTTGCAGTCTGATCTGGCTGCAGTTTCCCAGTCAGTGTAATCCAATCATAAATTACGTGTATATTGATTATTTGCTTTGTTCTTGAACGTTTTACAGCAACTACTGTGCTGCTTTGTTTAATTACACAAATGTTTTTGTGAGCTTTGGATTGAAAATTTAAAGGTGATTCTTGATTTAATTTAAATGGTAACTGCTCATTCATTAATCATGCTTCTGTTTCCAAAATTATTTTTATTCTGGGATTGCTCATGCTTAGCTACAATCTAGATGAGGATTATTTTGGAATTGTAGAGCATACTCATGTAGCCGTTTTTCCTGATCACTGAGGTGTGGATATCATGGTGTAAGCAAATAATATCCTTTGTGCTTCAATGATCTCCAGGCTGGATTTCAAATTTCTGCAAGATGTGCAGGCTTTATTGCATTTCACACCAAAATCTTTTAGAAATAGCCCTGAACAAGCCCGACTCTCACACAGAGAATGTGTATTGAATATTGATTTAGCTGCCCATGTTGTGTGCATATAAACATTTATCTGTGGAGGTCTTGAACAGTCACAGAAGATACTCTAAGATGGCAGGAGGTGTGCAAGCGTAATTCTGGAGCTGTGTCTCTAATTCAGGATTTCTTGTGCCCTAGAGAATGAACATGATTTCAAAGTGCTTTTCAGAATGCAACAGAGGTTGCAAGAGTTGATGTGGCCTTTATCACGTGTGTTGAAAAGATCCCTCAGAAAACATTCAACTACAGCTACCAGCATTCTTTAACATACCTCAGCCTACATCATCAAAATCAGAAAATGCACCAGTTGTTCCCAGCAGAGCCTGGGGAAGCAGATTGTTCATCAGAACAGAAATAAGGAGTTGTGGTTCCCAGAGCAATCAAAATATGACCATTTTGTATTTCAGATGGGGGCACAGAGATGCCACAGTGCCCAGGACTCCTCCTGCTGAAGCGAAGTTGATGAGGAAACAGTTAATTCCTGCTCAGTTTTGCAGTGAGTGTCCACACCCACCAGATGGAGCTTCGGGCTCCAGTGGAAAATTCCAGAAATTGAGCAAGAATGAGAAGTGTGTGAATGACTTAGGAGATCCCTGTCTGCAGAACTGCAAAAGGTGGTTTTATAGCCTTTAAATAAAGAATGAATGGAGACTGAGGCATGCCAGCCTTACTGATTCCTTTCACTACAACTGCCTTCCATAGCTCTTACTTGGATGGGAAGTTGGGAGTTCTTAATGCAAGAGTCAAGCTGAGGCTAGGCAGCAAGCCCAAACAAAAAGGTATAAACCAGAGTTTCATAAACCTTTGCTGAAAATTGCCTGTAACCACTGAAACAGGATGTTAAACGTTTTTAGTCTCAGAATTTCCTCCCCAGGATAAGGTGGGGTTTTCTTTAGTGCCACATTTTAGATGGACTTCTCTCCTGAGGCTGTGTTTGTGTAGGATGCCCTAAAAAGTGGTGTGAAATGGTCCTTATGTTTTGACACACAACTTGAAACTGGTTTTGGAAGTTGCTGATCTAGTCTCTGAAGTGGATTTTAGTATTTTTAAATCCTTGGCTTTTTGACAGAGGGGCTGTTAACAAACTGCCTGTGTGCCTGTGAGGGAGAGCTGGAGTGTGTCAGGTCTTACAGTGCTTTGTCCAGGTAGCAGCTTGTAGCTGGGGCTTTCCATCAGGGTGATATCCTCAGCTTTAGAGCTGGGCATTCCAGAGGGTGTCACTTAAAATTTGTGTTGATTCCCGTTTCGTGTGCCCAGCCCTGTTTTGGGTACACACCCGAGCAGGAGAGCTGGGGCTCACTCAGAGCAGGGGGTGCTGGCTCTGCACCCCAAATCCCTGCTGGAGCTGAGCTGTGAGCCCTGGAGCCCTCCCTGCTCTGGGCAGAGCTCCCTGCTGCAGGTGGCCCCTGGGCTGAGGAGGGCTCTCAGCTGGAAGTGTCACTGCTGTTACCAAACAGCCTCCTCGGGGTTCCAGCGCATTGCAAAGGAGCCCTCCTTGTCTGGCACGTCAGATGTGCTGCTGAACAAATCTCATTGCCCTCACAGGAGTGCGGGTGCACAGCCCTCACTAAACCAGGCCAGAAATGCTTCAAGGAGGGAAGGGAAGAGTCCCGGGGAAGAAAGTGAAAATGTCAGTGTCAGCCAGTGAGAGGTGTGTTGGAAGAGGCTCTTCAATCACTCTCTCTGTACAGGGAGCAGAGAGAGTTAATTGCAACTCTTACTTTCAGGAGGGCTCTCAGTAGTTTCTGTTCTCCCAAATTCTCTCTTCTCTCTGATACTCCTATTCCTTTTTTCTGATACTTCTATTCCAGTTGCTCACTCTTCCCTGAGATAACCCTTGTGCTTCCCATCTATCACTGGTCCTTGCTCAGCTGTCGTGGAATTGTCAGGTCTCGGGGACAGGTCATCACTGTCCTCATGTGAATATAGAATATTCCACACCATCATACCACAGAGCATCATTTAACCTGCATACACGGAGAGGCAGCTTCTCTGTTGCTGTGGGAACCACAGGTTCATTTTCTTGCATATTTTCACTGTATTTTAAGAGATTTCACTCAGTGTTGCACTACCAGCTTTCTCTGCAAATCTGCTTCATGGCTGGCTTTTAGAGCAGGCTATGAAAGGCAGTTTGCTGGGCAAATTGTTGTAAGTTACCTTGTTTCAAAAGCAGATGGAGTAGGGAAATAAAACACACAGTATCAAGAAACCAAGTGTTATTTCATCTTGCCCTGGAAGACGGAGCTGTTGCCAGCTCTGATGTAAGATTCTGTCTTGGGCTGTTAGGTAGAAACCAGTAACTTCTTCAGCTTGAAATACTGGCAAAATAGTGGCTAAAATCAAAGACATTTGGATGACATAACATAAGAAGCATGCCAGATGCTCGGGGATCCTTGTCAGCAGCACAGCACAGGGAAATGATCCTCAGTGTCTGGGAGACCCAGCATGGGATGAAGTACTTCCCTGAGCTCAGTATCATCAGCCTGATGCAGTAATTGCCTCTGATCTGCTCTCCAGGCTGATGGGTCCTCACCCAGAAGTGTGTTTGCTGCAGGGAGGACTCGCTGGGAGAGAGCTCATTTGGACTTGCTGGACACACAGGGACACAAAGTCTGCCTTCTGTTCAGAACATGATCCACTGTGAAACAAAATAACCCATCTTTGTGTGGCTGAGGGTATGGGTGATGCTCTTGTTAAATAAAGCACGTGCAATATTCCAGTATTCAGGTTTGCTGCCATGTGAAGTATTTTAAAAATGTTGTCTTTTTTAATTTCTTAAAATGTTGTAGTGTCTTGTCTTGGAAGTGTACTTGCCAAAGAAAAGCACTCTGTACTTGAGGCTGTTCTGTCTGAGTAATCAAGAGATTAAAATCTGACAATTTATATTGCCTTACTCCCTGGCAGAGTAATTATTAATGACTCGACAAGTTTTGCTTTTATAAACTTTAGATTTGGTAGTTTCAGATTTTATGGCTCTAACGGTACCTGTTGTGTTTCCACTATGTGCAAGACTGACTTTCTGTCCGTGGCTGATGTCAGTTGAAGAGGGATCAGTCTTCCCACAAAGTGTGATCATTTACATGCCATTTCCCAAACTGCCCATCCTCTGCCAGTTTTAATCTGGGTGCTTACCAGAGGAATGTGTGTCCTGGGGCTGTGGCTGGAGGCCGTGTCACCTGTTGGATGTCCCATTGTCATGTAAGGTGGGACGTGTTTGTAGGGAACCTCCCAGGGAGCGTCCTAGAGTGGTGGCAGTGCCCGAGGATGGCGGCAGTGTCGGACGATGATGGCAGTGTCGGACGATGATGGCAGTGCCCGAGGATGGCGGCAGTGTCGGGTGGAGATGTGGCAGTGTCGGATGGAGATGGTGGCAGTGTCGGACGATGATGGCAGTGCCCGAGGATGGCGGCAGTGTCGGGTGGAGATGTGGCAGTGTCGGACGATGGTGGCAGTGTCGGACGATGATGGCAGTGCCCGAGGATGGCGGCAGTGTCGGATGATGGTGGCAGGCGCAGCTGTGCTGTGCTGCTGATGCCTCAGGTGCTCGTGGGGCTGAGGCACAGCACTGCAGAGGGAAACGGAGTGTGAGGAGGAGCGTTCCCAGCCTCTGCCCTGCTGGGTTTGTGCCCTGGGTACCTGAGCTGAAAACTGAGCACTGCAGAGTCCCCCAGCACAGTCGGCACAAACCTGGAGCACAGGCGTGCTCAGACCTGCTGCAGCACAGCTGCCCTGCAGCCCCAGCACAGGCACGGCTGCGGTTTGTACCTGTCAGTGTGACACTGCCCTTATCACACCCCTTATCTCTTGTCTCTGCTCTCTGTTTTGTCCAGCAGGATATGAGCCTTCCTCTGTGCCCGGGCCTTGGGCTCCCCCAGGGGGTGTAACAGAGCCCCGAGGGGGCGTTCTGCAAGGAGAATTGGCTTTGGAGGCTTGTGCTTGAAGCTTGTCCAATGAGTCTGAGACGCCCAAGCACCATTCATTTCGGAGGTAAATGCTTCATCAGAAGTACTGCAGAGATGGGGAGGAGTAAAGGTTTTCCTTTGCCAAAGTATGGGCTAAAAAAGGATCGTTTTGACTGTTTGCTTCTGAGGTTTGGACATTTTGAACTTAAAGGAACACCAACTTGGATTCTAGAAAAATCGAGAGGTTGGGGGCTTTGGGATCAATAACTCTGGCAGCTTCACTGCAGATTAATTGGTTTCCTGGTTTAAAATTCTCACTCTTCTGCCGGTTTAAAACCATCAGAGGTGAAAGTGAAAGCTAGTTTAGTCTGCAAGAGAGATGATTCTGGAATGCTAAACAAACTGGGGGAAACACTCTGACTTGGGATAGGAAAGTTCAAAGATCTGCAATTTAAGTTGGATGTCCCTTTAAGTTATTCCTTGGAATATGACATTACGTATTTGAATCTCAAGTGAAATGTTTAATTTTGGAAATTCAGCTGAAATGCTTTTTATTAAGGCATTTTCTATCATTTGTCTATAAACTGATCAGTCAAAGTGGGCTGTAGAAAGGGAGGGGAGGGGAGAATCCTGTGAAAAGATAAAACCAAAGGGGGAAAAGCTCCCAGCAGCAGAAACAAATGAAAGAAAATACAACAATGACAGATTGAAATGTTGCTACTTGCCTTGGGTGGGGGAGGGAAAATCATTTGCATGATGTGCTTCATGTTATTGTTATTGAAATTGAACCAGGTTACTGATAAAATTGTAATGATAATGTACATTTACAAAGATAATGAGTTAAGTTTGCTCTGGTAAACAGCAGTAATGTCCTGGCACCCAGCCCACAGAGAACTGAAACTGTGGTACAGATTTGCAGTGGCTGGGTGGCACTGAGGGTGTGATCCTGGGCTCCCGTTGCTTTTTGATTTTAATGCCAACTGTTACTGAGAAATATTTAATACCCAAACCCAGGCTGTCTGGTAGAGAGCTACCCACCCTTTTAATGAAGTCATTTTTAGCATAATCTGAATTTTATGTACTAGTGTGTTACCACACTGCATGAAATTTTTTTATTATGGTGTTTGACTCTGCTGCAGCCCTTCCCTTTTAGCATTATTATGGATATTAATAAATTTGGGGTTGAATTATTGGAATGAAAGCCATGGGATCATGATACAGACCTAACAAAGGCAATAGACCAGAGTAGAGGGTTAAAGTGTGTGGGGTGGGATGTATTGTAGGGGAAAGGAACAGCTTGTAGAATAAGGGTTTGAAACATTGCTTTTTCTGTAGGAAAAAGATGGAGTATTGCATGCTGGGAACAAGTGCTTTCCATAAGGTAGCTAAATTTTAAAAGTACATTTGTTTCATTTTGTTTTAGGCTTTGCTTAAGTATTGTAATCTAGTAATTTTGTCATTTCTGCAGTTTTCATTCTGATTAGACCTCTGCAAATCTTTCTTCAAAACTTAACAAAAACCCAACCAAAGAACTCAAACCTGGCCTACAACTGCAGTTTTCCTTTTCTGAAACATTGCTCAGTGTGTACAGAAAAATATTTAAAGGTTATTAATAATTATATAAATTCTTCCGTAATTTCAAAATTGCAGGTACTAACACTTTTACATATGAAAATGTGAATGTGTTGGGTGACTACAGAGAAATGACCAAAAGTAAATACAGTTTGTTAAATGTAGTCTCCATTGACACCTCTCTAGAAACAAAATGCCCCAAGCCTCAAAACACCAGCCCCAAGAAGCCCCACCCCTCAGGAATGCTGTCAGCAGAAACTCCAAGTAAATAGTCTCATTTTTTTCCCTTTGTTCCTGTGAATAGCAAGACATAACACACTTGGAGGAAGTCTGGGTAGATGAGTCAGGACTTATTTCATTAACTGCAGTTAAATGTTTTGGCCAGGTTTCCCCAGGAAACAAAGTTTACACAATTTTTCAGATTGTGGCTTGTCTCCTAATCCCCCTTCCCTCCTCCCAGCCAAGAGAGCCATTCTCACCCAAACTGGGTGGAGATGGAGGTCTGGAAAGAAAAATTAGCACCTTTAAATTGGATTAAATGCATCCCTCCAGGAAGAGAGGGGACTGGTTTGAAGGTCCCCAAGTTCACACCTCTGTCCACCCACAGCCTGTTGCGCAGCGGGAGCAGCAAAGCCAAGGGGCTGCCAGAGGCTCTGGGGGAGGAGGAGCTGCAGGGAGGGGACAGAAATGCCACTGCCACTGCTCAGCCGGGGCTCCTGGGGTCACTGAGGGGCTGCTGACCCGGGGCCTGGCCTGGCCCAGCTCGGAGCGAGCCCCGGCTCAGGAGGGAAGAGGAGGAGCAGGGCATTGAGCAGGGCATTGCCTGGGTGTGAAGTGTGGAGCTCCAGGCGAGCTCTTGTGCCTGACCGAGTGCATGTTCAGAGTGCGTCATTCCATGGATACGATGTTATTGCAGGTACAGCAGCAGCTCATGATGCCCCGTAAAGCTTTTCTTTCCCAGAAAGAAAAGCAGGCTCGTGCCAGGGAAAGGGATATGTTAAAAAAGAGGAGGAGGCGACAAGACTATCTCAAAAGAAGCGTGGAGCCGCAGAAAAATGCAGAAACAATAAAATGGCACAGGGATGATGAGAAGAGGAGAGAAAATGAGCAAGTTAAGGACAAAGATATCAAGAAGCGGTGGAGACAGGATGAGAGAGAACGACGAAAGAATGTGGACGCTATGAATTGGCACAGGGAAGAGGAGAAATGGGAAAATGAGCGAGGTAAGGACCAAGGAGGCTAAGAACCAGCCAAGAAAGGAGAGGGGGAAGGAGCTCGGAAAGGCTGGACCTTGTGAAGCAGCAGAGCATGATGAGGGGGAGAGGGGAAAACAGAGTAAGAGCAGTTGTGTTTTATAAGCATGCACAGAAATAACAGCAAATAGTATTGTTTAGTTCAAAATTGGTTAAAAATCTGCTTTAATCAACTAGAGCTCTTACACTGCTGATTATTTTAGAAAGACAAGATTGAGTTGAGTCACGATGGGACAGAACAGGCTGAGGTTGTACCTTGCTAATACAAATGTCTGTGTTGCACACTTGTTCACACCTAATGCTTTGTTCAACAGGGTGGTTGGTAATTCTGGTTGTCAGACAGATCACCAAAAAGTTCATGTTTTCTCAGTTTTCATAGTAGGAATAAATGAGAACATTAGGAAGGGAAGGGTGAACATTGTGTGCTCATAAGAGAAATTAAAACTGATGCTATATTTCATTCTTTTTAATCATGTAAAGAGGGTTGAAATCACATCTGCAGTTTTATCCCGAGGTCACTTATTTAGTGAAAATTGAATGGAAGTGTAAATTTCATGGAATGCTTTTAAGAAACATTCAGCTCAAGAGATAAAATGAAGAAATTAGAAGACATTAAGAAGAAATTCTTCCCTATGAGCCCCTGCCAGAGGTATCCCAGGGAAGCTGTGGCTGCTCCGTGCCTGGAAGTGTCCAGGGCTGGGTTGGATGGGGCTTGGAGCAACCTGGGATAGTGGAAGGTGTCCCTGCCCATGGCAGGGGGGAACTGGATGGGCTTTAATGTCCCTTCCCACCCAGGCCATCCCATGGTGATCCTATGAAGAAATTACGTTAGTGCAGGAGGGGTAGCTGCAGTGGCCTCCTGAAGAGCCCTGGCCAGCTTGTACAGGTGTGGGTGCCTGAACGAGATAAAAGGCTTATTTCTGGCTGCAAAGCATTGTTTTACTCTGCAGCCTGTGACAGTAGAAAGCCATTGTGCTTGGTTGTTCTGTACCAAAGCTGAGACATCAACCAAGTGCAGTGCTGGGGCTGAGATCAGAGGGAGGGCTCTGTGCACTGGCACAGGAATGCAGTCAAGAAAACATTCACTGTTGCAAATGTGAAGTGAGAACTTAGAGTGTGGTGCTTCTAAGTTAGTTATCTTCTGCTCTTTCATAGCTTGTCTTTTCTGCTTGCATTTGGCTACTGAATCGTTCTAGGAGTCAGTACCTAGTTGTGGACAGGACCTTTATGCTGGAAACTGCACAGACAGAGCAAAGGAAGGTTCCAGATACTGCTCACAGTCCCTGTGCTTCCTTTGCCATTCCCTTGTGGCTGGTGCAGCCAGTTTGTGTACACACACGCTGGACATAAGAGAGAGCTTTGGGATATGCCTTCTGAGGCACCTGAGGATCCTACCTGGAGATTTCAAGTCAGGGTGTTGCTGGGGTTGGTTTTAAGCAGTCATTTATTCATTCCACCCAGCTCTTCAGTGTAGGTTGATGTGGTCAGAGATGCTCCAGGTGTCTTCCCTTAAACATCAGCTTTTGGCCAGATAAAGGATGCCTCATTTCCAAGGCAGCATTAATGCCTAGATGATGATTTGAGAGGCTGCTTAATCCCAACTACTTTTATGTCCCCATCCAAGGAGGTGCCAGCAGAGTGATGTTTACATTACAGCTGCAGTTACTTGCTGTAAATAGAAATGGATGGAGATGCTAAAAGCTTTTGTTGTAGTCACAGCCTGTAATAATATCAGACTGTATCTGACTCTCCGCTCACTAAGATTAAATAGTCAGACATTTCCTAAATAAAATTAACTGTGTATGCCTAAGGATGAGGGGTTTTGTTACAATGAGGTGACTTGGATTCAGCTGCCCAGCAGAACTTGCCAAGTAAGGTTGATGTAAAAAGCTGGAGTTTAAAAGTTCAGGTTTCAGGTGTGAAGATCCAACTGTGTCCTCTGCTATGGTGGGTGGTGATAGGTAGTTCCAGGGAATTTCATGTCTGTAAAATTTGACTGAGGCAGGCAAAGGGCAGAGGCAAGAAGATGCTGCAGATAGACCAGAGATGTTGTTTTCAGGCAGTTGGAAATAATTTGTTTTCTTTGAGTTTCTGTACATCGTGGTACCTGTGGCCTGTTCAGCTGTATCAGATACAGGATTAAGAGAAAGTATTTGATGCCTTTGCTGAAGAAGCTCAGTGGAATTTTGAAATTAGCTGTTAGATACCAAGCAGTACTTTGAGACTTGTGCCTGACTCAGGTGTACAAGTGATCAGTGCCTACAGACAAGCTCTACACTGACTCTGGCTGTGTCATGAGACAAGAAATGCTTTTCTTTGCAAGCACAGGGCTTCACTCTTCAGGCAGACACTTGGGATTCAAAGAAGGCAGCCCAGATTGCCAGGAGCTTTAACATGCACTATGTTCATGCACTGCTCTTTCTGCAGTTCATATTAATCACTAGGAATAACATTTCTGATTATCTCCTGGGATTTGAAATTCACTTGAAAATATTAATTCAAATCCTGACCATGCTTGACTGAGCTGCTTCACTGATTTTTTTTCTGAGACATGGGATCATGCAGTCACTGGAGGTATTTCTGAAGCACTGAAATCACTCTTCATGTCTTTAAAAGGGACCTGGCTTGCTCTAGGTTGTATTAGACATTGTTTTTCCAGTAGAGATGAGGATGGATAGAGCATAGGAGACGAGCAGTTCATGAGTTGGGTTCCCTTTCAGCGGGGCAGCCCAGCCAGGCCCAGTGGCACTGTGGGCACTGATGGGAGGGAGGCTGACAGTTCCCAGGGACACAGAGAGGTTTAGGTCATCTCTTGTACTTTTCCCAGTGGTTTCTCTCTCTGGAGGGATCTGACCAAGCTTTCAGGTCCTCTCTTCCTAGGAGGGTGTTTGCTAAACAGCTTCAGCCAGTTAAAGCTCTGACTACAGTGGAGGGAGGAAACAGCATTAATTTCTTACCCTACCTACAGCAGAATAGAAGAAGCATCTTTATCACTGAAGAGACACTGAAATCTCTTGCAAGACTGGCACAAACCTTGAAGCTCAGCTTGCCAGTTTTCAGATCCGTTGGGATACATTGCACAGGAGAGAATTGAGTTCTGAAGTACTTCAGTGTAGGGCTGGTAAAGACAGACACTCTGAAGAAATGAAAGTTATTTCCAGAGGCAGCCCATTGCTCCTGCAGTAGCTGTTCCATCAGTGTGCTGCCCTTTCAGCATTGCCCTGTGCAGCCTCATGGGCAGCCTCAGCAAGGAACAGGCCAGAGAATGTAACAGTGTGTTAGGGAATGGCACAGCTCTGGGACCAGTTCTGTGGGGGAATAAGGCAGTTAATTACTGATAATGAAAAGTGCAGTATTATCAAACAAAACACATTTGACTTAAACCTTTCTCTTGCTCTTCTTTTCCAATAGAAACTATGTTCCAGCTTCCTGTCAACAACCTTGGCAGTTTAAGAAAGGCCCGGAAAACTGTGAAAAAAATACTTAGTGACATTGGTTTGGAGTATTGTAAAGAACATATAGAAGTAAGTATGGCACCTCCAAGGGTTAGAGCTAAAATGCTGCAGAGTCAGGGGGACAGGGAGATATTTGTGTATGCCGTGATTTTTGTTTAGACTCGTTTTAAGTTCCACACAAAGTAGGAGTTAATTAGAAACTTGAGATATAATGTGCCTGTAAACACTTCTAGAAACATTAGTGGCTACTGAAACCCAGGAATGCTGGAAGAAGCAGGATGGGTGTGGGATATTGGGGCAGAAATGGGTCTGAGGTTTTCAGGAAGTGTTTGTGCTGCAGCAGGTCCTGAAGTTACAGAATCACCTCTGTGCCTGGGTCAGGCTGCCTTCATGCCAACGGCGAAATGCCAAAGAAATGCTTCATAAGATAATTTTTAAAATAAGAATTAGGAGTCTTGGACATCACCCGTGTCCAACTTTAAAAGCTTCCTGTGTGAAATTAATTAAAAGCCAAACAAAACCAATCAAACAAAATAAATACCACACCACCACCCTCAGAAAAAGCAGCCAAAAAACCCCAAAGCCACACATCAGTTTGGGAATGCTTTTCTCCAGGATTGCTTTTGGAATGAGATGAGTTTGTAATTACAGTGTAGGCTGGTCAGGAGGATGAGTGGTGAAGATGTTTTGCAGGTGTTTTGTGATATGGAGAATATTCAGAGCTCTCCCCCTCCCAGGAGGTGCTCTCCAAACTCCCCCCTGCCCTGAGTGATGTTCTCTGCCTTGGCCAGCAGCACCTGGGAGGGTGCAGGGGTGCTCAGGGATTGCTTAAGGGAGCCCTTGGGCCTTGCTTCTGACTCTCTGTCCTCTCTTCCCATCTTCCCTTCTCCAGGATTTTAAGCAGTTTGAACCTAATGACTTTTATTTGAAAAACACTACATGGGAGGATGTGGGATTGTGGGACCCATCGCTTACAAAAAACCAGGTTGGTAAGAGTTTCACTTGACACTGAGGCTGGAGTGGGTCATGCTGAAGGGCATTTCCCAGACATGCCAAGAGCTTTTCCTGCAGTTTTCCTCACTGATTTTCAGGTGTTGGCAGCTCAAGGGGCAGCAAAAAGCTATGTGCTTTTTTTCTTACTTTTGTGAAGTTGTTCCTGGTGTGTGTCTCAGGATCCTGGGTGGCCAGTGCTGCAGAGCTGGTGGGTCCTTGCTCAAGTCAAACAGCTGCACCTTCGGAGCCCATTCCCACCTGTTCCCAAGCCTAGCACAATTTCACCAGCCCTCTGGCCAAAGGATCAACAACTTTATACAGTTGGCAATGGGTCTTTCACCTTTCCTTAGATGTTTTATTCCTGGTTTCCATCCCTTCCAAAGCTGTTTCCCTGGATGCTGCTGCTTAGTGCAGGGTCACTGTCAGTGCAGCTCTGGGTCCCACAGGCTGTGTCCCACATCTGCTTTGGGCATTTCTAGTTCTGCTCAGCAGCTCAGTGGCACTGCAAGTCCTGCTGTTGTGATGTTTCTGAGCCAGTAATAAAGGAATTTTGAGTTGAGCCAGCACTGGAGGGAGGAGATGATGCTGTTGATTCAAGCAAGTGATGTGGGCTGCAGCATCCTCTGCTGGGGCTGCAGGACAGAGTCATCCCAGCAGTGAGAGGTCAGAAACCTCTCTATAAAGGAATCCCTGTGTGAGCACCTCAGAGCTCAAGTAGAGGAAAAGTAGGGGACCCATCCTGTCATGGATTCCTACTGTGACTCTGAAAATTACCATTTAGTACTGTCTTGCATAAAATACACTGATGTCCCTTTTTCTAGGTAACCCAGAATAAAAATTGTAATATAAGAGGAGACAGCTCTTGGTTGTTTGTTTTTTTTGTTGGAGCCAGTTTCCACCAGGTGTGTGAGGCTTCAGCAGGTGGCCAGAGCAGATATTCCGGCTTCCTTCTGCAGTGCAGCTCTCCAGCTCCCTCACCTGTGACGTGTGTGTAGCTCAGTGCACAGGACTTGTTCTGACACTCAGGAGGAACCTGTGCCATTGAAGTGTGTAATGGATAAAGACACTGAAATAGCTGAAGTTATAGATCCATATTACATCTCTCAAGTTTGGCAGATTCAGGTGGGCAGTATCTCATCTGGTTACAGTCTCATTTCCTCAAACAGTCCTGCTTGGCTTTCCCCCAGAGAGGAGCTCACAGAAACCTTTTCTTGCAGCTCAGCTACAGGGAGGAGGCTTTTTGTGACCAGTAGGGAAAGACACTTCTGACTCAGCCTCACCTGCCGAGGTCATGGCTAAACCCCTGAGGGACCCCTTGGCACTCAACACATCATGTGTGTGTTCATGTGAGCAGCTTTTTAGGGGCTGATGCAGTCCAGAAATGGGAGAGAAGTGAATCGAAGGTTTGAGGCAGTTGCAGGGGGCTCATGAGTGTGTTCAGAAAGGTTGTGTAGAGAATACCATGGGTGTTATTTTGCTGAGAAGTGCAGTTGAATATTTAGTCTGTGCTCTGTTCTCTGTTCAAGGACTATCGGACAAAGCCCTTTTGCTGCAGTGCATGTCCCTTCTCCTCGAAGTTCTTTTCAGCCTACAAAAGCCACTTCCGGAATGTTCACAGCGAAGACTTTGAGAACAGGATCCTGCTCAACTGCCCCTACTGTACCTTCAACGCGGACAAAAAGACTTTGGAAACGCACATTAAAATATTCCATGCTCCCAATGCCAGTACACCGAGTGGAGGCATCAGCACTTTCAAAGATAAAAACAAACACGAGAGCCTTAAACCCAAGCAGGCTGACAGTGTGGAACAAGCTGTTTATTACTGTAAGAAGTGCACTTACCGTGACCCGCTCTACGAAATCGTTCGAAAGCACATTTACAGGGAACATTTTCAGCACGTTGCTGCTCCTTACGTAGCCAAGGGAGGCGAAAAGTCCCTCAATGGTGCGGTTCCATTGAGCTCCAGTGCCCGAGAGGAGGGGGGTATCCACTGCAAACGATGCCTTTTCATGCCGAAATCCTACGAAGCTTTAGTCCAGCACGTGATCGAAGACCACGAACGAATCGGGTACCAGGTCACGGCAATGATAGGTCACACCAACGTAGTGGTTCCCAGATCCAAACCTTTGATGCTAATAGCTCCCAAACCCCAGGATAAAAAGCCTATGGGACTCCCTCAGAGGATGGGTGCCCTGTCTGCTGGCAGCGTCCGCTCGCTCTCGTCGCAGCAGATGATGAACAGACTCACTATACCAAAGCCCACGTTAAACTCTGCAGGAGTCAATATGATGTCAAACGTTCACCTACAGCAGAACAATTACGGGGTTAAATCAGTTCCCCCCAGTTATGTTGGTCAGCCGGGGGGGAGGCTCAGCCTCAGTGGCAATGCAGCTGTTTCTCTTTCCCAACAATCACAAAGCATGAAACAATTTTCAGCGAGTGGCAATGGAAGGCCTTACACGCTGGGAGGGGAGCAGAGGTCCCAGGCCTCAGCCAGGTACTCGCTGCAGTCTGCCAACTCCTCCTCACTGTCGTCGGCACAGCTCAAACAGGCGTCGCTGTCGCAGTCCCAGGCATCCAGAGCTCTGGGGCAGTCTGGCTCCAAATCCCCCGTGGCTGCTACAGGTCCTTCTGCTGTCAACACCTCATCCACGCAGAAGTGGAAAATCTGTACAATCTGCAATGAGCTGTTCCCCGAAAACGTGTACAGCGTCCACTTTGAGAAGGAGCACAAGGCCGAGAAGGTGCCTGCGGTGGCCAACTACATCATGAAAATCCACAACTTCACGAGCAAATGTCTCTACTGTAACCGCTACCTGCCCACGGACACGCTGCTCAATCACATGCTGATCCACGGGCTCTCCTGCCCCTACTGCCGCTCCACCTTCAACGACGTGGAGAAGATGGCTGCCCACATGCGCATGGTGCACGTGGACGAGGAGATGGGACCTAAAACTGACTCCACTCTCACCTTTGATTTGACATTGCAGCAGGGCAGCCACACGAACATACACCTCCTTGTCACCACCTACAACCTGCGGGATGCTCCTGCCGAATCCGTAGCTTACCACGCTCAGAACACCCCCCCGGTCCCCCCAAAACCGCAGCCCAAAATCCAGGAGAAATCTGACGTACCCGTCAAAAGTTCTCCGCAAGCAGCAGTGCCCTACAAAAAAGATGTAGGGAAAACTCTGTGTCCTCTGTGCTTTTCGATCCTGAAAGGCCCCATCTCCGACGCACTGGCACATCACCTCCGGGAGAGGCACCAGGTGATTCAGACGGTTCACCCCGTGGAGAAGAAGCTGACCTACAAGTGCATCCACTGCCTGGGCGTGTACACGAGCAACATGACGGCCTCCACCATAACGCTGCACCTGGTGCACTGCAGGGGCGTGGGCAAGACCCAGAATGGGCAGGACAAAGGGACCTCGTCCCGGCTGGGCCAGTCCCCCGCGGCCGCGCCGCTGAAACGCGCCTACGAGCACATGGAGTTCCCCCTGATGAAGAAGAGGAAGATGGACGACGATGACTCCCCCTCTGCCTTTGAGGAGAAGCCTGAAGAACCTGTAGTTCTAGCACTGGACCCCAAGGGTCACGAAGATGATTCGTACGAAGCCAGGAAAACGTTTCTTACAAAATATTTCAATAAGCAGCCCTACCCCACTCGGAGAGAGATCGAGAAGCTTGCGGCCAGTTTGTGGCTCTGGAAATCTGACATCGCGTCTCACTTCAGCAACAAAAGGAAGAAATGTGTCAGGGATTGTGAAAAGTACAAACCTGGGGTGCTGCTGGGCTTCAACATGAAAGAGCTGAACAAAGTCAAACACGAGATGGATTTTGATGCTGAATGGCTGTTTGAAAACCACGACGAGAAGAATTCCAGGGTCAATGTCAGTAAGACTGTTGATAAAAAAATCAACTTAGAAAAAGACAATGACAGTTCCTCAGACAGCTACGAAAACCTAGAGGAGGAATACAGCGAGAGCCGCAGTCCCTTTGGCCAGCGTGTGTCTGACATGGGTGGGAAACCCTCGACAGACAGCACAGTGCAGGACCCCCAGGACAGCTTAGCCAAGGAAATCCTGGAGGAAAACACACTACAGTCTCCAGAGAAGGCTGAGCAAAAACAAGAGGAAAGCTCTAAATACGAAGAGATAATTGCTGCTGAAGAGCCCACAAAACTGGTGGGTGACGTTTCAGATAGCGAAGGTGATCAGGATGAGCAGGAAGATGCAGTGGAGTGGAAGGATGGAGCTTCCCAGTCTGAAAGCGGGCCTGGCTCCCAGCAGGTTTCGGATTTTGAAGATAACGCATTGGAGGTAAAACCAGAAGTGTGGACAGATGAATCTTCCCAAAGCGAAGATGCCGGGGGCAGTAAACCCGCTGTGGAGGCCAAGGGGGGTGGATCGGAAAGCGATGAAGAACAGTCAAAGTGGAAGAATCGTTCCTATGGAAAAGTAGAAGGGTTTTGGTCCAAGGACCAGTCGCAATGGAAAAACGCCTCCGAGCTGGAGGAGAGCCTGGCCAGCGAGCAGATGGAGTGGCAGAGCAGCACAATGGACAGCGAGGACGGCGAGGCCTTCGGGGCCGTGGGGGCCGAGCCCATGCACGGCAGCCTGCCCGGGGTGGAGCTCAGCAGCCAGCAGGCGTGAGCAGCCCTGGGCCTGGCACTGCCCGGGCGCCGCTGCCCTGCCAGCTGCTCCTGCTGCCCGGGCTCGTGTACAGATCTGCTGGCCAGGGGCTGGGGGCTCCTGCTGGCACGAGCACAGTGACTTCGTGTGAAAATGGATACGCTGGTGGCTCCAGAATGCACACAGAGAAAAGCAGAGGATTATTTTATCTGCATTTCCAGCCCTCCCTTCACCTTGTCCATGTTGAGTTGTGTCTTTCCAAGGGCCCCTCTCCGGTAGCGCCGTGCCAGCGACCCGGTGCCCTGTATAGCAGACTCTGGGCAAATGGAGTTTTCATGTATCATTCTGAATAGTTGAAATGTATATTTGTACAGTCTTTTAGACCTATTCAAGTGAAGCTTATGGAACTGTTCTTGTGTATCCATCATAGATCTGTTTCTCTTTTTTAGTGTTGCCCTGCTGTGTAATAAATGCTGTATCTAGTTTCCCTAGCAAAGCTTGAGACTGCTCTAGTATGAATTTTGACAGACTTAGTTTTTGCACATAACCTTGTACAATCTCCAACCAGAGGCCAGCAACATAAAAATATATCTGGGCTCTGTTGTATTATAGAATTTTCTTGTTCTGAATATCCTTGACATGACAACTGATGACAAACATATTTCAGAGCCATTTTCTGAAATCTTTTAAGCTAAAAAAGAAAAATCACATGCAAGAAACAAGTTTGCAGCTACTAATTTTGACACCTTTTAGATCTGTATAAAAGTGTATTGTGTTGAAGCAGCACACTGAGACAAAGTGCTGGATTTGGATATTTAGTTTTATCTTTAGTTAACACCAACAAGGTGTTGTATTCATTTATACCATCTAATATATGACACACTGTTGTAGTATGTATAATTTTGTGATCTTTATTTCCCTTTGTATTCTTCATTTAAGCATCTAAATAAATTGCTGTATTGTGCTTAATGTAAATATTTGCTTTATTACATGCAAGTGCTCCATTCCTGGTTGGTAAATCCAACCTCACTATATTCATTCCTCCTTTTTTGCCTCTGTTTTTCCAAGTGTTCCCCAGCCCTGCTGGGGCCTCTCTGTTTAGTACTTACTGAATACTTATCTCCTTCAAGGTTATTGAGAATATGCAGAGTAACTTGGGCTGAAATGTGTTGTTCCTGTTCAGTGCTGTAGAACACAGTTATAAATAGCATTGTACTGGTTTGCTTGTTCTGCATCCTGGGGAAAGGAGATCTGTGGATTCCTCAATGAATGGAGATCTGATTTCACCTGGAAAATCCTCCCCTGAGTGTGCAGAGCTCTGGGCCTGGGGGCCAGGAGGGCAGTGCTTTGGAATACTGACCCTTCACAAGGGGAGCACAAGCCTGGAAGGTAAAGTAAACTGGACACCAGAAAAACTGAAATGGAGTTTGTTCAAAGCTGTGCTTGGTTTGGCCAGGCCAGGCGTGCAGTGTGGGCTCTGGGCAGGGACCTGAGGGGATTCACTGAGATGCTGCTGTGATGAGATAAGAACTCTGTGCAGTGGGGAAGTGCAGCAGCCTTTATCTGTTTAGCAATGACGCAAACAACTTTTTATCCTTTTATCAATGTGCATCACACTTGTCTCAGTACCTGCTAAGGTAATGTTAGTGTTAGCAAACTTTATAGTTAAAAATCAGATTGCAGTGTTCTGAAGTCCTGGGTGTAGTCAGTGAAATGTAAGACTGAAATACGAACTCTTTAATAGTGTTTCATTTGCCAGAAAATTCCAGGAAATACTATTTTATACAGTGATTAAATTAAAGGTCTTGTACGCAACCATTTTCTTACCAGGATATCAAGAAGGATGGAGGGTGGTTATTTAAAGTCTTGGCATAAACTTTCTAGTATTTCAAACCAGTTACTCTTCAAATCTGGCTTTGAGGCTGTTCACTGATTCCTCTCCAGATTTGAGGCTAACCACACTTTTGAGGAAGTCAGAAAGGGGAAGAAAATAGCTCAGTAAAACTGGAAGGACCTTAACCCAATGTGTGTAATTTAGGATGAGCTGGATGGGCTGGAAGTTCCCCGTGTTTCCCAGCCCCTCTGCAGTCATGGGCACATCCCAGCTCCTCCTGGGTCAGATCCCCAGCCTTTCACAGCCTCCCCTGCAGTCCCGGGGCAGATCCCAACTCCTCCTGGGGCAGATCCCAGCCTTTCCCAGCCCCTCCTGGGGCAGATCCCAGCCTTTCCCAGCCCCTCTGCAGTCCTGGGGCAGATCCCAGCCTTTCCAGCCCCTCCTGGGGCAGATCCCAGCCTTTCCCAGCCCCTCCTGGGGCAGATCCCAGCCTTTCCCAGCCCCTCTGCAGTCCTGGGGCAGATCCCAGCCTTTCCCAGCCCCTCTGCAGTCCTGGGGCAGATCCCAGCCTTTCCAGCCCCTCCTGGGGCAGATCCCAGCCTTTCCAGCCCCTCCTGGGGCAGATCCCAGCCTTTCCCAGCCCCTCCTGGGGCAGATCCCAGCCTTTCCCAGCCCCTCTGCAGTCCTGGGGCAGATCCCAGCCTTTCCCAGCCCATCCCGGGCTCGCAGGGAGCAGCTCCAGCTGCCCCCGGCCCTGCACTGGCTTCGGGAGCCCCCCGGGGTTGGTGCTGTGGCCGCAGGCTCGGGCAGAGCCGAGGTGCTGGAGCCCTGCTCCTGCCCTGAGCTGCTGCGCTCCAGCCCGGGCTCTTTCCTGCCTTTTCCTGCTGCTCCTCGCTCCTTGCCTGCCCTGTTCCCGAGGCACAGCCGCCGGGCAGGGATGTCCCGGCAGGCAGGGGCACGCAGGCAGCTCTGTGAGCTCCTGCTCTGTCCCTGAAACACGCCCCAAAGCCGCCCTTCCCCTCAGCGCCCTCCTGCAGGGCCGTGGCTGGATCCTTCCCCTCCTCTGGGACTGCTGCTCAATCAAACCGTGTCTGATGTCAGCTGTGCAGTGCAGGTTCATTGCTCCAGCTCTGACCCTCGCTGAAATCAGCTCCAGTGCCATCTGCTGCTGCTGTCCTTCTGTCGCGCAGTGACAGCTCCCCAAGAGCAGCTCACCAGTCAGGACTTGGACCTTTGACACGTATTTGCATGGCAAACCTGAATATTCACCCAGGAAAATAGGAAAATTTTATAGGAAAATTCTCTTATTCTTGCCACTAAGAAATAAGCAGGTTTCAAATACTCCCTAGTACAGTTATAGGAAAGTTTCCCATTGTGTAGAACACATTTCACACAGCTGTGGTAGGAAAACAATTTCCATTTTAGTCAGAACCAAAAGATTTCAGGAATATGTCATGTGCTTTGTCTCTCCAGTTCTGTTAATAAAGAAGCTGATATTTGCATAAGCAGGTTGGTAGAACTGGGAGTATTTTGTTCCTTTTATAAGTGATTTGTCTCTCTGTAACCCCAGCTCGTTTGTGATGATCCATTACAAGAACCTGCATTGCAGGGGCAGAGGCAGCCACTTGCTCTTGTCTCTATTGCTTTATATTTTAATTTGACTTTATCTTTCATCATCAGTCCCACTAATAAATATGAAAAGGTTGTATTCATTTATTTCTGCATCAGAAGAGCTTTGGTCTCCATGGTTACAGCCATGCAGCTTTACTTTCACCATAAGCTTGGTGCTTTTTTTCCCTTTACAGACTTTGCAGTGGGTTCTCCATCTTGAGCTTTTCCACATGCATTTTTAAAACAAGCATTTTTTTCCATTTCTCCACATTGTACTTGATGCAAAGCCAATAATCTAAAAGGAACATCCCCTCCTCTCTTCCCTATTCAAAGAACTAGGGGTGTTTAATGTTCCTGGGGCTCTTCTGAAGTAAAAACCTTTAAAATGCTACAGGTGCAGGGATGGGCTGTGCTGCTGGTGGTCCTGGCTGAATCACACCTAACTGCAAAATGGAACCTGCAAAGGCCCAGAACAGCTGCACAGAAAGTTTATTTCTATCATCGAGGTTATATCACACAGCAGTTTGTAAAACACTGCTCCTGGTGCAGAGTGTGCTGGAGGCTTCAGCCAGCTGGTGTTTATGGCATTTTAAAATTCTGCCACTGACTTCAAATTCTCCTGCAAAATCAGTGTTTGTGGAGCTGGCAGAGTTGGCACAGGACTGGCAGGTTTGCACTAGAGCGCTCTCCAACCCCTGATCATTTCAAATATTAAACATGAAGGTCAACAAAGTGAGATTTTTGGATATTGTCTTCACTGAATTTGGAAGCTCAACCAAGTACAGACTCCTGGGATCAAATCTTGGAATAAATCTTCTCTCTCCACAGAGCTACAGCAGGGTCAGGAATCTGTGCTTCCCCTTAGAGCTGCCAGCCAAAGACCTGAGGTGTAACAGAGCCAGGGTGTCCTGAAGGATGAACCCTTCAGAATAACTCAGGCACCTTTCCCAGGAGCCTCTTGGTTATCAAGAATGACTTACTCTGACTTTTGGTACCAACACTGTCCCAGGAGAGAGCCTTAGCTGGGGAGGCTCTGCAGGTCAGAGGGGCGAGGTACAGGCAGGACATGGCACTGAAACAGAAACAGGGCAGAAATTCAGCTTCTTGCTCAAGAACAGGAAATAATACTTGAGGGAATTGTCTGCTGAAAGAGACCGGGGGGTGGAATCATCATCTCAGAACTGAAGTTGCTCTCCAGTAATAATAACTGACTTTGTAAGCAGTGCTGAAAATGTGAAGTTTACTCTCACACCTGATTCTACAGACTTTGAAATCATCTTAGCTGGCTTAATATTGAACAGATAAAAATAGAGTAGAACACTGGGGAAATTAGTTTTAAAGCACAGAGAAATGCAAATGAATTAGTACCACTTGAAAATACTGACTACAGAAGAAATACAGAGAGGGATTTGGGTTTGCTTCTGGGGTTTTTAAGAATTCAAATAATTGATTAATCCCGAATTGAGGAGATAAGTAATTTCTTTCTGTAGTGCAGCAATGCAAACCTCCATCTTAAATCCCAGTCTCAATGGAAAAGGAGCCTGTCTTTCCCCTGAGGCTGATGCTCTCCAGGCTCTAAACTTCACCTATTTCCAGAGGCCAGTTTGCTATTTAGATTAAATCTTCCTATGTATTTGTGTGCAGTCTCCTCCCTGTGTTTCATCACCTCCTTCCCTTGGGCACAACTTTCAGTGTAACCCAAACCCAAGTTTTCCTTCTCTGACTCTCAGCCTTCACAAGCACTGGCAAGACAAGCTGGGGAATCTGAACTGCTCATGGAAGTGCTGCTAGTCATGACCTGCACCCCTGTGAAACAGAAAGGACAAAAAGCCTGAAGCAAAATCTGTGAGAATATCCAGCTGTAATAATTCATGGTGGGATATGAACACTGTCACTGTCTTCCCCAAAATAAAAGTAGAGAGAAGGAAAAGTTACAGACCACTCCAGTTTTCCGAGTAAAATAATCTGTCCCTCATTTTTAGGGCAGCACTGCCAGTGGTCAGCCCGGGATCGAAGGGCAGAAATTGGGCTGTGAATGACAGTAATTAAGGTTAACGAGCTGGGTGCCAGTCTGTTTGCAGAAAGCTCTGGCCAGAGCAAGCCAGCTTCACTGGGGCACAGCCTCTCCCACAGCCCCAAAAGCAGCCTCTGCCTTTCCCAAGCTCGTGAAACCTCTGTCCCCCTCTGCTTTGTAACCTGTTACTTGAGAGAGTGAGAGCACTTACTACCCAAAACTCCTCCAAAAGATGATGCTACAGTTGCAATGAGAGTTTAGTATTTTTTTTAGATCCCTATGATAGTAAATGTGATGCTTTGATGTCTAATACCTCACTCTTTCTCTAACATTGCAGCTCTTTTGACTCACACCTTCCCCTCTGACCTGCAGGTGCCACGTTCTCTGTACCCCCATGGGGCATTTTGGGGGTGACTCCCAGAGCTGTGCCATAACCACTTCCAAAACGGTGCCATAACCACTTCCAACACCTCTCCTCCTTTGGCTGCATCCCCCAGACTCAGGGAGGAACTCTTGTGAGCAGCCAGAGTCAAAGGAACCGCTTCACCCTTATCTGAGGTTCAGCTGCTGAATCCCTGGGAAAGGAGAGGCCGAGCTCCCATTCCACACAAGGCTTCCCAAAGAGGGCCCAGGAAAGCTTTTGCACAGTGGGACAGGTGTCCCCCAGGGCAGGAGGAACCGGTGCTGTGCACAGCTCACGGGCTGAGAGGAAATCATTCCTTTGTGGTCAGGGAAACTCAAAGGAGAAGTGAGGTGGTTGCCTGCTAAGCAGGAGGGGATGAGGGGAAGAGGGAGAAAATGTCTGAAATTCCAAAGGCTCCTGAAGCGATCAAAAGAGAAAGGTTTAAGCAGGAGCAAAGAGCTTTTTGCCTCCAGATCACTGGATTCCTCTGTGTCCCCGGATCATAAAGGCAGATCTCTCTTGATCTGCCCCTGTTTTCTATTAACTCAAAGATCCAACAGTGAGGGAATAAGCTGAGAAAATAAAGATTAAAGGAATTACAGAGGAATTTAGCATTTGGAAGGCAGTGTAGCATGTTCAGATGAGGCCTGATCAAATAATAGTAACGAAAGGATTAAAACATTTACCAGAGCTTTTGAAAAATCAAGCACACGCCACTCTGCACTTGCAGGCAAATAAAAGCACTGGCATGTAGAATCATGCCTGGAAGATTAAAACTTCTGGTGGCAGCTTTAGAGACTTCAGTCAGCTGCATTTTAACAGGCAGCAGGTTATCCAGGGAGACAAATTGTGTGACACATTGTGGAAGGCACTAAAAGCACCCCGGAGAAATGCAGCTGGAAGCCCCCAGGCCCCAGATGGCACAGCAAACACAGGGAGCAGAAAGAAAATGACCCATTTAAGGGCAGAGTGGTCACTGACAACTCAGCCCAGTGTCAGAACAGCAAAGCTGGGCCTAGAGCTGGTCATTCCAGGGTACATCACATCCAGGTGAAATTCTCTTCAGGACAGGAGTAGTTTCTGTCCTGGGGCAAACACAGCAATGTCAAATCACTCCAACTTTCAGAGCACAAGCCCTGGAGCCTAATTTTTGCTTTCCTCCCACAATACATATCCTGTACTCAGCATTCCTTGGATTCCATTCTCCATATGGAGCACCTTTACTGTCACAGACAGGTAAAGGAATCACAGTACTGCTCTGCAAGCCCAAAATGACTGAATGAGGAGCACAAGCTGTAGGATTTTCTTCCTGGAGAAACACAAAAGTCCTTTCCTTCCTGTTGTTCCAAACACTTCTGTGCAAGCACTCTGGAGCAAAGTCAATCCCATGCAAGCTCCAGAAAGCATCACATAGATCTTGTTGACTGAAACTGGTCATTAATGACAACCTTTCACTTACAACCTACAATTTCCTCAAGGCAAGGATAAATCAGGCTTCCCTTGTGAAGTACAATACCCTGACAACACAAAAAAATCTGCCAGAGAGCTATTTGTATTTCATAAATAATAATGAGATACATGAAGTCAAGAGAATTTAGAAAAAACACAGGAGAAAGAACCAACAACCATGTCCCACTTTTCCTCCCTCAGCCTCTTCAGATCCGTTCAACAGCTGCAATAATGACCTGCACAGATCAATAACCCTGCAGGAGCCTTGGGAGCTCAGCTCACTGGCTGCTTGGTCAGAGGTGGCTGCACACAGCAGTGTGGGAGGCAGCAGAGGTGGGACAGGAGCTCAGCACAGGCTGGCTCCTGAGTGTCCAGCCCCAGGGGTGGTGTTGGGTCTGTTGCTCACCAGGTGATGGGTGCAGCTCCTCACTGACAGAGTCATTCCCAGGGTGCAGCTCCTCACTGACAGAATCGTTCCCCAGGAGGAGCAAGAGAAGGTCTGGGTGTGTTTTCGTGCCATTTGTGGTGCTGTGACAATCTGTGTCTGAGAGGCTTCCTCGGGCAGCCAGCCCTGCCTGTGGCATGCCCAGACTCCCAAGTGCCTCCTGCTCAGCTTCAGGAGAGCCAGGAGGGAGCTGGAGTGAAACAGGGAATGAGACAAACCAAGATAAACAAAACCAACACCGAGCACATCAGGCTCCAGAGCGGCACAGGCAGAGACCTTCACAGACCCTTCTAGCACAAATACTCCCATTTTATCAGTGAGGTGACTCCATGCACTCTTTGCCCTGGCTTTTACTGCCAGCCCTGCCCTCAGGTTCCCAGCCCCTGCCCAGTGGGACAATCTAAGGGAGGGACCAGGACAGGCAGCAACCTGGTGAAAAAAGGAAAAACCCACAAACACCAACAAAACCTTTGGGACCAGGTGCCGCATTTGGGGATGCTAAAGCTGCTGGTTCCCAGCACTGTGAGGCTGCTGCCAATCAGCTGAAATGCCAGGGCAATCAGAGCAGGCTCTTGATGGCTGGAAAAAAGCCAAATGTCATGTTCAGCTTCCAGAGGGCTGAGGAGGAAGAACTACAGGATGTTCAGCCTAACCTCAGTCCCAACATGGAGCAAACCCTTGTGGAGTCCATTCCCAGCACTCCAAAGGAGAGGGGATGATCAGAAAGGGTCAGCACAGCCCTGCTGAGGGCGAGCAGGGTCAGTGCCCCTGATTCCCAGCTGGCAAGGAGGCGGCTCTGGGGCAGTGCCCCCAGAGAGCAGCAGCCCCTGGCAGGGGAGAGGGGGCGCAGCGGGCACGGCACCAGCACAGCCACCCTGGGCACACCAACCATCACGGAGGCTGAGCAGCTGCTCCTCAGCCTCAGGAAGAGAAGGAATGGGCATGGAAAGCACCTTGGACCCTCCAGCACATCCTGCAAGTGTGGCAAAACTGCAAGTGCCAGATTTAGCCTGGCAAAATCCTCAATATTCTCATGCTCATTGGGAAGGCATTCAGAGAAACAGAGACTGACCCACACACGAGTCACAGGAGATGGAAAATCATTCTCATTTTCCAAGAGTAATACAGCAGGAAATAAAGATCAGTGAGGGCTGGCTGGTATGACAACTCCAGTGAGCAGCTGGGATGCTGTTCTGTGGTGGTACAGCAGAAATTTGCCCACAAATACAAGAATAGCCAGCATGGCTTCACTGTCCAACAAAGCTGAGGAGCTTGTTTCCAGCTGAGACCAACAGCTGATGCTCAGAGTATAGAAACAGGGCAAGTATGCAGCACTCCTGCCTGAAATACTGCCCTAACCTGTAGCAATCTGCAGCATAAGAGTTCCGTGAAATAGAAAATAGCTTTGCTCAACAACTTTGATGATTTTTAACATCTATAAATCTTCTTTCAGTTACAACTGCAACGGTGAGTTCCAAACCTCAGTGATGCATCGCATGTCCAAAACCCTCCCTTAGTTTATTTGGAGATCATTCCTTGACAATTCCTACTTACTGTCTCGTGCAATTTCAGATTCCATAAACTCTACCAGATTCCTGTTCAGTGTGGAAAAGAGAAGACCAAAATCTGCTCAGCTGTTTCCCAAAGGGATGTGAATCCCAACTCCTGCTCCAGATGCCTTTTCCAGTCCTGCTGCAACGGGATCAGGACTCAGTCAAAGATGAAACCACAGATGCAGAGAGGGACAGAAGACGGTTTTGATTTTCTGTCTTCATATTTTTCCTAACAGCTCCTAACTTTCAATTCTTTCTTGCCTGTAACTGACCTGTGAGCTGAAGGTTTTCCTGAGGCCATCTGAATTACATGATCCCTTTCTGTAATGAAAAATGCTGGTTCACAGACCAACACCTCACTCACGTGCGGCTCCCTCTTATCAGCCCCAGCTGCATCACAATTCATTGACACCTCGTTTTGGGCGGTTTTCCTCTCAGTCTCTCCATGTTGCAAGGTCTCTCTGCAGCCATTCCCTTTTGTGATCTCAAAATAGCCATGCCAACAGCCTTTCTCACCTCATGGTTTGCCTCATTTTCTAAATCCTTAGTGAAGGCTGAGGAGCCTGCTAGAGATACGGACAGCACCTGAAAGGTTTCTTCCCAAGCCTCTTAGCTCAGGAGCATGTAAAATATTTGTGATGCCAAGAGGATGAAGGGGCCACTTCTGCACTTTGCAGGCCCATCATGGAGCACATTCGAATATGTGACTTTTAGCACCTGACAAGAGCACAGCCACAGTGCTTAGGTGGGGGGAGAACATCCCAGACGGTCCCTCCCCTGATACAAGCCTGTTTCTTTTGTAAAAAGAAATAATGTTATCTCTTATGGGCTGGAAATGAGAAGGTTTGCAGTCCCACAAAGTCCTGCGGCAGAGGGCACTCGGGAAAGGAAAGAGTTCAGCAGGAATGCTGGGGGCTCTGCGCGGGTTACCCAGACTTTCCTGGGAGAGACGCTCACAGGGAACAGCTCTCCCTCAGCCGTGCCAGCGGGCACAGCAGGGCTGGGGGGCCTTTGGGGGCCCCCAAACCCGGCCGGGGCAGCGAGGGGAGGGAGCCCCGGTCAGCCCGGGCCGGCTGCACTCGGACACACGGACACACGGACAGACGGACACACGGACAGACACACACGTGTCCTGGCACACGCCGGGCAATCGCTGCAGTGTTCCCGGGCAGGCACAGCCCAGCAGGGAGACCCCAGCCCGCCCCAAGTGTGAAACCCGTCCCGGCAGAGCCGGACCCGCGGCGCTCAGCGCCCAGCCGGGCACAGCCCTCGCTCACACCTGGCTGTCCCTCCCTTCCCCAGCACAGCGACACAACGAGCGCCGCCGGAGCCCGAAATATCCGCGCTGACTATAAATACACGATGAAAGAGCTGTAAACTGTGCCCTGGGGCAGCTCCCGATTGGCTGCCAGTGATGTCACCCAGCCCCGGAGCCCAGCCGGGGCCGGCCTGGGGAGGCTCCGCTCCGAGCTGCCGGCCGCGGGAGCGCGCACCGCGGGGCCGAGCGCGGCCGAGGGAGCGGGGAACCGGGGGGAACCGGGGGGGAAGCGCAGTGTAACCACCCCGTGGAACCACAGTGGAACCGCGGGGTAACTGCACCATATAACCAGAGTGCAACCAGAGTGTAACCAGAATGTAACCACAGTGGAACCGCGGGGTAACTGCACCATATAACCAGAGTGCAACCAGAGTGTAACCACAGTGTAACCACGGTGGAACCAGGGTGGAAGCACATTGTAACCACACCGTGTAACCAGAGTGCAACCAGTGTAACCACGGTGTAACCACGGTGTAACTTCACCATGTAACCAGAGTGTAACCGCAGTGTAACCTCACCGTGTAACTGCGGTGTAACCGCATGGTGTAACCGCAGTGTAGTCAGGGTGTAACCAGAGTGCAACCACGGTGTAACCACACAGTGTAACCCTATCGTAACCACAGTGTTACTACACCGTGTAGCCCCGCGCTCGCTGCCCCATAACCACACCACAGACCCACACCTTCCCCCAGGAGCCGCCGTGCCCCCAGGCCCTACTGTGCTCACAGCCCCATCCCAAGGACCACGCTTTACTCGGACAAAAGCCTTCCTACAGGAAAGGCTTTTGAAATCAGCGTTTGGGTATTAAAGACACACTTGTGCACATCCAGAGCAAGTCCTTAGGCTTTTCCCAGCAGTTGTGACCTTACATTTCTAATCAAAGGTGGGTTAGTACTCTGCCCTTCCCTTTCCCCACGCACCTGGCCTCCAGTCCTGTTTGAATAAACTGCTATGGAAGTGAGGAAGATTTCACAGAAACCCTAACATTACCACTGTCCCAGGCTGCTCCAAGCCCTGTCCAACCTAGCCTTGGACACTTCCAGGGACCAGGGGCAGCCACAGCTTCTATGGGCAACCTGTGCCAGGGCATCACCACACTCACAGCAAAGAATTTTTTCCCAACATCCCGTCTAACACTGCTCTCCAGCCATTGCCCCTTGTCCTGTCACTCCAGGCCCTTTTAAACATCCCTTTCCATCTTTCTTGTTGGTGCCTTCAGGTGAAGGCTGCATATTGTTATCCACTGTTGTTCCTTCTGCCTTTCTTTGCAGTTTCGTATTAAAGACAAGTGTGCTAAAATCAGCGATAGGAAAAAGCCCCCACAAGCTGAGTGTCTAAAATCCTCCCGCTTTCCTCGATTACTCCTAAAGGACCTCTTGACCGCTGAA
Source organism: Ammospiza caudacuta (assembly GCF_027887145.1). NCBI lineage: Eukaryota > Metazoa > Chordata > Aves > Passeriformes > Passerellidae > Ammospiza > Ammospiza caudacuta. The sequence continues at coordinate 18,808,309 of NC_080607.1, forward strand.
CCCAGCACATACCATGGGTTATTTCGAGTGGACCAAGTCCATTAACTTGTAAACACTCCTGGAAACCGGGAGGCAGCGCCAGCCCGCTCCTGCTCCCGCTCCGGCAGCGCCGCAGTCCGTGCGCTCACACTCGCCATCTGCTCGGCTGCGTTTGTAGCGCAGGACAAAACGGGACTGCTGGGCAAAGGCTGCTCGGAGCGCGAGGGGATAACCCGAGACAAAACGGGACTGCTGGGCAAAGGCTGCTCGGAGCGCGAAGGGATAACCCGAGCTCACCGAGCCATCAGCTCGGGCTCGTTTGGATTTTCCTTCCAGCCCTCGCTCTGTCACCGCTCGGCGCACCGGAGTCAAACGGCGCCATAGAACCCAGCGCTGCTGCCTGGCGATGGCCGCGGGGGAACCGGGAGAAGCAGCCGGAGCCCGGCCGGGAGCGCGCACAGCGAGGGACCGGGGGGACGGGCGGAGCGCGGGGAGGCGCAGGGATGCTCAGGAATGCACGGGGATGCTCAGGAATGCACGGGGATGCTCAGGAATGCACGGGGAGGCTCAGGAATGCACGGGGAGGCTCAGGAATGCACGGGGATGCTCAGGAATGCACGGGGAGGCTCCGGGATGCACGGGGATGCTCAGGGATGCACGGGGATGCTCAGGGATGCACGGGGATGCTCCGGGATGCACGGGGAGGCTCAGGAATGCACGGGGAGGCTCAGGAATGCACGGGGAGGCTCAGGAATGCACGGGGAGGCTCCGGGATGCACGGGGATGCTCCGGGATGCACGGGGAGGCTCAGGAATGCACGGGGATGCTCAGGAATGCACGGGGAGGCTCAGGAATGCACGGGGATGCTCAGGAATGCGCGGGGATGCTCCGGGATGCACGGGGATGTTCCGGGATGCACGGGGATGCTCCGGGATGCACGGGGAGGCGCGGGAATGTTCAGGGATGTTCAGGGATGCACGGGGAGGCGCGGGAATGTTCAGGGATGTTCAGGGATGCTCGGGTGAGCGCACGGATGCGCGGGGAATGCTCAGGGATGCTCAGGCATGCAGAGGGAGGCGCGGGTGAGCACGGGGATGCGCGGAGGGATGCACATTTTTCTGCCGCTGCTGCGCAGCAAAGCTCCTTCCCCGGAACACCACGACATCAGCCCAGAGAGCCCAAAGCCACGGCAGCAGTGATGGAATGTGCTCCATTTTGGGAAAGAGGCATGGGTTAAATTCCTTCTTTTCAAAAATGAGATTTACAGTACAAACCCCTTCTGATTCCCTGGGAAACTAAGAAAGATCAATTCTGTGCCCCAAAAGTCACACACAGCTGGAAAAAAGGGCTTTAGCATACTCATGCCACAAACACCTGGTTCCAGACCCTTCATCCTTCACACCCACACCCTTTTACTGCCAGTTCAGCTCTGTCCTCTGCACGAAGGAGCCCAGGTGTTTCTTGAATCCACTTTGCCTTTCCAAGGCTTCACTCATTCCCCTGTTAATGAAACCCATATGGTTGAGTGTTACTCCCTGTCTTCCTCAAGGCCCTTTTCCAGAGACTTGAATCCACTTTATGACTAGCTTTCCCTGTACTACAAAAAGTTGCAGAGGTTTTATGAGCACCTTTCATGATTCTGAAGGCTACTATAAAATGACTTATTTACTTGAGACACCAGGAACCAAAGATGAGTGTCTCCTATTTTCAAAAGCATCTTTGTCCAAGATCACCCCTTTTACAGCTTTCCACTTAAGAGCCACTTCAAGAATTAATGTGGCAGACTGCATATATTAAACTGGAAGCTCAGAGACAGAACAGCTTGCATGAAGACAGCTGCAGTGATTTTCAACCCCAATTGAATCCTGAGTATAAATTATGAACTTGTTTTTATAAAATAAAATGTTTGTAAACAGATAATAAATTTATAGCTTTTTTTTTTCTGTGCAGAAATAAAAATAGGAACAGAATAAACACAGAGATTTTTGCTTTTGTCACACTGAGACCACAATTTCCTCAGACATTCCTCTGATGGGACGCCGTTCCAAAAGTATCTATTACATGGTTACAGCAGTGAGGAGAGGAGCATAACGTGCTTGGAGTCAATAATCCACAGAAATATGGCAAAACAAAGTTCCCAACATGCTCACCTCAACTATGGCTGGCAAGAACAGAAATTCTCGGTGTACTAAAATCCATTTGAAATGTTTAACCCTAACATCATCCAATCTGCAGGATGTTTCCTCATCTCAGCTGGAATAGAATGTGTGGCTGGAAGAGCACAGTATAACCAAAGAAACCCTGAAACAGGAAACAGTCAGCCTTCCCTGGTAAGCCAATTCTAATATTTGGGAAATGTGGTTATTTTCTCTTAACAGCAGATGCATAAATGGCACAACTGTAACAAAGTTCCAGCCCAGGTTTGTGAAGAGGAGTCCTGACCCATAAGTGTTTCACACACGCTGTTGTGTAACACTGAGCACACCCAGCCCTGTCTGGCGGTGTAAATGTGGCACTGAGCCTGCACTGCAGGCAGAAATGCAAATACAGACAGCAAAGCTGCTGCTGCTGCAGCTGCAGCCACCCCCTGGCCCAGCAGCCAGGCCTGCAGAGCTGCAGTGGAACACACAAACACTTCCATCGGTGTGAGCAGCTCTGCTGCAGGGACACACAAACACTTCCATTGGTGTGAGCAGCTCTGCTGCAGTGGAACATGCAAACACTTCCATCAGTGTGAGCAGCTCTGCTGCAGGCACACAAACACTTCCATTGGTGTGAGCAGCTCTGCTGCAGTGGAACATGCAAACACTTCCATCGGTGTGAGCAGCTCTGCTGCAGGGACACGCAAACACTTCCATCGGTGTGAGCAGCTCTGCTGCAGGGACACACAAACACTTCCAGCAGTGTGTGAGCAGCTCTGCTGCAGTGGAACATGCAAACACTTCCATTGGTGTGAGCAGCTCTGCTGCAGGGACACACAAACACTTCCAGCAGTGTGTGAGCAGCTCTGCTGCAGTGGAACATGCAAACACTTCCATTGGTGTGAGCAGCTCTGCTGCAGGGACACACAAACACTTCCAGCAGTGTGTGAGCAGCTCTGCTGCAGTGGAACATGCAAACATTTCCATCGGTGCGAGCAGCTCTGCTGCAGGGACATGCAAACACTTCCACTCTGTTCCTGCATCCCTGACAGCAGCACAGGGTCTGGGGTGAGGAGACAATTCCTGCCAGTGACCGGCACCAACAGTACCTGCTCTGTAAGGAATTCTCTTTAACTCTGCACAGGGCAGTGTTATGTAAAACGCTGCCCAAGGAAGATTTTTCTGCTTTTCAAGAGCAAGAATCAGAGCCAACACCCGTGTGCTGCAGAGTGCATTTCAAGCTGAACTAACCAATAGTCCCTGGCACTGACACGGGGGAGGAGCTCTGGTTCCTATTTTCTGGCACAGATCAGCCCGGCTTACAGAAAGGCAGCATTTTACAAATCTTTACATATGTAGCCAGAAGCTTTTGTCAGTGCGATCCAATTATAGCTTAAAAACAACTCCTATGACAGAAAAGAGACAGAGCACTAATGAAGGTGCCTCTCTGACAAATCAAGTTTTTTCTAGTTGTTTTTGCTCATTCATTTGATCTCAGTACTGGAATTTTGTAACAAGAATTGGCTCCGTATCTTTCAAAACATAAAGGGCCTAATCCCTCCCATTAGAGAACAGGAAGTCAGAAGCCAATCTTAGCACTGACTAAAAAAAGGAATCTGGATTGTTATTTAAACGTCTTTGTTGCACATAAATGAGACCATTTTTCCCTGGTGCCATAACAGCATGATGGCTCAATTAAAAGCTGATTGTCCCCAACAAGCGGCACCTGCTTACACAGGAGCTTTGCCCCAGGTGCTGTCTCTGGAGCAGTGGCTCTGCAGTGTCCCCTGTGTAACTCCTGAGTGCACAAACGCTGATGGTTGTGCCCCTGCTGTCCTGCCTGGCAGGGTGACAGGGTGACAAGGACACATCTGCTGCAAAGCCTTTTTACACTGCTGGGAGTGCAGCCCAGCACAATCCACTCAGGTGGGACAGGCAGTACTTCTGTGTTTTATGTTCTTGTCCACTTGGAAAGTGCAGATTGTCACTGTCCAGCACTGTGACAGCTGCAGTCACTGCTGGGCCTTCTGCATCTTCCCTTGAATGTTCCCACCTTAAACTGTTTTATTTCTCAATGCACAACAAGGAGGGCTCTCAAACCAGTTAATGCACCAGTCCAGGTCACAATGGAACTGGATGAACATCAAGCAGGTAAAATAAAATAAACACCCCCCTAAAATTCTTATCATTACATATTTAAGCATGTGCTAGATTTTTTTTGTGTTCCCCATTACTAAAAAAATGGCCTGTAGTACTCAGCACTTGAAAATTAATGAGTTTAAAATATGAACATAGTACACCCCCAGTTTTGAAATATTCTGCTCTATTTTCCCTCCTCTCATCTTTCCCATCTGGTATGGTTTAGTAATAATTTAACAAATATTTTTCTTCAAGACTGTCAGAAAAATCTCACAGCACTTTGAAAACACCAAATATTGTCTTGTGAGGTAAATTAGGACACAAAAAGCAGTGTGACATACATGTGATCACACATTGTCAGTGGCAAAGAATTACAGAAATTGCAATATGTGCTGCTCTGGAGTCTTCAAGAAGAGAAACTGTTAATATACAGCAAAGAGTGAGGCTGACACCTCCCTCGAGTTCCGTTTGAAGGACAATCTGCAGAAGTTAAAAAGTGCAAAGTCTCCAACAGGAAAGATTCCTTACCCCAGTGATTTATTGCTGATAAGACACAGCTGCCTGTCCTCTACACGAAGCAGAACCCGAACTCCTGAGCTCTGTCCTGCCAGAGAAGGGGTCTCAGGTCACTCTGTGGAGATGCAGCAGCAGTGTGGGATGCCACCGGCCCAGAGGACCCAGCTGAGCCCTGGTCTCTGCCCCAGGTGCTCCAGTCAGACCCAGCAACAGCTCCTGCTCCTTCCTGGGCTCAGCTGAACCAGCAGAGGAGCGCAGAGAACGTTCCATATCCCACCCTCAGTTTCCCACTGCCATTTCTGAGAATCAGCTCCAGGGGTCAGGAAAATCCATCAGCCAGCACCTCAGCCAGGAGCAGAGAGCAAACCTCAGAGGAGCAGCTGCTGGTCTACTGATTATAATATTTATATGGCAAAAAAGACAGTAAATTGCCTCTAAAATAATCTAATAAATGTGCACTTTTTCTTCATACCAACAGCCTGAGATTTTTTTTTTGAAGTTATGTTTTACAAGTCTGCAAGTATACAAGGGTTAAAAAATACTCTTTAAATACATATTTGACAAGATTCTCAGCCAATGCCATTGAAAGAACATTTCCAGCTCTAAGAACACAGCAGCTATTACAAGCTGAAAACAGCAAGAGTTGCTGATGTCCAGCTTTCTTCCATCAGCAGGTACGAGTGGTTTCCCTAAACTCCACATGCTGAAGTTCTCTAAAACAGATTTACTGTCCTTTCTCTAAGGCTGCTGCAGCCCATTCAGCCAGGGCACAGATAACATCTTTGAATAGACATGTCTGAAATTACAGTTTCTGCAATATGAAGTTCAAGCTTTACAGCAGAAAAGCTTTTCTGCCACAGAGCCGCAAACTTCTCAAGAGAAGGCTCCTTCCCCTGTTCTGCTCCCCCTGGAGGTGTTTTATTCCTACAACCCAGCAGCCTTACCCAGCCATGTTTGTAATTTATATTTAGTACAAGGTCCTTTCTCTTCAGCCCACCTTGGATGTTCCAAACACAGAGAGTAAATCCTGATAAATCAGTTTTCTCCCATGGATTAGATCCCTTTCTCTTTTCCTCACCAATGTCATCATTCCAAGGTGCTTGCAAGCACGAATACACCATTATGCAAAATTTCAACATTTTTCTTAAAAAAAAAAAAAAAAAGCTTGTTCAAGCCCAACTCAAGGAAGTTTCTGTGTTTCCAGCCTGGCCTTCGTGTTCTTACTGGTGTCCCAGTTACACAACAGTGTTTGGATGGGCAGCCCAGCCCTGCAGAACCTCCAGCTTGGATCCTTTTCCCAGATGGGGTATTTGCTGCAGGCTTAACAACTTTGGAAAGTTTTAGGCAATAAAACCAAATCAATTCAGATAATGAAATTAAGGAAAAGTACGTGTTGTTTAGCTCTTTTGAAAAGCCCTGATGCCTTCATAAGCTACAGCAGGGATTTCAAATTGGCAGAAAACTACCCTCATCTGGGACATATTTTCCCATTTCCAGGAAAATATGACCGAATTTGGCCAAGTTACAATTCTTTACTGAATTCTTTACTCTATATAAACTGTGTTTTCCTGAAGATTCACTGGAGCCCGACAGCTGAGGATGAAATCAGTGTGCACCAGCCACACTGAACAGTCATTATTGTCCTGAGAGCCCCTCTTTGCCCTGGACTGGGCTAATAGTGCAGGGAATTTTTTTGGCATTTTCAGGTATTTAATCTAGAATCTCAAATAAAGCTTAAATGACTGCTGAAGGTCATTTGATCCATGGATCAAGCTTTATGAACTCCATCAGTACTTGTACATTTCACTGATTTACTTGTACATTTACATTTTACTCCAACAGGTACTTGTACCTTTTCACCTCCTAAAAAACAAACAAAGACACAAATGAGCCACATTTTGTGAAAAACGTGACTCATTTGTGTCTTTGCTTATTTTAGGTAGCTGTCTTTTTAACAGTTGAGTATAAACAGAACAACATAATATATAATTACTCCTAGTAAGATTTTATGGTATTTTTATTACCAGATCGACGCAGATCAAATGCTTTATTAGTGCTCTAAGTGCTCTGCAGTAGCAAATCAAACAGCTGTGCCGGGGTGCTTTAGGGCTGTTTTAGGGGTGTTTTAGGGATGTTTGCAGGCTCTGAGGTGTTTGCAGGGCTGTGCCGTGGTGTTTTAGGGGTGTTTGGGGGCCGTTTTAGGCGTGTTTCAGGGTTTTTTTAGGATTTTTTGCAGGCTCCGCAGCGTTTGTGCGGGGGTGTTTGAAGGGCTGCTTTAGGGTTGGTTAAGGGCTGTTTTAGGGGTAATTTAGGGGTGTTTTAGGGGAGTTTGCAGGGCTGTTTTAGCCGTGTTTCAGGGTGTTTTCAGGGCTTTTTGCCGGTTCCGCAGTGTTTGCTCGGGCCCGGCCCGCCCGCTCCCCTCGGCCCTCAGGCGGCCCCGCGAGCGCCCCGGCGCCCCCTGGCGGTGGCGGCCCCGCAGCGCCGCCCGCGGCCGAGATGGCGCCTGAGGGCCCTGAGGGCCCGGGCCGGGCCCAGAGCGGGGCCTGGCCCGGCCAAAGCGGGACAGAGCGAGGGGACAGAGCGAGGGGACAGAGCGAGGGGACAGAGCGAGGGGACAGAGCGAGGGGACAGAGCGAGGGGACAGAGCGAGGGGACAAACAGAGGGGACAGAGCGCAGGGACAAACAGAGGGGACAGAGCGCGGGGACAGATCGAGGGGACAAACAGAGGGGACAGAGCGCGGGGACAGAGCGAGGGGACAAACGGAGGGGACAGAGCGCGGGGACAGAGCGAGGGGAACGGCGGGGACACCCCCACAGAGCCTGTGCCAGCCCTGCCCAGCGACGCTCACATCAGGCACAGCCATGGCCTGCGGCACAGGCGCGAGAACTTCTGCTAGGTCAAGCCTTGTACCGTACAGAGCTCATCGGAGCGCGGCTTCACCTGCCACAGCTGCTAATTAAACATCCTGCATCCGACTGCTGCACGAAATTAAACATTGGAATGGGCGGCAGAAGCCGTACGCTAGGGGAAAGTGCCATTCCCAACTGAAAATGCGAAAAACACAACCGTAAGGCAACTCTCTGTGAAAAGGAGCCGAAATTCCCATTTCTAAGGCGTAGGACCAAGGAGACACTCAAGAAGATGCAGTCACAAAAGCTGTGATCAATTCTCAAGCAGGAAAACACCCAAATTCCACGGCTGCTTGGGGCAGGCTACCGAGATGTGCGAGGATCAAGAGAGGTCAGCAGTAAAGCAGGTGTTTAATTTCAGCTGAAGAGTCTGAAGGGAGCAGAAGGACTTCCAAGGAGCAAAGAACATAAATTATTTCTGTATTTCTCACTAGAACTAACAGGCACTCGCTTGTACAGCACTGTACTAGAAAGCTGTTTGTGTCTTCTTTATTTCTTATTTAACACCAGTACAAGTGGTGCTTGTCTAAACCAATAGACTCCAGCTGACATGAACTAATACTTGAATGAAACTTGTTCCCTACTAAGTAGTTCACTTTGCAACATCATCTTAATCAAGCTTGAAAATTCAGTATTCATTTTTTGCAAATGTAAACAGCATTAACGAGATTTGTGTCTTGCCCACTGCAGATGTGTAGCTGACAGAAGTAAGACAAACACTGCCCGTGGTTCAACCACATGAAAATGATGTGGGTATCCTGGACCAAGCATTGCGTCATCACCTTGAAAACACTGAACACAAAACCAAAACAAAGATCCCAAGATGTGGATATGTGTAAGTGGTCTGATTATCGCAAATCATTGACAAACACATGCAAAGATGATATCAAGGAAGAGGCATGGGGGAAAATTCTCTGAATAATGAAACTGAACAAGTTTCCGTTTCTTTTTCCTTGGAGACAGAAATAAATAACGTCAACATTTTACTGTCAAAAGGAAGGAAGGGTGTGAGGGGAAGCTATTTAAAAGGTTGGTTTAGAAACATCTTTTGTCATGACAAGAGAAAATTTTAAATAAACTGCCCCAAAAGAACATTACCAACTTTACATCACCACCAGGCTCAGATGGGATATCGGCTTCCTGCAGGTCACAAAGGGAGCGCTCCCAAGTGCTCCCACCTGGGGTTTGGAGCCTTCCTCTGTCCTTTGGTGGTGGTGGGGAAGCGTCTCAGCCTGCAGAGGGCAACTTCAGAACCTCGGTCTGTGCCCTCGGGGGTCCCTGTTCCTTACCGGTGCCTCCCGAGCGCTCCCGGTGCCTCCCGAGCGCTCCCGGTGCCCCCCGAGCGCTCCCGGTCCATCTCGAGCGCTCCCGGTGCCTCCCGAGCGCTCCCGGTGCCCCCCGAGCGTTCCCGGTGCCTCCCGAGCGCTCCCGGTGCCTCCCGAGTGCTCCCGGTGCCCCCCGAGCGTTCCCGGTCCATCCCGCGCGCTCCCGGTCCATCCCGAGCGCTCCCGGTGCCCCCCGAGCGTTCCCGGTGCCTCCCGAGCGCTCCCGGTGCCTCCCGAGCGCTCCCGGTGCCCCCCGAGCGTTCCCGGTCCATCCCGCGCGCTCCCGGTCCATCCCGAGCGCTCCCGGTGCCTCCCGAGCGTTCCCGGTGCCCCTCGAGTGCTCCCGGTGCCTCCCGAGCGCTCCCGGTGCCCCCCGAGCGCTCCCGGTGCCTCCCGAGCGCTCCCGGTGCCTCCCGAGCGCTCCCGGCGCATCCCGAGCGTTCCCGGCGCATCCCGAGCGTTCCCGGTCCATCCCGCGCGCTCCCGGTGCCTCCCGCGCGCTCCCGGTGCGCTCCGGGCCCGGCTGAGCCAGCGCGCCGAGCTTGGCCCCGGCGGAGCGGGCGGGAGCGGGAGCGGGGCGGGCTCGGCTCCGGCTTCAGTCACCGGGAAATGAAAGGGGGCAGGGGAACGTGGAGCCCCAGGGCGCTCGGAACTTCTCCGTCCCCGTTTGTGGGCATGGAAAGGATTTGGGGTAAGAGACGCGCCCGGCTCACCACCAGGTCCCGTCCTTGCCCCCTCCCGTTCCGGGCTCCTTTCTGCACTACAGAGATCCACGTATTGACATCGAAGCATATTTGAAAGACAGTTAACAGCATCTCAATGTTTAATAAAACTCAAATGGGTTTTTTTTGCAAGTCGTTTTTTGAAGTTTTAGCTCACTTATAATCTCATGAGTTTGCAAAAATATATCTACTCTTCTCATTTTGCTGCACAGGACAGAAAGTATGAATAGCAGACTAAGTAACAAGGTTTTCACAAGATTTAAGCAATTAGGTTTTTAAATTTCAGAAATACAACACCAAGCATTTTATGTAATGATATGCAGCATTCATAGTCAGAGAAATCTATGTTTCTATATTCAACTCATTCTCCCCAGCTTTTTCAGAATTTCAAATCATTTCTGCCCTCCAACAGAAAAGAGAATCTCACTTTAAAAAAAAAAAAAAATTATTGGGTACGCAATATCCAGAACAATAGCCAGGAAACAAAAGGCAAAAAAAGCAAAAAGTCTTGAGAAATTCCAGTGTCTCACAAGAATACTCTTCTCATGTCTAGAATTTACTGCTACAGCTCTGAGGGTCGAAAGGGACCAGGCTTGCAGTTAGAGATAGGATCTTTGACCAGCTCATACAGCTTCATGGAGCACACAAACTTGTGGCCATTGCAGAATTATGTATTCCTTTCTGCAGTGTTTGGGACTCACCTCCTTTATTGGTTAATTTATTTGCTCCCTGCTCTTTATTTTTTTCTCCATTTTCTCTCGCAGCTGTGGCTATTAGGCCACTTGCAGCCCTGGTTTAGACAGGACAGACTGTGATGCACACCAGCTTTGTGTGCTGTAAGCATGACCCCTGCACTGGGTGGTGTCCCTTCCTTCTCTGGCTCCTTCCACATCAGCTGCTGCTCTCTGTTCCTCAGCTCTGAGCGCTGCCATTCCATTGGCGATTACAAAAAAGCCATTATCAGTACCTGGGCACTGCCAGGTGCTCACAGGAGCACTCACAGGACAAGAACCACGCTCTGATGTGGGGACAGTAAATACACTTTTATACCTACTTAATCATAGCACCCCAGAGCCTGAAACAAGTCTCTCACTGATGAAATGCAAGGTATTTCCTTATGCTACCAGGTAATAAAATAGTATTCAATAGAAAGGAATGTTAATTGGAAAGAGAGGAAATGATATTAGCAACACTTCTACCTGGGTGTAGAACTGCAGGTTTAATAGCACAGCACTTCTTTAATCGCTTTGTGCTTCATGGCCCTAAAGCACTTTTAAACCAAGCACACGACATCAAGTCCCCAGAGACAGATTTGTCTCGTGTGTGAGAGGAAAAGTACACAAGTGATCTGTCAGAGCTGCACGAGGAGTCTGAATTCCTACATCTCAGCTGCAGTCTCGCCTCCCCAAAACCAGCCGTGCCATTTATTGCATACTTCTACAGCATCCAAGAATATTGTTACCATCCAGCACATCTTCCCTTGTGTTAGCACTGGAAGCCATTTATGAAGCTACCTTAAAGCTGATTTTTCCTCTCTACCATTACCATGTCCAACTACATGCCAGTATCTGAGTGTGACACTTGTACTGCAAGGAACACAGTCAGAAGACTTTTGGAAAGTCTGTAGAATGCCACAGGTAATTTGAGGATAACAAAAAACTTCAAAGGAGTATTTAGCACTAGTCTAAATCTTTCTCCTCTTGGTATACTAGGGAGAGTAGGACTTCCACTTGATCACTTATGAAAATACAGTAGCTGTAAGCATACATGAACTTTCAATTCCATAAAATAACCCAAGTCCTAATGCCTTAAGAGCTCATCACCTTGAGAAAAGTGAAATGCTCCAGGGTTTAAAGGACAGATGCAGTCAACAGCTGCATTCCTTCCTCAAGGAGGCAGCAGTAGGGAAAGTTAGTCTTCCTTGAAAGAAGTTTAAGAAAACTGCCATGGGTAGGAGCGCTCTGCAGAAGCAGCATTGCTGAGCTGTGCGAGCGCACTGAGCCTCACTCCCAGCCCCACCAGGCTCACTCCATCCTCTGACAGCCACTCCCAGGGACAGCTCCTCAGTGGGTGAGCCCAGGCCCTGCCGAGGCAGGGAGCAGGGCACAGGATGCACCGCAGAGCTCTCACCATGCCAGGAATGGCACTCTGCTCCAGCATTCCTCGCAGGTGTCCTGCGCAGAGAGCAGCACTGCCCCAGCTCCAAGCCCCTCGTGCTCATGCCCAGGGCAGCAGCCTGGCTTCTCTGGGCTGCAGAGTCAGTGCTGATCCCAGCCCTGCCGTCCCTGCCAGGGCTCCGTCTGCAGGGATGGAGAGCCCTGAGCACACAAACAATCCAGTCCCACAGGCACAGGGAGGCGCAGGCAGAACTCTGTGCTCAGCCCCAAAGCAGCAGGAACAAAAGGCACAGGCAGAGGGCTCAGCACAGCCACAGTCTCTCCTCCCTGGGTAAATGTTTACTAGGGCTGCCAGGGCAGGAGCAAACAGTTGTAAGTGAAGTGGGTTTGAGTTCAAGCTGTCCCACGGACACCAGTAGAGATACTCACAGCAGCAGGGACAGCATCCCCAGCAGCAGCAGCTGACCCAGGTGACAGCAGCAGGGACCTGAGGCTGGGCCAGCAGCAGCCCTCAAGGAAGGGTCCCTGCTGCAGGAGCAGGCACAGCACAGAGAGCGGCAGCACTGAGGGGCACACGGCTGGCACTGCCCAGGGGCACAGCTCTGCTCCAGGGGAGGGACAGGGACACAGAGAACACTGCCCGGGAAACACTGCCCGCTCCCCTGGCTCCCTGCTGCAGGAGCAGGCACAGCACAGAGAGCAGCAGCACTGAGGGGCACACGGCTGGCACTGCCCAGGGACACAGAGAACACTGCCGGGAAACACTGCCCGCTCCCCTGGCTCCCTGCTGCAGGAGCAGGCACAGCACAGAGAGCAGCAGCACTGAGGGGCACACGGCTGGCACTGCCCAGGGGCACCAACTCTGATTCACGGGAGGGACAGACACACGGAGAGCACTGCCAGGGAAACACTGCCTGCTCCCCTGGCCACAAGAGAAATAGCAAGCCCAGCTATTGTCACACTTGAGAAAAAGGATACATTCTTCCTCATTTTATCTGACAAAGTAACTGAGAAAAAAGCATTTCATTTCTATATCCATTTATTATTTTGGTCTGTAAAAATATAAGACTAATATACAACTACATCTAGCTTGATTTTTGTAAAATCAATCTTCATTCGGTGAGATACCAATGTACATTATACATTAAAGTTGTAAGAAAAATACTGATATTTGACATTTTAAACAAGTTCATTCATGTAAAAATCACATTGCAAGTAAAATTTAATTAGAAAATACATAATATTCACAAAAATACACATGTTAAAGACAGCTTGTGAGAACATTGTCCTAAATTTAATTCAGGTGTGGAAAAAACATGATTCACAGTTAGGCTTGACTTCTCCAGTACCACAGCAGAACTTTAAAGTAAATGCATCTTAATTCTATTAAGAATTTGTTCTTCCTATTAAGGTGCACTTGGATCTCCCAACCACCAGGGAGGAACCACTTGTCCCCCTCCATGCATGTACACAACATATAACACTAGTCAAAGGAATTTTAGTTTTTCATTCCATTGTGAAATAATTTGGGTATTTCATAAATTAATTTATAAAATCTGGATTGAAAATACAATTTACACACACAGGATACTTAATACACAGATTACATCAATAGCAGCGTAATATTGTCAATCATGCGCAGCATCCTCACTATCACTTCTGGAATTCTTTCTCCTTTTCTTAGCTATAGATAAAATCTATATAAAACAGTCAAGCCTCTAAGTATTGTCTTCCAGGGAGAAAACAGTATAGATGTTAAAAATTTAGGAGGTAGTGAATGAAAGGCTAACAATTTCAGCATATTTTAAAAAACCCTATACTGAAGCCCAGTATCATTTATATATAAAATTAAATTTAGCCACTCATAATCAACCATTGATCATCCCAAAGTAGCAATTTAAAAATCTTTTGTAATTAACAGTGTAGGTATTAGTAAGATATGGAAGAACTTTAGAAACTTTATGGTAACTGCAGCGTTAAGCAACTACATGCTGTGCAGTCTGTCATTATAACTGTAAATACACATTCTTCAGTTTTATTCTTTTTCTATCAAGTCCCAAATGCTTAGTTTTACTACATGTCACCAAATTTCTGTGAAACAGAGCACAATCTACGTCAAAAAGAACATTATCTCATGTTTAGATTACTCGGTTTGCAGGAAAGGTCCCAAGAGATGAAGTCTCATGCAGTTTAGAGCAGGACCTCAGTTAAATGTCTACAAGTCCTTAATACTGGCATCAATATCACTCAGACTGCCCACGCACGTGCCTCGGGGCTGGCAGCTGCCCAGGCTCCTGGCCAGACTCAGCCCTCCCAGGCAACTCCATCCTTCCAGCTGTGATCTGAGCTCCAAAATCCTCACGGGCCACATCAGCCCCAGAGGGGATTTGCATGGAATGAAAACGTCACACCTGCATTAAGTGCACTACCAGTTCATTCTCCGTACCTCTGGACCTCTCTTCTCCCCCATCCAAGTGCCTTTATTCCTTTGATTATTCACAATACATTCAAGTAAACCAAAGGCACAGAAGTGCAAACTAGCAGAATAATGAGTCTCACCCTCCACTGGTGATTTCATACAGGAAGGAAAGTCTTTTGACAAAGGAAAATGAAGATATTTTCAAAGTAAACAATCTTCCGTATAGAAAGGAAGTGTAGAGCAGCACTGAGAGAAAACATGCACAGGTAAAGTCTCCATGTTGCAGAATGAACATTCCTTTTTCTCATTTCACACTAGGGGGATGTAGTTACTTCATTTTCAATAATTATTAGCAAAACAAGTGAAATACTTGAAAGATCTTGCTCTTGTAAGAGATTCCAGGGCTCTCCACACACACCAAGAAACCATAAATAAGTGTAACAAAGAGCCCCTCACCTGCAGAGTACCACTGCCTGCTGTGCCTGTTCTCCATAAATCCTAAGGGGGATGAATGCCTCTCTTGCCATCTTGGACTCCAATGGCATTGGAGGTTTGAGAAAACTGCTCATCAGATACTCATTTCCAATGTGCACTTTGTAACATCACTCAGCAGGGATTTGTTTCTGCAGCAGTGTTTGCATCATCACAAAAACCTGAAACAAACACAGGTTTAGGCTCTGACAGTCTGTGACGACTTCTACAGATGCCCTACCATTAAACTTACAGTTGAGTTGGTCTCCTGTTAGTAAAGTTACCAGAGGTAGATTTTCCTCAAATAGACTGAGGGGAAAAAAAGAAAAGGGTCAGTCTCCCTTCCCACTCATCACACCTTCCCAGAGGGTGGAACACACTCCCAAGCACCTGACTGCTGCTCTGGGGAGCACAGGACCAAGGACAGAACTGGCAGCACCCTCCTCCTCCTGCCAGAGGCCATGGCATCCCTGGGGAGAGAGATCCTTCTCCCCAGTCCTACTGGTCCCAGCTCATTTTCCTGCCACAGCTTCTGTTCCCAGAGGGGGGCCAGGTTGGGAGCCAAGGGCCAAAGGGGTAAAGCGGGAGATACAAAAAGGGGAAGGATAAAAGCAATGCTGGAAGCCTCTCCTGCAGCTGTCCCAGTGAGTGCAGTGGTTACACACACACACCTTTGCTTTGCAGCATCAGGACTTGTCATCAGTGTTTTCACACAGAGCAACACTAATATCCACAACACCCAGCCAGGGGCACACAACAATCTGCATTTACAGAGCAGTTCCTAGGAATGAATAAGTTAATATCACATGGCTCAAACAAGGTGTACTAAAGCCTCATTCTGATTTAAAACTTTTTTAAATTCAGGGATTTAACAAGACTGATCTAACTTGTTCAGGTTTGAAGAAAGTCACTTGTATATAATCCAGACTCATTCCAACAAACCTTTGCTAGTAGAAATCATTAGTTTCTACTAGGACTGCAAGTGTAACAGAGATTGCATTATGCTATTTCCATAGCATTAAGTTTACATTTGATTTGTTTGTAATTTACTGGGATTAATAACTAAATCCAATGATATCCTTAAATATTGCAAACTAGAATGAGAACAGGTCTATGACGCATTAGTGTTAAGACTTTCACATCTGAATTTCAAAATCAGTCATTAAAAGTAAGCCTGGCCATTAAAACCAGTAATGGTGCCTGACTAACACACCTGTGGTTGCACATTCACTCATAAAGGAACAGTGACCTCCAAAGCCCCACTGCCCACAGAGCCCTGCTGTCCCTGTGTCACCAGGGCCAGACCAGTCACCCCACCTCCCCAGTCCACTTCTAGTCCCTCTACCAGCTCCCTCTTGCCCAGAGCCATGCACAGCTGCCACTGGAGCAGCAGCCAGGACAGGAGTGAGGCGGCTGGGGCAGCTCCATCACAGGTAAGCAGCCCTTCAGAGGAATGTGAAACCACAGCCCGTGAGACAGTCAGCTACACACGTAAGGAAGTTTACTTCTATGGAACCAGTAGTATACAGCATAAAAAAATAATAAAAATAAAGTACCTTTAAAAGAAAGCTCACAGCCATCTCTTAGCTATCCTTCATTTTCAATTTAAATTTTCATCATTCAGTTTCAGCTATTTATCAATTATTGTCCAGCTTTGTGAATTATTTACATTGAAGTGCAGAATTAATGAAGTTAGTTAACTTATGTAATTTTGAATTTCTTGATTTTACATTTTTCCTTCCTTTTAATCTAACTGCAGTGCTTGGTAGATGGAGAGGTATAAAGTGTGTTACATATTAAGCCCAATTAAAACATGTATGGCATCCTTACTTATACAAAGTACACCGATGTAATTTCATAGTGTTATTATAGTTCCATCTTCTTCTAAGGACTTACGCCCTGGCTCTGGGGCCTCATACTCCATGCTAATGCTGCCTGTCGAGTGATTCAAGTTCATCTCACTGGAAGGAAGGAATCCATTTTGTGTGGACTCGTGGAGGAGTTCAATTTGCGATAAGGATTCTATGCTTTCGCTGGCAGGCGTAGCTTTTGGGATCTGCTGTGGCTCGCCACTGTCTTCAATAATAATGTCCTCCTCATCGCTCTCCTCTTCTCCTTGCAGCAGACTGCCCAGGATGTTTGGAGTGCTGCTGGGGAGGCTGGACTCGGTGGACTGGCCGGAGCTGCCCGAAGTCCGACTGTTCCTCACGACGTTGTTCCTCTGGTTGGCGGGTCTGACCGTGATGATCAGGTTGCGGCTGTTGGCAATCATCATGTCTGTAACTTGATCGAGGCTTTTCCCCGACACCTCTATGCCGTTCACCTCCAGCACCTCGTCATTGACAGCCAGCAGGCCCGTGCTCTGCGCCAGCCCCCCGGGCACCAGCCTGGATATGAAAATGCCGGGCACCTTCTCCAGCCCGTGCGGGGTGACCCTGACGCTGGAGCCGTCGCGGATGTAGAAGCCCAGCGGTTTGTCGGTGCCGTACTTGTAGAGCCGCACCCTGCGGTGGGTCTCGGGCAGGATATCCACGTCTATGATGGAGGACACGGGCCTGAAGTCCTGGGGCATGCTAATCACAATGTGGGGCTTCTTCTTGTGGTTGTCTGGACGTAGCACGTTGGATAAGACGTTCTTCTTCCTCGTCATGGTATCCGTCCCAAAGGCACTGTAGTCGGCATCCTCTGTAAGACAGAGCACACGGGGATTAGAGCCTGCAGACAGCCAGGTCACACTGCTCCCATGTTAGCTCAGCACAGGCAGACAGCTCATCTACAAGGTGTCAGCCTTACTATCGTAGAAGAATTCCTCTCAGCTCAGGAAACAAAAGCTTTAATGTTATGAAACACAAAGTTTGGAACACTTTTGGTTTTCTACTACTGAAGGAAAGTGTGTGCACAAAAGAAATTAAAACCAGTTAGCAGCAGCAGACACAAAGAACTACAGCTGCCTGAGAAAGGGTAGAATGGAAAGAGTGAGTACATTCCTAGAAACATTTTAATTTTATTCAGAGTAATTCCACTTGCTAGTTTTCTCTCCTCAGGTTTCAGATCATTGGAAAAGAAAGAATGAAAAAGGGAAAGCAGCCAGCGTGCCTATTATTGCCTAGTTACTGGGAGCCAGCCAAGTGACCTGGATTCAAACTCCAGAAAGCTTATTCCATTCTGCACTCTTCCCTGCCCCCACGCCATGTAGGTAAAATGGCTGTGGAGCAGAAACAAAGAGACCTCGCACACAAATACTTCAAGCAAAACTGTTCATGCAAGCAATGCTGTAACTGCCACAGCTTGACACAGGAATAGGCAAATGGCTTAGAGCTTAAAAAAAATCCAAAAGAAAACATATTAGTCCCACAACTACTTGTAAGGGACAAGAAAACGTGTTCTGCAGAAGCAATACTGATTTCTGAAATGCTTATTTACCAAAGGTTCCATTTTTCTTTTTAATATGCAATAAGTCACCAAAAAGAATCAACCTAAGTACATTCCGATCTGGACTTCCTCTGATTTATGCTCGTAAATTGAGTGTAATCACTCAGACTACACACATCTTTGTTCTGCAGGGGAAAAGCCCCAATAATCATGCAGAACTGGACTGCACTAACCCCAGGACCCGGAGAAGTTGGGATTTCATTGTATTATCCCATTCAGATGTCATTGGTACAGCCAAGAAAGTGGAAGAATGGTTATACATTCAGTCTGTGGACTGGCTGACTGTGGCAATGCTGCCCTGGTGGCATTTCAGGACAGCTGCCAACTGCTGAGGAAATCAATGAGTGCATTTGCTTCTGAGGCTGGGATATACAGACATGAACCAGCTCCATTTGGACTCCTCAGATGGTCAAAATAGACCAGAGAAAGTACACCTAGAGCAACAGGCTAACACTACTGCAGCATGTAACACCAACTCCTCCCTTCCCTTCCCAGCCTTTGGGGCTGCTGAAAACAAGAACAGTGCTTTGGCTGCTCTAGGAAGGCAGTCTTGGACCTGGTACTCTAAAAGATAAAGGACAAGAAGAAAAGAAACAAATTTAAATTAGCCCACAAAAAAAAAACCTCAAAGGGATTTACTGTCAACTCCTGGCTTGTGTGTACACAATAGTTCATCAACATGTTTTAGAAAAATGTGTCCTGATGATGGCCTCATTTACATTTCTTTTTTATTTCCCTTGTTTAAAAAAAAATAATTACACCATAAGGAAGGCAAAGCTCTTGCTTAGCTGTTTGCTAAACACAGAGCATCTTTTGCACTGATGTTTATAGATAAAGTTGTTCAACAATTTAACTCACACAATCAGGAGTTATTTTTGAAGATACCTAATTCACACAGCTCTACTATAGCCTGAAGGCACTTCTGTAGCAATCTCAGCTACTTTGTAATTCAAGGTTTAATTAATATAACATTAGATCTTAACATCAAGCACAAAGGCTTTAGAAACAGCCTAAAATCTGATAGTCACATGTCTAAGGGTGTTAGGTCAGCTGTGGTGAAGAGCTGGTGCATTAAAAAACAATTCAATCTCTCCAGGCAAAGCATTTTAACAGGTGAGCAGCGTCTGCAGTGAAACACCTACAGAAATGCAAACTCAGCCTTTTCCCTTTAGAAGGCCCTTTGGAATGTCTGACTATGATCAGCTGGTTACACCCTGCACTCCCATCCACTGCTGACAACATACTGCCTTTTCAGACAACATGGAACAATTCTTTTTATGTTCGCTAAAAAATGATGATCAAAGGGAAAAGTGAGAGAGGTTTTGCCCTTATCTCCCCTGACAACCCATCCAACCAGTTCCCAGTTAGGCATCTGGTGTTTCACTGAAAGGATTTTTGCAATTCAATGAGGTGCAATAACTTCTCTTTTTTTTTATTTAGAACTACAATTGTTTACAAAACAAGCTGGAAAGGACAATTGTGAAATTCGATCCGAGACAGGTCTTACTTTAAATACCAGGTACCACTTGCACTCACTCGTGCTAAGTGCAGGTTGCTGATGGCAGCTCCAGGACACAGGGCCCAGCACACTGGTGCCCCTGAAGCACTCGGCTCCTGCTGCTCTTAGTACAGCTGCTGGTTTAGAAAAAGGCACGAGAAAACAGGACAGCAAAGCTCTGTCAGGACTGATTCTGCCACGAGTGCTCTCCCATGTCACTGCAACATTGAAAGGTGTGCAATTGATGGGGTTTTCTCCTTAATATCAAAGTGCACAAAGTCAGAGAATCAGACAGACTCTGTGGTATTTCACCTATTCTATCATATCAAATATGTAAAGCATTCAATGATCCCAGCTTGCCACAGTGGCTAGAAGGCTTCACCTTCATGGCAGGACACACACCCTGCAGGAAGTCTGGCATGAGCAGATATACAAACAAATTTATTACATTCAAGTAGGTCTATCATGTCCTGTAAATGATCAAAGACAGTTTGTGCTCTTTACTCAAGTTGGATTTAGAACTGTTCCCAACTTCCTTCACAGAAACCACCTCCCAGCCTGCCTTCCACAACTATCAGCTGGTAACTTCTGTCCAAATCAAATTTTTCCAGTTAGCAGAGAAGCACAAAGATCAGCTGCAACAGGACTGGCTTTGAAAGAAATATTATGTAAATCTCTGTATGCAAATAACAGATTCCAAAGGACTTTTTAAACAAAAACTTAGAGTAGAAAAACATTTCTTAGAAAAGAATGGAACTTTAAAAAGTCCTTTCAGAAGACAAATCAGAAGTCTTAAATTGAGCTGGTGGTTTTGTTTTTAGTAACTTTCTTAAGTTACAGGACACATGGCTGAAGTAAAAGCATCCCAAAACTGCAAGCCAGATGTCAAAACATTTAAGAAACCGACAAACCAGAGGGAAAGGTTTTTTTCATTATAACTGCTCTTGATAGTTAAATAATTCAGAACTAGCATGAATCTTAAGATAAACAGTTAAGGTTAGAGAATTTGTGAGGAAAAAAATAGTGGAAGGTTAATAAACTCATCTCCCCAAATCTGAGCAGAACAGCACACTCTGGGTAACCTCTCTTCACTGCTAAACAAGTTTTCTAAAGCAATACTCTCAAGTACAAAGGCATCTTTGTTCTGGCACCTCACTAATCAGTTTAAAGCCCCGGCAAAAATATTTTGGCCTAAAGCCAAAGGACAAGGTGTTAACTACAGATAGTGTGAAGGAGAACGTCCACACTGGGCAGGAAGGATTTCTCCCCCCAGCAGTTTCAAGCTCAAGGTGGCACCAATCTGTAGAGACTTATTACATGAAATTGAAAACAAAAGCCCACAAATGCCAAATCTGGTTTCAATTTAATGTTATTGAAGACAGATTTTTGAAATATTTTCTGACCCATTTGCAAATCAATGTAGAGTTACCCGTTAAGAATTCAATTTTCAAAGCCCCCAAGTAGTTAGTGTATTTGAACAGAAATGCAATTTAGCATTCTTTAAATATGACCCAACAAATCTCCTCCTATTTAGTCACGAAACAGAACAAAATATGGTTTTAGGAAACCAAGCTGTGTTTTTAGGAAGAGGCCTCAGAACAGCTAGGCCAGTCCAGAAAGAGCTGTTTAAAAAGCCAACTGCTCTTACTTCTCAGCAAAGTAAAGCTTCTCAGTGACCAAGTGTCTCTCGAGAGGCACAAGTGGATTAACCAAAGAATCCACTTCTCTCTAAATACAGCCACATCCGTGCACAACTTGCAGGAGTTGGATACTGTAATTTAGAATCCTTCCAGGGACTGTTAAGGACATTATAATGAAATGTATCTCCTGTTATCTCTGCTGTTCTCGTATTTACAATGCAAAGCTCCCCACATCAAGCTGCCCTTCAGCCTATGCAGACTGTTCCCCTCCATTTTCTCTTCAGAAGGGTTTTTCTCACAGACAGAGTGACTCCCATACATCTGGATTTAATCACAATACATCAGTTTAACCTTTAAATACCAGATGTCAACAGTACCTGTTAATCTGTTAAACTGCAGAATGAAATTCCAGAGAGGAATGTTTTCTGCAAACTGATAGCCAATCCTGACTTGTGCAACATCAAGCCCCAGTTTGGATTTTAGCACTGGAGGAGCTTATAAAGTATTTTAAAGGAATTTTGTGAAATACAATTAGAGGAACCTAAGAGGAATAATTTGTGATTTCATTACAGGATCTCTAAGTTTTTTACTACATCAACCAAGCCACATAAATGTTCAGGACAAACAAAGCTTTCAGAAATGAGGAATCAAAATCAAACAGGAGAGAGAAGAGCCGCTACTCTGGCATAACTCTTCCCAAATTTTGGAGTCCCATTATCACAACCATTGCTTATTAGTAGAAGCAAAACCGTCCTGCAGCTCCCATTTCAACCCCTCAAGGTGTTCCTGGGATGCAATATACTAAGAAGTTAATACTATTTACATTAGATTTCACTGCAGTCTGCTCATACCTCAAGTTGGCTTTGCACAAATTACTTGAAGTTTCTAAATAGTTAAGACAGTATGATAAAAATACATTATAAAGAATCTAAACACTTTCTCTCTTTCCCCACAGTGGCTTTTTTTCAAAGATCCCAAATTCCCAACTACTGCTGCTGGAAATACAAAAGAAGTCAAAGTTCCATTACAAAACCCACAAAAACTTTTTGGCTGATTTAAGAGAATGCATGAAAGCCACAAGTAGCCTTGCAGGTGGAAAAGTAACTTGTGTCACTTATTATAGTTCCAAACCAGCCCAGATCAAAGCAGCCCCATCAACTGCAGGTATTTGCTAAGGCATTTCTTTTCCATTCCATAGGCAGAGCCAGTAAGGCTGCTGCAATCTGTGAATTAAGGACACTTAAATCACACTGCACAAAATATGAACCACCCCTAGCTCCACCAATCCAGCCTTGGTAACAGGCAAACCATCACAAATAAAATACAGAATAAAGTTGTTTCTGTATTTTCCATCAAACAAACACCTACCCTGTATGCAAAGATGTCAGCGAAGGCCAAGCCTCAATTTCATCAGCAGATGTGATCAGTGTGATCACAACTAACTCCCAGCACAGTGCAGTGGGGACTGGGGTGCCAGCCTGGGCTCTTCATTCCCTGAAACTCCAGGGGCAGAAGGCTCTCGTGTCCAAGGGAAGGCAGTGACACCTGGTATTCCTACACAGCTTTTCCTACTCATCAATTCTTGTTCTGATAAACTAAAACGGAATCGTCATCTTCTACTTTTGTGCATTATATCAACTCCTGGCACCAGAGTAGTAACAAATAATCCACCTGGATCAAATCAAGGTAAAGGATTGTAGGAAACTAAAGATTCATGATAAATGCAACACCAGGAACAGGCAACAGTAGGAACAATCTAAAACCATATGGTGTTAAAATATAAACTCAATAATCCCAGGCTGACAAAGTGGCTTATCCCTTCCTGTCATATGGCTACTGTAGGGGATTAGATGGAGTCATAGGCCTTGTCTCTCTCCAGGTTCTGCTAGAGCAAATGCTTCACGCCTCTGGCACTTCAGCACTGAGAACACAGGCCTTACCAGTCTGTACTCTCAACACAAACACTTTGCCAGCACTCAGCAGCTGCCAAGCAGCCACACTGGTTATGAATATCGGGTTTGTGTCAGGCCCTTGAGGACTCGTCCACTTTTTGGAGTGGGAGTGGAGAGCAGGTTCTGATGCCCAAGCATTTTCTAGGGAAAAGATGCCTGTCTTCACAACGAGGAACAACACCACATGAACAAATACAAACTTCTGATTGGATTTTCTTCCCTTCATGAACAACAGCAGACAGCAGGAACACACAACCAGAGCAGACACAGTATTTTTAAAGGCAAACCATCAAAGCAAGCAGCCCTCACTCCTGAGGTTTGCTAACTGATATAAACTTGTCAACCGAAAACTTCATGTTTTATCAGGAAAGTGTGATAAGAGCAGCATATTACAAAATTAGTCTTTAATTTATATTTTAATACTGCATTTAATACTTCATGTAATAACATTTTTAATATTACTTTCCATCCTGTAATGATCTGTCTTCTTGTCTGATCAAGATTGGAATTTTAAGTGAAAAGTATCCAACATACAGAGCAGAAAAGCTTAGAGGTTAAAAGTTTATTTTCATTTGCATACATAAAACCAGAAAGAAGCATTTGCTGGAGATTTAACTTGACTTTAACTCAACTAAATAGAAGCAAAACATCACAAAGTATAAATAGGTTGCCTGAGGAAGCTCTTGCAAGAAAGACAAACTGTGAATACCTTTCATGACTCATAATTATTACGGAATTTGACATGAAGAAATAGGACTGAAGGGTTTTTTCCTCCATACATCACACTGCATCTGGATGAACAGATGATTCACATTCTTCCAGTGCTCTTACCTTTTCTCTGAATGAAAATCCTGAGGAGAGGATTGGCTGTAGAAACTGCTTTGTGATAATTGTCATCATTATTGATAGGCAGTAGGTCTCCGTGAATGTCCGTGTATCCCACCAGAACATCAACGTTTGGGATCTTGTGCACGTGCTGCAGTAATCCATAGAACTCCTCAAACTTGCCAGGTTTGGATCTCTCCAGAGAAAATCGTCGAAATTCAGCCCCAAACTACAACAAAAGATATCTTACATCATTAATATGGAAGCAACAATTATTTTATGTTAAACCAGAAACATTATGGAATTAAAAGTGCACTAAAAACTACAACAAACAATTTTGACATGGTATAAAACAGTCAGTGAAAACAGCTGGTTTTTTTCCCCCAAAGTAATAACTAGTTTTGTACCAGGTGAAACATGTACCTTTGAGCATGCCAAGGCTGTTTCACTGCTCCATTTAACGGGAGCACTCGGGTGACAAACCGGTGCAGGGATGGCTGCAGGTACTCACACACTCATGGAGAAACCACGCTGGGCAAGGGACAGAGCAGAGGCTGCACTGCTGTGGCACTCAGTGACAAACCGGTGCAGGGATGGCTGCAGGTACTCACACACTCATGGAGAAACCACGGACAGAGCAGAGGCTGCACTGCTGTGGCACTCAGTGACAAACCGGTGCAGGGATGGCTGCAGATTCTCACAGGCTCATGGAGAAACCACGCTGGGCAAGGGACAGAGCAGAGGCTGCACTGCTGTGGCACTCCACGCAGGGCTGTGATTAACACCCTGTGGTATGTGCCCACCTGGAATTCGGTTCGAGAACTACCAGTGCCCTCGAGAACAGCGTGCAGAGATTGTTACACAAGCGTGGGTCACCCACGCAAGGTGAGCAGCCCTCACACCCCCGGCTGTTTGGGCAGGAAGTGAAAATGCCCCTTGGCTGTGCAGACGACATGGACTGCTGCTGCTTTTCAGTGCAGCCCGGCTCTGGGGAGTGATCTCAGCTCCACTCTGCTCCTGCCTAAAGAGAGAGAACAGGGGCAACAGCCACTGCCTTAAGAGCATTCAGAAGATTTGTGTGCATGAGCAAGGCTCAAATCTTGATTGCAACAGTCTTTTAAATCAGGGTTCTATCCAGGATATAGAATCTGGATTTTCCAAGTCTGGTAAGGTTCAGAAAATATAGGGAGAAAAAATTAATCACTGACATTACTTTAAGGGGTAGCATTTGCTTGTAGTCAACATAATCATTCAACAAAAAACCCAGCTCACAAATCCACTGAGGCTCAGTCTCCTACATCATCTCTAAAGCAAACACTTATTAAAACACGTTGCTTATTAAGGCAATGATACAGTGGGGGCAGGCAGAGACTCAACTGGGTGCCAAGAAAAGGATGAGCATTTGATGTAGACTAGACAAATTGCGATTTTTACCACACATAGCTAGCAAAATGTTGGTGTTCTGCCTAATAAGGGCAGGACCCAAAGCAAACAGAATATTAGATAAAAATTACTCTAAATCCTCCGTATCAGGCACATACACAACATACCAGAGACGTCAAAAGGAATTTAGATAGCAGCAGCCAGGTTACAAAAACCAGAACAGCTTGTATACGAATTAAAAGGATAATAAGCTAATAATTCAAAAAAACTCAGTTGGCTGGGTTTTTTTTGTATGAATACTATTGCTGACCTACAGTGAAAATAAAGACATTAAATAATTCCTTTAGCAAGTTGAGTTTGAAGTAGAACAGAAACACACAGGAACAAAATGCTCTGAGTGCACGTTTGAGCCTCAGTGTCACATACTTTGGTGTATCTCACACACAGGAGATGTGGAGGTGCACTTCACCTCACACCCGATTACAATCTTTTGGAGAATAAAAGCCTTGGAGCTCTCACATACAAACAAAGCACTGAAAACCAGGAGACAAGGACCTCGTTGTCAGCACGTTAACACCATGCTAACTCAAAACAAGCTACACCTTCAACACCCCACCTTCCTCCAAAAGCTTCAAATAAAGGAACTATCTGGGAACATTCCTGCTCTAAAAAACCTGCAATTACCCTGCCATTGCCTAATGAGGCAGAAGGGACGATTCGTACCTGCTTACAAACAGAAGGCCAGCCCACAGGAGGAACTCCCAGCACGTCAGAGCAGCACGGCCCAGCCGTGACATCAGCGCAGGACTCGCTGCTGCCCCAGCCGCGAGGTGCGAGCCCCGCAGGAGCTGCCCGTGCACGGCAGCCATCCGAACTGCCTGGCTTTCAAGGATTACATAGCTTAAACAGAGTTCAGTAATCAAAGTTTTAAAAAGTCAACAACCTCACCCTCAGGCTGGAAGAAATGCTGAATCTGACCGCAGCAAGCAAAGGGCCAGATTTTCAAACGTGTGATTTTTATTTTTTCCATGTTATTTTATAGATATTTGGTGCAAACACCAAAATACTCCTAATCCACTCGTATGTCCTAACACAGTTTGCTCAATACTATTAGAAAGCAGGTAAAAGACAAGTCCAACTGTGCAATTCCATTATTTGAATGCCTGAAATGTCTGTATTTTCTATCAGATGCTGCCCTCCATCCCGTGAAACACGGCTGCGCTCGGTGTTCTAGAGGAGTAACCCAAGCGGAGAAGGCTCCTTGCCACCTGAGCTCTTGACGAGCCCGTGCTGCTCGCGGAAACTCCCCCGGGAGAAGGCAGGGGAGCCATGGCAGCTCACCGGGAAGGCTCCCGGGATGCTCACCTAACATTTATGGGTCACCTTTTTAAAGTCCTCTGAAACACAGCACAGAGCTGCTCTGTGCAAGTCCCCATCACTGACAGAACACGAGCTGCAGTGACCTTCTCTGGCTTACCAGTTATTGAGATTTTACTCAGAAATAAATGTTGTTCCAAGTCATGAAAAGGGGGAAACTTGAATTTTAACATATAGACAACTAGAAGCTTATTTTAGGGTTTCCATACCATCACTAGGAACTCTAGTCTGGGGAATAAAGTTTTATTTTCCCCGACAAGAAAACGGGCTGACTGGAATTCAAGTACTATGGGGAATCGGCAGGGCGAGCTCAGAGCAGTTACCCAAACTGAATAAACTAAACTAACAAAAGGATTGTGCTCATGTAACTGCAACCACAGTTGGGCTGTGCTGGCCCAGCCTCGTCAGCTGAGGCACAATTATTGATTTGGAATATCTAAATAAAGAGCTGTACATCATGGAGCAGCCTTCACAGCCCAGGCCACTCCACAGGAATGGCTCCCTCCACCTCCCACACAGGCGTTTCTTCTTTCTCTCCAGAACTGCTCATTTTCATAGAAGGAAGATGACTCCTCTGCGATATTAAATTGAGGTGCTGTTAAATAATGCATTAGTAACAAGCAGTTCTAGGAATGCCTTGAATCCTGCTCCATAATATGCACTTGAGGGACAATCCCTATTCATTAGGGCTACATTTCTCTGCACAAACACCAGGAACACAGCACACGGCTGATTCCCTAGATAGATTTTAAATCAAGGAAAACACACAGCGGGGAAACAGTAGGGCTGAGGAAACAAGTGATTTGGGTTTGTAAGCACATCATACTGATCATTCTCAACATTGTAAGAGCATAAATAATAGACTTCACCATCACAGTACTAACTTAACTGGTATTTGAAATAACAGCTACCAGATACTTCTGTACCTTGCTGATTTAGGGCACATGGAAATTGAACACTTTAAAAGAAATCATCCTCATTGAGGCTATAGAGACACCCACCACACTCTCCAGAAGTTACAGCACTATGATGCTTTATCCTTAATGTCCACACAGCTCGAGTCCTGACTGCTGCTATAACACCTCACTAGCAGCAAAGGAGGGGACAGAACACAGGCTGCTCCCCACTTCAAAAACAACCCAAGAAAGCCATGTGGCCACCAATGGAAAACACATTCCCACGTGGATGCACTTACAATCCGCCTAGGCAATGAAAAACGGACTTTAACTCAACACTTCTTTGACTAATAGAGACATTCCACCTCATACTGTACATCCAGCAGTTTTACAATTGGAAATTATTACAAACATAAAGCAGAATTAAAAAAAATCTAATTTCTCTCAGAATATCTAAGTTTTACCAGAAAAGCTTTGTCTAATCATCAAAAAAAAAAAAAAAAAATTAAAAATAGAAGAGAAGTGGATACACGCATGGGAGAATTGACAGAGCTGGGCAACGCTGTGAGCACCTGACACGGGTGATCCCTGCGGGAACACACAGGTACACACTCCTGCAGCACTGCCAGGGTAAAAGTCTCCCGGGGCCTCCAAGAGAAGGCAAACTCCACTTTCGGATAAGCTAGCCAGGGCTCACCTCTACCGCTACTGTGAGCCTACGCTGTACCGCACAAAAAGCTACAGAAAGACATAATCAGTGGGGAAAAAAAGGTAACTACAGAAACAGTCACTAACAAACGCACTCACTGCAATTCGGACAAAGAGAGGGTCTTGAGGCTTGCCAATTATCACAGAACTTTTAGGGCTGGAAGGGACCTCTGGAGACCATGTAGTCCACTCCCCAAGTATGTCTCTAAGCACCTCCTTGGCCCAGTGATCCCACACTTTCCCCACAGCACAAATTTGTCGGTAGGTCTTTTAGTCCCTCCAGAAACTCAGGGGCCAACTCCACTTACCTGTGTTCTTTTAAACCACATAAAAACCATTTATATTTTTTACCCGCAGACAGCGCACCCAGCAAGCGATCCCACCACCTCCGGCGGGGCGGCCGCGGGGACAGGCGGGGAGGGAGCGCCGGGGCCCGCCCGCCCGAGCCCGGGAGCCTACGGAGCGCTCAGGCCCCGCGGGCCGTGCCCCGGCGGCCCCTGGGCAGGTGAGTCAGCAGCTGACGCCGTCCCTGGCCCCGTCCTGTCCCCGCAGCGACACCGCGGCCCGACGGCCCCGCGGGGCCGGCCCGCTCCTTCCCCCGCGCCCGCGGCCCTCAGGCGGCGGCGGCGGCGGCGGCGGCTCCCACCTTGCTCTTCACCTCCATGGTGCCCAGGCCGCGGCTGCCCGCGGCCCCGCGCTGAGCCCGGTTCATGCCTCGCGCGGTCGCTGCGTCCGCCGCTCTGGCTCCTGTGTCCGCCGGAGCGCGGCGGGACGGGCAGCGGCGCGGCCCAGCCAAGAGCCCCGGCACCCGCGGCCGCTCCGCCGCCTCCGCCCTCAGCGCGCCCGGGCCGGGGCGGGGCCGCGCGGCTCCGGCACCTGCCGGGACCGGGGCGGGGCCCTCGCGCGCCTGCGCCGCCTCCGCGGGGCCGCGCACGGGCGGGGCCGCGCACCTGCGGCCGCTGCGCAAGATGGAGGCGGCGGTGTGGGAGCGGTGCGCGCTTTGTGCGGGCTTTCTGCTTCTGTCCTGCAGCCGCTGCGGGCCCTGCCTCCGCAGCCGGTGTACCGCACGGGGCTGGAGCGGGGATCGGCTCCCGCTGCCTCCTCAGGCACCTCCCGCCCCGGGGAGCCGCCATCCCGCGGCTCCGCATTGTCCCGCGGCCCTCAGGAGCCTCCATGCCGAGCTCCGGATCCTCCACAGCCCAGAACCCTATCCTTCCCACAGCCCCGCGGAGCCAGCCCTAACCCTAACCGTCCCACAGCCCCGGGGAGCCAGCCCTAACCCTAACCCTAACCCCACAGCCCTGAGGAGCCGCCATCCCCGGCCCTCCGCCCCTCACAGCGCCGCAGCCACCGATCAGGCTGCCCTGCAGGCTCCGACCCCTCAGACACCGAGCTTGGGGCTGGGCTGAGCCATCTCCGGACAAAGATCCCTTCCAGCCCAAGTTCTGTGATTCAGGGATCTCGGAGTCTCACGGATGTAACACACAGAGCACACCAGTGTTAGTTGATGTTTGCACATTGCATAAATAAACCTTGGTCAGGCCAAAAGTGGAAGTCTTCCTCTCAGGATGTGGCTCTGTGTCCACCTGTAAAGGTGTTCATGGAGCTTGTTTCCATTTTAGTCACAAATAAAATTGCGGGATCTGCTAACGTCAGAGCTAACATTCCATATTGTATTAATTCTGAGACAGATCAATTTCATTTAAAGGCCAGTTAAGCTACCCTGACAAAGGTACAAACCCCAGAGATTGTAAACTGTCTGAAAGAAAAAGACTTGTCACGTGTATGGACAAGAAGAAAGCATGTACATTAATCTCATTATGTCAACAGACCTTTGAATTACAGGTCTCTCCATCATCCATAAATCTGGTAGAGGAGAACGCAGTGTGAGGTTTCATCATGTAGATCTGTGCGGATGGCGGTGATGGGAGCTCAAACAATGCCTTGCACCTGAGGCACGCCGCGGGTGTCTAGTCACTTCTCAAGTCTCACTTGGTAATCAGTAATTAAATAAAAAGCATCCAGTGCTGAATCACTCCTAAGTCGGTGCTGATTTTTGTGCAGTTGATCTTCCTCCCATCACGCCAAAGGCAAAGGAATTGCAGCTCTCACTCGATCCAAGACAAGCTGTAATTAGCACAGAGGATATTGTTAATAGTTAAGTATAGTTTGCTGCCAGACGGTGTCTAGGCTGATTCAAGTCTTCTCATCCTTTATCCAGCATGTTTTGGTTTTACACTGCAGAAGGACACATGGAAAATTCAGCCTGTAAATTCTGATAGAATCTGTGATCCTGGTGCAGTAGAAGGCAGATTACAGCTATGAGAGCAAGACCAGGATAAAACCTCTTATTCTGTCACTTTGTAATTATAACATTGAAAAGAGTTTGGACTGCTTTCCATATCTGTCTTCTACAGCTCTGTTTAATGAACTGAGCGCGGAGAAGAGTGCAAGAGACAAGGGAACAGTGATTTGTCTGGGGCTTTAAAGCTGTTGGGTTGGCTCTTTTCTCCTGGAGAAAGGGAGGAAGAACCTCCTAAAGCTGATTTCTGCTTGGAGCCGCTGTGCAGTTAATTTTACTGCTATAGATTTATGAGGTATCGCCTAAGATAATTTGTTTTCTATTGTGCATTCCTAGCGTGGCTGGAGTGCCAGGCAGTGGGTGTGGGAGCGAGCCTGAGGAGTCAGGGCTAATTCATTTCAAGTCACTGGAACCAACCTCATAAAATGTATTAATCACTGGCTGGCTTTCATCACAAGGAGCTGACGTATGGGGAAGGAATGTGATAAACAATTTGATCTCAGATAAAGGTGGGGAGGGAGGCAGGCTCTCTGTGCCTGCTGCAAGGTAAGCTTAAAGAGCTATTTTAGTCACAAGTTCTGTACAACCTGTGATTCAGACCTGATCAAGCTATTCATGGCACATTCTGTTTCTGTGAAGTTGAAAGACAGGTTGGGTTTCCTGATCTCTGAGCAGCTGGGGGAACTTTTTTGGGAGGCCTTTATTTTTTCTTTGTTTGTTTTGGTGTAGAAATTCCATCGCTTAGGTCCACCATGCAGTATACTGAGATTGTGCCATGATGCTGCTTCCCTGTCCCAGATTTCCCACATTTTAATTGTTGTATTCCATACAGCCCTGCTGGGAGTTCAGAGGGTACTTCCAAGTACAAAGCACAGAAAATTTCTGTCAGCATAGATTGACTGTTATTGATGATCCACCTAATCTTTTATTGCATAGTTCAGGGCTTATGCTGACTTCATATTTAACATAAAGTAGTCTTTATTTACACTGTCAATGCCAGCTCACAGGAGTGATTGTTAGATGTACGAGATTGTAATCTGATCTTGTCTTGGAGTTGATGAGAGACTGGAGAGTTTTTCTGATGGGAAGAGAAAACTAAAAGGGAAAAAGAGAAGCTTTATTTTTAAAATTATAATAAGGTCCTGCTTTCTTTAAAAAATAAATTCTGTACTTACAGGCTCTGATACCTTCTGCAATTTTGATACTTTAATCTTGTGTCCCAGTTACATTTCCCTACAAAGAAGCATTTTCAACAGCAGTGTATACACTTGGATACTCCGTTTTCAGAAAATTAGGGACCAGCATGACCTCAAATTGCTTTTGCCCTCTCCTTGGTAAGTGAAGGATGCAGATAAACCAGTGCTGCCATGAAGGCACCTGATGTTCACAAGTGCAGAAATATTGTAGAAGTGCCCATGAATGCAGGGAAATACACTGAATACCTTTCTGCTGATGGGGCTGATCCTGAGGCAGAACTGTGAGTTCACAGATGCTGCCTCAGAGAGGGAGAATCTGAGCAGGGGAGCTTTGTACAACTGATCTCCATGGAGCACCCTCCATACCAACACTCCACACAAACACAGGAGCAAGGCTCAGGGCATGGCAACTCAGCTCATTTATAATAACAGGAGTATTTAAATAGCACTCGTGTAATAAAAAAATTTATTGCTTACCCTGAAATTGTGACAGCTATAGGATTTTATTTTGGGGTGGGTTTTTAGTTTATTTGTTTGTTGGAGTTTTTAAAATTTGATTTTATTGAGGGGGGGAACAAGAGTTGAGTTAGTAACGAGTTTTTCTGCTCTGTTTCTGCCTTTGCTTTCTTCTTTCCTGTCAGGACAACTAGCAGCAATTTTTTCTTCCTCACTCCTCTTCCAGGAACCTTTAATTGTTACTTTGATGCAATATTTACTTACCTGTCTGTGACAAAATGAATTGATTGTTTTTAAAGCTCATATATGAGATCTTTTCCAATAAAATATTTTAGTTTCCTGGGGTTGGGGAGTTTTCTTTAGTTTTGTACTTTTGTTTTGTCTGCCTTTATGGGAAAGGTTGTTTTCATGCCATGCTGCCTGTGAAAGAAACATCTGTTTCAGGTGTGTTATAAATCCAGTTATAAACTAGGTCCAGCAATAAACTCATGAGGTTTTCTTGAAAATACTTTCCTAGCAAGTCAAAAGCCGATACTGATACATTAATTTAAATTCTCTGAGGTTTCTAACTAAAATAATGAAAAACTTTTAAAGCTTTCTCTTCCCCTCCATGTAGTAATCCATTCGTGTCCAATGACTCTGAATTCCTCTGGAATTCCCCCTTATTTAAACAGGGCAGTTTGAGCCCAGCTGACACCTCACACTTGCACTCATGTGGGGTTTAATGATTTAATTCTCGTGTGGGGTTTAATGATTTAACTCCCCTGCCCGGAGAGCTCAGAGGAGCCACGCTGGTGCTGAGCTGTCCAGCTCCATGGGTGACACTTCAGGGGTTCTTTACACAGAAGAATTCGTGAACATTTCCTGCTTGGTTTTCCACTATTCACTGGGCATTCCTGGTCAAGAATTTTGGGGGGGGGGGAGGGCAAATCAAAGGAATAATTGTTGTAAAATTTGCTTTAAACTTCGTTCGGGAAGTTTGGGATTGGAATTTAAATTTTGTCATATTCTTAGATAAAAAGCTCTGCTTAAAAAGCCTTTTGGAATAAAGCCTTTGCTGTTATGCTTATCTGGAAAACATATTATGGCTACTTGCGAAGAAAGCTCTGCCCTCTGCCAGTGACTGTCACCCAGTAAATGTGACATAAGTGACACTTCTGTGCCAGCACTGAATAAGGAACCCTTGTACCTTTTGCCACAAAGGAACATTTTTACGTGAATGGTGATTGATAGAGCTCAGAATTACAGTGAAGCAGGCTTTGTAGACTCCCCAGTTTTATGAGCACCAGCTCCTGTTCTAGTGCCTGGTGTCCCCGCTGGAGTGGCCCGTGCTGTGCGGTGTCCCTGTCCCCCAGGTGTGCTGGGTGAGCACGGGGTGATATTTTGGCCTCCCTTTGTGAGTTTGGACTGCTGCCGTGCCTCACTGAGACAGTGAATGCATTTTGCCAATGATTCCTGCATATATAATGATAGCAAAAATAATGATAACTTTTATGAAGTAATGAGGCATTGTTTGTGGAGGCTGAATTGTTATCGGATGGCACAGGAGTCAGGCAGGAGCGCTCACAGAGCAGGAGCTGGCAGCGCCGCAGTGCTTGAGAAGAGCATCGGACGCTTGGGAAGGGAATCGCTGCGGCCTGGCCGTGTCCATGGCGCGGGGTCGCCGCTGTCGCGACTGTCGCGACCGTCGCCACCGTCCGCCCCGCGGTGCAGCGGCAGCCGCCGCCGCCAGAGGGCGCCGTGCCCGCGCTGTGCCCGTCACCGGGGCTGCTGCCGCCGGAGCGGCGTCCGTTAATTGCACCGTTAATTACACCGTTAATTACACCGTTAATTATTTACACCGTTAATTAATTACAGCAGCGGCCTTGGTGCACCAGACTGCCCAGGACATTTACCGCTTCCACAGCCTTACCTGTGTTTGTATTGGCTGTGTCACATTACTGTCACCGTGCTTTAAAATGTGACTCACAAAATCACAGAATGCTCGAGCTGCAAGGGACCTTAAAGCTCATCCCATTCCACCCCGTGCCACGGACAAATTCTGCTATCCCAGGCTGCTCCAAGCCCCATCCCAGCTGGCCCGGGACACTTCCAGGGATGGGACAGCGTTCCCAGGGATGGTGCACACTCGTTTGATTTCTTTGATTTGTCGGAGACTTCTTGTTGTAATCATATGATGAAGTTATCAACACTTTGGAAAAATGTAAAACAACTATAAGGAACAAGTTTTTTTAGAGAAATATGAAATTTTTACTGTAATTAGATGATCAGATTAATTTAGGCTTTTTTGTCTCAGTGTTTTATGTGTCCACACACAAACAAGCCAACATCCCTGTGAGACCCCAGAGAGAAAACAGTCAGATATATACACATTAGTGCAACACACTCGCCCCTGTTTATTAACCAGATAGTGCTGGGGCAGTGGTCTTAAGTAAAACTACAAAAGTACAAGCCAAGGAGACTTGAAAAGTAATTCCAATTTTCCATGCATGTCACATTTGGAAATACTGAATTCTGTGAGTTCAGCCACTGTCCCAGTTGTGTTGAGGTTTTAGAAGATGCTCTTTGCTTCTGTTGGCAGGTCTGTTAGCTTCCCTCCTGAGCTATAATACCAGGAACTAAAAACTCCAGTAGTGATAGATGCACAAAGAGGGAAAAATAATCATGTGCTTGGAGCTGGGATGTGTATTTACAGTTCCAGCTCACAATAACCCCCCCTCAGAGGCTCAGAGCAAATGCTCTGTGCAGGGATGGTTTGCTGGAACGTGCTCTGCAGTTTGTTGTGCTACAGCAATGAAAGCGCCTGGTCAATGTATCAGTGGGCTGAGAGAGAATCCACTTCTGTGCAGATCATTATGAAGATGTAAGTAACATTCTAAAATTAAAAAAAATACAAACTACAAAGGGGTGGGGTGGAGCCACAGGCAAATGTTGGCGTACATATTGCTTGCATTAGGAGCAGCAAGAATTATTGTCCCTGCAAGTCAGCCTGGTGCAAAGGATCACAGCAACGGGCCCAGCTACTGAGTTTTAGCTCTTGCTTTTATAAACAGAGCTCTGGTTTACAGCAGCCTTTCTAAAAGTCAGTTTAGTCTGGATCTTCTTGAGGAGGCTGGGCTGGTCTGCTGGTTGGCTGCCTGTAATCTGTCCATTTAGAAAACAAACAAAAGTAACTTTATTCAGGATTTAAACAATAAAGTTATGATTAATCTAGTTATGCCAGAACACTGGTGATGCTGAAGCACTGAATGTTTAATGTTGTTGAAGCCCCGGTGAATGCTTTGCTGTAAAATTATCTTTGTTTATTGTTGGCTTACAGTGATGGATGTTGAGTGGCTGAATTTGGGAAGGGGTTTTCTGAAGCACGCTGAGATCTCTGAGGAAACATACTGGCATTTTTTAATGTCCCTTTAGGTCTGAGACACATCAGAGTGTGTTTTATTTTCTCACTGTAAATATTATAATGGTGCCAGCAATGCCGTATTTACTGCTTTTCATATGCGTGAGAATACTAAACATATGTATTTCTAAAGGAAATTCCAGAAGAATGTGAAACTAGCTTGTAGCAATAATTTGTAGGTTTGTGTCCATTGTTTTCAGGAATATGTAAATTGTTACATTATAGAACTCACTTTGAACTCTGCTGCATAATTAGCTGCACTAAACATCAGTATTCAATTTGGGAAATCTGTAGCCAAGTGTTTTATTAGAATTTCGTGGAAAAGGAGAATGTGAACAAAACCATAGAGCAAATGATCTGAAATGCAGTTAAAAATAATGAAAACCAAGCACCAGCCACATAAACACACCAGATGAAGAAACAGCAAATGAAGATCATAAAAAGTAAACTGGAATAAAAACACATAAAGCCATTCCTCAGCTGAAGTAAACGGGGACATCTGCACCAGGAGTGAGGGAACCGTAGTCCTTGGTGTTTGCTGAGGGGCTGCTCTGTGGATTTTGTTCAGAGGCTCATGGTTGGGAGGAAATGACATTAACAGCAATGGCTCTTTGGGCAACTGGTTGCACAGGGCTCCTGCAGAGATTTGGTGTTGTGACAAATGTCCTCCCACAAATCCAGCTGATTTCAGCTTGTCCCAGTGTGCTCTGCCCTGCTGTGGGGCCAGCGCTGGGGAAAGGGCCCTGCTGCAGTGCCAGCAGTGTTCCAGCACTGTCCTGAGCTGCAGGACAGCCCCGCAGTGCCTGTGTGCCCCAGCCCCAGCAGTGCCCACGGGCACCAGCCCCAGCAGTGCCTGTGTGCCTCGGCAGCCTGGAACACCCCACGGGCACCAGGACAGTGGCATTTGCTGGGCAGGGTTCTCCAGGACAGCTGCAGTGGCATTTGCTGGGCAGGGTTCTCCAGGCACTCAGTGGGTGTGACCACAACCCCCCAAATGCCAGGAAAATCAAGCCCAGAGTTCATAGAGTTACAATGACTGTACTGTCAGGTACTCACCTGTTCAGAGCCATGGATTGCATCTCCTTGCTTTGCCCCAGCTGTGACACCCGTGGTGTTCCATCACTGCCCTTTGCAGGGCTCCAAGCCCCAAGCATTTTGAAGACCTGGTGTGAAACCCACTTTTGCTTGCATGTCAGCACAGTTCTTTCTGACACAAATAAAACCCAGGGTGCTCGAATCGTTGGCTCAGACAATTCCATCTGGTTTTGCTCTCACTTTCATGTGTGCCAGTTCCCTCATGCCTCTCCTCACAAGCATGTTCAGCTGTCCAAGAGATCTTCCTCTGCCCCCTTCCAGACTTTCCTTTAAACATGTGCACAGGAAAATACAAATCCTGACCAACTGCATAAAGAACTGGGAAGGGAAGCAGTAACCCTGCCCTGAGAGGCTCTGCTATGGGATCTCTGATCAGCTGGAGCTTTGGGAGCTTCACTTTGTGTTTCAGCCTCCTGCAGTGGGGTGAGTTTCAGGATGTGTGTGCTGGATGGTGCAAAGGGAAGAAAACACCATTACTAATGAAGTTATGGTAAGGGCATGGCCAAATTCCGTGCACTCAGCTCATTTTGGGGAGTGTCTGGCTGCCTGTGCTGTCCGTCAGTCAGCACGGGGAAGTGCTGCTAGGAACCAGGGGAAAATGGAAAATGGATGAGGCACAGAGGCAGCCAAGGAGCTGTGCCCAGGCAGGGACAGGTTTGTGTGGGGTGTTTGCTAAAGGCCTGGCCAGGCATTGTTCAGGGGAGAGGCGTGAGTCTCTTGGGGTGAGACGAGGAGCAGGGAGATCCCAGGCTGCTTCCACATGGCAGCTTCACCTCCTCATGCTAGGACTGCCCGGAAGGGGTCTCGAGGGCCGGCAGAGGGGAGATCGTGCCCGAGGAGCAGCACCTGAGCAGGAGGAGGTCAGCAGTGGGTGCAGCAGGAAGGACTCGAGCAGGATTGCTCAGCAGAGAATCAAAGGGAGCAAATGACATCTCCCAGAACAGCAAAGCTGTGGAAGGGCGGGATGGGGAAGGCAGGAGGCAATGAGAGAAAGATTAAGAAGATGATGATGATGATGGTGATGATGATGATGATGATGATGATGATGAGCGTTGTATGACCGAGGGCTGGAAGAGGAGGGAACCTTTAGAGGACGGTGAGGAGGCAGTGTGGGGTGAGGCAGAGGAGGAGGGAGCAATGGCAGAAGAAGGTGGGACAGGCGGGATCCGGACACGGCAGAAGCGGCCCGAGCAGAGGGGGTGAGAGCTGGGGCAGGGGAGCGGGGGCGTCACCGGGCCGCAGGGAGGGTGTCCGGCCGGGGGCAGGGGGTGTCACCGGGCCGCGGGGAGGGTGTCCGGTCCGGGCTGGGGAGCGGGGGCGTTACCGGGCCGCGGGGAGCGGGGGTGTCACCGGGCTGCAGGGAGGGTGTCCGGCCGGGGGCAGGGGGTGTCACCGGGCCGCGGGGAGCGGGGGCGTCACCGGGCCGCGGGGAGGGTGTCCGGCCGGGGGCAGGGGGTGTCACCGGGCCGCGGGGAGGGTGTCCCGCTGGGGAACGGGAGCGGGGGCGTCACCGGGCCGCAGGGAGGGTCCCGGTCCGGCTGCCCTGCGGCAGCCGCAGCTCCATGAGCGAGAGGGCGCCCGGGATGCTCCCAATGAGCAGCAGAGGGTCCGGGCCGTGACCGCCGGCTCGGCATGAGCCGGAGCCGCGGGCGCGTTCCCAGCCCCCCTGCCAGCGCCAGGGGGGTCGGAGGGGGAGCGAGGGAGGGACGGAGGGAGGGAGGGAGGGGAGCGAAGGGAAGCAGCGAGCGGCGCGGAGCGCTCGGCGTCCAGCGGCAAGCGAGCGCTCCGGAGCCGCGGCTTCCTGGAAGCGCAGCCCGGCTGGGCGGCGATAAGCGGCGATAAGCGGCGATAAGGGCGGCTGTCCGGGCCCTCCGCACCGGCTGCGACAGCCGCGACAGCCGCGACAGCCGCGACAGCCGCCACGGCAGCGGAGCCGAGCCGCGCTGCGCGCCCGCCGCCCCAGCGCAGGGGGCACACAGGTAGGGCACAGCTGGGCACAGCTGGGCACGGAGAGGGCGCGGGGCACCCGCACTGCCCGCAGGAGAGAGTGCGGTGCCGGCAGGGGACACCGGCTGGGGGGGACACGGACACCGGAGCCGGGATGGGTCACCTGCGGGGACACGGTCACCTGCGGGGACACGGTCACCTGCGGGGACACGGTCACCTCTGGGGGGATGCGGTCACCTGGGCTGTCCGTGGGCAAGCCTCAGAGGATGCCCGGGTTCCTGCAGAGCTGCCGCCGCGCAGAGAGGCTCGGTAGTTTTTTATCCGGGTGAAGGAACTCGCGGCAGGACAGCACCTGGCTGGGGCAGGTGGGACTCTGCGAGGAGCAGGATGAGGTTCATGCCATCCCATAGAGCTTGCCTTTTGGAGGTGTTGTTGCATGAGCTGGGTATATTTTCTGGCTGTATTTTAGTTAACTTTCTTTGTCTGTGCAACGACTTACATTTTATTTGCCTTCTTTTTTTTTTTTTTTTTTTTTATTGCTTATTCGTGTAAATACAAGTTGAGGTTTTGGGTCACAGCCCAGTTGCATTTTGATTCAGACAGAGTTTAATTTCCCCTGTTAAAAAGTGTTTTAAATAAGTTGGGCCATATGGAGTAGAGTTGTTAATCAACCAAAGAAACTTGAAGGAATTTGAAAAATAAGGTTTATGTTTCTGGAGCCATTTCTTGAGTATTGAACCAACACCAGTACTCAAACTCCTGATTCAGTCATTTCCTTTGCTGGGATCAAGAGTTAATCTGTCCTTACCTGTGTTTTCACAGCTGCAAAATGGGAGCTACACCTATTGATGAGGTGCTTTACTTTTATTTTTTGAGAGCCCTTAATTAAAACCAATAAAAGCAGAGGAAGATCATTTGCAAGAGTCGTAAACAGTGCAATATATGTCTGAGGGAATATTGCATGTTGGATGGAGAGGCTCAGCAAAGATGCTGTGGCTGAAGGAGTGCAGTGAGGAGCTCCTCCCTGTTTATTCCTGTGTCACTCAGTTCATCCCTTCCCTGCTGCTGCTCTGGCTCCTGCACAGTGACTGACACAAGCACCACGTGTAGCACACAGGAAAAGCTGCACAAACCCTGCCAGAATGGGCTGGAGCTGTCGTGGAGGGGCAGCCCAGCCCCTTTGTGCCCCAGGTCTGGAGAGAAACGTGTGAGATGAACACGTGTGACTGGTGTGCACATTAACCTGGCAGCATTCCCTTCAGTCAGAGCCTGGATCCCTCTGGGGCAGTGGAAGGGCTCCCCTGAGCTGGCAGGGCTCATCCTGGGCCAGGGCTCTGTGCTGGAGGAGCTGCAGGGTGCTCTGGCTGCGGGGAGGGAGCCCAGGATGGAGCTGTGTAATGGATTCCCCAAGGGACAGGGGAAGATGGGATGGTTTCCTTCTGCCAGGACAAGGAGCAGCTGCACAGCTGCTCCCCAGCCCTGGGTTCCTGTGGAGCAATCAGGCAGCGAGCTGGGATCCTGTAGCACACATCCACCAGTGCCACTTTATTCCCTTCCAAGCTAATTGATTCCTGCACAAATGCTCCTTTGCAATGTCTCATGAAGAGTCCGAGAGATGGACCAGAGCCACTCTGGAGAGGGAAACCAGGCTCAGTCTGAGGGGAGGGGAAAGTTGTGATCCTCATGTGTCCCTCAGGGGTCTGAGGAGTGACAATGTGGGGTCACAGAGCACCAGGACAAGGCAGAGGTTTGGGTGCAGAAAGTTATCCAAGATAAGGGAAGGGAGGGGGAACTGTCCCTGAAGGGTTATTAATCTGTTCCATTTGGATGAAATAAATAGAAAGACTGGAATAGAAGGAGATCATTTGTGTAAAATAGTAGGTTTAATATTATTTGAATCTGCACACTTGATCTTAGCCAAAAGGCTGAGGGAGCAGACTGAATTATCCAGGCTGTTGCTGGCCAGCACTGGGTTTTGGGAGGTGATTGCTGGTGACAATCCAGAATTATGGACAGCCAGTTGTGCAGAGGACATCAGCCAGCCTTTACTGGCTACAGGTGCTCGGGGCCTGGCTGCAGTTCCAGCCCTGGATGCTGCCTGCAGAAGCACAACAGGGACACACATATTTGTGAAATACCAGGTCTTATCCACTTTTTTCAACTTTTCCATTTCTGCTGCCAGTTTATTCTCCCTGAGGACAGACTGCTTTAAACCAGTATGTCTTCAAAGACAGAATGCCTGAAAACTATCATTTTTATTCAGTTCAACTTTTCAGGGCAAAAACTTGGTTTTCAGACAGACAAGGCATTTAATCACCACTAATTGAGAAGATCAGAACACTGAGATGATCTTGTCATTAATACAGAAATACCCTAAGTGTAGTTAGCAAACAATTTATATGTAACTGCTCTAGATGTGAATTTAGCTGTTTCAAATTAAATAATAAAAACTATTTTATGGAGAACATATGCAACTATTATTGGGACAGTAACCGTGTCAGTGACATTTTATTGCTCATGTTCTTTCCGTGAATCCATTCCTGATCTGCTTGATGAAGTAGCAAAAATCCCCTTCCCTTATTTCCATAATGTCAAGTCTATTGGTCCTCAAGAGCTTGAAGAGCTCAGGGCTGCATGTTTTGGGAAGAGTTTTTTCAGTGGAAGGGGGCTCAGGCACTGGAACTGCCCAGGGAGGGTTGCAGTGCCCATCCCTGGAGGTGTCCCAGGAATTCCTGGGGGTGGCACTGAGTGCTCTGGCTGGGGACAGGGCGCAGCTTGGATTTGGTGTTCTGGGAGGGATTTCCAATTTTAGTGATTCTGTGATTCTGTGAGGAGTAGCTGCTCATCCTGGGGCAGCTGAGTTTTACAGACGCTTGAGGGGTTTTGGGCGCTGACAGGTCAGGTGTGAATGGTGGTGATGATCCAGCAGTGTTTGTGCAGGGCTGGAGATAAGAGATCAACATCAGCCTTGCTCCATTGCATAGGGAGAGTTATGTTTATGATTAGGGAATGAACCTTTTCCTCTCAGCTGGATAATTGATTTATTCACACAGCAGGAACAGCAGCAGCAAAGCACTCATCATTTTATTTAAAAAAAAACCTGGCTTGTAGACTGTATTTACCATGAGAGCTTCCTCTGACCATTGTTGAAATGCTTTAAGACTTGCAGTTTGGAGCTGTGCATAAACCTCCATGCTGCTGCTCTGTGTGCAGGGGAGGCAGGAGGGGTGGCTGGGTACGTGTGCTCACAGAGCCCTGTGCTCACAGACCCCTGTGCTCACAGACCCCTGTGCTCACAGACCCCTCTGCTCACAGACCCCTGTGCTCACAGAGCCCTGTGCTCACAGACCCCTCTGCTCACAGACCCCTGTGCTCACAGAGCCCTGTGCTCACAGACCCCTCTGCTCACAGACCCCTGTGCTCACAGACCCTCTGCTCACAGACCCCTGTGCTCACAGACCCCTCTGCTCACAGACCCCTCTGCTCACAGACCCCTCTCTGCTCACAGACCCTCTGCTCACAGACCCCTCTGCTCACAGACCCCTGTGCTCACAGACCCTCTGCTCACAGACCCCTCTGCTCACAGACCCCTGTCTGCTCACATCCTGCAGGCAGAACAACAACATCACTTTCTTCTTGCAGTGGAGTTCATGTTCTGGCCCAGAACTGCAGCACCAGATGTGTTGCCACAGAAACAATTTAAAGGGAGAAGGAATTGTGAGCAAATTGTCTTTCTTGTGGAAAATGTTTGAGAGCCTCTCCTTGGTTTCCCTGTTTCTATCTGTGTGTGTGTGCACAGCAGAGAATAAGGGACAATTTTGCTTTTGTTTCCTACATCTGCTATTGGTTTAAAATTCTCTATACAGGGTTGAAAATTGAAAAATATTCTATTGTGGGCATGACTTACGTACCTCAGAGGCAGTTTTTATTAAATCCTGATTCATTTTTAGAAACTTTTTTCCTTTAAAAATGTGCTGTTTGCTAGCTGATTTACTTACCTTGACTTGCAACATGCTTTGGAAAATATTTCCAGTCACAGTTGTTTATGTGAAAGTAAGAAAACATTTGACTTTATAGTTGTCCCAGATTTGGATGCTGAGAATTAGGATCACATTCTCCTTACTACAACTGACATGCTGATGAAAAGAGGGAATGTTTACAGGAAATATTTTGATTTAATCTTGCCTAGGAAGCCTTAAAGTAGCCAAAGGCCTTGATTTTAGCTAGCATTTCTTTTTCTCAAACCAGCAGATGCTCTATTCAACACACTCTTTTCTCAGCTGTTATGAAAATATTTCTCTGAACAAAATGCAGTGTGAATTACCTTAACATGTCCTTTTGCCATTCCTGACCAGAGCATAGCACCCTTATCCTGCAGGTTTGCATTCTGTTTGGGGACAGTAATGAGAGGAACATCCAGGAGGGTCCCAGCCCTGGCAACATTTCCAAAAGCCACAATGCAGACATCAAGAGCTTGTTTCCACAGCTCTTTGTGCTTCATGCATTTGGGAGGTCTTTGTCCCTGCACAATGTGAAATACTGCTGGTGTGGAGCTGAAAGAGCCGTAACTGGTTTATCTCACCCACAGCCAAGGTGGAGTTTGGCTCTCTTTGGAGTGATGGAAAGATTTGCTATATGCAGTTGTGTGCATGGTGCTGCCCTTGATTTGGAGGGAATGGACACAGAGGGCTGTCCTGAGAAACCTCCTGTCCTTATTTCTGTG
The DNA here is from genome assembly GCF_027887145.1 of Ammospiza caudacuta. Taxonomy (NCBI): domain Eukaryota; kingdom Metazoa; phylum Chordata; class Aves; order Passeriformes; family Passerellidae; genus Ammospiza; species Ammospiza caudacuta. Next base: position 18,851,879 of record NC_080607.1, read on the forward strand.
TTTAGTATTCCCCTCTGGAAGAGTTATGATTATTAAATCTATTTTCTTATAGCCAGACTTTCAAATGCCCCTGAGTCTGGACATGCACAATTTATTCCCATTTTTACTCATTCTTGTACAAACCTGGGATCTTCACTTTTCCTTTGATGAAAATTCTTTGTAACAGAGATATATCCAGGTATCCCTGAATCAGGAGCAGTTTCTTATGCTTTAGAAGGCAGTTTAGCCTTATTCCAAGTGCCCTGGATTGCAGTCTGGAGCTCTGGAGCTAGGCTGCGTGCCATGTCCCACACTGGAGCCCTGGCAGCCCCACGGGCATCACATCACCCAACAAGATCTGCCAGACCGATAAGGAGCTCATTTCTGCGCTGCATTCCTTGTGCAGGCACAGCTCCAGCCCTGGGTGTGGGAGGAATGCAGAGCTGGGCCTGCAGCTGGTGTCTGCCCAGGTTAGAAATGAGTTTGCAGAGGGAAATGTGGCTCTGCAGCCCTGCTTGCCTGGGACACCTCAGCTATTTGCATCCAGTTTCTGCTCTTTGGGGTGGAACCTGCCCTGTGTTTACAGGCTGATCCAAAGGTGCCCTTAATTAGTTCCCATCTCTGCTGTTTGATCCCATGAGAAGGCAGCTTGCTGTTCCCTTAGGCAGTGGAGCTTTCCCAGACAGGCATTGTAAACTGGAAATATAGGTACTTGTAATTTTCTTAAAAACCTCCTTTGGGCCTGAAATGTCTTGTGCTTGGTTTCAATCCAGTATTGACTAAGACTGGAAAGTGTGAATAATGTCAGTTCAGCTGTTTTTGAGCTATTCAAATAAATTTAAAACTATGTACTTTCCACTTACACTGTTCCATAATTCTCTGCACTTACATAACCTCTGTTTTATTATTGAAATGGCTACAGACTTGAAGAGGGAAATATAATTTTCCAATACTGGGCCTGAACAGATAAACAGGGAGGCAATTCCAAGGCCTCAGTGTGCTTTAAAATCTGAATGTTTCTGCTTTAATGTTGGTGTGAATAGGTTTGTACTTTTAGTGGTGCAGAACGAACACCACCTCCATAACCTCCCCTTTCCCTGGGCACTGGATTTCTGAGATGTTTCCATTATGTAACTGAAATTTCACAGACAGAGTTTAGAAGATTTCTCCAGATTGCAGGGAAGGATTTTGTTTGCTGAGCTCTGCAAAGTTAAAACAGCAGGCTGGGGTTTTCCAAAGGGATATTCCCCATGCAGCCCAGGGCATGTGGCTGAGACTTGGTCTGCACAGAAAGTTCAGGGCCTTTGCTGGAGTTTTGAAGGCAATTGTTTTATAACAGTTAGTGACCTGGTTTTTTGGAATGGCAGAGAAGAGAGGAGCATTTTCATCGGGTGGATCATGTGTGGAAATGCCTGGGTTTGAGTCCTGCAGTAACACACAGTGTTAGCAAGTTTGTTGTAAATGTAACTGCGCATTTCTTAGGGCTGTTAGCGCAGCACCAAATGCCCAGATGGATGGAGAGGCGTCCCTGTTGTGTGAAATGGAGCCCCAGACACTGCCCTGGAAGGTGAGGCCCTGTGCAGAGCCCTGACACACAGAAATGTTCCTTCAGCCAGCACTGGCACAATAGAGCTGCCCTTTGTGTAACTCTGCTGAGGTCACTGGAGCTCCTTCCTAATTCCCCTGGGCCCACTTGTGCCTCTCCCTTTTTATGAAGGGTTCACATGCCAATGTGTTGTGCAACAACATAATTTGTTAACAAATAAAGAAGAATTTAAATAACCTTAGAAAATGAGTTGGGGCGTCCCGGCTGCCTGCAAACAAACAGAAGAAGTGCAAAACATTTAAGCAGCAATGCAAAGTATCTCAAAATTGCTTGAGCTCTGGTTCTTCAAGAAAAAAAGCACAATTGTAAGGAGAACATGCTCTGCAGGAGAAGGCTCTGGATGAGAAAACACACTGCATCTTCTGGTAAGGTCTCCACTGCAGACATGATTTCTGTGCTGTGTTCCCCAGAGCTGTGGTGATTCACACATGATGAATCTTTTCCCTCTGTGTGTGTGTATGAATTTGACTACTTTTAGTTTCACTTAAAGCAATAAGTGAGGATACTTTGACCTGTAATTGTCAAATGATGTTTACAGTACAGTAAAACTGTATCTTTCTGTAAAATATCTGTCCTGAGGAAGCCAAGTCACACAGAGCAGAACTCTAGTTTGTGTCAGGACAGGGAGAGCACTGCCTGCCCTGCAGCTGTAATGGGGTCGGGCTGGATTCAGCCCTGGTTCTGCATTAGTGCATTGCTGGCATCTCCTGTCAGTGTGTTCTCTACCTCAATGGCCATTTCTGAATTTGGAACAGAACCCAAGGGTGCCAGCAGGATCCCTGCCCCGGGCACTGCCCTCGGCTCTGCAGAGCATCTCCAGTGGGCTTCAGGAGATCCCTGGCCCACAGATGCTGAGTGAACCATCCAAGGTCTAAGAAAAACTCCTTGTGATGCTGAAGAATAGGAAACACTAAGCAGATGTGTCGTTGCAGTGAAAGCCCTGGGTCCTCAGGGAACAAACAATTGGGTTCACAGTCTTTGAAGAAGTCTGAAACAGAGCTGAGTGATTTTTTGTGCATGAAGCTGAAATGCATTTTCATGAGTGACTCTTGCCGTGTTTGTTGATGGTATCCATAACATTTCAAGGGACCTTAAACTGCATTAGCTTTTGGCCTGAATGTTGAAGTGGTTTGATCTTGGCTGATCCTGCTGAGCAGCTCCTGCTTAGCACTTCCAGTTGTGTGTGCCCTTTTCTTCCAGGAGCAGCTCTGTGTGCCTGGGCTGGGTGTTCTGGGGGCCCTGACATTTCCAGGAATTTGTTATCTCTGGCAGAGGCCTCCCCACTGTCACCCATTGATAAGTGGGAGGGTAAACATGTTCTGATGAGACAGCGTCCCTTCAGAGGCGGAGCACCAGCCTGATCCACTGCACACTGCTCCTCCAGAGAAATGTTCTTCTGCCACTCACTGGTGCTTAAAATTGTCTTTACTGTATGATTCTTGTTATGACTTACCTGCTCTTGCTCCCTTTCAGTGCTGAGGGATTTTTGTTGTTTGCAAATTCCAGTCACGTTGAAGCCATCAATTCCTAGTCCTGCTGGAAACGCCCCTGAAATGAGAGTGGCAGCTCTTTAACTTCTGACGAGCCTGAGAAGGGAGTTCTCCCATTTTCCATGTGCTGGAACACCTGAATTAAACACAGTGGCACAAGGGCTGGGGCAGGGTGTGGGGAGGCCAGGGAAGGTCTCAGCCAGGTTGAGGCACAGCCGCCCTGCTTTGGAGATGGGCTGTCAGAGGGCTTTGGGAGCCCTCCCAGCAGGAAAACAGCTGCTTTAGAAAAGCCCCATGGAACTGCCCCTGCTGGGATGTCTCAGGCTGGAGGAGCTCTCAGGGGCACTGCAGCAAGCCCTGGAGGTCTGGGTTTTTAGGGTTTTTTAGGGTTCTTTAGGGTTTCCTGGGCAAACGATGCCCAGAAGTCAGTACACAAGTTTGCCCCCTCTGATTTTATGACTTTCCAGAGAGTGCTGCTGTGATTCTGTTTAGGCTTGAAACAATCCAAAGCTTTCTTCTAGGCAGGGCCAGACTGACTAAACTTGAATATCTGGTTTAAAAGTAAATGTAGTCCAGTTTAGACTGCATTTTCCTCAGCTGCCTTCTGCACCATTTGTATCCTAATGCACATCAGCCTTTCAGCTGTTTCCAAAGCCATCTCCTTTTGAATGTTTAATATCTAAGAACCAATTAGTTCCATTTTGTTTTCCTTGGATAGTTTGCAATTAAACATTCTTTCAAGTGGGCTTTATTTAGCTAATTCCATCACAAAAATAAGCTCCAAGGGAATGAAGAGAAGTTCAAGCTAGCCAATATTTATTTTTATTATTAATAATTTATATTATGGGAGTTCCCAGGGGAACCAGGGCCCCACTAAACCCAGTTTCCTCTGCATGTAATGACTGTGTCTCACAAGACTTTATTCAGCAGAAGATTCCTTCAGTGCAAGGGACCTGCTCCACACTGCAGGGAAAGGACTGGTGGAGAGCACATGAAAACAAATCAGGAATCATTGCTTTAAAGGAGCTTAGGCTTGGCACCAGAGGGAGAATCTGATGCAGCTTTTCTAAAAAAGAAAAAAAGCCACACTTATGCATTTTTCCAGCCTGAGTGCCAAGCCATGACCTCCAAGGTCTCGTTGATCATCTCTGAAGTGATGGCAATGCTCCCAGTGTTTCTGAGGGCAGAGAAGGGATGGCCCTAAAACCTTATCTCTCTCTGAGCCAGCAGCAGGGGACTGGATATTTCAAACACACACTGGTGGGCAAAGTTAGTTTACAAATGCTCTTGTTCAGTCGGATTTCTAGCAGAAGTTATGGCTTTCACAGTGTCTGATCCTCAAGAATTGGTGTGCTTTAGGTTTTACAGAAGTCTTGGGAGGAGCAGTTTGGGGACCCTTTGGAGCTGCTGAATGCAAAGGGGAGCAGAGCCAGCCCTGGGGTCTGTGCTGGATCCAGCAGGGTCAGAGCAGCTCCAATCCAGCCCTGGGGTCTGTGCTGGATCCAGCAGGGTCAGAGCAGCTCCAATCCAGCCCTGGGGTCTGTGCTGGGCTCAGCAGGGTCAGAGCAGCTCCAATCCAGCCCTGGGGTCTGTGCTGGATCCAGCAGGGTCAGAGCAGCTCCAATCCATCCCTGGGGTCTGTGCTGGATCCAGCAGGGTCAGAGCAGCTCCAATCCAGCCCTGGGGTCTGTGCTGGGCTCAGCAGGGTCAGAGCAGCTCCAATCCAGCCCTGGGGTCTGTGCTGGATCCAGCAGGGTCAGAGCAGCTCCAATCCAGCCCTGGGGTCTGTGCTGGGCTCAGCAGGGTCAGAGCAGCTCCAATCCAGCCCTGGGGTCTGTGCTGGATCCAGCAGGGTCAGAGCAGCTCCAATCCAGCCCTGGGGTCTGTGCTGGATCCAGCAGGGTCAGAGCAGCTCCAATCCATCCCTGGGGTCTGTGCTGGATCCAGCAGGGTCAGAGCAGCTCCATCCCTGGGGATCCCACTCCACCTGGGGTCTTGCATGGGCTAAGGGGTGTGGAAATGGTTTTGGGCTGAGCAGGGCTGTGTGTGCAAGTGCAGCACTGCAGATTTTCCTCCTGGAATTCCCATCCTCCTCCCTTTCCCATCTGTTGAACCATCAGCTTTGCAGCACTCTTTCCATAACTCCACGGGCAGGACCCAGACAGTTTTCCTGACCATCCTCTGTCCTCATTAGCTCAGTTTAAGGGGGTGAACATCTGGTTCCAAGCACAGCACTGTGGTTAGCATGGGGGCTTTTTCTCTCCACAGAAAAACCACCAAATCTGGCCATTTCAGATTTTATAGGCGCTAGAGCTGGGCTGTGCAAAGTTCACCTCATTAAAAACAAGCCCAAACCAAATAAAAGCAGAGAGCAACGGTGTAAGAAATGTGGGCCATGAATGTCAGAGCGTGTGCATTAGGAACTGGTAAGAAGTGAAGGGAAAATACAGATATACCCACATCCATTCAGACTCTTGCGTTTTCCCACAAGTAAATATTTGGCTTCAAAGCATAAACCTTTTGTCCCTTCTATTTATCTCTTCTACGAAATTTTATATACTATTCCTCTGTTTCCAGTGTTCTTTGGGATGCTGATCCTAACTTAGCAACTTCTTTATTTCTGTGGCACAAGACGATCTTGGTAACATTTATGGGAATAAACCATGTTGGCCACAGGAACGGGCTGGGCGGTTCAGTTCCTGTAAAGGGACAGTGCTCCTGGTCAGACAGGTGAATGACACCGGGCTTGGCCCACTTCAGAAGCACCAGATGCTGTGATGCACAGCTCTGGGTTTTGAGCACTCCCTGCAGCTTTCCTGAGCCCCACACTGGGGCTCCCTGCCAGCTGGGACCCCCAGAACCCCATTTCCACGAGGAAGAGGGCACTGCCCATGGGTGAGCCGTGCTGAGCTGCCCCAGGGCTCCCTGGCAGCTGCTGCTGGAGGCACCCAGGGGCCACCGTGCCTTGGAAAACCATTGCCAGGTCAGTAACTGGGGCAGGCCAAGTCCTGCTGCTGCATTCTGCTGGGAATCTGGGATAAATGGCTGATTAATTCCTCTGGGTGTGCACACTGAGAGCAGAACCTGGAGCTGAGGGCTGGGATGGAAAGTGATTGCAAACACAGGAACATTTGGGGTGCAGCCCTGAAAAGCTGCTCGCCCTGCGCTTGAAATTGGAGTCCTGTGTTCAAAGAGCCCCCAGAATGGGGCCATGGACCTGACCTCCAGCATGGGACGAGCTGTCTGAGAGCTCTGCCTGTGATATTGAAATTCATTGCTGGGCTCCAGAGTGCCATTTCCAGCAGCTGGCAGGGAGCTCTGGGAGGGCCTGATGAGCAAAGCAATAACTTGGATCAAAGCTCTTTATCTGATCTCTTTCAATGGCTCAAGTATGGCTAGGAGGAAAGTATTTAAACAAGTATTTAAATGTATATTCAAGAGCTGGATCTGCATAGGTGAAATTTGCAGAAGTACCAAAACTAGTTACACAGTGAAGTCCTGTCTTTCTAAACAATGCAAGCTCTGGGTGTAATTCTTATTAAAAATCAGTTGAACAGGCTCTCAAGAGCCTGAAGTGCCCATGAGAGTGGGGATTGTGTTCCTGAATCATTTGATATTTTCCAAACAGGACGTGACAGATGTAAGTTTGGTGCAGACTAAAGGGCCCAACTCATGATCTGAGTTAAACAGGCTCAGGTCAAGAAGTTCTGTGGAACATGAGCAGCTACACAGGGGAACAAAAGCTTCCATCTGGGGCAAAACTGGTCTGTAATTGCTCATATTGCTCAGTCTTAACCCAGCAGGGATCCTGCTGAATGGGTGGAAGCTGCTGGCTCCCTCCTGTCCCAAGGGTGCTGTGTGTCTCCCCAGTTCAAATGACTTTGCTTCTTTTGAAGGATAACTTCTTCTTAGCTCTGCCCATAGCGGTATAAATAGAATGTTTGTCCAACAGCTGAACAAAACCACTTGAAGTGTAAGGGGTCTGAGTGATAAATGTGGAATGTTTATGCAGCACAGCAGACATTGCTCCCGAGGTCAGTGGTTCTGCTGAGGAATGCTGGGGAGCAGGGGCTGAACTCTGGGTGTGTTTTCCAGGGGATTCAGCCCAGGGGTCACTGGGTGCTGCTCCATCACACCCCGGGGCTGCTCAGCCCCTCTCACCTCCCACCCCTGCTCTGGGTGCCCCACGTGCCCGGCAGTGCCACGTCCAAGGCAGGACTGGAACCACAGAACCCTCAGGGGTCAGGCCTGGAGCACCCCGAGGCTCTCACAGGGTTCTGTTCCAGGGTGGAAATCTGATTTTCCCTTTATCAGAATCACAAAAGAGAAATGCCATTGTCAGCTGTGATAGCACCCAGGAGGGGCAGGTAAATCCTCTGTCCCTGTGGTTTGAAACAAGCAAGACGGGAAATAACTGTGATTACATCAATGTGATGCAGGCAAACACAGCCCAGCCTGCAAAGCCAGTCTCAGAGCTAAAGCTTTTGGTGTAATCATGCTGGGGCTGTGTTTTCACCCACTGCAGTGTGTTCCTTCCAGCTAAACCCTGATCCTGATGCACTTCCAGCAGCAAAGCTGTTCTTCTGTTAGGATTTATAACAAATTCAGGGGAGCAGAATGGGAACCTAGCAGCCTTGAGTGGCTTTTTTTGAAACAGCTGAGGATTATTTGGAATCACAGCCCATCCCTGGAGTCAGGGAAGGTCTCTGAAGGCCCTCAATGTCCATGCACTCAATCTCTGCTGGTTTTGGCTCTGGGCAGTCCAAGCTGGGTTCCAGCAGAGGTGGTGCAGAACCAGCACAGCCCAGTGTCCCCTTTGTGTGGCTGCCATGGAGTGAATTTCATAAAACCATGATGTAAAAGGCATCAATTCCAGTGGCAGCTCTGCAACAAACCCATGTGCTCTGCTGTGCTCTCCTGATGGGCACCAATGTGAGCCCAGATTGCAGCAGGAAGGCTCCAGCCCCTCCAATAAACTGTTGGGCTTCCCACATTCTGAATTAACCATCACGTTGTGATAGTACAGAATGAAATCAACTCTGTTTGCTTCCCACAGCTCAAAGATAAAATTGCTCTCTTGTCCTTCCAAGCAAAGCGAGTGCAATATTTACAAATGAAATTACGCACAAAAATAACAGGGGCCTAAAGGCAGGAGGAGAAGGTTTGAGCAGGCAGTGGGAGGCAAATTGTCACAATTTGTCCTGTGTGTCCCCAGTCACACAGGTGAGCCTCAGCCTCTGGAGCCATGAACAGCTGGTGTCTGTAGGAATTGTTATTGATATGGTTATTGTATATCTATATTGTTATTGTATATTGATATTGTTATTGTATATTTATATTGTTATTGTATATCTATATTGTTGTATATTGATATTGTTATTGTGTATTTATATTGTTATTGTATATCTATATTGTTGTTGTATATTGATATTGATATTGTTATTGTACATTGATATTGTTATTGTATATCGATAGTGTTATTGCATATTGATATTGTTATTTTCTACAGAGACAATAATTTGATTTCAGCCTGGCTTTTGTGGTGCCAGGGAAGAGCAGGGTGCCCATGGGGAGCTCTGGAGGGTGCCCAGGCTGCCAGGGCAGCAGAGCTGGGGCAGTTTGTGCAGAAGGAGCCAGCAGAAAGTGTCCCCTACCCACTGCCCACTGCCAGCTGGAGCATCACAAACTGTAGGTCACCCAGTGGACTCTCTGAGAGGCTGACACCAAATCATGGCCACTCAAAGCCCAAAACACGAGCAGAAACGTTTTGCAAGTGGTGACTCATATTTTCCTCATGCAATTGTTAAACCATTGTGCCCAGAAACAATTAAAGATGAGAGTAGGGCTGGAAAAGTTTATCCATAAGCACAAACAGACAGCATGATGCAGTTTGTGGAAGGTGAGGGTCGTTGGGCTCAGGGGGGCAGCAGGAGGTGCAGTCTGTGTGTCCTGTGTGTCCTGTGTGTGTGTGTCCTGTGTGTCCTGTGTGTCCTGTGTCTGTGTGTCCTGTGTGTGTGTCCTGTGTGTCCTGTGTGTCCTGTGTGTCCTGTGTGTGTGTGTCCTGTGTGTCCTGTGTGTCCTGTGTGTGTGTCCTGTGTGTGTGTCCTGTGTGTCCTGTGTGTCCTGTGTGTCCTGTGTGTCCTGTGTGTCCTGTGTGTGTGTGTCCTGTGTGTCCTGTGTGTCCTGTGTGTCCTGTGTGTGTGTGTCCTGTGTGTCCTGTGTGTCCTGTGTGTCCTGTGTGTCCTGTGTGTGTGTGTCCTGTGTGTCCTGTGTGTCCTGTGTCTGTGTGTCCTGTGTGTCCTGTGTCTGTGTGTCCTGTGTGTGTGTCCTGTGTGTCCTGTGTCTGTGTGTCCTGTGTGTGTGTCCTGTGTGTCCTGTGTGTCCTGTGTGTCCTGTGTGTCCTGTGTGTGTGTGTCCTGTGTGTCCTGTGTGTCCTGTGTGTGTGTCCTGTGTGTGTGTCCTGTGTGTCCTGTCTGTGTGTCTGTGTGTCCTGGCTGTGTGTCCTGGCTGTGTGTCCTCTCTGTGTGTCCTGTCTGTGTGTCCTGTGTGTCTGTGTGTCCTGTCTGTGTGTCCTGTCTGTGAGTCCTGTGTGTCCTGTGTGTCCTGTGTGTCTGTGTGTCCTGCCTGTGTGTCCTGTGTGTCCTGTCTGTGTGTCCTGTGTGTCCTGTCTGTGTGTCCTGTCTGTGTGTCCTGTGTGTCTGTGTGTCCTGCCTGTGTGTCCTGTGTGTCCTGTGTGTCTGTGTGTCCTGGCTGTGTGTCCTGTCTGTGTGTCCTGTGTGTCCTGTGTGTCTGTGTGTCCTGCCTGTGTGTCCTGTGTGTCCTGTCTGTGTGTCCTCTCTGTGTGTCCTGTCTGTGTGTCCTGTGTGTCCTGTCTGTGTGTCCTGCCTGTGTGTCCTGTGTGTCCTGTGTGTCTGTTTGTCCTGTCTGTGTGTCCTGCCTGTGTGTCCTGTGTGTCCTGTGTGTCTGTGTGTCCTGTCTGTGTGTCCTGGCTGCCCAGGGAGCCCCAGCCTGCCTGGGTCACACCAGAGCTGGCACACCAGGATCTGCCTTGGCAAACAGAGCACCGAGCCAGGCCCAAACAAACCTGCCCATTCAATCTGGAAAATCCAGTTTTGGCTGAGAGATCCATTCCTGAGCCCCGAATCGTACAGATGCCATGAATTAAAGCCCCCAGTCAGAGTCCCTGGCAGTGGGAGGGTGCCCAGGGCTCACAGCTGCCCTTGCCCAGACCCCAAGGCTCCTCCAGCAGTTGGGGCTCCAGCTGTCCCTGGCAGCACCTCCTGTCCTGTGCCCTGCTGTGCACCCCTGGCTCTCTGCCCCATCCACGCTCCTGCTCCTGGGGAACATGAAGGGGAGGATGTGCCTCTGCTCCCCAGGCACAATCCTGTTCTATGGGACCTGGACCCTCTGGCCTGCACAGCAGAGGTTCCAGGGTGGAGGCAGATTTGAGCTGAGCTTTGTCAGGGCCCTTTTCTGATTTATTTCTGCCCTAAAGGGAGGGCACAGTCTGAGATGGGACCAGATGCTTCTTCTCAGGGGCACTTGTGTAGCTCAGCACTTTTATACAGACACTCCAGCTAGCAAAGCCTCTGTTTAAACAACTGCATTTATAAGTCTTCCTTACAAATAAAATCTTTTATTGACATCCACCTTATGGTGCTCTGCTCAGGAGTGTGAAACGAGCTGTGAGATTTCTAGGTGACCACAAAAAAATCCGTGTGTAAGTGTGTATTGAGAGGCACTGGCTTTGCTGGCGTGGTTTTGAGGTGATAACCCTTGAGTGGTGCTTTATTTAATTCTCCTCATTCTCAGGAGTGGGAGCTGTGCCGGTGGGCTCTGCTGAGAGGGGCAGCGCCTTAGAGCAGGGCAGGGCAGTGGGGACTGAGCTTTGGGCAGTCACAGGAACGGCCCCAGAGGGGCTGACACGACCTTGGCCGTGCCATGGGAGGGCCAGGGCATCTCTGGCTGGTGCTGCATGGCACAGTGCAGCTCCTGGCAATGCAGAGTGACGCTGGGACATGCACACACACGATCAGCTCCGGGCAGGTTGGGCAATTTCAGAGTTTTGGGGTCTCTACATTTCCCACAGTCCTTCGCATCCAGAGCTCAGTGCCACAGGTTTTACTTCAGGAGTTTTCTCGTGATTGTCCCCATTCTGTTCCCCGCCAGGGGTCTGCCTGGTTGTGTTTGCTCCATATCTCTGTGCTCCAAAGGCTTTCAGAGCCATGGTGGCTCCACAGCAGCTGCTCCTGCACTTTCCTCCTCCCTTACAGCCATGAACTGAGTTTCCCAGGTCAAAGAGCTGAAAAATAGATCCTGGGAATCTGGCTTAGCCTTGATGAGGGATGTGGTCAATAACCACAAGGCTATTCCCTTTATTTCTTCCTTTAGCAGCTTGTTATGCAATTCCATTTTTCAGTAAGTTGCATGCTTTCTTCAGGCTAATGATCCTTTTGATGGGGTGACAGTTCACAGGCTTACAAACATCTCAGATCCAGAGGGAAGCACGGAAAATGTTGTGAAACTTCAGCTGGGATCTGATGCAAGTCTGAGCTCTGATGGAGGCTATAAGGGGGATCTTCTCAAAGCAAGGCAACAGAAGAGCTGTGTGGTTGGATTCAGGGTGGGGAGAGGCACCTGAATTCTGTGTGACAGATTTCTGTGCATCCTCCTGAGGCTCTGAGGCACACAAGGGCAGAGCTGCTCCCCAGAACTCAGTGTTGGATGGTGAGTGATGGAGCCCGATGCAGCCATGGCACAGGGATCAGGGCACACAAGGGCAGAGCTGCTCCCCACAACCCTCTCTGATGGATCCAGTGTTGGATGATGAGTGATGGATCCTGATCCCTCCAGAGCACATCCTGTGATATGGGACAAACCTCTGCGTGCAGCATTCAGAGTCCTCCTTGGAGTTTGTCCTTCTCCCTCCAAACACATCCTCCAGCTTTTTGTTATACCCAGATTTACTCACTCGGGGTGTTTACATTACACCAGCCTGAGGGGGAAAGGAAGGGAAATTTTCTGTATATGAACTGTCTGGGTGATTTTCTACAGCTGCTTTGAAGGATGTGTCTGTTACTTATATTGGGCCTTGGATTCTGGAGACATATGGCAGAAAACACAATTCTCCACAAAGCAGAGGAGTTTGACTGATGGAAAACAAGAGAGCAATCCAAGGGAAGCCCTGCCAGAGGAGGAGCATGAACCTGGAATTTACTGTTGGAACCAGACTTCTGCCTTGGGCTGAAGCACCACGCAGCCAATCCCAGCACTGAGTGCAGGGGGCTCTGCACAGATGCAGGGAGCTGCTTTTGGGACCCAGCTGAGTCTGCAGCCTAAGAGTGGTTCTGGCATCCACCCTGGTTTGGAAATGCACGGGCTGGCCCCACTCCTGAAGCACCGGGACAATTACAGGAGTTTTAAAGGGTCAGAAATTCAGAGAGCCTCTGAATGGAGGCTATTCTGGCTTTTGCATAGTGAGTTTGTAAAATCAATCAGAAATTGAAGAGGGCACGAGAGATTTCATTTTAGACCATTCAATCCTTTATTAATTGTACCGTGGATGGCAACACAGGAAACGTGAATTGCAGACAAGCCTTTTTTCCCAATTTATTCTGCTGTGTGTTGTTTTGACTTTCCACTTCCCCGCAGCTCAGCGCTTGCAGCAGCACGAGAGCCAAGGCAAGGGGCTTTGGCCTGATGTGTTTTTGTGCTTTGTTGCAGGAGGCAGCAGCACGAGAGCCAAGGCAAGGGGCTTTGGCCTGATGTGTTTTTGTGCTTTGTTGCAGGAGGCAGCAGCACGAGAGCCAAGGCAAGGGGCTTTGGCCTGATGTGTTTTTGTGCTTTGTTGCAGGAGGCAGCAGGCTCGCTGAGTGGGAGCCATGTCAGTGAAGCTCACCTTCGTGTCCCCTGGGGATGGGGGTGGCATCAGCAGGAGCTGCTCCTTCACCGGCTTCAGCACCGTGCAGAGCAGGAAACTGGGGTGAGGGACACAGCAGGAAACTGGGGTGAGGGACACGGGGCCAGAGCCAGAGCCCTGCTGCTGGCACTGCAGCCACCGGGGCGAGGGACATGGGGACAGCTGGAGCTGCTGCACCATCCCGCGCTGATGGTCCCACTCTGCTTTCCATAACTCCTTGGGCAGGAGTAATGCAGCCTTTCCACTAAAAATCCTGTGCTCTTTGTGAATTTAGCAATGCCTGTAAATCCCTGTAGATCCTGAGTGCTTTTAGAAGATGTGACCTAGAAATGGAAAATTAATACAATCTCTGAGTGCCAGTGCATGCTAGAGTAACAACAAAGGAAGTCATTTAGCAGCACCATACAGAAGTAGTGGGAAGTGTACTGTACTCAAAAACCATCCTGTTGTGTGTCACTAAAATACCTGACTCAGGTAATGAAATATCCTTTCAGAGAACCACATGACCGAATTCAACTTTTGGGTAAACACAGCATGGTAAAATATCAGCAAAAATTGAAATCCCTGTGTGATTGGGGAGTCTTCAATTTGAATAAATGAATTTGTTGGTGAAAGTGAAAATTACTGTTACCCCTAGCAAAGATTGGATATCTAAAATCACACCAACAGCTAAGAGCTGGAGAAAGCTCTGTCAGATTGTATAGAAAAGCTCTGTCAGACTGTACAATGTCGGACTGTACAGAAAAGCTCTCTCAGACTGTACAGAAAAGCAGGAGCTGGCAGGGCCCTGAGCAAGGTCTGCCCGAGGGTGAGCACAAATCAGCCCCACATGGACATTCCTCTGCACATCCTGAATGTACTTCTGCTTTCCTTCAGCAGCTTCCCCGTGGGTCTCTCAGTCAGACTCGATTTTGTGTTTCCCCACCATGGTCTCCACAGGAAGTAAATGTTATTGCTGTTATCTGTAAAGTGGGAAATCTGATCCTGAAATTACCAGGTTCACAAGGGAAAGCAGCATGGGAACATCCAGCCTTGAGCTACTGGCCCTCCAGGCCATGTCAGCTCCTCCACTTTTGTGTGAAATGCATGGAAATGGGATTAACATCAGTGCTCAGCTGGGCTCCAGGGACTGGGGCATGCTGAGGGAAGGGGGAGAGGGAAATCCCAGCCCTGAGTGCAGGACTGAGCTGCTGTACCAGGGAAGTCACCCCCAGAGCTTAGGGGCTGCACTCCAAAAATCTGCAGGTAAATTCCACAAAGAAACAAAACCCAGGAGTATTTGGGTTTTTAATTTCAAAATTAATTTTAATTTGGGCTTTTAATTTCAAAACAGAGTTGTCTTGTCTCTTCTATTTGGTATCTTGCTAATTGGAGTACTCTAGAGCTTGGAATTAGATGCTATTTCTTCTTAGCATGAAAGAATCTTAAGCAATGAGCATTCTAGGAGACTCTCAACTGCTCTTATTGGTCAGACTGCCCTTTCCAGTGTTATTCCTGTTCAAACAGTCTCACTTTGCATGGAATTCCTAAAGACACATTATTATAGTAAAGAGAAGTGATATTAATGTAAGGTTCTCATTTAGCAGTTATGTTCCTTGTTGTAGGTAACCTGAGCTCCAAATGGTTTGGTTAATTAATACTTTCCATTAAGGCATTATAAAAAAACACGATAATCAGTGGTGTGAAGAAATGAAGCATCCAGCAATGCTTGGCAACCCCTGGTTTATCAGATCTTTTGCAGAACAGCTGTTAAAAACTGGAGTTAAGTGGAAATTTAGGACGAGGATAATTAAAGCAGGTACTCAGGGGTTTCTCTAATAGGACTGGAGACAGCTCTCAGGTGTGCTGGGCCTGGCTTTAACCAGCAGCACAATAATCTGCTCAGCCTCAGCCAAAGCCTGAACTGAAAGCAGCCAGGGGTAACTGCTGAGCCTGATGGGTTCATCGTTCCCCCAGGTGAGTGGAATTTGGGGTGGAAATTGCAGAGAAGGTAGAAAGCTTTTCAGAGAGCCACTGGCTGGTGTGGCCTGCCCTGGGAGATGGGAAACCTCTGCAGGTAATGTTATTTTAGAGGCTTTACTTACAGGGATTATTAACAAACCAATGTAAAAATAGCCCAGACTTAGGGGAGGATTTAGAGAGAGGGAAGCCAGACAGGAATTATTTGCAGAAAGCTCGTTTTCTGCTTTAAAGGTGTTTCTTACTGATGATTCAAGGTGTTCCAACTCCTTAGAGTGGCACAAAAAAGTCTGTAATAAAAAAGTGGGGGACTTCTCGTAGAAACAATATTGAATTTTGATTTTGCAGTTGCTATTAAAAGTAATTAGCTTAGGTGTTAGATGCTGAAAAAAACCCTTGCTAATTGTATCTTGTGTGCAGTCTGGGCCTGGGTTTTGGAAGCTGAGTGTGCTCCGAGCCATGGTTTGGAGGGATGGTGAGGGCAGGGCAGGAAGCAGCAGCTGCTGAAGGCTCCTCAGGGGAGCTGTGCCCAGACCTTGGGCAGCCACGGGTTTGTGTCCTGGCTTGCACGGTGGGTCGGGGGCTGCGCTGCTCAGCAGGGCTGCCCTGGGGTGAGCCAGGCTGTGCCCAGCCCTGCCCTGCCCTGATGGGCACACGCAGCCAGCTCTGGGCCGTCTCCTCCTGCCAGGTGCTCCCAGGAACGTGCAGGTTCTCAGTGTGTCTGGGATTGCAGAGCTGCACCTGAGCTGTGTGCCTCAGCATCTCTGGGCTCCGCACCTCTCCTGATTTCCTTCTCCCCCCACAGCAAGTCCCTGAGCAGGAGCTCCGTGAGGTCCAGGATGTCCCTGAAGCCCCCCAAGGCCTACAGCTCCCTGCAGAAGGGGGCACTCGTCTGGGACCCAAAGCCACTGCAGGTGAAGAAAATTTTTGAAGCTTTGAAGAAAGGACTTAAGTAAGGACTTTTTCAGTATTGTGATTTGCCCTCCCTGCTGAAGTGTGTGTGGCTCTGTGCCCTGTCCCCTGGGGCTCCCCTGTGGTCACTGCCCCGCTCCTGGGGCCCTGGGAAATGGATTTCACTCCCTCTGGGTCCCCTGGCAAGCCCCGGGCTCTGTGCTGTGTTAGCTCTGGTTATTACGGGGACAGTGACACTGCCCATCCCCTGGGAGCAGCTGAGGGTGGGCACGGGACAGCCACACCTGGGCAGTGATGGCACAAAGCTTCTGCAAGGGAACCGTGGGCAGTTTGCTTTAGCTCAAAAAGCTGATTTAAAACGGTCTGGAAGTGAGGGTGTGCCCTGCAAAGGCAGAGTGGGGAGGGAGGCTGGCTCACCAAGCACTTCTGTTCTCCTGGTGCTAATTGCTGAACTAATTACAGAGTCAGCTCTTCTAGCAGGGTGTCAGGATGGGTCTTTTGGTTTTTTCTTTATTTTTTCCTCTGCCTCTTAATAGAATTAAACTCTGAAGTTCAAAATAACTCTGTGATGTCTGGGTGCCTCGTAAGGCAAAGGTCTAAGCAGGTTCACGTGCAAACTTCAGATTTTTGATTCCCCAGAATGTTCTGGGTCGGTTACCACAGGAGCTTCACGTACAGCCTGCAGCTGCTATCAGAAGATAAAACACCTTGCCCTGGTTTGTGAGCCCTGGAGCTCCTGGCAGCCCTGCAGTGTGGTGCTGCTGTCCTCCACATTCTGCTACTGTGCTCATTTTGGCCACGGTTTGTTTTCTTAAGCACAGAACATCAAATGCATGTAGTAACACTTTATAAAGTCAGATGTGTCACGTTTTGGGTCCAATAAAAGACTATGAAGTCTTCCCCCTAAAAATACCCACCAATGTCTTATAGAGGATTTAGATTTAAAAGAAACAAGGAAACCAAATGTTTTTGCAGAGCTGAGAATTTATCTGAGCCTGGGGAGGAGAGGCTGTAAAGTGGGTCAGGATGTGTTCCCAGTCCTGCAGCGAGTGCCACATGCTCAGTGCTGCCAGCATGACTGGTGACTAATTGACTGGAGGAACCTACACAAAACAACTGGATCAAATAGCAGAGCAGGGGCCAAGCTTTAAGCAAATGCAGGCTGAGTCCACTCGGGACTGGAGCTTTCAGTACAGAGCATATTTTACGTGCCTGCTTCTTTATAGCTCTAGAAAATACCTCTTTATTCTGTTAACCATCTGGCTGCCATTCCAGCAAGCTGCTAATTCTAACATGATAAAGCTAAAAGTGATGAAGCTTTTCTGAAAGGTGAGTTTGTGCTTTTGTGCCTCCAGCCTTGGCTCCTGCCCTGCGCTTTTCTGGGCAGGTGTTGGGAGCTCAGCTGAGTGCTGAGGTGTGGGATGTCCTGGGGGACCTGGATTTGGAACAAGAGAAAGTAAAATGCATCAAAGCGAGTGTGAGGAAGTGGAGCTGTCTAAAATGAAGTTATTTGGACTGCTCAGAGACTGTGTCTAAGAATGCAGTGTTTACCAGGTGATTCTGGTCCCTTTTAAGCACTGGAGGAAAAAGTTACCCAAGTCTGCTCTGCATTAAAAGCAGAGTTGGAGGAGCCCCAGCTGAAAAGGTTTCAGGCCCTGTGGAAGTCCAAAGGCACAAACCTTGCAGGCAAGCAGCTCTGGAGAGGCCAGCTGGCACCCAGGGCTTCACACCTTGCAAAATGCACCTCATCCTGGAAAAGGGATTAAGGAATTGCCTTAACACAGCCCTCAGCTGTGTTTGCTGGAGCCCTGAGCAGCATCTGCCCCCTCACCTGGGCAGGGTTTGTGAGCTGGGCTTGGAGGGCTCCGTGTGGAGAGGCTCTGCCTCTGAGCTGGGGCTGCCTGGGGGCTCCTCCTCATCCTCCTCAGGCACTGTGGGCAGGTGAACCTTTCTGCTGATAACCTGTGAGCAATGAACCTTTCTGCTGCTGGACCCATGAGCAGATGGACCTTTCTGCTGATGGACCTGTGAGCAGATGGACCTTTCTGCTGATGGACCTGTGAGCAATGAACCTTTCTGCTGATGGACCCATGAGCAGATGGACTTTTCTGCTGCCTCACAGGGAAGGGTCAGGCAGGAGCAGCCAGGGAAAGCTGAGAGGGACATCTGTGATTTGTGTGTTGGAATTTGGTGTTCTCCTCCTCCATCACCTGTAACGTCCTGCTGCAGCAGCTCCCCAAAGAATCCCTAATGAATGCCCAGGCTCTGACGTGGCTTCCTCTCTCCCCAGTGAATACCTGGAGGCACACCAGGCTGAGCTGGATTATCTCTCTGGGCGGCACAAGGACACAAAAAGGAACTCTAGATTGGTAAGGTGCTTTCAATGTTAAATACTGAAACAAAGATCACAGAGAAGGTGTTTTCTCCCAGCTGGGAGTCCCAGGGCTGTCCAGTTAAAGCACTGAGGTGGGATCCTCAAAGCAGCACGATCAGAAATGTCCCAAGCAAGGCAGTCCCAGCTGTGAGAATTTACCTTGAAATTTCTCAGTTTCAGTACCCAGCAGTGCCCTTCAGGTCGTGTTTCTTTACTGGGCTGTATCTGCTTGTTTCTGCTCCCTGATCAGTGCTTGTAATGCTAATTTAATGTCAATTAGGATGCTCCTGGTGACTCTTGCAGTACCTTTGAGAGTCTCAGTAGTGGCACAAATCCAGTGCTCTCCTCCTCAGCCTGTGCCATTTCTCTTTCAGGCTTTCTACTACGACCTGGACAAGGTAAGGCTGTTGGGAATGGGATGGAACGCTGTAGAGGAGAAATGGGTGATTTTCTCTCTGATTTTCGTCTGCTGTGTTACCTAATGTCTCATTTGGGAAATAACTTCTTACATCTCTTTCTCTCTCTGCCCTCCTGAAAAGCAAATCCGCTCTGTGGAGAGATACATCAGGAAATTGGAGTTTCACATCAGCAAGGTGAGGGTTTATGCAGTGTGCTGTAGGGCTCCCACTGCTTTGTAAGGGATGTATCCATGTGGAAAATGCTCTGATTGCAGTTCAGCTGAAGGGGAGAGTGCTGGGGGCTTGCTGAGGGCTGTAGCCACTCTCTTTGCAGCAGGAGGGGATTTATATTTATTTATTTATTTTCCTGAATGGCTCTATTCAGGCTGAATGTTGGGCACGGCCCAACCTGAGTTTTCCTGCGAAACCAGTGTGCATTTTCTGCTAGTTTGTTCAGCAAATGCCGCTCTGGGAAGCCTGGCATGTTCTCCCCCTTCCCACGGGGCATTTCTGTGTGTGCTGCCTGCCAGGGCTGCCAGAGACTCCCCTGTGGCACAGGCAGCACTGCAGGGCTGCCAGGCTGTGCCCAGGGACCTGGGCTCTGCTCTGGGATTCCTGTGAGCAAAGGGTTACTCTGCTTCTTGTCTTCTGCTCTGGGAAAAGCAGGGCTGGTTGTGTTCTGTAAAGAGCACAGGATGTCGAGGAGCAAACTAAAATGCAGGAGCTGCAGCATCCTGCAGAGCTCTGACAGAGGGGTTGGGGTTGGTTCTTGGGGTTGGGTTGGGTTGGTTTTGGCAGAGCTCTGACAGAGGAGTTGGGGTTGATGGGTGGGTTGGTTGTTGGGGTTGATGGGTGGGTTGGTTGTTGGGGTTGATGGGTGGGTTGGTTGTTGGGGTTGGATTGGTTGTTGGCAGAGCTCTGACAGAGGGGTTGGCGTTGGTTGTTGGGTTTTTTGCCATAAACACTGCTGAAGTTCCTTCCCGAAGCTGTGCCAGGGTAACTCCAGTGCCTTTTCTCCCCTGTCCCAAAGGTAGAGGAGCTCTATGAAGCTTACTGCATCCAGTGCAGACTGCGGGACGGGGCCACCAACATGAAACAGGCCTTCTCGCTGTCCCCTGCCACCAAAGCCTCCAGGGAGAGCCTGGTGGAGCTCTACAGGAACGTGCAGGAGTGCACAGAGGTAGGAGATCCTTCCCACCCACAGCCAGGACCTGCCTGCTCCTCCACAGACCCGTGCTGGGGGCTCCTGCTGCCTTTTGATAATGGTGGGGGTTAAAAACCCAATGGGTGGGAATGAAATACACTGTGTGGAAAATGCATTGTACACTGTGTGGAAAATACATTGTACACTGTGTGGAAAATGCATTGTACATTGTGTGAAAGCCCCTTGGTGCTGGGGTCTCTTATGGCTTCCATGTAAGTGTGGGATGAGAACTGAAGGAATAAGCTGTGCTAGTTTTACAAAACCAGTGATGGAGGGTAGCTGACAGTGCTGAGCTCAAGGAGTTCCACTCTTCTGCGGAAGATTTTCTGTTGTACCAATGCATTCACTTTATTTTTATCTGCCTTTACCGGTGAAAATGTTTGTGTGTCCTTTAACAAAAAAGAAATGAAGTCCTTTAGAAGCAATAGCATGTGTGGGGCAGCAGCTGCCCTGCAGAGCTGGTGACTGTGCAGCCTCTCTTGCAGGACATGTGCTTCATCGAGGGGGCCCTGGAGGTGCACCTGGGGGAGTTCCATGTGAAGATGAAAGGTGGGGTCCCTTCTCCTTTCCTCTTTCACTGATTTGGGATTGCACTGATTCATTGCTTGGGGTTTCTGGGGAGCAGTCTGACTCACTGAGACACCTTGGATAGGATTCTGGTTTTGCTCCAGTGCCATCGAACACATCTGCCATGGTGTCTTATATTGGAATACAAAGCTGACAAGCTTGCTGTTCCAGCTCAATTAAATGCTTTTTTTCCCCTTTTAAGAGTGTGCTGGGCTGGTGGTGCAGCTCCTGCACAGGGCTGGGGACAAGAGGGGCTGTTCCCCAGAGGGTCACTTGGATTATTGCAGAGCTGTTGGGGCTTTGTAAAGCTCTGCAAACTCTGGGATTCTCCTTCTCTTTCCAGGGCTGGTGGGCTTTGCTCGACTCTGCCCAGGAGACCAGTACGAGGTGCAGTACACAGCTTTTTGTGCTTTTCCCTGCAGGGAGAGGCAGGGGCAGGGCTGGGAGGTGTGGAAGGAGAGCAGGAGCAGGCTGTGACAGGCCAGGCTCTGCTGTGAGGAGAGCAGAGCTTTGGCACACTCACTGTGCCCTGGGCAGGCACAGAGGGGCTGGGTGTGATCTGGGTGCTATGGGAGCCTTTAAACGATGCCAGGGATTGCCCACCAAACCCCCAGTGCCAGGGCTTGGCCTCAGAGCTGCCCTGGGATCCGACACCAGGGGCTGCCTGGAGCTTGGCACAAGGTGAATGCAGCCAGGGTCTCCCTGGGCTCCTCCCCAGTGCCTTGGGTGCTTTTCAGGGTTAAACCTGCTGCCCCATTCCTGGCTCCATTTTCTGCTCTGTGCAGTGGGCAAGGGATGGCTCTGCTCCTGGGGGCTGAAGGGATGCTCTGGAACGTGCTGATCCTCTCTCCTCTCTGGTTTCCAGGTGTTTGTGAGACTGGGGCGCCAGAAATGGAGGCTCAGAGGCAAAATTGAGACTGATGACAGCCAGACATGGGACGAGGAAGAGAAGATTTTTATCCCCAATCTGCACGAGAAGTTTGAAATCAAGGTGTGGTGTATAATGGTTGGATTGGAAGCTGTGGCTTAACAGGTCTTCTGCTACTTCCCTCCTAGGCTACCAAGGGCTTCTCAACATTCTTACATAGTTTTCTTTTTCTATCTATGTAAAAAATGGCAGTTAATCCATGCTGAAGGGCCATTAATCCTGATTTTCCTTTGGCACTAGCACCTGTATCAGTCCATCTGCTTTCCCATGCTCTGGGATATGTGGTTGTGTTCAGGGATTTTTGTTTGCTGATGAAAGTCACTGACAAATGTCCTCCTCACCTCCTGCCCTTGCCACCCAGTGCTCCATGATTCAAAGAGCAGGTTTGAAATCAGTAAAAGCTGCACAGCTCCTGTGTGTCCCCAGCTCCTGTCAGTGTCCCTCGTGGGGACAGTGGCACAGGGCTGTGCCAGGTTGGGTTTGCAGTGGGGACAGTGGCACAGGGCTGTGCCAGGTTGGGTTTGCAGTGGGGACAGTGGCACAGGGCTGTGCCGGGTTGGGTTTGCAGTGGGGACAGTGGCACAGGGCTATGCCAGGTGGGTTTGCAGTGGGGACAGTGGCACAGGGCTGTGCCAGGTTGGGTTTGCAGTGGGGACAGTGGCACAGGGCTGTGCCAGGTGGGTTTGCAATGGGGACAGTGGCACAGGGCTGTGCCAGGTGGGTTTGCAGTGGGGACAGTGGCACAGGGCTGTGCCAGGTGGGTTTGCAATGGGGACAGTGGCACAGGGCTGTGCCGGGTTGGGTTTGCAGTGGGGACAGTGGCACAGGGCTGTGCCAGGTGGGTTTGCAATGGGGACAGTGGCACAGGGCTGTGCCAGGTGGGTTTGCAATGGGGACAGTGGCACAGGGCTGTGCCGGGTTGGGTTTGCAGTGGGGACAGTGGCTCTCAGCTTTGGCACGGAGCTGTGCCAGGTGGGTTGCTGTGGCCCACAGCAGGTGTACCTGGGCTGCTCTCCTCTCCGTGCCGTGGTTCAGGGCTGCCTGCCGAGCCGGAGCTGGCTGTGTTTGTGTCCCTGCAGGTGACAGAGCTGCGGGGCCTGGCCACCATCCTGGTGGGGGTGGTGACATGTGACAGCAGCAGCTTCTTCAGCCCCAAGCCCCAGGCCATCGTGGTGGACATCACGGAGCTGGGCACCATCAAGCTGCGCCTGGAGGTGCTCTGGAAGTGAGTACAGCCCCGGGCAGCAGCAGCCCCACCCTGGGGAGCAGGGCAGGCCCCCAGGGTGTCCCTGCTGCATTCAGCACCGTGCTCCCCTTTCTGTCTGAGCCCCTGCCCCTCACAGCCAGCCCTGGGCAGGGCAGGGGACAGGAGCTGCTCCTGTGGGCTCCCAGCTCGTCCTTTGTGCCACCTCAGCCGTGGCCTGACCCAGCTCTCCTGGCAGGGCTTTGCCTGCCCCTGTTTATGGTGCTTTTCCCTCCCAAAATCTGGCAGTATATGGGGTTCATAGTCTGGAAGCAATCCCTTCTGCTCTCTCCTTGTGACCCCAGCAGTGGCACTGACAGGCACGGTCCCTCATTCACACTGCAGAACGTGCCCCCTTTCCTGTCCAGAACTCCAGAATTCACCATGCCCACAAGCTGTCCTTCCAAAGGACTGGATGGGAGAATCCCCTCCTGTTCTGGGCTGTGGCACAGCTCCTCCCATCCTGGATCTCCTCAGCACATTGAGTTTGGGGCAGAACTCGGCCCAGAGCTCCCATCCAGTGCTGCTGGCTCTCCCTGTTTGCAGTGCCCAGCTCAGGGTGCAGCTTGGGGCTGGCAGGAGCAGTCCCTGGGATGTGGGACAGCCTCCCACAGCCTCCCACAGCATCCCACGGCCCTGGGGCTGGGGCAGCTGAGCTGGGAGGGCTGCTGGTGACCCATTGTCCCCGGGAGCTAATTAATTGTCCTTGGGATTAATCCCCTGGCACCTCTCAGAGCCTGAGAGCCCGGCTCTGTGTCTGATCTGTGATGTGCTGGGGTCCCACCAAGAGCATTCTCCAGTGCAGAGCTGCCTCTCCTCTGGCAGTCTGCTGCTGGGGCTGTTTACAGAAGAGAGAGGCTGTGTGTGATAACTCAGGGTGTTTCTGTTTCAGAGATGGAGCACGCATAACAACAGCTGCTTTTCCCTCTGATTTAAGAATAACTAAACAAATCCATCTGATTTGCCCAAAGTTCCCTGAGAGGCAATTTTTCAGTCTAGACCTGCTTTGTGAGGGATCCAAATGTAGCTCTCTCTTCTGCTTCTAAATGTACATTTTCTTTAAATAGGCCTCTGGTCTTCTGGGCTCAAACAAAAGTGCCTTCAGCTCCTTTATAGATGGTGCCATGAGGAGTGTGAATGAGCCTGGGCCCTTGCAGAACGCCTTTGTTGGCCAGTTTGGCAAAAGGCTTTGGGTTTTTTGCCAACCCAAACAGCAGTCTGAGCTCTGTGTCTCACATGCAGGATAAAGAGAGCTGTATTCTCCTTTCAGAGCCCCAGCAGTGCCCTGCTCTGGGATCCAGGGGCACCCTCCAGGCAGGGGCACCCTGGTGGCTCTGCCCTGAGCAGGGCTGGCTCACAGGGGCTCTTGGAGCAGGGGACAAAAAATAAAGGGAGAGTAAAGAGGAAGGTCTGGCTTTGATTTTGGGATGGATTCCCACTGCCAGTGCTGCTCTCACAGATGCAGATTTAGGTGGGGAGGCAGTTCCAGTTCCTCCTGCAGGACCTTCAGGCAGTGATCCGTTGGAGCATCTCTGCCCTCATTGGGGCTGGGCAACCTGGAGATGGTTCTTGTTAGGCTGGGAAGGGTGGGAGAGACCCAACAGCCCCTTCCTGCTGAATGCCAGGGGCATTTCCCCAAGGATTAATGGGGGAAAGAAAAATCTCATTATTAGCAGCAAGTTCGGTCCACTTGACTGGAATTGGCCTTTTTGGGGTGTTAATGTAAACCTGGGTTCAGGCTGAGCAGTGGGATTCAGGCAGGGAATTGTGTCCACACTTCTGCTCTGGGGGCATTGAGTCCATGGAGTGGCTGCACAGGAGGGAATGATTGGGGCACAGAATGGGGTCAGCAAAGATGACCAGACTTGTGGGTCACTTTAGATTTTTATTTTTTTTCTTTATAGAGTTTTTCAGTCCTGCAAAGCTGTTGCTGGATAATCCTGTGCAGGCATGTGGATGTTGGCTGGGAAATGTGGACAGGAAATGTGGAGCCACTCTCCCTCTCAGCCCAGCCACAGCCACCCCCACCCCATCAAAGTCCTCGCTCCAAATTTAAGGTTAAACAACGACATTCCTGCATAGTTTCTACCTATGCAGAGGTTTTGTGTCAGTGATTTCAGGAAGTGACTAAACAAACTGAGGAAGAGCCAGTGACAATTAAAGACAATGGTCTGCTTGCAGAGTCTGCAGTGCGACAGCCCCCAGCCCTGGGCTGCCTCACAGTGCAGTCTGGGTCTGGGGAAAGCCCACTGCATCCCTGCCTGCTCTGATGGCCCTGGAACATCCCTGCTGGCTGTGTGGCACAGATGGAGCCACGGAGCTGTCCCTGTGAGAGGGGTCGTTTGCTGGGGAAATGTGGAGGGGATGATGGGTCGTGCCCAGGGAGCCCAGAGATAAGAGAAGCTCCAGAGCAGAGCCCATTCCTGCTGTCCATCCCTCTGCTCTGCTCTCAGTCCCTCCTGCAGGACCAGGGGCTGCTGCTGGTCTGGAGCCAGCTGAGGGGCTGCATTTGGCTGGAGGCTTTTAGGAAATGTCAAAGGGGCAGAGCAGATTTTGTTTGTTCTCATTCCTCTCCCAGAAGTGTCATTTTGCATTACTGCATCACTGTATTAAAAGCTGAAAATGAAGAATCTGAGGAATGGATCCCTGTGACTTTTGTTGAGAATGCCATGGGTAGGAGTAATTTGCTTTCATTAGTAAACACAGCAGGCTTTGGCTAAAAGGCTCTTGCTGTCAGAAACCCGATTTATTTCTGCCCATGAGTCAGTGCAGATGCTGTTCCTGAGCTCTGGGAGTGGGGTGATGGAGCCCAGCTGGGGGACAGTGCCTGGCCCAGCTTGGGGACAGTGCCTTGGAGCTCCAGGTACTCCCTGTGCTCAGGGAGCAGTGCTGCCTGCAGGATGCTCTGTCCCTGTGCAGCTCGAGGAGCCAGACAGGGCTGGGACTCTGCTTTCAGCTTCTGCTAGAGAGCAGAAATTCATTTCCCTGCAAGTGATTAGCCCTCGTTATCGCTTGCATGTCCTGCAATGAACAGCTGAATTCAGCTGATTTTATGCTGCTCTTTGGTTGTTATACTCAGTCACTGAGGCTGCAGGTTTGCTGCAAACTGTTCACTGCTTTCAAAATGCCAGTACTCAAGTGGGAAAGCAGACTTTCTTTTGGTGCCACAAGGCATCTTGGTAGGCAGCAAAAAGTAACACGTATAGAAACCAAACTTAACTTGAAATGTGTTTTCTGTCTCCTGGTTGGCTGAGCTGCGTCCCAGGGGATCATTCATGTGAGTTTCCTGGGACTGCTTTGGGAAGGAGCTGAGAAAGCAATGGCTGAGGTGCAGTGGGTAATTAGGAGCCTTTGGAGCAGCCCTAGACAAACCCTGCAGCGCACAGGCAGATTGCTCTGGGGCTGTCAGTGGCTCATCCCTGCCTGTGTGAAGCACAGACCCTGCCCAGCAGCTCTGCACAGGTCTCTGCCAGCCAAGGAATTGCTTATTAATAGCTGCAGGATAACGAGGGCTTTTATTGGTTTTTCCAGGTGGTGTGTGCTCTCAGGAGGGAGGCTGGCAGCTCTCCATTATTACATTTGCTGAGCTTCCTTCCCCTGTGGCTCTGTGGCTGTCACTGCCCAGCCCTGGGGTCAGGAGGGCAGAGCTCTCCTGCTTTGGGCCCTCTGGGCTCCTCTTCCAAAGCCTCTGGCTCGGGTTCCTGTCCAAAGGGTGTTGAGAAATCCGTGTACAAACCACAGCCCTTTTGCCTGTGTCTTTCTCTGCTGCAGCAATCAAAGGTTCTGGCTAGAGAGGCAGTTTCTGTTTCATTTTATTCTGTGTGTTGCTGACTGAACATCCCTGATCAAATCCTACCAACACCTCTGTGCTTGCTCTCACTGACACTCGGGCCTTTGTCTCTGCTGCAGCCCCTTTGACACAGAGAACCTGTTTCTGTCCCCTGGAAGCACCGCCAAGTTTTCTGTGGGCAGCAGGAAGAGCTCCTTGTACAACTGGACCCCCCCAAACACCCCCAGCTTCAGAGAGAGGTATTACCTGGTGAGTGCATGGGGAGAGCAAAGGGCTCAGCACAGAGCTGGGGCTTTGGGCTGGATCAGGCTGTCCAGGGGCACACAGAGCACAGGGCTCAGCACAGAGCTGGACTTTGGGCTGGATCAGGCTGTCCAGGGGCACACAGAGCACAGGGCTCAGCACAGAGCTGGACTTTGGGCTGTCCAGGGGCACACAGAGCAAAGGGCTCAGCACAGACCTGGGGCTTTGGGCTGGATCAGGCTGTCCAGGGGCACACTCAGAAATGTGAAAACAGCACTCTGCCACCTTTGCAGTTTATTTTGGGGCTTTGTTAATTTTTTCTTTTAACCCCTATTCTTTGGAGCTCTAGTTTAGATCCTGTAAAACAGTTTTGAAAGCCCTCACCAGGACTCTGCTCAGCAGCTGGGGTGGCAGGGGTGGGCTGTCTGCTGCAGTACTCTGCGCTGGGAATGCAGCTGGGAGCCAGGAGAGCAGAGTCCCCTCTCCCAGGTGGGACCTCGGGCTTTGCAGCATCTCCAGGCTCACCTGGGCATCTCCTTGCAGTCTCTTTTGCAGCAGAGGCAGAGCCCGGGCGATGGGGGGGAGGAAGCCCAGCCTCCCAGCATCCTGAGCTACTTGGCTGCCTGTGATTTCGATGTCCCCGGGAGGAACAAGCCCCACAACCCCGCGGAGACGAGCGAGGGGGACTCGTTCAGCTCTGAGGATCAGAAAGGGGCAGAATCCAGAAGCACAACCCCAGCCCTGGACCACAGGACGCTGCCGCCGGCGATTATCCGAGAGGCTGGAGCAGAAGAGCTGCAGCATCCCCTCCCGGACCACAGCACTCTGGACATCCTGAAGAAGACCCCGTGCGGGGATGGATTCCCCAGGAGCCCCTCCAGTTTCCCCCCCCGTCCCAAGGGCGGGGCAGATTCCTTCGGCCCGGCCCGGGGCCGCCCGGCAGAGCAGGAGAACCTCAGCCCGAGGAGCTGGAACGCCGCGAGCGAGCCCCGAGCGAGGGGCATGGACAGGAGCCTGCAGGAGCTGCTGGCCCTGCTGCGGTGGCGGGAGGAGGAGGAGGAGGGCCGAGCGCCGCTGGCCAGGCTGCGGGGACAGGTGTGCGCCCTGCGGGACCGCCTCCAGGTACGGGCGGTGGGGCCGGGTGGGAGCCGGTGCGCTCGGGGCGCTGCGGCCACCGGAGCGGGCGGGACCGGGAGGGACCGGGGCTGCGGGACGGGACACGGAGCGGGAGGGACCGGGGAGCAAAGGGGAGAGCAGCGGGCACGGGGCTGCGGGACGGGACACGGAGCGGGAGGGACCGGGAGAGACCGGGGCTGCGGGACGGGACACGGACCGGGAGGGACCGGGGGAGCAAAGGGGAGAGCAGCGGGCACGGAGCGGGAGGGACCGGGGAGCAAAGGGGAGAGCAGCGGGCACGGGGCTGCGGGACGGGACACGGAGCGGGAGGGACCGGGAGAGACCGGGGCTGCGGGACGGGACACGGACCGGGAGGGACCGGGGGAGCAAAGGGGAGAGCAGCGGGCACGGAGCGGGAGGGACCGGGGAGCAAAGGGGAGAGCAGCGGGCACGGGGCTGCGGGACGGGACACGGAGCGGGAGGGACCGGGGAGCAAAGGGGAGAGCAGCGGGCACGGAGCGGGAGGGACCGGGGAGCAAAGGGGAGAGCAGCGGGCACGGAGCGGCGGAGCAAAGGCAGCCCCGGTGACAGCTCTGGGCTGGGCAGAGCCCGGGCTGGTGTCCGACTCTTGGCGTTTGGGCTGGCGTGGAACTTGGTGTTTTTCGAGCTCAGTGTGGCCCGAGGTGACCGCAGCAGCTCAGAAAGGCCAGTAGGTGCCCGTGCCCCTTCTCCTGCCCGGTCCGTGCCCCCGTCCCTCTCCTGCCCGGCCGGCAGGGGCTGAACTGCGTGTTTGGGGAGGGATCCCGGCCGGAGTCAGAACCGATGATAGCACAACTGCCCTGGCCTCTTGCTCCAGTGAAACCCCTGGAAAAACAGCATTTAAACCCAAACCAAGCACCCTCAGAGCAGCCTTTCCAAGGGGGACAAAGGACAAAGGTAGAGGCTCCATGAAATTCAGTGTTGATATGAAGCTCTTGGGTGCCGTGCTGGGATGTAACGGCCCCCAAGGCTGGTGCTTTGAGCTCAGAAACAGGGAACGAGTGAAAACTCTGTCAGTGACTGAGGATGCAGAGAATATCAGCTCTCACCAGCCTTGGCAGGCATGGAGATAAAGAATCCACAGAGATTAAAATATTGAAACATGTTTTGGCTTTAACTAGCACATTATTTTGGGGTCAGAGAGGTGCACCAAGAGCAGACTTCCCTGATGTCTTAAGGATGAAATCAGAAAAGCAAAGTGATTTATTATTGGGAATCATTTCCAAACCAGCAAAGAACAACTGCAAAATGGCTGGCCAACTACAAATAACAGTATTTCTTTTTCCGTTTCATCAACAGCTGAAGACACTTCACAAACATTCCTCCATGGAGAGTTTGATGGTGGAGACAGTGCTGGAGAGTTTTGATTTCCTGAACAACGACTGCAGTGCAGACGAGCTCTCCCTGTTTGGGAGTGTGAGGACAGGCAGTGTCAGGTACGTGCTGCTCCTTGTGGCACAGGCAAAGGGTCCCACAGCAGCCTCACAGGGCTGGGAATCAGCTGTGGTGTCAGATCCAGCACAGAAAAGCCTGACCCTGGTTTTGGAGAGAGTAATAAATATAAATAGTTAAAGAAAATGCCGGTTTCTGTTCAGTGCCACCTGGTTTCTTTCACAGCTCCTGTTGAGGCTGTCCATTTCAGTTCTGTTGTGATGAGATCTGTAACTCTCTCTTCCCCTGCTCTCACCAGCACATACAATGACAACGTGCTGCAGCCCCTGGGCTGTGACACCAGGCCAGAAGCCCAGGATGTCACCACGGGGGATGAGAACCTGGACGTGCTGCTGCTAGCACACCTGAGGCTGTGCAAAGCTCTCCTGCAGGTACAGAGCAGCCTGGGGCTCCCACTGCCGCTGTTGGTTCTGATTACAGCAGAATTGGATGTTTGGTTTGTTTGGTAACAGAGAGAGACTCAGAATGGAAATTGGGTGCATTAATGCTGGGTACACATGTGTTCACACAGAAAGGGCCATGCAAAACTCTGCTGCTCCTCTCAACCTCTGGGTTTTGCTGAAGCTCTGAGCAGCAGCGCTGTGCCCAAAGCAGGCTGCAAACACACAGGCTTGGCTTGGCTTGGGCCGTGTTTAATGAATGAAAACTGCTACAACAGGGAGCAGGTGTCTGGTGGGCAAGGGGCCTTCTGAGAGCAGAGGGGGTTTCTCACTTGTCTTAAAAGTTGGATTCTGAGGAATAAATCCTCATTTATCTGGAGCTTCATCCTGCCCTTGTTTCAGCTCCCGAGTTATGTCTGTTGCCTTTCAGAAACTGAGGACCCCAAACGTAGCCCAGGTGGTCCAGGAGAGCATTTTGGAAGAAGTGTCAGAGCAGACACGAGTCCTGGGGGATGTCCTGGATCTGTCTGCAGAGAAAAGTGAGTGCCTGCCCTTCCCCAGGCATGCAGAGATGGGAGAGCTGCACCCCTGGGGTTCTGCTGGAGCCTCCCCAGGCCCAGGGCTTTCCTTCTAAATTCCTTGCAAACATGGGCATCGTTAAACCAGCTCATCATTAAACCAGGGCTCATTCTTTGGGTCATTCTTTCTTCTACACAGAAGGAAGAAATTTGGAAAAGTTGGTCTCAGAGTAGCTGAACTGGCATGTTTTAAACAGGGCTGTTGTAGATGGTCAAACAGCAGCAGAGCAGCCTTAATAAAATCCCCTTTTACATCTGTGCTTTTCCTTTGGGTAAGCAAACAGCCCAAATTCTGTTACCAGAATCCACTTACCAGAACAGTTTGGCACAGAATTTTGTCTCAGGTCTTCCCACTACTAAATTCTTCCATTGGCTGTTGGACATGACAAAATGCTAAAGCACAATGAGAGGCTTGGGAGACTTTTGTTCTCATCTTGGTAAATGCAGCAGCAAGAATGCAAATTTTAGTTGGAAGCATTTGGTGCCAGATTTTATCCTGGAGCTGTGAGAATGAGCTGTTCCTGAGCAGGGCTGGTGCAGAGTGATGGAGGCTGACAGGCAGGAGCTCCGTGCCTGGAGGTGGAAAGGGAGGGATGGAGGGTCCACGTGAGGAGCCACCAAATGAGGGTCCACGTGAGGAGCCCCCAAATGAGGGTCCACGTGAGGAGCCACAGGGCTCCTGAAGAGCTGCACGTGCTCTTGTGAAGAGCCTGAGAGCCCCAAGGGCAGAGCTCTGCCCTGGGCAAGGAACAGAGGCAGCATCCCAAAAACCCTTGGCAGTGGCACCTCCTTGGCTGACAGAAGGGCAGCCACTCAAACTTCTAGAATGTTCTTCTGGAACTGACTCGGAGATAAAGGGAGCAATAGGAGACAGAGGAGCTGCTGATGGCAGTTCAGGAGCTCAGTGCTTGCGGCTGTGAACATTTGGGCAGCAAATGTCTAATTTTTAACAAAACCATCTCTAATACAAATACAAGTTAGTGCTACCCCAATCCAGATAGGCCATCTGCTGCCAAATTCCTCATGTAAAATCCCAAAGCTACTAGAGCTCGCTGACTTTTTAAAATGTTGGGTTTCAGTTATTCAGAAGGCTAAAAAGAAGAAGCAATATCTGAAAATCTGGAGTGATCTTGCAGAGCCTGGCAGCAGCATCTTGGTGACCTCGGCAGAAAGGTTCCGTCACGCTCTGAAATACACAATGATGCTCAAAGTGAAGGAGAAGTACCCCAGCCACCTGGAGACAGGTACCCCGTGGGCCTTCATTTCAGTGCAGGGCTGGAAATTGTCCCTGTGCATTTAAAAAACCCCAAACCCAAACCTTAAATTGTCCCTGTGCATTTAAAAACCCCAAACCCGAAGCTCTCACTTGCTTCCAGGCAGCTGCCAGGTAACCCACCTGCTGTTTTGTGTGTGTCCTGCTCCCTTCTCGCCGCAGTGCTGCAGAGGCTGCTGGAGCAGATCCTCACCTGCGATGGGCTGCTGCCCTCCTGCCCTCTGCAAGCGGAGCCGGTGACCCTGTTCCAGTTCTATCGCTACCTGGAGCGGCACCGCATTGGCAGCCTGGAGAAGCACCTGGCCAAGCTGGCCAAGGAAGGTAAAGGCAGCGCTTGGCTCCTCCTGCAGGGCAGGCTCCAGATGCAGCTCCGGAGCAGGAAACAGCCCAGCCCCTGCACTGACAGCTTGTTTCCGTTCTTACTGCCCTCTTGACCGTGTAGTTTAATCAGAACAGGAAAAGCGTGCTTGACTCCCGTATGTGAGCATGTGCAAACGAACCCCCTGTGAAGGATGGGCTCATCTCGAGTGCCCTGAAAATAGTTCTGGGATATTCCAAAGCCATAGCAGGCACAGAGTCAGAAGCAGCCTCCAGCTGCACCCAAGGACTGAGCACAGTCTGTGGCTTGGGTCACTGCTGTAGCTGGACTCAGACACAGAAAAGAACAATAAAATTGCAGAGGTTTCTGACCTGCATTTCGTAGCCTGAGGTAGCCAGTGCCTCGCTGGAGTGTTGTCCAACACGTGAAAGTACTCCACAGCTTTCTCTGTACTAGGAAAGAATTATTTAAAAATAGTCCTGGTATTGGCTGCATCTTCAGGCATGTGCTGATGCAGAGGACTCGTGTGGAGGGCTTTGTGTCCTGGGGTCTGTGTGTGTCCCGGGTCCAGCCAGTGTTTATGTGCGTGTCCCGGGGCTGGTCGGGTTTGTGTCCCGGGATTTGTGTCCCGGCTCCGGCCAGGTTTGTGTCCCTGGCGGAGGCGTTTCCCCAGCGAGCGCCGCTCTCTCCGGCAGTGATGCTGATCGAGGAGCTGCAGTGCCCCGGCCGGCTGAAGACGCTGCGGAGGCTGAAGGGGAAGAGGCTGAGCCGGCTGCAGCCGCTGCCGCGGACGCTGCGCCTGCTGGGGCTGCTGCAGCTGGACGAGAACCACCGGGTGGGCAAAGCGGCCACGGCCTGCCTGGCCCGGGCCGGCGGCAGCGGCAGCCTCCGGGCCCGGGTGAGTGCGGGGAATGCGGGGGGACCGAGAGGAATGCGGGGCACCGTGGACTGGGGGGACAGCCAAGACTTTGGGGCCAGCGGGGAATGGGGAGACGGTGAGGAACGGTGGGGACACCGGGGAATGGGGAGACAGTGAAGACTTAGGGGCCAGTGGGAGCTTCCCCGGGGCCCACAACCCTTTCCTGGCCGTGTTTTGGCCGGGACCGAGCCCCCAAGGCAGCGGCGCTCCAGTGTCTCTGCCTTGGTTCATTTCACGGGTAACACCTCTCCTGCCATTGGGTTGGGTATCAAATGGACTCTGTGTTTTGTTTGCTGCGCGGGTATTAAATTGACTCTGTTTTATTGGCTGTGTTGTGCCCCAGGCTGTGCTGTTTTACACCGATGCTCTGTCCGGCTGTGACTCGAGGCTGCAGCAGGCTGCGTGTCTGGCTCTGAAGAACCTCAGGGTGAGCGCTCGGCCCTGCCCAAGGCCGGGCTCAAACC
Source organism: Ammospiza caudacuta (assembly GCF_027887145.1). Taxonomy (NCBI): domain Eukaryota; kingdom Metazoa; phylum Chordata; class Aves; order Passeriformes; family Passerellidae; genus Ammospiza; species Ammospiza caudacuta. The sequence goes on from NC_080607.1 coordinate 18,885,031, forward strand.
CTGGGCTGGGTTTAGCGGGAGGGGTCACTGCAGCCGGGAACCAGCAGCTCTGCCTGCCGCGGCTCCGGGCTGTGAACGCCATCCTTGCCGGGACAGGGAGCTGTGGCAGTGCCCGACCTGCCAGGCACAGCACGGGATGTGGGAGCTCCTGTGATGCTCCGAGCTGAAGGGCGGTGTCCGACTGGGGACATCCAGCACGAGCATAAACCAGCAGCATTGCTGTATCAGTCAGTTCTAAACACTTAACTGTACAAACCTGAAGTTAAATCAGGGGATATTTTTAATAGCTCACTAAAGTCAGAAAACAAAACGAATGTTTGCATTGCTATTATAAGAAACAGCACAGATTTAAACCTTTCCAAGAGCCCTAAGCTGCTGTAATAGGTTTGCACACAAACAGGGAACCAATGCCTGCAAACAGGTACCCACACAACAGCAAATCAGGGTCGATTTAACCCTTTCAGTGAAGGTCCTTGTTGACTGGTACTGATTTAATGGTCCCACAACCATGACCTGTACCCTGGAACTTTGACACTTTCTGATGCCCTAAAACAGGAGAGAAGGTAACAAAGGTGAGATCTTATCAGGAAGTGTAACTGCAAGCCAGTATGCTGGGGAAGAGAAAGGTCCTGGTGGAATTTGGATTGCAGAGGAGATGGGAGTTTGTGTCTGTGTTTGCTTTGTAGAAATGTCCACCAAACTGCTGAAAAGCTGCTTAGGCAAATTCTGCTTTCTTCCAACAGGCTGTGGAGAGCATTGAGCAGGTTGCCCACCTGTGCCAGTCTGAAACAGAGGAAGTCAGGAATGCAGCCAGGGAAACCACGCTGTCCTTTGGTAAGGCTTTTGTACAGCTTTAAAATGGTCTCAAAGAGGGATGTGAAATAGTGCAGGACCAGGAGGGGCCTCAAGTTCAGCCTAAACACATCCAGGACAACAGGAATATTTCATGAACAGCTGTTTCATACCATGAAGATAAACTTTACATCACACATAACAGCCAAGGGCCCCTGATGAAATTTATAGAACCAGACCAAGGAGATCCTGAAGGATTAGGTGCTCTAGGAACCACTGAACCTTTTGGAAAGGTCGTGGATAAGGACTGACAGTGTGATGCTGGTTCATTACCTGTTCCTTCACTGGAATCCAAGTGACAAGTGATTCACAGTGGAGGGGACCTGATAAATTTCAGTGCTCCCCACCTCCTCCTGCCCAGCATTTGTGCTTTTCCTGGGGCCCAACAGCTGGAATGCTGCCAGAGCATGGCCAGGCCATGCAGAGACACCCACTTCCCTGTTGTGTTCTTCCAGAGCCCACTTTGAGCCAGGCTCAGTTCTGGCATCTCCACCCCTGCCCCACAGAACACTCAGGCCCACGTGAGACAGGTTTTCCAGCTGTGACACCCCAAACTGTTACTCATGGAAACCATTGCAGGAGGCCTGATTTTCCATGGTGGCTCCAGCAGGTTTTGGAGAACTATTCCCTGAGGGATGTTTGTCACCCTTGAGTCAGTCCTTCCCTTCCTTCCCTTCCTTCCCTCCCTCCCTAACAGGAGTGTCCCCAGAGGTTCCTCAGGTGCCCTGCCTGTCCCTCAGCTGTTTTCTCTCCCCAGGGGAACGGGGCCGACAAGCCTTTGAGAAGATGGACAGGATCTGCTGTGAGCTGAGAGAAACTGCTCAGGAGGCCGAGATTGAAATCACCGTGTTTTAGAGAGCTGGATCCCTCTGTCCTCACAGCCCCACGGGTACTGAGGGTTTGGTTCTGTCCGGTTTCCTTCTGTTCTGTCCTGTCCCTGCCATCTCCTGCCCCAGCACAGGTTTATTTCCAGAGGGGACAGTTTGTCATTGCCGCGATGCAGCCTGGAATGCATTTTCTCAGTCTCTCTGCACATGAGGAAATACCAAGTGCTGGACAAATGAAAACTGGGATCTCTCAGAATGTGGATCCAGGTCTTCACTGGAGTTCAAATCTCCATCTTGCTGGAATTAGCTGCCCCTGCTCCAACTCTGTCCAATATGATCCATTTTCCCAGGAAGTGGTTTATTGATTTGGCATTCTCCAAGGAGAGAAATGATCCCTGTCCCAGACCAGCTGCCCTGTCAGTAGCACAAATCCAGCACCACTGCTGGGTGGTTTCCTTTGCTGGGGCCATTCAGCTGCAGAAGGAGAACCTGGCACCCCCTGAGTCAGTGTGCAATTGCTGCAGGGCCAGGCAGGCTCTGTGAGAGCTGCGTGTGCCCACTGCATTTGCCACGGGCAGCTCTCACTGAGGGACAGACAGGTTTGCTCTTTTAAAACTCTGGGCTCAGTCACAGACCGAGAGTTGTCCTGCTCATCCCCCAGCCCTGGCTGGCAGGGTGCCCATGGGGAGCAGCCTGGCTTCAGGTGCAATACTTGAAAGGGGGTTGGGATTGTGTGTACATATTTTTATATATATATATATACACGTGAAACTTTTCTATTTGGTATTTATTTGTTGGATTTTGTACTGTTTTCTAAAGTTCAAATAAACCATTTGAGACAAGTTCCTGGGAGTGTTTCCTACTGCTGTGTTTGCAGCCCTGGGGAAGGTAAGAGGCACTAAACCCCCAAGGGCCAGGGCCCTGTCCTGCTCCACTTTGGTGAACCCTAAAAATGTAAACCAAAGGTAAGTACTGGAATTCAAACACCAGGATGTGCAGGCTGCAGCTGCAAACGTTTCAGCTCCTGCAGAAACCAACCAGGGTGCTTGAGTTCCTGCACTTCTTACCCTTAAAATTTAACTGCTCAGTGTGAAAGACCAGAAGAGGGGAATGGAGGTGGCAGGGAGGGATGGGGACCCTCTAATCTTTTACTGGAGCTCTGCCTCCACAAAGTTCTTACAGCAACATTTAAATCCCTTTACTCTACAAACCTACTCCCCAACCCCTTATGTGCACGTGCACATGACAGAAGCCCATGGATCCAGCCCTGAAGCAAGGACACATTCAAGTGAGTTCTTTAAAAAAAGAGTTTTATTGTTACAACTAAAATGAGAACTGAAAACTTGTATGGGAGATTGAAAAACTGTACAGTTGTACTCTAACCTGGGAGGCCCAGCAGCGGCTTACACAAAAGACAAGATACCTGAAACTGTATTATACCAAAACATTCAGCTTTTTTGTTGAGTTTTTACATATTTTTTTATAAAAGTTTATTCTATGGCAATCTGTAAAAAAGAAAGACCTGATGAGTAAATATTTGCTTAAGGCAGATAGCAGAGCAGCTCACTAACTTTCTAACGAGTCTAACATGGATGTTTGTCCATTTCCAAGAACAGGTTACCCAACACCCCACTGTGCTACGGTATATACACCCCCCAACTACCACAGACAGTACAGGACAGCAAACAAAATGGGCACAGCTCAGCATGGCCAGCCCTGCCCACACCTCCCTGGGCCCTGGGCACACTCACTGCGTCCCAGCCAGGGTCAGAGCTGGGCCTGGAACACAGGAAAGAAACAGGCACCAACAGCATGCTCAAAGCTCCTCTGGCATCTGCAGGAACTGTTTGGGTAGAATCATTTGCAATTGAATAACTCTGTATTCAAAGGAAGGATCCTTTCTTTTCTGGCCATACCTAGCATTTAAAATATTCCCTCTTGGGAAGGTGGCCAGAGCTGGGGTGGGTTTGTTTCTTTCCCCAGGTGCCCCAGGCCCAGGGGAGGTGTGGAAGGGCTGCCTGAGCTCTCTGGAATGTCTGTACTACACTCACTCAGCTGAAAGGAACATGCTACCACCGGGCACACGGGATCCCACGGGAAGTCATGCCAAGGATTAGGCGAGTACACGGGCTCTGATAAACACCAACGGTCCAGTGCTGAACAGACACTCAGCAACACCCTCTGAACCACAGCCACTAAGGATCAGGTCATGCAAATATCATTTGGGCACATCAGGAAGCAGGAATATAAGTTCTGTCACCTTTCAAGCAGGTGGTGTTTCATCGGGACACCGCAGACTTCACATGCACTTGAGTACAAAGGGGTACAAATGGTGCCTCAGGGCAGGGGCCTGCCCACGCTGCAGAGAACAGTGGGGACAAAGCAATCACAGAATGTATCTTAAATACACAGATGAGCCATTATATATTACCATTTTTCTATACTCATTTTTCCTGTTTCCAATAATATAACTAAATATTGACTGATTACAACATTCCTCCTTTCAAGTACTGGTCTGACCAACAGTCTCACAGGTAAAGGATTGAGTCCCAGTACTACCTGAGGATTTATTATTGTACTCTTGAAAAGCCCTTGATGCAAGCTTAACAAAACACAGACTAGAGTAACTCCCACCCCACCCACCCCTCACCTACTCACCCACTGAAGGAAGAGCTACACCTACAGCCAGCTTGGCCAAAATAAATAGGGAGTGGAGGGGCTCCCCTGGGCTCCTCCACAGCGAGGGCTGCACTCAGGGTGGTTAAGTGCTATAGAGCTAGAACGACTTCAGAAATAAAACAAATCAGTAACACTGCTGCACATCAGCTGTCATGGGGCAGTTCAATCACTGCAGCTCCCAGGAGTGACTTTGCTCCTGTCCTCTGCACCATGACACAAGCAAAGAAACCTTTGCTATTACTGTTGAAACTATGAATAATTTGGTATTGCCCCGAGGAACAGCACGGGTGCAACGCTGCCTCCAGTGCCAGTCCTCCCCACACACCAACCCTCCCTAGCAGCACTCAGCCCCTGAGCCTGGCTGCTGCGGGAGCCCACGGGGCTGCCAGGGCCGGGACTGGGACCCTGCTTGCAGCAAAGCAGGACACAGCAGCACTGCCAGCACAGCCCAGGGGCTGCTCAGAGCCCAGCACGGCTCTGCTGGCCTGCTCCTGCCCCGGGGAGGCTGCCCCAGCAGGGATTGCTCTGGCTCTGCCCAGAGCCACGCTGGGCCCGAGGGGGCAGCTGCAGAGTGAAACTGCATCTTACATTCCAAATGCTGAGGTTTAAGGACTGGTCCTTCCACGGGCCACGGGCATGGCCCCACTGCTGGTGGACATGGTTTGGTTGAATTTCCCTTTCCTGTTTCTCTCCCTCCCCTCGACCTCTCCCAACCCAGAATATAAAAGTAAAAACAGCTTTAGAAAGGATGGTGCAATGTAAAGAGGCATATGTGCAAGTAGAGTGCAACAAAAGTCAATGAGGAGATACACTTAGTAAAGGAAAAAAAAAAGAAAAAAAATCAAAGAGCTGGACGTGTTGGGATACCCTGAGCAAATGCAGAAGCCTGGTTCTATCAACACAAATAAAACAATCAGCTCTTTAAGAACAGTTATGCCAAGATTAAATATATCAATACCACAGGCACTGCCCACAACTCAGTCTTTAAAGATGAAGCAAATTTTAAAAAAGACAAAAAACAAGCCAAAAACCAACCACAAACACACCTCCCCTTCCAAAAGTTTACATTCTTCAGGTATGTGGGTTTCTTTTTCTTTTTTTTGGGAACTTGTCAATGTAAGTCATGTATTTGGTTACAACACTTGGAGAGTACAAGCAAGTTTCACTTGTGCCTAGTTTTTTTGAAACAAAAGAAAATGAACTGGCTTTTTAAAAAGTCTAAAAACAACAATGTGTTGTAATTCTATTATTTAGTTAAAAAAAAAAAAAAAAGAAAACAAAAAAGGAAAATAGACTATTTGGCATTTTCTCTGCTTACTCCTGAATATTTCAAGGCCCTGAGATTACAATATTATGTTCTTGGGACCACAGGGCTGGATAAAACCCTAGTGCATCAATTCTCTCATGAAGCCCTAGCCAAAGTTCTGGCCTTTCCCCTAAATCTACCTGCTCTGAGCCAAGGCTGCCCTGCCTGGCGGGGCTCGCGGAGCCGGGCGCGAGCGGCGCTCCTGCCGCCCTCAGTGGAAACACACCCTGTAGCACAGGTAAGCTCCCGCCGTCAGGAACGTGAACATGCAGATATTCACGAGGAAGGGCTTCCAAGTGGCCACCACGCTCTCATCCTCCTCCTCCGAGCTCTCCTTCACCGACTCCTCCTTGCGGGGCGCGAGCCGCGGGTTGTCCCCCACCGGTCTCCTCCGGGCCTCAGTGTCGTGACTAGAGTGAGGACAGAGGGAGGGACACTCAGGGCTGGCTGGGAATGAATAGTCCGTGCTGCAGGAGAGAAGCCATGCAGGTGCTCCAAGGGCAGGGAACACCGCAGAGCTGGAAAGCTCCTGGAGCTGCAGCAGCCATCAAAGCACAGCCTGTCTCCGGTTGGGACACATCTGGCTGCTCAACAGAGGGTTAGGAAGAGCTTGGAGGACTCTGTGCCCTTTAAAGAATAAGCTTTAACCACCACCTGCTTTCACTGCTCATCACAAATCTGCACCAAGACAGGCAGTGAAGGAACCCAGCTCACACCCCCAGCCGGGTCAGGGGAACACCAAAGTTCTAAACTTGAGCACCAGCCCAGAAAGCCAGAAAGGGACAGAATGTGGCTGCTCGCTCAGCCCTAACCCCCAAAGTGCATCTCAGGGTGGAAGTGAGCATCTCCTCCCCTCTGCCAGCCCCTGCCTGTGGCTCTGTGTGCAGAGCTGTCAGGGGCAGTGGGTGCTTTGTGCTTTACCTGTCTGTGCTGGGGGCCGCAGCCAAGCGGGCCCTGCTGTCTGGAGCTGCCTCCTCCACGCTGCTGAGCGAGCTCCTGATCTCCTCCTCCACTGCCTGGGGCTTGCCCAGGAGCTCGGGGTGCTCGTGCATCCTCCCGTTGTGCATCTCTGAGGTTCTCTTCGGGGGCCTGGGAGGTGGGGGGGTGTGCTCAGGGGGTGGCTCCAGGTCCTCGTTGGAGAGCTCCTTCCACTGCTCCTTCAGGGAAGGACAAACCTGGTAAACTTTTCTCTTCCAAGCTGCTCTAACTTTAAACTTTGCCATGGCAGAATCTTTACACTCTACCTTTTAATTAATTCTTACAATGGTTCTTCATTTGCATTGCAAAAAAAGAAAGAAAAACCAGACACAAAAACTCCAAATCCAAGCTACATCCACTACACAAAATATATTGGCCATAAAAGCAAGAAATTCGAATCTGCTTCTAAAAAACTCAAGCACAAAATAAAATCTATTTTTCTAGAGCTCTGCTTACCATAAAAAACCCTGATGAATTTAATCATGGCACTTAAACTTCAGGCATATTAGAAAACTTGTACTGTCTGAAATTCCAGGGGAGGCTGATGCAGCAGCTCCACCCCAGTCACTGTGCAGGAAAGCACAGGAGACACCTGCTACATAAGAGGTACTTTTGGAAATAAATAAAATACAGCACTTTAGGTCGTGACAGATTGTAAAGCACTGTACCTAAAACCCCCATAATATAACCATGTACTGAAGCTGAAGCAAGCACCAAATTTGAAGCTTCTTCCCATCCTGTTCCTCCCACCCACTTGCTGCAGTTCTCTGGAGCTGCCAGGAGCACTCACTTGCACTGAAGCATCTCCCATGATGAATTTTGCCCCTTCAATAACAGCTAGGTAGGAGAAGCGGAGCTGGTCTGCAGTCTGGATGAGCCCCATCCTGTACTTCCTCATCTCCAGGAGAACCTGCTTGACGTCCACGGAAGAAGGATCTTTCCGTTTGTCCATCTGCAGACAGAAATGTGAAACGTGTTTTCTGCTCTGAGGAGGGTCACTAGTGACTCATTCTGTGGTAGGGCCTTCATACCACCCTCCACACCACAGAATGAACAAACTCACACACAACTGCTATCAGCAGCTCATTAATGGGTTTCCAAAAACAGCGAGGGGAAAACACTGGGCCTCAAATATGCTGCTTTCCCTGAAGGCAAAGCCTGTCTTTGTGAATCACTCTGAAAACTGGAGACCTCCCTTCCCCAGACTCAGAATGGCCACTCAGGAACCAGACCTGCCTTGGAATGCACTCGTGGAACAGCGGAGTAAAGCAATGGCAGATGACAGGAATCCTCCCCAGCTCCTTTCCAGCCACCCCTGGGCTGCCCTGTGCAGTGAGCAGAGCAGAGCAGAGCAGAGCGAGCAGAGCAGAGCAGAGCAGAGCGAGCAGAGCAGAGAGAGCAGAGCAGAGAGAGCAGAGCAGAGCAGAGCAGAGAGAGCAGAGCAGAGAGAGCAGAGCAGAGCAGAGAGAGCAGAGCAGAGCAGAGCAGAGAGCAGAGCAGAGCAGAGAGAGCAGAGAGAGCAGAGAGAGCAGAGCAGAGAGAGCAGAGCAGAGAGAGCAGAGCAGAGAGAGCAGAGAGAGCAGAGAGAGCAGAGCAGAGAGAGCAGAGCAGAGAGAGCAGAGCAGAGAGAGCAGAGCAGAGAGAGCAGAGCAGAGAGAGCAGAGCGAGCAGAGCAGAGCAGAGCAGAGAGAGCAGAGCAGAGAGAGCAGAGCAGAGCAGAGCAGAGCAGAGCAGAGAGAGCAGAGCAGAGAGAGCAGAGAGAGCAGAGCAGAGAGAGCAGAGCAGAGCAGAGCAGAGAGAGCAGAGAGAGCAGAGCAGAGAGAGCAGAGCAGAGAGAGCAGAGCAGAGAGAGCAGAGCAGAGAGAGCAGAGCGAGCAGAGCAGAGCAGAGCAGAGAGAGCAGAGCAGAGAGAGCAGAGCAGAGCAGAGCAGAGCAGAGCAGAGAGAGCAGAGCAGAGAGAGCAGAGAGAGCAGAGCAGAGAGAGCAGAGCAGAGCAGAGCAGAGAGAGCAGAGAGAGCAGAGCAGAGAGAGCAGAGCAGAGCAGAGCAGAGCAGAGCAGAGAGAGCAGAGCAGAGAGAGCAGAGCAGAGCAGAGCAGAGCAGAGCAGAGAGAGCAGAGAGAGGAGAGCAGAGAGAGCAGAGCAGAGAGAGCAGAGCAGAGCAGAGCAGAGAGAGCAGAGAAGAGAGAGCAGAGCAGAGAGAGCAGAGCAGAGAGACAGAGGCCCTGCAGAGTGCCTTACCAGCAGCAGGCAGGTGTCCACCAGGCAGAAGGTGCCCGACCTGCCGATGCCCGCGCTGCAGTGCACCACGACGGGGCCGTGCCCGGGGCTCAGCGAGCCCGACTCCCGCACCTTGAACAGGAAATTCAGGAACGACGCCGGCGACTCCGGCACCCCGAAGTCGGGCCAGGTGGTGTAGTGAAAGTGCAGAATCTCTCGAGTTTCCTGGCTCTGCAGAAACAGGGGTTGGGTACACCAGTCAGGACTGGGAACAGCTGACTGAATTCCAAAGTTTCACCAGTCTGAGGGAGCTTTTATAACTGCACAGCCAAGAAACTCATTACAAGTAATGGTCTGTTGTGGGAAGGGCTCCACTGGGAGCAAAGGGAATTTACTTGTTTCAGGTTTAGTTATTTCAGTACAGTTCAAAAGCTTGTGTCACTCTGGGTATGGCTGACACATGAAACTGCCTGGAGGGTCCCCAGGAACGTCTCATAAATACCCAAGAGTTCCATTTCCACACCATCTCATGCAGGATCGTCAATCCAGGACAATTCATGACCACCAATTTCCAGCCCTTGTTGGTGAGGATGTGAATCTCACCCCAAGGAGAACAAGGACTGGATGAGAGCTGGTACTCACAGTCAGGTTTTCCAATTCCAGCTGTCGTACTGTGTAGTAGGATTTGATATCTTCAGATATCAAGGTTAGTTTCAAGTTTGTATCTTCAAAAACCATTTCTTTCTCTTCCTTCCGTGGCCAGTACTGTGCACACTTTACCTAAAACAAGTAGGAGACATATAAATGTCATTACCCCCTCCTGACTGAATTGCAATTTTCTTATTAAGGTTTCCCAGAGAGATGAGCTCTGCAGAGACTGCTGCATGCCAGGGACTTTAATGAGCCAACCAAAGGGGAAAGCAGCACATTTTCAAGTGTGCAGGAAAAACCTGGGACTAAAATACTCATCAGCAGCACAAAAAGGAAAGTCTGCACCCAAGCTCCTGACACTGAAATGTGGGATCCTGTGCCTGGGAGAACTGGCCCATCCTCTGCCCTGGGATCAGGATCACCCCTGACCCTCCCCTCCCCTCTCCCAGTCTCTGCACGTGGCTCAGGCCTCTTTTGTTAAAGGGCAAACAATGTGGCCAAACCAAAAGTGGTAGAACGATGCTAAACCAACAGCAGGCTCAAGACTAAGGTGATTTCAGACAGCATTTCAATAAACAGAAAACCCCTGCAGCATTTTCTTCATAGGCAGACTGAGAGTGATTTTGCTCAAACTAATTCTAATTTATTTTGAAAATACATCCTCTTGTTTATCATGGTATAGGATGCAGCTATAATTCTCTGCACTTTTTGTCTGGATTTATAAAAGTTATAGCAATTGCCTTAGTGTCTAATTTCTCTACAGTGTGTCTGCAAACAATATTTTGTCGTGCTCCACTCTAAGTCTCCCACTGCTGTTTGCTGAGGAGTGTAAGCACTGCCCTAAAGGATCACAGTAATTTGTTTTGTTCAAAACTAGACCAGTGCAGAGACAGAGCAGGAATGGTTGGAAAGGAAGAAACTATTGTAAAATTTGGTTACCGCATCTCTTTTGAAGATTAAATTTCACTTGTAGTACAAAACCCAGCAAAACACTGAAAATTCCAGACTGCAGTTTATTAAAGCACAGCTCACTGCCCAAGAATTTTCCTGATTATTGGGAATGTTTTCCTGATGATGCAAAAGCATGTACCACCCAGTTATCACTGGTGGATACCCAACACCCTCACTGCCCTCCTCCAAAACGTCTTTGCACAGGATTATACTTCATTGTGTACAACAGTGACACTGGAGGGGACAGTGTGCCTCGGGGCTCAGTGCGTGATGGAGACTGGAGCCCCAGAGCTTTCTCTACTGCAAAGCCACTGCACACTGCAGAGCCCTGAGAGGTGCAGTCTGTGCACACCGAGAACAACTGCAGAGCCCCTGGTGAGCAGCAGAGACTTCCATTTGTGTGGAGTCACGGTGTGTTTGTGTTTCATTTTAGCCAAATTCACAAGAAATTAAGCCCCACAATTACAAACCCAGCGATTTTCTTACTGCAGCAGGATCAGTTCACCAAGTATTCAATTCCAGGTACAATTTCTCAGACAAAACTACTTGCAGTCATCCCATCCCATTCCTTGGGTTGGTTTTACTTGGGTTTTTTATTACAGAAAACCATAAATGTGCTGAACACATAGCTAGAACTGGGTGAGTACTTACGGATCCCTTTTCCATCACTCTGTTCAACATGACAACACCACGGCTTTTCTGTTCCCAAACCATCTCCCAAAAGTGACCACAAGTATTTGGCAAAGGTCCCTGCAGAGACAGCATCACCAGAAATAAGCATTATTTTCTGTAAATGTCAGGGCATTCTTCCCCAGTAACAGTCCCTGCACAAGGCAATAGATTCAAACAAGTAACAAGCAACTTCTCATTTAAAACTGTAAAAAAATGCAGTGAGACAGCTTGAAGTTCCACGTTATGAATTTACCCATGAAAGCATGGTTAATCTTTTCCCCCCATACATAAGAGGAAGAGAGACAGTCTCATTGTGAGAACAGAACTGGGAGTGAAAATTGCTGCATTTTCTTAGGAAAGATATACAAAGGTCATGGGGAAATAAACCCCATTGACTGAAAGCAAAAATAACATCTGTGTCAAACTACTCTGCAATCCCTCATCCTTATGCATGATACTTAAAAATTACTTGACTAAAACATCCAAAAGACTGAAAAGATGCAAAATCAGTAACAAATTATATGGTTTTCCACAATCTTCACAGATCTGCCTTGCGACTGAATGAAACAGTGACTCCTTTTAAAGACTATCTATTCCCAAAGTAGATTTCCTTATAACTTCCTACTTCTGCTATGTTCCTTTGCTATTTTCTACTCTGAAGCTATTGCTCTGAAGCTTGGGTTTGATCCACTCCTGTGCTCAAACAGAACAGCAGCTCCTCAGAAAGAATGGCTGGATTTAAATAAAGCCATTAAATGTGCATCAGGACAGTAACCAGTAACCAATAACCAGTATCAGTCACAGCACCTCTGACTATTCCCCCCAGAGCTCACCCCTGTGATCCACCCCCATCCTGAGGCAGGGCATGGGAGCTGTGCTCAAAGGAACATTTTCACATTGCACACTGCTCTGCCCATTTCTTCCTGAGAAGATTTATCTCTGTTCTTTAGAAACAGGAAGGAAGAGCTGTCACTTGAAAATATTAATCCCAGCCTACCTTTATCTAAAGCATGGGAGGAAGGGGTAAAAAAAGAGCCAAGATTAGAGATCAGGACAGTCTCCAGGGAAATGAACATTTAGCACAAACAAGAAGCCTGGCACAGTAGCTGGCTCTCAGAATAAGACAACAGGGCAGGTGGGTACTTTTAAATTTGTTATACAGGTAGGTGGGGAATTGACAGATTCAGGGAAAAGCAGTCACTTTTATACACACACAGATGTTTGTATGCACTTAAGTAGCTTTACAATAAAGAAAACAAACAGAAAATCCATGAAAAACAACTCCAGCCACCATAATATTTTTATTACGCACTACCAGCAATTACCTGGGTAAGGATGTAGCTCCTTTGGGCCTCTTCCATTTTTATCAAACTAGCATTGATATAGTCATTGTCACCTTGGTTTAGCTTAATTCGACTGTGATCAACTGCAGCACAATTAGAAAACACAGGTTAATGAGTATGGAACAGCGCAGGCACATCCTCATCGGCAGGGGGGTCACACCCTGAGCTGGGCTGGGCAGTGCCCACTGGAACAGCCCCTCGGAGCAGGGAGCAGCTCCCACTTCACTCCCAGGGGCACACTGCGAGGTGAGGCACCTGAAATCATCCCCACTGCGATCTGCAAACAACAGCACACTGACCTGTCCATTCAGGCAGCAAGTTGCTGGTTTTAAATAAATCTAATTACACAACTGCCTATCTTTCCAGCTTAAACATTCAAATACAGCTTGTTCAAGGTTGTTAAAGGTTTGTCCAAACATATATTGGGCAAACAGGACAGAGACCTTTTATTCTTATTGGTATTTAGCTACTGTTCCCAACCTGACCACTCTTTCATGTACAGAAAAAATGATCAAAATTCAAGAAATACAGCAAATGTAAATGATTTGCTCTTTTGTTAGTCACTTGCTCAACTTGGGACTAAAGAAACCAAACCACCAACTAAAAAAACTCAATACACACACGAGTTCCCACATTTTGCAAGAAAGCAAACAGACTGAGAACAGGATTATCTAAAGGCAAGAAGGAATTTGTTACTCACAACCTCAAACATTAGAACTGCTTAGTAAAGCAATTACAGTAAAGCATTTCTGTTCTGGTTAACTGCCCCAAAGGCTTCAGGAGCTTTAAGCACCAAGGCAGAAGTTCTGTGCCCCAGAGCAGCACTCTGGCCTGGGACACAGCTGGGCACCTGGCCTGGGACACAGCTGGGCACCTGCCCTGGCACAGCAGATGGGCACCTGGCCTGGGACACAGCTGGGCACCTGGCCTGGGACACAGCTGGGCACCTGCCCTGGCACAGCAGATGGGCACCTGGCCTAGGACACAGCTGGGCACCTGGCCTGGGACACAGCTGGGCACCTGCCCATCACCTGAGCTCCTGCTCTGCTCCAAGGAGCTCAGCCCTGTCTCTGGCAGAGTTCTGTGCCACCCAGCTCCCAGAGAGGCACTGCTGCCACCTGTGCTGCCTGGCAGGAGCTCTGCTGGGTGGGAGCTGCACAGGAACCACCCCTGCAACCTCAGAAATGCTACTTCAGCCACCATTCTCAATGGTAAAGCAAGTTCCCCTCTTCAGATTTCTGCCCACAAATTCAGACTCTGCTGTGTGCTGCTCTTGTATAACCCTGTGGATATAAAAGCATCCTGTGACACCAGTCTCACCAATAAATAAATATAATAACAAAGAGTTGTCCTGGTGCTTATCCACCTAACAGAATCTTGTCCTTACAATGAACATTCAGCTGTGAAAAGTCATTAGAAGTCAACAGTCTTACAAACAATGGAAAAGAAAGTGTACTTACAGGGGCTGACATCTCTGTACCTATTTCTATTTTTGTTTCTGGGATGTTTGGCCACTTTACATGGAAAATCACTGGCTTCATGCCTGATGTCCTGCAACAACAAAAAAAAAACCAAGCAAACCCTGTTACGTATGAATCCATCTAATTTCATACCATTGGATATTTTAAGGCCAATACCATCTGACTTCACATCTTCATGTGAGGGAATTCTGGACAGAAAGCACTTTGGGCCTCCAATTAAGAATCGAGTTTAAATTTCTCAGAATGCAACACTAATATTATTTATTAAAATATTATTAGTTTGCATAATAAAGCAGCACAGCATTCACCAGACATGATGCCTTTCAGCTCCTGAAGGAGCAGGGTCTCTGCCCCAAACCAATTCCACATAAACTGCTTTAAGGCCTTCTTTGCAGCATCAGTGGAAATATCAACCCTGCTTCTGACTCAGCACAGTGAAAACATTCACTGTGATAGAAAAGAACTTGTCTGCCCCCCTTGGCATCACTCTTAGACAAATCAGAGTGATTTGTCTAAGACCCCTTTCACCAATATCCTGAGTTATCAGCACCAGGTCACAGAGCTGCAGGGGCAGAAGTCAGCTGTGCTCAGCTAAAAGAGATGCAGCACCTCAAACAGATCACCAGGGCTCTCTCAGATAGGTTCTTCAGGTGCATATAATAGCTCAGCTATCTGAGACCATCTCAGAAGTTAAAATAAAAAGAATTCTGCTATCCTTGGACATTAGTCCCAATTTGCTGAAACAGAATTTCACATTGTAAATAAATACTGTGTAAGCACAGTTCTGCATACAAAGAATCAAGACTTTTTCAAGTGGGCCATCTACTGCAGCACATTACCTGTTTATCTCTTGTGCTGCATTATTCACATATGTACCAATTTACCCTGAATGCTACATGTCAGAAGAAGAGTTCTGATTTACATAAACCTGCCCAAAATTAGCACAGTATTCCAAACCTGAAATAAGGGCTGACATCAGCTGCCAGCTTTTTATAACTGAACACATGGCTGCCAGTATTTCTGCTTATGAAGAATGCAGTCTGGAGAACATGATCTGGACTGCCACAGTCTAATATCTCAAACACGAGGCAGCTAAAATGGGTGTTTTCACAAATTTGTCTCTGACACTAGGTTTGTGACTTTGTGCTTTACAGGGATTTATTCTTCCATACTGACTGTACAGGATTAACAAGAGAAAAAAAACAGGGAACTAGGAAAAATGGTTTTCTAGATCACTAACCACAGTTCCCAAATGTGTGTTGAAAATCCCCAACACCCAAAACCAACACAACTTCCCCCCACAGGATTCATATTATAAAAGCATCAAAATGCAAACCAAGCCAAGATCCCTAAGGAGTTTTCCTGTAAATACTGGGCTATTTTAGCAGCAGCACTAATACACAGTTTCATTTCACAGCATTAACAGATTTGAAAAAAACCTGTCCCCTCTCTTAAAACTAAATAAATCAAATGCTTCTTTACAAATTGGAATTATACAAAGGAACTCTAATACAAAGATTCTACACTGAAGCATCCACATGTATGTGCACACACAAACTACTGCCAGTCCCCAGGAGTTCCACAGATTCCAATACCAACATCAGGAACTGAAAGTGGCAATTAATTGTGCAGGGAATAGAGAGCTGGCTATTACCTCACGAGAAAATATCAGATCTTTTTCAAGATGCCACAGCGCCTAAAGGTACTTGGAGAATAACGGAGTTCTAGAGATGCTGAACTCCCACAGGCACAGAGAAAATGGAAAGAAACAAGTCACAGACTATTTAAAACCAGCCGTGTATTTCTGGAGCATGTTTCAAGAAACAGGAAAAACCACGGGCTGGGGGTGGGATGGTAACAAGAGAGGGATGGAAGCATGGCAACAGGCAAGCTCTGCCTGGTGTGGAAAGGCAGCCAGCAGCCAGCACTCCACTGCTGAGCGTGAGGAACATGGGAAAATGGAAAATCCTGGAGAGCAGGCAGGCCTGCACATCACACAGGACACAGTCTCCTCAGCAGTGGGGGGAAAGTGGTTTGGAGTTTTGGTTGGGGTTTTTTTTGGATATGGAAGTTGCTAGAACATCTAAAGTGACCAAGGAAAATTTATCATCCAAGGTCACTTCCAGGATATGAAGCTGACTGCGGTGGAAATGCAATTGCCTTCAACAGAGAACATGGCTGGAGAGAAACAGCCCAGTGCCCACAGGAGCTGTGTGGCCACGTCAGGGGCCTTGTGACACACTGCTGGAGCCACATCACTACTGACACCACCCAACTGCTGGTAGGGTAGGCTCAGAACATGCTCAAACAGTACCACAAGGTCCCCACGCTGGAGAAATCAGACTCATTCACAGCAGGGAAATCTTGTGCTCTGAGGAACTTGAGGCCACAAGATGTCACGAGAACTGAAGGTAGCAGATGAAGGCAGGGATTCATGAAGTTACAAAACACCTTCTTGAATCACACCCAGTCACACTGCAGAGATCCTGCCTGTCGAAAAGGAAGCTTGACATTTCATTTAAAAGGTCGTGCAATATAAAACTTTAAAGAGGAAGGGCTAGAACTGATGTCAGTTTTCCCAAGTCAAATGCTTTGGGTTTGGAGCATGAGTCACCTCACGGCACTCATCTCCTGGTTTTAAGCCCTGTCCCCCCAGTACTTTGGGGTGGAAAGGGGAAGTCTGCTGAAGCCCTGTTCTTCCTGAGCTCTATGCACAGCAGCACATCGGGCTTCACTTTCCCCATCCTGCTCAGATGCCAGCAGGAGATTTAGAAAGAGAAGATGCACCTCAAAATCCCCAAGTAAATATTCTGTAAGACCACAGGAAGAGTGGCCATGCCATCAGCCATTCAAGCACACTGTGCAGATTTGTGTATCAGTGTTTAGAACAACACTAAAGGTGCAGTCTCAATGTCTTCAGCTTCACCAGACCCACTCCCAGGAAGCCTTGCAGCAGGGCTCAATTTGATCACACTATCTAATTGCACCATAAAGCCTGGAGCAGATCACACTCAGAGATAAGAATTTACTGTCATTTTAGCAGTTCTGCTCCTACGGGAAGCAGCAAATGCCAAGATCTTATCAGGGGCTACAGAATTGCTCCTAATCCATCTACTGAGGCACTCATACTAAGGACAGCACTTCACGAAAATTATATATAAAGACTTACATAAAAAAGTAATCTTAGCTAAAATACAGGTTTCCTCTTGAAGCTGCCACTGAAGAAAATGATGACATGATACTGCTGGAAAAGGTGGAAGAGTAAAAGTTACAATAAAGTGGAAGGTGCTCTTTCCCCATGATGTCACTCAGGCTGGTTTCAGAATGGAAATACCCCTACAATCCAATGAGGTTGCGAAGAGCTGGAGAGAAGAGCACAAGAAAACCAGCAAGTACCAAGAGATTCACAACAAACACCTACTTTACACAAGTGGGAAAAGGTCTTCAGATTCAGATGGGAGAGGGCAACCTGAGGCCCTGAACTCACTCCCCAACAAAAGAACTTCATGAAGATATAAAGCACACAACTGCTCAGGTAGCCCACCTTGACAAGGAAGATTTGATTTCTTATCCTATATTAAGCTTTACGTCAGGGTATTTGGGCAAGAACAAGAAATGAGGATGTAACTCGTAGATAAGAGGAACATCATCTAAAGATCAGATAAATGAACAGACAGCTGCATCACACAACATAAATCTTAACAAGCACCTGCAGAACTTTAGCCAGCTAAGTGAAATAAATGTGGATTTTAATACCCTTTAAAAACATTTTATCTGGTCTCCTAATTTTGCTTTCAACTAAGATATGGTAGTGTTGATTTGCTTACTAATCTCCCTCAAAAATAAAAAGAAACCAATTGCCTGCTATGTGAAGCTTCTTCCTGAGGTTGAGCAGCACAGAGAGGAAAGGACAGGCTTGTTTAAAGTTCAACACCACTTTTACAGGAGGTCAGAATAAATAAATAAATAAGAAATCCCACACTTGCAACACGGTTTCCTAGAAAGGCCCCTGCTAGTTCAGCAGCGCCCAGGCACCACGAGCCGGCCGTGACCATCAGAGGGTTTGACACCAGTCAGCTGCTGGCAGCACGGAAATAACCCCCAGCAGAATGCAAACGGGCCGCGGCTGCCGCATTAAATCACATCAACACGTGGCAAAGTGGGCTCATTTTCCCCAGGGCCGTATTTATCACAGCTAGCAGGTATTCCAGACTGTCTCTCTGCACCGACCAGCTCCAACACGCCTCGCTGGAGAGGCTCCTGACAGCAAACCCTGCAGTCCCTCACTGCAGCCACTTCCCCAGGGAGATAACTGCACGCTGTGGGCGCTCGCTCTAACACCTGAGCGCCTCTCAGGGCCTGGCAGCGCTTCCAGAAGGGACAAAGCCACGGATTTGCGCCACTTCCACACTTTACCAGTGCATTTATCTTGCACGTTCCCAGAAGGAGGGCACTGCTGTCAGTAAAGCACAGCAACACTGCACAGCCCAGCTGCTCAGATTCTCAGATTGCCTCAGTGTCATCTCCAATGGGTAAAAACTGATTTTTCAGTTCTGGTTCTTATGAGCGTTGCAACACACAGAGGGAAATCAAAGAGCTAAACTCTAGTTTCAGGTTAAAGAAATTACATGAGACTTCTCAAATTTCAGTAAGTTCAAAATATAGTTTGTCCTTGAAATTTATGACCCATAACAGAAGAAGTTCAGAGCTGCTGGCAGGAACATTCTACTTCTGCTGTTTTGTAGCCATGTACTCACTGCCAAAACAGGAAACGACTGAATGGAGTGTCAGCGTAAGAAAACAACTCAAGTTCCCCTCTTCTTCTCCACATCCATCTCTATTTTTCCTCCCAGATACTCAATCTGCTCCAGAAGTGCATCTTGGACATTACTGGAAGGATAGAGACGTTTGACAATGTGAAATGGCTTTTTCTTGACAGCTGCTGTGCAAAAGCAAAGCTTTGCTGTCTGTATCATCAAACGAAGTCCGTGCCAGGAAATAAACCACACTCTCATTAAAGTGTCAAGAGGTTCTAACTCAGTTGCTCTTCTTCTGTAAGAAAAGTAACCACTGCAATGAGATCCACACCTTCATTTGCCCAAACATGAGGGGTCTCTACACAGAGTTCTGGTTTAACCTCATCTCAAATAGACTGGTGCATCCCACAGACCACATATCCACATAACTCCTAAAGGAATTTAGTCTGCCTAGCAAATCCAGACCTTAATTTGTTTGCAGTATGGTTTTGTGTGAGTTTAAAAATGTATCATTGCTGGCCCATAGGGCATTCCAGGCTTCACAGACTGACAACTGTGGTTATAAACAGTCCTGCTTTCCTAGATACCTAATATTTTCATTCTGACATCTCCCAAGCCATCTAAGAGCATTATAGCTTTTACAGAGCTACCACCAAAAAAACACAAACAAAACCCAAGGTTTTGGAGGCTTCAGAGGAGAAAAAAAAAGACACGAACCCAGCAAATGCTAGAACTAAGGGAGGGATAAGAAACACTTCTCACACCTTTCCATGTGCTGCATAACCAAGGCATTTCCTAGAACTTAGACAAGCTGCAAATAGCACGTTTCAAATTGGAAACAAAAGGATAAGAAATGCCCCCACTGCAGATAGCTTACAGTTTCTCAAGGGGATTTCTGGCTTCATGAAATAGGAACCATGGAATGATTTACCATGGAATTTTTACCCATACTCACTCAGAGCCCTCTACTCTCTTTCAGAGATACTGTGCTGATAACCTCAGTTAATGTTAAGAAAACAAGACTGTACTATCTCCCCCAAATCTTGCATCATCCATTATCACCATTCCCCAAAGCTTGTGTAATCCATTACCACCATGTAATCTTAAGATAAATGAACTAATTTGATTAATAAGTAAATAAGATAATCAAATGCAATTCTTGCTTCCTCACCAGGTAACACATTCAAGGTCTTACCAGTTAAAAGCGGAACAGATTTTTACAGATTCTTTTTCCTTTTCTCCCATTTTTGATCCCAGTGTATGCATCTGCTCCAAGACTCCTGGCTCTGAACGTATCCTGCTCTTCTATTCAGTTGGGCATGCTGCACACTGCCCACTGAAAGAATACAGATTTGCAGAATTATCTGGTGTCACCTGCAGCTGAGGAGGAACCTGAAAGGCCTCTGCAGAACCAGGTACTGTCCCAGCAGAGAAGGACATTATCACCGTCTGCCTCAAGAGATTCCAGGACATTGCTTAGGACTGGATCTACTGCCACAGCTGAAGGCCCCTAAATCAGTTGGGAAGATCATTAACACACTCATCTAATGACCTGTGCCAGCCCCACTGCAAGGAGCAGGAGCACACACTCAGAACAAGCTCTGTGCACTCCATGAGTAATATCACAAGTGAGTTTGAAAGCAACCAGCCCTAGATGTTCCACTCTTCTTACTAAGCCTCAATGAAGGTTTTTAAAAAAAGCCTTCAGTTTAGATTAAGACGTGCACTTCACATGCACTGAGCTACAACCGAAACTGGTCTGTGGTGTTTGTGTCCTTTCACCTTTTCCTGGAAAGTGTGTTGACTAAAAGCCAAACAAACAGCACAGCACTTTAGCTGCTTAACAAACACCGCAGTCATTTCACTCAGGACAAATATTTTAAAGAAACAGAATAAGACTGCCAATGCTCAATTTATTTTTCAAGAAAGAAATGGCAACATTTGTGTAGTTGTCTCATCAGCAGTTTAAACTCACATAGATACAGAACCACCACAGCATTATTTTTAATCCTTTTGGAGATTACACAACTTTAACACGTCTAGGTTACCAACTGGTACCTTAAAAATACTGGTCACAGTAACAGATAACGAGACAAGTCCAGTAGTGACATCTGCTCATCTGTGACTTGCAGAATTTGCTAAAACACCAGAACAGGTCCCAGCACAGGGTGATCCCCAGACACTGCAGCTGCCACACGATCCTGCTCCCTGCCCGGGCTGCCACACAGAGCCCACTGCTGAGCCCGGACTGCCTCTGCTGGGACAGAGCTGAGGAGAACACAAGTGTTCCCAAAGCACTCCCAAACACCAGCCACACCTTCCTGGGAACACAGCCCCACCAACTCATCAGCTTTCCCTTTCGTCCCTAATTGAAACTAATTAGGGAGCAGCCATGAAGCACCAGGGAGTTTAGTCAGGAGTAAGGATGTGACTCCCTCAGGGACAGGTACAGCACCTACAAATACACAAGACCTGAGCAGCACCTGTGGTGTGTCTAAAACTTCCAGCTACTACAGTTATTATCTCTCCTAAATCCATCATTTTTGCTTATCCAGCAGAGATAAATTATTTGTCAAGCTTTGGGACATCCTGCAGTTCTAATCCTCAAGGCAATCCTAACAAGTCAGAAAAAGAGAAGGTTTTTAAATGGTCTTCTAGTGGTGATGTTGGGTTTTTTTTTCAGTTTGGTTTTATACCCATACTTTAGCACCGGGACAATTCCCTGGAAGGCATGTGATTCCCTGAATAAGATCACAAGGATTTCGAACCCTGGATTTAGCAAACATTTAGGACAATGCCTCTGACACTTCTCAGCCCGTTCTGCAGCACTGTTTCTGTCGTAGAGAGGTGAGGGGGCTCCAACAAGAAAACAGACACCTCTCCTGAAAGGCGCCACTCACTACATTAAAGGGGTTACCAGTAATGAAGACCAAAGAATTTTACATTACCACTTGAAAACATGAAATAATCTGGGCTCAGAAATTCTGGTGGGTGCTCAAAATAAGTATTACAAACTAGGTGGAATCAGAGATGTCTACACAGAGACAGAGTCAGAGCAAAACCTTCACCAGTGTCAGAGAGGCCTTACAGAACCACACGTGCCTCAAAACAAAAAATCTGAGTTGTCAAAGAGCTCCACACTTCCCATATTTACTTATCAAGCTCTTTACAAATTCAACAGCTTGACTTGGCACCTTACAACACCTCCCAAAACCACAGGCAAGGCAGTGAGTAATAGGGGAAGCAGGAGACTTTGTTACACTCCAAGACTTATCATCAATTCCTTTTTGTTATGCTGGTAACACACCATCAGCATTTGCTGCAGAGGGAAAACATGGGCTGGTTGTGAGAACGTGCACACACATAATCCTTTGCTCATCAGAGACTCAGAGCTACAAAAACATACTTCTAGAGTTTACAAAGCAAAATACCACACATTTTTTCACATCACTGCTATTGTCCTTTGAAAACCCTAATGTCAAGTTTGTTGTTGTCATTACATTACAAAATAAACATCTCTGCCTTCTTGGACTGCTGAAACACTACAGGGCTTCAGTGAGAATGAGACCTCATTCTAGAGCAGGGATTTTGATCTCCACACTCTCTCCCAAACAGCCCTGGTGCCCTCCCTGAGGAGTGGTGCCCCAAGGCAGCCCCAGCAAGGACAGGCAACCCCTCTCTCTCGGCTGCCCCAAGGGATGCTGCTCGTGCTCTCCCAGTGGGTTCGTTCCCAGCTGGCATGCCCCAATTCCCAGTTTCTAACTTAGTGTCTCACTTCCATTTCAGAAGCCCGGCCTTGGCTGTGCTGGGCCAGCTCTGGAGTTCTCCTTTCAGCAGGGAGGGCATTTCTCTGGGCTATTTGTTTAGGCTCTTTGTAGGAATGCTTTTTCTTCCCTGGTTCCTGGAGGCAGGGGAAGAAAGCTTTAGATGAGCTCCCCTACCCCATCATGAGCACTGTGGAAAAAAGAACTGGCCCTGGAAGGGAGCACCATTCAGGGAATCCTGCATTCCTCTTGTATTCCCGGCAAGAAGCTCCTTGTAAATACAAAAGCACTTCTAGATTTACTCTCAGTGGCGTATTTCTGTATTTTCCATGATGACACAAAGCCAGAAACAAAAGTATTCCTACCTAGGAATCAGAACTTCTGGAGTTTGCCTCATTTTTATTTTCTTGGTTTGAGTTGGTTTGAGAGTCTCTTTCCATCATGGAAACAGGATTTTGTGAAAACAGAGTAAATTTGTAAGCCTCATTTTCTACCCCTAACACTGACTAAAACTAAACTCAGATTTTATCTATTGTAATTTATAGGACAGAATAAGCAAGCTACTGGCATTCACAGAAGACAACAGGAATTACAATGGTTTTTCTTTAATACTTATCTGGAGTTAAATGAGTTACATATGCATTTAGAAAGAACAGCCAGTTGAAGCAGTTTTAGACACCAGCTTGCCATATGCTATGTTAGACTGATTTTTTTTAAAGGAACAAATTTATGCATGAAGTAGGTCTATTCAGTACATTCAGATTTTGAGGAATGCTTTTTCTTATCCAGTAATCTTTGCAGAAAGTTCCAAACAAAGCTTATTAGAAAAAAGAAACTAGTTCAGAATGTGATTTTGACACTATCTTCACAATATCTCACAGAACTGCAAACACTTTGTTTGATTTAAAAAGTAAGGGATTGGTTTCACTAAAAATGCTTATTGTCAGGGTGATAAACGCACAACAATATAATTTTTAGAAGTAATAACATGGGAATCATTGAAAACTAGAGACCTTGTAAGATGGCTAAAAATAGTAATTTGAATTCCTAGTTTAGTCAGCTTGGCCAGAAACAGCTGTGTTCACTGTAACCTCTAATTAGTTTGCATATTGTCAGAGCCCCAAAGATTTTTTCCCTCTCCAAAACCTACTAAATTGGCCTTCACAGCACAATGCTGTTACCACACCAGATGCTACAGAATATCCAGACTTGATAGACTTCCCACTGCTCTTTCTGAAGTGTTTCATTTATAAAGGCAAATATTGTCATTTGATAAGGTAAAGGCCAACTCGCCTCCACCTGGAGCATTCAGAAGAGCCTGCCTTGAAAGGCAAGACAAGCTCCAGTTCCCAGCTGCTTCAGATGAGAAAGAAAGCTTCTAACACAAATAAATCCTTCATTATTTTGAAACACAAAGCAAAGTCAGAATATGAGGCAGATTTCTCTTCCCTCGTGGCTAAGGGGTGTTCCTCTGAGTAATAATTTCATTCACACTGGGTACTGCAATGTGAATCTAAAAGCTAAACTGGATTTTCTAATGTATATGCACAGGTTAATGAAATAGTCACAGCATTACTACAGTGGGGCACATGTTCAGAGCATGTCAGTGTTATTTTTCTATTTAGAATGCTGTGGGACAAGCAAGAGCCATATTTCCAACTTTCTACTAATTCCATAAAAATTCTCCAAGATATAAGGTCGTATGTAGAGGAAGTACTAAAACACACCAGAAAGAGAGTGGAGGAATTTTTATATAGGAAATTGTGAACTCTGCCTTACCTATTAAAAAAAATATCATTATCTACATCTTCTTCAGTGGCAAACTTCATTTCCTTGAAGCTGTTTGTACCATGCATTGCTCTACTCTTGAGAGGCAGACTTTAAGTCAGATGTATGAGGGGGAAAACTGAATTTATTTAGTATCAAGGAACCCCATTCAAAATTATGAAGCATATGTTACACAGGCACCAGATCCATGATGTAAGTGGGTCTGCATTCTATCTGTTCCCTACAATTAAGGGTATAAGACCAAACTCCAACAAGTTCTAATCTATGGCACAAAAATGTTTCACCATGCTGGCCATTAGTAAATAGACAGGCAACGGAACTACGGATTCATTCTGCCAAAGCATGCTCATTACACTGTCACTAAAAGCTTTTTATCATTCCCAACCTAACAAGATTCCAAGAGTTTAAAGGGAATGTACAATTACCAGGATTGCACAATGCAGGTTCGTGCCTCTGCATGCAGGGAAAGGTCAGACGGGAGCTCTGCTCCCACAGCAGAGGCAGAGGCAGCCCCGCTGCAGCAGCTTTGGCTCTCAGCACACGGCCCAGACCCCTCTTTGGGAACCCTGAGTAGCTGCACTGCTTAACCACCGTTTCCAGAAAGAAGTTTTAAGTGTCTTTTCTTAAGAAAGACTTTAGGACAGCAATTGAAGGAACTTGTTGGATTACAAATTTGCATGAACAGCTTCTTTCAGCTGGGATCTGTTTAACATGGGGCTGCAGTTATAATTACAGATGCCCACTCCACCTACTTAGAATATTCAAATCTGGAAAGGAAAATCGTAGTGATGATTAAAACCATACTGAATTCACTGAATGGTGCAACCTACAGGTTGCCAAGCTACTGCAATGCACACAAAAACCTGCTGAGAACAAACAGTACTGCTGAAAACAGATGTTAGATAAAGCAGAATTAGGGTACTCCTGCTTTTCCACACGACTGTCTAATTTGTGTTTAGGAAAGCAATCTAAGTAAGCTAGGTTAATATTAAACCTTAGAGCATTCTGAGCTGCTCAGCTCCCAGTCCATGGCCCAAACACAGTCTGGGGTCAATCACCACCCCAAACCAGCCAGACCTTACAAGCTAAAACGTATTCAGTATTTTTATTTCTCCAAGCAATGCTTCAAGACACTGACAGGACCAATCCTGTGTTATTAGAGGATGTTTTAACTGTCACTACAGGCACAGAGAGCTTTCATGCCCAGCTGTACAGGACATCTTCTCATCTGAAAGCAACTTAGAGTTTATAAAAACAAATGTCAGTGTTAAACAGGGACATCACATAATCAAGATAAATGCTCACAGACATCCTAATGCAGGACAGATTCACACTCTGCACTCCAGCACACGAAAAAGACTGCAAAACTTGACAAGCCAGGCCTTCAAAGGACTGCTGAATGCTCCCCATGCTAATGCCACAGACTGCAGTGAGAGTCAGTTGTGAGCATCAGATGAGATAAACAGTTTTGCCACTTCATACATCTACTCATCGTGCTAGTTAAAAAGAATTAATTCCGAGAACTAAACCAGCTGATTTAGCACAGCAAAGCAACCCTCAGCACGTCTGCCTCTGGTAGTGGCAGTGTCCTCTCTGGAAACACGACTCCCATTGCTGCCAGCACTCCCGCCAGCCCAGACAGTGCTGCACTGAACCCACCACACCCCAGGCTCCACCAGACTCTTGCTCATCGTGTTCCACTTCCTGCCAGCCAAAGCCAGTTATCAGCTGTGACTAAACATGCTTTATCACTTGATGTCTACCTCAAATCCTCATTTGCAACTGTAGAACAGATCTGGAACACTTACAGAAAAAAATAATACTGAAAAATGCAGTAAATATCTTGAAATAAACCCTTCACGTCTACCACAACTCTTTCCACTCCCCACTTCCAAAAACAGCTACACCAAAGGCTTCTGAGCACTAATCCACAAATAAAGGTTATCAACGATCAGAATCACACACAAATGCCTCCTTTAATATCAACACTGCTGAGAGCAAAGCGTTTTTAAATTATATTATTCTTCTGTAAGTATTTCAAGACAATTTTGCCTGTAGAGAGAGAGTTTAATATGCAGAACACATTGTTAGCAAAGACTCTGGAACAAGAAAACCCAAAAGATGTAGATGTTATTACATGAAAGCAATAAATGTTTGAATGCTTGTTCCTAACTGGGTAGCAATATTAACTTATTGAGCTATTTTTACAAGATAAGAAGCACATAACAGTTTTAGCACCCCAAATTCCATGTGGTACAGAACTCAGCAGGCAGAGCAGCACACAAGGAATTTCCTGCTGTCAGCCAGTCAGTCACAGAGCAGTATCCTGCACACTGGACTGTGTGGGCGACCAAGCAAAGCCTTGTCTGACGGGCTTGGCTCCCAGTGGAGACTCCTGACGGTCAGCTTTACACAAATGAAAACACAAAATCAATGACAGATAAGACGTAAGTCAGTCGTTTCCATGAAACCTTTCTGCTCCGTCTGCTTCCTGACAGGCTCTAAAAAGACTGGTAAGATTAGACTCTCTACTAATGCTCTCACGTGGGCTAATAAATCCAGCAACTCACAGCTCTAAAGATTTCACACATTTTCAACCCCCTGCTCCAATCCCTTGCCTCTGCTGAGCACCAGACGAGTCTGATGGACACAGGGCAGAGAAGCTGCAGAAGCTGAGGGCCCCTGAAAGCAGCCCTGTTCCTGAGCCCTGCTCCAGAGCAGGGCTGGGCACCGTGGGCTTTGCCCCTCCAGGTGATCAGAGCTTCCCTGTGCCCACCAGCACTGCCCAGCCAGCAGCTGCTGTGCCCTGCTGCTCCCAGGGTGCCACATGCTCCCTGGTTTATCTCGCGAGCTGTGTCACTTATCAGGGACTGCTGGAGAGCAGAAGGCAACGGGAGTGATTTCCAAAAGGAAATCGTTAATGAGGCAGGCAGGTAAGGCTGCTCAGTGCCAAAGAGCACTGCCCCAGCGCTCACACCAAGCCCAGCCCTGCCACTTTAGTGCCCTACTGATGCCACCCCAGCTCAGGGGATGGGCAGGGATCAGAGGAAGGGGTTTCTTGCTTCCCAGCACACACTGTCCTGCACACACTCCCTATGAAACAGCACCAGGGCACATCTGCTCTGCTCATGAAACACCTGAGGCCAGTTCTGAGAAGGTTTCAATACTGGGAATGAAAAAAAGTACAGGCTGAAACACGATTCTTGCTCATGACACCCCGCAGACCACAAAGTTCTAGGCAGCAACTGCGATTTACTGTGAAAATCCTCCACTGGCAGAAGTTTGAGAAAGAAGTGACTGTTGATTTCCAATTTAATTAAACTCTTAAGGAAGAAAACAAAACCATTTTCCAGAGCTGGGTAGCTGTGCACCCCCACTCCATTACTGGGTAGAATTCCCCATATCTCTTCCACTTCCAGAAATATGGGGAAATTCTGTCTAATGTGTCAATATGTATTTTAGCTGTTGAAGAAGCCATGTAGTATTTTTCCAGTTCTTGCTCCTATGACCCACCCTTTCCTTCTTTCCAAAAGAAGTTCCTCTTACTAAAACCTCTTGCTTGTGTCAGAGTTGTGTTTTTCCTGTAGCCCCGTCTTTAGCCACTGATGGTTGTGCAAATGTTAACAAAGGAGATATAATTCCACGTGAGGATGGCAGAGGTTTAGTCCTACTTCCAGCAGCTGCAATGACTGTACAGAAGACTGGAAAAAATAGGCCACACACAGCAAAATGGAACTGAGATCTTCTGAACGAACATGGGTTATTTTTCCTGTCAGAAAAAGGAAGTATACTCTTCCTTAGTCAAAGATGCATTTTTAAAATAGATTTCACATTTTACTTCCTGCCATCGCATTAAAAGGTCACGCTGTTTATGTTACTGTAACCTGTTACTGTGGGATCAGGGATGGTATAAACAAGCAATTCTCATTGAACTGTGCACAGGGGAAGAAGGTTATGAGAACATTCCTCTTCATGTGTACAACACTTGTTCCATATAAATCTAAAGAATCTGAGAAACAGAGTGTCTTTTGTAGGATGGCTCTCAGCATCAAGCACTTGACAGAATCAAGTATCACAGAATCACAGAAATTCAAGGCTGGAAGAGACCTATAAGATCATCAAGTCCAACCCATGTTCTAACAATTCAACTAGATCATGGCAGCAAGTGCCATCCAGTCTTTTTTTGAACTCTTCGAGGGATGATGACTCCACCACCTCACTGGTAGATGATTCCAGTATCTGACCACTCTTTCTGTAAAATACTTCCTTCTTAATTCTAACTTGCATCTCCCTTGGCGCAGCTTGAGACTGTGTCCTCTTGTTCTGTCTGTTGTTGCCTGGAGAAAGAGGCCGACCCCCAGCTCACCACAGCCACCCTTCAGGAAGTTGTAGAGAGTGATAAGGTCACCCCTGAGTCTCCTTTTCTCCAGGCTGAACAACCCCAGCTCCCTCAGTCGTTCTTCATGTGGCTTGTGTTCCAAGCCCCTCACCAGCCTTGTTGCCCTCCTTTGGACACGCTCAAGCATCTCAACGTCCCTCCTAAAGTGAGGGGCCCAGAACTGGACGCAACCGACTGTCAACCAGCACCCCCAGGTCCCTTTCCACCTGAGCACTGTGCAGCCACACCGTCCCCAGCTTATATCGGTGCAGGGGGTTATTGTGGCCAAAGTGCAGGACTCGCACTTGGACTTATTGAAGTTCATCCCGTTTGATTCTGCCCATGCGTCCAACCGTTCCAAATCTCTCTGCAGAGCCCTACGTCCCTCTAGCAGATCTACACACGTTCCCAATTTAGTGTCATCAGCAAATTTACTAATAAAAGACTCTAAGCCCTCATCCATGTCATCAATAAAAATATTGAACAGAACTGGCCCCAGCACAGACCCCTGAGGGACACCACTGGTGACTGGTCCCCAGCTGGATGTGACACCATTCACCAGCACTCTCTGGGCCCGGCCATGCAGCCAGTTCTGAACCCAGCAAAGGGTATTCCTGTCCAGACCACGGCCTGCGAGTTTGTCTAGGAGTATGCTATGGGAGACAGTGTCAAAGGCCTTGCTGAAATCCAAGTAAACAACATCTACAGCCTTCCCTGCATCCACTAGGCGGGTTACCTGGTCATAAAAGGTGACCAGGTTAGTCAGACATGATCTACCCCTCCTAAATCCATGCTGGCTGGGTCTGATACCCTGGCCATCCTGCAAGTACTTGACAGAAGCAGCATAAAATTCTGAGAACTTCAGATACGAGCAAAAGGACCTGACAGATCACAAATACAATAGCTGCTTTAGGTTCAGAATAGTACTATGGAGTAGCATTTTGAACTAGAATTATTTTAGTCCATGAAGTACAGCGAGCTGTCAGCCCAGAGGGGAGGGTTTCCTCTGCCTGCAGCAAGGTCTGCCCAGCTCCACACTCACCCCTGTGCTCCACAGAAGTTTTTCTGTAACTGCCTAAACTGGCAGAATGCAAAACCTGCTGTATTCTTGCTTTATTTTCTATTTCTATTGATGTAGAAACTGTTTTAACCCTCTAAGGAGAAGAAAAAGTCTGCACAGAACAGTGTAAATCTGATTAAATGATCTCTTCGTCATTAGTGAAACAGGTAAATCTTCATCACTGATCTCTTCACCCTCAGTGCTGAAGGTGACTTTTGACCCCTGAATTACAACTTCCTAAAGCATCCACAACAACCAAGAGCAGAGATAACTGTTCACATGGAAAGTATACAGAATTAAAAGTAAGAAAAAATAGAAAAAGATTTCTAGAAGTTTCATATTATGCCTGCTCATTTTCCTTCCCAACCAGGATGTAATTTTTTCTACTGTTCTATGAACTTGCTTTCTCAAACGCAGAAAATGCAACCCAATTTGAAAGTAGATCAGCTATCACTATTAGCAGAATCACATGCATTTCCAAGAATCGCTTTTACCAGTTTTTCTTGGTATAATATGACAGGCAAGCTGTTGAATCTTTGCTATATTCCGCGTGGGTGAGAGAAAAAGCACATCTGAACTCACAGAGCATGGCAGAAAATGAACTGGCATTTGTAGTACACGATCTACAAAGCGAACACACAAAGGCGTTTGGATGCTCTATCAAAGTGCCTCTCCCAGTCAAACCAGCAAGGGCATGTCTCCTGGCAGCAGGGAGGAAAAACCACCTCTTCTGCAAATCAACGTCAAACAAGCTGACCAATGACTAAAAAACCCCAGAAAACCTCAGTGGTAAGCACTGCAAACACGCCAGCTCGGGGATCAGACCAAGTCTGTGCTCATTGTGAACCGTGCAGAGAAGCAATCACTGGTAAGGAGTCACTGAGTATCCCCAGGTATTTAATGAGGCTAAATCACAACCCAAACGGATACCTGGGTCATGCAAGTGACACTGATCTAAAACATGGTAATTCTCAAGTCTACAAGAAAGTAGCAGTGATATTTCAGTGGAAGCCACATCTTTTGAAGACTCAGCTAAAGAGAACCTTTGGACAAAGTCCATTTGCAAAGCAAGTATTACAGGAAAACGTTTCATTTTAATGTTGAGGTAACTATAGGATGAACTGTTATTTCAAACCTACCCAGTACATTTAGAAAGTCATTTTAGTTTGAAAAATATTTGGTCTACCACTACCATATTTTATTCTCTGCTTACAAGGGCTATTTCTATTTGAAATTTACCATCATTTGGCATGTGACCAACACTGCTTTCTCCTTAACAGTTTTCTTCCATACATCTGTGCTTCCAGCACACAGAGGAGGCAACAGGACCGTGTGGAAGAACTAACACCAAAAATGCTCAGAAGCAGGTGAGCACTGTGTGTACATTGTACGATTTCTAAACTTTTAGCAAATGATAACCATAACAGGCTCCATTTCTCCATGCTCTGTTACAAGCAAGACTATCACGGAAGCTCTGAGTTCAAGTATTTAGATTTTAAACTGTGTAGAAAAAGCAAGAGTAAGCGGCTCAGGTGGCTTTGTATAAGGGGACTTAGCCAACCTCAGATCTGCCAGCAGCAGACACAACTGGTGCTGCTCTGAAAGAGGCAGCAGTAACAGCCAGGCCAGGCAGCAGAGCGCCCTGAGCCAGCCCCAGGGGCACAGAGGTGCCAGCCCCAGGGGCACAGTAGTGCCAGCCCCAGGGGCACAGAGGCGCCAGCCCCAGGGGCACAGAGGCGCCAGGGGCACAGAGGTGCCAGCCCCAGGGGCACAGAGGCGCCAGGGGCACAGAGGTGCCAGCCCCAGGGGCACAGAGGCGCCAGCCCCAGGGGCACAGAGGCGCCAGGGGCACAGAGGCGCCAGCCCCAGGGGCACAGAGGCGCCAGGGGCACAGAGGCGCCAGCCCCAGGGGCACAGAGGCGCCAGGGGCACAGAGGTGCCAGCCCCAGGGGCACAGAGGCGCCAGGGGCACAGAGGTGCCAGCCCCAGGGGCACAGAGGTGCCAGCCCCAGGGGCACAGAAGCGCCAGCCCCAGGGGCACAGAGGCGCCAGCCCCTGCAGCTGAACAGCAGCTCTGCTTTCCAGGCAGGATCCCGACTTTGTGAGCCACAGACACTTAGTTTCTCCATCACCAACCCGGCCAACGTGTAGGAAGACTCTGCACAGCACAGGAAAACATGGGATATCTTCAGCTGATTGAAGGAACAGAGACTCCCTGCAGCCCTGAGTCTAAAGCCAGCTTTCCACAACCAGAGCCAATTATGCTCAGCCCCAAATGAATCAACAGAGCACAAATTAAGCAGCGGCAAGGCGCTGCATGCAGAGACCTGCAGCTAGAACTGGCAGAATAAAGCACAAAGATGCATTTATAAGAAGTCATGTTCGTGCCACAATTTATCTGCTGCTTAGCACCCAAGCAAAGGAGTATTCCAAATGCTCTCAGACTGCAGCCTGCACTCTTGCTGCAGCTTATAAACCAACAGCCCTTGTAGAGCTTCCTGTCCACTGACTTTAAATACACAACACAGCCACACTGTTACAATTCTTCAGGGTCAACCATTTCACAGTTTACTTTCAGCATCAAAACCCATCTACATAAGAAAATATTCTACAAATATTTTTCCAGAGACAGCGAATACCTAAAAAACTTCCCATGCCTTTTCTGTCTTGATAGAGGGATATCCAAAATATCCATGATATCTTTCTATCTTCCTCCCACAATGTGAATGAAGTTCATTAATTTTCATAATTTGTAGTATTTTAGTTTAGCTTAGAGAGGTTTGAAAAACTAATGTTCATGTTAATATCTGGTTAAAAGACCCTCAAAAATTAATAAAGAAACTGAGAACAGTTATTTACAGGCCTAAAGCCCAACTCCAACTACACTTCAGCTTTCCAGAGATAGGTAGTTCTGTTTTCAGGATACTCACTTCCAAACATGCTGGAAAATCTCAACTATATCCAGTTCTTATTATAAATTCCACTAACGATAAAAACTAGAAAATAATGCTCATTTTAGTTTCATTCTGCTACCTTCACATGGAAAACTCTGCATGAGCTGTCCCCAAATGACAGCTCTGCCTCCATCCATAGTGAACTGATCCCCCAGTTGAATGGCACATCAGTAAATAATTCAGAGGTATTTTTACTGCTCCTGATAAGCACATCAAAGTTAACATCATTGGCCAACATGCTAAAGTCAACATATCTGGTTTATATAAACACAAGAAGCAACTCTACCTGTACTTGAGGGATGTGTTTTTAAGATAAAATCTCGTTCTATCACCCTGTGTAAGAAGTTAGAAACTAAAATATCTCCTAAAGTTCTGAAAGACTTCTGCATGTAAAATAACTATGAAAATCTGACACTGCACTCACTGTGAGCAAATGACAACCCAGAGTTGTTTTGATATTCTGGACAAATATTTACTTTTCTTCCCAGCTTTAAAAGCCTAACCTGCGCTTTCCTTAGCTTTGGGGTATGGGTTTTTTGTTGTGACATCTCCAGAGTGAATGCTTCTCATTCCAATAGATACTTCTAATGATATTTCTGTAGGGTGCATATAATTCACTTACCCTTAAGCATTTGTTTTCTGTTGCACACCTTTACCACAGTTAGTACATGGTAAAGCTCACATTCCTCTAACTCACTGTTTCATGGAAGAGGATTTTGATTTGAATGTGCCTTTCTTATGCTTATGTTTCTCTAAAATACAAGCAACAGCCAGAACCTCAGCAATTTTTCTCACTTGGGTCCCTGAACAACCTCTACAGGATCTCACAGCTCACAGTTCTTGTAACAAGTAAATCTACAGGAAAGCAAGGGATAGAAATAGGTATTAAAAACTAAATAAACATTAAAAAAAAAAAAAAAAACAGAGTAAGAAAACACAAAGAAGTTCATCACTGTTCATCCTGTTCTGACCAGCGGTACAGAGAATGGCTCCATATTGTGCAGTGCCCAAGACATGATCATCACAAAATCACCTAAACAAGGTCTGCATTTTGAAATGTTTGTGTCCCCATCCTGT
Organism: Ammospiza caudacuta; assembly: GCF_027887145.1. Classification (NCBI taxonomy): domain Eukaryota; kingdom Metazoa; phylum Chordata; class Aves; order Passeriformes; family Passerellidae; genus Ammospiza; species Ammospiza caudacuta. The sequence goes on from NC_080607.1 coordinate 18,918,767, forward strand.
GATTACTTCTGCTGAAAAAAGAAGGCAATCTAAATTCTATTCCTTCACAACTGTACTATCATAGCTGAACACAGCTTCCGCTCATGCAAAAAAAAGCAGCACGGACAATTTTAACCCTTGCAAGTCATGGGGCACCCAGACACGTCTCCTGTGGCCACTCCTCCCTGTGTGCTGCTGATTCCTCCTGGAGATGCTGGGCTGTATCTGGAGATAACAGACTGGGACAAGGAACACGGGCTGCCTGCAGGATGCTTCACCTGCAGCACTGGGGAACGTTTCTGCATTTCAGCAGGTACAGTCATGACGCTGAGGTACCAGAATCTGTGGTACAATTACCCTGGGGGAAGATGTTTTTCTGCACCAACCTCATGTACTGCTCTGCCTACTGCATTGTTCAAGCAAAAATCAGCCTTGTAGGATAATTGCTTTGTTAATGTCACAGCTCAGACAATAAAAGCACAGCTTACCTTGTCCTTCCAGATGTACATGACCTGCCAAGATGCCATTTCCAACAGCTTATTTAAAAGCAGGATGCAGTTGAGAAACTGAATTTCATGACATAGATGCACATATTTACTAATCGATCAGGGGAAAAAAACCAAGTGAAAAACCCACCCCCTGTGCTTGTCAATAGTTGGATGCAAATCAAAGAATCACTTTAGTCCTTTTTTAAATTGAATTTTAGTGCTCAATCAAAGCTCATGCTGTGCCACAGTTTGAGCAGGCCACTGAGTCATATCATTCAAAGAGAGCAGGACAAAAATATTACTGAATGCTGATCCCTCATTGAAAATGGGCCATTCTCTCATTCTACTTAGATATTTCACTTCTGTAATTAAATTGTACCTGTAGAAATGTACCGCTTCAATTACAAAGCTCTATTACTCAAAATCATTTCCTGAGCACTAAGCCCGCAACACACCAAATCATCCAGAACAGTTCAGCAAAAACATAACGTCATATATCCACATGACTTTCAACTGATACAGTCAGCAAGCACTGACACTCGGCAGGGAAGGGAAATGTAGGAAATGGACCTTCCCAAAAGCAGGCTCAACATGTCATGCTTATTCTCTGAATGCCAGACAACTGAAGATTTTCACCCGGCAAGCTACTGATGTTAATACTTGCCTGCTGCGATTCTGAAACTGAAGTCCATTTATTTCACTTTTACACACCTCTTTCTCTCAATGGTCTATTGCCAGAGAAATTCACAATGAAAGAAGCGAAGCTCAACGTCTGTGTTGCAAACGTGAACTTCAAGTCATTCATTTATGCAATATACCAGCTTAAACATTCAAATGGATGTTACAGCAACGCTGCCTGATCTGACTGAACACATCCGCCCAGTCATTCATGTATTTCAGCTTCTCTTAAACTTCATTTTAGATAAAGGTGTGAAAAACTTTTAAAGATAAAAGCACTAACTTCTGTGGCTTGTACGTGAAGCTGGATCCAGAAGGCAAACTCTGTTGCAAGCATTCGCGTTTGCAACAGGGTTGTTTTAAATATCGCAAAAAAATCTAAATGCAGTAGATGACACAATAAATACCCAGTACCAGCTAGCTGCACAAGCATTGCTAATTCGCAGCTTCAGGCGCTGTTCTATGATTAAGGTGACCGAAAAGCCAAACGCATTTGATGCCCCCCTCGCTGCTCCTCTGTTCGAGCCCAAAGACAACTCTGGCGGATGGGCTGCCCGGTCCGGGAGGGGCAGCTCGGGCAGCGCTGCGGCCCGACGGCCCCGCGGGGCTCCAGGGCTGAGATGCGCCCGAGCGGAGCTGCTCGTGCTCCGGGCGGGCATTGCCGAGCGGGGCTGCCCCTGCCCGGGGAGCGGGGGCAGCTCGCGGTGCCCCCGGAGCGGGGAGCGAGCGGGGAACGAGCGGGGCGGCGGTGCCGGGCAGGGCAGGGCTGGCCCCGGGGCCGGGCAGCAGCGGCGGCATCGCGGGCAGCGGGAGGCACGGCAGGGAGGGAGGGAGGGAGCGCTGCCGCCGGGCCGGGCACGGCCGGCGGGCGCTGCCCCTCACCTGGTAGATGGCGGGCCAGCTGGCGGCCTGGTCCAGCCGCTGGAACTCCTTCTCGATCTCCATGGCGGGGGCCTGGCCCCCCGCGCCGCTCCGGCTGCAGCTGCTGCCGAGGCCGCGGCGGCTCTGCCCGGCCCCCGCCCTCCCGCTGCCGCCGGAACTGCGCACCCGCCCCGGCGACGCGACGTCCGGGGCGGCGGGAGCGGGGCCGGGCCCGCCCCACGGCCCGGGGGGCTGCGGGGGCCGCGCCGGGGGCAGCGCGCCCCGCCCGGGCCTTCCCCGAGCCCGCGGGCCCGAGGCCGCCGCCGGCTGCGAGCGGGGCGGGCCCGGGGCGCCCCTCGGCCCCCGCGGCCCCGGCCCGGCCCAGGGAACGGCGGCCCCGGCCCGGCGGAGGGGCCGCGGGGCGGCGGCGACGGCGAGGACGCGGCGGAGCGGGGCCATTCTGTCCCCGGGCCGGGCTGTGCCGGCCGCCAGGAGCGGCTCGGGTCGGCTCGGGTCATGCGCTGTCGCGGCGGGACGGCCCGCGGTGCTGGCACGCTCCGGCGGGCAGGGCGGTGCGGGCACGGGCACGGGCACCGAGGGACCGCGGGGGGACCGCGGGGCCGGGTCTGGCCGTGCACCCGGCTGGCATGCGGCTCCGCGGGCTCCGTAGCCTCCGGCAGCACATTGCTCTTGCTGCAGACAGATGGAGAGGGCTTCCGCTCTTAACGCGGTCTGCAGAATGAAATCAGTCCTGCCAGTTTCTCCTTTCGATGGAAGGAAATGGACAAGCTCCGCGTGCTATTTGATCATCTGTTCTCTTGCATTCCTGCTCCGGAATGGCCATTGCTGCCCAGGTGCTATAGCCCTGTCCGAGGGGGCAAACCTGCCAGTCTACCTCAGCTTTTCCATAAGGCCATTGATTTCTAAATGGAATTGTAGCCTACACGTCTCAGAGAGCCCTCATCCATAGTGCTGAATTTGAAATGCAGATATTCCAACCAGACAGACATAGATATCCCAAGTCATGTATCACAAACAAATTGATACTCGGTTGGAAATTTCACAGAGTAACCTAGAAAATTAGTGTATCACATTTCTTCATAAATCTCTGTCCATTACAGTGGCAATATGTCTGGCAAGTAACATTTTAAATGTGTCCAGCTGGTTCAAGAAATGATTTTACTAAATAATTGGAAATTTTTGAGCAGATGGACTACTTCATAAATATTTGCTTTTATCTGTGTATGCCCATATAAAAGAAGTAAGAAGCAATTTCCAGAGTGGCACACGTTGTGACTCTCGTTTTGGCGAAACACAGCAAATTGATGGATGTGCTATGGAATTCTGGCTTTCGTTTTACACGCAACGATATCCAGGACTAGAAAACCGAGACCCTCACAATATGCAGATACAAATTTATGCCAAATCATAGAATTATTTGTGTTGGAAAATCCCTTCAAGGCCATCAAATGTAAGCTGTGCCCATCCCCACCTTGTCCCCAGCCCAGAGCTCTGAGTGCCACCCCCAGGAATTCCTGGGACACCTCCAGGATGGACACTCCAACCCTCCCTGGGCAGTTCCAGTGCCTGAGCCCCCTTTCCATGGGGAAATTCCTGCTGTGCCCACCCTGAGCCTGCCCTGAGCCCCCTTTCCATGGGGAAATTCCTGCTGTGCCCACCCTGAGCCTGCCCTGAGCCCTCTTTCCATAGGGAAATTTCTGCTGTGCCCCCCCTGAGCTGCCCTGGCCCAGTCTGAGGCCGTTCCCTCTGCTCCTGTCCCTGTTCCCTGGAGCAGAGCCCGACCCCCCGGCTGTGCCCTCCTGGCAGGAGCTGTGCAGAGCCAGAAATTCCCCCCGAGCCTCCTTTGATCCAGGTTCAGGCCCTTCCCAGCTCCCTCAGCCCCCTCACAGGACACTCCGGACCCTTCCCCAGCTTTGTGGATATGCTCTGGCATGAAAGCTTTATCTCCTCGGCACCTCGTGCCCACACTGTTCAGGTACCCAGTCCTGGAGGGGACGCTGGCATGTTCAGGGTTGGTCAGCCTGGTCAGCTGCACCCTTTGCTGCCTGATCAGCGTGGGGGCAGCAGCAGCTGTGAGGGGCCCGTGTGGCCTCAGTGTCCGTGTGGGAGCGGGACAGGAGCGGGCAGCAGGGACAGCGGGGCAGCGCCGGTGCCACACGGCAGCGGGGACAGCCGGGCAGCGTCCCTCGGCAGTGAGGGCAGCGGGACAGCGTGCCTCGGCAGCAGGGACAGCTGGGCAGCGGGATTTGGCTGGGACAGACCTGCCAGGGGGCAGGTGAGCAGAGATGAGAGTGAGGACAAAGAGATGCGACATCGGAGACCGGGCTGGGACTCAACGCCGGGCCGGGAGTCGATCAGCGAGCCACGTCGGGCCCGTGGTACCTCAGGTGTGTGAGAGCTGGGGGGGGGCCCTCAGGTGTGTGAGAGCTGGGGCGGGGGGGGACCCTCAGGTACGTGAGGGTTGGGGGTTACACAGGTGTGCGCGAGCCCGGCTCCATCAGGTGTGCGCAGACGGGGATTACACAGGTGTGTGCAGGCTGGGCTCCATCAGGTGTGCGCAGACGGGGGTTACACAGGTGTGTGCGGCCTGGGGTCCATCAGGTGTGCGCAGACGGGGGTTACACAGGTGTGTGCGGCCTGGGGTCCATCAGGTGTGCGCAGACGGGTGTTACACAGGTGTGTGCGGCCTGGGCTCCATCAGGTGTGCGCAGACGGGGGTTACACAGGTGTGTGCGGCCTGGGCTCCATCAGGTGTGCGCAGACGGGGGTTACACAGGTGTGTGCGGCCTGGGGTCCATCAGGTGTGCGCAGACGGGGGTTACACGGGTGTGCGCGAGCCCGGCTTTCTCAGGTGTGCGCGAGCCCGGCTCCATCAGGTGAGCGCGGACGGGGGTTACAGAGGTATGTGAGGGCTGAGGGGTTACACAGATGTGCACGGGCCCGGGCCCCTCAGGTATGCGCGGTCCGGAGTTTCTCAGGTGTGCGCGAGGTCTGGATCCCTCAGGCGTGTGCTGCCCCAGGTCCTTCAGTTTTGTGCGGTCCCGGCTCCGTCAGGCGTGCGCGGTCCGGGCCCCTCCCCAGCCCGCAGCCGGGCTGCTGTCCCGGCAGAGCTCCGGTGGGGAGCCCCGGCAGAAGCCCCCGCGGCAGCCGCACCCCGCGATCCCGCGATCCCGCAATCCCGCACCCCGCAGCCCGCAATCCCGCAATCCCGCATCCCGCACCCCGCAGTCCCGCAATCCCGCAATCCCGCAGCCCGCAATCCCGCAATCCCGCAATCCCGCAATCCCGCAGCCCGCAATCCCGCAATCCCGCACCCCGCAGCCCGCAATCCCGCAGCCCGCAATCCCGCAGTCCCGCAGCCCGCAATCCCGCAGTCCCGCAGACCGCAATCCCGCAGCCCGCAATCCCGCAATCCCGCAGTCCCGCAATCCCGCAGCGATGGCAGGAGCCGCTGGGTGTCACTGCTCCATCGTTGTGCTGCGGGAACGCGGGGAGCTGGAATCCAGCCCTGCCCAGCGCCGGGGCCAGGTGGGAACGGCACGGCTCCTCCTCGTGCAAGCTTTTACACTGTTCCTTTCCATTCCTCACTGTGAATATGTACTTTGCCAGTGGCCAAATGTTTCAGCCTGAAATGCTTCTATAGGCAAAATTGGCCCTGGCATACCTTGGCTTGTTTTGTAAGGTTTCTTTGGTGGCTTCTGAACTACTCCCTTCTTAGTAGGAAGCAGTACAAATAAATTTAAAAAAAAAAAAAAAAAAAAAAAAAAAAAAAAAAAAAACCAGAAAAACAGAAACCCTAAACATCTTACAATACAATTTATTGATGGTTGGGATAGAATAGGGAAGGTAATAGGAATGTGTGGATTGGAATTGTTACATCTGTTTTCATGACATTTCCAGTCCTGGCTCGCAATGGGAAAAGGGTAAGTTAATCTCTGGATTTATAACTTCACCTGAAGCCAAAGGGGGTTTAACCCGGTGCTGAATTGAGCACAACTGGCTCCACGGTTTTGGATACCTGTCCCAGTAGAGTTGAAGGTCTGAAATATATTCCAGCCAAGAATATGGGCTGGAAACAGCCACTTGGATCAGACATCTGTGCCCTACAAACATGTTCACCCTTTAATACATATTTAATCCTCAAATTGTGCCTCCACACACAAATGCACAGCAGAAAAAATTTCCTAACAGCCTTTATGAAATTTATGATCCACCTTACAAAATACTAAAAGTTGCAAAATCTGCTAAGTATTACAGGGGAAAAAAAACACAGAAGAGATTAAAAGTATTACTGGTGACTTAGATCCATATAATAATGGAGGATTAGGTAAATAAAATTGATCTGTGGTCTCAGGACACAACCCTTCTTGCACTTTGCACAGAAGAAGGCGGTCCCTTCCCAAAATAATTCCAACCTGTGCAACTTAAGGCACACTGTTTTTTCATCCCAGAATAGTCTGATTCAGAGGTTTTGGTTTTCAAATTGTCCACTAGAGTCTGGCCCTTGAAATGTCAGTGAGAATCCAGGGGAAAGGGTAGGATTGTGTTATTTCTACTTCATGGAAAAGGCAGGTGCTTGTCCCAGCACAATCCTACATTTCATAGCCTTCTCTTCATCCTCTGCAGCTCCAAGTAACTTATGGAGAAAGTTGTGAATACACAAATGCACAAAATCACTGTGGAGTGGCAGGGTGTGTGACTGCCCAGGGCTCGCTGCTCTGCCAGCTCTCAGGCTTTGGCTTTGGGGAAACAAGTTCTGCATGGGATGGGGTGGGATGGGATGAAACGGAACTTAAACGCTGGAAACAGGACTAGGACACCAAAAACTCTGCTACTGCCTCTGTTAAAGGAAAATAACTTGTGTGTGTGTGCCTGAGCAGCTCCTGCTGTTCGGATCTTTCAGAGCCCCCATGGGTTTGCAGGGTGGCTCGTTCCCTGCTGTGGTAGGAGCAGGTAGAGGCAGAAAGCTTTAATCAGAGCTGTTAATGACTGTCTCACCGTTGGGTGGCACTCCAGTCCTTACTGCTCGTGGTGAGCACAGCTTGGATTTTACTCGTGCACAGGATTTTTAAGTCAAGTAGTAACGATTGGGAAGACTTTTTTATGGCTAATGTGATAATGGAGTACAATTACACTTGCAGGGCTGGCTTTGGTTTCACAGCATTATGCTTTAGGGGGTCTGTGTTGAAATCTTGCTAGATTGTTTAGTTTTCTAAATAAAGATTTCCACATGCAGTTGGTTCTGTCATGAGGGACTCAGGTGTGATGGACTCTGTGGTGTCAGGAGAGATGTGTGTGTGTTTGATTGTAAGGTAATTTATCCCCGGGCTTTCAGCCACTGTTTTGTGCTTTATGCAGTGTTTTAGATTAGTGAGAGAATGTTTTCAGCAGCCCTTTCCTTAAATGATCCTTTTCCTTGCAGCAGATGCAGCATCCCTGAGTCTGGAATCACTTTCACCTCCGCTTCCAGGGCTGCAGAACGGTGAGTGCTGCACTCTGCCCATCTCTAGTCTGGCAAGCAGAAATATTCTCCCCCTCACACTGAAGATACAAATGTTCACTGTCTGCATTTCATTCAAAGTTGTGACTGCTGGTTTTACAAATGCAGGGGAGCATTAGCTCTGTGGTTACTGTCACAGCACAGGTTTTTACTGAGACAGGGTGTCCTTGGTGGCACCGTGAGCGCAGCATGGCAAGCAGGGCAAGCAGCTGCTGCGGATTTACCTGGGATTCCTGCAGGGTTTGCAGTCTGCCCCAAATTCCTGGCTGCCAGCAGCCTTGGCTTGGAGCAAAGTGAGCTCCATTTATGATTTGCTGGCTGCTTTGAGGCTGGGTACCCAAGGAGAAGTGTGTGGCAGCAAGGCTGACCGAGCCTCACCTCCTCTGCCACCTGCTGCTGGTTTCTGTGGTATCCCAGCGCTGCAGCTCTGCCAGCCCCAGGGTTTATGCAGCTGCACTGGGGAATGGAGGTGGGAACAATGCTACTTTAAAAAATACCAAAATCCCCCAAAAAACACCACCACCAAAAACCACACCCCACAAAAAAAAAAAAAAAAAAAGAGCTTTCTTCTGGATTAGTTTTAAGCAAGATGAGGTCTCTAGTACAGTAAACCACATGGCACATAAACAATATTTCTAGTGTTATAAAATGTTGTTATTTGTTGTAATAATAATAATAATAATAATAATAATAATAAAAAATTATTATTATTATTATTATTATTATTATTATTATTATTATTATTGTTGTTATTGTTATATCCATGCCATCCATAAGTAAGACTGTAGTTACAACAAATATCTTGTGTGGAAAGAGCAGCCTGAATTCCTTTTTGTCTAGGAGGAGAACAAAAGCCTTCTCATTTCAGGTAAGCCTTTTGGAAAAACAGTGATAGGGAAATAAAATCTTATCCATTTTAACCAATATTTCCTCGAAGCAAGTGTGACTATTTTTATACTGTCCTCCAAAGAGCAGTTATTTCTGGAGGCACATCTTAGTGCTTTTACAGTGAGAGTTTTGTCACTCCTTATTTATTTCCCATAACGGAAGAGGAGCTCAGATCAACTCCCTTTTGCTGGGTCCGAGGGGCTCAGTAAAACTGCTTGTGAAACTGCCACCACATTTGGGATGGCAGCAGGGAGATTTACACATTGTGTTCCCCCTGCACTGTACATAAACAAGTATCTTTCGGCTGAAACATTTTGTACAAGTGAGATACAGTAAAAAAGTCTGGCCCACTTTGAAAAGTAAATGGGACAGAAAAGTCCCTCTGCAGGGCAAAGAAACTTCAGTGCATGGCTGGCCCTGGTGGCCACCTGCCCAAAGAGGGGCCTATGAAACTTTCTGCTGATGGGTTATCTGAATCTTATCTGCTCAAACACTTCAGAGTTCAGCAGAAGCAGCCAAAGTCAATTTCTGCTCAGAGTGTTTTAAACAAAAAATAAACAGAAGGGAGAAGCTGCGCGTGTGCAGGAGGAGGCGTTGGGGTGGAGAATGGGCAGGGTGGTGCGGCTGGGGAGGGGATGGTTTAACCCACGTTGGCTCTCCTGAAATCCTCCTGGGGCTGTCCGTTGTTTTCTCAAATGAAAACTAAATTGCACAATCCATAATTGTGGTGGTGGAGAGCTGCTGGTGCTCTCTCTGACCTGCTGGGTAGGTGAAGCAATTGTCAGTATAAATTAGAAAACAACTGTGTCATTATTCAGTGACAGTTATCTGGTTCTGCACAGCCTTCTGAAACGTGTGAAACAGAAACATAGTTTTCAGGTCTTTGTTAATATTTTAAAGTACTAAAAAAACCCAAACCAAACCCCTTCTCAGTGTGCACTGATGGTTGAGATGAGTTATCTGCTCTCTGCTACCCTCCCACCTGGATCAGGTGTTCTCAGCCCAGACATCCAGCTACCTTAACTCAGAATGGAAATGGAGATGGTTGTATTTCACCTGTAATTTCTCTTTCAGCCTATTAACACCTTGTCTATTGAATGTAAGGGCTTGTGTTCTCTGCTAACCTGTCACCAGTGGCTTTCAGAGCCACTCTGTTCCAAAGGAAACACCAAGAATGATTGTGCCAGTTTAGTGTCCTTAAAGATCAGTTCCTTTCTCTGTCTGTGGCATCAGGCACACCACATATGAATCCTCTCTGAGTGCTCCTGATCAAGAATTGAATCACAAGATTTTCTTTATAAAGAAAACCCTTCCAACAGGAATGAATCTCTCTTTTGTAGCTGATAAAATAGGAGAAAATTTAACCAAACCGATTTATTCTGGTTCCTATGAAAAATGTTGTCAGTGAAAACATGGAACACTTACAAAATATCAACATTTCACTCCTATCTGCATGTAGATCAATATGAGTGGGTCACAGTGACCTCTCAGGGAGCAGGTGTGTGTGGCAACCAAAACTAATATGTATTTTAAGGACTAAGGTCCTTAAAAAAACAGAAACCACTTTTATCCACAGACGATCTATTCCCAACAGGATAATTTCTATACTATTTTATAGTTGGTTTCAGGGAAATTTTAGCTTTTTAGTTGTTGTAGTAGTTTGGGGTTTTTTCCCACAAAGACTTTGAAACAAGGGACTTCATTTCTGCTACAGCAAAGCATTTTCAATGTTTTCAATTAGAACATCTTGTTTTATGAAGTGAAAAATCTCTGCTGCCAGAGCATAGTTTGAAGTGCAGGAAAAGGCGGTGTCTTCACAGGAAATTGCCATTTTTCAGTGAAGCAGCATCTCTGAAATTCATTCCACCATGTAACACTTCAGTGAATCACAATAGTCTGGGGTTCAAGGTTTACTTTCCTTGTCTGAAATAGAAATATGTAGCTGAGCTTGGGAGAGCAGGGATTGAGCACTGCTTGGGAATGTTTTAGCAAAGCATCCTTTGTCTAAAAGTGCTGTTTCTGGGAGAGAAAACACTTGTGGCTGTGTGCTTTTTGCAAAAGACATCTGAGCCTCAGCTGGAATTTGTAGCCAAAGGAAGAGAACGTGAGAGAGGTGCAGTGGTCAGTGCTGGCGGCCCCAGCTTTGCCTTGTGCCTCCCAGAAGTGTCTCAGAGAATTGGCTCTCTGAGATTTGTCTGCCTTTACAAGGGTTACGTGCTCGTGTTCTCCTCTTGGAAAAGATTTGGAAGATCTTTAGCTGTTGCAGTTTGGGACGCAGCCCGATTTTGATACCTGAGGATATTTCTCAGGTGTTTATTCCTGTCCAGCCTCGGGTGGTTCAGGCAGTGGTTGCATCCAGTGGCTCCCAGCCTTTTCCAGTCTCGCTGTGCATTTTGGTTCCACTCCTCCTCTCTGGGGGTGTTTGTGCCCTGCCGTCCTGCACGTGCTGCCCAGATGAGCAGAGCCACGGGGTGCATGATCCACCTCGTGCCCTGCAGCCCTGGCACCCTGTCCCTGCCTGGACGAGGTGGGGCTCTGCACACCCAAAACCAAAACTCTCTGCGGGGACAACAAGACAGCTGGGGCTTGTTTGTGTTTAGCTTTGCACGTTCTGCACATAAGCCATTGATCCCAAGGAAATAATGAAGAGGAGAAAATCCATTAAATAAGTTATTCAAAAAATATCACAGAACTTGTCAAATTAATGATTTCACAAGAGGCATCCAACTAATTGTTTTTGCAATACAGCAGTTTTTTAGGGATTAGAGAAAATCCAAACTGTTGGCAGGCAAAATCCAGCTGAGATGAGATTAAAATTTTGCATTAGAGCTTAAAAGTATGGAAAATGTTGAATTGAATAATTGTCAGATTTTTTTAAATGATTTTTTTTTTCGCTTTTGTGAAGCAGCTTTTATCAATGCAAAGCCAGGCGTAGGAGAAGGATGAATGTATGAGCCTTAGGGCAGTTGATGTTGACCAAAGAGTGGTAAATGCTCAGTAATGAAGTTTTGTTCAAAGAGAAGTGGCTCAGTGAGATGTGAAGCTAGCAGAGCATCCATTACAAATTAAGAGATAAATCTGTGGCTACTTTGAAAATATTCTTTATTGCTCAAACTAAGAGCAGTTGTTCAATAAGAACAATTCGCAAAAGGGATGAAAAAATAATGTTACAATTATGGTTTAAATGTTATGAGATTAGAAAAGGAAAATAACTTATAATTTAGTCATTATGAAATAATGCCAAATGGATAGGTAATATTTTCTCCATGTGGGGGTTTTAACTCAAATGAACATGAAGCCAGGATTATCTTTCAATGATAATGTGACTTGACAAAAATTCCCTTTCATTAATCCATGCACATGTACATTAATCCATGTAGGTGTAGCTTGCAGTTCACTATGGACACTGCCCGTGGTATTTCAGAGTGCTCAGCTTTATCAGCTGTCATTATTAACTGTGCCTGCATTGCTCCTGCTGATTAGCAGGTAGTGGGATAGTGAGATAAGCAAGGCATGAGAGGTTTATAGACACGGGCACCCCAGTTAAACTCTCCATGGAGCAGGGCAGGCCAATTTTCTGTGAAGAGTGGGGATGCTATTGTCCAGATTTGTCTCATTTCAGCTTAAGTAGTTCCAGATTTCAGTGAAACGTCATGCTTGTGAACTCTTTTTTCTTCATATGTCCCTGATGACTGGGTATATTCAGCTGAAACGGGGTTTGGACACTCCACTTACTGAGGCTGCGAGTCTGATGACCTGGGCCAGAAGGAATTGCTGAAATTGGCTTCTGGAATGTAATGAGATATTCTTGAGTCTCGTTCAGGCTCACACTGAGGCAGGAGGCGCCCAGCTCATTTCCCAAGATGTCCTTCCTGCCTGCCTCCTTGAAGAGGCACTGGGGTTCAGAGAGCTGTCTGCTGGCAATTGCTGAGCAGCCTCAAACTCCAGAGTGGTTGAAACTCAGCATTTTCTGTGAAGAGCCCAAGAACTCCAACGGTCAGGAAGGTGATGGACATCTGCAGAAGATTTTATTGGGAATTACATTTTAAATTACTGACATACACATTTGTTTCCAGAATTAATTCCATGATAGACTATCTAACATTCATAGACAGTTCAGAAATTTCTCCTATAAACTTCTGTAAGTCAGTGGCTGCAATGCTACAGCTGTGGGTATCAGGGATGGAACTCTGGTGGTTGTCAATCAGGAATTCCAAATTCATATCAGCAATACCTATTGCACTTGTTGCAATTCAAATACTTCCTAGTCCTTTTAATATTTATTATGATTTTATTTCTGTGCTTAGTAGTTAGTTTGGAAGCTTGGTGGTTTTTGTTTTTTACCCAGCACCTCAATTATGGTTACGAAGAGACTTTCAAGATTGTTTTTCTGTCCTTAAACCACCTTCTGAGTTTTGTGTACTAACACTGCAAAATCTCTACTTAAAAACCTGTTTAATATTTAACTCAAATAAACAGAACAGAGATTTTTTTTAATATACAAATCAATCGCAGACCAAAAAATAAATCTTTGGATCATTGTGTTTCAAATAATTTGAAATAAAAAGCAAGAATGAACAGACCTTTTGGAGCACTTCAGCAAGTGCTGCAAAGAGCAGGATGGAAAGTATAAAGTATTTTAGGACATCTTTTTGCTGTGTGCTGTCTGTGTTAATAAGATTGGTGCTTTGGAGTGGTAACCTAAGAAGGTGCTGTGCAGAAAAGCAAAAGCCAAATATTGGACCTGACATAGTTCATTGAATTTTCTGCTGATTTGCCCTCAGCCTCGTTCTGTAAACTCCCTCTTCCCAGGCCGGGTGATAAGTTTCTACTTGCTGCTGTTTTTTTCCGCGGTGGAGCTGCTGTCCCAGTGCCAGCACATTATGTTCCTGGTTAGAGCCGTGACGTCAAATGGCATCTGGCTGCAGGCCAGGGAATGCTGCTGGGAAGGAGGCAGTGAATGAATGGAGTTTTGAGCTCACGCTGGAGCTGCCTCTTGCGGAGCCAGGAATCCTCTGTGGTGCTCAGTCAGCTGGGTAATGGACATTTATCAGTGCTGCTTAACAGCACTGCCAGGAGCTTCAGTGGGGACTCCCAGCACGGACAGCAATTCGGGAAAAATGTCATAAACTTCAGGTTCAGAACTGGGAATAGTCAGGAGAAGCATCAAGGAAGAAAGATGTGATTCAGTGCAAAGTGAATTCTGCTAAATTCTAAATATAGTAAGTGGAAGAAGCCTGAGCCTGGAATAGTTACTGTCCAGTGCTCAGAAACTGAAACAGAGCACACATTCCAAATTGTAAACATTCCTGTGAGCTAACCTAGTAACAATGCATTTCTTTTTAAAATAACCTCCTTATCTCTGCATGACAATACACTTCTGTTACCTGTACATTTGCAAAACCGAGGGATCAAAATTATCAAAATTCCAGTCAGGATTCACCATCATTGTCTGTATGCAGTTTTAGTCATTGCAGTCAGGTTCCATGTCCTCTCCAATGCCCAGCCTTGCATGGAAGAAATAATCTTCCTGTGACAATACTGTACCTGCTTGCCTTCAGTTTCAGTATCTGGAGCTCTTCAGCAGCTGTTTGCACAGAAACAGTAAATGGAACGTTTAGAGCATCCTCAGAAGTTAGCTACTGCCTAGGCTTGGCAGGAGAACAGAGCACAGCCTTGAATTTATAAGGGAGAAGGGAATTCACATATGGAAGCTACACGGGTGGATGCTGGGGCATAACATGCCAGCTGGGCCCTTCTGATGTGCAAAACCAGGAGCTGATGAATTTCGGGCTGTCTGTGGTACTCAGAGCTCTTCATGGCACACAGTAAAGAACAGCATTGAACACATCTGTGCACTCAGACGATTGCAATAAATGTTTTACTGTTCCATAATTTAAAGACACTGTAATCCAGACTGAGAAAGAATTCACACTTCTAAATTAATTTTGCTGATTGCTGCTACTCTTCAACGAATATAAAGGTGCACTTCTAAATCTTCCACTCCATAGGAAGCGATATAACAATTATAACTATTTTGGCATCCAGGAGATGCACAATGCCCCATTGCAGGAAAATGCCTGTATTCTTGGAGGTATTTACATGTTTCTTTGAAAGGATTCGTGCTCCTCCCTTAGGGGCTCCTCCAAGCTCTCCTCATGCCCCTGTTCACACCTCTCACCTCCGCAGAGGCCCTGCTGCAGCCCCAGCCCCTGGCTTTAATGCTCCAGGGCTCCTCTCCTCACAGGCTCCACAGCTCCTTTTTCCCACAGAAGTGAAGGGAGCAGTAGGGGATGTGGGAATTTTGTAATGGGTGGGCCTCAAAACTTTGTGTTTTATTTGGGTTAGTTCCCCCAAATTTCCATGCTGCTGGCCCAACCAATTCAGTCTGGTTTGGTCAGCTGATAACAGGGCTGGACTACATGGTGGCACTTTTGAATCCAGGCAGTGCCACAACACATGACTACAAAGAGCTAAATAATGACAATTAACTGGACTTCCTTGAACCTTCCGAGAAATATTCTGATTTATTCATAGCAAAGGTTCAGAGCTGCTCATGCTTTAATTGAACCACTTCACTCATCCCTAAATGAAAACAGTTGCAGTGTCCAACGTACATAGCCCCAGGCACCGTAAAACAATCAGATGAAAAGACTTTGCTTTGTCTTATTTATTTACTTGAAGCTAAAGAAAATGCCAAAATTCTGCCCTTGAATAAATCACCACTTTTTACATGCTTTACCCCAGGCACAAGTTCCAGTTTTTTCCTAACTCATGAGTTGTTTTTGTTTGTATTTGTGTTTGTATATTTTTTATATCCGAGTTGTTTACTTTTCCTGCTTCTTAAAATTGTCTCTTCTCTTTAGAAGTAGGGGAGAAGGAAAGATATTGAGGTGAAACCACAACATGTTTTCATTTTCATGTAACAAACAGATCTTTTTTCACGAGCTTCTTGAGGCACTAAATACCAAATATGGCTTGGGACAATAAATTATACAATTCTTCAGAGAATGCAGAGCTGGGAAAAGAAGAAATTCAAGTGTTTGCAACATGTTTTAAGAGAGATAGCTGACTGAGAATTCATTAACTCTACGTTGTCTCATTATTTGTATTTGTAAAAGATACTCATATTATTTATCCTTTTGCTGCTCACTGCCAGTGGGACAGTCCTTACGAGTATTTGTACCATTATTTCTGTTTTTGAAATGCCTTTCTTACAAATTTAGCAAAATCCCCATGAAACTGAGGCTGCCAGGTTCAGAATGAGAGTCTGTGTCAGTCTGCCCTGATGGCTGCTTGGTGAGCGCTCTGTGGTTTGCAAATTGAGTCCTGCAAATTGAGTTTGCAAATAGAGCCCAGGAATCAGCTCTAGAGAACCCTCCTGCAGGGACAGGGATAAAACCTCACCTGCCCCTCCTTGCAGAGGGGCTGAGCTACCTGAGGCACACTGTGCAGGAGCATTCCCTCCCTGGGGCACTGCAGGGTAAGGAGGAACAATCACTTTGTACCACGCCAAGGTGGTTCTGCAGCAATGAAATGATGTAAGGGGGGCTCAGGCTGAGGAGACGCAGCTTGGCTGGTTCTGACTGGTAAATTGCTCTGTATGTGCCTTGTGTCAGAAGCTTCGGACACCTTCACATCAGGATTGGATAGAATGTCCTAGAGTCTCTGTGGGGCCTGGCATTGTCCAGCAGAGCAGCCAAGGATCCCAGAGTGCCCATGTCCTTCAGGGACCCAGTCAGAGCCCAGGGACACCCAGCAGAGAATTCAGCTTCTCTGGGACACCCAGCAGAGAAATTCAGCTTCTCTGGGACACCCAGCAGAGAAATTCAGCTTCTCTGGGACACCCAGCAGAGAATTCAGCTTCTCTGGGACGCCCAGCAGAGAAATTCAGCTTCTCTGGGACACCCAGCAGAGAAATTCAGCTTCTCTGGGACACCCAGCAGAGAATTCAGCTTCTCTGGGACGCCCAGCAGAGAATTCAGCTTCTCTGGGACGCCCAGCAGAGAAATTCAGCTTCTCTGGGACACCCAGCAGAGAATTCAGCTTCTCTGGCACACCCAGCAGAGAATTCAGCTTCTCTGGGACACCCAGCAGAGAATTCAGCTTCCCCAGGGACACCCAGCAGAGAATTCAGCTTCCCCAGGGACACCCAGCAGAGAAATTCAACTTCTCTGGGACGCCCAGCAGAGAAATTCAACTTCTCTGGGACACCCAGCAGAGAATTCAGCTTCTCTGGGACACCCAGCAGAGAATTCAGCTTCTCTGGGATACCCAGCAGGGCAATTCAGCTTCTCTGGGACACCCAGCAGGGCAATTCATCTTCCCCACCCTGGGTTCTGTCACTGTGTCCTGGCTTCACCTCCTCTCACGCAAAGGTGAATTCTTTCCTTCCTTGATCATTCAGTGTAACATTCATTTCTTATCACCACATGAACCTCACATACCTATGTGCTCAAACAAAATGCAAAAATTAGCTGGGCAGGTCCTGCAAAAGGCCCAAGCATTTAACATGTCCTGCTTTAACAACCTCCACTGAAAAATGTAAATGTCATTGATAATGAGGTGATGAATGAGATAGGGAACAATTCCTGTCTTATACCTCCTCCTGCTGCTGTAGAACTGAGGTGAACTCTGCATATTGAGGTTTGTCCTGAGAAAAATGAACACTGAAAGGTAAATACTTGTGAACTTGCTTTATCAAGGACTGCACTGATTATTTTAATTATGAATGAAAAAAACCCAGTCTTCTGGCTTTGGAGCTCTGCAGTGGTTAAAATTGTGAACTAATTTTAAACATGAGAACTTTATAGATTAGACCAGACACCTGAACTGTGTTACAACCTCCCAACCCCTCCTGATGCTGCAGAATGAAAAGCTGAACTCTGTGTTAGATCGGCACCACAGGTATCCAAGCAGAGCATTCCTGTGATCTTGATGGCAAAACTCCACGGCTCTCTGGATTACGTTCCTGGAGAAGCCGAGGAGAGGAGTCAGCGTCAGGATCACTGCCAGACCGGCTCCTCTCAGGTGCTGATTCACGGGACGCGGCGTGTTTGAGGAAATGCACAAACCATTCCTCCTCATCAGCAGACGTGTCCGAGTGAGCGCTGTCAGCTGTCAGCCCCAGCTGCACACGCTGTGCCCTGGTGCCCGGGCACGGCAGCATGGCTCTTTGCTTGGCCGCTCTGTCTGGGACTGTGAGGTGTGTCCGTGCGGGGAGATAGCGCGGGGCCGGGCTGCGAGGGAGGGAATGTTTAAGAAGTAGGATGATAATGAGCGCAGGGCTGTGCTGGGGAGATTTGACTGAGCCCCAAGTGATTTTGGAAAACGCAGCAAGCGCTTGCAGTGCAGAGCAGAGCAGCTGGGTGCTTTGAGGTTTGCTGCAAAGTGAGCTCACGGTGCTCAAATACCCACATATATCATTATGGTAATTGTGGAATATTGTAGTAATAGGGACTTTTGCCTATGCAAAGTGCAAGTAATGGGACTTATAACATAGCTAGCCTTGAGAGAGGGAAAAATGCAGCTGCCTCCCAGAACAGATGGGAGATGCCAGTAGTTTAGAGCACGTGCTTTTAGACTCTCCAGGTCTTACTGAAATCAGGCTTCACGCCCACTGCCCACCTGATTTGGGGGTGGCATATTGACACATGAATATTTCTTTCTATTGACACAGGAGCATTTGGGGCTTTCTTCAAGATGTCAGTGTGCTGTTTATCTAGGAGACTAACAGACATACTGGTTGGAGGGGGCCTTTACTGAAAACTTGTTCAAAGTTTTGCTTGAAGCAGGGCGAGCTGGGTCACTGCACTGTGTACACTGCACTGTGTACAGCTGAAAATTGGAGCTGTTTGACAGAGCTGGGTGGGAGCAGAGCTCTAATTTATGTGAATACAAATCCATTCTGACTGATAAAATTGCCTGGGGGTAAAGCACCATTTCTATGTTGCTTTTTGCCATGGGGGAAGTATAAGCAGTGCTTCTGTCACTTGAGACAGAGCTCTCAGTTGAGACAAAGATTTCCACTCTAAACCATATAAATTGAGAAGTTCTTAGTTTACAAGCAGTTACAAATTGTGAGGAATTGTTTTCCAGCCCCTTCTGCTGCCTTTCTACATGTCTTGCTTCAGCTGCTACTTTGAAGCCACCCCCATTTACAACACTATAAATGAGAGGAGAAATGGGCTGCTTTGATTGCTTGGAAAATTTACCATGAAATGTTGAGATTGTCTACAGGTATGTTCAGTGTCTGCAGGCAGAGGTGGTGCTACAATAAGCATTAAAAAAATGAAAAAATAGTGCTAAAAATCTGCATTTATGGAAAATGAAAGAATAGTTCTAGACTAAATTCAAGGAAACTCCCTTGACTCTCTACCCATGGCATGGAATACTTCAGGTGTTCCAGCGTGGTGGGGAGCAGGCCATGATCCAGCTGAGCACACCCCAAATGGTGACACTTCCATTTCCACTATATATTGTGGGTATTTGCATTGAAGAGATCACTTTTGCTGGGATGGATGAAACAGCAGTGAAAACACTATAGTAGGATCCTGGGATGGAGGCTTTTGCCAGTTCGTAAATGCCTGCAATGGAAATAATGCCTCTGAATAACATCAAAATGCTAAATGAACTCTTCAGCCATCTCAGTGTTTCCATTTGGAATGCTGAATAAAGAGTCCTATTTCTAATCCAAGTTAGTTTTTATTAGCTCTCAGCGCATTTAGCACAAGCACAGACCAGTTCTGGAATCAGCCAGGGCACAACTTGAATAAGAGGGAAGTTATTTTCTGCCCAAACACTAGATTTATTAAGGCCTGTTTTTTTCCTCTCATGAAAGACTAGTTGAAACTAGTTAGAGGAAGCCACGAGAGCAGTTCATACATCCCTGGGATCTTGGAGACACGGAGGTGCAGCACAAGCAGCGCTGCACCCAGAGCTGGTCCATCCTCCCCAGAGTTCAGGGAGTCCTGGTGCAGCAGTCCCTGCTCTGGAGCATCCTCCTGCAGAGCTGATGGAAAATTGGGATTGCACCACGTGCAAAGTCCGGCTGGGTAATTCAGGCTAAGGGCGGACAAGTTCCCAGCTGTCTGAAATGAGGATTGCTTTTGCTTTATTGTCCACCTCACCCTTCCAAGGACACTCCTGACACTGGCAGGGCGAGCTCTGCACCAATGGTTTTGTTAATTACCCCGCTAATTGACTCGCTGCTCACAATACAGACCCGGTGGGAGACAGAGAAACGGGTGATGATCAACTCCACTCATCTTCATGCTCCTCAATAAAAACCATTTTTCTGTTGATCCCTCTCTGGGGGCCTGTTTAATGTTTCACACAGTGCAGGAAAACTGCAGCAGAAGGCCCAACATCCACTGTGACCTTGTGCTTACAGCTTTGGGAGGGTAAACTTTGCTTTCTCCAGGAGCTGCAGCAGCTTCCTGCACTTGGCTACCTTCACTGGTTTATGTTTCTTAAAGGCACCTTGAATTCTATACAATTTTCTGCTGTTCTGTGCGGAAAAAAAAAAGAAAAAATTATTTACATATTTAATTATTTAGATTTTTGTCCTGACTTTCTATTAGCTGAAGTAAAACTATGAAGTATTTGCACATATTTTCCCCAACACTTGTGAATTAACTGGGTTTGGCCATTAAATGTCTTTCAGTTGGTTGGTTTATGCTTATTCAGTAAGAGTTCCTGAGAAGATTTTCTATGGGAATGTATTAGTCTGAGTGCATTTGGAAATTGAATTTGAAGTCTATTCTCTCAGGACTGAGAGAGTTTGTGTTTAGCTTTGTAGGGTAATCCCCCTGCCTGCCTCTTTTTCTGGTGTATCAGATCTTCTTAAGTCTGGCCAGCTGCTGGATTTTGGAACAAGGATTCATTTTTATTGGGTTTTAAATACCCAACCAGTTTAGAAACCTTTGAATGTGTAGGCACATCTGTATGCCTCTGTATGTGGTCACCAGTGGGGCTGGCATAAAGGGAAAGGCAGGAGAAATTGCTGTGCTGTAAATCCCCCATCAGCTAAAGTTGAGTCTTTTTGAAGCGTTGAGCTGAGCTGGTGCCAGAGCAAATTGTTGTGTTGCTGGAACTAAGTAAATGCATATTGCAGAGTAAATGAAAATGTGTAAGGAATGCTGCCTGTTTGCAAGTGCATTAATCTAACACAACTGTAGGCTGTACTCAGTGTCATGACTGAATGCAAAGGAAAACAAAATTGTGCCTGATGAAAACATCTGGGTTCAAATCTTGATGCCAGTAAATTCTTCCCCCACTGGTAAAAAAAAAAATAAATTGTAAAATCACATTCTTTTTGGGTTATGTGATTCCTACACAGAATCCTCTACAGAGAATTTTCTACAGAGTCCTCCAGCTCTTCTCCTGAACCCACAGCTGGCAGTGGCCACGTTTGGGATCCAGCACAGGGGGAAAGGGGCTGAATTTGTAGCTGGCAGGGAGGGGAGAGTTCACCTCCATTCAGGGACTTACTGACTAAATGGACATTATGATCCTTAGATGGGATGTGGGATTCACAGCCTGAGAATTCCTGCTTTCTCTGTGAGGTAGGAATTGTCTTCAGACACAAGGAATACAGAATTGGAGAGGTGGGAATGGGGGGCTTAGGGAGGTAGCAACAAAGGATAATATGAGAGTGGAATCTTGAGTGTTCTTTCACTGAATTATGAGCAAAGAGGGAAGGATGAGATGGAGACGTTCTTCTCAAATTTTGTTCTGAACATGAGAAAATGCAGAGTAGCAGACCTTGCCAAGGATATGACTTGGTTATTTCCAGTAAAAGCATCCAAGCAGCTTGTGAGCACTGTTTGTTGGTGGTTGTTCAGAACGAGCTCCACTGTAACCCTCGTGTTCAGCCCCGGTCTGTGCCCAGCCGGGTGGCAGCTGGCTGCAGCAGCCCCAGAGCGGTGCCCTGGCCTGGCCCCAGGTGGTACCCACGGGCAGAGTGTGCCAGGGCTCTGTACCCAGGGTACCCAGGAGTGTGCCAGGGCTCTGCAGCCCCTGGAGCCAGCACGGCAGGATTTCAGGTGACATCTGTGCGAGTGCTCGGACTTTACTCAGCTGTAATCATGGCTGGGATCCCCATTCAAACAAGCCCTGGGGGTATCTCTACACCAACATAGACATACGGGCTTGGGTGGGCTGCCTTGGAGCAGCAGCAGTGGTGGAATGGCAGCATCAGCTTTCCAGGGCTGTCTGAGCGCCCGGGGACACCGGGGACACCGGGGACACCGGGGACAGTGACACTCAGTTCCAGGCCTCTGCTGTCCCCCTGCTGCCACTCCCTGCACTGGTAATGGTGCCTCTGGCTGCAGTGCAGGAGCTCTATAGAGCTGCTCCGGTGCCCTGTGACAGAAAATAGGCCATTGACTGGAAAAAACCCCAAATAATGCAAAGACAACTTCGCTCCATTGCCACGATGCGATGTGAGGCTCAAAGCCACAGGAAGCACTCACGCAGTTTCCTGCTCTCTGCAGGGTACATGTGTGACATCTTTTCAGGTCAGAAACCAGGCACAGCCTCTCATCATGACCTCAGTGCAGGAGCTACTGATCAGGTCGTTTCTTTAGCGTTGCTCTGGTTTGAAATTAGAACAAAGGAAGGAAGCACTTAGCTCTTTCTAGTGAAATGCTTATCTGTCACAAGAGGCATGTGGCTTTAGAACTGTTTCTCTTGCTTGTCTCAGATGCAAAGAGCATGCCCTGGATTTGGAGTTCAACCAATTTCTTAATTAAAGACAGTTTTATGGTCAGCTTGGAACCTTGTCTATTCCAGCTTCAGTTGTTTCAGTTCACAAATAAATATTTTCCAATGGAAGTTTTAAAAGGAAAAATATTTTCACAGAGTAAACATAGAATTTCTGCTGGGGTACAACTGGCTCAGTAGTCCTGATAATGGACTGGACAGCATTTTTGTATGTAACTTATCAATTTTACTCCAACAGGCAGTTATTGCCCAAATTAATCTTAATTGAACATCTCTTTTAGGGCCAGAATGAGACAATTGTGTACATTCTCTTTAGGAGCTGGTCAGCTCCAGGAATGCTGTGTGCACTCACCCTGCCAGGCAAGGGCAGCACGTGAACCAGGGTGCCCAGTCTGGGAAAGCACAAATGCTTCAGATGCTACAAATGAATAAAATAGAAATTGATTCAATAACGTTCAGGGATGGGTATCTTTGGGTTTGGAGGCTCAATGGCAAAAGCTCATTTGCAAGCGCTTCAGGACTGGCTCCACCAGGAAAGGCAAGCAACTGAGCTGGACTGCTATTCCTGTCCCATTAAAATTGCCTTTCAGCTGCCTTTCATGGGGTTTTGTTTGGGAGGTCCTTGGTAGGTTTGCTAACTGACTTAGTAAAGCGTTGATTTCGTTATCCAGGAGAGACTGATACATGAGATAAGCAGATGGTCTGAGCTGGCTTTTCAAGACTGCTCACATGTGTTTACAAATATTTCTGTTTACTTAATTTGTGACAGCTAATACTGAGTTCCAGCTGTTTATGTGGCTGTGTTTTCATACACTGGTCATAAGGATTCATTACAAAAACCTGAAAAAAGCAAAACTAAAGAGTGAAGCTTTGGAAAACCAATAGATAAACCTTTGACATTTGTATTGTTATGATGCAAATTGTAAATCTCGAGGTGGCATCTGTTCAGAATCTAAATGTTTATGTGGGATAAAATCTGAAAGCATCAGTATCAACACAGGAACCTTGTACTAGAGAGGGGCAGTGTCAGCTTGTGATACCAGGAGTCAGCTTCCACCAGAGATAACCACAGAGACGTAGGTTCACACAATCTATGCCGTGTGTGCACAACATGTGTTGATGTAACCTCTGGGGCCACCTCCTAGGTAAATAAATGCCATTTGTGAGTGCTGTGGGCTGACAGGCGCTCGATAGTGCCAGAGGAAGCTGTGGATTCATTGGACCTGTTTGCCTGAGCCTCACCACAGACTCAGATTAAACAAAAAACAAACCCTCAAACTGACAGTGACTTTATGAAGGTGTTTGACAGATGTCTCGCCTTCCAAAAGTGGGATGAAGGCAGGAACTGTGGAACACAGTTTGAATCCGCCTGTTGTTCACAGAGAGTGTTCATAAAAACAGATTTAAACCTCACATACACCTGAGTGTAGTGGAACATCACTGAAGCCTGTGAGGATCTTGATCCTGGGTTTAGATTAGATTCTCCCCAAGCTCAGCTGCAGGCTGGCTGCCAAGGTCCTTAGCACTAATCACAATGATCAGAGTAAAAGCTCAGTGAAATTTGCTTGAAAGCCACGACACTTGTGGTAACGATTTGAAAACGAAACTTTTTGTTTTTATTTGGTTTGGGAAATAAGATTTGGTAATCAGCTGGCTGTAACAGAATGAAGTGCACTCCCTCAGCCACTCCTTAAGCTGGGCAAGGGCTACTCAGGTGAGCAGTGTGCCAGAAGTCAAGGCTTGCAGTGCTCCGGAGGGCTGTGTCACACACCACTGCGACTCCTGGCCAGGGTCACCCTTGGTGCCAAAGCACAGCACATCCACGCAGATCTCTGCAGCAGTCTGACCTGTGCACGGCGTTTTTCAGGTCTTCTGATAAGATTTTCAGTGGCATGCTCTATGTTTGTTTAACACAAATCGTTAATTCCTGGAAACGCGTGTTACCGTGTTCTCTGTGAAGAGGAAATTTGTTGCAGGTGGGAAGAGGTGGGGGCAAAGTGAGGCATGTGCCAGGGAATAGTGTGGTGCAGTGATGGTAAATGGTTGGTGAGCCCCTGGGATGGGCCTGGCTCTCGCCCCCTCTCAGCAGGAGGGTAAATGGGAAAGCAGTCCCACTTCAGCTCTTTGCTGGGTGGGTTTTGGACCTGTCTCCTCAGGAGCCAGAGCCTGCCACCAGTGGCTGAGGTCGTCCATGTGTTTGGTGAGCCAGTGACTGGCTCTGCCTTTGTGAAACAACAACACTTCAGCTTTTTCTCCAGTGCAGCCAGGGACTTACAATTGGTGTTATGAACCCCTTTCCTCCATGCCAATCTTATTCTTGGTCTATTTGGTCTGTCTTGAAGCTGATAATGATGAAAAGGGAACAAATCTGTTGTTCTGAAGTCTTTGCTGCCTTCTTTAATCCCTGTGGGATGAATATGTTTTGGCACATTCAGTGGAAGAGATTATTTGGAACAGACAAAAGTACCAAGCTGGCAAGTCCTGGATGCCTGAAGGTGTCTGTCAGAGGGGCTTGCTTGTGAAATACTCAGCTGCAGGCAGGACTGCAGTTCCTGAGCTGTTCTTTCACTTAGCATGAGGCAATTCCATAGAAACAGAATAGTTTGGGTTGGAAGAGACCTTGAGTGTCAGCCAGTTCACCCCAACACTTCCACGGGGGAGGGTTTGCTTTTGTTTTTCCCCAAAACCACTGACACAGTTTGTGAGTGTGCTGTGATGCTGTCTGGGGCATGCAGCTGTGCCTGTGACAGCAGCAGGGACACGAGCCCAGCCCTGCCTCAGGCTGTGCTGCTGCTGCTGCTCCCCAGGCTTTGGGGGGCCCTGGGGCTGCTCCCCCTCCCTGGGCACCAGGACAGAGCATCCTGCCCCTCTGGCAGCCCCGCTGGTCCCTCTGGCCTGCTTCACACACCAGTGCATGAAAAGAGGAGCGAAGCCTTTGCTGCTGCTTTGAAAGCCTCAGAGAGATGTTTTCCTGGCAGAGGGAAGCACGAAATGCCACGTCCCATCTCTCAGACGCCCTCCGTGCTGCAGCATCCCCTCTGGGCCTGGGGCAGCGAGGGCTGGCACGTTTGCTGGCCACACTTGGGTCACAGCATCCGTGACAGTCTGGGGATGGGGCAGCACTGCAGCCAGCCCTCCCAGGGCTGCTGGGGATGGAAAGCAGGACTCCATCCCTGGGTGCATCCCCTGCCCTGCTGACTGGCAGCTGCAGCGTTTGAGCTCATATTCCTTACCACTTTTCTTTTAGGTTTTGATTTTTTTCTTTTTGTTTGTTTGGGAATTTAGGCTTTTTTGGGGAGGTGGTGATGTTATGTAAGGTCACGAGTAGAAGGACCCAGCTCTATACACTTTTACTCATGTAATGATGGCCTTGGCTTGTCCTCACTATTTATTCACAATGTGGCCTTGTGGCTTAAAACAGAACAGAACTTTCTGAAACAAATGCTTGCTCTACATTTCTGTCTCAGATTCCATGCCCTCTGCAGAGTGTTGAGCTCTCTGGGGCAGGCACTGTGTGTGTGGATGCCCACTCCAGGAGCCCTGGACAGGGCACAGCTGTAGCACTCTGAAGCAGAACCAGGATAGAGGAAAACACCTCTCTCTCCTGTCCCATCTCCATTGTTCTCTGCAGCCTGCAGGATTTACACCCCACCTCACTGCAGTGGGCAATGACAGTGACAGGAGTGGCTGTGTCCTGCTCCTGTGGCAGGGGCTGGCCCTGCCTGTCCCCTGTGCCACCCAGGGCAGCTCTGATGGGACCAGCTTTGGGACAGGATCCCAGAGATGCACACTGGGTTTGGGACAGGATCCCAGAGATGCACACTGGGTTTGGGACAGGATCCCAGGAGAGGCACACTGGATTTTGGGACAGGAGATGCACACTGGGTTTTGGGGCAGGCTCCCAGAGATGCACACTGGGTTTGGGACAGGATCCCAGAGATGCACACTGGGTTTGGGGCAGGAGATGCACACTGGGTTTGGGGCAGGACATGCATACTGGGTTTTGGGGCAGGACATGCACACTGGGTTTTGGGGCAGGAGATGCACACTGGGTTTTGGGACAGGCTCCCAGAGATGCACACTGGGTTTGGGGCAGGACATGCACACTGGATTTTGGGGCAGGAGATGCACACTGGGTTTTGGGACAGGCTCCCAGAGATGCACACTGGGTTTGGGGCAGGACATGCACACTGGATTTTGGGGCAGGAGATGCACACTGGGTTTTGGGGCAGGAGATGCACACTGGGTTTGGGGCAGGACATGCACACTGGGTTTTGGGGCAGGAGATGCACACTGGGTTTTGGGACAGGCTCCCAGAGATGCACACTGGATTTTGGGGCAGGAGATGCACACTGGATTTTGGGGCAGGAGATGCACACTGGATTTTGGGACAGGAGATGCACACTGGGTTTTGGGACAGGCTCCCAGAGATGCACCCTGGCAGCAGCAGCACCTGGCCCTGAACCTGCTGTGCTCCCTCAGTGCTTCTCACTGGGCTTTTCCAGCCTTGCTCCCATTTCACAACAATGTGCTTCTGCCAACACCACCAAAGGCATGTCAGCAGTAGCTCAAAATGTAATTTTCTTGTCATGTACTGTTGCCTAATTATTTATATTGCTTATTAGAAATATGGATAATTTAACATAATCTGCTGGGGATTAAGGCAGAGACAACCATACTTTACATGCATTTCAAATAGAAAAAACAGAGACGAGGGCTGTGAAAATCACCTGGCAGTTAGCATGTGACATCTCTGTTACAGCTCTATTTCTTCTGCCAGGCAGGTCTCTGTTTATTTCCTTACTTTCACATGTCTAGAAAGAAGGATTGGGAGAAACAGTTAGATCCAGCCTTTGTATTTAGCATAGTAAATCATGTGGTTCTGTTGCTTTGCCATCATTATTTCACTGAACCAAATTTATCCCAATGCATGTACACTGATTTAAACCAGAAATTAATTTAGCCCATAACTTTTTTTAAACACAAAAATACTCAAGTTGGGTGGAACTACAACTGTAATTGGAGTCAGAGTCTGAAACAAAAACATTAAAGGCCAAATTCTCCTTAGAGGACCTGACCTTAGACATCTCTTGTCCACATTAAAAAAATAGAAAGGAAAAAAGCATGGTCTATTGTCTCTTAAACTGGAATATATGATGTCATATCAGGACTCCAAAGTAACTCCCAGTGAACAAACATTATCAGCAAAGAACTGTGTGTATATGATCAGGAATAATTTAATAACTGAAAATGACTGCAGTGCAGGAGATATGGAAGACCCTGTAGGAACATTTAAAAAGCCATTTGAAATGTTTCAGTCTGTGTATTCTCTAAGGGCTCTATTTGAAAAAAATATTCTATTGGCATATCAAATATCATCCAGCTTGTGGAGTCCTTGGGTACCCCTGGGTACCCCTGGGTGTCCCTAGGTGTCCCTGGGTGCCCCTGGATGCCCCTTGGTACCCCTGGGTGTCCCTGGGTGTCCCTTGGTACCCTTTGGTGTCCCTGGGTGTCCCTGGGTGTCCCTGGGTGTCCCTTGGTACCCTTTGGTGTCCCTGGGTGTCCCTGGGTGTCCCTGGGTGTCCCTTGGTACCCTTTGGTGTCCCTGGGTGTCCCCTGATGTCCCTGGGTGTCCCTCTGTTTTTGAGTCATGTCAGCGTAAACTACTAAAACTAGGGGCTGGAATTTATAGCAAAACAATTTAAAGGTACAAATAATGTAATTATTTAATGTCATTATGCAAAAGGTTGCATTTGGGGAAGGAAAAATTAAATCTGTGGAAATTCCAGAGAGAAGAATTACAGTGAGAGGAATCCTGACAGGATGAAAGAGAAAGCCGTGTTTCTTGGGCATCTGGTTTAAGTTGCTAAACCAGCCATGTCTGGATAAACAACAGTGAGTGTCACAAGGCACCCCTGGGCTGCAGCAGGCACTGTCCCAGGGTTTCTGGGATGCAGCGACGCTCGGGTAAATCCTGCTGAGGACACCGAGAGTCAGCTCCAACAACGAGCAGGAAGAGGAACAGGGAAAATCCCGAGCACCTTCCCATAAGCCACCTGAAGAACTCGTCCCACGAGGCTCAAGTGTTTGTTTCCATCAATACCACCCTGAGTACACAAAGCAACAACCCATGCCTGGAGCTGCTGGCAGCAGGAGAGCAAAACAGCCGCGGGAATGAGACGTGTGTCAGGACTTGCTCTTGCCCCACAGGGCTGCAGCCAAGGCAGGGCTGAAATGTGGGCAGCCAGCCCCTATTCCCAATGGGAGGGCCTGCTTCATCACATTTTGCTCGGGTTCAAAGCCTTAAGATATTTCAGTGATGGCAATTACGGGGTTTTGTTCTTTACCTTCTGTGACTGGAGTTTATAAACTGACTCCCAGTATTCCCTTGCCTTCATGAAGACTGGATTTCTTATAGGAAACAGGAGGGTTTCTGTAGGTTTCTACATTTATGGGGTGGCAGAGGCCAATCCAGCCCTCTGTGGCCATGTGTGTGACCAAGGAGTTTGGTCTGGCTTGTGAGCTGGCTGAGATGGGCAGAACGTGCCCCATCCTGGCAGGAGCAGCCGTGCCCTGCTGTGCTCATCACACTTGGACAGACCTGGTGCAGGATGGATCTGGGCTGTGAGAGCAGCTCGTGTCCAGGAACCAGCTGGACACTTCTGGGGGATCACGTTTACAGAAACACTCCGATCTTGCCAAACAGAACAAAATCCTGAGCTAGCTGGCCAAGAGCTGGGTGAATACCACTGGCAAGTATTCCTTTGACTAATTTGTTTCCATCAGCTTTGAGTCATGTGTGCTGTGTCTTCATTCCTCATCTGGCTGCATTCTTCAGTCAATTCAATTATTTTTAACATCCCTTATTTAGCTTTTGTTCTTGTAAGCATTTCTTATTTCTGCTGGTAGAAACAGCGATACTGACGTTTCTGAGGCTGCTGTGTTTGCTCAGTCCCTGGATTTAAACGGTGGTTTGTGATTCCAGCAGGGCGGTTTGTGATCCACGGCGTCCTCGCCCAGGGATGACAGCCCTGCTGTAAATGCTGATGATTTACTGCCTTGTTTTGTGAGTGGCCTAGTCAGGGCTTGCCATGTGAGAAGCTTTTGCCCTCTGGAATGGATCAGACCTACCTGGGGGTAAACTCAGCTCAGCGAGAGGCAGGCATTCCTTTGGGAACATCCCAGCTGGGAACTTTCCTACAAAAAGAGGAGAGGAAAACAGAACCCGGGGCCAGGTCACTCCTGCCCTTCCCTGCTCCTGAGATTGTCTGGGGTCACTTTCCATGTTCCTCCTCATTGCAGCCCTTGCTGTGGAGGGATTAATGCACCCAGAGGACAGAAAGCTGCGTGTGGGAAGGGGAGAGTGCGATGGGACACAGCAGACCTGATTCGCTGGGAAAATGCAGAGCTAGGATTGATCTGGAGATCCAGAAGCAGGCAGAGGTGTGAAACACCTGCAGAATAACATTGGCCGCCCTTTGCATTTCCTGGGGGGCCAACAATAGGAAATGGCATGAAAAAATCTCCTGGGGGGCTGACAATATGAAATGGGATGCAAAACTTGGAAGGGTGAGGGGGTGGATTTTGAAAATCAAAAGGTAGATAGATGAAAACTAGAAGCTGAACAAAAGTGGTTTCCTGGGTTTGCATCATTCTTGTGACTGCCTGGGATCTGAGTATTGTTTTTACCTTTCTGACAATTGCTGCTGTAATTCCTGTCACTCCTGAAAACTCTGCTGTAATAATGGAGAGAATATAAGCAGACATACTGATGCAATGGAGAATCTTTTGTTTTGCTGTCTTTAGACAGGTTTTAAAAGCCATCACAAGCAACAGGGATTCGAAGCAATATTCTCAATGTTCTAGTCTCATTTATCAATATTTCAATATGACCCACTCTGTGCACAGTTACAACGTGAAGCTGCATTTAAGGCAACATAAAAGAACAAAAAGTAGCAGAGATTTCTGAAGTGCCATCATGTATATGCTCAAATACATTTGGTATATATACATGTGTATCTTGTATATTTGGTATATATACATGTGTATCATGTCTATCTGCAGTTCCCAGCACTCTAAAGCCCTGCTCTCTGCCTTTCTTATTATACACATGGGTTCAGACAGTTTAGATTTATATTATTTAACATCTCCTTTACATACACACAAATTATACCTAATTTGTCTTTAATTACTGAAAGCATATTTCCTTAAAATTGTGTAGTTCCATTCCTTCTCCTTCACCTGGCTAAAAAGCCTTTTAGGTGAAATCCTGGTTTGTGGGAAATCACATTGAAGCTGCAGTAACACAGCAACCAGCAATTAAAAATAAGCTGATGCAAACAACCAGAACAGCAAATGTAATCAAAAGCCAGACCTGACACTCTGCATTCTATGGATTTTTTCTGATTCTATTGGGAGCAGTTGAATTTGCCTTGCCCTTTCCTTCAGGCTTTCTGTGGTTCCTATTAATTAGAATTTGTGCTTATAAATTGCTGTTTAAGAAAAACCTCTTCAGCTCTGGCTTTTTAGTTTTGGGTTTTGTTTTTCCTCCTCCTTGCAGCTCCCCAGCAAATGCTGCAATTGTTTACCCACAGTTGGTTCAAACAAGGATGGACTGATGCTTGAGATTGTTCTATGAGACATTTTATTTGAATTGAATTGCGATCCTGGTTTTTCAGTGTTACTGGTTGGGTGGTTGATTCCTTTCTCAGAGGAGACAGTGGGAAGGGAGGGTTCCTTCGTTTCAGGCATGGCATGCACTGGTTCAGTCCTGGCACAGGGGTGGAAGGTCTTGCTCAACCTCACGGAGAATCAACCAGGCAGCAGGAACAGCTCTGGACGGGGCAGCCAGGGGCCAGCTTCCAGCCTTCTGCAGTAGTGAATTCACACTCTCTCAGTAGGGAATTCAGTTGTACACCCATTGCAGCTTCTCTGTCTCCCAAAGCTCAAAATGCTCATCTTCAGGCTCCTGGAGTGTTGTTTTTCCCAGAGCACAGCTGCAGCCAAACCCAGGGTGCAGCTGTTTCATCTTCTGGGTGAGGCTGGGGCTCTGTGGAGCTCTTGCAGTCAGGATTTGGCCAGTGCTGGTATTTGGTGTCTGTCCTGTATGCCCCACTGTTTCTGAAGCACAGGACCTTTCAAAGGCTTCATCCCAGAGCATCCGCGGTGGTCTGGCATGTGTGCTGTAGGAAATCGCCTAGAAAGTGCAAATATTGCTTGTCCCATCAGCAAAACGTGTGGAGAATCATATTGTGTCATATTATGTGCCAGTGCCACAGCAGCATCAGGCCCAAGGACCAGGAATGCCAGAGCTTCCCATGGAGAAACACTTATCTCTGAGACAGTCACACCAAACACTTCTCTCTGAAATACTTACACCAAACACTTATCTCTGAAATAACTACACCGAATTCAGGTCTGGCCAGCGAGCAGACAGTCCCAAAGAAGGTGCCAGTGGCTCAGTTCAATTCCTCCATCTGCAGAATCAGTGACCAGCAGGCCCAGCACACTCAGGGCAGCAGACAGACCCTTGGTGCTGACAAGAAACCCCTGGAAATGAAAAGGTGTTATCACCTGGAGGTTATGGCTGTTGACATGCACAGCCATTGCTGTTGTGCAAACAATAAATTTGGTTGCAATGCAGCAGCAGAAAATTCTCAGCGTGAAGTCAGAGAGAAGAGTTATTGAGAGGTCTTGCCAGGATTTGAAAAGAAGAAAGGAGTTTCTAAGGGAGAAAAACAGCTTGAGGGAAAGTCTAAATTTAGAAATAGGTCTCCATGTTTAATAAGATAAATATAAGGCTGAGTCAACAGTAAATATATCCAGAGATTAATGATGGAAGTGGAGCAGACACGGAGGAATCCCATTCTCACAAGTCAGGAGCACTGGGAGAGCTCTCAAAGGGACAAAGGGGCTGGTGGGCAGCACCCAGATCTGTTCCCTGCTGGAGCAGAGGTGTGCCCGTATGGCTGTCTCACACATATAAAGCGTTAGATAAACATGTATATTTTAAGGAAGAAGCAGCACTTCATGGCGTGAAGGCAGTGAAAGTGAAGGTCAGAGATCAGACATGAAGGTCTGTTCCACCTCCACAGAACAGCTCACCAGTTTGTGTGTTTCATTTTGCAAGTGGACGCTCAGCTATTGTTTCTTTCTATTAGGAAAAGATAGTGATCTCAGTCTTCTCATAGCTTGTACAGAAAAACAATCTTATTCAGCTGTAGCTGTGCTGTGGCCAGATTTCCCACCAGTCCTGTGGTTTAGCTCCATTGACTTTACTGCAGCAATGTTTTCTCACCCTGGCTGAGGATCAGCTTTGGCGCTTTGAGTTTTTGATGTAAAATATTTCCAGAATGAAAGGTATTGTCCTGATGTGTTACAGAGGGTAGTAATGAGGACTTACTGCTGTAAATGCTGTTGGATCAGGCTCTGGCTTCAATGCCTGTTTGTTCTGGGGACATGCTGACTGAAGCATTTCATGGAACCTGTTGGTTGACAGAGAGGGGCAGAGCTGAGGGGGAATGTTTGCTCTGGGTGTTTATCTTCCCTGTGCTGCACAATCCGTTCATTCCTCTCCTCAGCTGGGATGGATGGAGCACCAGTGCAGTTCCTGCTGCTGCTCTTGGCTGGAGCAGAGTGGCTCTGGATGGAGCCTGCCCCGTGTCCCCTCTCCCTGCCTGGTGGCACCACGGCTCTGCAGGCACTCAGGATGCTCCTGCTCCAGTCCTGGTTGTTCTGCTCCTCTCACGCAGCCTCCTTCTCCCACAGGCTGGCTGTGTGTGCATCACCTGAAACTGCAGAACTGAGGTTTCACCTCTGAATGGACATGTTGGTCCAGATATTTAGGGAAAAAAAACCACAAACAAACAAACAAACAAAAAAGCCAAATCTGAGATTTAAGGGTGTTTTTATGTAAGGCAAAACTGAATGTTTCTTTTTCAGACTTCTTAGCAACTGCAGAGCAGAGGGTGGCTCCCTTTTCTCATTGCCCTCACTGAGGGCAGTGCTCCCTCAGATGGGGCTGTGCTGTGAGCCAGAGCCCTCCCTTATCTCACTGGGAACTAAAGCTCAGGGGTTCTGCTTAAGCATCTGTGTCCTTATTCTGGTGGCAGAAGAATCTTTTCCTGTTTGTACCTAATAAAATGTCTCATGATCCAAGACTGGCCTGTCACCTCCATTTATGATTTGGCACATTAAATGTGTGTCAAATGTATGCTGTCCCTTATACAGGTCTGTTTGTTTTCTCCTGGTTTGTCATTCCCCTAATCTAAACCACAAAGCAGTTTTTTCTGAAAGGTTTACTGTGGAGAAGCCTGAAGACTCTTTGTCTGTTAAACTGCAGGGGAAATGGAATACTGAATTAGAAATGAAAGGTGAACCAGGCAACAACAGCCTGCAGTCAGGGGAAATAATGCCGCCTGAAATTGAAATGTTTCTATCTGGGCTAGCACACTTTCCTGTGGTGTTTCGCCGTTCACAGTAACATTTAGGTTTAATGCAAGGAGCAACAAAAAGAGCGAATGATTGTGTGAAAGTGTTGGACGCAGAGCCCTGAGAGCGCAGCTCTGTGCGACGGCCAGGGCTGCTCCCTGCTCGGGGCATTTCCATCTGCAGGGCTGCACGCTCGGGGCAGGGACCCAGACGCGCCTTCCCGAGCACCTGCTGGGCAGGAGCTGCGCGGGCGCTGCAGGGAACGCGGGCAGGCGAGGAGGAGCAGCGGGCACGGGCACCTGCCTGGCACTCTCAACACTCCCTTTGGGCCAGGGGATCAGCCCCACCTTTAAACGTGTTTCAGAAAAACTAAAGAATAAACAGAAGATGTCCCAGTTTTATCCAATGCTCATTTTTTGATTTGTCAAGGTGGTTTTGATTTTTGCTTACATCTTGAATAAAAGAATAAGGGATCCAAGAGCTCTTTAATCAGAAAGCAAGGGGTGAAGTGTATTTCTGTGGACAGACTGGTATTGATCATCAACAGCTGCTTTGTCTGTGCACTTGTGCCGTCTCAGTGCTCTGCGCAGGTGCCATATTTGTTGACACAGCTACATTTAATAGGGCTGCTGCTGAATAGAGAGCCAAATATTCTAAAAATCAGCCCAGGTCATTTGTGGTGTAAAAACCTGGAATGTAGTGAATGCTGTGATAAGATTCTTGTGAAGATAGGGAAGGATTCATCTGAATTCTCCTCAGGGCATTTCTTTGGAAGTTCCACTTCTATTTTGCTTGTCGTGTTGTAAAAATATTTGCAGATTTGAGGAGTGTGCTGGTTTTGCATTTTGCTAGAATATTTGATGCTGTCTTCATACTGATTGGCAAGACAAGCCCTGGTTGTTCTAGCAAGTTCACCCTGATGCTTGCTTATGCTAGAAAAAAGAACTGTATAAAGCTAAGAGTTTACAGTTCCATAGGAAGCTAGAGGAGAAAATGGCTGCACTATGCTTTGCAGGAAAAACCAAATTTTTTTTTTGAGAACTGAGCAATTTTCAAGCAACTGTGGCAGCTGGTGAGGCAGCTCTCTGTGCAGCTCTAACCTGCTGGTGTTTCATGGTGCTTCATTGCATCCTGCTTCACAGTGGTCAGCCTTTAAAAGGCGCCTGAAAAACTTTCTAACAGGACTTACATATCAGATGAGGGAGGAACACAATGGCTTTTCTTGTAAGTGTAATGTGAACTTTGAGTTACTTTCATTATTTAGCTGTGGCATAAGCTAGACTGTGTCTGACTGGGTCCTGCAGGAAAGCTGTGGTAAATCTCTATATAACAATGTGGAACCAAGTAAAACTGTACCAGAAACTGTACAAGGAATAACCCATAGGGCCACCAGGGAGCCTGAGCGTGTGATCTGACACAGCAGTGGCAAAAGGAGAGCTGAATCATCTCCCAGGATTCAGTTCCATGTCCTGAACAGGAGCTGCTTCTCCTCAGTGCCTGCAGTCACTTGTTAGCATCAGCTGGAGATCTGCTCTTCAAATGCTCCATTTTCTGGTCTGGGTTGTAAAATTCTGGTGGGTCTTTCAACATGCTGCCCTGTGTCTCTGAGGGAATAAAGGCAGCCAGGGCTGGATGCTGCAGGGCATTGAGTGCAGCCCTCTCAGCCAGCTCCCAGAGCCAGGGAGAGCAGGGTAGCGAGGGAAGGCTTTGAAAAGCCCAGACCCTCGTCCTCGCTTCCACCCAGCTCTGTCAGAAACTCACTGCAGCTTTTTCATGTCATCTCAGTAACTGAAACCAGCACCAAAACCCAGGTTTCAGAGAGGAAAAATGAAAAGTGAAGACTCTTTTCGCGATACAAACTAATGCTTCTTGGAAGGAGCAGCATTGTGAGTTTGTACTCCTGCCAGCAGAGGCCGAGGCCAGAGCAGTCAGGCTCTTCCATCTGCAGGACTCAGACTCACTGGTCACCAGTGAAGCCTTTGAGTCACCCTCTGAAATGCAGTAACTTTTTTGAACTTGTTACCAAGTGACCCAGACTAGCCAGAACAAAGCAAATCCAAAAAAGCCAGGCCGTGTTAGAATAGAAATTAAAATGCTTAACCTTTTCAATGGAGAAAACTCCAAATTAGCTAAGACAGAACAGAAATAAAAGAACTTATAAACAAGTTCCCCTGCCCAGGCCTGGGCAGCAGCTCCTCCCCTGTGTTCCCATCACCTCTGAGCCTGGTGCTTGCTCAATCGTCCCTCTCTGGGCTCCTTGCTGTGCCTGTCTCTCCCCATTTGTCTGGCAAGTTCTTTCTTCTGCCCTGGGAGCTTCTGTCTGAGCAGCCTCAATTGCTGCTCAAGGGGAGAAGCAATTTCTCACTCCCTCCACAGGATTTCTTCAGAGCCAGCCACTTGCTTTTTAAAGGCAAACAACACACAAACTAGCGACAAATCACACAGATACTGCCTGTCACAGAAATCCATAGCAAACGGAATAAAAATGAGATTTAAATGATCTCTCTGAAGTTCCACTGGGTGTTTATGGCATGAGCAGGATTAAAGGCAGTGTCCTTTGTCTGCTTTGTGGGTATGTTTCCTCTCTGAATAATGCCATGCTCTTGCCTGGAGTGCTTGAGAGCGAGAGGATCCTTTGTAAATTCTGTTTTCATTGGGAAGTCTGCAGGAACTTTCACAAGCTGTTCTGTGACACTCTGCAATGTCCACGTCATGTCGAGCAGGGACATCCAGCACTTCAGTCCTGATGGTCTGGCCATTGTTCTGCACAAAATGAGAACACCCATGGCATAAACACCTTGCTCTGGCCAGAGTGGGAAACCTCATGAAATCTGAGCTTGCTTTGTTAGGGGAAGGGAAGGGGAGATATATGTGCTGTGCTGCAGCCCTTGGTGTGTTTGGGATGAGCTCCCCTGGCTTGTTCTGTGCCCATGGCTGTGGGAGAGCAGCTGCGGTGCTGGGCTGCCAGCAAAGAGCAGCAAAGAGCAGCAAAGAACAACAAAGAACAGCAAAGAGCAGCAAACAGCACCAAAGAACAAAAGGATTGCCAACTCCTGTAGTCTTTACAATGTGTGCAAACTCAGCCTGCTCATATATTGCTTATAGCAATATCTTATACGGCTTAGATCTCACCACTTCTCTTTTACTATTCCTTTCACTGGCCCAGTAGGAGCAGAAATCCAACTGGATCAATGGGAACACTGTATGTTTCCCATTCCATTGCCATTTTTGATTCAGGACACTTTTACTTTGGCTCAGCACCTTACCCAGTGCATTTAAATCTATATTTAGTTTCTTGCTAGGGAGAAGCTCAGTCACACAAATCCCAGCTGTAGTGGATGTTTTGACATGCACGCTGTAAACCAGTGATTAGCAAGCTTTTTCTTAGTCCCCACAAGGCAAGATGAGTTATCCCACTGTGATTCTCTTGGTGAAACTGTTTGACATCATGGCATCCTGTGATGCCAAGTGGCCAAAAATTACAGGAACTGTAATTCATGGGCAAGGTGAGGACAGCTTTCAGGGAGATACCACAACATCCTGTCACTTTGGAAATTCTGGCTACATAGCTGGGGAGCTGCAACTTGCTTAACTTCTGGTTCTAATTCTGGCTCCCAGATGTGGGGCTCCAGCTGCAGAGGGCTCACACGCGAATCTGCAGTGCCAGAGGGACCAGGCCATGCTGGGCTGTGTGATGCCAGCTGTGGCCTTGCACCTCAGAAACACTGAACAATTTCCACTTCCAGTGAAGAGACTTTCCTTCTCAATATAAACGAGAAAAAGAGTTTTACTCTAAAAGCACATGCAACATAATGTTTGCTTCTCTAATGTGTCAAATAGAAGATACAAAATGAGAAAACATGCACTGAAGCTTTTCAACAAGCTGAAATAAAAACCAACCCCCAACAAAAGGGTCAGTGGGTGCTTTATGTGACAGGTTATAGGTATCCCAGGCATGAGTTTTGAAGGCAAATCAAAGACAAATGGATTAAGGACAGCCAAGCTGCTAAAATAAGACTCATAATAATAAAAGCCAGCCCAAATGAATCATGGATAGATTGTGAATCACATTCTGCGACAGAAGAGCGTCCCTAAAAGTTTTGTGGCTCTGTATCTTAATAAAAATGATTTCACAGTGGAACTATTGGACATTAAAATGACAGCTATGATGCAAAGCTCTCTGGATACTCTGTGTATAATAAATAAATCTCAGAATATAATGTTCAAACATAGGGAATTCCCTCCTGGGCCAGCCCAGTGGTGTGTTTTAGGTAGCACACAAAGGAGGTGCTTTTCAGGACAAGCCCTGAGCCTGGCCACTTTCTGAGCGCCATTTCCCAGGTTTTCCCAAGGCACCCAGTTCTGTTCCACTGTGAGCGTGGAGGGTCCATCCCTGAGGTTCATCCTCCCTGAAGGCAGCAGGGAGTCAAATTTGTGCAGAGGGCCTAGAGCAACAGAGCCCTGTAAGTGCCCCAGTGATGATTCCAGCATGGGGATTCATTGCCTACAAACGGTGCCAGAACCTCCTGGAGAATCAATCCTTGGCTGGAAATGTTTGGGTATTCCCTGGTTCTGGTGCTGGGATCACCAAAGCCCCTCAGAGTCCCTGTGGTCAGTTATGCAGAGCCAGGACATCACTATTGCAGCACAGGGAGTGCAGAGTGCAGGGGTTAAACCCAGAGCCCTCCCACCCCACCAGTGCTCAGGTTCTGCTGTGGGAGCACCTGCTCCTCCTTTTCCAGGGAGGTATAATTGGACTTTGTTTATGGCAAATAAAGGGTTTCATTGTAAAGACTGATAGCTCCTAATTGGGAAAAATCTGGCAGAGATTATTTGTCAGTTTTATGGAATAAAGCTGCTTGTCATGCTTTTACCTCCAGGAACTGGAGCAAGGCCAGGGGAGATTGTTCTCCTCTAACTTTTCATGAAGAGCTTCTTTTCATAGCTCACAAAAAAAAAAAAAAAAAGTCTGAGAAGAAAAGAAAGAAAAAACCAACAAAGAAACCCCCCAAAACAACACAATTTCAACACCCAGCATCAGGAAACAGGAGTGGCTGAAGAGCCAGGCTGTCCCTTGAAGTTACACAGTTGTTCATGGGCTACAAAGCCATTAGACCTCCAGAAAAATGATTCCATGTTAGGAATGCTCTTTGTTAAATACAATGTCTTGTTCTGATGTCCACTTTCAGACCAGGATGCAATAATTCCAAAGGGGATTGAAAAGACAAAAACAATCCAGTAGCTGGTAAATAAATTTTGGAAGCTAAATTCATCTCAAAGGAAGGATTTTAGAAATTACTTGACCACCCTGAGTAGATGTTTGCAGCCAAAGTCATGTGATAAATAGTTGGGGCATTTCAGTTGTGCAGACAAAGACAGGACAAGGTTTCATGTTAGAAGCAGAAGTAAAAAAAAATGTCTCTTTAAAATAAATAATATACAACTTTCCAGTAGTAATTGAACATTGTAGTTGTTTATCAGGGACAGCAGTGGCTTCACCCGGTTTTGAACCATCAGAATGGAATTAGATCCATTTTGAGAACATGTGTGTTAGTTTAGGCCTGAAAGAATTGCAGCCTCTGTATTCAGGACAAATTAAAGGACCATAATGTTCCCTTCCATGTCTTTCAGCATTTGGCTCTATAAATCTGCTTCAGAGAAACTTCTGTTGGGCTGGGGGCTGAAGGGCTGGGAGGGCTGGGAGTTTTGGCTGTCGCTGTTCTGTCCCCTTCCCTTTGCCTCTGATGTGCTAAGGGCAGGTAACGCTTTTGGGGCTGTGTCACAGGGCTCTGCTTTCCCCAAACACAACTGGGGTTCAGCTGCCTTCTCTTGGCTGCCTGTGCACTGAGCTTTGCTGTTCATGTGGTCAGAAATGACTTTTGACATTCTTCCCTCTTTGGGAGCTCCTGCTTATGGGATTGGGAATAACCAGAAATAGCTTCTTTTTCATTGCATTTCTGCTCCCAGGTGAAGTGAGTCCCTACAGCGGGTGATGCTCAGGGTATGTCCCAGCATGAAATATCACTGCATGGTTTTGGCCAGCCTCCCACAGGCAGAAGGCACATATCTTTACATACCTTCTTTTTACACACCTGTATCTTGTTTCACCATCAGGTGGAATGTGGAATCTGCTGTTTCCCAGCTATTTTGGTGAAGGCTAGACTGAAATGCTAAGCGTCTCCTTTTTACGTGTGACAAAATGAAACTCTGGCTGTATTATGGCTGATTGATATTTTCCTAAATATCCAGTAGTCTGTGTAACAGCTCTCCAATGGAGTTTGGAGCCTGAGACAGGCAGTTTTAGGGCAGGCACAGCACTGAGGTACCTGTGGCACAGTCTTGCAGAGTGGCACGCTTTAAGGCCTTGTGTCCGTGCAAGGACTCAGAATGAGCTGTATTTGTGCTCAGCTGTGTTTATGATCAGCGCCTGTATTCTCTCTGTATGCTCACTGATCTCTGTTTTAGTGGCATATTCAGCCTGTGATTTTTCAGATTTACCCAGATTTTGTAACTTGTTGATTTCTCAGCCAAACTCAGTATTCAGCACAGAGCCAAATCTCCAAGGATCAGTGGCAGAGGGGATGCCACCCAAACCTTGATCTTCTTGCTCCCTGAAGTACGCAGGCTTGCCCAAAGTTCTGCCATGAGCTTTAAAGAGGTTTTCGGGGTTGATATGGTATGAAATGCCAGAAGAAGCACCAAGCTGACACTGCCAGCTCCGTGTCACTGCCCTGGCAGAGCTGGGAGCTGGGCAGGCACTGCTGCCACTGCCCTGGCAGCCCTTTGCCCTGGCACCACCTTGGTGCCCCGTGCCACACCACAGACACAGGGCAGAGACAGTTCTTTGCCAAAGGGGAGGGCACCAAAAATCTCCTGGGCATTCTTCAGTGTCGCAGGCACCAGGGGATTGCAGGTCCAGAGTTAACAACACCGGGAAAAGCAGGAAGGGAGGCAGGAGACCAGGAGAGGACAGGAGAGGGCAGTGGTGGCACTTTCCCCGGAGGAGCTGATCCTGCAATCACTGCTGCAGCCAAACGCTGCAAACAGGCAAGTTCAAACCCCAGTCGGTGATCACAGCCTCGATGAGAGGCTGCTCTAAGGAATTAACCACGATAAGAGCTGCGGGCAGAGGTGTTTGCTCAGTGTCTGCTCCTCCTGTCCCAGCCAAGTCCACGTTCTGTACCTGCTGAGCACATCACCTGCCCTTCTGAAATGGCAGTGATTAATGACAGCGCTCGCTAACACCTGGGCTGTCCTGGGAGCAGCAGGGCTGTGCTGAGGCGCGGGCAGGGCACCGGGGCAGGGGCTGCCTGCCACAAACTCAGGTTGGCAGTTTTGAATGAACCTTTTAGGAGATGCCTCAACCAACCCACCCTGCGTGGATCCTGTGCCCTATTCCTCGTAAATAATGAAATGTGGAAAGGGAAAGTGACCGGGTTGTATTGGGAAATGTACCCTTGTACCTTCGTATGAGGGATGGAGAGGGAAGGGACCTGGCCCCAGGGACAGACCCCAGATGAGACACCCTGCGTGCCCATCCTGGGGGGCTTTTCCAGCCAGGCCCTGGCTGCCCAGAGCTGAGGCTGTTTCCAGGGGGGAAGAACCACAGAAACAAACCCTGAGTAGCTTGGAGTGTCTGTGGGGGAGGCTCAGAGGAGCAGGGCTGGGCTGGTGCTGGGCAAATACTGCATGACACAAGTTCAAAGCAGGGAGAGCAAACAATGATAGAGCAAACACATGTCAGCCTTCCAAACAAGGTGACACCATTTAGACCCTAAAAACGGTAAAAGATTTTTGCTTTTGTCCATAAAATACATAAGGATAAATGGCTGGCTCATCCCAGCAGAGGGAGACTGGAGAGGGAAACTGAGGGAGGGAAGAACACCCCAGCCAATTTGTTGATGACTAAAATACTTAAAACAGCAGGCTGCTTTTTAAACTTAGAAGGTGACTTGCTGAGTGGTATTGGCTGCTCACTCCTGGTCCTGATAAGAGCTCCCACGGGACATTCAGTTCTTTCCAGCTTCTCCACACGGGTTTATCTGTGGACATCAGAGCAGAGCAAAGGGAAGGAGGCCGGGCAGGTTTGTTTCATCTCTGCTGTGACTAATGCTGTGTGCTGGGCTGGCTGCTCTGTGCAGTGATGGCACTGACCTGCCTGGCCCTGGCAGCATCGTCCTGCTTGAGCAGGGCTTGCTCTGGATGAGCCTCCCAGCCCCAACCATGCTGCCACTCCATGCTCTGCTGGCAGGGTTGCTTTGATAATTACCACAGGACACAAATGATTCTAAGAGCAAGATTCAGACAAAATTGATTTTACCAAGCTGGGAAACCCAGAGATCACAGTGAGCATTCCAAAGGCTTTGGCTGAGGAGCTGCTGAGGGCATGCAGGGCTGTTCATCCCTTGCCAATCACCGGGACAGCCCCACTCTGGCACATCTGCCTTGCCACAGACCCTTCCTATCACTGTGATCTGAGCTGGCCCTCTGTGAGCAAAGCTGTTGGACTCCTGAGCTCTTCCCCAGCCTAAACTGTCCCTAATTCTACAGTTCAGATTTTTATTCTGTTTTCACAGGATAAAATATCACAGTTGTGTTTAATGTGAGTTATTCCCCAGTAGTGCCATGTGTGTGCCTCTTTATGCCCATAGAGATAATTTAACCTGAGTCAATGGTGTCACTTTCTTGGGATTCAAAGGTGCCCAAGATGTTCTCAAAGCACACAAGGGAGCCTGATCACACTGTTGAGGATCAATCCTTTTGTCTTATGCTTATTCACAGCATAGCTTATTGTATATACACCTGGTAACAAACACCTGGGAGGGTGGGCATTGAGTTCCACATGAGGAGTGGGGCTGGCTCTGCAGCACGAACAGCTGAGAGATGGAATATGGATCTATTTTAGCTGAGCCAAAATGTGTGGAAGCAGAGTGATAAGGGACAGGCAAGGGGTCAGTGACAGAGGCTGGGCAGGAGGGGATACAAACACAGCTGATAGAAACCCAAGTGTTTGCAGCACCACCTCTCCCCTTCCTCTTCGGGCCCAGAAATCAAAACATTCCTGCAAGTGACATGAGAGGGAAATGCTGGTCTGCTGTGCAAGAGCAGCTAAAAAAGCCAAGGGAAACTCAGAAAGATGTGGCTACAAAGGACTGCCTGGGATGCTGACTCAGGGCTCCTCTCAGATATACCAAGCTACACAACTGGCTTTGTTGCCTTAACAGTTCTATTCCTACACCAGAGTCTGGGCTCTGCTGCTCCCATGTTTGACTGCTCTAGAATCAGGCTGTGGAATTGGTTGGGAGCCTTCTCATTTCCATTCAGCCTTAGTTGTTAGTTATCAGTTCATGCCTATTTACTCTTACTCCAACAGCAGTATTTAGCTCATTCTGTTCTTTTCCTTCCTTTCCTATTTCCCTTGATGCATTAATAGCCATAAATCATACTCTTTTTTACACTTCATTTTGCTAGGTTTACTGGCCTTCTTTCTTGTATCACTCCCTTGCTCAAAGAAAATTCATCTTTACTATTTCTGTAGACTTGAGGGACTGGAATTACACTTCCCTTTACACTGCTTGAGCTTGTGGTAAATAATATATCTATGTTATAATGTGGGAAGAAATAAAATGCTCTGCAGAATAAGGGCTGATCTTAGCAAACAGGCCAGGGATTGGCAGGCTGGGGTGGAAAGCTGAGAGTCTCTGTGGCTGTGCTGCAGCTGTACCCTGAGCTAAGCTGGGGAACGGGGCCAGAATGCTCTCCTTGTGCTCAGCTTCCCCCAAAGCTGTCCTGGATCCCTTGCGGGGGGCTGAGCCCATTTTGTGGGCGGCCAAGGAAGGGGTGGCTGCAGGATCAGCATTTCTAGATGTCGTTACTTTATTATTGTTCTTGAAGTTGAGCTTTTCCTGCCAGACGAGAAATACCCATTTTCGCGTTAGCTGGGAAAAATTTGAATGGCTGAACCAGAAGAGCTCAGAACTTAGAAATGAGTTGAGAAGGGCCCAGGC
This sequence comes from Ammospiza caudacuta, assembly GCF_027887145.1. Lineage (NCBI taxonomy): Eukaryota > Metazoa > Chordata > Aves > Passeriformes > Passerellidae > Ammospiza > Ammospiza caudacuta. Next base: position 18,962,344 of record NC_080607.1, read on the forward strand.
TCTGCCCTGGTGCCAGCCGCAGTGGCGGAGGCAGCACAGCCGTGCAGGGAGGGCAGCAGGGGACAGGGGAGCCTTTGGGATGCCCACGAGCCAGGGAAGAGCTGCAGCCCCTGCTGCTCCTTGGCTGCAAGCACTGCCCCTTTGTCGCAGACATTTCTCCACAGAAATCCTTTCTTTCACATTTCTGCGTCTTCGGGAGGCCAGGGGCCCCCGAAGAGAAGGTAAACAATTATTATCAGCTGCTGTGGAATGCAATAGGATTCACCTTGATTGGCTCATTTTCTATGTTTATAATTAAGAGCCAATCACCAGTTCAAGCCAGGGGACTGAGTCCTTGGCCACAATTTTGTTGTGGGTTCTTTTCTATCTCTTCTTAGCTTAGCTAGCAGCTCTGCAAACCTCGCTCTATATTCTATTTAGTATAACTATAATGTATTATATAATATATTAATAAATTCAGCCTTCTGATCAAGACACAAGATTCGCCGTCTCTCTCTCACCAACTGCGACCCACGCAGGTCGCGGTAATACCCCTTGTCTTGTGAGAGGAGCTCACCGCAGAGTCCTCTGTGCCAGCAGCAGCACTCTGTGCTCAGCAGGCTGGAAATGCACTCAGCCCTTGGGGGTTACTCATGGTTCCAGGTTTTGGTCAAGTCTACACTGCTGAAGAATGTAATCAGTGCATTTTAACTTGCTCTGATTTTGCATGTATTTGTCTTCTCGCTGCCAATTTTCAAAAGCACTCACACTTTCTGCTGTCGCCTCAGTCCGGGACGTTTGTTCTGATGTGTCTGTGTTAAGTTTTTCATTCCCTGTCAGTACCTGGAGAGATGAGCAGGGGAACCTGTCCATACAGCCTAAATACAATTTGATTAGCAGAGATTAATAAATGAGATATTTGATTATTTTGGTCTGGTCTGAGTTCAAGCTCTTGTTCCCTCCCAGCTGTGGGAGGGCTACTTCAGCCAAGAAAAATCCATGCCTAGATTTTTATTTTCGGGAAGTTCAGGCATTTGAGATCCAAAATTAGGTTTTCAGTTTGTGCCAGGAAGGAATCAGCCACCAGATTAAGAATTTGGATGCTTTGCCTCCCAAAAATTTCTGGGAGTTGTATGTCAGATCCAGGATTTCAGATCTATTCCCAGAGTAAGTTCAGCACTAAAGCAATGCCTCATCTTCTCATTGCAGAGGTAGGAAGGAAAAAAATGAAAAATTTGCTTGAAGGAACAGGGTGGGGAGAGGAAGAAAAAAGGAGTAGGAAAGGAAAAGTGCTAAAGGTGGTAAATCACATGGGGGATTGGGGAATGAAGCTCAAGGGCACAGGGATGCGGCTGAAAGATCAGATAATAAACGTTGCTTTGTATAAGAGGTTCTCCTTTCCATGTTCCACGGCTGTCCCAGACACTCAGGGTCAAGGGGTTATTTTGAAGTTGGCCATTGATTCATGCAAGATGCTGGTTATGAAATATGGGAATCTTTCACCAGGGGGAAAAACTTCCCCGCGAGCGGCTGCCTGGAAGGCGGCAGCAGGGAAGGGTTAATGTGGCTCAGTTTACAGCCGGGAATCGCTGTATCCAGGAAACAGCACGGAACGCACAAGCCGTGAGAGCAGCTGGAGCCCGCTGGAATCCCATTCCTTTGGCAGAGCTGTCTGTGGTCTCCAGCTCTGACATCACTGCATCTGCGTCACGCAGGAATGCCTTGACCGCTTCTGCCTCGCTATTTTTTCCTGTCCCCTCTTATTTCTGTGGCTGACTCAGATTCGCAGAGCCGTGAGGAGAGGCAGATCACAACCCCCCGACCTCCTGCCCGGGATGTGGCTGCACCGGAGCTGTGAGATGCAGATTTTGGGGTGGCTGTGAATCCTTGCTGCTCCCAGTGCATCACCCGGCTGTGGCAGAGCCCAGAGGATAAACCCTCCTGGCGGCAGGAGCCTGTCCAGGGGCTGGACACACAGTGGCACTGCTGCTTTCCGAGCCCAGCGCAGCAAACTGCCACGAAACAGCTGGAAATGCACACGCTGCCTTTTGGAGCGCTGAGCACAGGAGCTGGGTGTCATCTGCTGAAGCTGCTGCTCACAGCAGGAGCCCCTGAGCCCCCCAACAGCCCCCCATAGCCCCTCACAGCCCCTCACAGCCCCCCATAGCCCCCCACAGCCCCTCACAGCCCCCCACAGCCCCCCATAGCCCCTCACAGCCCCTCACAGCCCCCCACAGCCCCCCACAGCCCCCCATAGCCCCCCTCAGCCCCCCACAGCTCCCCACAGCCCCCCATAGCCCCCCTCAGCCCCCCATAGCCCCCCTCAGCCCCCCATAGCCCCCCACAGCCCCCCACAGCCCCCCACAGCCCCCCTCAGTCCCCCATAGCCCCCCATAGCCCCTCACAGCCCCTCACAGCCCCCCATAGCCCCTCACAGCCCCCCACAGCTCCCCACAGCCCCTCACAGCCCCCCTCAGCCCCCCTCAGCCCCCCATAGCCCCTCATAGCCCCTCACAGCCCCCCATAGCCCCCCATAACCCCCCACAGCCCCCCATAGCCCCCCATAGCCCCCCATAGCCCCCCACAGCCCCTCACAGCCCCCCATAGCCCCCCATAGCCCCCCACAGCCCCCCACAGCCCCCCATAGCCCCCCATAGCCCCCCACAGCCCCTCACAGCCCCTCACAGCCCCCCATAGCCCCTCACAGCCCCCCACAGCTCCCCACAGCCCCTCACAGCCCCCCCACAGCCCCCACAGCCCCCCACAGCCCCCCTCAGCCCCCCTCAGCCCCCCATAGCCCCTCATAGCCCCTCACAGCCCCTCACAGCCCCCCATAGCCCCCCACAGCCCCCCACAGCCCCCCATAGCCCCCCATAGCCCCCCACAGCCCCTCACAGCCCCTCACAGCCCCCCACAGCCCCCCACAGCCCCCCATAGCCCCCCACAGCCCCCCTCAGCCCCCCACAGCCCCCCTTAGCCCCCCTCAGCCCCCCTCAGCCCCCCATAGCCCCCCATAGCCCCTCACAGCCCCTCACAGCCCCTCAGCTGCTCAGGAGCCCCCCTCAGCCCCCCATAGCCCCCCACAGCCCCTCACAGCCCCCCATAGCCCCCCACAGCCCCCCACAGCCCCTCAGCTGCTCAGGAGCCCCCCACAGCCCCCCACAGCCCCCCATAGCCCCCCACAGCCCCTCAGCCCAGGGGAGGCTGTGCCCATCCCCACTTTGCTCTGGAAAGGTGTCGAGTGTGTTCTGCATGGAAGACCCCTTGTTTGAGAAAAGATTGTGACCTCAAAGGGCTGTGTTAAGGGCAATATATTGTGTTTAAGTATTTCAGGGCTGCTTCTGAAGCCTGTTTGTGTCTGGTATTTATCCTCAGCAGCTGATGCGCAACTTCACTGCTCTGCAAGCAGCCGCGGACTGTCCTGTGATTCTTCTTCTCATGATTAACATTCTAAGCCTCAGTGTTCAGCCTTATTTTATAATGCAGAATAGAGCAATCATCACAAAGGAATCGCTGTGGTAATCCTGAGAAAATGCATATGTGTGACTGGGTCATCAGGGAAATGGAAGAAAATCAAAAAAGTGCTCTTGGAAAATTTGGGATGAGATAGATGCTAAAAGACAGGTCTAGATCTCTGTTCTAGGAAATATTTTCTAGAAAATTAACCCAGAATAGCTATGTGGAAGTTTTTCACTATTTAATCTCCCTTTCTCAATGTGCTCTAATTTAAAGATTTGCCTTCTTTTCCTCTAGATGTTTACACAAATATTAGTCCTATAAATAGATGTGCACTGACACCCTCAGCCAGGTTTCCAGACCCCAGAGGAGTGTCTCTATTGAAAGATTTCTGGTTGGGTGCACGCAGTGCAAACCTGTCATTCAGGCTCAGGGCTGTGCTGTGGGCAGGTCTGCAGGATGGGATTTGGGATCTCCCATGTCCCCAGTGCAGAATGCCCATCCCATTCCTCTCCAGGTGCGAGGGGAGCAGGGTCAGGCGGCCTGAGATGCTGCTCAGGTGGCACCTGTCCTGTCCTGGTCCCTCTGCGCTGGGCCACCAGCTCTGTGCATGAGGGAGAGGAGAAAGGCAGCCTTCCTCCTCCTCCTCCTCCTGCTCCTGCTCCTGCTCCTGCTCCTGCTCCTGCTCCTGCTCCTCCAGCCGTGCATCCCACTGCTGCACACTGGGAGGTGTTGGAACGATCCAGGCTGGTGTGTGTTTTGCTTCCAGAGGGTTGTCCCTGATCCCAGTGAGAGACTGAAGGGTGGAAAGCAGAGCAGGATGGAACATGCCGGCTCCAGCCCTGCCAGGCTGAGGAACACGGCCAGGGTGAGTCCGTGGCACTCAGGTTTCACAGCCAGCCCCCAGAGCTCTTGCAAAAGTGGCTCTGGAGGTCCCGGGCACATGGATTCATTCCTTGGCATTCTTAAATTTAGGTATGCCATGAGTCAGTCATTTATAAACTGTAATTCCTCAAGTAGGGTCCTAACACAGAAAGATTCAGATTTTCAGGAATTCTGAGCTTTAGCAATTGCCAGTAGCTTTCCTGGCACCTGCTGAACGTTTATTGCAGTGACCTCTTTAGGCACAGAGCATCTGAAACTTCACCTCCCACTCAAAATTAGCAATTAGCAGTGATGTGCATTTGTAGGCACCCCTTCCTTCATGTGAAGGGTTTGCTCACTGGCCTGGGGGATTGGGCTCACAAGTTCTGAGTTCAGCTTGGTGTGAGGTTCCAGCTTTTCAGTGTTTGATGATCTGGACTGGGTGACACCAGGGCTGGTGCTGTGGGATCTGAAGCAGTGGGATTTGAAGCACCTACTCCTCTTTCCATTCCTGGTGCAATCTGTCACTGGCAGGAATAAGGCTTTTCCTGACAGCAGGACAAAGCAAGAGGTAAACAACCCCTCCAGGAGCTTTGGGCTCGTGTCTGTCACACACCCCTGGTCCTTCAGTGGGGCTTCCAGGCAACACAAACAAACACGGCAGCTGGCAGTGCCCGCTGGGCTGGCACCACACCCACAGATGCTGCTGTCTCACAGTATCACAGGATGGATCTCGTCCCTCTCCAGCTGCAGTGGGGCTGGGCTGGAGCTCCCAGCAGGTGCCTGGTGCCTTCTGCAGAGCTGATTCCACTGGTGCCTCCAGCTCAGGCAAGCAGGGCAAGCACCTGGCATCGTTTAACTTGACTCAAAATGCTTTTTTTCTCATTAGAACCGAGGAGGAACGTGGCTCTGAGCCTCCTGGGAGGGGTGTGAGGAAAGGCACAGCCACTGGGGGTGTCATTAGCGTCAGCCAGGCGGGGATCAGACCCAGCCCGCCCCTGCCCCTGCCCTGGTGTGAATGTGTCACTGCCTGCTGGCACCGCTCGGCGTTTCTGCTCAGCCCCACTCCAGCCACCGATGGTTATTTTTTCCATGCATGATCTTTCCTTGTTTACCACCCTTTTGCATAACCAAGTCACCCATCCTGGGTTGTTCAAGCCGGCGTTGGTCAGCCCAGCACTGGCAGTCACTGGCAGTCACTGGGAGACTCTGTGCTTGCCGGCTCATCCTCCTTACCTGCCCATTTCTGTGTTTGCAGATCCTCTCTCCATGATAAGCAACTTGTCAGTCTCAAAGCTGCACTTTGAAAGGTAGCTTGAATTTTAACCAGGTCTCTGACAGACGCTGTCCAGCCTGATTTTGTGCACAGCCCCTGAATGGGAGACCTGGCAGCCAAGGAACCGTCTCTGCCTGTCCTTAAATGTAATGATGACAAATTATAGTTCAGTTTGCAGTACAGCAGAGAAGGTTTTGTACCAATCTGGATGCAGAAACGCCCTCTTTAGATGAGCTCAGTACTCACTAAAGTCAATGGCAGGAGCGTTCTATTGATCTCTGTTTATTTGAATATAATGTAACTTGAAGCTGAGGTTCGGTCCTGCACCTACTTCTTGTGACAGCAATGTATGAACAGATGTGGCAAACCAATCAGAAGAGCTGAACATTCAAAATGAGGTGCAGAAGAAGCCATACATATGAAATGAGCCTGATCTTGGATCTGGTCTGGGTCTGATGCCATTAAAAAATTGAACATGCTGTGTCACCTTCTTCATTCTCCATGATCAGTACTCATTGCATCTTTCCCTCTTCTTGTCATCACTGTCCATATTTTATTTATGATTAGAAGAGAGACTAAAGTTCTGAAAGACCATCAGAAGATAAAAACCAGCACCCTGAAGTAATGTGTCTGAAGTCATGTGCTAGGTCAATGGTTGCTTTTAAATCAGGTAAATAAATGCTGTATTACAACATCAAAATAATGGGAAATATTGTCTGGCAGCAGCCTGGGCTGTGCTGTGAGCTGGGTGCAGGAGCTGCTGGTGGTTATTGCGTGCCTGCAGTTCACAAGTCAGTCCTGAGGGATGTTTTGCAGTCAGCTGAGGGCTGAGGGCTCTGGCCCACCACAGTTTCCTGTCTCCCTCCCGAGAAGAATCAGTGTCTGTCACATCTGTAAAGTCACACTACAATTTGATTATTCTCTGCATTTTTCTTTAATTGCGTCCCCTATTTGCTTCTTAAGAGACTCTTAAAATTTTCAAATATAATAAGAAATAATAATAACCAATTAAAAAGCTGTGGGTATTAAGTGGGAAATAACAGACTGAAACAAAAGTCAAGGATTATCCTGGGAAATGACGTTTATGGGTCCTGGACCACTCAGTTCTGTGAGGCAATCTGAGGTTTTGGCTGAGGTTAAAAATGCAGCAGCAGAGCTTTGCAAGGAGGAGCTTTGACAGCAATCACCCCAGTGGGTTCTGTGCAGGGCTGGTGTGGAGGTGAGGAGCTCTCAGCCCCAGCAGCACTGCTGGCCCTGTCCCTCTGCTCTGTCACCTGCACCCGGCTGTGCCAGGGCTTTCCCTGGGGACCCAGGATGGTCCTGGCAGCAGCCACCGTGTAGACATGGTTATACAAGCAAAAAAAAAAAAAAAAAATTCCCCTGTATACTGCATTTCCCTTGTAAAGTTAATACAAACCAGATGGGTGAAAACTTTTTTTTTTTTAGTTGTAACTCCACCAGGACAACCAAATATTATTGGTGAGCACTGAGGGAAGGTGAAGAGGCTTTGCATGGAAAGCTTGGTGAGGCACAGCCCAGCTCTGCTGGCAGCCCAAGGGGTTCTGCAGATGTGTTTGTGAGCAAGGTGCCACAGCAGAGAGCAGGGCAGCCCCTGTGCCCTGCACAGCACATGCTTGGGAATGCTATGGGAATGTATAAAATCATTCCACATGACGCTTGCTTTGAAAAGACAGCCAACAGCGAGGAACTTGCAGTGTCCAAATGTTGCATTGTTTGGTCTTTCTCCTCTTTTACGGTTGAAGAATGGTGTTTTAAGACATCTTATCAAAACACCGTTAGTTTTATCATCCAAAGTGGCTGAAAAAGATTATACCTTTTCTTTATACTGAACATGACACCCTGCCCTGAAAACCAGCGTGTGAAAGCATAGCTAAAAGTAAGTCCAATTAAATTAACCTTCATTATAGTTTCAACACCTTAGGTCTCAGTAATGAAGACTCTTTTAATTTTAACTGGATCTTAGGCTCTAATGTGACTGAACTGGACCTTGGGCTTTTGTGTGGCATCTCTTGAAGCCTGCACTCCATGGGTCATGAGTTACATTCTGATAACACCATTAGACAAAACAAAGGAAGAGGGAAGAAAAGCTCTTAATGAGCTATGCAAACATGAACACTTCTGTGGAAGTGTGGGACCAAGGATTTACCCTCATAAATCCCTGTGGCCATCACCTGTCAGGTGCAGTTCAGGACAGTGAGCTGACCACCAGGCTCAATTATGTCATTGCTTTAGCTTGGAATAGTCACCTAGGAAAGGATGGTCCAACCTCCACAGGGGTTTCCAGACCTGATCTCCTTTGTGCAGCCTTTCTCATGTGAACCAGGCTGTCAGGAGCAGGACCAAGCCCTCATCCAAAGGCTGCTCAAGTCAATGGAAAAACTCTCATTGTCTTTAGCGAGCCTTGGATCACGCCCCGAAGGTTGAGTCATACTTTGAATGGAACATTGTTTGAAGCAAAACAGGCTCAAGGCTTCATTCACGTAGGGGTTTTAACTGTTCAGTGAAATTTCCCAAGCACTTCCTGTGCCCTCTGCTGCTTCCTGCTGTCCCTTCTCCCGAGGGGACACCACATGCCCCGGGGAGCATCATGAGCCCAGTGCCTGACTCAGGGTCTTCAGCCTGTGCTCCACCTCTTCTCTGTGAAATCCCAAAGTGCAGATGTCCCATTTCCCCCCAAGAACGTGGGGGAAAACATCTCTAGTTCTTTTAATTTCAGCCTTAACATTACCATTGTTGTTGACCAGTGAGTATTTGCTTGATCAAATTTTATTTTCGATTCCCACACATGTTCCTGTGACTCCAGGTATTCTTAGGGAGACTGATTTGGCCAGAACTCAGATCAGCAGAGGTGGCAGACCAGCTCTTCTCTTCATTAGGGTTTCAGCACACAGAAATAGTGGTTATGTCTCGTACTTGTTGCTTTAGTGCTTGTTTCACATCAGCTGGGCAAGGACACTGGGTGGAAGGATGTGTTTGTGCTTATTTTTACATGTGACATTTAAGAGGCAAAATAAAGCGGGAAGATTTTCTCCAGATGTGTTTATAATAGAGATCTAGAATTATGAGGGATGTTTTGTTGACCTTAGGTACAGGTACTTCATATTTACTGATCCACTGTAATCACTATACAAGTGATATACATCCACTGGAACTGTCATCGCCCCAAAATAATTAACAGCCCAGTAGGCTGGACAATGAGCAGGGATGTGAGGATTTCTGGAGTCAAACCCAGCAGAAGAACTCATGCCCCAAGCCTTAATGTGAGGGTATTTCTCTCCAGAGCAGTAGCTGCTTTAGGGCTCTCCTTTCCTGATCTTCAATTTTGATTAAAAATTCAGCAGATCACTGGACCTAAATAAAGAGATCATTTTGGGCCCCAAGTGGTCAGAGTATTTCTGTGAGAGACCAAGCTCAATGCCTGTTTAATATTTGTACAAAACAGGACGGTTCCAATGCCACATTCCCATTACATATTTTGGATCCAATGTAGTGTAATTTTCCTTTAAGAAAACCTACAGAGAAGCCCTTCACCAGAAATTCCCAAGTAGCTTTTCCTCTTGAGCCACCTCTGTGCCAGAGCAGCTGACGTACAAAGAGATTTGGCCCTCGCTAATTTGAAGTCCATGGGTTTTTCCTAAGGGTGATTCATTTTACAAAAACACACAACAAATAAACAAACGCATACTGGAGTTAAGAGGCAGCATGTGCTATGGATTAGGGAAAAGAGCACCCCTCGAAAGCCCAGCTGTCATGTGCAGTATAAAGATAATGTTGGCTTTTTCCATTCCATTGTCTTCCTCTCGGTCTGCTCTTTGCTCACTGTGTCTCCCTTCATTTAGTCCTCCCTCTGTGTCATTTGTTTGTCTCCCTTGCTCCTAGGCTTTGTCTAGACCAGGGTGTGGGATGCCTTGGCCAACACCAGCTAACAGCAGAGCAGATAAGAGTGAGCCTTGGGCTTGCTTTAAATGGCCTGACTTAGATACACTAAAATATTAAACTAAACATTATCTCCTTCTCTAGATGAGCTGTTTTTCCTGTGAATGAATGTTGATCCTTTCTAGAGCGGGGTCAGTACCAGCCCCATCTCCATCCCTTCTGAATGCCTGCCAGCCTAGCACAAAGCAGCACTGATCAGCCTGGCATGTCCAACTCATTCTTGATCTCTCCCCAGACGGACAACTGGGTTTGCAGGCAAATGTTTTCCTTTCTGCAGCCTCATTCTTTTGGAAAATGACATTCCTGCACTGTGCTCGACTTGAGAAGCACAGTGGGTCAGCACATCTGATGCTTGGAGTAGGAGCTCAGGAGCTCAAGAGTCAATTCCAGGGATGCAGGGCCCTTAACAGATTCAGCCTTTCCTTAAAAAATGAACTTTAACTGAAGTGAGCACGCAGGGCTCCAGTGTTTGCCAATCTGCATTGTAAATATTGTGGAGGGAGACAGAGAGAAGTAAGCAGAAGCAGCTTAGGACACAAATAGGAAGAGGAAAAAATTTATATAATGTATTAGTTCCCACCTAAACTGAGATTTCAATTTTCTCTCTTCCATCTCTCTCCCCATCCAACTTCCTACAGCAAGTTTGAGCTTCTCCAGTGAAATTATAGTGATTGTCAGCTCAAGGAACTTGATCAAAATTAAGCCCATTTCCCCAATAAGTCCACACAGGTTTTTTCTTTTATTTGTAGGAAGTGTAACTAAATCCAAATTTGGCAGAGATAAGACTTTTGAATCAATTCACAATGAGTCCCATTCATTCTCTTGTAGCTGAAGCACAGCATCTCACCCCAGAATGTGATTAGCTTCTCCACACAGCAATATCCCTGCTCCTTTTATTCCTGTAAGGATATAGCTGGTGAGGCAGAATGTACCTGGGATGTGTCTTGCTGCAGCAGACACAACAGCTCGGCTCTTTGGACAGTGACACTCAGAATTTCTGAGCTACAGGCCAGTTGTCATAAGAAGAGATGATTAATTAGCCACGAGCTGGGATGGGACAGGGGGCTGAGGGCTGGGAACAGGCAGGGAAATGGCCAAGCAGACTCAAGGAACAGTAAAGCAGGCCAAGAGCTGGAGGAGAATTGCTGGAGAGATCTCTGGTTTGAAGGCCAAAGATTTCCAGGCAGGAGCCAGAAGGGCTTTATAAACGCAAATGAGTGGGTGGACAGAACAGATCAGCCATGCATCCAGAGCTCTTGGATTCACTGACCCTCTTTAGCACCAGATGCTGCCTTTAATGCACAGCTGGCTGCTGGAGGAGCATTTCTGCGTGAACAGCCTGGGAGATGGGTCTGAGATGCAGCCTGGAGCCCTGTGCCCAGCACTGTGCTGTCCTGGCTGCGGGCTGGGCTCTCTCCAGTGTCCCACTGTACTGCACGAGTCATTTCCTGCCCCTGCCCTTTCTGCTGTGCTGCATCACAGCCCTGCTGCTCTGGGACGGCGCTGCAGCCCAGCCTGGCGCCTGCTGCAGGGCAGCAGAGCAGAGAGGAGGCTGCTGTGCCTCCAAAGTGCTGTGTCATCCCTGGTTATTAATGACCGAGAACCACATGACACAAACTTCTGGGAAGCTCCAGCAGATTCCAGGAAGGGGTCAAGGAGTTCAATAAACAGTTTTATTAGAACTTGAATTGCAACCAAAAGGCTACACATTGACTTTTTTTTACAAAAAAAACTTTGTGAGTGTTACTTGAATTCAGAAATCCTGTGAATGGCAGCAGAAGCACACAGGGTTATCTTTTCTTCCTGCTGATTTTTATGTCACTGCTAGTTCACAGTTGTCCTCGATAAGGAAACCCAAGTGCACCCTCCATTTACATTTTCCAGTTGCCTTTCCAGCTTGTTGGTAAACTGTAGGGTTATCTGAATTTCAAGGGTCACATTCGTGCCTCAGTGGTACTGGTGGGGATTGAGAGATGAACAGGGAGATCCTGGACAGCGCCAATGCCTCGGGTGACTGCAGCACCTTCTGTGGGCAGGTAAAGGTGAGAGCATCACCCCAGTGGGGTGCAGGTCACTGCTCAGGATGGCAGAGTCCATGTGCGCACCCGTTGCTGAGGAGCCTGGGGAAGGGAGCGGGCACAGGGCAGGGGCCAGGCTCAGCCGGCAGGTGGGCACCTCTCAGTGCCCCCACCTGAGTGGCACCAACTGCTCTGACTGCTGGCAGCAGCCCCGCCAGCTGAGCAAGTTGGTGCTCTGTAAAAAAACACTTTTTCAGTGAATTGCCTTTGCTAAAGTAATTGCTTTAACATTATCTCTGCCACACACTCGTTAAGAGCAAGCTGCAGTTCTGTCTCCCTGAACATGCATTCAATTAATGCTCCTGGCTGCACTTGTGTGTGTGCTTCTGCTGCCATCAAGCCCTGGGAGCTGTCTAGCACGGTGTATGGTATAAACAGCTCCATTTGTTCATTCATCAGCTTGTGTCCATCAGAAGAAATGGGAAAAGGAATTCATCTCCCTTTCAAAGTGATCATAAAGCATCCATTATAGTAAATATTAATGGGTATTAATGAGCATTGCTATTTCACTGTTACTAATGAGTACTGAGGCACAGAAATTAAGGGTCCAAGCCAAGTTATTCTGATGTAAAATTAAGGTGCTTTTTGGCCTTACTAGAAAGTGACCAAGTTGCTACTTGAAACAACAGAAGAGCTACAACCAGAGGCTGTGCGTACCTCATGCTCTACAGGACAAACCCCTTAGTGCTGGTTTTGTGCTGTTTGCTGCCAACCACGGCTCTGTGGGAGAATGTTTAGCAGTTCTCACATTGAAAATACAGAGCAGCATTGCCCCCAGACAGAACTGAGTGCACCAAGGCTCTGCTCTGAGCCATTCCCTGGGTGCTGCACCACCCTTGGGGTGGAACACAGCATGACATACAGACCCACTCAGCAGTCTTGGATGGAGGAAGTGAAAAACACTACATCTGTTTGAAATAAGTGGGGAATTTTAGGGAGGTAGAATGGAATTACCCAAGCTGGGATCTGACTTCACTTAACTGGCGTTAACTCTTGCAAAAGCAGCCTCACATTGTTCAATGACCACACTGGTCAGAAGTGCAGCCTGACCTCTTGTCCTGGGGCTGGCATTCCAAACATCCTGGCACCTCCCTCCATGGGGAGTGGGCTGGCTCGTGCTGACTCACAGAGAGCCCTGTGCTGCTCTCTGAGGCTGCTCCCACTGCACTTGGAGTTTCTCAAAGCCCTCACCCAAACTGTGCCGTCCCTTGCCATGGCTGTTCCACGGTTCCCCATCAGAAAAGCTTTCTGTGCATGGCACATCCATCTGTTGGATCTGCTGGACAGTGGCCAGGCTCTGCAGCACTCCTGTGCCATCCCTGTTGATCATTCCTGGGCTCATGCACATTATCTGCAGGGGCTGCTCAAGTTCTGGTACCACAGAAACTTCACTTCATGTAGAAGTTGCACATAGATATGTAAAATATTCTTTTTCATGCCAGACAATTTGCATCCTAGGGAAAGCCTAAAGCTGTGACTGGAAGGTGTAACTGTGGCATATCCAGGGAGCTCTGAGCTCCTCTGAGGAGGTGACAGGGGCACACAGACAGAGCCTTCATCCTTCTGAGGCTGAGTCCCTGGTTCTCTGCTTAGCAAGGGCAGAGCTGCAGATCACCCTGAAGAAAAGCACCTGGCTTTGCCCCAAAATATGAACCATGTCCAACCAACCTGGTGCACGCTCACAGCCAGTCTCACAGGCTCTGAGCATCTCCAGCTCACAGGGAACAGCACCAAAGGCAGCAGAGCTGAGTCCTGCTGTCCTGTCCTCCATGCCCTGGGCTGTCTGTCCTGCTGGGGTGAGCTCCTGCGGGTTTTCCCATGGTTGGGCATTTACTGCTCTCCCTCATCTGCTTTCTGTGCTAGTGAGTGCACGGCCACTGCTCCTGAAGCTTTTCCCTTCTCAGATGCACTCACATCATTTATTTTCTATCTGACGGCTACAGCGAAGCACCAAATGTTAACATAACTTCAACCTGTGTCTTTATATCAGATCTGGTGGAAAGCTGCCAGTTGCTTTGAAATTATACTGATGGATAGAGACACGTGTATGTAACATATGCAAACACAGCACAGCCACAGAAATCCCATTTCCTTGGGCAATCGGGTCAAAGATAAGAAATCTGGCAAGAAAGAGTCACCACAGGATGCTCTGCCAAAGACAAGGTTGGCATGAAAATGGAGGAGATGGCAAAGGAAAATTTAACATTTCACTGGACAACTATTTCTCCCGAAGTTTCAATCAAAATGTTTTGGCAGGATTTATTTGCTACAAAATAAATAATATAAAATGATATTTGGTTTTCTATCACTAAAATTTCCATGGAAAGTTTTGATCAGGCCGTTAGAAAGCTCAAGTTTCCAAGCAACAACAAAACCAGACAAACTGACCTCCTTTAGCTGGGAGACATAAGGATCAGCAGAAACAGGACATGTGGGGAAAATGTACATGGACTGAGGAGAAAGTTCTTAGGAAGTGAGGACCATTCAGTAAATGGCTTTGCATTTGGGTGACAGTGAAAAAAATTACCCTCAGAAGTTGTCCAAGCAACAGTGTCCTGTTTATATCTTGTGGTCTTATGAGTAACTGACTGGAAAAAAACAAGAATGAAAAGATAACAGTTACAATAAAATTAAATTAAATAAGCCAATGACTCATTACAGAGCAGTAAAAACAAAAACAAAATCATTTAGGTCCCAATAACAACAAGAATATTAAAAGGAAGCACAAAAATGGCTGGACTGCTTTCCTAATATATACAATCAACCACATGGAGATGGGAGAGGAGCAGAACCCATCCCAGTTATTCAGTGGAAGGCAGAGAATACAGAAAAGTATGGACTGCAATGCTGTTGGACTTCAGCAATGTTAATTTGAGTGGGACAAAGCTTTTTCTGAAAAGGAGGGACATTCCTCCCCATCTGGAATGGACAGCAGAATTTACCCCACACTCCTGCTCCATAAACGACTTTTATTAAGCATTGTCAGGCCTTAGAAAAGTGTTATCAGTGAAGACCCATCCATGATCTCCTTCCTTTATATAATTCTGATAAAGGCTCGGGGCTAGTCCCAGAGTAAGTGCAAGCCAAGGAACTCTTGGAATATTTAAGCAAGTATCAATTGATCTCCATTTCATATGATTCTGCAGTGACAATTTGTGAAGTTCCTGTGCTCCCAGAGTCTGAGCAAATTTTATTTCTCTCTTTTCCCATATTCCAATGTTCTCATTGATCTCTAAAGTATCCCTTCTTCAGTGTCTCAATGTGGTGGACAGATGATCACAGGGATTTTGGGCTGGGTTGGGGTTATTTGTGATAGATTTTACAGACTTTTACCTCCAGCAGTGGGAAGGCTGACCAGCTGTTCCTGAAGCTTTAGAAATTCTGTGTAAATACATCTTGTTTAGTTCTGCTTTAGCATTGCATCCAAAGAACAAAAGGCACTTTATAAACACAAACAAAGAGTGCTCATTCCACTAATAAGGTAAAGTAGTATCTCGGAGGAAAACAAGGCACGAAGCAGCAAAGTGATTTCCCTACATTTGCTCTGGAAGCCACTGGGAGAGCAATAAATAGAATTTGATCTCCTGACTGCTTGTCCTGTGCTTCAGCCACGAGACAGGCTGCATCTGACAGGCGCTGACTGCTGGGGTGTGCGCCGTGGCGCTGCACAGATGGTAAATCCCGGGCAGAGCAAACAGGGAGCAGCTGCTCCTGCCTCTGACCGCTCACATCCCTGCCCGCCCTGCGCTCCCTGTGCGGGGCTGTTCGCAGCCTGCTTCCCTGGAAGCCAGCCCGCTTCTCTCAGCTAGTCCCTCGGTGCTGGCCAAGACACGACTCAAGCCTTTAACCCTCAGGCTGCCGTGGTGCTGCCGTGCTCAGCTCTGCTCTGCTCAGCAATGTTCTCCCGGCCCTCCTGGCCCTGGAGCTCTCCACAGGGGACACAGACTGGTCTCAGCCTGCCCTGCCTTCTCCAGGATGAACATTTCAGGGCTCCCAGGGCTGAACAGACACGTCCTCCACAGCTGCTCAGCTCTTCCACCAGGGAAGATGCTGCCTGACTGAGGCCGCATAAGGCAGGGCCACTCTCAGGTTTTGATTTGTACACGTGGGCCTTTCCCCAGGGAAGGAGTCGTCTCTCCAGTCAAGAAAGCTTAGCAGGAAACATTTCCTGCCCCCAGCTTCTCCAGCCCTGGCTCACCAAGAGATGAGAGTGATGCTGACCCCTCTCCTGGTGCGTTTGTGTTCACGGTACAAATGCTTCTGCTGACATCGAGTTCCAGTTTGCTACATGCGTGCTCTGGTTTTGATAAAAGTGTGCTGAGCTCCTACTTCTGCTCTAAAATAGTAACCTACCAGCTGGGCTTTATACTCTGAAATGTCACCGCCAGTGGCATAACAGATATTCACAATAAGCTGACAACCCAGATTTCCCTCTGAGGAATCACTCATGGATGCTGCTGCTGTAGCAGAACCTGACAGTTCTCCAACCCATAACTCACCTCTAACCACCACTTTGCTTTTCTTTAACTGCTGAAGATTGTGTCCCAGGGGATTATAAAAATTTCATTTTATTTAATCCTCAAAATGTATTCGGTTTGCTACCACATGAATGTGGCAGAATCAGTCCTTGTTGGGAGATTACAAAATAAAGGGTGACAAGAGAGAAAAAAAAATGTGAGGAGCTTAGAGCTGTGAACAATACAGAATTTTTCTCAGAGGTTATTGAAAATTTATTGGAAACCACCAGACTATAAAATCTCATCATCTTTGCTGACTATTCAGTTCAGCATCAACAAGGAGGGATGGAGTGAGTTCACTTTTTCCCACCCCTTCCAAAAATCTAGCAAACGTCCAGAAAAAGCATCAGGCTGAGCTGGCACGTGCCAGGCTGCACGGCTGGGGAGCAAAAGGAGGTGTCCTGGCAGGAGAGCTCCCTCTGATCCCTGGGGCCCAGGGCAAACCAGGCTGTGCCACCCTGAGCACAAGGTGCCCCCACACCTGGGCCAGAGCTGCAGCAGGAGAGGTGCAAATTCACCTGGACAGGACAGCATGGCTGAGAGAGAGGCACAAAGGGGCCAGGATCTCCTCAGGCACAGGGGCCATAACAGCAGCAGCTTACACTTATCACAGAATGTTTATTATTCACCAGCAAACACACTGCAAAGCCTTTTGATGTCTGCTCACTCAGACCTGGAAAAGCTGCTGAGCCTCAAGCTGCAAGGTTAACCCAGCTCCATTCCCAGCTTGGCCAAAGCCTGTGCTTAACCCTGACATGTTTGAAACTTAAGCCATAAAGTGTCATAAACAGGGACCACTTGGTTTTAAATGCAATATGGAGAGTCATTTTATGACAAAACGGCCCAGCAGGATGTTCCAGTATCTCTGTCCATAGAATCCTGGCCCTGCTAAATGAACTGCTGAGAAAGTGAGTCTGACTAGCGGAGAGTAAGATGTGTTCTATCTTGCAGATATCAAACCTGCTGTTTTAGTGCCTCCCTGAAATTTGTGCCGGGTTTACACCGCAGCAATGCCATCAGGCACTAAGATTGGTGGGCAGTTGAGGTTTATTAAGCAAATTAAGCCACACTTGAGAAGTGTTTTGTGACAGTGAATCAGTCTGGCCCTTTACCAACACACAAATGCTATGGAAAAAAGTGTTTCTAACTGGCATGTGTATTCCAGCAAATGTTTTAGCAGAGAGCTGAACGCAGAGCTGTGCCAGTGCTGCCGTGTGGTTCAGAGTGCCAGGGTGCCACACGGTGCCCAGTGAGCTGGGGTTGTTTCTCTGCAGCCCAGGGCAGCTGGAGTCATTTACGACAGAACCAATTCTTGTTTTGTGCAAGGCACAGCCATGAGGGGAGGGAGGAAGCAGCAGGCACACATCAAGCACTCTTTAGGCAGCGAGCCTCTGCCAAGGGGAGATAAGGAGAGATGAATTAGCTACTCTGGAACCAGCTCCGCTGCCTCTTCTCAAATTACTTCGGCTCGGTGCCTAGTGAAAGCACATCCTTGCTTTGGATGTCTTGTTTCCGCTCCATGTCAATTTTCTGGTGCTAAACCAATTTGCTGAGGCTCTGCTAATGTCCCTGCCAGAGGAGCTTCCATCGCCCTTATCTTTATTTACTCAGAAACATCATGACAGTATATTTCAGCCCTCTTTGCCTTTCAAATTATTTTCAGCAACATTCCCATCTATGCCAAAAGCTGCTTCCTGCACAGGGAATCATCTTAGCAGGAGGAAAATGCAAATGCAGCAGTCAGGTCCTGGACACGTGCTGCACAATGCTGGTGGCAGAGTGAGTGACTGTGAGCCCTGACCTTGGCCCTGCCAGCAGCCTGGGGTGGCAGCAGCACCACGGAGCAGCCCTGAGCCTGCAAATGCCCTGGGGCTGGCACTGGGATGAGCCCCCTGTGCTCGGGGCAGTGGGCATGGTCCCCGTCAGCCCTGAGCCACAGGCACTGCCTGGCACAGCTGGCAGCTCACAGCCAGGCTCTGCACCGGGGCCCTTCCTCTCTCCTGGGATTCCTGAGGATCTGGAGGGAGCCTGCTCACACCTTTGGGCTCTCAGCCGTCTGCAGCTCCTCACCTGCTCCTTCCCTGGTTGCTCATGGCACTCACTGGAACCACATTTAATGCTACCCTGCTTAGAGCATGTGAAGAGTCAAGCCCTCCTGTTTTATTTTGTCTTTGGAATAAAGCCCAGGGTTACAGTGATTAGAGGTTCTCTTCAGTTTCCTGTTAAATCATTCCTAATCATGCATCTCTTTTAATCACGATCCCTTGGCCCGTGACAGAAGGAAATGCAGCAGGTTCTGCCTTGGACACCACAGCTAATGACTTCCCAGCAGTTTCAGAACAACAAGGTACCAGTGCCACCTCTTGTTAGTAAAATCTGACAGCAACAAGCCCATGACCAATGGTCCAGCACCAGCCTTGCCCTGCTCCACTGCTGTCACATAAAGTCACGTTCTTGCTCAGTTTATGGGGCCATTGGGGAAGTTGGACAGAAACCTTTTACACCTAGAGTACATCTGCAGCATTGAAAGGTTCTGTAAGATTGTGCAGGGCTGGTTGTGGGGACAGGCAGCAGCCCAGGGGTGAGCAGGGACAGCAGTGCCCTGAACCCAACACATCAGCCCTGGCACCTGTGCAGAACCAGGGATCTGAACCCCTGCTCCTCTCAGGAGACTTCAGGAAAACAAAAGCTCTTTTTGCTTGCTCTTAGATTGGCAGGGAGCCCATGGACTCCAAGGAACAAGAGTACCAAATTTGAATTACTGTTTATTTCTACCACAGCCATGCCAAAATCTTGGACTGAGTTTGGGACCCTGTGGCCATGTGGTGTTCAGAACGTGTCCAGAGAAACTACAGCATGAATGAATGTAACAGAAACAGTGAGCAAAAGGAACAAATGTAGAAGGAGGGGAAATAATCTGCATGGGATGAGAGACAGACCTTGGTCAGGAAACCCAAGTACTGACCCCACACCTGTCGAGCAGTCAGTCATACATTGGCCTTATCACACTGCCCAGTTCTGTTTGGTATTCAGAAAGATGCCTGTATCCAGAAGTTATAGCAAAGTTATTACAACTTCTAGTTCAGGCTTTTCTTTTGTGCAATGCCAGGGCTCATTCCAGTGAGAATGGAACAGAATCCCTCATTCAGCATACTTTTGATATGAACACAGATGTTAATCCAAGAATCTGTGTAAAAACTAGGAACACTTGCTTTAGTTTTATAAATGGATGTAATCCCACTGAAATTAACAACACAACTCATTCCAGCTGCAGAATTAAATAATTAAATGTACATTCTCTGCTCTTTGAAGATCAATACCATTATTTAGTACCGTGTCTTTAGTAATAATTGGCTAAACCCCCTCTCCTGTCCCTCTGACAGCAATCTCCTTGGCACAAGCACAGCAAGGGCTGAGCCCCAGTGTCAGTGCTGGCCGGAGCAGAGCCAATGGTCAGTGCTGGCCGGAGCAGAGCCCATGGTCAGTGCTGGCCGGAGCAGAGCCCATGGTCAGTGCTGGCCAGAGCAGAGCCAATGGTCAGTGCTGGCCGGAGCAGAGCCCATGGTCAGTGCTGGCCAGAGCAGAGCCCAGGGTCAGTGCTGGCCGGAGCAGAGCCCAGGGTCAGTGCTGGCCGGAGCAGAGCCCAGGGTCAGTGCTGGCCGGAGCAGAGCCCAGGGTCAGTGCTGGCCGGAGCAGAGCCCATGGTCAGTGCTGGCCGGAGCAGAGCCCACAGTCAGTGCTGGCCAGAGCAGAGCCAATGGTCAGTGCTGGCCGGAGCAGAGCCCAGGGTCAGTGCTGGCCGGAGCAGAGCCCAGGGTCAGTGCTGGCCGGAGCAGAGCCCATGGTCAGTGCTGGCCAGAGCAGAGCCCAGGGTCAGTGCTGGCCGGAGCAGAGCCCAGGGTCAGTGCTGGCCAGAGCAGAGCCCAGGGTCAGTGCTGGCCGGAGCAGAGCCCACAGTCAGTGCTGGCCAGAGCAGAGCCAATGGTCAGTGCTGGCCGGAGCAGAGCCCATGGTCAGTGCTGGCCAGAGCAGAGCCCATGGTCAGTGCTGGCCAGAGCAGAGCCCATGGTCAGTGCTGGCCGGAGCAGAGCCCACAGTCAGTGCTGGCCGGAGCAGAGCCCAGGGTCAGTGCTGGCCAGAGCAGAGCCCAGGGTCAGTGCTGGCCGGAGCAGAGCCCAGGGTCAGTGCTGGCCGGAGCAGAGCCCATGGTCAGTGCTGGCCAGAGCAGAGCCCAGGGTCAGTGCTGGCCAGAGCAGACCCCATGGTCAGTGCTGGCCAGAGCAGAGCCCATGGTCAGTGCTGGCCGGAGCAGAGCCCACAGTCAGTGCTGGCCGGAGCAGAGCCCAGGGTCAGTGCTGGCCAGAGCAGAGCCCAGGGTCAGTGCTGGCCGGAGCAGAGCCCAGGGTCAGTGCTGGCCGGAGCAGAGCCCATGGTCAGTGCTGGCCAGAGCAGAGCCCAGGGTCAGTGCTGGCCAGAGCAGAGCCCATGGTCAGTGCTGGCCGGAGCAGAGCCCACAGTCAGTGCTGGCCGGAGCAGAGCCCAGGGTCAGTGCTGGCCAGAGCAGAGCCCATGGTCAGTGCTGGCCGGAGCAGAGCCCACAGTCAGTGCTGGCCGGAGCAGAGCCCAGGGTCAGTGCTGGCCAGAGCAGAGCCCAGGGTCAGTGCCTGAGCCACCGCTGCCTGTCTGGCTCCCGGGCTGGGCACAGGTGCTCAGCAGGGCTGGGCACAGGTGCTCAGCAGGGCAGGCAGGCTCGCAGGGCAGCTGCTCTGGGCTCAGGGAGGCTCCGTTTGCCCCTGGCCTGCAGGCTGAGCCTCAGCTCTGCTGCCAAGCCTCGCGGCTCTCGCCCCGTGGACAGACGCACACGGCTCTTCCCATCGGCTCCATCACAATAAATAAAACTGCTGTGGTTTCTTGTTATAAACTCTTTACAGGCGCTAATTACTGTTGGCACAGAGTTAACCGCCAGTTGTTGAAGTGAAATTGTGCTCGGCTCTGGATGCTGCCGGCACTCACAGGAGAGGAACGTGCTGCCCACAGGTGCTCTGCCAGGGCAAGACCAACCCCAATGCCCTTCAGGTAGCATTAAAAATCCTCTTTTACCTTTTCAATGAGCAGGGAGTGAATCCCAGCGTCCTTGCCAACATTTCCCCTCTAAACAAGCCGCATTCTCATGCTCAGCCTGCAAATGCTCTGGCCCCTCTGCCTGTGTGCTCAGTCTGCTCTGTCCAGGGCACATGTGGTGTGCAAGGCTGCAGGGACAGGATCCCTTTCAGGCTGGTGTGCTGCTCAGGGCTGAGCAGGTGTTTCTATACCATTCTGAATAGCTGCTCTGACTGTGAAAATTAAGAGAAAAAAATCTGTCCTGTGGAGAGCAACCTGTGAGGTTTGCACTTTATTTATGGGAAAATAATTCAGCAGGGTCAATGGGGCATCGGTTTACAGGGTGCCCTAGCTGCACTGATGAGTAATCTGCTAATTAATAGCTTTGGAAATGCTGCCAAGATGCTGCCAGAGTGATTGCAGCACTCCAGTACAGAGTTTGTCCTCCAGACCATTACAGTGGCTAGTGGGGCACCTTTTCCATGAGTTTCCAGATCAGAAAAGGAATTTTCCTCGTGTTCTTAGCGGGTGTGCACCTCATACTCAACATTTCTTTCCTCTTTCAGTAGTGGATGTGGCTCCAAGTCCCTTATGACAAACTTTTCACTTTTATCATTGAAGTGCTATCTTTTCCTTGCTTCTGTCACCTTCAGGAAACCTGTTACCCAACTCTGGGTGCTCTTTGAGGAAGCAAAGATTAAGTAATAGGCAGCAACAGGGGATGTATGACAGTGCAGTGAGAAACTGCATCTCTGGGGCCAGCAGGTTCCGTAAATGGCACCACTGGATGCTTCCCTGTCTGCAGTTCCTTTCTGCTGCTTTCTTCTCTGCCTCGGTGCTTGCCCTCCTGCAGCAGCAAGGAAACGGAGAAGAGGAAGGAAAGGAGGCAGTGAGCACACATCTCGGAGGGAGGGGGCACAGGAAGGTGCCAGAGGTGCCCTTGTGCAATGGCCTGTGCCCAGTGTCCCAAGCAGCTTTCCTGTCAGACGGAGCCCCGAGGAGGAAAGGAGAAGTGGGGCCTGTGGCTTACAGGAACCAGCAGGGCCCAACCAACGCCCTGTCCAGCCCTGCCCTGCCCTCACCCACCATCCTGAGGGCTCCATCAGCCGCCGAGCAATGCTGGGTGTTGTTCGGCAGGCTAATGGCTAATGACGGGATCTCTGTCCCAGGTGAAGCAATCTGCACACCCATTCCTGCTGTGTGACTTGCCCAGAGCCCCGGGGGCCATTCCAGGGACCAGTTTTTCCAGGGACCTGTTCACTCTGTTATTTGTGCTAAGCCCGGTCTAATAGGGCAGGAACTCTTAAAGCCCAGCCTGGAGGGGCAGAGCCCCTTCTCCGCAGGGCACAGGGCAGAGGCAGCACTGCCTGGCAGAGAGGATGGAGCCCTGGAGCCCCGACCTGGCCACAGGCATCCCTGCCTGCAGAGGAACCCTCGAGCCGAGCCTGCTGCTGCTCTGCTGCACCCGAGGGTCCTGTGGCTGGGAATCACCTCCTGCTGCACCTGCAGATGGAAACCCTGTCCTTCTCCAGAGGTTCAGCTGTACACTGCTGATTTCTGGTAGCTGCTACAAACATTCTTTTCAATGGCTAACCACAGTTGCATTTTTTTTCCCCTGAGATGACATTATTTTTATGCACTGTTGTATTTTTGCCAGGTGTCTGAGCTTTCCAAGTGCCATGGCCATCAGGCCCAAAGGAAACAATCTGTTTTTTCCTGTTGCATCTGTCATCACAAAGTTTAAAAAGGACCTGGAAACACACCTGGAGAGCCACTCTCAAGACAAAAGATGTCAAACCTTGTATTCTTGGTTTCTACTTAGACCTTTTTGTTACTTAATTGTGTTGGCTATATTAATTGTTTGAAATTGTTGCTGTATTTAATTGTCAGTGACAGAGCTGATGTTTAGTTTCTGGTCTGAGGAACAGCCTGGTTTCTAGAGTATGGTGTGCTGTGCTTGAGCTCCCTGCTCAGTCTGCTGAAGCTGAAGGTCTGTGGTTTGAAATGAACTTGTTTGCAGCTTAGGTTTCCAATAGAAGAGATCAGTATTGCAGGACCACCAGCTTCATCTCCCAGCAGAGCCTGCAGGGCTCAGCTTCATCCTGGGAGTGCTCAGCACCTTTCTGACTTAAATCATTTCATCTGAACGTGTGTGGGACTGGCAAATGCCCCTGACCAGCTGGGCACACCTGGGTTATTTGTGTGGACTACAAACCTGTTGAAGGGTGCCAGTGCTCACCTGAACTCCACAGTGCTGGGTGCAGGACGGACAGAGTGCCAAAGCTGGCCCTGCCCAGCAGGTTCTGTGAGTGGGGGCCTTGTTTTGCGCTGGGCAGAACGTGGGGTTTGGGATGTGTCAGCCCCGACACTGCCATTGAGCTGAGTCAAAGGCCCCAGCTGAGTGGGTGGATTTTTACAGAAGGTCTGGCTAATTTTTAGACCATTAGTAATGGAGCTGAGGAAGATAAGGTAATGAACAGTGTGCTCCAGTCTCATGCTGCAGAGTGCAGAGAGTTCAGCTGCAAGAGTTAAGAAAGAATTCTCCCCATCTGTGCCATTGCACAAGAGCTGAGGTGCCTGAGCCAGGGGACGGCAGCAGGAGCAGGGTGTTGGACATGGTGGGGTCTATTGGTGACCAGTCATGGAAAATGGAAAACACATTTCTTCTGGCCCTCCACAAGTGGCATTTGGGCAATATTGCCCGTGGGACTGTGCCATGGTGCTGTGAAACACCTCTAGTGCTTGTGAGCACTTCACACATGGACAAAAGGCCATAAAGAAAGGGATTGTTTAATTTTTGGATGCATCAATTGCAAGGCTTAAAATATGGGATCCTTTCCTCAATGTGGTTTAGATGGAGAAGTGTCATGTCTCAAAACAAGTGATCTGGATTTCTCTGTGACTGTGAAGCTGCTAGAAAAATACAAAATTGCCTTTCCTTTCTATACAAATCTCAGTAGTTTTCTTCTTCATATGTGCATCTGTGATTGAAGGTTAAAATTATCATGCAGATCTCTAGACATGCTCCCAGCCAAGAAAATGGTGCCAATTCAGCTCTAATTTCACCTTCCAAAGAAAAGAAAAAGGTAGAAATGTTGAGTGACAGAGTGCACATAACTCCCGATGTTAGATATTTTATTAAAGGCTCCATTGGGGCACTAATTTATTTCAATTTTTGCATGCAGTGCTGTGCAGGTCCCAGCCTTCTTCACTGTCTTTGGCCCCCCCAAATACATCAGCCAATGCTCCCTTTGCACACAGCACACTCACAGGGGGTTATAGGCCTGTGCCTACTGTTACAGGACATTTTTTTCTTGAAGTTAGAGTGCAGGTAATTAAACAGTGATCTCTATACAAATTAAAAGGGCTGGTGCATACTTTATTTTGGAAGCACAATTACAGTAATTTCAGGGCACGCTGACTGCATAACAGCACGGTCAGGACCCGGGGCCCATCGGGGATGTGTGAGTGCTGCTTGCACATGCAAATGTCAGGCTTACTCACCTCCTGCCTTTGAAGTGCCACCGCTGCACAACCCCCGGGGAAATGTGCCTGCACTCCAAGGCTCCCCAATTTTCAAATGGTTTGGGAAACAATACTTGAAAATTAAGACTCTTCTTCCCATTTCCTGCTGCACATCCCCACATCTGAGCAGCGCACAATGCGCAGGTGAACAGGTGCATTTCCCTTTTCTCCTTGCCAGGCCGTGCTGGAGCTGCCCTGGGAGGCCTGGCAGGGCAGGCTGCCCCCGAGCAGCTCCCGGTGCCGTTTGTCTCTGCTGGCTCCTCACCAGCTCTGTGCAGCTCTGGGGAGCTGCCTGCCTGCCATGGACAGCCCTGGCCGGGCATTTTGTCTCTGCTGGCTCCTCACCAGCTCTGTGTGGCGGCAGGGAGCTGCCTGCCTGCCATGGACAGCCCTGGCACGGCTGGGCCAGCCCAGCCACCCGCACAGGCTGTGGGCATCACTGGAAATGCCCAGGTTAGAGCATATTGGGGACTGACCTGCTCCCCACGCCGCTCCCCTGGTGCTTGGAGCACACTCACGGTGTTCTTCCCTCATGTCCGGGCTCCAAGCCAGAGCTGGTGGCAGGAGCAGGGCGAGGAGCCCGGCAGGCTTGCCTGGCTGATGGCAGGAGCGGCAGGCAGGGGCAGCACAGCCTTTAACACCCTGCCCGAGTTACAGCATTGAACACCCTGTATTGAACACCCTGCCCGAGCTACAGCACTGAACACCCTGTATTGAACACCCTGCCCGAGTTACAGCACTGAACGCCCTGCCCAAGTTACAGTCTGATCCCAAAACCAGCCGGGAGGGCAGTGTGATTCCGAGTGGCTGCATACAATGTAGGTCAGCCGAATGCAAAAGTGAAAGCAGATGTACCGTGAGATTCCCACGTCTGCAGAGGGAGGGGATGCCAGGCTGTCAGTGCAAAAAGCCCCAGAGCCCATGTGTGCCTCGTGCTTTGCCATGAGTGACAAGCGCTGCCCTCCTGCCACGATGGGAAGTGGCAGAATGCTAGTGCGGGCAGTGCGGGCAGGAACGCGAGAGCGCAGCCCCCAGGAGGGGCGAACCGCGAGTGTTGGTGTGAGAACACATCCCCCGGCATCCCCCGGCATCCCCCGGCATCCCCCGGCATCCCTCTGGGATCCCATCCCGGCCGGGATGCGGGTTGCGCTATCCCCGGCCGGCCCGGTGGAGCCCGTGCGGTGCCCGGGGCCGCTCGGGGGCCGCAGGGACAGGAGCGAGGGACAGGAACGAGGGACAGGAGCGAGGGACAGGAGCGAGGGACGGGAACGAGGGACAGGAACGAGGGACAGGAACGAGGGACGGGAGCGAGGGACAAGAACGAGGGACAGGAGCGAGGGACAGGAGCGAGGGACGGGAGCGAGGGACGGGAACGAGGGACGGGAGCGAGGGAAAGGAGAGAGGGACAGGAACGAGGGACAGGAACGAGGGACGGGAGCGAGGGACAAGAACGAGGGACAGGAGCGAGGGACAGGAGCGAGGGACGGGAGCGAGGGACGGGAACGAGGGACGGGAGCGAGGGAAAGGAGAGAGGGACGGGAGCGAGGGACAGGAACGAGGGAAAGGAACGAGGGAAAGGAGCGAGGGACGGGAGCGAGGGACAGGAACGAGGGACGGGAGCGAGGGACGGGAGCGAGGGACGGGAGCGAGGGACAGGAACGAGGGAAAGGAACGAGGGAAAGGAGCGAGGGACAAGAACGAGGGACAGGAACGAGGGACAGGAGCGAGGGACAGGAGCGAGGGACAGGAGCGAGGGACGGGAGCGAGGGACAGGAGCGAGGGAAAGGAGCGAGGGACAGGAGCGAGGGACAGGAGCGAGGGACAGGAGCGAGGGACAGGAGCGAGGGACGGGAACGAGGAACGGGAGCGAGGAACGGGAGCGAGGGACGGGAGCGCTCCCGCCCCGGCTGCTGCCGCTGCCCCGGAGCCGCGGGGCTGCGGGAAATCCCGCACCGAGCAGGGCCGGAAGGCACCCACGGGCAAACGGGGACCTGCTCCCTGTGCCTCAGAAATTATCTGCTCATATCTGTTAATTGATATTAAATCTATGTGTGAATTTTAAACGGACCGCCGTAACACGCGGATAGTCTTGCAGGATGCAAGCATTGCAATGCAAATTAATTTTTCTTACTTCCAAAGTGGATTCCAAATTTACATCCACACAGGGAATTAATTAGGATGAGCTGTTGCCTCTGAAAAAAAAAAAAAAAAAAAAGCCTTGAAACCCACAGTTCTGTGGGTGTCCCAGGGCACCACAGGTTGATGGGACAGATCTTTGAAACGTGTCACTTGCCTCAGTCATTGCTTTTAGAAAGTCAAAATGCTCTGAGCAGAAAGGCTTTCTTCACA
Organism: Ammospiza caudacuta; assembly: GCF_027887145.1. Classification (NCBI taxonomy): domain Eukaryota; kingdom Metazoa; phylum Chordata; class Aves; order Passeriformes; family Passerellidae; genus Ammospiza; species Ammospiza caudacuta. The sequence continues at coordinate 18,989,445 of NC_080607.1, forward strand.
TTAAACCCCCGAGATCGATCACCTGATTTTAAATTTCTTCTAGACAGCATAATGTATCAGTAGGAGCTCCCAAGGGAGTATGAAAAGGATTTCTTTCTGCGGGCATGGAGACGTAGGTGTGTTGCTGTGGGGTAAGGTAAGGTGAGGTGTGCTCTTGCTGCACAGCATCTCTGCTGTGGTTTGCCTCGCGCTCTTGCTTTTACCCTGTGGTAAATGAGAAGCTCCCCCAGGATGAAAGAGGAAGTGTCTCTCTAACTGGAAACATCTCGGTCAGCACTGCAGCAAAACAGTAATATTTTTATTTCTTCTTAATGACTCAAGAATATTTTTAATTCTCCCACATCTAATGCACGAGTGCTGTCAAATTCTGACTACAGCAGCGTCCTGTGGCACTGTGCTTCTCCATTTGACCAAAAAGAGCTGTCAAAGGAGGTGATGGATGGAGAGTTCAGACTCCAGTGCTGAGGGAGGTCAGGCTGTGAGTGATGATCTGCCACTGGCCTCAGATCATGAGCTGTTTGCACAACCTGGGCTCAGGACCAGCCCAGGCTGAAGATGACAGATGATGCCGTGTAGGCTGTCCCAGGTGGCTCATTCCAGTCTGATCCAGCTCATCTGCACCCACGGTCATGAGCGCTCCAGAGCCACCCATGGCAAGGGTGACAGGCCTGGTGGCCTCCCTCCCACTGCTCTGAGGATGACAAAAGGCAAGGTAAACACACAACAGGAGTTCTCTGCCACTCACGGCCTCCTCTGGAGCTTCAGCAGTGGGAAGGGAAGGGGTGAGACCCTGGTGAGTAACACAGGCCAGTGCTGCTGCTTCTCAGAAGTCACTGCCCAGCTGATGGCCCTGCTGGGCATGTGATTGCTGTATGCACAGATGAGAGCAGTATCACACTTTTCTTAGGATTTAGCCACTTCCTAAATTTGTGGTTTGGTGAGCAGAATAGAATCTTGTGTTTGGTGGCCTCAGAAAGTGACTAAAATTAGAAATAGAGGTGGATGTATTTTTCAACTTTTTTGGACGGAGTGTCTTGGCTGGCATTTCCCCATTCTGCTCTTTCCTTGCCCTATGAATTAGATCTGTTTAATCTATGGCTGGCATTTCCTCATTCCCCTTCTTCCCTGCCCTGTGAATTAGGTCTGTCTGATCCATGGAGAGCCCTTCTCCTTGGCAGATGGTATCAGGCTTCACCACGTCTTCCTTGACCTTCCCTCTCTTCTCTTTGGGTTGAGATTTAAACAAAAAACAGCCACTGAAGTTTCACAACCCAGCTCACCCAATTTTCATCATTAATCCTCCCTCCTTTTTGCCTGGCCTTCTCTGGAAACGATCACATGGTAGAATCACGGTCATGGGGGAACTGTCTCGAGGGTTCTGGTAAAGTACCCACCCCTCTTCCCTGTGGTCAGCCTTGGGCTACTCCTCTTTGCTATATTTTCACTACAAAAAAAGAAAGGAAACCGTTAGGTCAGCAGCCCAAGAAATCAGGGAAGGAAAAGGCTGCTCAGCCAAGGCAGGGTGCAGGGAAAGAAAAGGAGAAGGAAGAGCCCCTGCACCCAGGCTGTGACTGTGAGCGCTGCACAGGGGCATTGGGTGTCTTGGGTGCTTTCAGTGGGTGGGGAAGTTCAGAGTGAGGGGGCTCCCTGTTGTTTGTCCACACTCTGGGCTTGGCAAGGGTCTGGTGAATAATTTTTCCCTGGTGCTCACATCCTCTCCTCTGCTCAGCGCTGACTGTAGGACAGCCACGGCCTCCCTCCTTTTTCCTCTTTCCCATTTACTCATGATCCAAGTGTGGCAGCCCTGGTGAGTGTAATCTGCTCCTCATACTCATGTCTGGGGCCTGTCATAGTTCAGCTGGTTCCTTTCAGATCCCCAAGGCATTATTTTCTTCTGGGACTCAGGCAAAGCCTTCTCTGTGATGCCATGTGAGAAGCCCCCTGCTCCCCTGCTCTCATCTCCTCTCATCTCCTCTCATCTCATCTCCTCTCATCTCATCTCATCTCATCTCATCTCATCTCATCTCATCTCATCTCATCTCACATCTGCAGCGAGGCACTCTCCAGACTTTGGCCTGAACACCAAAAGATACTGCAGGAGATATTTTCATTCCTCTATTCCTCATGGACCCCTATCATTGTCCATGCTTTAATCCCTCTGCTCTCCCCAGAGACCTCCACCATCCATTTTGTGTTGAAGGGCCCAGTAAGTCCAGAACTTCAGTTCTGCTCACTTCTATTTCTGTCAGAATCTGAGGTAAATCCCTTGGAGAAAGGAGATCATTTTAGTCAAATCTCTGAAATTTGTGCTCATGTCATGACCCAGAAGGGAAGAAAGTTTCACGTGGACAGGGCCTTTGCTGAAAGAATGTAATCTGTCTCTTACCTTTGTGACCTCATATTTTGGGGAGCTGCAGCTTGGAAGCAAACAGCAGCACTAAAAATAAATATGTTTTGCCCTCATCTCCACGCTGTTAGTATAAAAGGATGGCTGAGTGGGTGGACTGACTCTTCTGTGTTCCTTTTTCTTTCGGTTCTTTTTCTGTTTTACTCAAGAATGTGTGGTGTTCATGTTCACGAGGTTTGACCCCACCCAGGCCTTTCTCTTCTTTGCTTGCTCCAAGCAGGAGCACTGTGTCCCCCTGGCAGGCTGCCTTGGCCTCAGGCATTCAGTGCAGAGTGAGGGGCTGTTGCTCTGATTTCTCAGTGCAGCCTCTTTGCAGCTGTTCCACCTCTGGAGCACCAGTACAAGTCTCCCCCATTCTCCTCCCTCCTGCCTTATCAGAAACCCAGCCCAGGACCATAGGGGCCACCTGCCAACACATAACTCTGCTCTGCCATGGATGAAACTCTGGATACTGCCTTCTTTAACTTGTTTTTCAGGTAGTTCCTACCCTTTGAACACTGTCATTTTTCAGACTGTCATTCACAAAGTTCATCGAGTCTCAACCACAGCCTCTGAACTGAAAAAATTTACATGCCTCATTTTTGTGGGCTAGAGTAAAATAGAGCAGAAATTTTGAAAGTGCTGGATGTTTTCTGTCCTAGAGAATTCCTCTAGAAACTCCTACACATGCACAAAATACTGCTTCCAAAGTTGGGGCACAGAAATGTTCCTGTTCCTCCAGGAGTGGTCAAGCTTGGATTCCCAGCAGGAGATGACCATGAGCTCCAGGGCACTCTGGTGTGGCTGAGGGGGGCCAGGGTCACCAGAGTCAGGGGTAACAAATGGGTCTTGGAAAGAACATAAAATCTCATGTTCCCCAATTAGGATCAGCCTGTCGGGAGTTGAGAATCCCTTCATGTGGAGCATCGTGTGTGCCCTTAATGAGAATCATGGCAGCCTTTAAGCACAGCACTGAGCTCTGTAATTGGCACGTGCCCTGCTGGAAGGAATGAAGGCAAAGGGCCAGGCCTGGCCTTGCCAGCTCCATGCCCACTGCCACCCTCAGTGCCCTGTCACTGAGTGCTTGCTGGTGTGTGGGTGGTGCAGCACGTCCCTGCACCATGTTCTGGGGCAGAATGGGAATTCTGAGCTCCTCTGAGGCAGAGGGGCCCAAATTAGAGCAAGGAGGCAAGAATCACTGGGTTCTGACGCCAGGGTAGTGCCAGCTCCAGTTCTGCTTGCAGGGACCTTTCAGTGGGCAGTCATTTGGTCTCCTCCCAGAGAGAACAGTGGTGTGTGTTGGGTCATTAGAGCACTGCCTGCTGTGGGAACCAGGCCCACAGAAGGGACAGAAGGTCTCCTGTCAGGACATGGAGCAGAAGCTAATCCCACAGAAATGCACGTGTGTGTGGAAGATTTCAGAATGTCCAGCTTGAACAGAGAGGTGAAACCTGATCAAAGACAACAAACCTGATCAAAGACAACAAACTTCATCATTTAAGCTGGTTTTGTAATTGTGGTGTTCTATTAACAAGCAGATACTGCTGGAAGGGCTGGTTGTGCAGATGTTACACATCTGCACACATCAGGCCTCTGGAAAGTGTCCTGGTGATAGTTCATTCCAAAAGTGTCATTGGATTGTAGCTTTTCTCTTGACTGGAAAAAGGAAGAAAGCTTTTCCCAGGATCAGTTTTGGTGGAAGTGTTTTCTGGTTCAGACCAGGAGGATGAGGGGAGACAGACCGCAGCAGCAGAACCAGAGTTCAGTTCTCCTGGTGACGATGAGCTCCACAGCCTTGTCACAAGGGGCACTGGTGGAGGAGAAGGACAATGCAAAACCCCGTGGCTTTGCTATTCCCCTTCATTTCAATGAGTGTGTTCTGTGGTTTCTGAATTCCTTCCCGAGGACAGGTCCTGGGCTAGTAAAACATGGAGGTTTGGGTGGGAATCTCCTGAACAGCCTGAAAGGGATATGGCTCATGACAGGCCTCTTGCTCAGCTCCAAAATTCAGGGAAACCTGAACTTTATACAGGAGAGAAATTTATCCCCCAATGTAATCTCCCCTGGCCTACTCTGCTTTCCAGCCCCCACAAGCAGCAAACTCAATGATCCTTTATGAAATGCAGACTTTATGGGTAACTTGGTTATTGATTGTTCAAGGGGATTTTTGTCAGGATGTTCCTGCATGACCTCGGGGTGGGGGGAAGCCAGACAAGGCCAGCTAATGAATGATTTAATATCAGTGACTGTGGTTTAAATCTACACATTTGCACTTTGTCCAAACAGCTGTAAGTGCTTTAGGAAAGGTGATATTCCCCCATTTTGTGGAAACTGAGGCACAGTGCAGCTCAGTTATTTGTGCAGAACCACTTGCTGTTGGGAATAGAAAACACCATTCAGGCTCATGTGAGAATCATTAGATAATACTTATTATTCAGGAAATTCACTCCTGTCTGGAATATGACTGAATTTTGAGATCTTAGGGACATACAAGCTGTGTAAGTTGGGCAGGGAAGCTCTTGGTTCTCCCTTCAGCTCTGTGCAGTGTGCAACGCTTTGTTTAAACACAGCAAGAACATTAACGGGAACACAGTTCTGCCTTTCCTCCTTTTCCCTTCTCTCCCAATTTCCACAGATCTCGTCCTGTTTGCCCGAACCAATCCCCTGCACTTGGGGCAATCGGGTGCTGCGGCCGGGGTGCGCTGATTGCTCGGGAGCGCCTTTGGGCGCTGCCATTGGCGCCGTGCAGCCGAGCCGGGCCGGGCCGGGCCGAGCCGGGCGGAACCGGGCCAAGCCTGGCCAAGCTGAGCTGGGCCAAGCCGAGCCGGACTGAACTGAGCCGGACCGAACTGAGCCGGACCGGGCCAAGCTGAGCTGGGCCAAGCCGAGCCGGACTGAACTGAGCCGGGCGGAACTGAGCCGGGCCGGGCCAAGCTGAGCTGGGCCAAGCCGAGCCGGACTGAACTGAGCCGGACCGGGCCAAGCTGAGCTGGGCCAAGCCGAGCCAGACTGAACTGAGCCGGGCGGAACTGAGCCGGGCCGGGCCAAGCTGAGCTGGGCCAAGCCGAGCCGGACTGAACTGAGCCGGACCGGGCCAAGCTGAGCTGGGCTGAGCCAGACTGAACTGAGCCGGACCGGGCCAAGCTGAGCTGGGCCAAGCCAGACTGAACTGAGCCGGGCCGGGCCAAGCTGAGCTGGGCCGAGCCGAGCCGGACTGAACTGAGCCGGACCGGGCCAAGCTGAGCTGGGCCGAGCCGAGCCGGGCTGAGCCGCGCCCCGCGGCTCCCACAGCCGAGCACGGGAACGGCTCGGCCCCGGGACCCGGCTGGTGACCGGGCTGGTTCCGGGCCGGCCTTTGGGCTTTTGCCTCGCTGGTTTGTTTGCCGAGGGATGAGCACTTTGTCCCCGGATGAGCACCGAGGGATGAGCACTTTGTCCCCGGTGCCAAGCTGGCCGCTGCACACCGGCCACTGCGATTGCACCACAGGTCCTGGAAAGCCTCTGACATCGACAGCTTTTTGAAAGAAAGGTTCAGGAGGTGATTTGGAGCAGTTTGGGGGGTCGGGGAGGGTTTGTCCAACTCCTGTGAATGCACTCGGGCATATGGAGGGACTCTTGGGGCTGTCCTGTGCCAGAGTTGGACTTTGCTGCTCCTTCTGGGTCCCTTCCAGCTCAGGACATTCCATGATTCTGTGTCTGTCCCAGTGAATGACTCCAAAGACATCCTGACTGGATCTCTATCTGCGCAGCAGCTGCCTTGCATGGTGTTTTCCCTCTGTCTGTCACCACTACTACACTATAAATGTAGTGTATACATGCAGGTCATCCTAAAAGCACCACACAATAGGATACAGATTACTTTGCCTTGATGGGGTTCATTTTGGGGTTTGGATATTTTGGTGTGGGGGGGCTTTTAAATTATTATCCTTCAATATTTAGCATTTCTCCTGTTTTACTGGCTTCCAGCCAAGCCCTCCTTCCACTGCAGGTGAAGGGAGCAGAGCTGGGTTGGCAGCCTGCTCTGCTCCCTGTGAGGGTGTGCCTGTCACCCCCTCTGCAAATGGGACTTTCATTGCCCTAGACACCAAGGTATGGCACAAGACCATCCTTTAAATGTCACATGAGATTCTGGGAATGCTCTCCATGGTCCCAGAACACTTCCAGCACTGTTTATCTAAGCTCTCTCATGGTACGCCGGCACCAGGTGTTCTGTGTGCCTCAGGCCCCACGTGTTCTGGAAGGCTTCCTTGGTTTTTGTTTGTACAGAGTTGTCCTGCTCTGCACAGTGGGCTCAGCGAGCCTCTCCCATGCTCTCTGCTTGTTCCTGCTGATGGAGAGAACCTTTCTGTGCTTTCCCAAAGGACCATGGCAGGATTGCTGTGACCACACTCCAGCGTCCGCCTCCGGCCAAGCCCTGCAGTGGGACAGGGCTGTGCAATGGCTCCTTGAGCTGTGTCTGCCCTGATCCTCTTAAACACCACCTGTGGGCATCTCTTGCTTCTGCACAGCCCATTCCTTCTCAGGCACCTGGCTGTGCATTTCTAAACGTGTTTGTTTTTGTTACACAGCCACCACCATGCTGTGCTTATTCCAGTGAAAACTGGGTGAAATTCCACAGCCTCGTGTTATGCAGAAGGACAAACAAAGTCACATCCAGGAAACTATAAATAGAAACTGTACAAAAGTCAGCAGGGATGACTAGAGGAGAGGTGGGCATATGAAACTGTCCAAATTTATGTGCCCAGTTTGGGAACTAAAGGTAAGGTTCCCCCATGGGAAGAGACACATTTCCTTTGAATTGCCCTCTGGAAGAGAGTTCCTTGACTCTTTTCCTAGGTGCTAGAAGGGTCTGGATCAGTGCACACAGGATCAACATCAGCACTCAGTCCCAAAGCAAACAGGGCCCAAAGGAAACAGCTCCCAGGCTCTGTCCTGCTCATGTAGGTCTCAGGCCAAATTGTACCAGGGGGAAAACCAGCAGAATGATGAGGCCAGGCAGAACAAATTACAGCTCTTGGGTGCCGCATCATCACCCTCATTTTTGTCCTTTAGGAGGAAAATTATCTGTTTAATTGTTCTGTCATCTCAAATGATAGTCCTGAGCTGCTCTGTGGCACCTGGGCTGGCCATGGTTTTGGTGGGAGCGCCCTGCGTGCTCCCCTGTATTTACACACAAGGCTGGCTTTGCATTTGCAGAGATTACTCTCCCTTTCCAAACAGAAAGCAGTGACTGGACCCAGCCCAAGCATTGTTTAAGAGTGGGCTGTGACTCTGTGGTTTGTTTTCTTGTTTTGTTTGTAAAGGTCAGAGATGTAATGATTTTTTTGAGGTAAAAGTTGTACTCAGATTTTAACTGGGCTGAGCTGGAGGGGAAGTGAAAAAGTAAGTCTTGGTCAAAAGCATGGTATTTCTTTGGTGATTTCTCTCATCAAATGTGTGCCCAAAGTGGAAGCTGGCTGTGTCTCCCTGAGGCCACATCACCTTCCATAACACCCCAGTCTGCCTGCCTAAATGTAACCCCTGCACGTGGGCTCACATCTGATGAAAATCCCGATTCTGGTTGGATTCCCCAGGCGTGCCAGACTGCTGTGAGCTGCAGGGAGGCATGTTCCCTCATAAGCACTTCCCAGCACTGCTCCCCTGCCTTATCTGGGCTGTGGCGGGGCAGGCAGGAGGGTTTGGGCTCTGCCTTGCACGGGGATTTGCACTCTCGGAGGCACCTGGCAAAGTGACAGGAGGAGGAAACTGCTCATGGCCAACAAATCCTTCCCACTCCTCTGGGGTGAAGGAGACCTGCAGTGCATCATTCTTAGCTTGTTTTCGAGGCCATAGCTGGTGTGAAAGCTTTAGTAAGGGATTGCTGTTGTAGACAGGCGAGTCGAAGTGCCAGTGATATTTTCTGTGGGGTCTGACACTTGTGGGAGGTCTGGGCTTTCAGGGTTGTTTGCTTGGAAATACCATGGACATTGTACAGAAACACTGGGACAAAAAGGCTTAAGAACTAACCCCCACTTTTTACAACTTTCTGCATGCTCAGTAATAGCTACATGATGCAGACACGCATCCAAAGTAAGAGTACAATTGTTGTTGGACATTCTTCTGAATACGTCAGATTCTTAAAATTGAGGTATTGAGAGATGGAGAAATGGTGTCAGTGAATGGTTTGTATTGGAAAAAACCAACCAAGGTATGTTTTTGAAACAAAACTTTTAATTGACCCATCCCATTTCTTTTTTTAGTCCATCCCAATTTTCTCTTGTAAATTTCAAAGTAGGTAACCAGAAAAGCTTCTGAAATCTCAAAAATATTCACAGGAAAGGAAAAGCATTTCCTGTTGATCTCAGCTTGGATGCTTGGGGGAGTGTGACATTTTCTGCAAAACTGACAGAAACCAGGTATGATTTTCACTGCCTGCCAGGCAGGTTTGGGAACCTGCTGGATTTCCTTGCAGCTCACTCGCCCGGCCCCCAGGGATGCTGGCAGAGGGAGCTGCGAGCCAGAGACCCAGCCAGGCTCTGGCTGTCACCTGTCCTCTGCTGGGGGTCCCAGGGGCAGCTGCTCTGTGCAGCCTCAGCGGGCTCTGTCCAGCTGTGCTTTCAGAGTGCTGGGTGTCCTGTGAGCTGCTGGCACCTCTGGGGCTCTGTGCAGCCTCAGCGGGCTCTGTCCAGCTGTTCTTTCAGAGTGCCAGGTGTCCTGTGAGCTGCTGGCACCTCTGGGGCTCTGTGCAGCCCTCAGCGGGCTCTGTCCAGCTGTGCTTTCAGAGTGCCAGGTGTCCCAATTGCCGCTGGCACCTCTGGGGCTCTGTGCAGCCTCAGCGGGCTCTGTCCAGCTGTGCTTTCAGTGCCAGGTGTCCCGGGAGCCTCTGGCACCTCTGGGGCTCCAGGCAGCCCCGGTAACCCTGCCCCGACCGATCTGGCGCTCCCACCCAGCTCCAACCCTGCAGGGCAGGTGTGCAGCTCTCCAGCTGCCCCATGTCCTCTTCAGCTGCAGCTCCACTCTCCACTTTTCTCAGGAATGTGAATTTGGCCACAAATTCACAGCAATTTCACTGAAATAACTTTCGAAATTGAAATGACGCCAGTTGAGGAGTATTCTTTAGGGTGTATCTAGGAGTGTTCTGTGAGAAATATTAATCCTTTGGAAGCTAGAGATGAATTGCCTCCTGGATCAGTCTGGGAACTGAATTTTCCCATCCCTGAACACCTTCTGCCCAAAGCATTAGTATTTAGCCAAAGCTCATGTGGGCCAGAATCACAATACTCAAACCACATTGCTGGTTCACGTGGAATGAGTCACCATCAGAAAAAGTGTGAAGATAAAGAAACCTGGTCTAGGTCTATGCTTGGTTTCAGACATGAAATTTTAAATTTGAGAAAGTTATCTGGCAAAGAGCCTGGTGGGTTTGTGTCTGTGTTACACCTGCCCTGGCCAACAGAACTGCCATGGTGCTCAGCAGTTCCAGCAGCTGAGTGAGGGTCCCTCCTGGGTGGCAGGAGAAGGTGGCTCAGCCCCACACAGCTCACTCCCTGCCTCTCGGTGGGATGGGGGGAGAAATGGCAAGGGTAAAACTGAGAAAATGTGTGGGTTGAGCTAAAGACCGTTCAGTAGGTGAAGCAAAAGCCGTGTGTGAAAGCAAAGCAACAGCAACGTGCCGCGGGCAGGGAGGTGTTCAGCTGGACGCTGTGGCACAGAGCAGTGCCTGGGCACAGGAACAGCATCACTCTGCTGATGCTCAGCTGAGTGCCCCCAGCCCCTTGTGCCCCTCAGCCCCTGTGCCCAGCCTGTGCTCCCCCTGTGCACCCCCAGCCCCCTGGAGGAGCAGAACAGGCCTTGGCTCTGGGCAGGGGCTGCTCGGCAGTGAGGAAAACATCCCTGTGCTATCAGCACTGCTCCAGCACAACTCTGCGACAAAGCCTGGAGATAAAATGTCTGTTCTCTCCACTGGAGAACCACGGGGACCCTGTGGAACACGGCTTGTGTTCAAAAGTTCACAACATTGAACCTCGCAGAGCTCTTGGGCACTGGGACCTGAGTGCTTTAGCCTTTACTAAACAAATACTTTTAATGATTTGAGTCCTAACAGGAAAGTCCAGCGGGGGCTGTTGAACTCTGGAATTCGCTGCAGGGGGCATAGGAGAGATTAGAGGCCACGGCTAATCAAAGAAAATCTGCTTTACATTGTACTGCTGCTTGCACAGCTCCAATTCATATCTGTGACTCCCTTTTGCCTTGGAGGGAGCTGCATGTGCAGACTGACCCTTTCTGTGCTGAGCTTTCCTATCAAGATCTCCCAGGCCAGCCTCAGTTCCTGGGGCAGTGGATTCATGAAGTTTTTGCAGTGACATTGCTCTCCCAACTGTCCCAGCTCCTGCCCTGCTCCTCTCTGGAGCAGCACACCTCTGCCATGGCTGTGGGTAAATGGAACTGACAGCCAAAAGGGATTTTTCAGCGGTTCTGGTGGAGTGTGCAGCTGCACAGCCAGCTGTGCCAGCAGCACGGGCAGTGCAGGCCCTGCAGGTGAAGGCACAGCCTCCCTGTGGAACAAAACACGACGACACCGAGCTGCCAGCAGCTCCTTCAGCTGGGCAGGGGGAGAGAGGGAGAGATGGACCTTCAGGGCTGTGCAGCCAGCAGCTCCTCACCCAGAAGCTGCAGACATTTGAAATAAACCCCCCCTGACTGAGGTGTGGGTCTCAGCTGGTTTGTGCCAGGGCTCATTCCCAGCCAGCTCTCACCGGGGTCTCACGGTAGCCCTGGGGCCGTGGAGCTGTGATGATCCCAGCAGGTCCCACTGTGGAAATGTGAAAGCCCACTGCCCACAGGCTGCTTGTGAGGTTCCCCCATCACTGCCAGAGCTCCTGCCTCTGAAGCACAGCTGGCAGGGCTCTGCAGCATTGCTGCACATCAGCTTTGGGCAAAGCCTCCCTTAAGCTTGAGGTGGTTGGAGGCTACCTGGGTGACTTTGTACCAAAGAGATGAGGCAAATGCACATTGCTGTGCTAACTCATCTTCCTTCAAGCACTGTGGAGCAATAACTTTCAGAAACACAGTGGGGAGATGAAGCCAGTGTGAAGAAACAGCTCAAACAGCTTCCTCTGTTTCTGCAGTGCTTCTCTAGCCATGTCTGTAAACAGGTTTGAAAACCTGAGCTGTGCACCCACACTGATCCCTCAAATCCTCCTTGCTCCTGGGTAAAATTCACATTGATGGGCCCGAGCACCAGAGCACAGCTACACCCACCCCTGGCTGTCCTTTGGCAGCATCCACATCCCAGTTGGAACATGTCTTTTAGAAGGCAGCTTTGTGCAGTTTCATACTTCAACTACCAACTAAACTCCTTATCAGTGTGATTCTATCAACAGGAAACTGGTAAGAAAAAAAAGAAGTACCCACCCCATAGCCCACGATGTTATCTAATCTCCGTCCAATCTGCTTTCTGCTTGGGGACACATGCAACAGGCTGCAGAGCCTGTGTCAGAAGGTCAGAGAATGCAGACAGGGACAGCAGTGCAAAAAACCAGCTGGGACACCAAGAATCCAAAGTTGGATTTTTAAAGCTGCTTAGTAATCAAAATATCTCACTGTGCAAATCAGCCTTTTTCTTGTGGTCACAGCTCCTCGGCGTGTGCTCCCTGGAGTGTTTGTCACTGTGCCACAGGTGTGACAAGAGTCTCCTGAGCACAGAGAGGAACTTGGGACGTGGGCTGTGGTGGGCTTGGCAGGGCAGAGTCACGGCTGGACCTTAAAGGTCTTCTCCAGCTTAAACATTTCTGTGATTCTATGATAGAAACAGAGTTTGGAGTCAACCCACGTACCTGTACCTGGCAGGAAGAAAGTGGTTTCACTTACAGTCAAAGAGACTTTCTGGGTGCAAAAGTCAGCTCCTGAAGTGTCCAGCTGTTGCACTTGTGTGGGGATATCAGACTTAGCTAAAAGCTCTTACGAAAAATAAATTATAAAATGATGTATAAGTGTGCAGTTGCTACAGGTGGCTGCTTGTTGGTGTTTGCAATTACAGCAGGCTGCTCTTGGCACTGGAAGATGCTCTAGAGCTCCCTTATTTTTCTATATATTAGAAAATATTCATTCTCTGCTGTTTCTTTCCAGTTGAGGTTGTGTCACAGAGACTGAATGCCAGCTGCAATGAGTGAAACAAGGCCCTTAGGTGGGACTCAGCCTGGCTAAAGCCAAACCTGGGGCAGCAGATCAGGTGCCTGTCCTGCCCTGCAGACAGGGTGCAGTGAGAATGACAAAACACAGGCACCTCTGACCAGCTGGAGCAGGGGCACAGCAACCTCCTTATCCCTCCCCACTGACCCCAGGGTTGCCTAAAACCTCTGCAATCCCATTCTTGGCGTTGGTGTGTTGGTGTTATTGCACTAAGCATCTTATTGAAGGACTGTACAGGTATGGTGAGCTGGAATTTGTGTGGGGCTGGAGAATTAAACGGATTAATGGAAGTGTGTGTGTCAACATCCATTTCCCAGGAGAGTGAGGAGCAACCAAAGTGGGAAGGCTGAGAATGAGAATTCAAAGTTTCTTAGCGCTTTCATGGATCATGGAATTAACTAATTCCCAGTTCTTGGAAGTGGTAGAGTAACAAAAGAGCCTAAGGCTAAATGTACACAATTCTGCCACACTGCCGGGGTGAATACAGAAAGTGACAATAGGTCTTCGGTGTGTAAAAGCCTAGAATGTTTTTGGTGAGAAAAAGTAATGATTGGAACAATTTGCTTAGCTGGTCTAGGAGATTTGCAGAGCTCAGTAGGAAAACTTGTTATCACCAAAGCAGCAATCACACTCCAAAGAACTTTAACCCACCTGCTCTCCTCTCCCTGGAAAGACTGAGTTATTTTCTTTCTTTCTGGCTATGGCACTTCTTAGTATTCTATTTCAATAAAATGTGTCATTAAGGTCTGTTTTAGAAGGAGAGCTCTGACTTGGGTTTCACAATCCTGAAACCGATGAAAATTGTCCTGTTTTCCATAGCTGTGTTTGACAGCCAGCGTCCAACCTGTGTTACTGCTGTCATCCCCTCGGCTGCCTGGCCCTGGGCTCACTTCCCTTCAAGTGGTTAAGGCAGTGGTTGGCTTGTGTCTCTAATTTAGCCATGGGAAACAGATCTTCCTAGCAATATGCTACTCGAAAATTCCCTAGAACTATTGCATGTTTTTTGCTTCCCACTCAGTATTATGAAACATTCGTGGTAATTACTGAACACTGGCAAATGCTGTGCTCTGATGATTTGTGCAGCAAGGCTGATAATATGCTTTTTATAGCATAGGTAAGTCCACAACAAGGACCTCTGAGCTCCTCCTCTGCTCTGGGTGACACAGTGGGGTGGCACCTCACCGTTGTTTCTGCCCACAGCTTTAGCTAAAGAAACCCTACTAGACATGAAGGGAGAGGGATTGTTTATATCACTTTAGAGCTAAAGTAAGACAACTCTAATTACTTTCCTTTAAGGTGCCTTTATCAATGTCACTTCTTCTAGCAAGTTAATTTAGGCCTGTTAATTCAGTGATATTTATGGGTTTGGATTGGGGTCTTTCTTTCTGTAGAGATAGATGTATGGGTGTGAAAATACAGAGTGAAATGATTGCATTAAAAGAACCCACACATCCTTCCTTAATCTTGCTGCTTGCTCCTTCCAGCTTGGAGAGGCTCCAGCAGTCAGAGAGGTTCTGTTGCACAGGAACTCAGCTCTTGAGGATCTGCAGAGTCCGGGCTGGCCCTGGGATCTTCCATGTCCCAGAGCATCCTCAGAGGCCCAGGGGCAGCTGAGGGGAGGGGGAGTTGGGGAATAGCAGGTGCTAGACTGTCAATTCCAGGTTAAAGCAGTTCTTTCTGAAGTCTGTGCTGGCTGAGGCGGGTGCAGCTCCAGGAGCTGCGAGCTGTGCTGTACCCAGGTCTGTGTCACAGCTGGCCCTGGGACCTTGGGACATGGACCTGCACTGAGGAGCCCAGACAGGGATGTGCAGGGCGGGTCGGGCCTCAGCAAACAGCAGGGCTCACATAAACCCTGTCCCCTGCACTGCAGAGAGAGTGCTTGTGGAAGGAATGTACCAGAACCCACAGAGGCGAAGGGACGCGCAGAGCAGCCTCCGCCCTCGCTGCTCCTCACACGCAGCCGCTGCGAAAACAAACAAACAAACAGGACACGGCTGGCTCGGCCACGACGGCGTCAGAGCCTGACTCAGGCCCAGAGCTCTGGCTGTGAGCAAAGGGAATCTGCTTCATGTGAGCAGGGAACCGAGTGACACCAGGTCTGGGTGTGAACAGAGAGCGGTGCCCGGCAGCGCACGGGCCTGGCTGGGCACCGGGCTGTGTGCCCGTGGGGGCACAGACAGGTGTGAGCACAGGTGTGCACAGACAGACAGGTGTGAGCACAGGTGTGCACAGACAGGTGCGAGCACAGGTGTGCACAGACCGACAGGTGTGAGCACAGGTGTGCACAGACAGGTGTGTGTGTGAGCACAGGTGTGTGCACAGACAGACAGGTGTGAGCACAGGTGTGCACAGACAGGTCTGTGTGTGAGCACAGGTGTGAGCACAGGTATGCACTGACAGGTGTGTGTGTGAGCACAGGTGTACAGACAGGTGTGTGCTGCACACAGGTGTGTGTGAGTATAGGTGTGTATGGACAGGTGTGTGTGTGAGCACAGGTGTACAGACAGGTGTATGCTGCACACAGGTATGTGTGTGAGCACAGGTGTGCACAGACAGGTGTGTGCACAGACAGGTGTGTGCACTGACAGGTGTGTGTGTGAGCACAGGTGTGCACAGACAGGTCTGTGTGTGAGCACAGGTGTACAGACAGGTGTGTGCTGCACACAGGTATGTGTGTGAGCACAGGTGTGCACAGACAGGTCTGTGTGTGAGCACAGGTGTACAGACAGGTGTGTGCTGCACACAGGTGTGGGTGTGAGCATAGGTGCACAGACAGGTGTGTGCACTGACAGGTATGTGTGTGAGCACAGGTGTGCACAGACAGGTGTGCGCACCCTGCTGCAGTGCCAGGTGCAGCAGTACCTGTGGGCAGGACCCTGCAGCGTTGGTGGCAGCGTGTGCTCTGCTGTGGCTGTGCAGCAGTCTGGCTGTGTGTGCATTGCTGCCCGCACCTGTCCAGGTGCTTGCCCAGCCCTGGCGTGGGGATACCTGGGCGTCTCCTGCTCACAGAGCCAGGGCTGGGCCGTCTGCGTGCTGCTGGGCAGCGTGGGCAGTGCCAGGGCGCGGGGCTGTGCAGGGACAGTGCCACAGCTGCCCTGCTCGTTCCCTGGGACACCCAGAGCCCAGGCTGGCCAGGCACTGACATCCCTGCCCAGTCTGGCAGTTTCCCACTGGAAATTCTTCCTTTGCTCTGCTGAATCTGTCTGTGTTGTGCTTATTTCTGTAAGTGCACAGAGCCACTTCGTAGCTCAGGGCAGATCTGAGTGGTTTGGGCCTTTCTGTGCCAAGCTGGGGTCCCTCTGGCAGAAGGCTTTCTTCCCTGGATTCCCCAGCTATAAAATTAAACAAATCCTCAAAAACAAGTTAATTGCCAAGGACTGTGTAGTAACAATGATCAGTGTTTAATTGGCTTTAGATTCCAGACAATGTGTAACAAATTAGCCTCAGCCCAAGGAATCCATCTGTCTGCAGGCAAATTAAAGAGCTGCTGATTAAAGATCCTGATGACCCAGCAGTGATGTCGTGTGTCTCTCTTGTGTCATTCAAGTGCACACTATTGTGGTTCACTTTTGACTTCATAATTAAAACAAGTCAAAATAATTTTAACTATTTTACTTGACTAGTTTTTCAAACAGTACCTGATTCTTGAAAAAAAAAAGAAAAAGAAAGCAAGTTAAAAGCATGTGCATGTGTAGAAAATACTTAGTGCCCAATGTTTGCACGCACAATTACCCCGATGGCAAATGCAATTACACACTGAGCACCTCCAGCTGCAGGCACACTTTGGCAAGTGCTCAGCCTGGGGTTTGTGCAGTCTGGTGAATTCATCTGGCATGAGAGGGTTTCAGGAATGGAATGTCTCAGTCTGTGGACACAAGCAGCTCCCTTTCTGTAAGACGTGCCCTGTCCTGGCTCCCCCCAGAAGCGAGCAGTGAATTCCATGCCCGTTGCCTGCTCTGGCACTGGCCTTTCCCTGGAAAGCAGTGATGGATTTTGCACTGCCCAGGATGCTCCTGTGGAGCGCACAGCACTGCTGAGTGACTCGGGCACAGGTTCCTGCCCAGGACTGTGTCCTCATGAGCACAAATGCCCTGGATCTGTTTGGATCTTTGCTAAGTGCTCTGGGAGGGTCACTGCTGGTGTTTGCATGGGAGAGCACTACATTTATTTTGCTGGCTTACACAGTGGATCTGATTCTCCTGTAATGTATGGAAGCTTTGTAATCTTACCTGAGCTGCTTAATTTACTTCCACGCAAGAGAAAAGAGAACCCAGGCTGCTGCTGCTCAGAGAAGTGAGCAAGCTGGGGCAGTTTGGCTCCATCAGCTCCTACTCCTGGAGTGTCTCCTATCAGTAAATAATTGTGTTCAATATGTGAAAAGAATGAGACTGAGAGGATTCTCTGTGCAAGGACAGAGACAAGAAAGCCCTCCCATTGGTGACATGACCTTAGGCAGCCTGTCCTGCTGATGGGCTCCTGAAGGGAAAGAGGAAGGAAGTGGCAGGGCTCAGCCCCCTCCCTGGGGGCTGGTGAGTTCCCATGTGGTGGGAGAGCATCTGGCTGATTACACAACCTCCCAGCACGGCACTGCTGTGCCCTGCTCAGCCCCTGGCTGCAGGACTGGCTGCGGCCCCACTGCAGGGCTTTCCTTGTCGCTGCTCCTGCCTTCATCCTCCTGAGCCTCAGAAAAGCACAAACCTCGCGCTAAACCCTGCACGGAGCCCTGCTGGGCAAACACAGGTGTGTGGGAGGTGCCATGCCCCTGTCCTTGGGAAGGGTTTGTCACTTGTCCCTCCCAGGGAGAGCCAGGGAGCAGCTCTGCTGGCAGCAGCAGGACCAGCCAGGGTGAGGACATGGGGACAGGAGGCAGCACAGAACCTTGGTGAGGAGGCCAGCAGTCCGCAGTCCTGAATTCAGCTGCAGTCCCTGAGGCTGGCAATATCGAGGGGAAAAGGACTATTTTTAATACTCTTCCAGCTTAGCATTATAAATCAGCCACTGCTCTGGTTTAGTTACAGCACAAGTAGAAAGATGTTTCTCTCCTGTTGCTGTGCCAAGGAATTCACTCGGAGATCTAAATGTCAGGGTCTGTCTTTTGTTTCTTGCTTGAGATGTGCCCTTATCTCCAGATCTGCATGGGAAGTGTTTTGCCAACCTGACGAGCTCCTCAGAAACTGGAGAGTGTTTCTGTATTCAGGCTGAGATGAAGCTCCCATCCTCTCATGCCTGGGCTGTGAGAGGAGCAGCCTGGTGGCTCTGGCACCCTCCTGGCACAGGGACATGCCAGGTGCTGGTGTTGGTTCTCCCTGCCCTGCAAGTGTCATCCAGGGGCTGCTCTTCCTAATCTGGGAGCTGGGAAGCCTTTCTCTGCCATCACTTCCTTACAAAATATGTACCAAAATGCAGCTAGATAGGGATCTCTTCCCTCTGTTAAAAATCCTTTCCACTGAAGGTTCCCAAGCAGCTGCAGATGACACAGTGAAGGCTCCCCCGGCCCATGCAGGGCTTTGGCTTTGCCAGGAGAGCAGAGGGGCCAGCAGTGCTGATTGCCACGTGCCAGAGCCCATTTTTCTCCTGTCTGGTTTGTTTTCCATGGAGTCCCACTGCTGCAGCTCTTCTGGGCAGGAGTGGGATGAGCTGTAACCCTGAGCACGAGAGCCAGGCTGACAGAGCCCCTCGAGGAGCCCAGTCCAGCTGGGCCAGAGCTCCCAGTTCATGCTGGGCCAGAGCTCCTGGCACGTGGTGGCTGGGCTGTGCTGGTGAGGTAACAGACACAGGTGCTCAGTGCCTGAATCATACACAGAGGATTTGTTTACAACATGAACAACAAAGTCTTTGCTTGTCCTTTTAGTCAAAGAAGAGTCACAATGTAAATGGGGTAATTTACCACTATTTAACTATATATCAGTTTTCACCTTCAAAGGCTGTCCAAGTGGTTTATTTACCATAAATTTAACCTTGGACTAAAGCTGAGATGCTTAGATAGCCGAGTGATAGGGACCTTAGAAATGCTAAAGCAGAGATAAAGAGAGCACCATCAGATTGAGGGAAATGAGAGCTGTCTGGCCCCTCCACAAATACTGAGGATTAACAATAGGGATCTTTGTGCTTGGGCTGTAGGCGTGTTGTCAAGGTAAATGGGACCTGGCAGAGGGCCCTATTGTCTCCTTTCCCACAACTCATTAAGATTTACTTGTTTTATCATCAATGAGTATAATCACCAGAGCTCTGATTATGCCACAAAGACATCCCAGTGCCAGTGATTCATGGGGCAGGGGTGGTGTGAGTCACCAGAGGGGTCTCCTCAGAGGTGTCCCCGTGCCTGCTGGGGGCAGGAGCAGCACCTCAGATGGGCTGCTGGGCAGGGAGCGCCAGGCTGCTCCTCTCTGTTCCCTATGCAGCTCAGCCCTCACGTTTATCCAGCAGTGACACCTTCCCTGGTGTGCAGCACCCACACCCCTACGGAGCTGACTGCAATAGGGCTGGAGGCTGCTTTACCTCAGAGGCTTTGCCAGAAATGATTGCAGCACATAATGAATCAGCTGGATTATGCTTACCTGGAACAGGTCTGCCAAAAACTCTGACCTGATTTCCTCTCCCCCCACTCTCATTTCACTGTGAGGAGCCAAAATGGCTCTGGGTGCAATACAGCGCCACTAGATAAGTTGCCAACCCACAAAATTTTGCAACGATACACTTTTGTCTTTCAGTAGCATCTCTTATCAAACAGGTCAGAGTTATTGTTACAGACCTCAGTGCAGCAGATAAGTGTTGTTCCCCAAGCTAGAGAGGACCAAATGAGATACTGAAAGATGAACAAGAGCTCAGAGTAACTCAGTAGTAACAGTAAGACCACTGTGGGCTGTTGACGAGCGTGCACCCAGCGATTCCCAGGAGCAGTGAATCCCAGCACAGCTCCAGCACAGCTCAGGTGTCCAGGTGGGAGGTCTGTGACCTCCTGAACACAGCTGGGCTTGCTCCTCTGTCAGTGCAGCTGTCCCAGCAGCTCCCCTCGGGCCCAGCTCAGGGAGCAGGGGCCCCTGCCCATGCCAGCCTTGGCAGAACCCATCACAGAGGCAAATCCACATGCTGGGACACAGAACCTGTAGTATTGGAATACTGTGTGTAAACCGTGGCCTGTCTGTGGAAGGGGAGCAGCCCTATGAAGCCTTTAGTCTGTAAATCTGGGTTTGTGTTCCTGGTGGTTATTTTGCAGGAGATAATGCTTGCAAACCAGCAAATATAACATGCCTATCTCTCCTAGTTTCTAGCTGATCTATGTATGTACCCTAGTTATTGAAGAGTTAATTACATAACTCACGTGTTGTTTTGTCCTCACTCACATACATATGGTGTGTTAGCCAAAAAGACTATTTTTGGGGATTAACTGTCTCCCAAACATCTTTAAAGTCACATAAGTGTTCATAACTTAATTATTTTCTTGAATAAGATAAATTGTTTATTTGCATCTATTTGGGTTTATTTGTATCTATTTTACAAAAAAAAAAAATTAGTTTTTGAGGCTAGTGCTGCATAATTTTGTGAAAGAAAGAAAAACTGACAAAGAGCTTTTTCATAAGGGATTTTTACACCAATTGTTTCAGCAGAAGTGAAGTGGCCCTGAAATGGCCATCCTGCCACTTGCAGAACTGTGCTTCCTGGAAGCCAAGCACTGGACATCACTGCAGGCACGTCCTGCATTTGGACCTGGTCAAAATTAGTTCAGAAACTGGATGTGGTTTTTATCCATATAAATTTTAGCAAAACAGTGCTTTTCAGAATAAGTCATCAAGGCTCTTTGCAGGAAATCTTAACATGGAGTTTTTCTCCACATGCACTCCAAAGCTTTCCCATGAGTGAGACTCTATTGGTGTATTTTTCCAGTCATTTGAAAAACATATTTGCAATAATATGCAAATAGAAGTAGTCAACACCTTACACAACCCAGTCTATAATGCAGCAGCCACCTTAGCTCCCAGCATATCCAAAGGCTCTATAAAACAGGGAAAACTTGAGGATTGTTTGCAGGACAAATCAAATGAAATTTTCAGTGATGATTCTGTTCAGTATAGGGCAGAGAAAAATTCCTGCTGGTTTTCTGTGGGAAGAGATGGCCTTTTGGCCAAGCATCCTCCAAAAGGAGGTGAAATGCAGCATCAAATTTAAATATCATAGTTTTAGCCCCTGGGTGGGTTGTGCCATGGCCTCCCCCAGTCAGATATATCTGGACACCCCCACTGGCTAATAGGAAAGTGCTTCTGCCTATGGATCACTGTGAAAATATTTGCCCCCACATAATTAGTGGTGTAATTAACAGTGGCCGTCGAATTCCAGGCCCTGTGACTGGGTGAGCTGCCAGGACACTGTGAATGGAATATGCCTTGCCTGGAATTCCCGTGCATCCCCTCAGGAGCCTCTGGGGGTTTGTCAACTTGTGCCCATTCAAATCAAAAAGAGAGCAGGGCATTTCTGTGGGGCATGGGACCTGTTTTGCTAGGGACCTTCCAGTCTGCTGTCTCCTGGAGGTTTTGCAATCTCCCTGCTCTTTTCAGTGTCTCCTCATGCCCTGAGTGTGGATGTGAGCACATGGGAAGGGTTCTGCCCTGACTCACACCCCTCTGCTGAGCCACGGGGCCAGGGTGGTCCAGTTCCTCTCTTGGGCAGGGGGCCAACAGTAAAGTACCCAGAGAAACGAGGGACAGGGAGGGGGACAGTGAGAGTTGGACTGTGGGTGCTGCAAGGCAGCTGGCCCAGCTCTGCTGTGCCCTGGGCTGCAGAGAGTCTGCATGGGCTGCTCCTGTGTGCCAGCCGTCTCCTCTGAGCCCCCGTGGGCCCCAGCAGAGGAAACAGCCATCTCTGCGAGCCCCAGCAGAGGAAACAGCCATCTCTGCGAGCCCCAGCAGAGGGAACAGCCATCTCTGCGAGCCCCAGCAGAGGGAACAGCCATCTCTGCGAGCCCCAGCAGAGGGAACAGCCATCTCTGCGAGCCCCAGCAGAGGGAACAGCCATCTCTGCGAGCCCCAGCAGAGGGAACAGCCATCTCTGCGAGCCCCAGCAGAGGGAACAGCCTTTCTCTGCAGCCACTCCAGGCAGCTCCACAAGGGCAGTGAGATAAAACATGCTGAAAGCGTTTGTGAAGCAACAAAGCAGGGCAGGGGAAGGCAGGGCGGGCTGAGGCTGACCCAGAGGACAGCAGGACACCCCTGTGCCCCTCTGCCACGGGGTGTTAGTGCTGCTCCTGGCAAACACTGTCTCCTGGCCAGGCACTGTGCCTCAGACTTGCACGTCCAGCTGACTTTGAATTGCTTTCCTGAAAACTGCTGGGAAAATCCCAGCTGCCTCTGGGACCTGAGGAAGGTCCTGGTTGGCACAATGAGGCAGAAGTCAATCGACTCTTTCAGAGTGCCCCTTGCTGATGCCAGCAGTGTAATTTGGTTTATTAGTCTGTATGGACTTGATCTAACTCTTGCTAAAGCCGAGGAGTGAATGCAGAGCCTGTCCTGACAGTCAGCCTTATCACCATCAGGAGAGATGGGGCTCATAGCACTTGCTGTCTGCTGCCAAGAATTAATTGTGTTCAAGTTAATGCCTGAGTTAAGATTAAGCTCTGCCTGATTGACGACTATTGCCATGGCAGGAAGCTTGAGCCACGAGGAGCTCAGTTAGAAACTGGCCATTTTGTCTGGGTCACCTCTGCAGATAGGGAAAAAGAGGAATGCTGCTGTGCTGGTGTGTGGAAATGCAGCACGGTGTGTGCAGGGCTGCAGGCAGGTGTCCCTGCACAGACAGCAGCTTTTGGGGCTGTGCCACAAAGGGACAGGCAGGGAAAAGGGCTCCTTGGTGCCAGCCAGGGAGCGGGCAGAGCAGGCTGGCAGGGGTGGGGAGCAGGCAGGGCTCCAGCCCCGAGCCCTCTGAGGGAATGTCACAGTCTGGGACTGACTGCTCATTAAGGGGCAGAGCAGCTGGGGATAAGCTAAGCCTTGAGTCATCAGCATAGCTGTGTGTAGGAGCAAAATCCCCCGGGACAGAACAGAGCCTGGCGGGGGACAGACAAGGAGCAGGGAGAATGGGCAAAAGTAGAGGTGGTTTAGGGGTGGGTAGTGGGGCTCTGTGCCCTTACACTGGGTGTCCAGTGAGTTCTGTGATGAGAATTGTTTTAGAATTCAATAATAATCAGACCTTTAACTTCACAGCCCTCAACACCATGTCAGATGTGCCCTTGTTCTTGGGTTTGTGCCAGGCCTGAGGTAGTCAGATCAAGCATTCAAACGCTTCAGCAGTGTCTGCTCAGTTCTGGTGCCTGAGTGGCCAGGGAACATTAGAGCATTGGAACAGAGAGCTCTGCAGGGATTGGAAACAGCAGCACTTCTGAGAAATGTTTTCTTCATTATGAATGTGTTTTGTTGGGTTGTTTTGGGTTGTTTTTTTGTTTTGGTTTGTGTTATGAGTTATGGATATAGATGGCAGGCACAGTTTCTGGCTCAGAGCCTTCAGCTGGCACAGACTGGGCAGGGATCAGTCCCTGGTGTCAGACACACAAAGGGCCCAGAGTGCTCCTTGTCTTTGCTTTGGTGCAGTTGTTGAGGGCATGCCCAGGGCACACAGGGCTGGTGGGTGAGTCTGTCCAGCCTGACACCCTGCTGCTACCTGCGGTGGCTCTATGGGAATAAGCAGGGATATTTTATTTTTCCAATAGACATTACAATTATTTACAAGTATTATTGTTCCATTTCAAAGTGCAGCTCAGCAATTGCAACATTTTCCACTTCTCCCTTGACGTATCTGATGGCATTGCAGACTGGACTGGGCAGCGCTGTCAGCAGGGACCAGAAGGGATGGCCCCAGGTGGGAAAAGGCGCCAGCCTCAGTCAGGAGAGCATTTCTGACCCCGGACTGACGGTGGTTCCAGGCACTCAGGGCAGGGCCTGCTGGGAGCTGAGTCCCTTTGGGAGCAGGACCAGGATGGCTGGGCTGGGGCAGGACAGGGATGGCCAGGCTGGGGCAGGACAGGGATGGCCAGGCTGGGGCAGGACAGGGATGGCCAGGCTGGGGCAGGACAGGGATGGCCAGGCCGGGGCAGGACAGGAGTGACCAGGCTGGGGCAGGGGAGCAGGACCAGGATGGCTGGGCTGGGGCAGGACAGGGAAGGCCAGGATGGGGCAGGACAGGAGTGACCAGGCTGGGGCAGGACAGGGATGGCCAGGCCGGGGCAGGACAGGAGTGACCAGGCTGGGGCAGGGGAGCAGGGCTGGGATGGCCGGGCCGGGGCAGGACAGGGATGGCCAGGATGGGGCAGGACAGGAGTGACCAGGCTGGGGCAGGACAGGGATGGCCAGGCCGGGGCAGGACAGGAGTGACCAGGCTGGGGCAGGGGAGCAGGGCTGGGATGGCCGGGCCGGGGCAGGACAGGGAAGGCCAGGCCGGGGCAGGGGAGCAGAGCAGGGCCAGGAGGGCCAGGCTAGATCTGTTTCTGCCCAGCTCTCCTTGCCCTTCACAGCTCCTGCCCTGCCTCCCTGCCCTCCACAGGGCTCAGCCCCACCGGGAAGGAGCTGAGAGGGGACAGACACTGCAGGGAAAGGTTGTGCTTTCCCATCCCTCCCAAGGGAGCCAGTTTGGTGTCCGGCCTGTTTGAAGCCGGAGCTCTTCAGGCCAAGAACATGTATTATCTAGTTTGTATTTTATGGCAGTATATGAATGTTTTGTTACAATAACAATGACAACAATAATAATTAGGGCCGTGAGAGCCCTGGAGGGCTGGAAAGGAACCAAGCCCTGCAGGTTCTCTCGGATGTTCGAGTTGGACGAGGTTGAACCACGCAGGTTTAACCCCCATGGCTGGTGCCCTCTCTCACCCTCCCCAGCACCAGCAGGAAGTCTGAGCCCTGGCAGCTGGAGCTGGGATACCCTGGGGCTTCCCGAGGGAGGAACCCGCAGTTGCTGAGGAGGATGAGTGAAACTCTCTGAAATTTCGGGAGTGTGGGATGAGGGTCGTGAATCATCTGAGCTCCAGCCGCCTCCAAGGCCGAGCGGGACCGAGCCCGCCCAGAGCCGGGATCGGGGACTGCAGCCCTGTCCTCTGTGCCCTCTGCTTGGGGGTCTCTGGGTGAAAGCCCCCTCTGTGCCCCTCTGAAAGCTCCCTGAAGCTGGCTGTGTGAGGCGTGCCATAGGTAACTGCAGCCATTCTCTCCCAGAGCTTCAGCCCCAGTGTCCTTGTCTCAGTCTGCTCTCCGGGTGACAGCAGCAGCTGCAGCTTGCACTGGAACATGAAAAAGACGGCATTTTCAGATCCCCACACAGAGAACCTGTGTGTGCCTGGAAGGTCGGATGTTGCTGGTGCACCCAAGGGTCAGCAGGGCCGTGTTAAAGGTACTGCAGTGAACTGAGGCCCGTTCATTTCCCAGTGACACAGCCAGACAATCCCTGTGTGGGACGGGGGTCCAGGCACCCCGAGCTCCCTGTGCACTAATCCCAATTCCCACAGTGTTGCCTCAGCTAATCGCTGCCTCAGTTTTCCTCACTTGTAAAATGTGGGGGTAATAACTGTGCATACCTCACAGAGGGCTGTGAAGATTCATTAATTAAACGATGTTGGGGAAGTGCTTTGAAGATGAAAAGCCCTATATAAATGCTGGGTGTTACTGGTGCTTAGTGAGTACCTTCACAGCCACAAGCAGGGTGTGCCTGCAGGAAGCAGAGCCATAGGCTGAGGCTTATGGCTAAGTGCCTTTAAAAATAAATATGATCAGTAAATGCTCTGGGGAGGTCAGCTTCCCTCTCCTCCCCCTGGGGCTGAGCTCCCACCTCAAAGGAACCAGGGTTTCTCTTTGCCTCCTCCACTCCTGGAAAACCAAAGGAGGTTTGGGAGTGCTGAGGAGAGAGCTGTGCTTGGGCTCGTGGTGGTGATGCTGGGAGCTGGGACACCACAGACAGGCAGAGTGCTCTGTGCCAAAGAGCCCCAAAGAGCCCCTGAGCACTGAGGGGCACTGTCCCAACGGGCACCAGCAGTGCCAGGAGGCTGGGAGAGCAGAGCTGTGCCCCCTGCCCTGGGCAGAACCAGGACTGCACTCTGGCACTGGGTGGGCAGGGGGCACTGGCACTGTCCCTGGGTGGGCAGGGGGCACTGGCACTGTCACTGGGTGGGCAGGGGGCACTGGTACTGACACTGGGGTGGGCAGGGGGCACTGACACTGTCACTGGGTGGGCAAGTGACACTGGCACTGGTACTGGGTGGGCAGGGCGCCGGTGCTGCTGTGGCTGCCCTGCACTCAGCTAATGACATGCATGCTTTGGGGAGACAGAGGCAAATCTGTACTTGCTGCTTCTACACCTGTTGGACTGAAAACACAGATGCTGATTTCCTCTTCTCTGTGCCCCTGGAAAATCTAGTATTTAATATTCACCTGACTAGGCAGAAAGAAGAGAAAAGGGATTTTTGATTAGGTTAATTGTTTTTAATGACAGCCTGCCACATTTGACAGATCCCTCTTGTGAAGCCTCAAGACAAGCAGCCTTTTCTCTGAGATGCACTCTGTGCATTTCTGTATTTTGTAAGCTGAAGTTTCATATTCTGATTTGGGCAGGGAGGTGACTTCTTTCACAGTTTCTCTGGGAACACCAGACCTAAGCAATAACCTGGGGGAGATATCCAGGTGGGACTAATGGCAGAAACTGGTGAGGGAAAAGCTGCATTTCCTGACCTAAACTGGCCTTGCTGACTGAAAATTAACAACTTAAGACCAAATGTTGAACCAGATTCAAATGTTTCTATATGAGTCTGAGGCAAAACCTGGACATTATTCTGGGACAGATGTGTAAAGTGCTTTAAAAACACATGCTAATTATTAAATGATATCTAACAGTAAAATTCGTCACATACATTATTAGTTCCTTATAATCTAAAACTGTACAAAAAAAGAACATGTAAATGCCTGAGTCGTAGCTAGGCTGAGGCCAGGGGTATCTATCACATCAGGAATTCTTACTGATGGACTGCTGAAGGGATCACAGGAACAAGGGGATGTTCCATGGGCAGGACACATGTCCTGGGTTTGAGGGCACAGAGACCTGCAGGGAGCAGCCAGTGGTTAACAGGCTCTGAAGGGAGTTTGATTTCAGCCATCCTGGAATGCCCCTTGGTTGTCCCTTATCATAAAGCCTATCAGGTGGCTTGGGCAGGCTCTGGAACACAGGCTGGGACGCAGGCCTGCTGTGATACTGCAAATCTCTGTGCCTCACTTTACCCATTGATTAGGGTGATAGCCTTCCCAGAGTGTTGTGGTCATTAATTATTAATGTTAGTAAAGCTTTTTGAAGATCAGGAGTGCTACATGCTGGCTAAAGATCTTAATTACCTCAGCCTCATGATTAAATTTTTATATTTACATAATGAACCAGTGGTGGAAGAGGTGCAGAGATGGTCTCTCCTGGTGGACAGATTCTTACAGCTCAGTTATCCCTGCCATTATCACTATCTAAGTCAAATCAAATCCCTTTTTCCATGGGGAATCTGCTTTTGGAGTGAGCAAAGCCCACACGCTCCATGTGAGACTCCGACATGGCAAGCAGCCACGGCACCTTGGCTAATTTCAGTCCCTGCCCATGAAACTCACCTCACCCAGAACTTGTTTCAACTTCTCCAGCTGTTCTTGGCATGTGTTGAGATTTCATAAAGTTGATGCCATCAACTCCCACACATATGGCAAGGCAGAGTGAGAGAGAAAACCCACACACAGTAACTAATATATAGGGAGAAGAGGTATTTGCATGGGAGAGCACAAACACGAGGCTTTTCTCGCTGCTGCTGGTGCCGAGATGCAGAGGGATATGCAGATGGGGAGGGTGACTCACAGAGCCCTTGCCAGTGCACAGCTCCAGCGAGACACTTGGTGCTCCCATGCATTAATCCTGCTGCTCAGAGCCGTCATTTTACTGCTGCCCACTGAGTGTGCAGTGGGGTTTGTCCTGGCTGGGGTCCTGGCTGGGCATGGGGCCGGGGCAGCTGCTCCCTGACCCTGCTGAGGAGGGCCCGGGGTGGCACATGGCCGTGGGAGCTCTGATTCACACAACAACCTCCCCTTGGAGCTAGTTTTACTGAGATGTTTTGCCTGTGATACAGAAGGTTTGTTCTTCTTGTGTGTCTTTTCTCCTTTTCCTTTGGAGACAAGTGCTTAATTTTTCAAACTTTCAATGAGACTCATTTTCAATCCATAATTCATTGTCAAGATGACACCCAATTATTATCAATTTACAATCTCAGGCGAGTCAGGAAAAGTCTGGAAAACGCAGGCAAGGGAGAGTTTGGTGACAAACACAGAGTGCAGGCAATAACAGCCATTTCCATATGCACCTCCGGGTCTGGGCACATTTCCAGGGGAATCCATGCTTGTCTCCTAGAGACGACTTCAGGAGAGGCAGAGGGGTTTTTTCAGCACTCAGCACACACAGCAAACTTTTTCTTGGGAATTTGATGTGCCAGTTACAGGGCAGGGAGTTGGGGTAGTGGGGCAGAGCCAGCCTGGGAATGACACCAGGACTCGGTACAGCCCAGGGGATGAACCTCAGCCCCCAGGCCAGGGGGTGAATGGGCCCTGGACATGCTGGCTCTGTGGGGTGAGGCCCTTGGCAGTGCCCTCCCTCGCCAGTGTCCCCAGCTGAGATGAGAACCTCCCCTGGCAGCTCCTCAGCCCCATGCACCTGCCCTGCAGTGGGACCTGGGCAGTGCAGCAGCCACTTCCTCAGTCACTAATGGGCTGCACACTTAGAAAGCATTTAAACCTGTTTTATGGTGATTGAAAGACTGCAATGAGATTTTGCTAATTAGCTCATTGCATACCCAGTGAGCCCTGCATCGTGGGGTTTATTGGACACCAAGTATCAGGCTTTCCATTTCCTCTTCTATTTATATTCTCTGTTCAAATGAAAACCACAAATCTTTCCAAGTGACCGGTTTATTAAGTGAATTTAGAGCACTTAACATTTGCATTTATTAATTTTCTAGAAAAACTGGTATTACTAGTTACTGAGAACTAACTGCTATCTCAGATTTCAGCTGCAATTCTTGGTAACGACACTTCGGTGATGATTAAGCCAATGCTGTGATTTTTCAGTGGCACCTGTACCAGCTCCAGCTTTGCAGTGACCTGTGAGGACTCAGCACCTCGGACAACACCTCCACAACCCCGGGCTCAGATGAAATAAAGGCACAAGTCTGTCTGAGCAGATTGCTCCCACCTGTGAGCACAGAGAGCTGTGGGTGTGACCTGGGTGTGCATCTGCTCTGACCCCCGAGAGCGGGGAGGGGATGGCACCTTGGAATTATTGCATGTGAAACAGAACCCCAGAGCCGAGTCCCTCAAGCTGCTCATGTCCCAGTACATGAGCATGATCTGATTGGATTTTCAGTGAGGATGTTTGGGTTTCTGAGCTCAGGCCCTGTGTTCTGAGATGCCCCTTTCTGAAGAAGAACCTGTGTTACACCTTCTTCCCAGGCTAGGACTCACAGAGCCCTCCATGCTCTGCAGTTTTGTTCTACATTTCCTTGGTTGCATGATCAGAAATGCTCTTTCAGTAATTTCATCTCATTTCTTTTCAGTAATGACAGATGTTTTCTCTTGACAAAACCACCTTTATATTCCTTTACTGGGTCACTGTTAACTCTTCTACGCTCTACATAATAACACTGGAGATTTTCTGTAGATAGGCTTTCTGCCAGTCTCCTTCATAAAAATGAATTACATCTGGAGCAGGTAGGAACTTGGAACAATTCCTACCTCCCAGGTAAAATAACTCATCTGATGCACAGACATACCATGAATCTTGCACAGACTGAAGAGCCTGGGAAGGTGGAAGAGAATTTTTCTAATTCATAGCTGAATTTCTTCTGATGAAGGACATGTACAACCAACTGCAAGAAAACAAATGATTGTTCTGATTATTCTTCACTGTAGGAATAATTGGTAACATTGTTCTTCTTGGCAAAGATGAATAGTTGGAACCAGACTATTTCACAGAGACAAAATATCCACAGGGAGAGATTTTTGAGGCAGTCATAGGATGCACCCTACAGAGTGTGATTCTCATGACATTAAAGCTGTGCTAATGGTGCTGAGATTAACTTCTAATGAAGAGAGAAATGGACCTGATAAACACAGCGTAAATGTTCTATGGAAAGGACAATAAAAATATCACATTTTGGGCAAGGTCTGCCTCTCATTGAAACCAAAAGGGTTGAATTTATTGAACTTATCCAAAACAGGAAAAAGAATTTATGACTGTGAAGGACGAAGAAACACTGCTGTGAGTCCGAGCCACTGAATAACTCCATACCACAGAAGAGATCCCCCAGAGTTTTGCAATAGTAACTGTTGTGTTACTTTGTGGAATTTTCTGATCCTTTGATAATGTTTCCTCCTTTTAACAGCAAAATCCACACTGCTTCTTGAAAGCTTTTAGAATATTTTTCCTTATGCTTTTATCCTAGGCAAGGCAGGACCGCATCTGGTATTTAGGACAGGGAGCTGGCAATCTGGATTCTTTTCAGCTTTGTCACCAACCCGTGGTACGGCTTTGATCTCCTCGTGGTACAGCTGCACTTGGAGAAGCCCTGGGCAGGCTGCTGTGCCTCAGAGAGGGCCCTGGCTGTGCCACCCCTGGCACCCCTGGCAGCGCCCGTGCTGGCTCCTCGCAGCCTGGCAAAGCCCGGGGCTGCTGCAGAGGCTGCTGGAGCTGGGCTGGGGCTGCTCAGGGTGATCTGTGTGTGGGGCTTTCCCTCCCTCTGGGGTCTCCACGGGGTTGTAGCCCCACAGCTTTGGCTCCGCTCACCTCTCCCCCAAGGCCAGGCAAAGCAAGTGTTTATTTAGAAACAATTAAAGTTGAGCCTTTAGATACTAGACTGGGAGGAAGCAAACAAGCAAAATGTAAAGTAAACAAATATAAAATATTTCAATTCTGGCTTCAGTTTTGCAACCAGAGGCCAGTCTTTTAAATGCTATCCCCTGAAACCTCAAAGAATGCTGACATGCTCAGAGGCTGGCATCCACTGGTCCCAGGCTGAATGTACACTGTGCTCCAGCCTTCTTTGGACAGCCCTTTGAAGTTCTCCACTCTTCTATTTCCTAAAATTAGCTTTTATAATATAAATGGGTCTCTAATTGACTTTTACCAAAGCCAGCAGCAATGGATGTTTTAGCTGTGGTTCCTCTGGGTTTAGACCTAATTGACCAGAAGGTGTGTGACCTCTGTAAATACACCTCTGGCCCTTCCTGGGAACCAGGTGCCTTATTATTGCTGCCTTGCTCCTAGCCAGCCTGCTGGCTACTGCTTCCCACCCACTCTGAGCTGCTCCCTTTGGTCCTTTATTCAGAATTATTAGTCTTATTCAAGACACGGCTTACACACAGATTCCATTAACTTATGGCTTGTGGTGTCACCAGTTTCCTACAGAGACCTGTAGATGCTGCTCTGTATGAGTGGAGATTATTGATTGCTAACCCTTGTTCTGACAGGCCTTGTCTGGGAGTGCAGGAGTTCCTCAGCTTCATCCCCTCTCCCAGTTTCAGGCTAAAATTCTGAAAACTCCTCAGATTGCCTTCACTTTTACTGCCTGCCATGAAAGGAGTCCCTGAGCACCTCGAGGTTCTGTTGGCCGTGCTTGATTTTGGGAGCTCTGTTTGAGGTGGGGCTGCTGCCCCTGGGTACCTTGGGGGCCCCTGACTGCTGGGACCTGGGGTGCCTGCTCTGGGGAGGAACAGGCTGGAGACAACAAGCTAAATAAAAACATGGCCTTTCTGTAAATGCCTTCAACTTTAAAATGGGACTTTCAGTTTCTAAAGGCTGGCAGGGAGTTCGTTTTGAGTCAGTCTTTGTGTGGTCATTTTCATTCTGGAATGAGAGTGTTCTTGCACAGAATTACACTAAAATGTGTTGTCAAGAGACATTGTCTTTTGTTTCCATGAGTTTGCAAATATTCCCAAACAAGTTTGATGTAAGCCAGAGTGTCCCAGCTTTTATCTTGCCGAAGAAAAGCTTCTCCCTGAACACCACGAGCCCTGGGCTGGCTGGGAGCTCTGGAAGGAGCACATTCCTGACCTGCCAGTGCCAGGCTCTGTGCCACAGCCCCACTGAGGTGCTTTGCAGCTGCTTCAGGGGGTCTCCTGTAGCGCTGCCATGCCGTGATGAGACTTTAATGAACTTTCTGAGCTGCCTGACTCCCTCTGATGAGGGGCATTATATGTGTACAGTTTGTTTGTATTGTTGCCTAATTATGAGCAGCAATTAAGACTTCACACCTACAATTTGTATTCACAATTTGTAAAATTCCCCTGCCTGGAGTTCTCTGCTACTGCTGCCAACAAGGCACGCAGCAAATTTTATTCTTTCCCCCAGTGCCACAGAACAAAGCTCTTCATCAGCCTCCAGCAGCAGCACAAAGAGCTGGAGCTGCTGACTCGAAGCCACCGTGGCTTACGTGTCCCTGAGCAGGGCTTGTCCCCACCTCAGCCCAGAGAAGGCAGTGACAGTGCCCAGGCTGTGCCCAGCACACAGCACACAGCCTGATCCTTGTCCCCACTTCAGCCCAATGAATGGCAATGGCAGTGCCCAGGCTGTGCCCCGCCTGTGCCCAGCACACAGCACACAGCCTGATCCTGCAGATGCCCAGAGCAGGAGGGGCTCTGCCACAGGACAGGCTGGCCTGGGCACTGCCCCAGCCCTGCAGGGAGGGCATTTGCAGAAAATGAGTTGTGTGCTCATTCAGTCCTGCACTCCCCAGGTACCATCAGCTGTCAGTGACTTTCCCAGAGCTGGCACTGCTTAGGGCTGTGCTGTGTTCCAAGCACCACTCCTAATCCATTTAACTGTGTCCATACACATCCTGCAGTGATTTGTGGAATGGGGCACACACTGAGCACATTTATACACATGCAATACACAGCAATTTAGCTGTACTTTAAAAACACAGCTTTGGAAGCAGTTCTCCTGGGGAAGGATAAAGCCAATGCTATTTTTTTTTGAGCTTTCCTGCGGTGCTATTAGGCTGGGTGG
This sequence comes from Ammospiza caudacuta, assembly GCF_027887145.1. Taxonomy (NCBI): domain Eukaryota; kingdom Metazoa; phylum Chordata; class Aves; order Passeriformes; family Passerellidae; genus Ammospiza; species Ammospiza caudacuta. Next base: position 19,022,041 of record NC_080607.1, read on the forward strand.
GGCTGGGCAGCCCTGAGCAGGAAGGAGCAGTCAGTCCAGCTGGTAATGGCACTGTTTGGGGAGCTGCCAGTGCCACAGAGCCAGAGCACACCTGCCTTACCCAAGCGTGCCACTTACTCGTGGCAGCGCTGACCTTGGAGCCACGGGGACTGACCAGGGGCTCTGGGCTGCATTATTAATTTTGTGGCTGATTGTGTACGTTTTGATCAGAGTCAGAGGCAAACCAGAGCATGGCAGCATTGTTTGGGCAAACAGAACAGCACCAGTCCTTCCCTTGTGGATGCATCTCCTGGAAAATGCTCCTTTCTGACTCTGCTGGGGAGTTTTACAATTCCTAGTATCTAGGAAATATATTCCAATGGGAATGCCTCCAAATGGTGACTATAACATGAGTATAAAGTATTGTTAATAAATTAATTGACTTTGGGTTTTTTAGCTATAAAAATAAACCCTGGCTCATGTTGTTTGAGCGAAACTCAATTCAGCACAGGCAACATCAGGAGCACAACCAGGATAAAAACTACCACACAGTAAATCAAAGAGCAAGAAAAGTACAAGGCTATTAATGCTTTACTATAACATTCCTCACAGCCTCTCTGCACTGTGGATAACTGCAAGCCAACATTTTTCAACTGTCCTAAAGTATGTGAAATGTAAATGTTTAGAAGAATGTTTTTGTGCCAAGCTGAGAGTGATCATAAACATCAGCTTCTAATAGAAACATTTCAGAAGATGCGCTCTGTGCTGCCAGCTTTTGAGAGCAACACCATGTAAATTAGGCCGGAGTCTCCTTGGATTCCTGACACTCCATTGCTGCCTTTTAATTGCCAAAAATTGTTGGATTGATGCTGTGTTTGAATTTAAAGTATGAACTGCAACTGTATTAAATGTGCTGCTTAAATGCCGTGCGGATAAACAATAAATCACCTGCCTGGGATTTGTTTTGGGGACAGGCCTAAAGAAAACGTGGAGAGGAAAGAGGCACTGCTCTAATTATGACCCTTTATTCCTGTGGCATCACCAGTGTGCCTGGTGCTGTGCTCCGGGTGGGGTTTTTGGGCTGGATAACTCTGCCGTGCTAATGACAGCCCCGGAGCAGAGCGTGACTGACTCCTGATGGGGCCACCCCACCCTGCCCAGCAGGGAGGGACAGTGCCAGCACCTGCACGTGCTGAAACTGAAACCCTGGCTCTGGCAGCAGCTGCTCCTTCTCAGCAACCTCCTCCACCATCAGCATCAGAGTCCCAGCCACAATGCTCAAATTGAGGAAAATGGAAAAGCCTAGGGAACTGTAACCAGGTTCAGCTGACTGGTTTGGTTATATCATCCCAAATTGCAAGCAAATTCACATTTTGTAAGTGAAACATTTTAGCTTTGGGATCTAGAGTTTCCATTGTAGTTTAGTGCTTAATTATATTTTAAAAACCCTTAAAGCAAAATGAAATATTTTGATCATAGTATCAAATGTCTTTTTTGTCACTGCTGCTAGTGAATCCAATTTAGTATCTGCTAGAAACAGAGCCATCTCTGATCACAACTCAGAGCATCTCCTTATATAATCAGTGTTCAAATTCTTCCACTTCCCATCACTCATGACAGCATATGGTCATTGATGACATGAGGTTGGACGTGGTTATTAGTGGATCGTGGTTACAGATTTTGCAGGGTTTATTTTGATAAAAGCCTTGGAACAACTTCAGAAAAATCTGGTTTTAGATAAACTTTCCAGGTTTCATGTACAGCCTGCCACTTGTTTGGAAGCAGTTTAAAAGAGGATGTTGAGAGGCAGAGGGGGCAGCTGTAGGTACTGGGGGTACTGGGGTACCTGGGGCTACCAAGCCCAGGTGCTCAGAGCAGGACCCCAAAGCCAGGGCTGGGTTGGAGCCCTCCCTGCTGAAATAGCAGTGCACAGAAGGGCACTCCTGGGGTTTCATTCTCAAGAGCAGCCATAGGTTTTTGGCTCATCCTTCTCTTGGTTTCTGTGTCGGTGCTTTGGGACGTTCACATGGACAGCCTGCCTGTGCAGGTGTGGCAGGCAGGACAGTCCAGGGCCCCGTTCCCCATACCCTCTGGGAACAGCTGAACCTGACAGTAAAGCTGATGGGAAAAGCCAGGAGGAAACACTGCCACTGTAAGCAGGAGAGGTGCTCAATGGGTGCAGAAGACACTGTTTGATTAATTTCCCCTTTTACTGTTTTGATTGCTACAGAAACAAATATGATCTTTAGATGGAGTTAGCACCTTGTCAAAGAAAGAGATCCCAGGAATGAGCAGGAGAGGGCAGGGGACCAGTCAAGGCTCTCAGCATGGGAGGATGGGGAAAGGACTAAGAGAGGGAATAAGAGGATGTGAGCTGTGCTCACAATGAAATCACTGGGAATTCTGCCATGGAAGCAGAACTGAGCTGTTCTTTCAGGTATGAAAAGTACTGTGAATGACAAACTGAACTCCCATTAAGAGGTTAGGACAGGAAGCTGCTTTCTTCCAGGGATGAGCCAAGGATCTGCAAAAGCTGAGTCCCTAAATTTGTGTGTTCAATCCAAGCCTTGACAGAAGCCTTGCTTCCAGCATCCCCTGGGGGGGGTCTTTTAATTCCCATTAATATCTCCTGCAGTCCTTCCACCTCTGCCTTGATTTCTGCTGGCCTTCCTTCTCTTTTCCATCTGATCAAGGACTGCACTGCAATCTGAAGCATACAGGAGTCAAGGATGTCTTTGCATTGTCTTTAGCAGCCTTTGAATGAGAGCAGGGAGGTCACAGTTCTTAGGTTTATAATCTGTTTTGCAGATGAATCAGGATATTTTGCTATGGTTTTGATTTGAGCCTCAGAAAGCCCTGGAAATAACACAAGCAGCAAATAGATAAAACAAGGTTCGTGCCAATGGAACAACCAAAATATGTCATCCCAATACAAACAGGGCTTGGTGCAGATCTGGGACTGAAGGCTAAGTCCTGACTTCCCTTCTTGTGCTTTTACCACTCCATCGTGCAAACTCCCCCAAATTATCATAGAATTGTGCAAAGAGTACCAGCCAGCAGAGACCAGCTCTGCCTGGCTCCTGTGAGCCTGCCAAGGCTGTTGGGGCAGCGAGGGAAGGGACACACAATTCATTTTGAGAAGGTTTTTCCCCCTCTTTTTGTCGTCTTCTTTGTGGTGGTTTGTGAAATGCTGGGAAGGAGCAAGACAATGAAGGGGAAATGTTCCAAGGAGCCAGGCTGCTCCATGCATTGCCCAAGCAGCACCCAGGGTACCGACAGGCAGTGTGGGACACACATGGGACTGCATCTGCTGGCAGGAGCCTGCCCTCCCCTCTGAACACACAGCAGGGACAGGGCACAGACCCAGAGCCTCTCCACGCCTGCCTGGGGCTCTCCCTCACTCCAGCACAAATGCAGGTGCAAAGTTATTCACTCCAGAAATTTTTTTGCACAATTTAGAGCCATAAAATGGAAGCTGCCTCTGAGCCACTTGGCTCTTCCTCTCTTGCAAGTTTGGGCCAGATGCAAAAGAGGACTTAAGCACTTACAATTCCATAGGTTACTCCCTGTTCAGGATAACATTTCTTCCAGTAGCAGCAGCTTTGTGTCTGGACATGCCCAGAGCTGCTGGGATCTGAGCAGCTCAGTGCAGAGTTCCCACCTGGAACCCACTGGGATCCTCGGAGCAGAGAAGGAGCGTTCCTTTTCCCAGGAGAGCCTGAGAAACATCCTCAGGAACGCTGCGGAGCTGGGGCACAGCAGCAGGAGCAGTGCCCTCACAGGATGCTCCCCTTTGGCCCTGCACAGGCAGGAGCAGCGTGCTCAGCTCAGGGTTTGGGGAGCACTGGGACAGTCCTGGGCTGTTTGCTGCCAGCTGGGGCTGCCCAGGAGAACAAGCATTCCCTCCAGGAGTGAGACAGGGAATCTGAACCCTTCCAGCACAAAGAAACAAAAACTCCAGGCCCTTTCAAGGAAAACACAAATGTAGTGAATTAGAAAAAAACCAAAACAAAACCAGAAAAACAACCAACCAGAAAAACACACCACCAAAAAACTGAATAAACCACAGTTATTCTGCTGGCTAATATCATGAAGACATGATGGTACTTGCAGCTTCCTGCTTGGACCTGGCTTGCTCCAAAGTTATTTTGTGTGTTAATCCTGTGGTTTAGATGATGAAGATTAGGTCTGAGTGTGCTGGTTCAGATAAAAGGGGGAAAGGCAGCAACCAAACCTTCACCCAAACTCCAACCTAAACTTTTCTAAGCTTTAAATAAAATCAAAAATGTATTAACTTTTCTTTCTTATTCCTTTGTTCTGCAATTAAGATTTTATTTGTAGGTAGTGTTATTCATCAGCTGCAGTTATTCATTCAAAGCTTTGGAAGTCACAGTGCTATGAGGAGGAGAGCTCTTACCCCTGCAAACACAAAAACACACATTCCAGGTTCACAAAAATGTGTTTCTGCTGTCTCCCCTGAACTTGGCTTTTTAATGGAACTGGGATTTTTAATCCTAGTTACTGCTTCCAGTGTAACTGCCACCATACCATGCAAGCTTCTTCCCAGTTTTGGTTTCTGTGCATCTTGGCCTGGAATGTTCAGTTGCAGATTTCCTGATAAAGATCCCAGCTGACAGCCAGCAATTTGGCCAATGTTCCTCAAATAAATAGGAATATAAAATCATGTTCCAAAATCTAGGCAGAAATGAGTGATTGATTCTCCAAAAAATCCCCAAACCCAAAACTAAACAAACAAGAGCTGCCTGCTGCTTGGCAATTTTGAAAATTAAATTAATACTCTGTTCTTTTGCTTTACTACGTAATAATTTCAGTACCTATTTTTAAATGGTTGTCTCAGCCAATAGCACACTTTAGTGCTTGATTAGCACATATTTGGCACACAGAGCACCAGGGAAAACACACTCACTGCATTTCTTCTCAAGCTGAGGCACTCTCTGCAGATGTCGAATACGCACACAACCAAGGCAGTGCTTGCCCTGTGCAGGGGCACTGAGGGTACTGGTCAGCTCTTGTAGCTCCTGGCCTCGTCCTGGTAGGTCCAGACAGGTCCTGGCAGCTCTGGGGTGCTGGGCAGCCCTTTGCATATACCGTGGGTTTGGCTGCACAGGGAATGGGCTGCAGGAGTGCTGTCAATGGACACCTCTGTGCAGAGAATTCTCTTTGCCATGGTCCAGTCCATGAAAGCACAGCCAGGGCAGGAAAACCCACAGGGGCTAAGGGGCTATTCCATGAGGGGCACAAACCCCATGAGGGGTACGAACAAACACCATGAGGGGCACAAACCCCATGCGGGGCACAAACCCCATGAGGGGAACAAACTCCATGAGGGGTACAAACCCCATGAGGGGCACAAACCCCATGAGGGGTACAGGCAAACCCCATAGGGATACAAACCCCATAGGGATACAAACCCCATGAGGGGCACAAACCCCATAGGGATACAAACCCCATGAGGGGCACAAACAAACCCCATGAGGGGCACAAACCCCATGAGGGGCAAAAACCCCATGAGGGGCACAAACCCCATGAGGGGCACAAACAAACCCCATGAGGGGCACAAACCCCATGAGGGGCACAAACCCCATGAGGGGCACGAACAAACCCCATGAGGGAGGAGCTGTGGGGCCAGGTCCCCACCTCAGCATCTCACAAGGCAGCAGCACCTCGGCCTTTCCAAGCTGCAGGCACAGAAATGAGATGCTCAGACTGGAGCCTGGCTGTCACACTGAGTCACTGGCAAGAGACAAGTGCCTTCAAAAGGGGCTGAGCTCCCAAATGGCAAGGAGATGAGGATTCTGACAGGTCAGCAGGCTCAATCCAAGCCTTCCAGCCCTAGAGCTGGGTGAAGTGTCACAGTAGGGCACAAGGCTGCAGGAAGGGCTGAGTGCAGACTGCTGCTCACACCTGCAATCCCTGACCTTGGGTGAGCACCAAGGAGGGAGCTGCTTTCTGTGCCAGCTGCTGCTTGTGCAGTGCTGCAGTCAGGAAATATTCAAAATGGGAAGAGTGATCCAGCTCCAGAGAGCGACTTCCATCATTATAACCAGAGAGCCTTTGCTTAACATTTGAACTTTCTGAGAGCTTATTCTAATTCAACCACAGAATCTTCAGAGAGTTCAGCAGTCGCTAATTAAGACCTGCGAGGATTTATCTGTGGTTGATCCGTGCACTTGGCAGCTTTTGCTTCAGAGGGACTGAGCCCTGCAAGTGTCAGTGCAGGGAATGCCCCCAGAGGAGCACAGGGACCAAGCACTGCTCACCTTTAACTCCCTGCCCCTTCCATGGCTGGCAGTGCTTCTGTGTGGCCCCGTATTTAGGGTGAAAACAAATAACCCACTTCAAAAATAAACTGCCCTAGGAAGTGTCTTTGAAAATTTTTAATGCCAAATTACAAAAACATCACATGCAAATGTAAATAATTTCCTCTGCAATGAATGCAGGAAATAAAGAAGTGGTATGAACAATAGGGAATTGGACAGGTCTGTTTTATTTCCCTTCTTCCTCCATCTCCCCCACAGTGTGATTTAATAAATATTAATGAAAAAGAGAAGGAGTAACACTTATCTATTAATTTTTCTGCCTTTATTTCCTGATGATGCGTAATTTAAAGGTGTTTTGGGGTTACATTTAGTCATATATATGGTTGTTTGAACCTTTTATTAGCCATGATTCACTCTGCATATCAGCACAGCATGGAGCTCATGCCTGCAGTGTGTGTCTGTTCCATGATGCTCAGTTATCTGCCTGCCCCAAGCTATCCAAAGGGAAAGATTTGCATGGACACTGCTCCCCTGTGGAAGGGAATGCCAGGAATGACTGGTCTGGTACTACCTGACCCAGTGAGCTTCCATTCAAATAATGCACATGCCACTAAAACAATTCAGATCAAAGCTCTGCCTTTCCACTGAATTCAAATGTAAGGACTTCTAAAGCAATTTTAGCAGTTGGCTTTACAAATGAACTTATGTCAGCTGCTCTGTATGATGAGTGACTAAATTACTCCTGTATCTAATCTTATCTCACTATCTGTCTGTCTGTTTTTCAGCATTTCAGTGCCCATCACTGCATTATCCAGGCGCCACCATAAGATTAAGGAGCTCTGCAGTGACATTCTCAACGTGGTCTGCTCAAAGGTCATTAGCAGAGCCTCTCATGCTGGAAAAGCCCAGAGGAGGGCACGGGAGTGAGCCACAGAAGGGGAGGAGAAGGAGAAGGAGAGGAGAAGGAGAAGGAGAAGGAGAAGGAGAAGGAGAAGGAGAAGGAGAAGGAGAAGGAGAAGGAGAAGGAGAAGGAGAAGGAGAAGGAGAAGGAGAAGGAGAAGGAGAAGGAGAAGGAGAAGGAGAAGGAGAAGGAGAAGGAGAAGGAGAAGGAGAAGGAGAAGGAGAAGGAGAAGGAGAAGGAGAAGGAGAAGGAGAAGGAGAAGGAGAAGGAGAAGGAGAAGGAGGCAGCAACTGGAGCCTTTCTGGCTGTGCTCACATGGAGGGACGTGCTCAGGTGGTGCTGCAGTGCAGGGGCCTGGTGGCAGTGGCCCTTGTGCTGCTGCAGGGACTGTCACACTTGCTGTGGGCTCCTGTCACCTCAGACTTTGGCTGCCATGGCCCTGCTGTCCCTGAGTTGCTCTCAGAAGCCATTCCCATGCTGGGACTGTATGATTCCAGGATGCTTCAGCCGCAGAGCAGGACATTTCCCTCAAAGATCCCAGAGCAGGCGCTGCAACTCAGGATGCACCTTCTCTGAGAGGATACACTAGTTAAATTTTATCTTCCTGCCAGCTCCCTGTGTTTGAAGAAGCCAGAAAGGGTTTCAATGTGCACAGAGCTACCCAGGACCCATGGAATCAGGAGAGAGGACGCTGTCCCAGGGTTCCCAGCGCTGTCCCCCAGCAGCTGTGGTGTCTCTGGGGACAGCCTGGGGAGGTGGCAGTGCCCATGCCCATGCCCTGCTCCCACAGCTGCTGGTAAGTGACAGTGTGCCACAGCTGTTTTCCAGAGCTGGCTCAGTGCTGAGGGGCAGTGGCAGCGTGCTGACGTGCTGCTCTAACGAGCCCTGCAGCCCTCGTGCCCCTCTCGGTGCCCAGACAGCCGGGGATTTACGCTGGGGGATAAATAGGTGGTGCCAAAGTGAGAAGGAAAGAGCCAAAGCTGGAAGCCAACCACAGAACGTGGGTGTAAACGATTACCAAAGGCTTCCAGTAACTCTGCTATCATCAGAGACTGGCTTTATGGGTATGGCCTCAAGAAGTTTCCCTCCACTTAATTAAAGAGGCAGATAAGTATCTAGGTGGAGTGTGCAGATAGGTTCTGAATGAGTTATCCACTAAGGCTGGTTCGCTGCACCTATTGTTAAAGCCAGAATATAATATCAGATTAATGCATTATATTTGCCTATTATAGCACTATGTCATCATTATATGACATGTTATAATTAAAGCCCTGCATTAGAAACAAAACTATTTGGCTTGGGATAAGTTGCCTTTATGACTTCTGTGGTTATGATTTCCTCCTTTTCTTAACCCCTTAAAACTGCATAATATAGCTATTTGTAGCTGTATAAAGAAAGTTTCTAGTTTCAGATTCTAATCTCAGGTAATTCAATGTAAATAAAGTCAAAATCTGGCACATATTCTTTTCCTGTGTCAGAGTATTTGCTAGCAGAGGGAAATCCACGTTGTTTGGGTTGAGAGAATCCCAAAGATGGGCAGATTAAAGAAGAGGGTGCCTGGCTCCCCATCCTTCCCAGCTGTCCCCAGCAGCTGCTGGGTTTGTCCCATTCCCCAGGGTTCCAGGAAGCTGCCTGGCAAACTCCCACTCTTCCTTTTCCTTCCTGGAACCACACAAGACAGAATTGGTTCTTAGAGCAGTTTCTGGCCGCAGCTGCCGGGAAGCCAGAGCTCCCAAATGCAAACTGGAGCCTGGGTGTGGGACGGCAGCTTGGCTAACTGACTATGCTAATGGCCTTAATTAGCCATTTGCATATGCACCCTTCTCAGTGTCGGTAGTTGGTGATTCACGCAGTGCCAGCCCCAGCCCTGCTGCCAGGCACAGGGGCACAGGGGCCAGCAGTGCCCCAGTGCACAGAGCCAGGGCTGGCACCAGGCAGGGCACGATTCCCAGAGTGGCCAGGCTGGGGCCGCTGCCCGGGCAGGGCAGGGCAGGGCAGGAGCCTTCCTGCTCTCTCTGCAGGCAGCTCCACCAGCCAGGCTTTTGCAATGCTATATAATAAATCTAATTGCTGTCTTTCATGTCGCCGGCTGGAGTGTGCCCTGGTTTGGCTCAGGGCTGACCACCCTCCTGAGGGTGATGGGGAGGGGACGTGGGGTGACATCCCCTGTCCCCCCAGTCCCTCTGGGACAGGTCACTCTGCTGCAGTGCTGGCAGTCCAGTCCTTGTCTGCCTGATTGGTGATGACCTTTCCCCTGGACTTGCAGAGAGCTGGATTTGGCCTTGGAAGTTGGCTTGTGCACCAGGAACTGTTCTGTCATTTCTGTTTCTCTTGGAAATGTGCACTCTCCTCCCAGGCAATCTCTGCCGTGCGGGAAGGCCCCGAGTGCAAGTGCCAGATGTGTCAGATCATCAGTCTGGGCACACACAGGCTTCTGATGGAGCTGCTGGAGACACAGAGTTTTAGCATTTCATCTAAAACAATCAAATTCTGCAGCAAGAAGTGGACAAGTAAAAATAATAATATGCAAAAAATTGATTTTAATTTTTGTCTTGAACAGATATTTACCTGGCTTTTGCCACCGGTCCCGTGGGCACTGCTGAAGGGAAATCCCCTCTCTGGTGTCACTGAGGCAGGTAAGGCACTGAGCCCATCCACCGAGGCTGCCCTGCCAGGGGGATGTGCTGGGCCACACTTGGGTCCTGTGCAGTGCTGCTTCACCTCTGCTCTGCGCTCCGAACACTGCAAACACTGCTCACTTCTGGGAATGTTTCCATCAGCCCTGACAGGGGCTTTTAGAACCCCTTCAGTGCTTCCCTGTCCTGCCTGGCAGGGCAGCTGTGGGCATGGCAGGGTTGATTGTCACTGTCCCTGTCCCTGCACCCAGAGTGGGCCTGGAGTCACAGACGGGCACAGGAGAGGCCCTGGCAGCCAAGGTGTGGGCATGGCAGGGTTTATTGTCACTGTCACTGTCCCTGCACCCTGAGTGGGCCTGGAGTCACAGACGGGCACAGGAGAGGCCCTGGCAGGGCAGGTGTGGGCATGGCAGGGTTTATTGTCACTGTCACTGTCCCTGCACCCTGAGTGGGCCTGGAGTCACAGACGGGCACAGGAGAGGCCCTGGCAGGGCAGGTGTGGGCATGGCAGGGTTGATTGTCACTGTCCATGTCCCTGCAGCCAGAGTGAGCCTGGGGTCACAGATGGGCACAGGAGAAGCCCTGGCAGGGCAGGTGTGGGCATGGCAGGGTTGATTGTCACTGTCCCTGTCCCTGCACCCAGAGTGGGCCTGGAGTCACAGACGGGCACAGGAGAGGCCCTGGCAGGGCTCAGGGCAGCTCAGGAAGGCAGAGCTCCCTTCCCAGGCAGGAAAGGGAAGATGCTATCCAGTTCTGAGGGTGAGCTAAAATTCCTAGAGATTATGGGGCAGGATGAAAATATGGCCCCTGCAGAGGATTTCCTAATGAGGCACAGGCTGCTCAGTGAGGGAAAAAATTACCTTCTAATAGCATCTGCCTATTTTACATGTATAATGAGCCAGACTCTGTGAGGCCAGATGAGTGTCAGGGAAGGGTTTGGAGTGAGGGACAGTTGTGCTTCTGGCCTTTGCAGTAACCAGTGCTACCCTGGAGAGAGCAGAGTGGAAAAGCAGAGCAATGTCTGCAGAAACCAGCATGTCACAAGCCCAAGAGGTCCATGTGCCATCACAGGAAGCATCAGCAGATGGGGAAGGCGCTGGCTGAGAGCACACTCCCACCCTGGTGAGCACTGTCAGAGCTGTGGAACCATCCCAGTTTGCTCTCCCAGGCAGGGGCCCTTGGGTGGCAGCTGTAGGAAAGGGTGAGCCTCTTTAAAAAAAAAAAAAAAAGAGAGAGAGAGAAACCTTTTTGCTCTGCCTGTCCCAGTAAACTGGCTCCCATGCCAGTAAAGCATTCCTAATTGGCAGGATTTAGAGACTGATCATTTCAATTTATGCCAGAACAGGTAGGGCAGCAATGAGAGCCTCTCCCACCCCACCCCTTCTCACCAGTGCGCCTCAACCCTGCCCTGGAGGGACCACCTGGAGCTGAGCAGGGAGTTCCCGTCTGTGCAAGAGAGGCCCCGGCCGCAGCAAACAGCAGCCAGCAACCAGCAACCAGCAGCCTGGGCGTAGGGCCCATTAACAGCCAGGGTCCCTCTGGTCACACAGCTCCTGCAGAGCAGCACCTGCTGCTGAAGGCCCCTGTCCTTTCCTAGCACTGCCTTTCAGACTTGGCAGGACGCACCAGAGCGAAATTTTCCCTTTTCCTTTCCCTGAGGTCGGTGGGAAAATCGTCCCTTGGCTGTTGGGAATGGTTCCCATCAGTGCCAGGCTTGCCACAGCCTTCCCAGAACTGTGGGCTGCTGGGATGGCTTCCCTCTGCCCAGGCCCCTTCACCGGGGCAGATTTGCCTCCTCGCCCTTTCTGCCAATCCCTTTGCACTGTGCCAGCCTGGCTCAAGGACTGTGTCCCTGTATGGCAGGAGGGCTGAGTGCCTCATTCCTGCTGGAATCCACCTGCTGCGAGTGCCCCATCCTTCACAAGGCAAGCTCCCCTCTCTCTGGGGAAGGCACAATCAACACATATTTGTTATTTGTTATTGACAGAGGAGTGTTAGATTTCCCCATAAAGCAGGAGCATCTATTCCTCTAAATAAAATGCTTTGCAAAAGTAACAACTAAACCCAAGCACGGTACAAAGGGAGCCATTAGCAAATCAGGCTTCTGCAATTGCTAAAATCCAAATAACATTTTCCAGTAGCCCTTAGTCTCACTCAGATTGCCCAACGCAGGCATCACTGCTTTTCTCAGCATCTGCTTTATCAGTTGTCTTCCAGCCCAGGGAAGTCCACGGCTCTTGGCAGCAGCTGCTGCTGATGTGCAGGGGTTATTGCTCAAGAGCCTTTGATCAGCAGCCAGGCTCTATCACACCGAGCTCTGCAGCCCTGGCTGCATGGGCTGGCCAGTACAGGGCTGGATGGGCTCCCTCAGGGCACCAGGGTTCCTCCTGGACAGCATCTCACCCAGCACGTCCCTGGTCAGCCAGCCTTGCCCTGAGCTGGCCACAGCTGTCCCAGCAGTGTGCCCAGGGCTGGGCAGGCTCTGAGTGTGTCTGCACAGCTCTGGGCTCAGCCTGCAGCTCCTGTGCAGCCCTGCTCTGCTGTGCACTCACTGCAGCTCCTGTGCAGCCCTGCTCACTGCAGGGCAGCTGCAGCCCGGAGCTGTTAGACCACAGCCCGGCTCCCGCTTGCCAGATGCTTTGGTGGCTGAGGTTTTTCCCTGGGAAATGCAGAAATGCCAGAGCCACTGTCATCTCCTTTTGCACAGCGAGTGACAGCCAAATCAGCTCTCTCCAACTGGGAAACACATGAAATGAAGTGCTCAGAATTTGCCGGGGCATGTGCTGCAAAACCGAGCAAGGCACAAAAATGTTCCCAGAGACACCGTGATCTCAGACCCATGTATATACAGATCCATGTAAATAATCCCATGTAAATACAGATCTATGCATTTATCATTACTCATGCCAGTAATAATAGTTCCACTGAAATCACTACAGCTACGTGTATAAAACGAAGCACATGTGTAAGATCAGGATCTAAATATGGAACAGGCAAATTCACCTGCAGCTATGGCAACTGCACCTGGAACTGCAGATGCACATACCTGCATGAGCCTCGGTTGTGTTAGGGGCTGACTGATAATACAGAGATATATGAAACACTGGTGGAAAAGGCAGGACCAGGAACTCTCTTTTGTTCCAGAGCTCCATATTTATCCCTTGCCTCTTAATTTCTGTCAGCGTTCTGTACTCATTACCTCTGCAGCTCTGTAATTTAACAGGGGTTGAGGACACTGTAGCTGCACTCGGACATCAAGGCCTCCTGCCATCTCTCCTACTCCTCCAGATTTGGGGACTCAGCCCAGCAATCAGCACTATCCTTAACTTCAGGCACAGAAATGTGTTGTGCCACTCTGAGTGGTCATCAATAACTCAGCAGCAGGAGAGCAGCCCTGTGCAGGGTTTGGGTTTCCTCACAGAGCTGGCACCGAGGCTGGCTTGTGTGCTCGACTGGAGTGTTCTTGGCTAGGGGCCAGCCTGCATTCCTCTAAGCAACCAAACTCCTTGATAATGACTCCTTTTTTTGTAATTCTCCTCATCTCCTTGTGCCAAGTTATCCCCCAGATATTCTGCTCCTGGTACACTGAAGTGTCAGACACGCTAAAATATCTCAGTAAGTTACATTCTTGGTTTGGTCTCTGGCCCTCTGCTTTGCAGAAAGCAATAGAGACAGGAGCTGTGTTTGACTGTTTAGGACACCTGGGCTCAGAATGCCTGTCAGAAACATCCACCCCGAGCCGTGTGTGGATGGCAGGGCTGGGGAAAGCAGCAAAACTCTGTTTGTGCTGGAGCCACCCTTGCGCTCTGCAGAGCGGCTCCAGGCACTTTCCCTACTTCTTGTGATTCCCTTCCTGAATTGCTGCAGCCAAGTAATTGTTTCATCATGTTGCTCTGAAATATTTTCCCATCGTGTCACCATCACATTCATCTCTCAAATGTCCATTTCTCCTCTGCTCACTTATCGGAATTCTGTCCCAGAGCACCATGCCCAGGTGGGGAGGGAAGGCAGCAGGGGAGGCTCGGGGGTTTGGTGGTTTGGAGTCCTGATTGCTGTCGCTGTCATTTCTAGGCACCACCAGCGAGCTGCTCGCCACAGCCTCAATAGCTGCTGTTGCAATCCGCTGGCAAAGGCCGGTATTTATAGCAAACAAACAAGTCTGGCTGCGGGCGGGGCCGGGCACGGAGCCTCCTGCCCTCCTGGCCAGAGCTGTGCCCCTGCAGAGGGGCTGCACAGAGCCCCAGGGCCAGCACCTCCCTGCCTCAGCTCCCGGGGCTTTATTCTGCAAACTGAGTGAAACTGGGAAACCTAACTAACCCCGGGATTAAACACCCTGAGCTCCGGGAAGGTGCTGTGGTAGCTATGGAATGTGTGATAGAGGAATCCCAAAAACAAGGGCCAACAGCACAGGGCAAGGTGAGAACCAGATGTGGATCTCAGTCTTTCTTAATTTTTAATTAGCTCCAAAATTTTATTTGAATTTATTATTATTTATTGTTATTATATTAATAATGTCCATAGTAAATATATTTGGGGGAAAATTCATAATAAATGAGAATTAAATTTGGCACTACTTTGTGAAATCGTGGCACCCAGTTGGAAGGTTTGGAATTAAATATGTCCCTGTTGTAAATGCAAATCAATGATCTTAAGCAAGTGTTAACCCACTTCTCCTCATTTTGAATTCCAGCCCTAGAGTTTCCCACATGTATCCCCCAGCACACCTAGGAGGGGAGAAAAGCCTTTTACTCAAAATGAAACATTTGAACCATTGAGCAGGTGGGGAAATGATCACAAAAGGCAATTTGGTTTCCAGTGGAGTTTCCAATTCCAAGTAGATCAAATGCAGTATTTTAGGGAACGAGGGCCCTGCCAGCCCTGGGAGCTGCAGTGCCCACCAGCACGACTTCCATTTGACAGAGGAGAAGGATGATTTTTATTTGACAGAGGAGCAACAGTTAGTACAGAGAGATGCAAGAATTTTCCTGCATCTTCTAAGAGTCAGCAATGGAAAGCAGTGGGAAAAGTGGGAAAGCAGCATCACAGTGTCAGAACTGCACTGGGCTGCTCATGCTTGGGGCACATAACAGAGTGATAATTGAAAAACTGCTTTCAAAATTATAATTGTGTTTTTAAATTTTTTTTTTTTCAGCTGCTAGATATGATTTGTTTTGCAGAACTAAGCGCTACTGAATTCAAACACCTTATAAACCAATGCTTTGGAAAGGGCATATCAGTGCCAGGGATTTCCAGACTGACTTCTACAGAGAAAAAGCTCAGTTGTTTTAGTAGCAATAAGACATGTAGAAATTAACCAATGCTAATACATCATTTGAAAAGAAATATAAAAACACAAATAAAAAGCCCAGATGCAATGCTGGTTATCAATTTGATAAAACTGGGAGCAGCTGTCCGTGCCTGGCGTTCTCAGCATGGTTTGCCTACCACGGGCTGTCCCGAGCAGCTTCAGGAGGAGAAGCTCAGCAAGCCCTGTCCGAGGCCAACTGAGACATTCCAAGTCCTGCTCTCAGCCAGCAGAATCTTATTTGTCATGGGAAACTAAATCAATATTTGGAGCTGAGACACTGTTTGGACAGGGATTTTCCAATCGCCCCACTGCAATTAGAAAAGGTATTTGGAATCTTTTGTCTACTTTAGTGCTTGGAATTTTCTCAGATTTGTTTACAAGCTATTTTTTCCAGACTATTATTTTCTAGGAAATGTTTTAATTACCCGGGTTTTTTCATGTGCTGTTTTAGAGGGCAGAGTATTTCATGGCCTCCGTGCATTTAATGGCACTAAAAAGCTCCTACAATGTAAGTTTTGAGGGTAATACAAGATTACGAATGAAGGATTGGGGAATTCTCTTTCCAAGTCTTTCACAGATTCCTTCTGAGACGACTGTAAAATTGGTGTGCTTATGGCTTAATTTTCTTGGCTGTACAAAAAATCATTGCTGGACAAGGGTCCTCCCAAGCTAGAAACCTGCCATCCTAATTGAGAGATACCTTGGAATACAGCAGTAATTTAAACATCATTCTTTAAATTGTAGCCACGCCGCCCTGGCTCTCCTGCACTGGGCAGGCAGGGTTTAGGGATGGGGATTAGCTCCTTCATGCCTGCTAGGGCTCAATCTCCAAAACTGGACTCGTATTTAAACAGATATAAATACCTCCAGTACATCTTATCTTCCAATCTACCCTGCCTTCGAACTCTTGCTGGAAACTTTGTTATTTAGAAAGAAAGAAAGAAAGAAAGAAAGAAAGAAAGAAAGAAAGAAAGAAAGAAAGAAAGAAAGAAAGAAAGAAAGAAAGCAAAGTGTCTGAGGACATCTCCAGCAGTTCCACCTTGGGCAGCACGGGGCTCTGCAGCCTGGGAGCACCGTGTGTGAGTTTGGGTGACATTGTGTGGCCTCCAGCAGAAGAAGATAATAGAATCTGAGGATGTGGATGGGTTTCGTAATGATCCAAAGAGTAGAATAAACAGCCAGGGGAGGCTGGAGTAATCATCGTCACGAGGGACAGCCAAGACAAGATCTAACGTCTGTCCTGCCTGCAAGAACTTGAGTCATGCTGGTGCAGGAGCAAGCTCACCAAGAAATCTATTTTAGGGGCTCGTAAAAACAACTGAACAACCGAACTGCACTGTACAAATGCAAAAGCAAACGGGGCAATCTGCGTGGGGCTAACCCTGCCCTGCTCACACAGCTCTGCGTGACAGGGAATGAGCAGCCAGGGCAGGGAGGGCTCCAGCTGATGGACCTGCAGGAGGCTCTGGTCCTAAGAGTCAAAAAAAGCAGATCAGCTCTTTCAGCAGAAAACATGTTTTGCTTAAAGAGACACTGGAAATAAGCAACAAGTTTTGGATTTATCCTGCAGCCCCTGGCTGTTTGCTTGTGTGGAATGTATAGGAACAAACTCAAGGCCACTGTCTTTGCACTGAAAGCCCCTTTGTGCTCAGCTGTCAGAGCACAGGCAGCAGAGGAGCTTCTTTCCCCAGGCACTGGGAATCTGGATCAAAAAACTTCACGCTTAAATTTGGCCTAACAGGAAAATGGAAAATGCTGACTAAGACCTGATCTTCTGCCCAACTCCCTCCACGTAACCAGCCCGGGTCTGTTCACTCCTTGCAGACCTTACACAGGGAACAGCAGCCGGCAGCTCCGGCCAGGCTGGCCTGTCCCAGCAGCAGGAACAGAGTCCTGGCTGCCACAAACCTCCTCTTCATCCTCCTCCTCCTCCTCCTGTGCCACCCCACTCTCTGCCTCTTGCCCCAGCAAACACCTCTCATCAGAGGATCTGCCTGCAGCTCTCAGGAGGTTTTAGGAGAACATCTCCGAGCAAAGGGAAGGGGGTGGTTCATGAGCCTCTCACCTGGTTGGGTCTCATGGGAGCTTCCTGAGCAATGCCCGAAATTACCGAAATCCAACAGAAATGCTACTTTCTCATGTTTATTCCTGTAAACTACAAACATAAGAAATGCTGAATCGTAAAGAATAGAAACTCTGTAAAGGAAAAAAAAAAAAAAAAAAAAAAAACAAAACCAAACACAAACAAAACCTCATTTCAGGCTTCCTCCCTTACTTTTTCTTCCTCCCTCCCACTTCAGACTCGGCGTTATTTGCCAAAGATTGGTCATGGTTTGGATAGCACATCTTGCTCTACACGTTCAAAACAGCATGAAGTGCAGAAAAAAACCCAACACAAACACCTCCTCCCCAAACAACACCCAAGCAGCAGCTAAAGCAGGTGATTAAAGGAAACAAAATGAGGCAACAAGAACGGGCTAAGGCTTCCAGCTCTGCTCTTTGCTGAGTTTCTCTTGGGGGTTTTGGGGTTTGCTTCTGATTATTGGGTTGGTTTGGTTTTTTTTTTCCTGTCTCTCAGAGAAAGCTAAAAGACCAACAAAAATCCCTATCCCTGATCACAGCATTGAGCTAGAATCAGCTGGAATTTCAATTCCGTGTTTAATCTAACTTTAAACATGCCTTCAAAATAAAACAAGCTACTTTTTTTTTAACCTAGTCATAAAGTTTATTAAAATTGTTCATTAATGCTTCAAATGTAGCAAGAATGCATAGATCCCAAAATATACATATGTATTTTCTTATAGAAATAGATTATTCTTTATAATAAAAAAAACTGTAGGAACATCTTTAACAGATTACTCAATCCATGACTGACAGTTACACGAGATTGCATCATGTACACAGCATTCCCAGCCATGCTTAAAGGATTGCATCACTTTGCCCTCGCTCTCCTCTGGCTCTTTTAAATAACCCAGCGCCCAGCAGAGCCCGCCCGGGCCGGGGCCGGGGTCCCTGCGCGCCCGCCCCGCTGCAGCCCCGGCCCCGCTCCGACCCCGCGCGGCGGCGGAGCCTTCCGCCAACATGTCGGTAAAGACAAAAAAAAAAAAAAAAAAAATCCAACAACAACAGCAACACAAACGAAAACCAAACCCGCCCGCCCGCCCGCCGCGGGCTCTCGCCCCCCCGGCCCGGCCCCAGCAGCGCGGAGCGGGGCCCGCGGCTCCGCTCGCCCCGGCCGGCGGTCAGCAGCGCGGCGAGGAGGCGAGCAGGGGCTCGGGCAGCTGTTTGAACAAGTTCCTGAGGGTGCTCAGCTCCCGGGAGAGCTGCTCCACCTTCTTCTGCAGCCGCTCGTTCTCGGCCGTCAGTTCCAAGACTTTGTGCTGCGTCTCCAGGTTGCGCATTTTGGCTTTGTCGCGGCTCTTGCGCACCGCGATGTTGTTCCTCTCCCGGCGGAGCTTGTACTCGTCGCTGTGCTTGTCCACGCACTTCTTGGGCTTGTTCTTGCCCGCCGGGGCGGCGGAGTAGCCCCCGCCGGCGGCGGCGGACTTGGAGGACTCGGAGGGGTTGGGGGTGCCGGGGGGGCTGGAGGAGGAGGAGGTGGACAGGTTCCCGCTGCTGCCGCTCGGCACCGACTGGTAACCCAGGTAGGAGCGCACGGTGCTGCCGTAGGGCGAGGACATGCCCCCCGGTCCCGGCCCCGCGCCCCCTTCTTCCTTACGGGGCCCTTTGCAAGAGTCCAGGGTCTCGAAGACCGGCTCCACTTTGGTTTCCACGATCTGGGGCGGGAAGCAGCCCGGCAGCCCCCCGGGCTTGTGGCTCTGGCTGGCGCAGGGGTGGCTGTGCCGGGCGAGGCTGATGTAGGTGTAGTCGGGCTTCTTGCTGCCGCCGCTGCCTTTATAGTCCTCGGCGAAGAGATCGGAAAGGAAATCTTGGCCGGCGCCGCTGCTGCACGGAGGCTCAAAGTTGCCCCCTGCTGCTGCCGCGGGAGGCGGCGGCTGCGACGCCAAGGGCTCCAGGTACGGGCTGAAGTCGATGGCTCGCTCGTGGTCCCCGACGGTGAGCTCGGTCATGGAGCGGCCCCCGGCCGCCCGCGGGTGCAGCTTGTTGAGAGCAGCCAGACAGTCCGCCTCGTAATAGAAATTAGCCACTTCCATGGATTTAAAGGCGGGCGGCTGGATGGGGAGGCATGCTGCGTCCCAGGCCACCAGGCGTTGCATGAAAGCAAAGGGGGATGCGGGGAGGAGGAAAGGACGCGGGGGGCCCCCCCCGGCAGAGGGTCAGGCTGCCGCCGGCGGGGCGGGGGGCTCCAGACCCTGCCGCGGTCTCTGGCCCGGGCACGGCCCCGCGGCGCTGCCCGGCCGGGCTGGATCAGTCCCTGCGGCGCGCCGGGGCTTCACCGCTCCGGCAGCTGCGGCGGGGGCTGGCGCGTCTCCTCCGGACCATCTGGTTCTGGGTCCCGTGTCCTAAAGTCTCTGACTTAGGAAAGTTCCTTTGCTCAGTTATTTATAGGGGCGGTGGATCCCATAGCAACAGGCGCGTCACCGCCTGGCCGCCTGCCACTCCGCACGCTCGGCGCTGCCGGTGCCGGCCCCGGAGGAGGCTCCCGGGGCGGGTGCCGTGCCCGCCGGGCCGCCCACAACAAACCGGGCACGGACGGACAGAGGGAGGGAGGGAGGGGCGGCTGCGGGCCCGCAGGTGCGGGACTGGGGCTGGGGCTGGGACTGGGGCTGGGGCTGGGGCTGGCCAGGGGGCAGCGGGCAGCGCTGAGCCCCGGGGACACGGGGACAGCGTGTGCCGGGCACTGCCGCTGCCGCTGCTGCTGCCCCGTGCCCGGCCGGGCCCCGCTCGGGCACCGCAGAGCGAGGCAGTGCCCGGGGCTGGCAGTGCCCGGGGCTGGCAGTGCCCGGGGCTGGGCACGGAGCGCTCTGGGTCTCGTTTCACCCCAGGGGAAATCAAGGCAGGGAAGATTTCTCCAAGTTCTCTTGGCAAAGGGGGAGAAAGCTGCAAAGCAAAGGCGGATCCCGTTACTCTGGTGCCGGGCTGGCTTTGGTGAACCCCAGTGGCAAGCAGGGGTTCCAGAGGGACGTGCCCAGAGCCGCTTCGCACAGTGCAGGGCAGGAGCGGGGCACTGCCCCGGCTTCCTCTGGCGGCCGCCAGCAGCCGGAGCCCGGCCAAGGCAGCGCTGCCAGCGCCCACGGGGGCCCGAACGTTTGTCTTGGCGTATTTGCTTTGCACGGGATGGTGCAACTGTCCGGGCACACACGGGAACCGGGAATAGGGAACGGGCGCTGGAGCCAAAGGAGACGGAATGGGGGTCAGAGGAGAGTGAGATTCCTGCGTCAGAACGTGGAATCCAAAAGTTTTGAGATTTGCGGGGTAAGTTTGGGAAGGAAGACTGAATCCCGATGTCCGTTTTAATTAAAGACACCCACCTTGGGAATCAAACTTATATTTTCACTCTCTTACTCCCACATTTACCTGTCTACAAGCTGATGATTCATGCCCAGAATAAAGGACATTAATTTAAAACAAAACATATAATTAAAGGAAGTAGGAGTGTCCTCCCTCAGTAAAGAAGACCTAGCACTGCAGGGAAAATGACACTGCCTCTTAGAATAATGTGAAGCAATCCTGCGGTGTGGGAAATATTGTAACGTTAAGCCAGAGGAACAGGTATTGCATTATATGATTCAAACAGTCAACTGTTCTTAATGTTCAAACCTCAGAACTCTGAAAAGAGGAAGAATTCAAGAATCAGTCAGTGGATCATCAGACTTTTTCTTTCTTTCTTTTTTATTTTTCTTTTCACGTTCTAATAGGATTTATTTGTTTGTTTCCATAACAAAAGCTCCCCAACAGGTTTTCAGGCTTCAAATATTTCTAGTTCCATCTTTATCTACCAAGTTAATCTTTGGTGAATGCGCTAGAGGTTGAATTGGAGCTGGGCCTGGCCAGAGAGCTGGGTCTGGAGGTTGTAGTTGGAGCCCATGCCTTCATAAATACAAACATCTGTATTGGGTGCAAATACTGGCAAGTTGCAGTGAGCCAGGGCTTGTTCCTCTGGCTGTTTACTCCCTCATCCTGTGCCTTTATCCTGCATTCTGATCTGGCAGTTACATCCAGTGGCTGCCCCAACTGGCCCTTCCAACTGAACTCTTGAAAATCAGCCTGGTGTTTCCTACCCCGAGCGGTGCCAGGGCCCCAGGGCAGGAGCCCTCCTGGCTGGTGACCTGCTGCAGGCATGGCTGGTCAGCCCTGGCACTGCCCCGCAGGGCTCCAGCTCGCCGTGGTCCTCAAGCTAAAGCCAAACATTAAAGCTGCTCGCTAAAATTCCTGGACAGATTTTCAAGATGTTTTTGGAGATCTGAGTTTGCCCTCTTCAAATTTCTGCCCTATTCTGTGCTGCTCTGCAGCAGAAAAGTTGTATTCCTGCCTGGGGTTAATCTTCCCTAACAAAACAAAGTCTGTGCAACTGTCATGTGAACGAGATCCTATCGGGCTGGCGTGGCCCACACCTGCTCTCCCGGCCAGTGCTGAGTAATCCCGCAGTCACCCCGATCACGTCAGCCGGGCGGTAATTCAGGTTGGGTGCCCGGCTGGTCCCCTCCTTCCCTGCTCCCCCTCGCCTCCCTGCTCCACCTGGATCTCTTTCAACTTCCTCCGGCTCACCTCAAATCCCAGCATCCACTCTCATGGAGCCGCCGTCCGCTCTCAGCTTCTCATGGGAACCTTGTTGGCGGGACTAACCACTGCTCCGCAGCCCCAGCGTTCGGCGAGCAGGTTTTGGGCTAACTCTGCTCTCTTTTCAATTATTTCTGCACTTGTCACAACAAATGCGTGGCCAGAAGAGGGGTTTTGAAATGGGAACAGGTGCAGAACGAGGCTCACAGCACAGGACTGAGCCCAGGCCTGGGCACACAGGGCTCTGTCCCTGCGAGTGCCTGGCTGGCCTTGCCAGATGTGCAGAGGCTGCTAATAATTGTGCTGGAAAAGCTCCTCAGAGGTGCTTTAGGCAGGGAGATGCAGACATTCCTGGTAAAGGGACCCAGGCACTGGCAGCAGCCCTTCAGGCTGTCTCCCAACAGAGCAATTTCCATTAGAAAAGCAGCACTTCTGTGAAAAGCACCTTCCTTCTAGTGATTTCATAATTTCTTTTTTTTCCAGAACTATTCAGCTGAGGGAGGAGACAGCAAAAGTCCCAAATTACTTAGTAAGAATATAACATTTTTGAGAAAAAAATTCTGATGCAATAGCATCCAGGTTCCTCTACATTCATGTGTGAAACAATCCAGACACGGGGAGGGGAACAGGAGGAGGCCAGCGTGGTGAAAAGGTGGAGGGAAGAATCTCATCCTTACTGCTCATCTCTGTCACAAATTAAACTCTGCTCTCTCTTTGTACTGTAGAAGCCTCAACTTTGCAGCTCTGGGCTCAGACCTACGGTAAAGCATTGCAGAGGAATTTTCTTCCTGGAAATTGTCCTTTTTTCCAGGATTTCTTGCAAGCTTTCCAGTTCACACTCCAGGTCTACATCAGCTGCCTCTGGAATGACACCAGCTTTGGGGAGATGCTGTGAGTTTAGTGGTGATGGCTCACACAGTGAAGTAAGTGTTTATCAGAAGGTCTCTGGACCCAGGATCATACCCTAGAAAGGGCCTGGCTGACATTTCTGATGTTTCTTGCTCAGCTTTGTCCCGTTTATGATTTCCCTGGCAGTAGCTCTTGGCAGGTCAGTGAGATCAGAGCTGCATGGCACTGGAGCTGCTCACTCAGCCTGCAGAGCTGCAGCTGGGGCAGCAGAGGGGCAGAGCAGGGGCAGCAGGGCAGCAGGGCAGTGCCAGCAGTGCCTGAGCTGCTGTGGGCAGTGTTGGAGGTGGCTGGAGGACAGGAGCAATCCCAGAGCAGAGTCCGTGCCAGCAAGCACGGAAGGGCTCTGGGGGTAGGAGGGGACCTTGCCTAAAACACTGACCTAAGAAGAGCAATGTTGCAATAAAGGCTGTGAAATAGAGAAGTAAAATTGGAATTTATTTCTGAGCGTGTTGAGCCCTTTTTTCCCTTCTCCCCAGCCCCAGGTCTCTATTCAGCTGCACACCATATGCCAACAGCAGCTCACCAGCTGTACCTGGCAGAGCCCAGGTTTGGAACCATTGCTCTCCACTTGTGTTCTGTGCTGTGAAACAACAGCCCTTACCAAGTGCCAGACAGGGACAATGTCTCACTCGAGAGAGGCTGGCTGTCCTTCTGCCTGCCCCAGCTCAGGCCAGGCTCAGCCTTGGCTGCGTTTGAGGGATTGCCACACGGTGCCCGCAGCGGGCGGCTGCGCTGGCAGTGCCAGGGGCGGCTGCAGGCTGTGTCTCCTGGCCTCCTTCACTGCCGTTGTTACAGAGCAGAGTCCTGCCCCGAGCCGCCCTCGCCCCGCTCCCCTGTGATGGGCTGGCACACGGGTTCTGTTGGTCTTTGCTGATTCTGTGCTCACCTCTGACCCAGCAGGCCCGGCCTTTCGGCGCTGCTTGCTCAATCCCCTTTATCTGCTCGCTGCTCTTTGCCCTACTGGCCGCGCGGAGACGATACCTGGAGACTGACACCGGTGGGACAACATCGGCCAAATTCCCTCCCTGACCCCACGGAAAATTTCCAGAGCAAGTCCGAGGTCAGAGCACCCACTCTGTGGCTCTGAGAAACACAGAGAGGAGCAAGAGTCAGAGCACACAAAGGCCCATGGAAGGGAACAGTGACAAAGCAAAGCCACAATCTCCGTCCTGCATGGCAGAGAAAGTCCCTGCTGGAGCTGGCTGGCTGGAAGGATGGGGCTGTCAGTCGGAGCAGGGACAGTGAGAGCTGACTCTGTGTTTTACGAGTAGCCCATTTCCTTGTGCTCCATAAAAATGGCAGAGAAGCTGCTGTCCACTAACTGTCCAAAAGTTCTCTGTAGCTGCCTGACATTTCCTGGGTAATTGCAGCCTCCTGCTTTGATGAATTTGTTACAGATCATGCATTTGTGACCTCTAGTGTACCCAAGCTTTCAAAAGATCCATCAAGGGAAGATGAATTACATTCTTCCAGGGTACCCTGTGAAGTGTCAGAGGTTCCTAGTAACAGAACTTAGTAATTCATTAGGAAATTACTAAAAGAGGAGAACTCCTCTGAGGTCCCGAGGCTGTGGGACAGACAGCTTGGACTCCATGGGGTGTATGGCAAGGGGCAACATAAAACAAGGGAACTCGGAGAGGGGGTGACAGGAGAAGGGGCTTAGGTGAAGAAATAGAAGATTTTTTCTTTATTAAAAGCAATAGAAGTCTGTGCTCTAGACTGTACAAATACTTGTTTTCCATCTGCTCTCACCCCTGTGTCGAGCACCATGGGGAAAGTGGGGCTGCCAGGAATCGGTTGGGGCTTGTTTTTTGTGAGCGCTGGCACTGGCACAGCCGCGGGGCCGCTCTGTGTCACCTGGCAGCTGGCTGTGCGGACGGGCTGCCAGGCGGGGTAAGCACGGCGTTCTGTCCTCCCTCCGCTGCTGCTCCTCGGCCCCTGTCACCTCCCCACCTTTGCATGTCGCCTTTGGACGGGAGCCGTGGGAGTGGCTGCTCCAGCTCTGCCACCCACTGACACTTTCCCATGCCAGAGAGAGTCCGGCGAGGAACCGCAGCCAGTTCCTGCTCCCCGGTGCCCCGGGGCTCGGGCGGAGCGGGCAGGTGCGGGGCCGAGCGCCCGCAGGGCTGCGCTCAGCCCGGGGATGCGGCCGGGACGGGGCCGGGTGGCACCAGCAGGGCACCCGTGGGGCACCAGGGGCACCCGTGGGGCACCAGGGGCACCCGTGGCACCAGCAGGGCACCCGTGGGGCACCAGGGGCACCCGTGGCACCAGCAGGGCACCCGTGGGGCACCAGGGGCACCCGTGGGGCACCAGTGGGGCACCCGTGGCACCAGTGGCACCCGTGGGGCACCAGTGGGGCACCCGTGGCACCAGTGGCACCCGTGGGGCACCAGCGGCACCGGTGCCGCTCCCCCGGCGCGGGGTCAGGGAAGGGGTTCAGTGTGTAACGCGATAAGCGCCGCTGTCCGGGGATGGCTCCGGGCAAACGGCTCCGCAGCCGTGGGCGCTTTCCGTGTCCCGTCCGGGTCCGTCCGGTCCCGGCGGGGCTGAGGCGCGGCAGGGCCATGTCCGGCTCGCGGGGACCGGCAAGGAGACCCCCGAGCCCCGCCCCGGGCCGCATCCCGACCCCCGCCCTTCCCCGATCCCGATCCCCGCCCGGCAGCAGGCTTGGAGCGCCACCTAGCGGGCCGTGCCGTGCCGTGCCGTGCCGTGCCGGGCCGGCGGTCGGGCCGTGCCCTTTTACGGGCAGGTGCGGCTCTGGTCCCGCCGATCCTGAGCCATTATCCAAGGACGTTTAACAGCTAAACTTCGGTAGCAACGTGCCGGTGCTTGTTCGCCCCGGCAGCCCTTCGGCCTCGACAAACCAAGATCAACAACACACCTTGGAGGTGACTTGGGAACGTGCCTCAGCCACAGCCGCTTACATCCTCCTCTCACTCACAATTCGTACGGGCACGTGTGGCCGCGGAGCCGCCGGGGCTGTCCCGGCACCCCGGTAAACAGCGGCCATTCCCGCTGTCACCATTCCCGCTTCCCGGCACCGGGAGCACGGCGCGGGCCTTCGCCTGCAGGCCGGGGAGCGGGCAGGGCCACCAAAGCACCGACCGTGGCCGCATTGCCGCCGCTGCGGCGGGTCACGGGCACGGCCACCAAAGGCACCGACCGTGGCCGCATTGCCGCCGCTGCGGCGGGTCACGGGCACGGTCACCAAAGCACCGACCGTGGCCGCATTGCCGCCGCTGTGGCGGGTCACGGGCACGGTCACCAAAGCACCGACCGTGGCCGCATTGCCGCCGCTGCGGCGGGTCACGGGCACGGCCACCAAAGGCACCGACCGTGGCCGCATTGCCGCCGCTGTGGCGGGTCACGGGCACGCACGGGCGCTGCCGCGGAAACAGCGCCCTGCACCGGCAGAGGGCGCGCGAGGCACCGGGCGGAGGGGGCGGTGCGAACGGGAACACCCGGGAGCGCCCGGCCCCGCCCCGGGCCGATTTCCGCGCCCATGGCGGACTGGACCGGGCCGCGCCCGCCGCCCCACCCCGCTCTGCCCCGCCCGGTCCCGCCCGGTCCCGCCCCGGCTCCTCCCCTGCCCCTCCCCGGCCCCGCGCCCGGCCCGGCCCGGCCGCCCCCGCCCCTCACTGCGCCGCCGGCCGTGCCGCCGCGCCATTGGCTGCCGCGCGCCGGGCGGCGCTGCCCATTGGCCGGCGGGGCTCGAGGCGGCGGCGGCGATTGGCGGGAGGCGCAGGGGGCGGGGCCCGGCGCGCCCGCCCCCCGCCGCAGCGCGGCCCGTTCCCGTCGCTGCCGGGCGGGTCCGCGGGCCCTGCGCGCCCATCCCGGCCGGACATGGCCGAGAGCGGCCCGGGGGCGGCCGCGCCGCGGGACGAGCCCGCCGAGGAGACCGAGGGCGGCGGGCGGCGCTGGGGCGCCCAACACGCCGGGGCCCGCGAGCTGGCCGAGCTCTACTCGCCAGGTGAGGCGGCGCGGACGGGCGGGGCCCGCGGGCCGGGTGCTCGCGGCCGCTCCCCAGGACCCGTTCCCCTCGAGCCCCGTTCTCGCCGGGTCCGGTTCTCCCGTGGCCGGCTCCCCTCGGGCCCGGCTGTCCCCGGCCCGGCTCCGGGCGCCCCGGCAGAGCGGGAAGGGCCGGGGTGGCGGCCCTGGGCTGGGAGCGGGGCTGCGGGCGGCAGCGCTGGCAGCCACGAACTGCCCGGCGGGGACGTTCTGCCCTCCGGGGCCGGCCGGCACAGCGAACCTTCCCCTCGAGCGCAGGTGTGGCCGCAGCACGAGGTGAGAGCCAGCGCTGCCCTCGGAACCGCTGCCCTGGGCGCTGCGGGCCTGGCACCGCACAGCCGGCACGGGGATCCTTCAGTGCCTGCTCCGCTCCTCCTGCAGCTTGCAACTCCTCATCGAGCTCTAGTTTGGCATTTGGGTGCTCAGTAAATGGCTCTTTGACTGTGCTGTGGAAATAATTGCAAACTCCTTGTAAAAAACCGTAATTTGTTTTTCGCTCACTGCTCAGTGTGAGCCGTGCTGGGTATTGCTCCGTGTGAGCAGTGCTGGATATTCCTCCCATTCCTGGAGAATCCATTCTCTGGTGAAGAATTAGGGAAGGGGATGTGTTTTCAGTGTCTTGTGGTTCCCAGCAGATCGGCTGAGCCCAGCTCGCACACCCAAGCAATTCCTGCGCAAGCAGGTGATCTCGCTCACACGGAGCCTTGTGATGATAAGAAATCCAAGGCCTTTGTTCGCCTGTGTGACTGGGGCACGTCTGCCCGTTTCGGTTTCTTTTGCTCCCCACAGTCATGCCTTGAGCCGGTGCTTTGTGACACCTTTCAGGCACTGGGACTGATTGCTGTGCTTTACACAAAAGCTCTCACTGGCTTAACCACTGCTCTGGCTCATAAGGAAAAGCTTTCCCTCCCCGAAGAGCTTGCTGCCCTTCTCGCTGGCTGTGGCACATGTACAGTGATATATCAGGGAGCTGAGGGTGTATTAGACATGCAGGTTTCTTCTGGAATTACATAAATAATTTACATAAGCAATGCCAGAATATGTATTACGGTGGAAGTGTATCATGTTCAAATTCTGAATCCATAAGAACAGGGCTTGAGTTGAATTGTGCAGAGTGAATATGACTGGAATATTTCCCTGATTTCTTGAAGCACGTACTTTGTGGCTTTGGCAATTCATTCCCTCACAGGCTTTGGGGTTTGAGCGCCTTTTAAACGCAAGTTATCAGCGCTGACTCGGTTCCTTGGTTTGCCTTCCCAGCGCAGAGCTGAGGCTGCGTTTTTGAACCGGGCTATCTCGACAGCCATGCTGGATCCCTGTGTTCAGACTACAGAGGTGTTTGCACACACTGAGCTCGGGGGACCTGCCAGCCTCCTTTCCAGCACTCAGCTAATTGTTCCATAAGGATCTACCCACTTAGCTCCTCTAATCAGGGTGTGGTTTTCTTAGGAAGGAAGTGAGTGTTAATTAACTCTTACTTTCATTACTCCAGGGACCTCTTTATAGAATCACCCACGTTGTGACCTGATGCTGCTGTCAAATATGGCTGTTCTTGTGTCATAATTTAATTTTACTATTCTCTCCTCTGCTACTGCAGAGTGTGTTAATTTATATGCTCGTGGCCCTTCTAGAACGTCTAAAGCTGACCTGTCAAAGTCTCTGTTCACACTTTCAAATATTGCCTTGTAGGCACGTTGGCGATAAGACTGATCCTGCATTCACGTTCCTCCATTCCCTGCTCATTGTGTGGTACAGTGAGAAGGAGGGCTTGATTTAGCATTTAGGAGGAGAAATCTGATCGGGCATTAGGTCAGCAGAGAGGAGGAGTAGGACAGAGCTGAACACGTGCCAGGCCTGAGCGTGCCCCTGTCTGAGCCCTCCTGAGCGTGCCTTGCTCTGCTGTGCCGCAGGGACTGACTGGGGACGGGATTGGGGTGAGGCTCTGGGAGCCCTGGGCAGGAGGGGCTGTGCTGGCTGAGCCCCAGAGCAGGCAGGGACTGGCCTGGCAGCTCCTCGGGGCATTAAGAGCTGCCTGCAGCCCAGGCCCTGCTGCTGACAGCTCAGATCTTCTTGGCCCTGGGTATTAAAGGTCTGTTTCTGTGCCCTAATCCTGCAGGTTTCACCCCGAGTGTTCCCTGCGCTGTGCCTCGGTGCCTGGTGGGGATGCAGCAGTGAGGAGCAGGGCAGCCTTCTGTGCTAACCTGACAGTGCAAGTGTTACCGTGCTCTGATGTGCCTGCTCCCTTTTTATAGGCAGTAAATGATTTTTTCATAGAGGTACAAAGTGGTACAGCAAGGTGCAGGAGAGAATTTGTGCCAGTTCTTTCTCTTTTCTTGTTCTGTCCCTTGTCATCTCAGAGTTGCTGAGAGTTGCCAGCCTGTGCCTGGGAGCAGGAAGGCACAGACAAGACAGCAGTTCAGGGAGAAGCTTCAGGGGAATACTTGTGACACTAGACAAGCCATTCCAGGGCCACCAAAATCAAGAATGGTGAGAACAGGGCTTTTTCCTGTTAGTACGACAGCTTTATTCAAAATCTCAGAGCTTGTAAATATTACAGATCACAAGGTGATTTAAATATGTTTGAGGCCAGAAATTTGTTCCCAGATTCAGCCCTTCCAGCAACACTGAATATTGGATGAAATGCAAATTGAGAAAAGATGTGACGTGGAGGAACTTTATGCCAGCAATCTCAGGGAGAGGGAAACTAGGACAGTGTGAGATGGTGTCTGATTTGGCCCTGTTAATTGGACAAGGGCAGAGGGTAGGAGTGGCTTGGGGAAGAGGAATGTCATTTAAGAAAATGTGTGCACTTCCCATAGATAAATATGTTTCTGTTTCAGTTCTCTGTCAGACAAATGGAGCAAGTCATCCAGGCAGTGGAATGGTCTGTCTGTTATTTCGGGTTTTTGTCCTCTCAGATAAAAGTAAAACATGCTTTCTCTCTTGTTCTTTCCAACAGGAAAGAGACTACAAGAATGGATCTCTGTCATCTTATGCTTCTCTCTGATCTGTTTCAATTTTTACAATCTCCTCTTGTACCTGCGGCTGGAGCACACGCCCTCAGTCCTCGTTGGGATCTGTAAGTAGGGGCTGTTCCTGCTGCCCAGGGCAGGACTTGGTGGGATCTGTAAGTAGGGGCTGTTCCTGCTGCTGCCCAGGGCAGGGCTCATTGGGATCTGTAAGTAGGGGCTGTTCCTGCTGCCCTGGGCAGGACTCATTGGGATCTGTAAGTAGGGGCTGTTCCTGCTGCCCAGGGCAGGGCTCATTGGGATCTGTAAGTAGGGGCTGTTCCTGCTGCTGCCCAGGGCAGGGCTCATTGGGATCTGTAAGCAGGGGCTGTTCCTGCTGCCCAAGGCAGGACTCATTGGGATCTGTAAGCAGGGGCTGTTCCTCCTGCTGCCCAAGGCAGGGCTCATTGGGATCTGTAAGTAGGAGCTGTTCCTGCTGCTGCCCAAGGCAGGGCTCATTGGGATCTGTAAGTAGGGGCTGTTCCTGCTGCCCAGGGCAGGACTCCTGTCCTGTGGGGTCCTTCAGGCTTGACTTGCTATTGAAAGGAAGGGGGACATCTGTGTGTGAGCCTCTGCAAAATGGGTTACTGCTTTGTTTTTACGTTTCACTGGCTTCTCAGTCCCTCAGAGGGGAAGTTTTGATGTAGCTGAGTAAGTTTGGTGTTCCTGTGTAGTCACTGCAAGAGTAAGGACTATTGAGAAGGAAAGGAGCTGTCAGAATGGTCAGAGTTGGGAGCAAAATACATTGCTTGACAAAAAATATTCACAAGAATTTTCCAGAACGCAAAAGCTCAAGGGAAATGTCATAAAAGGTGCTTGAGGCATCAAACTGGCTTCATTTCTGGGGGCTGCAGACTGAACACAATAATTTTGGAGAATTGTGCTTTCATGTCAGGATGTGATGTTTGGCCTTTATTATCCTGAATGATGACTTTTTCCAGGAGTATAAGAAAAGTTGATTCCACCTCTTCTGTGGAGGAGAGGAAGAACCAGTGAAGGATTCTGATGGAATATTCAGAAAAAAAATATCTTTCCTGTAACTGTGTGGGGTGTGTGTTTTAGAAGAGAACAGTACCTGTTCATCAGCTGTGCTGGGCATTGCTAATGAGTTGAAACTAAACAAACAAACCCCACCCAAACAGTGCCCCGGGTTCAAGCAGCGGCACACAGCAGAAGCTCTGAGTTCCTGCCAGAGCTGGGACTGGCATTCCTGGTGTCTGTGGGGAGCTTGCTGGGGCTGGGGGCAGCAGTGTCCTCACTGTGACTCACAGAGCTCCCCTGGCCTAGTCCAGTCCTGCCTGCTCTCAGCTGCTGGGGCGGTGGTGTTGGCAGGAACGGACAGAACGGGGCACGGGAATGGGAACTGCTGCTTGGGGATGAGGGCACAGCCAGACAGGAGAGTCAGCACTGATGCTTAACCTGTGGTGCAATCTGTTTGCAGCTGCCTTTCATCTCAAAGTTAATATTGATAAAAGCTGGAGTTCGCTGATATCCTGGTTACCAGTTTAACTGATAAAGCAGCCAATTCACTGATAGTATTATTTAAGTAGTAGTGAATTATTAAAGTAGCAGAATCTGGATTCTGTGTAAATAAAGTGGTGTGGAAATAATTGATAGTGTGTACAAAAATGAGTGCCATAAAATGGTAAGTGCTTCAGGCTATCTTGTTTTGCTGCCTTCAGTACATTATTTCTCCAGCTGAAGTGTGAATGATGTCTGTAATTCATACTGATTATTAGGTTTTATTGCATATTATGCAAGTCATATCCATAAAAGTCCTGATTCCTAAATACGTGAGGAGCTCCACAGGCAGTTGGGAATCCTGAGTCACCCACAGGGTGAGGTGTGCTCCGTTGACAGCTTCCCTCAGACTTTCTTTGGAATATTGACTTTGAGCTGAGGTCATAAAGCAAACATTCTGCTAGTAAAGACAGAGCTCTGATCCAGTTCCTGCCAGGTCTTTGTCAGTCTGTTCCAAGGGCTGGATCTGTCCTGCTGCACAGGTTCCCTGCACAGGGACCCTCTGCGTGCTCTTCTGTAAATACATGCTTTCTTTAGGAAATGAGGCACTTTGAACTCTGCATCACTCCACTGAGCCTAAACCCTGTGTGTGTAATCAAAGGCTGCGTCACAGCTTCTTTCTTTGTGCCTTTAGAGGCACACGGGATTGTAACACGAGCAGTACTGTGAGTGCCTTAGCCTGGAGATTCCCGGGGCAGGAGAGATGTGCCCCTGCTGTGGCTGGCAGTGGGGCAGCGCTCCCTTCCCCGGAGTGTCCCAGGGTGGCACGCGGGTGGCACGCAGGTGCCCTGGCCCTGCTGAGTCACTCAGGGCCTGCAGGGGAGCCCAGCACTGGGGGGACACGCTCGGTGGCCTTGCCTCAGAGCAGCTCAGGCCGTGTCACGTCCTGCTGACTAAAGATGAGCGTGCTGGACAGGAAGAGCCACGGGGCTCTCTTGCCTTCCAGGCTGCTTTAACAGAGATGAGACCATTTCCTTCCCTCCTCACCAAAAGAAAAAAAGGAAAAGAGTGGGCAGAGGATGGATTTGTGCTGTGGCTTGTGCTCGCTGCAGTCATACCCTGCTTTGGGTATGCTCAGCTGCTGGGCAGCCATGGAGCTGTTCCCCTTTCTCAGGTGTGAGTCAGGTGTTTGATTTGCATGCAGGCAGGCAGCCTGGCTGGGGATGGGGCTCTGGGGGAGCTGGAACCACCCCCGTGTTTGCCAGTGCAGCAGGACAACATGCCAGCAGTGCCACAGAGCCAGAGCAGCCTCTGCCACTGTAATTGAAGGTTGGTGGTGCCAGGGACAAGGCTGGCAAAGGGATCATTGTGTGGCAAGCAGAAAAGCCTCACCAAAACATGTAATATCAGGCTTGAAAGACGTCATACCTTCAGGTGAGCTTGTGGTGTCCAGCATATTCAATATACATGAGCTGAGTATATACTTCATATATTAATAACATCTAGATAAAAGTTTGGCAAGTTACAGCATGAATCTTGGTTTTCATTTTCCTCTCCTTCCTCCTATTTTTGTATAGGGTTTTAAGCCCCTTTTTTCCAAATTGGTTGACTTGTTTCAGGCATGTGACTGTTATCTGCAGCCACATTGGTTCATGACAGGCACTGCTCATTGCAGTCTTACAAAAAAAAGAAGAGTTAACTTTGTGTTGTAACCTGTTCATATTCTTAGGAACTGCCCCAGTAGAGCAGATATCTTTAGGAACATCTTGTGACATGATACAAGTTACAATTAATTACTGCTCTCTTGAAAGATGAGCAGCTGATTTTTTAACCCATATGAGGTGCATGTTTCAGTTTTGCAGAGATTGTGGGTTAGCCAGAGTGCACACAGGAGGAAATCACTTACTGCAGTTTCAGAATAGAAACTGGATCTCCTCAAGGCCCAGAACTCTTTGTTTCAATCTCCAGCAGCTCTGCAGGGCTGCCCTTGGTCAGCAGCATTGCAGAGCCAGACATGAGTGTGTAACACACGGGAGCTGTGGCACACCTTGGTGGAAAACACTCCAGAGACATCAGTGCTGGCTGAGGTGAGTGCTGGGCACCTGGCTCAGGCGTCCACACCCTGCTGCCTCACAGCTCCAAGGGTGCCACTTGTGGCCACTCTCAGCTCCAGTTCTGACTCAAAGTCCCTCAGCTTTATTAGCCAAATTTATGAAGTTTTCTTTCTTTCAAGCTGCTGCAGTTTATACTTATTGAAATGTCCAGGGATTGTAATCTTAGCCTTGTAACTTGCCATAATATCAAACCTCTGCCTTCTCCGTACTGAGAGTCACTAAATGGGGACTCCAGGTGACTAAGGCATTTTATTTTCATAAGTATATAAGTGACAAACAACTGGTACTTCGGCATATTGATATGTAGCCTACAAGATTTTTTCTGAGTGAAGTTAGCCATGCAGATCATTTAATGCTGTTCAACCAGTTCATACAGCCCCGATTAAACACGGCTGTACTTCCCAGTGATGTTACACAATAGCATCAAGTTATTAAATAACATCATATCCTGCTTTCTTTCCCTCCAGAGGCTCTAACTGGATTTTTACTGTGAATATGAAACTTTGTATACTTTGATATAAGACTTCCAGGTTACAATTTGATCATTCAATCTATGCAAAGCCAAGCTTACTCAGCTCATGCAATTTTGGTGAAGTACAGCTTTTAATGGTAAATGTGCCCAGCAGTTTTGTGTCTCGAGCTCTTGTGAGGCCTCAGGAGCAGCCTGGCCACGGGAAGTGGTTTGAGAGTCACCCACTCTCAGAGCTTGCAGGTTGTCTCTCAGTTTGACTGAAGCACTGGAGAGGTGGAGAGGGGCCTTTCCTGGGTCACAAACCCTGCACATTCCCTGGTTTCTGCGCTGGACACAAGCAGGACAGAGCTGTGTCCGTGTGTGTTTGGGGCAGGGGCTTATCCAGCTGCGTGTCCTGCTCTGGGGAGAGGCCCCTGGTGCTGTGCTGGGAGGTGCCCACACAGGATCACAGCTGTGGGGAAATGGGACAGAGCAGCATTTCCAGCAAATGTGTGTGGCAGCTGAGTGTTTGCTTGGATACTGCCTGGAGTCCATTTGTGCACCTTTGGGTTCCCTGTGTGCTGGGCTGCCTTCCTGCCTTCCTTCCTCCTTATTCTGCAGTCTACGTACAAACCAAGAAATCCCAGTGTTCTGAGCAAGTCCTGCAGCTGGTGTGCTTCTGCCCTCCCTCTGTGTGCTCTGAGCATCACCTCCTCCTCAGGGATAACCCTGGGTGGGCCCATCCTCGCCCCTCTCGGTGAGCTGGAGGAAAGCCGATGTGTGTGGGTCAGGACTTCCCTGATGCTGCACTGAGCTGGGGTTATCTTGCTTTTTCTGAGTGTGTGGTTAACACTTCAGCCATGCTCAGGGCTGTCAGTGTGCTCTCACCCTCGCAGCCTGGATGACAGAGCATTGAGACCTTGTGCCACCTCCGGGCAGCAGCTGGGCTCCTGCGCCTTGGTGTGCCACGCTCAGTGAAGGCAGTGCTGGGTGTGTGAGGGTCAGCACCCAGCTCATCAGCGGGATGTGCCCTCTGAGCCCGGGGGCAGGACACACACCGTGTCACCACGCTGGTTCTGTGGAACCTCAGCACGGCTGCTGCTCTTTCCTTGTGGCTCACCCTGCACAGAGCAGAGAGCACACCCTGCTGCAGTGCGGCTGGAACAAGATTGCTGGTAGTTAGGTTTTTCCCCATTGCTTTAGTATAATGCACTGCTCCAGGCACCCTCCATTCTTCCCTTTACCAGCTGACATCAAAGCAACACGAGGAGCATCTATTGAGCTGTCAGTGCTTTGCCTCAATGTGCGTTGCTGTTCCTGCAGTTGTTTCGCTGGGATGGTGCAGCAGCTGGAGGCAAGGCGGGCTAATGGGGGCATTGCCTCAGCGAGAATGGCATTTGAGTCTTGCAAAGAGAAGTGTTGTTTGGATATCTTGCCCCCAGCCCAGGCTGCTTGCCCTTTCAGCTGCTGGGAGCAGATGTAAACGCTGTTGGGTCCCACCCGCCCTTGCTGTGGCCTGTGTGTGGTCTGAAACAAGAACAAATGCACAGAATCCACTGCTTGGAAAATGAGCTGTCCTCAGTGTAATAAGGGGTAGATAAAGAATGAAGAGTCTCCTGCTGCATGTAAGACTTTGGGCCAACTGGATAATGGTTTCAACAGCAGGGGCTGGTTTGTAATAGGAGAAGAGCTTTTTTATTTCTTCTCCCTCTCTGAAAATGAAAGGTGAGGGGAAGGACTGCAGAGGTGAGGAGTCAGCCAAGCAAAAGGTACCCACTAGGGGAGATAATTCTGTTCTGTGGGAGATGGGCTAAACACAAATACAGATTTAATGAAGATTGCTGCTGTCCAAGTGGTGGCTTGCTAACCTCTTTTTCCTAATTGCCTTGCCATATGTTTATTCAGACTGGGTAGTCTCACATGGTTGTAAATACCTAAGTTAGAGGCAGATAAACAAGTACACTTCTGAAATAAGAATAAGATGTGACTGAGTCAGTAAAATGCTGTGTTTGTCTGACGCTCTCTCTCATTCCAGTTGCAGGAGTTATTACAGCTGACTTCCTCTCAGGACTGTTCCACTGGGGAGCAGACACCTGGGGATCTGTGGAGCTGCCCATCGTTGGAAAGGTTTGTGATTGATTCTTGAGCTCAGGAAAGCTGTGCAGTGCCTTTTGCAGCAGTGCCAGTGCTCCCAGCTCTGGCTCTGTGCCTCACCCAGCCCAGGGCACAGCCTGGGCTCTGCTGGGCAGGGCTGTGTTTGCACCTGGCCTGGGGGACACTGGGGTGGCACTGCTCCCTTGTGTCCCCTGCCTGAGGCTGGCACTGTTGCAGACCCTGCAGGCTCTGTGGGCACAGCCTGTGGCAGCACAAGGGTAGGACCCTGGCTGGGCACGGTGCTTTATCAGGTCAGGAACACAGATTTGGAGAGCTGTCCCTGCAGCTGAACTCCTAAACATTTGTGAAACATGAGGCTGCTGCAGGAAGAATCATTCCAGTTCCCTCTTGTATGGGCCCCTGTTGTAACACAGTGATATTAGAATGGTGGTGACTGAAGATTTAATTTGATATGTGTTATACACCTGCAGCTACAAATGCCAGCTGCTTAGTGGAAGGTGCACTGGCTTCTGTAGTAGGCAACAATCTGTTTTCTTAATTAAATTTCTTAATAGCTACCATTAATTACTCCTCACAGTGCAATATTAGAAGGATCATGATTTATATTAAAAAGTGGGCTATTCCTTGTTATTATCCAGAGTTACACAAACTACAACAGAATTAAAACTATTCAGTTTGGCTTTTTTGTTCACCTTCAATAGGCTTAGTAGTCCTGAACCTCTGTATCTCTGGACCACGATTTAAATAACTTTTAAAAGCCCTACTGCCAGAGACTCTGCACTAAATCACCACGAGCTGAGGCTGCTCAGGACACCTTTGCACAGGCTGGACATGCTGGAAGTGTTAAAGGCAAATCAGTAACTGTGCCCCACACAGTAAAACAATTGCTCTGTGTGTTCAGATGGGATTTCTGCTCTTGGAGGTGACTTCTGTATAGTGTGCTTGTCTTCCACTGCTTCGTCCAGTCACTGAATTTGCATTTAGTGCTGGCATCTGTGGCCCATGAATATGGTAGGCTGAATCCTAATTTTTTAGTGTTTTTTTTTTTTTTCCTTGGTTGATTCCGCTTAGCAAGTGAATTTCACAGGCTTATTTTGCCTGAGAAGTTAGGGTGCTGCTGCTTTGTTTTTAAGATTACATACTGAAGGTCCTAAGTGAAAATTTAGAAGAAGAAAACTGAAAAGCAAGGAAAACCTGGATTTGTGTGGGGGAACTGAATTGCTTTGCAAATGTAAATCACATGATCTGAAGTGTCCTCATGACAAAAGTTTGAATGTTGTTTACATGCTTTCTACTATGGAATTCTCTTCAACTCAGTCGTCAGATTTGAGTGTAAGAGAGTTTGTTGAGGTTATTTTTTGGTAATATTTTTCTTTTCCAAGACCATTATTGAGTGTGGTGTTGTGTTTATCCAAATGTTTTCCCAGGCTTTCATCAGACCCTTTAGGGAACACCACATTGACCCCACAGCCATCACCAGGCATGATTTCATCGAGACCAATGGAGACAACTGCTTCATGACACTGGTCCCCTTGGCCAACATGGCATACAAATTTGTGTCTTTTTCCCCGGGTAAGCTGCTACTTCTGACTGCTGTGGGTTTAGTGTTCTTGTTGCTATTGAATGAACATTTATCTATGAGAAGTTTGGAGGAATCCATGGATGTGATATGACAAGAAATAGCTGCTGGAAGCATGGTGCTCCTGGCAGGAGGGAGGGAAACTTTCTTTCCTTTGAGGTGTGGTGACAAAAGGTGGCACAGTGCGATTCTCTAGCTCAGCAGAGAATCTGGGCTGGAGAGTTGTGCAAGGAAGACTAGAAGTTATGCTAAATGCTTTCTTAATAAGAGGGACCAAGCTGTGAACATCTGGGGAAACTCATTGCCCCAAAGTGTGTAACACAAAACAATGCTTCCTCTCTGTGCACAAGTGCTTTATGTGCAAAGCAGAAGTCAAGAACTAAAGGGTCAAATTAATTTTATAGGTGGTAAACTCAGTTTGACTTCCTGTTTATGGTGTGCTGACAGATTCTGGCACTTCCCAGCCTGTCCTGTGACATGTGGGAATTGCTTGTGGCTCACTGGCCCGTGTGACACTTGTGCCAGAGCAGCTTTGGTGATGCCCCTGTCAGCCCCTGCAGCAGCAGGCAGCCCTGGCTGGCCGGGAGCCTGTCCTGGCAGCAGTGGGCCCTGCCACAGCTGCTGGTGGTGTTTTGCAGAGGCCCTGTGTGAGACCTGTCCCTGGGAGTGCTACGTCTTTGCCCTCATCATCTTCATCACCATGACCAACCAGATCCACAAGTGGTCGCACACGTACTTCGGGCTCCCGCGCTGGGTCGTGTTCCTGCAGGACTGGCACATCATCCTGCCCCGCAAGCACCACAGGATCCACCACGTGTCCCCCCACGAGACCTACTTCTGCATCACCACGGGTATGGCACTGCTGCAGGGTGGGCATTGGTGCTCTCAGGGCTCCTGGGAGAGCTGCAGCTGGGTTTGGCACACACCTTCCTTTGCGGGGAGGGTTTGTGATCAGCTGCAGGAGCTCAGGGCCTGAGGGAGCAGTCGTGGTGCTGAGATCTGATTGCCCGGGGTCTTGGTGAGCTCAGGCCACTCGTGGGGTTTGTTCACTAAAGCTGCTGTTCCTTCTAAAGAGCAGAGTGTCTGCAGCTGCTCTGGAATGCTCATTTCTAAAAGCCAGGCTCCTGGATTTTCAGCGTCCACTCATCCTGACTCAGAGGAGTGGACAGGTTTGCAGAAAGCTTTAGCTTCCTTTTATATCTGTACAGGTGGGAATGCTCAGTCACCAGTGCTGCACAATCCTAAATAAGTTATCAAGTTAATCAGACAGCTGGAAATAAACCACTCTGGTTCTTCATTCTGTCATTGGCGTCGACAAATGGTTCATGTGGGTTTTGAAACCTCTGCCAAGAAAAAAATCTAATTCTCATTAGCAGAATGTCATGTAGAAACATGGTACAATTAAGAAGCCTGACTTGACAGATGGTAGCAAAAATCTTGCCACCCAAAGAGCTATTTTTAATTCCTGCTATGTCCTGAGAGTTTAAGCCTGACCATTATTAGCA
This sequence comes from Ammospiza caudacuta, assembly GCF_027887145.1. Lineage (NCBI taxonomy): Eukaryota > Metazoa > Chordata > Aves > Passeriformes > Passerellidae > Ammospiza > Ammospiza caudacuta. The sequence continues at coordinate 19,060,980 of NC_080607.1, forward strand.
GTATTGGGCTGGTTGCTTTTTTTTCTCATTAAAAAAATGCTGAACTTTGGATGCTATGACAAACTAATCCTCTTTCTCCTTTTCAATCCTTTAGGTTGGCTGAATTATCCATTAGAGAAGATAAGATTTTGGAGATGTTTGGAGACCATCATCCAAGGACTTACTGGTGAGAAGCCAAGAGCAGATGATATGAAATGGGCTCAGAAAATCAAGTAACTTCTGCCAGCCTTCTGCAATCCTTAACTTGTTGCCAATGTTGTTTTTAAAAGAAAAAAGAAAATAAAGCCATCAGCCAAATTCAAGACCTGCAAAGAAATAACAGACTCTAAAGCACAAACTAAAAAGTGCTAACACAGACTACAATGAAAAGAACTAATTCTTAAAACAATACTTGAAATGAAGATGATTACTCTCACTGAGCACCTTTTTGTGTAGCCATGTCTGCTTACACCTTAGAACTTGCTTCGTCGCTGTATCCGTGAGGTACGGGCACGCCACAGGCACTGCAGGGGCACTGGGGGAGCAGGAATCGTGTGTTGTATCAACATTCTGAACACTTCCCAACAGCTCGTGGCCTAAGACCTGCAGGGAGAGGTGACAGCCTTGTCACTGGGTGTTGGAGTGCTGTGTGGAGCAGTGGGGGGAGCAATGAAGCCTATAAATCATGACTGCTCAATGCACTCGCTGATTGATCCACGTCCAGCTCTGTCTTCACTATCATGTTCACCCTGATTGATGTCGTGTGCAACAGACCAGAGAATCCCGCTCCTCCAGGGGCCACCAATCCTCAAGTGTCTTCAGTTTCCCTTAAAACAAAATTGTTGTACTCTCCACATGGAATTGAGCAGTTTCTGCATAAGCCTTCAACTTCAGGAGCCTCTGAGGAGAGGCGGGGCACCCTACAACATGTGTGTCTGTTCGTGTGGAGTGCTCACTGCTGAGTCTTCTATTAAGTGTTTCCTACCCTGAAAATAAATGTTTGAAATAGTTCTAGCATTGGGCACACTGCAAATAGCTGTATTCAAGAGCTCAAGGTATCAAACTCATAATGTTAGAAGGGAAATGTCAATGACTGGTGTTTTGTTCTTTTTATTTTTTTAAGGTGCTTGCTTGTTTCTGTAAATAATATAAAGCCTTAATCTCTTCTGGTGTAATGGAATAATATTTTAATGTGATGTTTGAATGTATATAATATATTTATAACAAAGCAGTTGGATAATACTAATCACGTTCAAGTCTTGTTGCTGTTTTTCATTGCTGCACTGGCAGCACTTAGTGCAAGAGCTGGATCAGTGGTTGCACACCACCTCGTGCAGTCCCACACCCGAGACACCTGGCAGCCTGTCACAGCCTGTCTGGTTGGAGTGATCATCTGCCAGCGTTTCAGGAGCCTGGCACCATGTTAGAGCAGACTTGTTCACCTTTCAAGAAGTGTAAGTAATTCATTTGCTCTGGATGCAAAGGAGTTACCCCAACAGAATTGGGGTGAAGAATTTCTCTAAAAACATCCAACAGGCACTTTATCAAGTTAGTGTGATTTAGATCTTTTTCAGTTCTTGCCTGACTGAAAGCTTAGTGATGATCAAGGTTTGTTCCCTCCTCCAGCTGTAAAAGGTGTTAAATTCAAGCTGCCTCTTCCTGAAGAGCAGGGTAAGATGGGTTTGAGTCATAGGTTTAGACTGACCTTGATCTCCACTCCTTCACATGTGGTGGATGGATTCTGAATGAGCTGGGACCTGGCAAATCCCCTTCAGTGGCAGAGCCGAATGCAGGAGCTTCTGAGCTGGGTTCTGCACATTAAAATCACAGTTGGTACCTTGGTCACAAAATATTTCATGTGAGTGTTCAGACCCTTGGAGAACTTAATGCCATTGCACGGAGCTCTGTTCTGTTCCCATTGCCACAGTCGCTACCAGGTCTCCGTGCAGCCCTGACATTAAAGAATTCTTCCACTTCAGCAGGAGTCCCAAACTGCCTTCAGCTGATTGTGGAGAGCTCTGCACAGAGCTGGGTGGATGTTCAGGGCTCAGCCTGAAGCATTGGCTCATCGGAGAGCTCTTTTCACCACAGGTTTAAATGCCAAGCGAGCTGCAGTGGATGGAGCAATGGATTTGGGACAGAATCAGCAGAATTTGTACTTCCAAAGTGCTGTTGAAGGCATTGCTGCTGCCTTACTGGAAACAAATCTGAGCTACTCATACTGGTGGCTGCTGGGACTATTTATCTGTTAATCTTATTTAATTATGAGAAACTGGGACAGAGTTAATCTCCAGCTGCATTTTCCACGTGGATGCTGTGCTGGGCTCCTGGGGCAGCCCTGGCTCTGTGACCCCACAGCCGGCGTGGCTGTGGCTCCTGAGGTCCCTGTTCCGCCCCTTCAGAGACGTGGATGCTCCCACAAAACCAGTATGGCAATTCTGGAGCAAAAGGCTGCCTGGATCCTTCTTAACAGCTGTAAATCTGGCTTAAGAAAATTTGTCTTAAGTTGATTAGGAACAGATTAGAGCTGAAGCAGAATAAGGCACTCCTGTTGAACTCCTCAGGGATGGATGGCCTGCATTTTATAATGCTTTTAAATGCTTTTAAAAGCTCTGATTTCAGTCTCACCTCCATGGAGAACTCTTGTCAGGCTCCTGCTCTCAGAAGGACTCTCAGGCCTCCAGCTTTTGCCAGGGCTGCAGTTGCCTTGCTTGAGTGGATCTTGTGGTCAGGAGGGCCTTGGAGGAGCATCCCAGGAGCAGGAGAGATGCCTGCACACATCCCAGGAGCAGGGCTGATCCCTGCACACATCCCAGGAGCAGGGCTGATCCCTGCACACATCCCAGGAGCAGGAGAGATCCCTGCACACATCCCAGGAGCAGGAGAGACCCCTGCACACATCCCAGGAGCAGGGGTGATCCCTGCACACAGCCCAGGAGCAGGGCTGATCCCTGCACACATCCCAGGAGCAGGGCTGATCCCTGCACACGTCCCAGGAGCAGGAGAGATCCCTGCACACATCCCAGGAGCAGGGCTGATCCCTGCACATATCCCAGGAGCAGGAGAGACCCCTGCACACATCCCAGGAGCAGGGGTGATCCCTGCACACATCCCAGGAGCAGGGCTGATCCCTACACACATCCCAGGAGCAGGGGTGATCCCTGCACACATCCCAGGAGCAGGAGAGACCCCTGCACACATCCCAGGAGCAGGGGTGATCCCTGCACACATCCCAGGAGCAGGGGTGATCCCTCCCTGCACACATCCCAGGAGCAGGGGTGATCCCTGCACACATCCCAGGAGCAGGGGTGATCCCTCCCTGCACACATCCCAGGAGCAGGGGTGATCCCTGCACACATCCCAGGAGCAGGGGTGATCCCTGCACACGTCCCAGGAGCAGGGGTGCTTCCCTGCACACATCCCAGGAGCAGGGCTGATCCCTGCACACGTCCCAGGAGCAGGGCTGATCCCTCACATGCAGCGTGGCACTGCAGAAGCCTCTCATCCAGAGCAGTTTAGGGACACTGTGCTGTAGTAAACTGAGGAGGATTACTGCAGAGTGCCTCACAATCCCACTGGAGGCGTTGGCTCAGGTGTGCTGCCTGTCCCCGCGATCCTCCTGGCTGAGCAGTGTAGAAGCTGCAGGGGAGCGCTGGTTGGCAGCTGTGCAATGGGTGCTCACCGTGCCCCCAAGCAGCCCCATCCTGCGGGGGCAGTGGGCTCTCGGGCCCTCTGGCTGCTTCTCCTGCTGCCTTTTCCTTGCCTTCCCTTCCTGCTGCCTTGGCCGGGCCGTGCAGTGAAATGTGCCCGGGCAGACAAACGCAGCGTTGCTGCTCTACAGCAGCTTCCAGGAACAACCGATGGCCCCGTCCCTGCTCGAGGCTGAGGCTGGGAGGGCTCACTGCACCGCGGGGCTGGAGCTGCCGTGGGGCTCCAGAACGATTTGATTCGTGATTATTCCGGCTGTTCTCAGGGGCTCTTCTGGGGCTCGGTTTTCTGAGCGCGTGGTGCAAAGCGAAGTGAAGCAGAACTCATTTCCTTCCCGTTTCTTTTAACTTTTTTTTCGTACTATGCCGGAAGGGAGCGGGCTGGGGGAAGCTGGGCCGGAGCGTAAGGGGTGTGGCACGCCCGCCATGGCGCTGGCGTCCCGGAGCCCCGGGGCTGCACCGAGCGGCGATAGCGCCCGCCCGCGCCGCGGAGCCGCGGGAGCGCCGCCCGTGCACCACAGAGCTCTGCGCGGGCCCGCCCCGCCGCGAGCTCCCCTTAGCGCGCCCGCCCGCGCCCGTGGCCGCAGTTCCCGCGTTGCGGTGACGTCAGGCGGGGGCGGGGCCGGCGGCGGCGGCGCAAGATGGCGGCGACCACGGGCGCGGGTGAGCGGGGCCGGGCCGGGCGGCGGGGCCGCGCCGGGGCCGCCTCGTCCCGGGGCACCCGCGGGGCCGCGGCCGGGGGCGGCGGGGCGGGAGGCGCCCGGCGGAGGGGCGGCCGCGGCCGGGGGGAGGGGGCGGCGGCGCGGCCCGAGCGGGGCCCGGTGGGGCGGGGGTGGAGCCGTCCCCGCTCCCGTCCGCGGGTCCCGGCGGGCCCGTCCGCGCCTCCCCGGGGCTGCCGAGGGCCCGCGCTGGGAGCGGCCCCGGTGCGGCTCCGGAGGTAGCGGGGGCCCTGCCGGACTCGTGTCCCGGCGCGCCGGAACCGGGCCGGGCGGGCCGCAGCCCGTGGCGGGGCCGAGCCCCGAGCCCCGGCCGCCGTTCGGGCTCCTGCCCTGCCCTGCTCCTGTCCCGGCCCGGCCCGTGTGGCCAGGGCCGGCCCGAGGCTCTCGGCCGGCGGTCCCAGGCTGTGGCCGGGTTCCGTGGCTGAAATCGGTGCTTTAGGAGCCCTTTTGGCCTCTGTGCTCCGCGGGAAGCGTGGGCTCCAGAAGCGCTGAATTGTCTGTTCCCTTCAAACCTGCTCCACGCCAGCCTTGAGTACTTTCACACACTCTCCCTTTGCATTTATCGTTATATATTAAACAAAAATGCTGCCACTAGATTTGGAGTGAGGGTTTTTTCTGTTGACATCCTCTAATGAGCTTCAACAGATCCAGTAAATCAGAGTCACTTCTGTTGAGGCAGTTTCATTTTCCTGTTTTCCCAGTCCATGGAGGGTTTCACATGTGCCCCTGTAGTGCTTGTTTCCAAATTGTAACCTCCAAAGTTGGACTGTGCTCACCAGAACGTGGCTGGTGGGGATATAATAGCAATATTCTGGACTTCTTTTTGTACAGATAGTTCTCTGTCAATGACCACTCATTGGATTTTAAGGATAACCATCACAATGCACATAATTCATATTAATCAGTTATTAAAAACTCGATGAAGTGCAGTGGTTGCTGTCCTGAGAGCTGTGTTGCAGGTCTGTGTTTGAACGTGTGAGGTGTTGATTAAAGACACAGGAGCTGTAGCTTGGAGGAAGGGACCCCTCTTCCCCTGTTAGGTCACGTTCTCCTGCCTGCCCTGCATTCTCCGTGATCCTTTCAAGCTGCTGACTCTGCACTCTGTGTTTGGCTGGAAGAACGAGGCAAATACTTTCCTTTCCAAGGCAGGGCAGCTCTGTGAGAGAGCTGTTAGGTGCTCGTGGAGGGCAGGTGTGGGACGGGGCTGGGCTGCAGGGACAGGCCTTTGGGACAGGCTGCGGTTGCCAGCACCCGCTGGCCACCTTGTGCCTGCTGCACTGTTCCCTTGTCCCCGGGTTTGTGACAGGGTTTGTGCCCAGCTGTCTCGTGTCCCCAGTGCTGGCAGCAGGGCCGCAGGGTGGGCACACAGCTGCTCTGGGTGACTTACAGAGCCGTGCTGCAGGAGCGCTGCGTGTCTGCAGCAAACCCTGCGCTCAGTCTGGAGCTCAGGGGCTGCTCTCGGAGCGCTCTGCAGTGCTGGGCAAGGACAGACAGACAGACAGCCTCCCGTGCTGGTGGCAAGGGCAGCCCGGGAGCTGGCAGTGGCACTGCAGTGCAGCTCTGTGGGTCCCTCCAGGGCAGGCACGGCCTGGCACGGCCTGGGGGCTGCACGTGAGCCCTCCCTGGGGGCTTGGGAACGTGCCTCAGGCCTGCCTGCACTCATCTGGGAAGAACAGAGTGCTAAAACTGGATTTGTGCAGTCTTAATGTGTTTGTATTTGTCTGTAAAGCACTGGAATATTTGTGATATCTTGAGTTCACGGTGGTTTAGCAATGGAGCCAACACTCATATTGAAGACAAAAAATGCTCATCTGTCTTCAAAAGCAGCTGCTGACCCGCAGGAAGAAGTGGTAACAAATGTCCCTGTAACCTAAAAAAGTCATAGGGCTGGTCCTGGCAATTAGACAGGTAGGTAGATTAGCTATTTGTATCTATTTAGCACGTAGAAGTTATTAGCAGGGGGAAAAACCCAACCCTCAGCCTGGAAGGATGTTAGGGTGTGGGGTCCATCTGTACCACTGACAGAGGGGAATCCTGTGCTGCTGATGGTGTGGGTTTCCCACACACCCCATTACACATGAATAAAGAGTTGGCTTTAATGGCTTTAATGAGGGCGTTTATAGGAGACTCCACTCTGTGTGTCCATCCCACAGACTGAGGTGTCCTGCAGGAGTGCCCAGCTGCCATAGGTGGTCCAGCAGGAATCCAGGGGTTCCTCAGGGGCTCTGCACTGGTTGGGCTGCACTTGCACCACGGTGCTGAACTGCAGTTTGGGTTTTACAGTGAGTCAAACCCATCTGTGCTGGCTGGGGATGGTGTTTCTGTAGCTTTCACCCTGGGAAGGGTTTAATGACCTCACTTAACCCACTTTCACAGTTCACTGTAGTGGGTCTATTGCAGGGCTGTGTTTACTAACAGCCTGGGACTGCTGAGTAGTAAAATGGTTTGCCCACATCTAAGTTTTTCCAGGTCTGAGGAGGGTGGAGAACTGCACAAAAACCAGTCCTTGGATGCATGGCTGTGGCAGTACTGGTACATGGGGCTTAATGCTCCTAAGAGGGGAGAGCAGACAGTGGGGTTAGTGCAGTGTATTGAAAGTGTCTGTTTGTAAGCCTGAAACGTTGGGGTTAGTGCAGTGTGTTAAAAATGTCTGTTTCTAACCCTGAAACGTTGGGGTTAGTGCAGTGCATTAAAAGTGTCTGTTTGTAAGCCTGAAACGTTGGGATTAGTGTAATGTATTAAAAATGTCTGTTTCTAACCCTGAAACGTTGGGGTTGGTGCAGTGCATTAAAAGTGTCTGTCTGTAAGCCTGAAACGTTGGGATTAGTGTAATGTATTAAAAATGTCTGTTTCTAACCCTGAAACGTTGGGGTTGGTGCAGTGCATTAAAAGTGTCTGTCTGTAAGCCTGAAACGTCCCTGTGCACTCCAAGGGATGCTGGTGAGAAGCACACCAGAGGGGCAGTGGCAGTGTTGCACAGTACAGGTGGCTCCTTGCAGTGACAGCAGTCATCCTCATCTCAGAGGAAGCATTGCCAGCACCAGGGGCTCTCTGGGACTCTAAGTGAAAGACTCGAGGATAGGGGAAAAGTAACTGAAAAGAAAATATCTTGGTACCTGTCTGCATCATCAGAGTGGAAATTGTGACTGTAAAGACAGTGCAAGAAATCCAAAGTCCCTGTCTCCTGAAAGCTTTTGTGACAATTGCTGAAAGCCTTTTGTTTGGTTTAAGTATTCCATCACTTCAGAAACTTTATATACCATGGTGACAAGGAATGGCTTGTGTATTTTTTACTGTCCTAGTGCTGCCGGGATTAGCTGTCCAATTCATTATCTGCAGTCAATGCAAAGACATGAAACACAGACTGGAAAGGATGTAATTAAGGCTGAGTATCAAATACACAGAAACAAGCAACAGAGGTGTTTAAAGCTGTTGGATTTCAGCTCACTCCAGTGACAGTACATCAGGAACTAGTATAGAAAGCAGAATTTAAATTGTCCAGAAAGGCCAGATTGATAAGTTGCTTGTTTCAGTGAAGATGTGGAAAAACCTTCAGTAAAGGACAGTTCCTCTCCTCAGAGCCCCATTTTCTGGGTGCTTTGCTGAGGTGTGCTGTGCCCCTGCCTGTGCTTTAGTCCTGAAGAGAAATACTTGTAATTCGATCTCACTTTGGAAAGGAGAGAAACAGGTTGTTGAAGTTTTTGAGAGGTGTGATTTTTGTTCTGCTGCCACTGCTCAGAAGGATTGGAGGAGAGGATCTCCCCAAGGCGCATGGGCTGCCTGCTTTCACAGTGCTGTTCTCAGCCTCACAAAGTGTCCGGATGTGAAATGGCTTTGGCTGTGTAACTGAGCAAAATGGAGATGGAAAAGTGAGTAAGAGGCAAAAAATCTCAGCCTGATAAGATCACTCTTAAACTTGTTGCAAGACACATTCAGTTGTGTATCTGTGTCTTTAGTAGTGCTTCGTGAAAAGGTGAATCTGAGAGTGCTTTAAGATCTTTAAAAGTCCAAGCTGGCATTGCACTGTCATTGAGGGTAATTCTGTTTTTCCTTTAGTGGGACTCTGACCAGGTCACCCAGTCAGTGCAGTTACGATTTAGCTTTCACTGGTTTGTTGTTGTGATTAATAGTGAGTATCTCCTATTGCTCTGAAATAGGTTTTCAGTTCCATTTATGGAGTATTTCTGTGAGGTTAGGCAAGCTCCAAGTGAAGCACTTACTGAGATATTACTGTATTTATGTTTCAAATGAAGCTGCTATTTGAGAGTCATCTTGAACTGTAGTGAAGGCAAAATTACAATGCATAACTGAAAGTACCTTAGACAAGCTGATTACTTTTTAATTGCCTCTCACTTTATTTAGGCTTTCTTGTGTTAACTGAAGAGCTCTTAGAAAACCAGGTTGGTTTGGTTAGTGCCAAGGAAGGCTCCATTGCTACACTGAGAGGGTTATGCAAGATATTTAGTGGGAGGTGGGAGGAGGAAACCCCAGAGACTCCTGGTGCTGTCAGGGGGCACAGGACATCTGACTCTGCAGCTGCCATGCTTCAGCATGGACATCAATGGCAAATACTGTGTGTGCCTAGGACAGATCTGGCCACTTTCTAGGAATCTTGGTGGGCAGCAAGCACGATGGTGATGTGTTTGTGTATGATCACAAGTGATAAAGTTCCTGTGAGGTTTGGGTCCCAGCAGGATGTGGTGGCAGACCATGAGTGCTCCAGGCCCCTGCAAATGAGGAGGAGATGGGGTTGCCTTAATGGCCTGGTGCCTCTTTCCAGACTGACCAGAAGGGTGAATCTGGTCTTTATTCTGCCTTGCTTAAGGGAAGTTTATTTATATAAAACATTTATGGTTATATAGTCATAATATTTTATATTAATATGTGTGATTCTGTTGAATGAATTTCCTGAGAATGTGTCAGGGAGGGAGCTGAATTGGCACCTTCTGTGGTAGCTGAGGTGATGGTCCTTCATGTTACACCCTGAGCTTTAGAATAGGGGTAACACATGTTAAAAAGCAGCAATGCTGTGTGACAAGGTCATCTCTTGTGAAATCACCAGTTATCTGCCATGACCATTTTATTTTCCGTGCAGTGCATGAAGCTCCAATCTGTGTCCTTGCCACGATGGCCCTGCAGAGCTCGTGGCAGCAGTTGCTGTGAGTGAGCACTCGCTGCTGTGAGCCATTTCCGTGTGGCAGGAGTCGCTCCCTGTGACTCGCCAGCTCTCCGGAGACCTCACACTTCCACGGAATCTGAAATCCTGTGTGACTCTTGTATGGCTCTGATTCATGCTGCATTCATGCTGAATCACAGCAGCTGGATCTGGGGAGAGCTCAGCAATTAAGTTGCCTTCTCTTCCCGTAAGGTTGTAAAGCCAAGCCCAGCTCTGGGTAGCAATGTGAGAACTAAGGCTGCCTTTCAGTCCTGCTTGTGGCTGCTCAAATATGTACGTGATGATGTCATTTTTAATTACACGCTCACTTAAAGATTCCTGCCTGGCTCAGTGAGCAGGGTGTGATGCTCAGAGGGATCACTCAGATTTGATGCTCAGAGGAAGGGTGGATGGGCAATACTTTTTGTTTTTTTCTTTGCTGAGTGGCCTGTGTCTGCCCTAAAGCCGATTGCTCCTGGGTTATTTAGCTTGGTCTCAGTAAATACCTGTCAATTGTCTTTGCACCACTGATAGCTATGAAGTGATGTGATTAAGGAGCGAGGCACAGACTGAGATGATGCCTGTTAAGGATTGTGATGTTGTGGTGTGGAAGTGAGAGCGTTCTTTGGCATCCATGTGACTCCAGATGAGTCTTCCCCTGGCTCCAGCTGATGGCTGCTCTGGCTGGGGCTGTGATAACAGCCACAGGGTTTCCTCCGTGGCACCCCCTGCCCTGGGGAAGAGCTGCTGGGCCCCTCCAGAAGGACCTGCTGTTTGCCCCTCTCCCCTGGCCCTTTTTGCCCAGGGCACCAGCAGGCAGGGCTGCAGCGCAGACAGCAGCTTAGCTGTGAGTCATTCCCCATGGGCAGCTCTCCCTGCATCCACTGCAGCAAAAACAGGGAAATAGGTGAGCTGTGTGCAGGCAGAGGTTGCACCTTGTCCTTCGGCTCGTGCTCCGTGGCTCGTGTCCCCCAGCTCTCTTATCGCAGGTGTGGGAGCTGGGCTGCTCTGCCTCCCCAAACCACGGCACAGAGGCCGTTGGGGTACAATTACAAACGGGTGGCTCTGTGTCACGGCTCAGGTGTGACTGGCAGACTTGAGCCCTTGCGTGTGGGGCACACAGGATACACACTGCACAACTTAAACATTTAGTGGGAGAGTAAATGTGGAGTTAGTCGTGCAGGGGATGTGGCAGTGGTGCCCAGGAGGTCCCATTGCCACCCAGGGGCTGGGGCTGGGGCAGTCTCATGGCAATGGCTTTACTGGCCCCAGCTGAGTCATTTCCTTTCACAGCTACGAGTTGTGCTGCTCAGCAGCCATGGAAACAGCAGGGTCTGGCTGGGAGGGGATTTGGCAGGGAGCTGTGCTCAGCAGCCCCCGGGTGCGAGGTCTGGTTCTGCCAGCGCAGGGCTGGTGTCTGCTGGATGAGTTCTGTGCTGCTGCTGCAGCTGGGACTGAGCCCTGCTGCCCAGGGTGTTCTTGGATGTGATCACCTTAGATGGGTATCCACTTCCTTTAGTCACTTGCTGGTTTGGTTTCTTTGATGCATGCTTTGTAGTGAATGAAATTTGGACACCTCTGATTATGCAGCAAAATCTCTCTGCCACTGCATTTCCTTAGATCATTCATATGTTTCAAGGAGAGTTTAAAACTGCCAGATCCCCTGTATTCAGTGCATGGCCAAGGAGTGCTCCACGGGCTGCAGGTGGATCTCTGCTTCCCCAGGGGCATCTCTGCCCATCCTTCACTGGCCTTGGCGTGTGCGCAGCTGTTCCTCTGGCACAGTCTCACTCTCTCTCCAGCTGCTCCTGTGCAGTAACTTTGTCCCTTCCCAAACACTGTATCCCAGCAGTGCTGATGTCCTGGGCCTTGGCCAGCAGTGGATCCGTCCTGGAGCTGCCCGGGATTGGCTCCAGCACAAGGGGGGAGCTTCCAGCAGCTTCTGACGGGAGCCAGCCCTGGAGCCCCCCACCACCCACAGCTGGGGCACAGACCCCAGCTGAGGAGCAGCAGTGGCTCAAGTGCAGTTCTCTGTGGTGCCTGGGGTGCAGATACCTTGAAGAGCAGTGAGACCCACTGTGGCCTGAGTTCAGGGTCCTCCTTCACCATGGCCTTGGTGTGTGACCTTGGCTGTGCCACCAAAGCTCTCTGGGCCATTGTTTTCCATTCATGTAATGGGGAGAAGGAAATCTCCCTGGTTTGCTGTCTGCTTTGAGGAGAAGTGTGCCAGCAATTACAAAGTGCTGAAATTCCTTGGTGGTGCAGGTCACAAGTACAAAGGATGCTATTGCTGCTGACAAAGCCCACTTCAATTAACTTCAGATTAACCTACTAATGTTATGAAAGAGTTTTATTTGCCTTGAAAGGTATTTTTAAAGCTCTGAGTCGACTGCTGTCAAGCCTCTCATGGTGTCATTTTGTAGAAACTTCTAAATTTTTATACTATAAATCATAAAGACAAGTGCTAATTAGGGCTCCACAATACTGCGTCTACCTTTGAGGGAACAGAGATTTCCTTTCATTTTACTGCCTGTTGTAACATGTGGCCTGTCAGCCTTCTGGAATGTTTATTTGGGGATACCTTGATTCTGCTTGTAAAATCCAAGCTAAATATGGAAATAGCTTTTTTGTAACGTTGAAATATTGTCATTCACAAAGTGGTATTTTCATGGTTTTGCCCAAAATGTGATCTGCAGAATGATCAAAAGTGTCAGGGAAATTACTCTAGCTTTTTTTCTTTACAAGATTTCTCAACTGAAAGTATTTTTCTGATTGTTTCAGGAGTAAAAGTTCCTCGTAATTTTCGTCTTTTGGAAGAACTTGAAGAAGGTCAGAAGGGAGTAGGGGACGGAACAGTTAGCTGGGGCCTTGAAGATGATGAAGATATGACACTTACGAGATGGACAGGGATGATTATTGGGCCTCCAAGAGTAAGTGTCCACTTAAATACTAAAATAGTACTGTTACATTTTTTCCCCTTCTCCTAACTTCACCACTGAAGTCAACAATAAACAAAAGGCAAATGAGTGAAAAAACACTTTAGGAAGTGATTTATGTTGAAGTTCTTTATAGTAATGCGTTTCATGTGTCTATATGGCTTTTTGCTTATAATTTGAAACATTTTGGTGCCTTTCTCTGGTTAGTTCTGTTATATTTGTTTCTGTTGTATTAGTTCTGTTATATTTCTTTATATTTGCAGATTCAGTAAGATATAACTTTCAAGATCCCAGAATTCTAACATGCTGAACCCTTGAATCCAGCAAGGTTCAGAACCCCTCAGCCAGTGAGGTTCCAAAGGGAGCTGCTGCAGGTGCAGGGGATGCTCTGTGTTGGTTTTTCTGCTGCTCCTGTTCAGTTTATGGGGTGCTGTTTATTGCAGCAGCACTGACAGCTCTTGTAGAATTTCAGCTGACTGAGGAAACTCAAATTTTAGTGTTTTCAGTCTCTTCTCTGAATGTCCTCTCCCAAAGCAGCATCTAATCATGCAGCTGGTCTTTGTTTGAGTATTGTTGTATTCCCAGCCCCACTGAACTGTGGGTTTACCCTCTAGTAGTGAACTTGAGGACTTCATTGTGTGCCTGTGTTCTAAAACCAGAACTTGTTTCCAGTTTCACTGTTCTGTTTCCTTAATATCCTTTGATGGAGTGCAGGTAGCCAATTCTCCTTCCTGCAATGGCAGATGTCTTCTACAGCTGGCCTCAGTATCATTTCTCAGTAATTCCAGGGGTCATTATATGAAAATCTTCACAGACCTTTAATCATGTTCCTGCTCTCAGTTCCCATTCTGTCAGTTGCCTCTTCTGACACACAGAGGGGTTATACAAGAACATGTATTATGAAGGCATTACACATGCAGTGTTTTCTGTCTCACCCAGAAGTGTTGTTTACTGTTGTCTGCCTTTGCTAATCTCTCCCCAGTCACGAGCATTTCATTTGTTTATGATGTACCCAAATTGTTTTCTAGAACAGCATTTGATTTTAGAACACTTGGAAAGTGCTAATGAGCCTGCATTAAGGCTGTGAAGAAAGCTCACTGTGTGCCTAGGGTTTATGGAAAATTTAAACAACCTTGAAATCTAATTTAGAAAATTAAATAGGAATTGAAATGTGCAAACAGGAGCGTGCAGCCTTGCCAGCAGTGATGGAAGTTTGCAGATCTTGTCGTGCTGCAAACCAAGGGCCATCACAGCAGAGGAGTCAGCTCTGCCTCTCCCGTTTTCCCGACACACTTAGGAATACAGATCTTCTTGCCAGATATGTTGGGACTTCTTTTGAGCTTCTTGCTGAGTCCTGTTTCCCTCTGGGTGGAAAGCAGTAGCAGATGGGAGGATGTGTGCTGGATTCCAGTGGGAAAAAGGAGCAGCTGTGCAGAGCTGAGTTCCTGAGCGCTGCTGCCCCGGGCTGTCCTGCAGGGTGTGGCATTCCCAGGCTGTGAGCGATGTCCCACAGGCAGGAGTCACCTTGCTGACAGGGGCACTGTCAGAGCTGCACCCTGACCTGCACTGTTCTGCTCTGGCTGTGCACAGAGCTCAGGGCTGGTCCCTGCCCCACGCACCCAGACCAGCAGAACTGTTACCCTGCAGGAACATTTGATACTCTGAACATTGAGAAATGAGCTCCAAACAGGGAGCCAGCACAGTATCCACGTGGCTGCCCGCACTTTGGTAGCTCCCATGTTCCTAAAGTTGCCACTGCTTTAACCAAATGCTTATTGAACTGCCTGATGTAATTGTTTCCCCCTTTCTTTTCCCCCTTTCTTTTCCCCTCAGACAATTTATGAAAACAGAATATACAGCCTTAAAATAGAATGTGGGCCTAAGTATCCAGAAGCACCTCCATTTGTAAGATTTGTAACAAAAATTAATATGAATGGAGTAAATAGTTCTAATGGAGTGGTAAGTTTTTTGCTTTTATTCATTTTAATGTTGGGGTTTTGTGCAGTTCCAAAGCTTTGTTTATACTTGTGGCTTGCCTAGCTCCTCATTGCTTGTGATGCCCTTTGTTGGAGAAGGAAAGGGGGTAGAAGGGAAGTGGACAAGTGGAGATTTATTATGCTTTTAGGAAAACACTTGCTTTTGATTTCTCCCACTCAGATTTCATGTGGGATCTTTAGTTGGGGGTGGGGGGAGTTATGTGTAACCAGTGCACTAATTCTGACAGGAATGGTCTTTTTGTCTGTTTTAGGTGGACCCCAGAGCCATATCAGTCCTAGCAAAATGGCAGAATTCTTATAGTATCAAAGTTGTTCTGCAAGAGCTTCGGCGTCTAATGATGTCTAAAGAAAATATGAAACTTCCTCAGCCACCTGAAGGACAATGTTACAGCAATTAATTAAAAAAAAAAAACCAACATGCCCCCCCCCCCTTATTCAATTTAAGCTGTCTTCATTTTCCACAGTAGTAAATTTTCTAGATGCATCTTGTAGACCTCAAAATACTGGAAAGGAAGTTCCCATTCAAAGGAAGTTTTTCTTGAGATACTGTAAATGATACTAATTTTTTTTTCCATTTGAAATATAAGTTGTGCTATAACAAATAATCCTGTCGTGTAACCACTGTCCACATAGCTGAACTTCTGGTATCAGGAAAAGTCTATTTAAATTTATTACTGTCAAGACCAGTGTGGCACATCCAACTTAACTGTGAAAGGATCCATCCCACAATCACCTTGCTGTGTGTCTGGCCTGGGTTATTTTTTTCTTTCTCTCTCTTTTGCAATAGAGTCGAAGCTCAGGGCTATTTATTAGAGTAGACACAAAGGTTTTTGCTTCCAGTACTACACTGGGCTGTATGGACTACTACTGGGGATGTGTGCTAACCTCAGTCATCCCTCCCTTTGTGCTCGCTCTAGTAAAGGCTGAATGTGACTGTGGTCGTTTTTGGGTTTTTATTGTTTTTTTAAATGCCCTGATAATCTGGGCCAAGCTTTCCTTCTTTCCTTTGGCCAAGGCATAGATTGTATTTCTCTTCCTGGTCTCCCTCACCAGCGATGTGAGCTTTGGGTGAGGGATTCAGGGTTCTTTTTATCTCTTCCCTCTTCCCCTCTTTTTAGTGGGGGTGCTGCTTTCTTTTTGCCCCTTTTGGTGACTCTTCTCACCCCTGGCCCAGGGGTGAGCGTCGGGGCAATAACTTGACCTGTTCCCTCCTGCTTATCGTTTTGGTTTTGCAACAAATTTAGTCTTCACCAGCCTGGGAAACAAGAGTATCTGTTCTGCTGGCAAGCGTGGGTTTTCCCTTCCCTCCAGCACTGCTGCCACACCGCCAAGCTGGCCACGGCCGTGCTCTTAGATAGGCTTTGACGTGGGGAAAAGAGCAGTAATTTACCAGGATTGCCCAAAGTTCGGCTGCCAAGCCTCAGTGGGGGACACTCTGCACCCAGAGGTTCTGAACACGCTCCAGGTACCCTCGAATCACTGTGCTTTGGTGCTTTGGATTGACCCGAGAATGTTAATTAACAAAACCTTGCACTTGCGTTTGTCCCTCCTAAAGATGTAACAACCACAGACAAATCAAATCCGGGTGGTAGATTTCATTGGGGCTCTGTAAGTCTTAGAAATCTCTTCAGTGAAGGTTTTGGGGAAGCGGTGGCACAGCAGATTAAGGACCTTGATTGGCTTTGCATCCTGGCAAATCACTGCCTTTTCTGGTTTACTCTTCCGGACCACTAACTGCTGCAATGTGGATGCAAGCTTACAGGAAACCAACCTAGTGTGTCCTAAGTTTTATGAAAAATTCAGTGTTTGTGTAAAAAAAAAAAATAAAAGAAAAAATAAGGAAAAAAAGAAAAGAGTAAAAATAAACACATTTTAAAGCAGCAGCTGTCAAGTCAATGAACAATTGATGTTTCCATTAACTTCTGAGGAAAATATTAGTTGTAAGGATTTAACATCCTCTGTACTGAAAGTTTAACATAACAGTATTCCATAAGCAGCCTTTTTATTGTATCAGACCATTGCCTGATTTTAATATAATAAAAAGTGTGCATTAATATTAGAAGGCTTTAATTGTATTTATGTTTAAAATTTTGATCCCTTATGGAATTCTTGATTTGTTGGAAGTACCTTCCTACAGATCGTGTTTAGCTGACAGACCGTAACCTGGCGGTGAAAGGCAATTGTCTCTATCCAGCTGCTGCTGCTGCTGCTGTGCCAAGGAGCATCTGTAGTTTCGGTGTAAGCCTCAGGCTGCCCTCAGGCCCTTGGTAGCGTCAGGTGAGGCCCAGGGGCTGCCAGGGGTTCCTGGTGCTGCGCCGGAGTCCGAGGAGCTGGGATCCCTCTGCAGCTGCACCTTACACTGCCTGTCAAGGTCAAGGAGTGTTTCACAACCTGACATTCCCGGTGTTTTCCTCAGATAGTGAAGAGTGTCTGCCTGCAACACGCCCTGCAACAAGCTGAGCTTCCCTCCCAGTCTGGGTAAAAACAAGGCCGTGGAATGTTGGCCCTTTCCCGGTGTGAAGTGTCTGAAGATTGCTGGAAGGTCCCGGTGCGTTCACGGCAGCGATGGGCTGAAACAAGGTTCTTCCTGGGCTGGGAATGGAACAGGGAATGAATGGCCTTGTGATGCTCTGTGACACTGGCTGCTGGTGTCTGGGCTGGAATGAGCACTGCCGGCTCCCGGGGCAGGCCCCAGGGTGTCTGAAGAGAATGGAACTAATAGCGTGTGTGTTTATTTCAAATAGCTTGGTGTCAGAGGTGGTAAATGGGCATCGAACAACGTGATAATTACAGTGGGCTGCTTGATTGTCTCTTTTTCAGGGTGCCCATGCCCTCCTTGCGAGGCTGTGGTTGGTGCATGTTTGGGACCTCCCTGAACCTTCTTACTTCAAGTAATGGTTTTAAAGCCGTTAAATCGTCGGGTTTGCTTTGCAAGCTGTACAGGTGAGAGTGTCCCACCCTGGCTGGGAGCTGGGAGCTGTGCTGGCAGGAGCCACCTGCTCACAGCCTCAGCCAAAGCTGGATGCTGCTTTAAAGAAAAAGTTTCACTGTGGCTGTTCTCCCCCTGGAGTTGCACTCTCCGTTCGCCTCAGAGCTGCCTTGCTGTTCCCACAACCAAGCAGGGCAGTGTGGGATAAAATCTGCTTGGGAGTGAGCTGCCATTGGAGCTGCACAGTGCTCTGTCAGTGTGTGTCACCTGTGAGGGGAAGGGACCGTTCACCCCAGGCTGCTGCTTGTTGGTGCTCCAGAAATGAGGTGTACAAACAAAGCCTGTCACCTGTGCTTACCCAAACTCTGGCAGCGCCCAGCAAGGTGCTCAGGCGATCCTGCCAGCCCTCAGTCTGTGTCCCAGCCCACTGCCTCTTCAGAGACACCTGTGAAGGGACAATGAATTAAGTAAGGGGATTGGCCACGAAACAAACGTGCTTGGAGCAGGTGCTGCTGGAGTGGCTGAGCAGCGCTTGGAGGGGGCTGCTCTGAGCCGGACCCACTGCCCTGTGCCCGCTGTGCAGAGGCTCCCTGAGCCCACGGGGAGTCCCCGAGCCAGCTGTGTGCCCACAGAGGGTCCCTGGTGCTGCCCTGTGCTCACGGGGAGTTCCTGCTGTGCCCAGTTCCCGCACAGCCCCGCACTCTCTCGGGCCGGGCAGCGCAGGACGGCAGAGGGAGCCCCAGGGCTGCCCAAGGCTTTCGGCGCTGCTGCTGCTGCTGCTGCTCGGGTTACGGGCACGGCCCCTTGTGAGAACCTCTTCTGTTTGTCCAGAACCGCTTCTGTTTGTCCAAACCGCTTCAGTTCGGGACGCCTGTGTGCGGTGCCTGTCCCACTGACGGGCTGGGGAAACACCAGCACCCAGGGAGACCCGAGTTGTTAATAAAGGCTAATGGTGGTTTGCTTCTTGGTGTGCTGGAATTAAGCTCTCTGTGTAGGGAGTATGTGCTTAAGTGTGCCTTTTCTGCTCTCTTACAACCCTGTGCAGCGCTTTGTATTTGAAATTTCAGTGTCTCCCACTGTCATTACAGTAACAATTCTGAAGCCAGGCTGTCTTCAGCTGCTCTGTGAGACACTGATGTTGTCAGTGGCTCATCCCAGCATGGGACTGGGACACGGAGAAGGAGGAGCAGCCGTGCCCCTCGGCCCTGGCACACCCTGCCCAAGGGCAGCTCGGGGGCTCCATCGCAGAGCCCTGAGCCCCGTGGGGCTGCCGGGTGGGTGTGAGCAGGGCAGAGCCCCGAGCTGTGGCACCAAACCCCGGCTGGGCAGGGGCTGTGCTCCTGCTCCCCTGCCAGAGCACTGCCAGGGCTGTGGGAGCTCTTGGTGGCTCACCTTGGTATAGGAATTGGCCATTCAGCCTCTGAGGTGGGTGCTTTTCCTGCAGGACAGTGTTTGCTGCACAAGGAACAGCACAGTGGGTTCAGTGTGTTTGTTCAATCTGGCACCGACATGCCCTGCCACAGGGGAGTTCCAGTTCTGCAGGTACCTGCAAATGTGTCTGCATCAGGCTCTACCTACCTTGAGCAGAAGGAAACTGAAGAGAAATTGATACTGATCATCTTAACATCTAAACTTTTTTACTTACTATTTTATGTTTAAGGAGGATTTTCTGATGGCTAAGGGTTTTCCTGTCAGTGGAATTGCCATGTTGCATTAATCTTGGCTAATGTGCTCTCCCAGTGCTCTCTAACCTGGCTGCTGACTGAGATTCAGGTCCCTTAATAGCCCCTGGTTTCCCTGGCCATGCTGTACACATTGCTGGAGAATGTGCTGAAGCCTGCGAGGAGCCCCAGTAAAGGCAAATTTAATTCAGGCACATGCTTAAGTGCTTTGTTGGACCAGAGCCAGCGTGCTCAGCCTCTGCTAGGAAAGGATTTCTTACTTGTTGAGCATCTTCTTCCTTGTCCTCCCTTCTTGGTGCTGCATCCCTGGTGCTTGTGCCTTCACCTTTTCCCTGATTTCTCCCACATTTGTTGTCACAAAAAAGTAAAGAGCAGAAGAAGATGTGGAGGATAGGGAGATAAGCTGAATGTTTATCATTTTATATCTGTCAAGCATTTTGTCACCTTTCTTCATCCTTATCTCCTTTTGAATAAAGCCTACAAAGGGTTTTCAGAAATGTGGGTCCTGTCCTGTTTTTCTGCCTCTTGAGCCAGGTTGTTGGTGGCTTTGCCCTGCCATGCCTAGAAAGCCCTGCAGAACCTTGGTGGGTGATAGGAGGAGAGAGTAAATGTCAAACGGTCTAAAAGCCTCTTCCCCCTCTCTATTGCTCAGCATCTATTCTTTTATGTTGCCTTACTTTTTATCTGTCCACTTGCCAAAGGATGTTTCAGGATAGCCAAAGCTGAAGATTCTTTGGGAGGACAAAACCAACCAAGCAGGAGTTTTGACAAGAAAAGTGATGCAAACTTCTGAGCCATCTTCATCAGAAACAATGGGGCCATTTCCCACCCCCCCCTGCTCTGCAACCACGTGTTCCTAATTGTCTTGATCATGGTCTGCAGATCTTTGGAGAAAAGGATTCCTGTTTGCCTGGTGCTGGGAACTTTCTGGGAGTGATTTGCTGTAAGTGAGGCAGAGGGAGGACAAGCCAGGGGAGGCTGGAGAGCTGCCCCAGTCCTGTGCATGTGGGGCAGAGAGGTGGAGAAATGCCTGCTGTGGTGGGCTGGCCCTGAGCTGCTGTGTGTCCCCTTGAGACAGGGCAGCAGACAGTGCCATGCCTCGGGCAGTGCCCCTGCCAGGCAGGGCTGGTGCCCACTGCAGCTCTGTGCCCTCTGTGTGTGCTGCAGTGGGCTCTGTGTCGGCCCAGAGAGGAACGGCCTCAGCAGGACAGAGCTCTCAGCAAGGATCTGCCAAACTCCCGTCCCTCCGAAGAGACCTCTCAAATCCCTGGGCTACCAGATTAGAAGCTGTCCAAGGTTAGCAGCCAGATGTTTCTCAGCTGTTTGGACTGGTTTCCAGCTGAGACCAAATGAGTGGCTGTCCAGCGTGCACGTATTAATATAAACATTTCAGAGGCCTTGCCTTGAGCGAGCCATTAAAAACTTCCCACGGTCCTGAGGCGATGCTGCTCGGAGGGAGCAGAGTCTGTCCCCGCTCTGAGGGCTCGGGCCCTGCTGCCACCTGCTCCGAGCGGGGCTGGGCCTCCCCTGCTCTCAGTGGCGCCAGAGCAGTGTGGGCCCTGGAATTTGATTATTTGTGTCAGCAGATAATTCAGGCCAGAAGGCTGAGAGCGTTCCCTTCCTTCCCTGGATGTCGTCATGCTTCCCAGCAAAACAGGCCCGGATCCTGTGTCCCCTCCCCACCCCTTGCCCCAAAAGTGCAACAAAAACCCTTTCAGTGTCTCTTCTTGTGCAGGGGCACTGCCCACTCGTTTTAAGTTTGGTTTTTGTCTGTGCAGGCCTACACAAGGAGAGGATTTCATTAACTCCACCATGCAGAGTCGTGTTTTAAATTATTACATGCATTAAAAAAAAAGAGTTGGTTTTTGATGTGTGGTTCTTCTAAAATATTCCTAGTGCCACCCATGAGCTTTGGTGTTCAAACAAGAGTGACAAGAACTGCCCCCTGTGGTCTCCCACTGCCACAAAACAAGACCCTTCTGACACTTTCCATCATTTTCATCAGATTTTAGTGGCCTGGTTCCCCCAGACCCGGCTGCGGAACTGCCCAGGGTGTGGAACAGGGAATCTCCTAGTGATGTTTTTAATGAGATTAATCAGCTGGGCCCTGCAGACATGTGCCTTGGCCCAGCTGTTCCACCCTCAGCCTTGGGCTGGCACCTGCCCAGTGTCCTCCCATGGCAGAGCCCGGAGGTCTGGCCTGGGCAACAATTGTAATTCCACAGGAATTTTAGTGTTGTGCACCGTGACACCCCTGTGCTGGATGTGTGCTGCTGTGAACAGAGCAGGATGCAGCTTCCTGATTGCTCTTCAAGGGTTTTTAGGAGTGTCAAGTGTCTGGGATGCTCTGAAGGGGCTGTGACGAGGTGGAAGGGTTTTGAGGAGTGTCTGGGATGCTCTGAAAGGGGGCTGTGACGAGGTGGAAGGGTTTTGAGGAGTGTCTGGGATGCTTTGAAGGACGGTGTGACGAGGTCGCTTTCCCAGCCACTCAGCCCCGGCTGTGCCCCTGGCTGGGCCCTGTTGGGTTTGCATCTCCCACAGTTCAGCCATGCCGGGAGCTCACAGAGCTCACATCCCTCGCTGGAGTGAACATTTGCCAGCACGGACCCCAGCAGGGCCCAGGAGCCATCGAACCTGGGCTGGTGTTGGATCGCCCCTCTCCATTCCCCACAGCTCGGCGTCCCCAGCTGAGAAAGGGATGCCGTTTTCTGAAGAGAAAAATGAGAAGTTATTTTCCCTTCTCTCTAGCACAGAGGCATTCCTGTGAGTGGGAATTGTCAGCCCTGGATGATGAGATGGGTGTTTTCAATCATTCCGTTTCCTTGTGTTTCTTGCTCATTTTTTACCCATTTTGATTTATTTTGAATGGCCCCAACACCCTTGTTTATAATAATAAACAGCAAACGTGTGGACACAATGAGTCTATTTCAGGTTCAAGTGTTTTTAATAACCTTGCAGCAAGAAATAGACGCGAGCCCAGATCTGCAGAAACCCGAGGAAGAGTCGGTGCCGCTGCAGTGAAATCCGATTTCGGGGTGGCTGCTGTGCAAACAGCGCCGCGCCGGCTCCCGCCAGCCCCACACAACGCTGCCCTTTGTATGGCCCAGCCTCGCTCCAGCAGGGCTCTTGTCTTCCAGCGGGCCTGCTCTGAGCAAAGGCAAGGGGCAGGTACAGGTATTTTTCGTTATTATCATTTGTCAGTGCCTCTGCAGCCCCTGGGCACACGGCTGAGTCCCGTCTGGGATGTGGCAGCAGCACAAGGCAAAGTGACACTCAGCATTGTGAGGCCTCGTGCTGCTTAATTAACTAAAACCTTATTGGCTATTTTCAGGGGCGTAACAGCTTTGAGGGAGTTGTTATTTGCCAAGGAAAACGCCCGGGTGGGTTTGCCAGCAGCCACATGGGCTCCGTGTGCCCCCCGTGCCCACAGGAATCAGGGATGGCTGCTGGAAAGCACTGCCCGGGCTGGGAGCTGGGGATCATCAGCCTTTTGGGCAAACAGGGGTTGATTCTGGGGAGCTCAGGAGGGTAACCCTGCCCTGGGGACACCCATGGGCTCAGAGAGGCAGGGTGCGGGATTGGGGGTCCCTGGGAGCCCTGGGGAGCTGGGACAGACCCCGCTGTGATCCCAGCCCAGCAGCTTGTGCCCTCTCCCACGTGCACAGGGGAGCTGAGCTGCCCTGCCTGTGCAGGGGACAGCCAGGGCTGCCCATTGCCCTGGCAGAGAGCGCCAGGTCCCAAAGAGGTGCCAGGGAGGGCAGCGTGGGCAGCTGTGCTCCCTCTGTGTGTGCCTGCTGTGCCACAGGGTGGATGGAAAGGGGTGCCCATGGAACCAGGGCCCTGCTGTGCTGGGGATTGCCTGTTAATGATCCCAGTGTGTTGGCAGAGGACATCCAGGAGCCCCTGTGCTGGAGCAGGTCCTGCCCAGGCTGGGAGCAGCCCCAGAGTGTGCCCTGAGCTGTGCCCATCCTCTGCCAGAGCTGGGAGCTGGGAAATGCCCTCCCTGCCCCTCTGCAGCCCTGCCCCAGCCAGCCCTGCCCAGCCCTTTGTCTTTACAGGCTCTTCTGCCCTATTTATCTTCCCCAAATGTCACCTCCCCTCCCCACTCCGTGCGGCACCCCCCAAAAAATAATAAACGGTGGCGGGCTCTGTAAACAGAGCCTATCTGCAGGGCTGTTTGAAATGCAGACAGGCTCGAGCGAAGGAGCTGAGCGAGGCCGCGGTGGCCGGGCCGTCTGTCAGCGAGCAGCGCGGGCTGGGGTGAGCAGGGAGCCTGGCTGGGGCTGCAGGGCATGGATGGGGTCTGCTGGGGCCACTGCTCCAGGAGCCGCGTCCCGGCGCGACCCCGCAGGCGAGGGGGCTCTGCACCGGCCCCGTGGCTGCGTCCTGCTGCCTGACCTGCCCTGGCCCGCCCCAGACCCAGCCGGGAACGGAAACCGCGGGACGGGGGCCTGGGCTGGCACAAATGACTGCTTGGCATCGTCCAGGCCTCGTGCCCCTTTCTGGGGCTGGGGGCTGCTGTCCCCGCGCAGGGAGCGCTGGCTGCTGGTGGCGGTGCCATGTGTCCCCACTGCAGGGACGTCCCAGCCCAGGCAGCGCAGGGTCCTGCAGGCTGGCCAGGCTCTTCCCCACCTCCCCGTAACTAAACGGCAGCCTCCGATGCATGTGCAAAAGGAGGGAGAGAAAGAAAAAAGCATCAGCAAACCCAAGCCCTTAGATTACTGTTTGCCCCCTCTAGGAGCACAGAAGTATATTGTCCATTTAATAGAGGCCTATAAATCACTGAAAAACATTTATAAAATAATTGAAGGTAATGGGAACCATTTGTTTAAATAACATCACGTTCATGCCCCAGAGGTGCAATAAAAGTTAGATTAATTGATAGGATTTTATATCTCACTGTGAAAAACTGAATCACATTCTAGACACCGACAGTTTGAGAAAGTTGCAAATTCATCAGGCACCCAGCTACTATCAAAATAGTCTCTTCCATGTGAAGAGGCACATTTGTATGACCCTGAAGGGTTTTGGGATGAGAACTATTTACTTAAACTGTGAAGTGAACTAGCCAGTGTGAGATTCTGACCCAGATTGGGGTTTTTTCCTTCCTCTTCTATCTGCTGTTGCATTTTTTTCCCATTATGATAAAAAGCAAATAAATATCTCTAAACCAGAGGCTCATTGCTAATCCAGGGCTCTAGTGTCCTGCATCCATCTGTGCCCATGGGAATGGCACCTCAGAGGCACCGGGGAGGGGCTGGGGCAGGGATGCAGGGCTGGGGCCGCTCCCCATGCCAGGTGCTGCCCCAAAGCTTTCCCAGCCCCAGCCAGGGCAGGGTTTGCTCTCCTCGGGCTCCTGCGCCTCAGTCCCCAGGCTGGGAACCATCTGGGCTGTCCCTGTAACTGTGCTTTGTGGTTTATCTGGTGCCAGGGCAGAAAAGTGGAACAGAGCAGGAGTCCCTCAGAGCAGAAGGGCCCTGGGCTGGGAGCTGCGGGCAGGGACTCCCCAGCTCTGCCATGCTCTGCCCTCCCAGAGCTCCCCGCTGCCCACACCCTGCTCTGCCTTTGCCTGGCTTTCCCCAGGCTCCATTTTCACTTCTGTTCTCTCCTTCCATCAGTGCTGGTCTGTCTGGGAGTGAGGCCAAAGTGAGCCTGGGTTCTGCCAGGACAGGCTGTGGCACTGTCACCCCCCGGTCACCCCTCGGTCACCCGGGGCTCTGGTGCTGGCAGCAGGGACATTGCCCTGCTCCAAACTCCCTGGAGCTCCTCTGCTCAGCAGCTCCGGCCATCCCGGGCTGGAGGGGCAGCACAGGTGTCCCCAGAGGCACCTCGGGGTGGGTGGCACAGGGGGGACCAGCCCAAGCCCCCCCTGGCAAGGAACAGCCCCAGCCACCCTCGGCAGCGCCGCCGAGCCCGGGCTGCGCATCGGCTTTTGATAAAGGCTCCCTGTCAAACAAGGACTGAATAAATCATGATGTGTTACCAAGACGCATTGCAGCTTTTAAAACAACCACCATGGCATTCTACCCCACGGACTGATGAGTCTGGGGATGCCAGATCCCTGGCGCTGCGCAGCCTGGCTGGAGCCAGCTCACATCTGGAGCGCAGTAAACGTACCCAGGAGCAAGAAAGCAGCTCTGTAAGGGTCAGGAGTACAGAGAGCGGCTGCTGACTCCAGGCGCCACCCCAAAACCCACATGCATTTCCTTGTGTAAACACATGTGGCCAAAAGGCAGCCATGGTCACCTTTCCCCAACGTGAGCCCTATAAAACCGCCAGCAAAGTGAGGAACAATGTCACTATTATTGTTTTAGAGGAATTCCTCCGGAGCAGAGAGGCATAGCCGCGCTGCCGACAAGGGTGTCTTTAAAAGCGGGGCTGACAATTGACTCCAGAGCCGAGGGGAGGAGAGAATTCCCCGGGGTTGATCATTTGCAGTTGCTGGGGCTTCCAGAGCTGCCGATAACCTGCTGGGTGCTGCTGCAGAGGCACAGCTGGGCACAGCTGGGCACAGCTGGCACACCGAGCCCTCACACGCTCCTCACCCCGTGGGGCTGGGGCCAAGGCAGCCCACCCCAGGCACGGGGGCTTTGGGGCCAGCCAGGGGAGCCCAGGGGGTGGATTTGGGTGCTGGTGGGAAGCACCCAGAGAGCCCCTTCTAGCTCAGCAGTGTGCAGATATAGAATCCCTTCTAGCTCAGCAGTGTGCAGGGGATAGACTCGCTCAGAGCCAGGCAGCTGCTCCCAAAGCTGTGCTGGTTTATTGCCCCACAAGAGGATCTCTCCCCCAGCCAGTATCAGCTGCATCTGCAACCCTGCTGATGCAATCACAAGTGGCATGCTTTGGCCTGAGAGTTCACTGGACCCAGGAAAAAGCCACGGGTGCCTTCACGAGGGGCTGACCAGGGCAAACATTTGGGGTCTGGGCCTGCTTTCTCTTGGGGGGTCCATGGATGGAGATTGTAGCTGCTTCTCCCTGGGATTTATTGCCTGTCTGTAAAACCAGACACGGGCTGCCAGAGGCTGCAGGAGCGATAACCTGGAGCCAGACCCTGCTGGAAATGGGGAACCAGGGCCTGGAGCTGCCCCAGCTGCAGCCTGTGGGCACTGAGCACAGCCCCCAGCCCTGCCCAGAGGGCAGGGACCTGCAGCGGGCACAGGGCTCCTGCCAGCAGCATGCCACCCCCTGGCCAGAGCCCCAGAGGGTCCCTGAGCCCCTGTGGGAGCCCAGGGCCAGAGGGTTTGGGGACAGCACAGGGAAGGGGCTGTGAATATGTAGGGAGGTGCAAATAGGATGACTCTCCAGGCTTAACACCTGATTGGGATGACCTTGCTCCTGGATCAGGGCTGTGCTCCAGTGACCATAGATGAACATCTGAATTTCACTGATAAGCCCATCAAACAGTTGAGTGTGTTAGAGGCTGTATGAATGCACTGCAGAAAGTTTCTCCAGTGAGTCAGGGTCCCAAAACCTTTCTTTGGGGAGCTTATCTTATCAGGCAGGGATGCCTCGCTCCCCAGGAAGCGGGGCCAGCTCAGCCTGACTAATGAGGCTCTGAGCAAGAGCATTGCAAAACTAGAGGTGCTTTCTTAAACGTCTGACAGGGCAGAGAGAAGGGTGAGCAGAGAGGAAGAGGAGGCTTAGTCACGTTGGCCATAACCCAACGCCCCGGTGCTTCTTTAATGTCCTTCCTGGGACAAAGCTGCACATCTGCCTTCCCCCTTCCCTGAGAGAGAACCTGGGGGCTGTTCCCAGCCAAATCCGCTCCTAATTCCCTCCATCAGGGCTGGGGCCAGCGAGAGGGAGGGAGGGAGGGAGGGAGGGAGGGAGGGAGGGATGCTGCCTGAGCCTGAGCCCAGCCTGAGCCCTGATCCCTGAGCCTGAGCCCAGCCTGAGAAGCCCCTGTGGTCCTTCGGGTCCCCCAGCACCGGGAGCGCAAAGCTGCTGTAAATAACTGCAAATACTGGCTCAAGCCTTTAACCAGCCTTTAACCAGCCTTTAACCAGCTGGTATTGCTGGGAAAGAGCAACAGCAACGTCTGGACATCCAGAGCCTTCCCCAAAAGGAGCAGTACCAGGAGTGCACAAGGATGATGCCTCCCCTCCTCCTCCTCTCTCCCTGGGCTGATGGAGATCATGAATTCCCACCTACTTGGGAAGTTCTTCCGAGGGTAAGCGGCAGCATTAAATTAAAACCTCCTTGGAGCCCTGCCCTGAAAGGCAGGGAGGTGCAGATGGAGCCCTCCCTTGGAGCCCTGCCCTGAAAGGCAGCGTGTCCCAGCACCATCCCAGCGTGGCCAGTGCAGAGGGGCCCTTTGGGAGCTCCTGTGAATGGCCCTTCAAGCAGATGTTGGGCACAGTTCCTGGGGCTGGAGGCATGGGGAGCCTCCCAGCTGCCGAGAGCCTTTGGCTGCTGCGTGCCCAAATCCCTGCACACCCACAGCCAGGAGATGGAGCAGGACTGAGGGGCAGCACTGCAGCTGCCAGAGCGGCCTGGCCACGCTCTGCTCTCAGGGAGGGTGACCAGGACCCACCAGCAGTGACACATCCTGGGCACTGAGCAGCTGCTGTGGGACCCCTGTGCTCCCCCATGGGGCTGTGCCCTCCCTGGGCGAGAGCTGGGGCACCTGCACCTCCAGAGGCTTTGCACACACAGCCACAGGACCTGCGTGGGTATTACTGTCATTGTCTCCATTTTCTGTGTTTCAGATAAGTATTTACCCTTAGGATGGGCATCAGGAGGTGGCTGCGGAGGAGCTGGCAGTGTTTCCTGCTGGGCTCTGTGAAGGGGGAAGAAAAGGAACTTTTTAATGTGGGTTTTTCATAGTTGATAATAAAATAAGAAGATGGGCCTCTTTGCCACGGCAGAGGGAAGTGTCACTAGTGATTAATGGCATTGTGAGGTCCTTGTTGAAATGGGGTCAAAGCCATTGAGGAGGAGACATTTGGGGGCAGTTCTGCCACCTGTGCAGTGTTTGCAGGGGCCTGGGCTTGGCACGGGGCTGCTGGGGGTCACAGCCTCATCTCCAGGTGTCCCCAAGGCTCCTCCTGCTGCCCCCAGCCCGGCAGGGGAGGTTAGCCAGGCTCCAGGGGTGTCTGTGCAGCTCGGGGCAGCCCTGTGCCCAGGGTCAGACCCAGCTCAGGCCCTGCCCTGCAGAACGGGGATGGGATTTTGGGAAGGTTTCAAGGGCAGGTCACAGGGAGCCTTGCTGAGGGCTCTGCCTCGTGCCCCAGCCTCTGTTCTTTAGCGCCGGGGCAGCCCCAGACCCTCCCCACCGTGGAATACAAGTGCAGAGGGCCCGAGGAGCAGCAGTGGGGGACAGACACCGTCCTGCTCTGGGGCCTGGGACACAGCCCCATCCTGTCACCCCTGTGCACACCAGCAGGATCCCAGCCCGCCTCTCTTTGTAGTGCTATTTTTAAAACACCAAAGCAGAACTCCCACCTCTGTCTGCTGGAAACGTGGCGTGTCCCCCGCAGCCAAGAGCTCTGCTCATTCTCAAACCTGCCCGAGTTAGCCTCAGATATAAAACCAAACAAGCAAACTGAAAGGGGCTTGTTGTGTAAAAAAGTTCCTCCGAATTAGTTCTATCTGGCTTGTGATCCCTTTTTGATTGAACGCTTAATAGCAGCCAGGTGCAGGCGGCGGGGCCAGCTCCGGAGCAGCCTGGGAGCGCTGGGGCAGCCCACGGGTGCTCGGTGTGTGGGCTGCCCTGCCCTTCTCCTGCCTCCCGCCTGCCCCAGGGACGCAGGCATCCCTCCCTCCCTGCCTCCCGCCCGCCCGGGCTTCTCCCGAGGCGCTGCACAGGCCTGGGACATGCACACACACACGGGTGTGAGTGAGTGTGTGAGTGTGTGTGTGTTATCTGTGTGTGTGTGTGTGTTATCTGTGTGTGTGTGTGTTACCTGTGTGTGTGTGTGTGTGTGTGTGTGTTATCTGTGTGTGTGTGTGTGTTATCTGTGTGTGTGTGTGTTACCTGTGTGTGTGTGTGTTATCTGTGTGTGTGTGTGTTACCTGTGTGTGTGTGTTACCTGTGTGTGTGTGTGTTACCTGTGTGTGTGTGTGTGTTACCTGTGTGTGTGTGTGTGTGTTATCTGTGTGTGTGTGCGTTACCTGTGTGTGTGTGTCTATATGTGTGTGTGTCTGTGTGTGTGTGTTATCTGTGTGTGTGTGTGTTATCTGTGTGTGTGTGTTACCTGTGTGTGTGTTATCTGTGTGTGTGTGTGTTATCTGTGTGTGTGTGTGTTATCTGTGTGTGTGTGCGTTACCTGTGTGTGTGTGTGCGTTACCTGTGTGTGTGTGTGTGTTACCTGTGTGTGTGTGTGTTACCTGTGTGTGTGTTACCTGTGTGTGTGTGTTATCTGTGTGTGTGTGTGTTACCTGTGTGTGTGTATCTGTGTGTGTGTGTGTTACCTGTGTGTGTGTGTGCGTTACCTGTGTGTGTGTGTGTTATCTGTGTGTGTGTCTGTGTGTGTCTGAGTGTGCAAACAGAGCTCTGGCTGCTGGCTGTGCAGGAGCGTGGGCATGGCCATGGACATGGACACAAGACATGACACGGACACAGACATGGCCATGGCCATGGACACGGACACAGGCAGGGCTGGGCAGGGTCCCTGAATGCAGCGCACAGGGATGAGTGTACAGCCCATGATGAGCAGTTTTGGGGGCAGCTCACAGCTCTGTGCCATCCCAGGGCCAGGAGCCCTCCCTGCTCCCGCTGCAGGACCCTCACCTGGCACTCCAGACCTTCTCCCAAACACGGCTGCTGTGTCTGAGCCCTGTCCCTGCTGTGTGTGTGCAGCTTTAGTGCATTCATGTTAGAAACAAGCTGCCTGTGTAGATGATAATAAAAAGTGGATGCCAGGGAGAGACTGTGCAGAAACTGCCAGGTTAAAGACACTGCTCATCTGGAGCCTGACACGTCCCTGGGAGCACAGGGCCAGGTGGGAGTGCTCCTGAAGGCGGGAATATCAGCCTGGCCAGTTCAGTGCCATGGTGCTCGCTGGCCCTTGGTCCCTGTCCCCATGCCAGGCTGTGGGAGCAGCTCTGCAGGCAGCTGCAGGTTCCTGAGCTGCTCCTGCCCTCACGTGGCCTTGGGGTCCTTCTCTATCCAATGTCCCTATTGCCAATACAGTATTTCTTTACCTTTCCTATCCCCCCCGTTTCTTTTTCCCAAGTGATGCAATTGCCAGCAAACATTGTCCTAGAGAAAGATCTACAGCATGTCTCTTGCAGCTGGAGCTCCTGTAGTGCTGGCTGTAGCCTCTCTGGTTACTGAACTTCCAAATCCTCCAAAGAAACCCAGTGACTTTATACAAACACTTTCCTTGTGCCTGAAAACACAGGATTTGCCAGAGCTCCTTGTGTGTGTCAGCATGCAGGAGGATGGCAGCGGGAGAAGGAACTGCTGGGGCAAACGCACTGAGCCCTGCAGAGATACAGCCCAAGGTGAGCTGTGCCACGCTGCCCTGGGCTCCAGGGCTCTGGCCTGAGGGCCTGGGGGCTTTGACCCCATCTGCAGGCAGGGGCTGGGCTGGCACCAGTGGGTGAGCTATCCACTGTCGAAACAAACATCTGGACAGAATTAACCTGTGAAAACACTCTGAGTGCACAGCTCTCTCTGTGTGATGGTGCCCAACAGCCTGGCACTGGATCTGCCCTTGGCACTGCCCAGCCCAGGCTTGCTCCATCACTGACACACAGCTCCAGTTTCCCACCTGCAGACAGGGCTGGTTGCACCTTCAGGCTGTGGAAAGGAAGGTAAGATCCAAGGGGAAAGGTGCCGCACTGGAGCCACTTCATTCATTGCTGTTCCAAGGTTTCAGGTGTGCACAAATGGCTGCAGGGAAAAATCAGCCTGAGGTCTGTTCCTTCTCCTGGAGGGGAGCTGTTTGCAGGATTGGGGCATATTGAGACATGGCAGAAGTGGGATTCCTAAACAAAGGGCTGGGGGAGCTGAGTCCCTGCGCTGCCGCCACCGCTCCCACCACAGAGGGATTCCAGATTCACTGCCTGCCTACCTGCCTGCGGGAGTAAAACTGTCCAGACCCACTGCCCAGAGCTCCACACTTCCATTTTAGGAGCTGCTGGAAGCAGGGGGAGGCCTTTCTAATCCCCTGCCTTCCTGGCTGAGCGGGGAGGTGGGCTGGGAGCAGGCTGCTGCCTGTGGGGGCAAGAGAGCCCTGGGGCTGATGGGCACAGCCGGTGCCACAGCGAGGAGCTGCTCCTGGTCCTGCTGCAGGATCCTCCCCCGGGGCACCATGACTGCTCCCACAGCAGGATCCTCTCCTGGGGCACCATGATTGCTCCCACAGCAGGATCCTCTCCTGGCACCACCATCCTGCAGCAGGATCCTCCCCTTGGGCACCGTGATTGCTCCCGCAGCAGGATCCTCTCCTGGGGCACCATGGTTGCTCCCACAGCAGGATCCTCCCCTTGGGCACCGTGATTGCTCCCACAGCAGGATCCTCTCCTGGGGCACCATGATTGCTCCCACAGCAGGATCCTCTCCTGGGGCACCATGGTTGATCCCACAGCAGGATCCTCTCCTGGCACCACCATCCCGAAGCAGATCCTCCCCTGGAGCACCAGGCCACGCTGGCCAAAGCCCCAGCACATCCCAGGCTGCTTCCCTGCCTGGCTGCCCTTCAGCCAGGGCCCTTGGGCTGCCAGTGCTTTGTGCTGGTCATGGGATGGAGCCTCCTGTCCATGAATTGCCATGGAATGAATTAAATGCTGAATTGCAGCACGGCAGGCCTTTGATACAGATTTTCTGTGGGATTGTGCAGTTAGCACAGGGGGACCTGCAATCCTTGGAGCTGGTGTGCAGGAGCAAATTCCTTCCTATGGAAGGAATCAGGGCTGAAGGAAGGTGTCAGAGCCAGCTGTCACACAGCGACAGGGCTGGGCCAGCCAAGGTTTGGCCTGAGTTTAGGAAATAAAGATGCGTGGTGCCAGATTGGTGCTGTGGAGTGAGGAAGGGATGCTGCTGAGGTTTTGGGTGCTGGAGGTGGGCAGAGCTGCACCACGGGCACAGAGGGGATGGTGGGCCCTGTCCCTCTGGCTGTGTGAAACCTCCCTCTGGGCAGAGCCTTGGAAATGTTCCATCTCCTCCTGCCTGGTGCTGGGTGGGCTCGGCTGGGCCTGTGCACGTGCAGGGCCGTGCTGTGTGCGTGGGCAAGGCACACATGCAGGGAGGCTCCCATGCTGGGCTTGGCCTGCAGGCTGCACATGCAGCTCTTTTCTTTACGCCCACAATCATTTAGAACCTCTGGCCAAAGCTCCATCCCCTGCATGGGAAGGTTTGGCCTGCAGAGACACATTAGCAGAAGGCGAGTGGGAAATATGAAAGAGCTGTCTGTGTGAGAGCAGCTCTGCTCACTGCCAGTGCACAGCCCTGGATTTTCCATCCTTTGGGCTCAGAGAGCTCCCTGTGCCACGAGCTCTGCTCTGGTGCTGCTGTGGCTGGGCAGCTGTGCCCCCATTGCTGCAGGGTGATGGTGAGGGAGGGACAGGGGCCGTGGAGCCCATTGCCCCTGTGCAAAGTCAAGGCTGGGACCTGTGCCGTTTTGCTTTTCAGCCCTGGGCTCTGAGCAGCCCTGGGGAAGCGCTGGAACACCCTCAGCTGCAGGGAACGGAGCTGGCCCTGCTCTGGGTGCCCCTGTTGGACTGGCAGTGCTGGCACAGCACCAGCTCCAGCAGCCTCGGATGGAGCCTGGCCACCCACAGGGCACCTGGGCATGCAGGGCTCCCTCTTGGCCCTGGAAACGAGGGGGGCAGGCAGCGTGCTGCCAAAATGCCCATTTGGCACTAAATTCCTTTGGGAGTCAATGGAAAAGATTTAAAAATCACCTCGCTGCAAAACTCAGAATAAAGATGGGGGTCGGAGGAATGAAGGAGCCTGCGGGTGTGCCAGTGCTCTGCTGGCTCGGGCAGCCCTCAGAGGATGGAGGGCAG
The DNA here is from genome assembly GCF_027887145.1 of Ammospiza caudacuta. Classification (NCBI taxonomy): domain Eukaryota; kingdom Metazoa; phylum Chordata; class Aves; order Passeriformes; family Passerellidae; genus Ammospiza; species Ammospiza caudacuta. Next base: position 19,094,040 of record NC_080607.1, read on the forward strand.
TGCCGGGCTGCCAGCCTGGCACTGTCTGTGCCACAGCAGCAGCACCAGCCCGGTGCTGCCCCGGCCCCACAGATGCTGCACTGAAGGTGTGGGGCCTCAGCTCCAGCTCCCGCCCCTGCCCCTGCGAAACTTAATTGTTTTCTGCAAAGAGAAAAATCATTTGGGGAATAGATGGGAAGGGGAGATAGCGCCAGGCAGTCATGGCCTGTTCTCCACCTGTTGTTATTTTGGTCTGGCCCAATCAACCTGCTAGCCAGGCTGGAGCCAGAGACCATCTGGAAAAACTGCCGTGTTTATAAAACTGACATGGAGCAGCACCCCAGGGCCCTGACCTCCCACACAAATCTGGAAATGATTAAAATGGCCCCGGCTGCCTCGGCGGCGGAGCTGCCTGCGGAGCAGCCCCCGCCCGTCGGTGGAGGAGCTCTCGTCAGCGGGGCTGGGAGCGCCCCAGCGCGGCCCGGGGCTGGGCTGTGCCAGGGGGATGTGCCAGGGGGATGTGCCAGGGCAGCCCACCCTCCTGCCCCTTTCCCTGCTCTCACACCAGCCCCTCACCAGCACTGCTCCCCCCTGGGAGCTGCAGCCCCTGATTCCAGCAGGACAAACCCCGGTGTCCAGGGCAGCCCATGAGAACCGCAGAGAGCTGCTGAGAGCTCCGCCAGCTCCTTCTGCAGGCGCTGCCCGCCTGCACGGCTCCGGGTCACTGCTGCAGGTCTGGGCCACGTCCAGCCCTTCCCCGGGAGCACAAAGGCTCTGGCAGGGCTCTGAGCTGGGCTCCAGGTTCGGAGGAACACTCCCAAGGGCTGCTGCCCTTCCTTCTGTGCTGCCTCAGACCTCCCTGCTCTGGGATCGTGCTGGCCAAAACATCCCCTGCGCAGCAAAGGGTGAGCAGCACCACAGCCCAAACTGAAGCCACACTGGACCTTGCTGACCTGCCCTGGCCTGGGGACATGTGGCTGCTCCCAGCCCTGCTGGCCAGCAGCTCAATTAGAGAGGTGTGAATAATGAATTATCCGTGACTCTGAGCCATCCGTGGAAAATTCAAATCAACCTGCTCTGCGGTTACAGCACGTCAGCAAACTCTCTGCCAAGAGAGAGCGGGGGGAGAGCACAGAATCAGGGCTGGGTGGAGGCGAGGGGCTGTGCAGGAGGGGATGTCTTGCCCCCAGGGTGTGAGCCAGGGCTGGAGCTGCCAGGGCTGCTGGGGCTGAGCAAGGCTTTGCCCAGCCCGTGCTTCACCCCAGCACAAGGGGACCTGACCCCCGAAGGGCCCCGGCCTTGGAGGAGCCCCGGCCTTGGAGGAGCCCCTTGTCTGTGTTTGGCTCTGTCCCTCCCTGCTTTACCTGCCGGCCCCCGTGCCCTGCTGCTGTTATCAGGGGAGGCTGACGGGGACAGGGACAGGAGCAGGGCGGCTGCTCGGGCTGCACGGTGGGCTGGGGACAGCCAGGAGCTGGAACTTGGCACAGCCGGGCAGGAGGCTCTGGGCAAATCTTGTCCTCCCCTCGGGTCAGCCCTGCCCTGCTGTGAGGGGGCAGCTCCTTCCCTTCCTTCCCTTCCTTCCCTCTTCCCCAGAGCTGCTCCTGCTCCGAGCGCTGGGCAGGGCTGCGGGGACAGACACAGCCCCAGCACCTCCTCCCAAAGCACGAAAGATGAGCAAAACGTTCAGCCTGAATTTCAGATGCTTCAGTCGGCTGTTGATAACGAGGGGCAGCCTCATGCTGCTGCCAGGACAAAGGCTTTGAAGCAGAAAAGAGACCTGTCACGTCCTTGTCCAGGGCCAGCTCTGCCCGTTGATCTCTCGATCGGATGAGTAAACCCGTATATATTAACCCAGAGCCAAAGCAAACACGTCCTGAGTGCTGAAGAAGCTCAGGTGAGTCCCTTTGTCCCCCAGGAAGACGGAGCTGAGCCCTGGCTGGGGGCAGCCCTGGCACAGGCCCTCGTGGCTGTGTGTGCCTCAGTTTCCCTGCCTGGGGAGGGCAGGGCCGCCTCCACACTGGGTCCATCACGGTCCCCACCCTGAAGCCCTCTGGTTCCACCACTCACCTGCCCCATGGGACGTGGGCACACACCAGCCCTGCTGCCCCAGCCCCTGTGCTTGCAGAGATTGTTAAATCCCCTTTGCAGAGGGAGGGCTCTGGTGATTGCCCGGGAGAAAGGAGGTGATAACAGCAGGGAGATAAGATAAAATAAAATAAAATAAAATAAAATAAAATAAAATAAAATAAAATAAAATAAAATAAAATAAAATAAACCCCCGTGGCAGCCCCTGCACACACCCACCTGCAGGACCACGAGGGACTATCAGCTCCTACCTTGCTGTCGTCTGTTATAAATGACAATTAAAACCCATCAGGAATGGATTTTGTGAGTAAATTGCCCTCCAGGGAAGTTCAATACTTGGAAACACAAGAAAAACCTGTGGCTGATTCAATCACTGGGATGATAAGTGGGTCTGACCGGGGTTTCTTCTGCCCTAAATGAGCATCACCTGAGCTCTGAGGGGACGGTCTGGGTGCTGGCACCCACCTGCCCGGGCAGCCAGAAGGAAAACTCTGCACCAGGACAGGAGCATTTCGGTGCTTTTTCCCTGGGGGACAGTTGGAATGACTCACTCTAATGGGGGTTTTGGCACGATGAGGTCTGCGCCTGATTGTTTTTAATAAGCTTCAAAGTTTCATTTCCACATGATTGCTTTGGTTTATTTTCCTTAATTTTTTATACTAAGAACTGTGCTAGATACTTCTGCTTCACATTTTCCTTTAAATGATGTGCTAAATACGTTGTGAATGCAGTACATTACATGGACACGGTCATTTGGAAAGCACAAAATCCAATTTGACGCAAATGGCAGCGCAGGAACGAGGAGAGAGCATCCATGCCTGTGGTGCCACACGGAGACCTCCTCCCCTCGTCACTCCCACCCTGGCCAGCCCCAGCCCTGCTGCCCCCCCTGGGGGAGCCGGGGTGAAAGCAAGCGGTGCTTGAGGAGCATCACTGGGGACAGGGCAGGGAGGGGGCTGTGTCACCAGAGGGGCCACCCGTGTCCAGCCAGGCCAGCGGGCAGCTGTGCCTGCCCAGCACACAGCCACGGGGAGCAGGGACAGACAGACAGACTGCTGGCCTGTCATCCAGAGCAGGGACAGACAGACAGACAGACAGACTGCTGGCCTGGCCGAGCAGGGAGGGACAGACAGACTGCTGGCCTGTCATCCAGAGCAGGGATGGACAGACAGACTGCTGGTCTGTCATCCAGAGCAGGCATGGACAGACAGACTGCTGGCCTGGCCGAGCAGGGACGGACAGACAGACTGCTGGCCTGTCATCCAGAGCAGGGATGGACAGACAGACTGCTGGCCTGGCCGAGCAGGGATGGACAGACAGACTGCTGGCCTGTCATCCAGAGCAGGGACAGACAGACAGACTGCTGGCCTGGCCAAGCAGGGATGGACAGACAGACTGCTGGCCTGGCCGAGCAGGGATGGACAGACAGACTGCTGGCCTGTCATCCAGAGCAGGGATGGACAGACAGACTGCTGGCCTGGCCGAGCAGGGATGGACAGACAGACTGCTGGCCTGTCATCCAGAGCAGGGACAGACAGACAGACTGCTGGCCTGGCCAAGCAGGGATGGACAGACAGACTGCTGGCCTGGCCGAGCAGGGATGGACAGACAGACTGCTGGCCTGTCATCCAGAGCAGGGATGGACAGACAGACTGCTGGCCTGGCCGAGCAGGGATGGACAGACAGACTGCTGGCCTGTCATCCAGAGCAGGGACAGACAGACAGGCAGACGGCCGGCCCGGCCTGGCTCTCGGGGAGCAGCAGCAGCGCCGGGGCCGGGCTGCACCTTGCAGGGCTGGGCAGCAGCCAGAGGAAGCTGCAGCAGCTGAGGCCGTGCTGGGAGCTGGGAGCGGAGCGGAGCCGGGACAGCCCCCGGCAGGACCTTTCCTCCCTCCGGGAATGTGCTGCCTCAGCAGGACACGCCCGGGGCTCTCCGGGCTCTGCCGCTCCCCAGGGCCGTGCCGGCCGCTGGGCTGCCCCGGGAGCGGGCTGGGAGCGGCGCTGAGCAGGAGCATCCCCGGCAGGGCTTGGGGAACAGGGCTGGCCGTGTGACACACTCCCTGTCACAGGATTGCCCGTGTGGGACCTGCAGTGAGCCGGGGGGCAGGAGTGCCCACCCCGGGCCAGGCTGCTCCCACAGCACACCGTGGGGATTTCTGCCCTCACAGGCTCCTTCTGTCTTTTTTAAGTTGTAAATAAATTGCCTGGGAAGTTAGGGAAAGGATGGGGACAGCTGACGTTGAATCCTGATTTCTGTTCTCCATCCACTCTGCTGTGATCCTGGGGAAGAGCAGCACCCCGCTGAGGGCGTGGAGCTGCCAGCCCTGCTGCGGGCATCCCTCAGCATCCCCCAGCCCTGCCCGCTCCCCAGGGAGCTGTGGGCATGGATTGCACAGCCTGGCTGGATGGCAGGGCCCTCAGTGGGCAGTGGGATGTCCTGGGTGTGAATGCTGCAGAGTAAAACTCAGCCTGAGCTGTGAGGATCCACTCTGTAAAACCTCTGTGCTCCCCTCCAGCTGAAAATCAAAATATTTGCCCATCTCACAGCCCATCTCACCAAACTCAGCCCAGGTCAGTCCCCAGTGGCATCCAGGTTTGTGCTGGATGTGGCTGGGGGCTGCCAGGATATCGATCCAAGCTGGGCTCAGGTTTGTGGCTGAACCCTTCGGGTCTGGGGGTGCTCACAGCACCCGGGCACGGGGGACCCCAGCACGGGCACCCCAGCACTCCCTTCCCTCCAGCCTGGGATTAACCTGGAAAGGGCTCTCCTGGCACAGCCCCGGCGCCAGAGGGGCTCCAGGGCGGCGGGGTCGGCCCCGGTAGGTGAGACACCGAGGAGCACCGGCGTAGGAAACGGGCCCGTTCCGGTGAGGAAGCGGTGCGAATGCTATTTATTTGCGGGGTTTTGTTTTCCTCAGTTCCAGCATGAGTCAAACCCTTCCTGCCAGCATCCCGCCGGCCCGGAGCCCGGCTGGCACGGCTCTGCACGGCTCTGCGGGCGGGAGCTGGATGGCGCGGGCAGGAAGGTGACGATGCTGCCCCGGGCAGGTGCCGGTGTCACCGCGGATGTGTCTGACCCCGAGCGCTCCCCGGGGCTTTCCAGGAGGCTCCGGGAGCCGCGTGAATCACGGGCTGGCTGGGAAGGAGCAGAATCACGGCGGTGATGGGGACAGGGGTGGGGCAGGCTGCAGAGCCCCGAGGCAGCGGGGCTGAGCCGGGACAGCTCCCTGCGGGACGGACCCGTGATTCGGGTGGGACCGGGCGGACCCCCCGGGCGGACACCCCCGGGCTGACACCCGGCTCCGCACGCTGCCACCGGCCCGCATCCTGTCCCCCGCAGCCCCCGGGAGGGAGGCGAGGGTAAGAATAGCTCTGCCGTGCTTCCCGGCCCCGAGCCAGGGATTTCCTGAGCAGGGCGGTGCCCGCGGCCGCCGGGGATGCGGCGCCTGCCCGAGCACCGGAGGCTCCGGTGCCCGCACCATCCTGGAAGCCCCGGTGCCCTCGCCCTCCCTGCAGCCCCGGTGCCCTCGCCCTCCCTGCAGCCCCGGTGCCCTCGCCATCCCGGCGGCCCCGGTGCCCTCGCCCTCCCTGCAGCCCCGGTGCCCTCGCCCTCCCGGCGGCCCCGGTGCCCTCGCCCTCCCGGCGGCCCCGGTGCCCGCGTCCGCACAGCCCCCAGAGCCCCGCAGAGGTGTTTGTGTGAGCAGAGCCCCTCCAGCCGCCTCCCCGCCCCGCTGCCCTGACCCACCGCGTCCTGCGGGCCAGGAAACAGGTGTGATAAATATTTGTGCTCAGCAGAGTGAGATTTCCCTTGGAGGCCGTGCAATGTGTTTCCCTCGCCGTGCTGTCAGTGGAAGGTGAGGGCAGCACAGCAGCAGGTGCTGCCAGGGCACTGTGGGACCGGTGCTGCTGCCTTCCCGGGGAAAGTGAGCTCAGTGCTCTTACCTCAGCCAAAGACAGGCTCAGGAAGCTGCGGGGGGCTGCAGGAAAAGCAATCCTGGAAAAACCGAGGCATTTAACTGCTGTGGCTCAAACCCAAGGCCCGTGGGAGGGAGCCCTGCAGGGTAGGAGCCAGCACACCCCACCCAGGAGAGCCAGGGGGGTCAGCGCAAGAGCTCCCGCGCTGCTGGCATGGAGCAAAGCCTGCTACAGGCCCAGGGTGACATTCCCAGGGATCTGTGCCTGCCCTCGGCAAGGCTGGTTAAGAATACCACAGAGGGCCCCGTGCCCCAGCCCAGCCTGTGCCCACCACGGGGCCAGAGGGATGTGCTGGCAGCACCCCAGGGCAGGCAGCACACGGGAGGTGCTGGCAATGCAGGAGCAGATGTTACCAATTCCTGGTGTGGCTGCTCCCCTGGGATGTGCCCTGCCTGCTGCGAGGGACCAGGGGTGACAGCACCAGGGAGCACATGGCTCTGGTGCCTCCTGACACCAAAGGGTTGCTGGAAACAACGTGCTGGTGGGGCTGGAGCACACCCAGAAGCTCCTGCTCTCCCTTGGAGAAGGGTGTCAGGATCTGATCTGCTGAGCCCTTCAGCACCAGTGTGATGGAGGGGCAAGAGCCCTGCAAACCCTCTGCGGTGGGAGCCTGCAGCCACAGTGCCCAGCTGCACTGGGGGAGGAGTACATTCAGAGTCTGTCTTTATCTAGAACCCAAACTGAACAAATCTGAGGTCTCAAACTTCATCTGGCTCATTTCAGAGCCGGTCAGTGAGCAAGGAGTGGGAATTTTCTGTGTGAATCAGCGGTGAGGAGAGCAGGGCAGCGCAGGATGTTAGCCTCTGGGCTAACAGGCACTGCCACAGCCCCAGCGTGTGCTCCCTGAGGCCTGTGGGCTAACAGGCACTGCTCACATGCACTGCCACAGCCCCAGCAAGTGCTCTCTGGGCTAACAGGCACTGCTCACAGCCCAGTGTGTGCTCCCTGGGCTAACAGGCACTGCCACAGCCCCAGCGTGTGCTCCCTGGGCTAACACGCACTGCCACAGCCCCAGTGTGTGCTCCCTGGGCTAACAGGCACTGCCACAGCCCAGTGTGTGCTCCCTGGGCTAACAGGCACTGCCACAGCCCAGTGTGTGCTCCCTGGGCTAACACGCACTGCCACAGCCCCAGTGTGTGCTCTCTGGGCTAACACGCACTGCCACAGCCCCAGCGTGTGCTCCGTGAGCCCGGATTGCTGGAGAGCCCACTGCATCTCCCTCCCCTGCAGGATTTCCTGCTCCCTGCCTGCAGAGCTGCCTGGCCAGCAGCAGGTGGGCAGCGCTCCCCCAGGAGCTGAGCCCCGTGATCCGGGGCCGGAGGTGGGGACGGGCTCTGCAAACCAAAGGTTTCACAACAGTTTGCTCAAGGGCTCGTGACTGAGGGCTCAGGTGCTCCGGGCAGGGGAGCAGCCCCGTCCCAGCTGCCCACAGCACACCCCGCTGGCTGCTCACACCCTGCCAGGCCCAGCAGCATCCCCGGGGCAGCTGCTCACCCTGCTGAGAGTGAGATCCACCGGCAGACACAGCGTGGCACCTCCATCCTCTCCCCTCCTCTGACTCTCCCCTTTTTCCTGCCTGTGCTTCCCCCCTTCCCCCAAAAGCTCTTTGTCTGCAGGCTCTGTGGAGGAAGCAGACCTTCTGAAAATAAACTCTCCCTGCTTTGATCTGGTTTATGGGCACGCACTGTTTATAGCTCCGTGTGTACGACTTGACACCTTCCCACCTGCGGCCCCAGCAACTGCTTCTTATCACAGCCACTTTGGATATTAACAGGGCGGCAGGAGGGGGATCTGGAGCTCCCCAGGGCCCCCCACACCCCACTGCTGCTCCCCTCCCCAGGCAGGAGGGAGACGGGCTGGTGTCTCCCTGCATGTGATAATTGCATCAGCTCGTGTTTATTGGGATGTTTATCTCCAACAGCAAAGGTGGGAGGGGCTCATAGGTTGGATCCATCCCCTCCCCACAGGAATCAGCTCCTTTTAACCTGTCCCTCTGCACAGCCCAGGACACCACTGGGTTGCCATGCCTGGGTATGACCTGGTGGATTCACACTTGTGGGCAGTGGGGGCAGGAAGGGCCTGGAAAGCTCCAAATCTGCTCTACCCTGACCTGCTGAGGTTGGTATTGAAACAGGTGTCACCCAGCTGGCTGTGGCACTGGGGCCCATGAAGGCACCACAGCCTGGCCATGGTCAGCCCCGGAGCTCCCAGCGGGGCCGTCGCTGTGTGAAGGGGCTGGGGGGACAAGCTCAGGGCATGGGGGCTTTGCTTCAACTCACCGCAGACCCAGGGCTTCAGTCGGTGCTGTGCAGGGCCAATCCTGGTGTGCTGTGGCACAGAGGGGACATCAGGGACACCCTGAGCCTGCTGTGCAGCCCTGCAGGGAGGGAGGCACCACTGCCCGCTGCACCGAGCCTTCTGCTGCCACACAACTGCCTGGAGAGGGCCCAAGGTGTTGCAATAAAATGTCTGTTAATAAACAATGTCAAGTCTGGGCTGCACTTACAATCGTCTTTTATCCAGGCTGGCCCTCAGAACATCCCAACAGGGCATCTCTGCTGCTGGCACAGGGAGCCCCAGCAGGTCCCTGGGATCCCCACATTGCTCAGCTCCCTCGCCACCCCACAGGGCATGGGCACGGCACCCAGCCTGCCTGGGCACCCCAGTGCCCCCTGTCCCCCATCCCCTCCTCTCCACCGACCCCAGGCAGCTGCTGCCCCAACCCCAGCACTGCAGAGGTGCCCCAGGTGCCACAATCTGGCCCTGACCCACCTGTCCCTGTCACCCCTTCTCCACATCCCACAGGTGTCTGGCTGTGCCCACTCTGCTCAGCTGGCACCTTCAGAGCAGCACCAGTGACACCAAATTCCCGCTGTGACACCCAGCTCGGCTGGCTGCGCAGAAGAACAGTGGAGGTTTAGAAAATTTCCCCTTCAAAAGGTGGAGGAAAATGAAATTTCAAGGCTCATTCCTAAGTCTTGGATTAGATCAGCCTTGGTCAGTTCTTCCAGCCTCATTCAGACAATTCTGAAATATTTTGTTTTCACTTTGAACATATAGAATGTTTTAAAGCGCATTTAATTATCTTATATTTCATGGGGGGAAAAAAGAAATCATTGGGACTTGGAAAAAATTGGACTTTTTTACAGAGCTCCAATGGCAGGGCCATATTTTCAAGTAGAGAAATGAATCAAAATCCACTCTTCCCCACCATATTGATTGCAGCTTTCTTTCTAAGGAAACACCATTTCTATGGAACATTCCTGCTAGCTCTGGTAGCAGCTCTCACTCCAAAGCTGCTGCTGCGCAGAAGGAGAGGGCACCACTCCAAACCCCCATTTAAAGCTGGTGCAGGGCAGTGGGGGCACTCCTCGCCATGAGGAGTTTCTGGGGTCAGGCACTGCCGGAGGCAGGGGAAGCTCCTGGGACCCCCAGGGCCACCTGTGCCCATCGGGGCCACCTGTGCCCATCGGGGCCACCTGTGCCCGGGCAAGGGGCCCAGAGCCGGGCCCTGGGGGCGTGGGGAGCTGTGCAGAGCACCTGCTGCAGGGCCAGGCTCACCAGCCTCGGGTGTCCTGCACCAGGGCTGTTGTCGGCACAGCTTGGGGCTGAGGAGGGCCGGGACAGACGGACAGACAGGATTGCTCCTGGCTGCGCAGCACTCAGGAGACACAGACAGACAAGGTTGCTCCTGGCGGCGCAGCACTCAGGAGAGACAGACAGCTGGGATTGCTTCTGGCTGTGCAGCGCTCGGGACAGACACACAGACACACAGGATTGCTCCTGGCCGTGCAGCACTCAGGACAGACACACAGACAGGATTGCTCCTGGCCGTGCAGCGCTCGGGACAGACACACAGACAGGATTGCTCCTGGCCGTGCAGCGCTCTGGACAGACACACAGACACACAGACAGGATTGCTCCTGGCCGTGCAGCGCTCGGGACAGACACACAGACAGGATTGCTCCTGGCCGTGCAGCGCTCGGGACAGACACACAGACAGGATTGCTCCTGGCCCTGCAGCGCTCTGGACAGACACACAGACACACAGACAGGATTGCTCCTGGCCGTGCAGCGCTCGGGACAGACACACAGACAGGATTGCTCCTGGCCGTGCAGCGCTCTGGACAGACACACAGACACACAGACAGGATTGCTCCTGGCCGTGCAGCGCTCGGGACAGACACACAGACACACAGACAGGATTGCTCCTGGCCGTGCAGCGCTCGGGACAGACACACAGACAGGATTGCTCCTGGCCGTGCAGCACTCGGGACAGACACACAGACAGGATTGCTCCTGGCCGTGCAGCGCTCTGGACAGACACACAGACACACAGACAGGATTGCTCCTGGCCGTGCAGCGCTCGGGACAGACACACAGACAGGATTGCTCCTGGCCGTGCAGCGCTCTGGACAGACACACAGACACACAGGATTGCTCCTGGCCGTGCAGCGCTCGGGACAGACACACAGACACACAGAGAGACAGGATTGCTCCTGGCCGTGCAGCGCTCGGGACAGACACACAGACAGGATTGCTCCTGGCCATGCAGCGCTCAGGACAGATACACAGACACACAGACAGGATTGCTCCTGGCCGTGCAGCGCTCGGGACAGACACACAGACAGGATTGCTCCTGGCCGTGCAGCGCTCTGGACAGACACACAGACACACAGACAGGATTGCTCCTGGCCGTGCAGCGCTCGGGACAGACACACAGACACACAGACAGGATTGCTCCTGGCCGTGCAGCGCTCGGGACAGACACACAGACAGGATTGCTCCTGGCCGTGCAGCACTCGGGACAGACACACAGACAGGATTGCTCCTGGCCGTGCAGCGCTCTGGACAGACACACAGACACACAGACAGGATTGCTCCTGGCCGTGCAGCGCTCGGGACAGACACACAGACAGGATTGCTCCTGGCCGTGCAGCGCTCTGGACAGACACACAGACACACAGGATTGCTCCTGGCCGTGCAGCGCTCGGGACAGACACACAGACACACAGAGAGACAGGATTGCTCCTGGCCGTGCAGCGCTCGGGACAGACACACAGACAGGATTGCTCCTGGCCATGCAGCGCTCAGGACAGATACACAGACACACAGACAGGATTGCTCCTGGCCGTGCAGCGCTCGGGACAGACACACAGACAGGATTGCTCCTGGCCATGCAGCGCTCAGGACAGATACACAGACACACAGACAGGATTGCTCCTGGCCCTGCAGCACTCGGGACAGACACACAGACAGGATTGCTCCTGGCCGTGCAGCGCTCGGGACAGACACACAGACACACAGACAGGATTGCTCCTGGCCGTGCAGCGCTCGGGACAGACACACAGACAGGATTGCTCCTGGCCGTGCAGCGCTCTGGACAGACACACAGACAGGATTGCTCCTGGCCGTGCAGCGCTCTGGACAGACACACAGACACACAGACAGGATTGCTCCTGGCCGTGCAGCGCTCGGGACAGACACACAGACAGGATTGCTCCTGGCCGTGCAGCGCTCGGGACAGACACACAGACAGGATTGCTCCTGGCCCTGCAGCGCTCTGGACAGACACACAGACACACAGACAGGATTGCTCCTGGCCGTGCAGCGCTCGGGACAGACACACAGACAGGATTGCTCCTGGCCGTGCAGCGCTCTGGACAGACACACAGACACACAGACAGGATTGCTCCTGGCCGTGCAGCGCTCGGGACAGACACACAGACACACAGACAGGATTGCTCCTGGCCGTGCAGCGCTCGGGACAGACACACAGACAGGATTGCTCCTGGCCGTGCAGCACTCGGGACAGACACACAGACAGGATTGCTCCTGGCCGTGCAGCGCTCTGGACAGACACACAGACACACAGACAGGATTGCTCCTGGCCGTGCAGCGCTCGGGACAGACACACAGACAGGATTGCTCCTGGCCGTGCAGCGCTCTGGACAGACACACAGACACACAGGATTGCTCCTGGCCGTGCAGCGCTCGGGACAGACACACAGACACACAGAGAGACAGGATTGCTCCTGGCCGTGCAGCGCTCGGGACAGACACACAGACACACAGACAGGATTGCTCCTGGCCGTGCAGCGCTCGGGACAGACACACAGACAGGATTGCTCCTGGCCATGCAGCGCTCAGGACAGATACACAGACACACAGACAGGATTGCTCCTGGCCGTGCAGCGCTCGGGACAGACACACAGACAGGATTGCTCCTGGCCATGCAGCGCTCAGGACAGATACACAGACACACAGACAGGATTGCTCCTGGCCCTGCAGCACTCGGGACAGACACACAGACAGGATTGCTCCTGGCCCTGCAGCGCTCAGGCTGCAGCCAGGGCCAGGCTGGGAGCAGCCGGGGTTGTCGCAGAGGCACCAGCAGCTCCAGCCATGGAAAGGCTGGACAGTGGAGAGCAGCCCAGAATCCCGGGCTTGCCCTGCTGGGGACGGACCCTCCCTTGGCATCCTCCCCAGCGCACGGCCGCGGGGCAGGGCATCCCCCAGCAGCACAGGAGCTGCACCTGGAGCTGCTGTGAGACACCCGGGCAGGTCTGACCCTGCCACACACGCAGCTCACACTCTGTGCATTTCCCACCTCTGCTTTCCACCTCTCCCGGCTGTGAGCCGGGCCCCAGGGGAGAGTCTGGGCTGAGCAGGGGTCCCTGGCACCTCCCTGGGGGCACATTAGCCACATCCCTGCCCAGCCCAAGCCCTGCCTCAGAGGAAACCCCACCGTCCTTCAGGCAGACACTTGCTGAGGCTGCATCGCATAGGAAGGGTCTGGTTTTCTTCCTGTGTTTTGGGGGGCCCAAGGTACAGAGCCAGCCCAGCGCCACAGTCACCAGAGAGGGACCTGGCAGTGAGCAGTGCAGGGGGCACTTTCTGAGCACCTCCTGTGCTCCTCGAACAGCTACAAGAGCAGAGGAAGGTGAGGCAGCTCTTGCTGTGGAGCCTCCTGAGCACACACCAGCACAGACACAGGAGGAGGTCCCAGTGACACCCCCGTGCCCAGCAGTGACACCCCCATTCCCAGCAGTGACACCCCCATTCCCAGCAGTGACACCCCCGTGCCCAGTGACACCCCCGTGCCCAGTGACACCCCGGGCAGCAGCCCCGGGCCCGGCAGGCTGGCTCAGCACGCTATCAATCACTGCAGCCACACCGCGCCTCCCACCCCAGAGCTCCTTGAAAGAAACTCGGAATTTTCAACACCTACTTAAGGCACTTGAGGCTGCGTCGCTGCCGGCAGACGTGAGCTCATGCCGGGGCTCGCAGGCATGTGCCACCCTGCTCCAAGGCTGACGCCCTCAGCAAAACATCCCCCGAGCTCTGGCTGCACCAGTGGGCGCCAGACGGGCACCAGCTGAGGAACAAAAGGTGGGGCCAAAGGTCTGTGGGGCCCCCCTGTCTGTGGGGATCCCAAGGGCTCCTGGTTTTAAACATGAAAGTCTCAGAATAATTAACCAGGTGGATACAGGAGACATGCCGTGTCTGCCTGTCCTGGTGGCACAGGGACAGTCCTGCAGCATCACTGAGTTTGTCACTCACCAGCACAGGGGTTGGGAAGGGGGTACAGAATCTCCCCAGAGAGGTCCTACCGTGCTGGAGCACCCTGGCACAGAGACAGGGTGCAGCTCTTGGGATTGTGCTCCCGTCCTCTCTTGCTGGTCTGGTCTGGTCTGGTCTGCCCTGCCCTCCTGGCAGCCAGCACCTTCCCTCCCCAGGTGATGCCTGAGCGGGGCAGAGAAAGAGGAGGGTCCCATTTGAGAGGGAAGCTCAGAGGCAAAGGGCTTTCAGCTGCTGCTGTGCCAGGTGTGAGCAATGAGGTCCTGGAGCTCCTGCCAAAGGGTCAGTGACAGCTGCAGGCTCTGTCACTGTGGGATCTCAGCACCTCAGGATGGAGGTGCAGAGAGGCCGAGACCACCCTTGGGGGGCTCGGGAATCCTGGAATGTTGCCAGAAGTGTCTGGTGGCAGGATTTTGATCCTACACAGGAGATGAGACCTGTATGAGGATGGGAGGAATTCACTGGGTGAATGGTGAAGGGATAAGTTAGTTAAAGTGTAAAACACAGGGTTTAGGATTTTGGTACAGGGGGGTCTAAAGAAGTAAGATGGAGGAATTGGGGCGTGTCCTGTCCTTCTTCTTCTTCTTCTTGGCCTCCATCTTCTGTGGTGGTGGTGGCACTTTGGGATTGGTCATTACTAAAAGTGCACCGGTTAATAAGGGTAGAAGGTATTGGGGAAAAACTATAAATATTGTACACGTAACTTCGGGTATAAAGATAAGTGACCGCCCCGGGGGCTTCGGGAGTGTGCCCATGGCTGACTTGCTGTGCAGACCTCTGTCGGGCTGAAAGAAAATCTTTTAGATAAACAATTAATAAACACCGAGACCGAGACAAGATCAGAAGTCTCTCCTCGTCCTTTGAAGCGTCAGCTCTCCAAGGCCATCCCTGGGCCTTTCCAGGCCACCAGAACAGCAACACAGAAAACCTTACATGTCACCACAGGCAGGGAGGCACTGTCACCCACAGGCACTGAGACACTGTCACCATAGGCACTGAGGCACCCGGGTGCCCCTGAGGAGGCTCCTCCGGGCATGCAGAAATGGAGTGGGTGGCACCAAGGGGGGCAGCAGGGCCCTGCCCCTGCCCCTGTCCCTGTCCCTGTCCCTGCCCCTGCCCCTGTCCCTGTCCCTCACACTGGGCCTGCTGTACCATCCAGCCCCGCAGCTCTCCCAGTGCTCAGCACAGGGGCAGTCCCTTCCCCTGGGCTGGACGAGCACAGCCAGAAGTGGATGGCTCTCTTGGTTTCTCACCAGCCCTTGGCTACCACAGAAGTTCTCTTCTGGCTAACCACAGCCCGGATGCGTGTGCAGGTCCCAGGCCCCAGGGGATGAAAGCCTTTGGTGATTTCCCCTGCCTCATGCAAACCAGGCCCGTGAACACCACATGAAAGGGACGGGGGTGGAGAGGGCACAGAAAAGGTTCCCAGGAAGAAAAAATTTGTGCCCTGGAAATGGGCCATGTTGAGAAGCCAAAATAACACTGAGATACCGAGCTGTCCTAAACCACCTGGGCCAGAGAAACCCCACGTGCAGGGCCACACGCAGCCTTGACACACGGATTTCCAAGGCATTTATGGCCTGTGAAACTGAAGAGGTGCCTGACACCAAACACATCTGGGGTGAGGTCCCTCATGGGGCAGACCCTACAGAGTGCCCCAGAGAAAAGGCTGGAGCTGGGGGGCTGCTCAGCATCCCAGGGCAGACTGAGGCTAGGTGGGGATAAAGGGGTTAAAAATGCAGGAAAAAGCTGCGAATGGATTTCACAGATGGCCCTTCAGCCACAATTGCAACCCCCCCAGGTTGCACTCTGGCTGTGTGGGCCCTGGGTGCAGGGACAGGGGGCAGGAGGCACTTGGAGACCCCCTCCCATCCAGCACCCCCAGGACAGCACGGGGCAGGGGCTGGGACAGAACGTGGCCTTGGTTCCAGCAGGAGGCATGGAAAATAAGGACGATGAGGTCACTGCAAAGCGGCCGTGTAGGATGTGATACAGGAGAGGAGTGGGGCGCACAGAGGAACAAGGAGCTATTGTAACCTTGCAGAGCGAGGAAAAACCAGCTGTGGGATGGCAGGTCACCTCCTGCTCACACCATTTGGGATTTGGCCTGTCTGAGGTCACACACAGCGGGACAGGAGGGGACAGGGCAGGAGGAGGTGGTGGCAGGAGCACGGGCCCGGCTTTTCCCTGCCCTGCTGGGGTAGCAGGTACTGGCGCAGCCAGCCCAGGCACAAGGAACAGCTGGAGAGCGCCTGGCACAGCGCTGGGAGCGCCCCGCGCATGATCTGCCCCCGTTCTGCCCACCCTCCGGCCCCCGGGGCGTTCACCGGGACGGGCCGCGGTTTGGGGGTGCTCGGAATCATCCCCCTCATCCCTCCACGCTTTGGTTTCAGCTGTGCCCCGCAGCGCCCGGCTGGCAGAGGGTGACTCCATTCTCGTGCCAGGGGAGCCCCAGCGTTATCCCAGGATGTGGGGGTGCCACAGGAGCCATCCCGAGGGGGGCTGAGGCTCCAGCCCCGGAGCAGCCGCCTCCCCTCGCTGTGCCCGGCCCCGAGCCCCCGCGGCCCTGAGCCCCAGACTTTCTGTCTGCACCGGGACTTCCCGTCCCCGCTCGGCGCTGCCGCCGCGAAACCAAAGAGCGGCTTGTTCGGCCGGAGCCGCCTCCGCGCTCACTGCCGCGCTCTGTTCTCGCTAGCAATAATATACCCAGGGCTCTGCGCATAAACTGAGCTTCCCAGAGCCAGCCTGGTGCGGAGACTTTAATGGGAAGGAAAATAAACTGTGTACTCGGCACGCGGGAGGTGCGCTGCTGGCGGAGGGGCGCCGCCAGAAGGCTCCTCTCTCTTGGCTCCTTTTCCCCGGTTTGTTTGCTGAGGGAGCACACGTATGCACGGCTGCCTGGGCGCTGGGCTCGCTCCCCGGGACGCCAAGGCAAGGAGAGGCGATCTGGAGTGGCCGGGCGAGAGCCCTGAGGTCCCTGAGCTGCCGCAGCAGCCAGCCCGGCCCCGGAGGCGGCTGCTCCGGGAGAAGCTGCTCCTCTCCTCTCCTCTCCTCCCTCGGGCTCCGAGCAGGCTGCGCTGCTGCGGGCACCCACAGGGATGTGCCTGTGCGGGCCCGTGCCAGCGCGGTTGTGATTTCTCAGCACAATGCTGCGATTCAGAGCCCGGGGAAGCGCATGAGTCACGCTGAACTTCCCCGGCCAGTCACCGCTGGGAAACGCTCGCATCTGCTCAGCCGCCCTCGCGGTGCCTCCTGCCCGGGGCCGATTCCATCCCTCTCCCTTCCCGCCTGCTCGGGAGCCGCGGGGGCCGCTGCAGGAACGGCCCGGGGACCGTGGGGCAGGGGAAGCAGTGAGAGGGTCCAGGAGCGGGGGAGCAGCGGGGTTGGACGCGGAAGAGGAGCACAGCCTGTGTTCGATTGCTTGTCCGAGCACGGCGACAGCGGCCAGGACTGCGGGCGCGCTTCCAGGGCCGTGGGACCGGCCCCACCGTGCCCGTACCCCGGCACGGGAGGCTCTGTTGACTCAACTCTGCAGCTATTCCTGTTTGCGAAGCCTTTGAAGCCCTCGGGAGAAGAGCAGGGCCTTGGGATGTGCCCGTGGCTCAGGGAATCCGCCCCTCCGTGACCGATAGTGATCCGAGCGGGAGGAGGAGGCGGGGGGCGCTGGGCATCCCCCACCTGCGGCAGCCCCGGGCGCAGCAGGGACCGCACGGGCTTCCCCGGGGCTGGGAAAAGTCCGCAGGCTCGGGAAACAGCGTTTCCCTTTGAACACGCTGTCAGTTCGCAACAAATGTCAGAAATACAAATGGGAAGTGAAATCCCACTTTTAGAAAAATATTTGCTTTGAGCTGAAAGAGGCTTATTAAGGGAAAGGGTGGGTTTGGGTTTCTTTTCGGCGTGATGCTCCTCTCGTCCCTCTCATCCCAGGGAAGGCAGCCCCTGGTGCATCCCCAGGGCCGCGTGCTGGTGGTCACGTCCCACCCGTGTCCCCTCTCTCCCACAAGGTCCCGCAGAGCCGCGGGGATGCCGAGGGGTGGTCCCGGCCCGGGCGGGGCAGGGGGACGGTGATGCTGTGCCCGAGCCCTTGGGCAGCAGGCAGGGCCCGTCCCGCTGTGCCCCCGAGCCCATGGCCAGCCCGGGACAGGCAGGGCCCGTCCCGCTGTGCCCCCGAGCCCATGGCCAGCCCGGGACAGGCAGGGCCCGTCCCGCTGTGCCCCCGAGCCCATGGCCAGCCCGGGACAGGCAGGGCCCGTCCCGCAGCGCTGCCCGCCAGGAGCCGGGGCCGGGCCGGTGCCTCCGTCTGTGCCGCATCCTGCTGAGTAACACCGGGCCACGGCCATACATGGGGAAGAGGCGGCGGGAGCGCTCTCGGCTGTCAGACCTCTCCCTCGCTCGGTAAATAACATTCCTGCTAACGCTGGTATGCAGGAAACTTTCCAGCTCCCATTCCCGGCAGCAGCGGGCTGCGTGGCCAGGGTGCAGCGGGGCTGTGGGGCGGGGGCTGCGCCCCTCGGGGGCAGGGGGGTCCCTGCTCACCCACGCTCCCTGCTCCACCACACGGGCAGCCTCGGACTTTGGGGAAGCAGAAGAACCTCTCAGATGGCTCGTGGTGCCCTGTGCCCCATCAAGGGGGCTGAAGAGGGGCTGCCTGTGGAGACCTGTGCTCTCTGAGTGCCCAGTGTCCCAGCAAAACCCCAGGCTGAATTAGCCCAAACATCCCAGACCCCTCACAGCACCCCTGCTCCTCTGCTCCTGTCCTGGTGCAGCAACCGAGGCTGGCAGCCAGGAGGGGAATTGTCACCTTTGTTCCCCAGCAGCCAGGCCCTCCCCTGAGAGGGTGCAGAGACACCTCCCCACTGCCTGGGCTGGTCATCCACACCTTCCAGGGAAACCACAGCCTCATCCCAAAGCCACAGAGCCGGGCTCCCAGCTCGCTCTATGGCTCAGAGGGGATTCCGTGCTGGGGATGAGCCCACACGTGGCTGCAGCACAGCCTGGCAGCCTTGGAAGAGAGGCCGCTCTGGCCATTCCCGCTGCAGATCCAGGTGGATAAGGTATAAAGGGTGCTCGAAGGCCGGGTAGCTGGTGTGTTCCATGCACCGCGGCGCGTCAAAGTGCTGGCAAACAGGAATGGGAGCCAGAGCTGCAGGACTCAGCATGGAGATGGCCCCGCTATCCACTGGAGCCCTTCCTGGCCACTGGGCAGAGGAAATGTGCTCTGAGGGCTGCTGGGGATGGGCCATTTCCTCCCGGGGCTTTTCCTTCTCTTCTTTGGCCTATTTAGGCATGTAAGGACCAGTGGAGGAAAGCTTGGCTGGCGTGGGGCAGGGGCTGTGCAGAGCTGTGGGTGCTGCTGGGTCCTGCGGGTGCTGCTGGATCCCATGGGTGCTGCTGGACCCTGTGGGTGCTGCTGGACCCCGAGGGTGCTGCCAGGACCTGCTGTGGCCCTGTCCCCACGGACTGGCCGTGTTTGGGAAGTGGGTTTGTGCCGAGCTGTGCTTACCACGAGGGGAAATGAAAATAAATGTCCAGCCCTCCCAGCTGTCTCCTACCGTGCCCCCAAAGCAGGGGGACGGCGCCCCAGTGCTGCTGCAGCCCAGCCAGAGGGATGGGACTGGGGCAGACGCGGCTGGGGCCTGGCTGCAGTCCCTGCAGGAGCCCGGGATGCCAGAGAGATAATGAGAGGGGATGTTAAACATTACTGCAGTCACAGGGCCGTTTATCTGACACCAGCAGAGGCAGCCGGGAATCCTCCAGGGTGCACAGCTCAACTTGGGCCCCGTTAAAGTTCCTTTTTTTCCCTGTGTTTTGGCTGAAGCCGGAGCAGCCCCCGAGTTCCTCCTGCGGGAGCTGAGCTCCCTGCACAGGCAGCTCCCCATGCCCAGGGCAGCTCCAGCCCCGAGCGGGCAGTGCCAGGAGACAGGGCTCTGCAGGGTGGGCACAGAGCAGGAGAGGAGCTGAGGGTGCCCTGGGGCCATCCCGGGCCCTGCAGGGTGGGCACAGAGCAGGAGAGGAGCTGAGGGTGCCCTAATGGGGCCATCCTGGGCCCTGCAGGGTGGGCACAGAGCAGGAGAGGAGCTGAGGGTGCCCTAATGGGGCCATCCCGGGCCCTGCAGGGTGGGCACAGAGCAGGAGAGGAGCTGAGGGTGCCCTCCTGGGGCCATCCCGGGCCCTGTGGGATGGGGACATGCCCGAGGGGCCGTTTTTGAGGGCCAGGCTTGCTCTGCCTGCCTGCAGCTCCCAGCGCCGCTGCTGCCAGGACGCTCTCTCCTCTGCTCTGACATTTCTGGGGGATTTTTTCTATCCAGAAATAGGAAAAAACCTATTCCCCTAAGCTTGGGGATTTTTCTGTACCTGGGCAGCAGAGCTGCCTCTAAAGAGCTTGCACTTCCAAGCCAAGGCTGCTGTGAACTGGAAACGTGTTTCGTTTTGGGGGGGAACGCACTGAAATGAGACAATCTGGAAACTTTCCAAGTATCTTTTGAATCCCTCAGTTCCTGCTCTGCACTTCCCCACTGGCCGCTCCTGCAAATGGCTTTGGGGCTACCAAAGGGCCGTGGCTGGGGCAGCAGTGCCATGGAGCTGCTTTTCTCCAGCTGGGCATGCAGTGGTCAAGGCGGGTGCCCGGCGGTGCCAGGGGGTGCCAGCCAGTGCAGGTGGCATTGCAGTGTCACCCACCCTGCCAGCCAGCGCAGGTGCCATTGCAGTGCCACCCACCCTGCCAGGTAATGCAGGTGCCACCCCAGCACCACCCACCCTGCCCATGCCCCCGTGGGTGAGCAGAGGCTGGTGCTGCTGCCCGAGGCAGGCAGGGCAGGGCAGGGCAGGGCAGGAGGGCAGGAGGCAGCCAGGGCCGGGGCACTGCGATCCAGAAGCAGAACAGACAATTTCCAAGCCGTGCTGATGGTGAGCAGGGATGAGCCCGGGCTGCTTCAAAGGGAACCAGCTTTAACTGGATCCAACCCCGAGCCAAAAGCATAAACACCAGGAGGAAGTTTGGCTAAAGTTAAATCATGTTTTATTTAAAAATCTCCTTCTCCCAGTTGTAAGATGGAAACTCTACATGTGAAAAGTGAAACTAAGATTGGAAACAGTCTGCAGTCATTAAGTTTATGCTGCTTTTTTTTTTCTTCAGCTTCTCAAGTAAAATATCAACTGGCTCCACTGTCAGGGACAGGAAACATTAGTAATAAGTTCATAGATTTACATTTTCCCCAGGGAAATACAGGAATATCAGAGATCAAAAGTGGGAGAAAGGAGTTATTTTTATACAGTGATTTGCAACCAGTATTCATTGAGGGGAGTAAATAAATTACAGGCCCTTCACTTTGGGGTTGTTTAAGTTCTTTTTCTTTAATGCTGTCCCTTTTAACTACTGTAGAGAGTCTGTCAGGCCTTACACAGAGCAGGAAGCCTTCCCTGCCTTTTTCCAGCAAACACCGTTGGTCACAGTTTGTTGCCATACGAGATTGTCACCTATGGGGCTGGGGGCATTATGGGGGCTTGGGGTAGGACGTGGGACAGGCCAGCCTGGCACACAGGGGCAGCCTGGCACACAGGGGCAGCCTGGCACACAGGGACAGCATGGCACACAGTCACAGCATGGCACACTGGGACAGCATGGCACACAGGGACAGCATGGCACACTGGGACAGCATGGCACACAGGGACAGCATGGCGCACTGGGACAGCCTGGCACACTGGGACAGCATGGCACACTGGGACAGCATGGCACACAGGGACAGCATGGCGCACTGGGACAGCATGGCACACGGGGACAGCATGGCACACAGGGGCAGCCTGGCACACAGGCACAGCATGGCACATAGGGGCAGCCTGGCACACAGGGACAGCATGGCACACAGGGACAGCCTGGCACACCAGGACAGCCTGGCACACAGGCACAGCATGGCACACAGGGACAGCATGGCACACAGGGGCAGCCTGGCACACAGGCACAGCATGGCACACAGGGACAGCATGGCACACAGTCACAGCATGGCACACTGGGACAGCCTGGCACACAGGGACAGCCTGGCACATAGACACAGCATGGCACACAGGGACAGCATGGCACACAGTCACAGCATGGCACACTGGGACAGCCTGGCACACAGGGACAGCCTGGCACATAGACACAGCATGGCACACAGGGACAGCATGGCACACAGGGGCAGCCTGGCACACAGGGGCAGCCTGGCACACAGGCACAGCATGGCACATAGGGGCAGCCTGGCACACAGGGACAGCATGGCACACAGGGACAGCCTGGCACACCAGGACAGCCTGGCACACAGGGACAGCATGGCACACAGGGACAGCATGGCACACAGGGGCAGCCTGGCACATAGGCACAGCATGGCACACAGGGACAGGACAGCATGGCACACAGGGACAGCATGGCACACAGACACAGCATGGCACACAGGAACAGCCTGGCACACAGGGACAGCATGGGGACGTGGCTCTGCTGGCCAAAAGGGTTCATCCAGGGGCTGTCAGAGCCAAGGGCCACCTGTGTGAGGTTCCCTGCTGCCAGAGCTGGGGCTCCTGGCGCCTCCCCTGTGCCAGCCCTGCTCCCTGGTCGCTGCAGCTCAGCCAAGCCAGGGCAGCGGCCCCGGGCACTCTCTCTCCAGGAGGGTGGGCACGGCCCCACGGGTTTGCCGCCACCCAGCCGGGTGCTCCCCACGTGCCAGGGGGTGCTTGTGGCACCCTGGCCCCCGGAGTGTCTCCGGGCTCGTGTCCCATCCCAGGGACACCCAGTGCCCGTGCCAGCCCTGCCGCGCAGCCCCTGATGCCGTGAGCGGCACCACGAGCAGCCAGAGCTCCTGGTGGCCCTGTCCCCCTTCCCTCCAGGTCACTGCCGGGCCAGGCTGCCCTGGCAGGGCTGGGGAGGCAGGGAGCCAGTCCCAGCTGAGCTGGAGACACTGGAAACTTTGACCAGGCGCTTTGTCCGGTGTCATCAATTAGAGGTGAGGCACTGGCTGGCCGGGCAGGATAATGAATGATGGGTTTAAGTACGACTGGAAAAACAATAAAATACTCTATTAGGGTGACACAGCTGTGAACAATGAACATTAAACAACTTCACGCGAGCGAGCTGCCGCGGCCACGCTCAGCCCTGGCGCTTGATAGATTCCTGCTTGAGAGCGCCTCACAAAGCCACTCTGCCTCCTCCCCGGGCTGGGAACCCCTCTCCTGCTGCTGCTTAAAAATACATCCACATAAAATGGGCCCTAAGAATCCCTAAAGGTTCATTAATGACACAATCAGGGGAGGAGAAAAGAGTTGGAAGATCTTGAAGTACATGTCGGAAACACTCCAGAGAAAACTGTAAATGCTGCTGGGATGAACTGCAGGCTCTGGAGGATCAGTCGTGCTGGAAGACTATTTATTTTCCAGTCTATTTTAAACACTGGACTGTTTCAGATAAGAGTTGCCTGTGGTGGCAGACAGGATCGTGGGACTGGTGTGCAGGAACTCATGCCAGATTCATTTCTGGGGAGTATTTCCTCCCTGCCTTGATAAATCTGCCTTGTCTGCTGTACCAGGTTACTTCCTTTGGAGTTCTCTCTCCTTATTATTACTTATTAAACTTGCCTGCAAATAGCACTTGGGCTTCGTGCAACATCCTGTACGACAATCCATCCTTCTCGTTATCTCCAAGCTGACAATTCCCACCAGGGCCAGAGAGGGTGGGTGGAAAAATGCCTTGAGAAGAAACAGAAATGGCCATCCCTTCTTGCAGGGCTGGAGAAACCACGCTGGGGAGGCTGGAAAGGGCAGCAGATAAGTGGGGACTTCCCCCCTTCAGGGACAGAACCGTGAAAGGGAAGAACAGAAGGAACAAAGCTGGCAGCACCAACGAGTGTCTGAGTGTCTCCCCTCGCCCCTGGGGTCTGGGCTGGTGCTCAGAGGGGTCAGGGACCCCCTGTGACCTGCCCTGGCAAACGGCCCCTTGCCCAGGTGTTATCAGGGAAAGGTGCTCGGGTCACAGAGCTCCGTGCAGGGCTCTCCCTGCAGGCTGAACCCGCAGCTCCACCGTGCAGAGGGGCCCGGGCAGGGTCGCCGGGCCAGGACCTTGGAACGGGGCTGCAGCCCTTGCTGCAGGGGGAGAGGCAGTGTCTGAGGGGCTGGGGCAGTGCCTGGGGAGCCTGGCTGCTGCCTGGGGCCAGGCGCTGCCAGTGGGCTGCAAATGGATTTGGCTGGGGATGCTGTGCTGGAGCTCTCTGGGGATGCCTCTCCTTGCCTTCCTGGCCTCCAGGGTGTCATCCTTGGCAGCATGAGTCATTGGGTTGCTGCTCCTAGCCCTCATCTCACCCAGTTCTCTCAGCCTGATGGAGCTGACAAGTCCAGCTTGGCTCCCACAAGTGCGGGGAGCTGTGCTGGTGTATGAGCCCATTTCCCTGAGCACTGAGCCCTTCTCCCTGAGCACTGAGCCCTTCCCCTGAGCATCACTGGGCACACAGCATCACTCCCAGCCCATCCTGCCAGCCCTCCTAGCCCTGGCCGTGTGCTCCCTCCCTTGGCTCCCACCTGAGCCACCCCTCTGGGGCAGTGTCCCTGGTCTGGGCACGGTGTCCCTGGTCCGGGCACGGTGTCCCTGCTCAGGGGGCAGCCCTGCCCTGCCCATGTGGGGCTAATCACGGAGCATCTGCTTCCCATTGCAGCCTCCCGGGGCAGCTGCCCGGGCAGTCTCCTGCCAGGGTGCTAATTTAATGTACACAGGCTCAGGAGAGCCGGGCAGCAGCAGCAGCAGGGGAGGGGGCCCTGCTGGGCAGGGGATGCAGGGGGAGAGGGGAGAGGGGAGAGGGGAGAGGGGAGAGGGGAGAGGGGAGAGGGGAGAGGGGAGAGGGGAGAGGGGAGAGGGGAGAGGGGAGAGGGGAGAGGGGAGAGGGGAGAGGGGAGAGGGGAGAGGGGAGCGGCTGCTCCTCCGCGGGGCTGCAGGGAGCTGGGAGCCAGCTCAGAGACACTTGGCCCGGCACAGAGCGTGGAGGGCTGCCAGGGACTATTTTGGGAAAGCTCTCTCATGGTAACAGCCCCAGCCTGGGTAGCACTGTTGGCACAGCCCGAGCCCCCCAGAGCTGCAGGGCTGGTTGGTGGGGCAGCTCCTGTGTGGGCACGGGCAGCCCCAGCGCCAGGCTGGAATCCCAACCATCACTTCCCGGCCACAGCTCCTAGAAATGGCAAATCCTGCTGGTGCCAGACAGTGATGACTCCTCCAGACGCCTTGGAGAAGCTTCTGGAAAACTGTCTCTTCAAGGGAGCTCAATTTTGGCTTTCTAAATTGAGACTCCCCAAATTACTTTTGGAAGCATTAGCCATTATTATTTTCCCTCTGTTTAATCACAGTATTTTCCCTGCTCCCCAGTGATAACAGACATCCAAAATCTCCATGCTCTCGCAGCCAGGCCACACACTGCCAGCCCCCAGCTCCCACACTGTGAGCATCCAGCACGGTGCCAGCGCTGCCATCACCCTGTCCGCAGGCCAGGACGGGTGACACTGAGCGAGAGACTGTCAAGAGACTGTCACCTCTGGCCTTGGCAAGGGGCAGGGAGCGCTGCAGAGCTGGCTCTGCTGTAACCCCAGTGTGCTGCAATCCTGGCTCTGCTGCAAACCCAGCAGGGAGCTCAGCGCTGGGGATGCTGAGGGCCCACAGACCCTGCCGCAGGGTGAGTGACGAGGAGGTGGCAGCGTCACACTGGGGACCAGCCCATCCCACGGGGACAAGCCAACCCCGTGGCCAGGTGTGCTCACAGCAGCTCTGAGAGCTCTTCAGCTGCTCACGGAGAACCTCAGAGCACTTTGATCTGTGAGCAGCTCCTTGGTGTGAAGCAGGCACGGGGTGATGGTGGCTGCAGGGTGAGGCCTCAGCTGCGTCTGTCCCTGCTGCGGGTGGCAGAGCAGGGCTGGCAATGTCATACCTGCTCACCCAGAGCAGGGCTGGCAGTGTCACACCTGCTCACCCAGCTGTTCCTTGCCCTCCCTCAGTGCACGTGGAGTTTTGCAGGTCTGTCCCAGCCCAGGCTCCTGCAGCGGCAGGAACAGCTCTGGTGCCCCGAGCCCAGCCCAGGGCTCACTGCAGGAACTGCCCCCAGTGCAGTCCCAGCTGGATGGGGAGCATGGGGAGCATGGGGAGCATGGGGAGTGTGGGGAACATGGGGAGCGTGGGGAACATGGGGAGCGTGGGGAGCGTGGGGAACATGGGGAGCGTGGGGAACATGGGGAGCGTGGGGAGCATGGGGAACATGGGGAGCGTGGGGAGCGTGGGGAACATGGGGAGCGTGGGGAGCATGGGGAGCGTGGGGAGCATGGGGAACATGGGGAGCGTGGGGAGCATGGGGAACATGGGGAGCGTGGGGAGCATGGGGAGCGTGGGGAGCATGGGGAGCGTGGGGAACATGGGGAGCGTGGGGAGCGTGGGGAACATGGGGAGCGTGGGGAACATGGGGAACATGGGGAGCGTGGGGAACATGGGGAGCATGGGGAGCGTGGGGAACATGGGGAGCATGGGGAACATGGGGAGCGTGGGGAACATGGGGAGCGTGGGGAGCATGGGGAGCGTGGGGAACATGGGGAGCGTGGGGAGCGTGGGGAACATGGGGAGCGTGGGGAACATGGGGAACATGGGGAGCGTGGGGAACATGGGGAGCATGGGGAACATGGGGAGCGTGGGGAGCATGGGGAGCGTGGGGAACATGGGGAGCGTGGGGAGCATGGGGAGCGTGGGGAGCGTGGGGAGCGTGGGGAGCGTGGGGAGCGTGGGGAGCGTGGGGAACACGGGGAGCACGGGGAACATGGGGAGCGTGGGGAGCGTGGGGAGCGTGGGGAGCGTGGGGAGCGTGGGGAACATGGGGAACACGGGGAACGTGGGGAGCGTGGGGAGCGTGGGGAGCGTGGGGAGCGTGGGGAGCGTGGGGAACACGGGGAGCACGGGGAGCACGGGGAGCGTGGGGAGCGTGGGGAGCGTGGGGAGCATGGGGAGCGTGGGGAACATGGGGAGCGTGGGGAACATGGGGAGCGTGGGGAGCATGGGGAGCGTGGGGAACATGGGGAGCGTGGGGAGCGTGGGGAACATGGGGAGCGTGGGGAACATGGGGAGCGTGGGGAGCGTGGGGAGCGTGGGGAGCGTGGGGAGCGTGGGGAGCGTGGGGAGCGTGGGGAACACGGGGAGCACGGGGAACATGGGGAGCGTGGGGAGCGTGGGGAGCGTGGGGAGCGTGGGGAGCGTGGGGAGCGTGGGGAACACGGGGAGCACGGGGAGCGTGGGGAGCGTGGGGAGCGTGGGGAACATGGGGAACATGGGGAACATGGGGAGCGTGGGGAGCATGGGGAGCGTGGGGAGCGTGGGGAGCGTGGGGAGCACGGGGAGCATGGGGAACATGGGGAGCGTGGGGAGCGTGGGGAACATGGGGAGCGTGGGGAACATGGGGAGCATGGGGAGCGTGGGGAGCGTGGGGAACATGGGGAGCACGGGGAGCACGGGGAGCATGGGGAGCGTGGGGAGCAGGCAGGGCTGAGGAGGAGAGCCTGGGGCTGCCCCGGCAGCTCCTTGGCACAGCCTGTACCAGGGCCCATCTCTGCCCGGTGCTGGGCAGCCCTGAGCTGGGGCACAGCAGGAACAGCTCCTGAGTCTGCACTCACAGCCTCCCCCAGGCTCCCTCCCTCCCTCCACCACCCTTTATTTATGGGACAGCTATTTCCTTTCAGAGAAGTAGCCAGCAGCACGAAATGGCTAAAGGCTTTGAATGAAAACAAGGCGTTTGCTTGAATCGTGGAAGATCTGAAGTGTCCGTGGGTGACGGTCTGTGATGCGCCAGCCCCCCTTTGTCCCCAGCAGCAGCAGGGACTGTCCCACAGGCACGTGCCACTCCTGCCTCCCGGGATGCTCTGCATTTGAAGGGACCATTTGCCATCTCCCAGAGTGTCTGCATTCAGGCCCTCATCTGAGTCACAGCTACAAATAACTGTGAATTTTTCCAGCCAGCGTGGCCCCACGTTGCTGCCCTCCAGCTCTGAGGAAGCGATGATGGAAGGTGATTGCTGTGAAGTGAGGTTTAGAGAGAAAATTTAGATTGTACTGATCACAGACAGCAGCTGCTGTAACCAGGGCAGGGGAAGGAGCTCCCTGCAGCTCTGGCACCGCCGGGATGGCAGCGGATGCCCTCAGAGACAGGGAAAGGAGCTCCCTGTACTGCTGTGTTTGCTCTGGCACCGCCGGGATGGCAGTGGATGCCCTCACACACACGGGAAGGGCTCTGGGCTCTTCCTGCCCGCTCAGCCGGAGCCGCGGGCGAGCGGGGCAGCTCGGCGGCACCGCTGTCCCTCTGTCCCTGCTGTCTCTCTGTCCCTCTGTCCCTGCTGTCCCTCTGTCCCTGCTGTCTCTCTGTCCCTGCTGTCTCTCTGTCCCTCTGTCCCTGCTGTCCTTCTGTCCCTGCTGTCTCTCTGTCCCTCTGTCCCTGCTGTCCCTCTGTCCCGCTGTCCCTCTGTCCCTCTGTCCCTGCTGTCTCTCTGTCCCTCTGTCCCGCTGTCCCTGCTGTCTCTCTGTCCCTGCTGTCTCTCTGTCCCGCTGTCCCTCTGTCCCGCTGTCCCTCTGTCCCTGCTGTCCCTCTGTCCCGCTGTCCCTCTGTCCCTGCTGTCCCGCTGTCCCTCTGTCCCTGCTGTCTCTCTGTCTCTCTGTCCCTCTGTCTCTCTGTCCCTCTGTCCCGCTGTCCCTCTGTCCCGCTGTCCCTGACATCCTTTCCCGACACTCGGCCCTTCCTTGCCCCCGGCCCCGCTCCGCTCCCTGCCGTGCCGCGGTGTCACCGAGCGCTGCGGTCACGCCGCCTGCGGGGAGGGAAGCAAACAGAAATAAAAGGGGGAGCTTTTCCTTCTGCCCCCCCGGCCCGAGGCGAGGCCCAGGCTGGGCAGGCAGCGCCCATCCAAATGGCCGGACACCAGAGCTCCCTCGTTCCCCGAGGAACGGGCTGGTTTGTGAGAGGGGCGGGTGCTCTGCCGTGCCCACCATGCCCGAGGTGCCAGGGCTGCCACCCCTGTCTCAGAGACGCTGCCCTGGCACTGCAGCACGGTCACTCCTCACTCTCCAAAACCACTTTCTGCCTCATCAGGAAAGCGGGAAAAGCGATCAATGGCTCTAGGCCTGGCTTTAGAAAATGGATTAAGGCCGGTGAATAGGAGCTGTCTCTCTAATGAAGTGCTATTACCAGCAGGCTAATTGAGTAATGACATAATGCAGGCCCTTGAAGCTCTTTACGGTGACTCCGTGCCACAACACGCCGGCGCTGCTCGCCCTGCCCGCAGCACATCGGGGCGCAGGAGGCTCCATGGGCAGCGCCGCGCTCCGAGCAGCCACAGACACCGCGCCGCCAGCATAACCCCGCGTGGAAAATGCGGAGGTGGAGGGAAACCCGGGCTAATGAGCTCGGGAGCCGCCAATCTCCTGCCTGTGAAACGTGAGCCTTTTACTGGGGAAAGTAAAACAGGCCTCGCATTGCTTCCAGGGAGCCAGTAAAACACGAGGTGATCCGTGCTTATGTGCATTGTGCTAGATTTAAAACGCTTTCTGATGATTTTCTAGGCACATCTCCAATGAGTTACAGCACGGCTGCTGCACAGCGGGCACAGGCTGGTGGAGAGGACAGCAGTCACTGCTGCTGGCCCTTGTGCCCATCCCCAGGTGATGAATTAATGACACCAGCTCTTGGCAGGTGGCCTTTGCTGTGCTGGGGCTGGTGCAGCCCTGTGTGAGGTGGGCATCACTCTGTGCCCCTTGGTGAGATGGGCATCACCCTGTGTCCTTGTGGTGAGATGGGCATCCCCCTGTGCCCCTGCCCCGCTGCTCTGGGGGCAGCCAGGGGCACGGGCCGGGAGAGGGGATGCCTGGAAAGGTGAGTGCAGGCAGGGTAGACCACGGTGGCGCTGCCACCCAGACCACCCGCACCCCAGGAGGGACTGCACCTTTGTTTGAGCCCTGCAGCCTCCCCAGGGCTGCCCAGCCCTTCCTTCTGCACTTGCTGTGCTTTATCTGCGCGGGAAGGCTCGCACCTCCCCGGCCCCACGCCCTCAGTTCATCAGCCGATTAAAGATTAATTTGAGATTATTGCTCATGTCAATAGCCCACGGGCAGGAAAACAATAGCTACACCTGCAGCCTGTTTGTGAGCCCGCTCCTTCTGCAGAGCTGTTAATGGACAGAGGCTTTCCCGGCGCTGCCTGATGACAGCCCGAGCCCCGCACGGCACCTGCTGCCCTTGGCCGGGCAGGGAGAAGCTCACCCCACTCCCGAGGCCTCCTGCATGCCAGCTATGGCCGGTGGGAGAGCCGCGGTGTCCCTGCTGGTCACCCCCTGAGCCGTCCCAGCCTCTCTGATCGTTCCCTGCCCCAAATCAGGAACGACTGCCCAACCCTTGGCTTCCAGAACGGGCCTTTCCCTCTCTGCATTCTGCCCGGCTCCTGTTTGCTTTTCAGCTTTCTCTATCTAAGGAGAGAGCCAAAAGAAGAATGAGGCTGCTGCGCTTTGGAAGGGCTGGGCTTTGGCTGCCTCCTCTGGGGGCTGCACTCTCAGATGCTGGGAGTGCTCCTGCAGAGGCTGAGGGGGATGCAGGAGATCACAGAGTCGTGAGATATCTGTCAGAGAGGTTTGCAGTGACAAGAGAAGTGGGAATTTTTTGCTTTCTGCCCCTCTGGAGGTGGGAGGAGGCATTCTGGGGGTCCCTCACAGCACAAGGACCAGGTGTGCCTTGTGCCTGTCCTTGGGAGAGATGGGGACAGAAAGGGGTGACAAAGGAAATTCTGGGAACTGCAGCTCCCAAATGACTGAGGGGATGAAGCTTGGCCTTTGCAAAGATGGGTGTAATCCTCCTGCTTTCCTTCCCCACGCCTCTGGGATGCTCCAGACGCCTGCTGAGCCAGGACGGGATAGCTCTCACTCCCCCTCAGGCCCAGCTCCTGGGGACGTTTCTCCATCCCAGAGCCCCAAAGCGCTGCAGGGGCAGAGAAAGGACGGACGGGATCACCCGTGGGTGGAGCTGGGCCCAAGGGTGTCCTGGCCATGGTCCTCCACCCTCTGCTCGCCCCAAACCCCTCAGGTGGAGAAAGAGAAATACTTCTGCAGTAGTAAATTGAGCAGCTGCTCAGAAAAGGAGGGATCTGGAGCACATTCATCACCCTGCCGAGGGACAGCAGCTGGTGCAGGGCTGGGCAGCACCTGGGGAGCCCCGAGGGGCGGGACATCACCTGAGAGCTGTGTCCCCAGGGCACACGGGCCGGGCAGGGCCGGCAGCAGATGCGGCAGAGTGCCAGTGGGCTGCGCTTTTGTGATTCAGAACAGGCAGCATTGCTTTTTTCCAGTGTTTTAAGACCGCATTTGTGTTTGAATGCCAGCGGGATTTGTCAGTGGAGCCTCGGCTGCTCCCCACCCGGTTTATACCTTCCCTCTAAAGGCCTGGCGTCCCAGCCAGGCTCTGGACAAAGCCGGGAGCACAGGGAGAGCAGCGAGGCTCGCTGAGGAGGAGGAGGAGGTTTCTCACAGAGCTCGCCGCCGGCCTGACCAATGTCAGCTGAAGCCCATTGAGAGGGAGCTGGCAGGGGTCCCCGAGGGTCCCCGCGGGATGGAGCGCGAGCCGAGCGACACGGGAAGGGTCGGGGTCCCCGGGAAGGGTCGGGGTCCCGTGCGGTGCCAGCCCTGGCACACGGGGCAGGACAGCGCCGTGCGGGCCCTGCCGGGGCTGTCAGAGCTGGGGCTGCGGGGCCGCTGCTCCAGGGCACCCACTCCTGACCCTCCTTCCCACTCCTGCAGGTGGTCCCTTCCCAAAACTGCTCTCCTTTTTTTTTTTTTTTTTTAACTGTTTAGCTGCTTTTGCGGCTCCAGGATTTTATGGATGGAAAGCTGAAAGTAATTAGTGCCCCTCCCCCGCTTCCTGTTGGGAAAAGGAAGAAAAGCACACACAAGAGCAAACCCAAAACTTCCTGCCCTGCTTAATAATCGAGTAATGAGTCCAACTCGGCTGGGAAAGTCACTTTATGCCGGGTGAGCTCTTAATTAAAGAAGGGCCGAGCAGCAGCTCTGCTGGCTTTTACAGCCACACACATCCTCCTGCTCCGAGCAGCCCTGGGGGAGCCGGAGCCCGCGGGCTGCGGGGATGGGAGCCGGGGGACGCTGTCCCTTCGTTCGCGGCTGGAAGCAAGGTCCGGGAGATGGCACCGAGGAAACGCGGGCAGGACAAACCCCCAGGGCCTGGGGAGCAGGCAGGGAGCCGGGCTGCGATCCCTGAAGTGCCCCGGGTTTGGGGGAGGCTGGGGCGGTGCAGGGCGCTGGGAAGGTGCAGGGCAGGTGGTGTGGGGCGCTGGGAGTTTCACCCTGGCAATCCTGGAGCAGACAGACACCGCAGCACCCCGCAGCACTGGCCCTTGGTGCCCCCAGGCAGGGACAGCCCCCTGTGATGGGGCGCTGCTGTGACAACGGGATGTGCCAGCCCTGCTGCCGCACCACCCGCACCGGGTCAGCCCTGGGGCTGGGGGCGGCCCTGGCTCCGGCCGAGAGAGCTGTGCCACCCCCGAGGGATGCCCAGAGCCCCGTGCTGCCCCTGCCACAGCCAGGGGAGCGCTGCCACCCCCGAGGGACAGAGCACTGTGCTGCCCCTGCCAGAGCCAGGGGAGCGCTGCCACCCCCGAGGGATGCCCAGAGCCCTGTGCTGCCCCTGCCAGAGCCAGGGGAGCGCTGCCACCCCCGAGGGACAGAGCACTGTGCTGTGGCAGGACCTGCTCCCCAGCCGTGCTCAGGGGCTCCAGCAGCTCCTGGGGACAGCAGCGCCCACCCGAGCGGGCTGAGAGGGACACGGCAAGCTCTGCTTTCCACACGAACCTGGAGATCTCCGCGCCCCCAGCCCCCCGGGGCACAGCTGCCCAGCAGGACCTGCCTTCTCCTCTCCTCACATCCCCTCCGGCAAACGCCTCTGTGGAGGCACCTGCAGCCAGAGGCCAAGGGTGGCAGGAGAGCCGAGCCCAGCAGCCGGGGCCGCACAGCGCTCCCCCCTCGCAGCTGCACGTTCGCCCCAAGCACCCACAACACCCCATTATAAATTAACGATTTTATTGAATATCAATAAATTGTATATCATTATATAAAAAGTTTCATCAGTACAAAATTGTGGCACAAAAATATAAATACCAGTGTACCTTTGAAATGTAAACATCCTCTTTGTAATGATTCCATGAAAACAATGTCCAAAGAAAGATGCATTCAGGAGGCACCTGTCAATACCCATAAATAGGGCTTTTGGCACACACCTGTCGATGGACGGCCTTGGGACAGGCCACCATTGTATCAGCTGACAAGTGCCTGCTATTAGTCACAGTTCTCTTGAAAAGCAGTTGTTAAGAGTCATATTAACAGGTGCTTGAGTGCATAGCTGCTCTGTAAACAGGGCTGGGGTTTGAAATGGCTACCCCTGCCTTTCATGGACACTGTTAATCTCGCAGGCATTGCAAATTGTCATTGTGCTGGGGAGAAGCAGCTGCTTCACAACTACTGGGATACTGTATTATTGCATAGTTACACCTTCTACAAGGCGGGTTATATACACTCGGGGTACGGGGGGAGTGTCTTGTCCTTCATTGAAAAAATACTGGTTCTTAAAAGTTATCAAGTGGTTACGGTGTTACAAAAGAGAAAAAAAAAAAAAAAAACAAAAACAAAACAAAACAACAAAACCCAACAAATAGAACCCAAAACCCCCAACCCCCTCCCAGCTACGCGGTCGCAGTGTTGGAGGGTGCAGGTCCAGCCCTGCAAGGTGCCGAGGGCAGCACCGCGACCCCCGAGGCTCACACACCGGGCACGGAGCGCAGGCGGCACCCCCGGTGCCAGGCTGGGTCACAGCACCAAGCCGGGGCTCAGCAAGCTCCCAGGCACACGGTGGGGTTCTGGGGTGTCCTGCACAGGGCCAGGAATCACACTCGATCATCCTGACGGGTCCCTTCCAACCCAGAATCCTTCATGGTCGGGCTCTTGCATTGCACTGGAGGCACCAAGTGAGGAGGGCGAGGGGCCAGAGGAGCAGCGTCCAGCCCGGCGCACACTGCAATGGCCACGGAGGAAACTAACTCCTACAGAAACTAGTGAGAATATGGGAACTGGTGATGAGAGAGGCCTGGGGAGCAGAGTCCTCAGCGAGAGCCGGAGCAGCCCGTCTCCTCGTGCTTGTGGAGCAGCGACATGCGGGAGAAAGTCCGGGAGCAGGTTTTGCACTGGTACTTCTTTACATCTGAATGGGTCTGCAGGTGGGCGCGGAGATTAGAGCGGTCAGCAAAGGCCCGGTTGCAGTGTGTACAGGAAAAGGGCTTTTCACCTATGGGACAAAGAGAAACGCTCCCAATTAACCAGTGCATCAACACATGGGGAATATCAAAGAAGGAGCCATTCATTAGCCAAAGTTTGTGCAGAGCACAGTGAAAAGGATTGCTGGCTGTCATTGTTCGGGGGAGAGCCGGGTATGTACAGCATTGCTTGGGGGAGAACTGCCGGCCTGGGAATTGTACGCTCCTGAAAAACCTTTCCTGAGAACCACGGAAAATGAATGCTGGAAACATCTGCAAGCAGCGCGGCAGCCGCGCAGACAAACGAAGACACGATCCGCGTCTGCTGCGGAGCCAGGGAGGAGCTGCGGCCCGGCAGGAAAGCCGAGCGCTGTGTGTTAATTATATCATAGCAGGCAGCGGCTGCGAGGCGCCAGCCCAGGGTGAGTGCAGCTATTTCCTCTGCCGAGCCCTGCTCCCCCTTCTCCCGCCCGGCCCGCATTGAAAAGCCTGGCCAGGGCGAATTCCTCCCAGAAAGACTCTTTTGGAGGAAACAAATGTGTATGCTCAATTTGGAAAGCACAATTAAGTCTACCCGGCTTCCTTCAGCCATCATCTTTAGTACGTTAAGAGGGTGTGAAATCAGTGCCAAGTCACAATTACACCGTCCCACGGCCCCACAAAGGATGCTCGCGAGATGCTTTGTCGGGGCGGCCGCGGGGTGGGCTGCAGCTGCGCCCGGCCCCGCGCCAACAGGTGCCTCCTGCAGCACCTGCCCGGGCCGAGCCGAGCCGAGCCGGGCACATCCCGGCAGGGGCCGAGCCGAGCCGGGCACATCCCGGCCGCGCCCGGAGCGGGGCTCAGCACCCAGCGCTGCGGGGGCAGCTCTGCCCCGGCTGGGAACTCTCGCTGCGGGCACGGCAGGGGGCTCCGGCAGTCTCACAGCCCCCTTTTATGGCTGTATTTTGGTGAAGCGTGTGCCGTGGCTGGCGGGCAGGCCCTGCACTCCCAGCAGCAGCACAGATTTACGGGCTGGGCCTTGACCCTGCGCTCCGTTCCAGCCAGGAGGATATTTAAAGGACATGTAAGAGAGATGTGCCAAGGGGGTCTGGGAAGCCCTTATCTTCCCAGATAACACGCGGCCCGCCGATTCGCCGGGGCAGCGGAGCAGGGAAGCGGGGGGTGATAAGGGAGGGAGGGAGAGGGACAGGAGGGGACGTTACCAGTGTGCGTCCGGATGTGGCCCTGCAGCAGCCAGGGCCGGGAGAACGCCTTCCCGCACATCTTGCAGACGCAGGGCAGCGTGTGGCTCCGGATGTGCATCTTGAGAGCCCCCAGGCTCACGTACTCCTTCTCGCAGTACTTGCAGCTGAAGGATTTCCTGGCCTGGGCGTCGCAGTGCAATTGCTTGTGCTTGGAGAGCCCGGCGAAGGTGGAGTACGCCTTGGCGCACTGGGCACAGCGGAAGCGCTCGGCGGCGGCGGGGGCCGAGGCCGGGCTGGGCGGCCCCGAGCTCTTGCCTTCATCCTCCTCGCTGGAGAGCGCCGTCAGGTCCAGGGCGGGCGCGGCGCCGCCCGCAGCCTCGCTGCCCGGGCCGCCCGGGAACAGGCTGGACAGCAGCCCCGCGTCCCACACCAGCGGAGGGTAGTAGGCTCCGGGGCCGAGCACCTCGGGCGGGGGGATGACGGGCAGCGGGCACGTCTCGTACAGCAGCGGGGCGGCCAGAACTGCGGGAGACAGCGGCGGTCAGCGGGGCCCACCCCGCGGGCTCGGTGGGACCCCATCCCCGGCCAGCCCTCGGGAGCCCCGCGCCGCACCGAGTCTGAGGAGCAAAGGGACCCCAGACCCCCACGGGAGCCCAGAGCCCAGCCCGCCCCGGCGCAGAGGTGACCGGCCTCACACCACAGGGACCCGCGCCCCTGCCCGCCTTGCCGCGAGGGATGGGGTGAAGAGACCCCCAGGCTCCGGGGGGCACCGAGAGCTCCCCGCGCACTCATGTGCGCCCCACGAGGGAGCCACCGACACCCCGGGGTACCAGGGAGCGGCTCAGCACCCCAGTACACGGGATCACGCCCCGCGAGACGCGCAAAACCGAAACGAACAAACAAATCCGCCACCCTGGAACAGCCGGTCAGTCCCTGCCCGCTCCTGTGCGGAGCCTTGGGGAGATCCCGCACCGGAGCCGCCGCCCCACCCGCGGAGCGCCCCACGTGCGCGTCCCGTACCGGCCTGGCTCTCCAGCTCGCTGTAGTTGGGCTTCTTGCTGGCCGAGAAGTGCTTCTTCACCAGGAACGAGCGCGGCATCTTGCAGCCCCGGTGCCGCGCGGAGCGGCCGCTGCCGCTGATATGGGCGCGGGGCCGGGGGCGCGGCGCGGGGCGGGCGCGGGGCCGCAGCCAATGGCCGGGAGGGACGGGGCGGGCTCGGGCAGGTGTCGGCCCCGCCGGGGGACGGGGCCCGGCGGCCGCTCCCGCGCTGCCGCAGCCCGAACCGCCGCTGCTGCCCCGGCCCTCCCGGGCGTTTCCCCGGACCGTGCTCCCGGTGCTCCGGGCCCGGCCGGTGCTCCCGCGGCTCCGGGAGCCTGGGCCGACCCACGGCCCGTGCCCAGCGCAGGCAGAGCGGGCTGGAGCAAGGCGCTGTGTCCGGCGGGGATCCCCGCGCCCCTGCTGCCTGTCCTTCCCCTTCCCCACGGCTGTGGGATGCGGTGCAGCGCGGGACAAGCCTCTGCCGTGCCCCTGCGGCGAAGCACCCTTCACAGGTTAACAGTCCTCTGGAAAGAGGCAGTGACTTTTGGAGCAGCGGGATGGATCCGGCACAGCCCTCGGTGCCTCCCTCCCGCTGCCAGGGTCAGGAGCACCTGCCCAGACACATTTTGTTTTCTGCTGGGATGGTTTTGGGCAGCGCAGCCGTCCCCTCAGCAAGCTCTCTGTTCTCCTCCCTGCTGCCTTCCCCTGACTCTTTTCCGCGGACAGGGCGGGTCACACGGCCCCTGAGGCACTCGCTCCCCGTGGCTCCCCGCTCCCAGGGCCGTGTGCCGGTGGAAAGGAGCCCAGGCACGGCCAGCGGGCGCTGGGGCAGAGATGCAGCAGTCAGAGGCGCAGCCTGCGCTCCCAGCTCACGCCTACCCCCGGGCTCACGGGGGTTCCCCGCTGGAAGGGCTCAGGGCACGGCTCCAGGCACCTGCTGCAGCGCCGCGCTCCGCGCCGGGCCAGGGCAGCTGCTGGCGGCTGCCGCGGGAGGAACGGGTCCTGCTGGGAACGCTCCTCCGGCCCTGCCGCTCGGAACGGGGCCGTGTGCCGGGCCACTCGTGACTCGGCCGTCACACACCACACACCGCCGCGCCAGCCCCTGCTGACCGCATCTTGCTGTTTAGCCGCAACGAAATGCAGAAGTGGGGCAAAGCTTTCCGCTGGCACGGCTGCGGGCAGGGGCTGAGCTCGCCGTCAGCCTGTCCTCGGGGCAGGAGCGGCTCGGAGAGCCTGTCCTGCCAGCCACGCGCATCCTGCCCAGACCAGACGCATTTGCAAAGCCTTCCCCTGCAGCCATGTGCTCTGCTGCTGCATCATCCCTCTTTTGCCGCCGAGCTGCCCGTGGCTTCCCGCAGGTGTTAATCTGCCAAACTCATCCCCGGGTCGGCCTGAAGCTCAGGGGAAAAGCGCCCCCGAAGGCCTTGGGGCACACAGCTCACAAAGTTGGGGTGCTCCGTTCTCGGGGTGCCGAGGCGCCGCTCCTGGGGCTGGGGCGGCCCCGGGGCTGGGCAGGTGCCTCCCCCGGCCCGGCCGCTCCCTCCGCGCCGCTCCACCTGCCGCGGATGTGGTTACAGAGGGGACACTCGCACCGGGAGCGCAGAGCGGTTTTCTGCTCTTTCTGAAATGGCAACAATCAGATCTGTTCCAACCACTGCGTGTGGAAACTTGCCTGTGCTAGGGGAAAAAACGAGATCGAGGGAGAGAGCGACCTAACCTACCTGTGCCTGTGAGCCAGCACGACAGGGGACAGAGCAGGACGCACGGGAGGGGAAGCTCGGCAGTGCCTCACGGTGGAGTTTCTCCACCGTCCCACCCTGACCAGCAGCTGAGCCCCAGCGTGCTCAGGGCAGACCTGCCACCAGCCCGCGGCACAGCTCCGGTCCCGGACACGCAAGGACTGGCCCAAGGAGCTCACAAATACACTTCAACCACCTCCAGGGCAGCAAGTCTGCCGAAAATTATTCTTTTCGCTTCCCTGGCCCCAGGTCTCCATGAATGTCTGGCTGCAGAGCAGAGCTCCTCCCGCCAAGGGAGGCCGCGGTGGGAAGAAGAGCAGCTCCGGCCATGGGACGGGCTGAGAGCCCTCTCGGCAGGGCCGGAGGAGCTCCCTGGAGCCCACGGCTGGGGCTGGGCCCTGCTCCGGGAGCAGCGAGCCCGCTCTCTCCGAGATGCAAGGCCTCCCTCTGCCGTCTGCAGCCCCGAGCAGCGCTCCGGGCTCAGCCCCGGGCCGGGGATCCTCACTCGGGGCGCTCAGAGCTCCCTGAACCTCCACGGAACCATTGTCTCAAACCCCAGCATCTGTAAAGACAGAATAAATGTGAGAAGAACTAGAAGAGAGATCCAAGCCAGTAGCAATGACACCAATTTTTCACTAAGTGCTGAGTATTTTCTGGAGCTTTGGGGAAGGAGTAAGGAAGGAAAAGCAGGTTTCATAGTGGTTTCAACAGTCCTCATTTGTACCACCCATACAATTATGTAATTTGCTCATGAAATTGAATGAAGCGCAGACCAATGCAGCTGTAACACAAGGCTGTATGTCAGAAAAACAAACAAAAACCCACTCCCAAAACAGGCAAATGCTCCACTGTAATTTTTAGTATATCTAAACCAAAGAAAAGCTTTAGGACTGCAAACACATCCCTCATTTTCTTTTCCATGACTTCTCACAGCCTTGGTTGGTTAATCCTCAGTGAAGTGGGCTCACCAGTGAGAGTCCAGTACAGCTGGGAAAAGGCCTTGAAGAAAATTTGCTGTTCTCTTTTCAGTCTGGTGACATGAAGACCTGGAATACAGCACTTAAGCTTTGGCAAGATCTCATCCCCCAGCCTAAGGAGACCATGGGGATTTGCCGCTGCAATTCCACACGGAGCAATGCCCGTGCATTAGGAAATTAATGCTGACAACAATTTATCACAACTATTAAGACCAGTCGTTGTCTGGAGACGAATTTAATAGAACAGCTCAGCTGCAAACCCGGCTCCTCCCATTGTGTGTCTCTGTGCTAATTGCGCTCCTCGGGCTGTCTCCTTGTGCCAGACACGGGGAATTTCACAGCTCTGGGCTGGCCCGATTGCATTATCGCCACAATGCAGCTGCAGGATCAGCTGCTGACGAGGTGCGAGCAGCACTGCGCCCTTCCCGGGGACACCCAGCGCCTCTGGGGACCCCAACTGGGGTCAGTCACTGCCTTTGGGAGCCCAGCTGGTTTGTGCTACACCGAGCCTTCCCCAGCACCCAAAGGAGATGAGCCCAGGCCGTGCACACACAGCTCACGGGTGCCTCCCACCCGTGCCTTTAAATCCATCAGGAGTCTCAGTCGGGCACACCCCAATGAGTGCTCAAAGGAAACACGAGGACCATGAGGGAGAAATGACAAGGGCTGACACAAAGGTAGGATTTTACAAATTAAATGACCTTTATTTGTAACTTGTCTTCAAAAGTCAAAAACATGACAAAGTAATTGCTTGGAAGCTTCTAATTGCTCCTTAAACATTTTATCAGAGTTGCATGGAAGTGCACTTAGAACAGCAGCAGGAATCTGGATTCCTGGCAATGGCATCACCAAACTGCACTGTGACCAGAGCCCAGAGATCCCTATCCATCCCCCAAGAGCCCTTCACCTCTCTGCAGGTCCAGTACACAATAACCACCCCAAACACAGCCCTTTCCCCACAACCAGGGGCTTCCACACCTCCCACCCTGGTGCTCAGGGTGGGACTGTAACAGCTCCTACCTGGGGACAGAAACACAAACCCCAGGAGCAGCAGAGGTGCCAGAGGTGGCTGCACACAAGGCAGAACCACGAGGCTTTAGCTGCAGCATGTTTCATTATTTTCAGGGTAAGGCTGCGCTGCCGTCTGCAGAGCACGAAGGGAGGAGCTTACTGCTCAAACAATTAATTAGTACTCAGTTCTGGGGTGGTGCAGGCCCACTGCTCCAATTACAACACTCTGATTTACAGGTTCTGGTCAGGTGCCTCAGATCTCAGCAGCTCCACTGTGAACTTCTTGAAAGCATCACACCAAAATTAAGGAATCTCCATGGTAAAAGTGTAGGCTTGAACACAGAGTATCCACTGACTAGGGGCTGGAACTGTCCTGCTTTCAGGGCTGTATTTCACTTTTCCTTGGAAGCTACACCCGGCTCTACACGCACACTGCCTGATGGCAAACAATCCAAGCACAGCTTCAGCCACTTCAGAACATTTCAATGAAGAACAGGAATTCAAAATACCTGATAAAATCTGTGATGTAGAAAGGAAGTGCTATGCCAACGCTATGAATTACTTGTAATTTTCCCACCAGCTTGCCTTGAGAGATGGAAAACCCAAGAACGTACATGAAAATTTTAGTTTCAATAGAAAGCCGAGGTATTGAAAAAAACCTTCTGAACTCCCCTATCAGCATAAGGCTTAAAATTACTAGGAAACCAGTTTCAAACCCACCAATTTAATAATAAAGCCAGCAATTTTGATTAATATTTGCTAAGATAGTTAAAAAATTATGCATTTTAACTAAGACCAACACTAAAGATCATTTTCCAGGCTAGAAATTATAGTAAGAGTATGGAGGAAAGTAATCATCATGCATAGAACTGAAGTATTTTGAACTAGTTTTTACACAGTGCAAAGATTTCCTAGGAAAGTTTGCAGTTTGAACACTCATACTGAGGATATGTTTTCCGTACAGTTGGGAGGCTGCCTGTAAGGATTGAGACACTGGGATACATTATGGAATCACAGGCATCAGAGGTCACTTAAATGAGAGCTGGTCTGACAGTTACAGTTAGCACCTGAAGTCTCACTAAAGGGAACGAGCTACCAGTACACCTCACATACAATCACTTGAGATATGTAAATGAGATAAGGAAGATATTCATTAACTAGTTCAGGCCATTCCATTTGGAATGTTTTTGATTTTAGAGAGTCAAATAAACACAACCTCCAAAGAAACCTATAGGCATAGGTAAAGGAAAAAGCCTTGGTTCTCACGTGTTGATCTACACTGAAACTGAGTCTAAGTGAGTAGAAAAATGGAGCTGGCAGGGCTGAATGTCAGAGACCATGATACCAAAAGACTGAACGGCACAGAAATATCAAACCAGGATTTAAAACTGAGATAGGATTGAGTCTTCTATACTTCTGGATGCCTGAGTTAATCTTGGGATGTGCAGGGAGAAGTGCAAGGGTGCTGGGCATTTCCCCCTCGTGGAAGCTTGGGTTTGCAGTAAATCCTCTGGCCGGATCACTTATCCCGCAGAGAGCGCATCAAAACCTGCGCCATCATGTCATCCTCATCAGCATCATAATCCTGGAACAGAGCACAGAAACACTCCCACTGCAGCAGCCACGCTGCCCAGTGCCCTGGCACTGCAGAGCTGCAGCTCCCAGGGCAGCCAGGACAGGCTGGGGTTGTACAGCAGGACCAGGGAGCCCCAGCTGGACAGGCAGGACAGGCTGGGACTGCAGAGCAGGACCAGGGAGCCCCAGCTGGGCAGGCAGGACAGGCTGGGGTTGTACAGCAGGACCAAGGAGCCCCAGCAGCAGGACCAGGGAGCCCCAGGAGCCCCAGCTGGGCAGGCAGGACAGGCTGGGACTGCAGAGCAGAGCCCAAGGAGCCCCAGCTGGGCAGGCAGGACAGGCTGGGGTTGTACAGCAGGACCAGGGAGCCCCAGGAGCCCCAGCTGGGCAGGCAGGACAGGCTGGGACTGCAGAGCAGAGCCCAAGGAGCCCCAGCTGGGCAGGCAGGACAGGCTGGGGTTGTACAGCAGGACCAGGAGCCCCAGGAGCCCCAGCTGGGCAGGCAGGACAGGCTGGGACTGCAGAGCAGAGCCCAAGGAGCCCCAGCAGCCCCAGGCGTGCTGCAGGGTGAGCCAACACCTACCACAAAGGTGTCGTAGGAAAAGCGATGGCGTCTCTGCAGGTGCTCCATGAAGTTTGCACTCCTGTAGTTGGGGTCCCCCCACGGCATCGAGGCACAAATTGGGCACACCTTCAAGGAAGAAAAAAAACAGTTAGGGCCAATGCTTCAGTGCTTTAATGCTGACAGCAGAAGGGCAGGGACAGCCTGGGAAATGGAGCTGAGGGTTTGTGCTGTCACTGTTCTGTATGCAAAGGGATGGCCAATAACTTGCTGGAACATTGAATGCAAAAGCCTCAGATAACCCTGAATAATTTTACGTCTTAGATCCCTGAAATGGAATGGCTTACTCTTCTCCCACATTCTGAACATCAGAACTCATTAAAGCCTCTTGCTTTAAGAGATTTCAGCCTTTATTTCACAGTGCCAGGAAAGTTTCCTTGGTCTTCTCTGCAAAATTCACTTCTCTCCAAGAGAAAAAAGGAACTTTATCTTCCTGAACAATTTAGAATTCCAAAAAACTTCCCAGAAAAATTAAAGTTTCCAATTCAGTTCCATATTTTGTAATTCCTCTTACATAAGAGGAAGCGACACTGATAAGTTACTAGAATGATGCACTATTTTCTGCAAGCATTTCCCCCAACAGTTTATAGTATTTTCATGCTGAAAGCAAGGGGAAAAACAAGGAGAAAATTAAATGACTTTTAAAAAAAATTATATTTTATTGCTTTGCTGTGCCTAATTAACTTTGAATGTGTGCCATTTTTCAAGGATGAAAAGAGGATGTGGCCCAGCTGCAGTGGGTGTGAAGACCAGAGAGCCACAGAAAGGTGACAGCAGAACCACACCAGGCTTAGAGGCATGACCAGCACAGCCACACCGACTGAACAGCAGGAATTACACCTAACTCATTGTTTCAAAGGGCTTTAAGAGCCGACTTCACTGCAATTCCTGCACCAAGACTTTTTATTACCACTTGTTTTGCGTCCATGCTGTGCAAAGCTTTGCAGTGCTCAACCAGCCCCTCCTGATCAAAGTTCTTCTCGCTGCAGTACGGGCACGGGAAGGTGAAGCGATTGGGGAAGCTCCTGTGGGGAGAAAAGGTCATTTACAAACACAGATCATTCAAGGCAATCATTTACACATCCACTTAAGGCAAGCTAATTTTAACAATCAGTTTGTAAACTCCTAACAGTATTTCAGGGAACTCAATATTTAGACTGAATTACAGTTTTTCTGCAAATGTTCTGAGTGTCATTTTTCACCTTTCTGTCAGGGCACCACCCACAAGAATGCACTGCCACCAACTCCCACTTCCCTCCTTTGTGGGTGAGTACAATCAGGAGGTATTTTAAAAGGTATTTTAAAGGTATTTTAAAAACCAGCTGCATCTACAGAATGCCCTGATCTTAGAGATGTCTAAGGAGAAGCAGCAGAGTTTACCTGGGCACAGCCAGCTGCAGGATCAAGGCTCAGTTTTTAACTACATAAAAACTAGCACCCAAACTGAGCAAAGTGGCAAATTCTGCTTTTACTTCAAAATTGTTTCTTGTGCAGAGAAGGCCAAGATCTCAGAGCAGAGGTGTTACCTGGTGCTGTGGAGGGGCTCCTTGGTAACAGCTTTGACACCTTCCATGATGTAGTTCTGGTACTTGGAGCAGGAGGCTGCGTGGCTGCGCATCTTGGACAGGAACATCTGTGCAGGCAACAAGAGCACAGCAGGTGAGCCCAAACCTCTGACACACCTTAAACAACAGCAGCTAACATGGAGCCCTCAGCAGCCTTCAGCAGAAGGGCTACAGCAGGAACTCTAAATAGTTCAGCTGGCCAAGCAGAAAATCTTTGAGATGACAGGTCAGCTAAGCTGTAACTCTGCTGTCGGTGGGACGTTACCATACACCCCTGCTACAGCAGCAACGTCCCACTGCAACTTTAAAATCAGAATCTTTCATTGGAAATTCATCTCCTGAAGAGGCAATGACAAAAAACTGTGGGAAGAATGTCAACATCTGGGTGCTGCCTGTATCAAACACCTTCAGCACACATCAGAACAAACACTTTGACCTGATTGTGCAGAAAGCTGAGGAGGAAGCAGTTTATTTTCCCCTATGCAGACACATCTCGTGTACTGAATTTCCAAACCCTTTCATACTTTTTTATTGCAGCCGTTGCAAGTGGTTTCTGTCGTTTCAATTTGCTTTTCCAAGTCCAGAGCCCTGCTCCCGGGGGACAGGGTGCTGCGGCACACCCCACACACTGGCTTCTTGGGCTTCAGGCACTCCTGCAGGCACGGCGTGCAGAAGCTGTGAGAGAGAAAAGGAGCAGGTGGTGAGACAGCCCTCTGGGCAGCCACAGTGCCCCTGCCCTTGCACAGCCTCTGCCCAAAGGAGTAACAGAGCCTCGAGACTCTGATATAAAGAAAGGGAGAAGGAGCTGCTGGCACCTGGGCATGAAAGATCCCAGGCTGTCACACCCAGAATTGCTTGCTGTTGGACAGGGCTCCGTGCCCTCGGCTTCTGGACAGAATCATGGAATATTCTGGGCTGCAAGGGCCATCAAAGCCCACGCAATGCCACTCTGGGCACCTGTGCCAGGGCCTGCCCACCCTCACAGGGAGCAATTCGATCCCAACACTCAAACTCAGCCTGCCCTCTGACGGTGCGAGGCCGCTGCCCCTAGTCCAGCCACTCCATGCCCGCATTCCTCCGGGG
Organism: Ammospiza caudacuta; assembly: GCF_027887145.1. Classification (NCBI taxonomy): domain Eukaryota; kingdom Metazoa; phylum Chordata; class Aves; order Passeriformes; family Passerellidae; genus Ammospiza; species Ammospiza caudacuta. The sequence goes on from NC_080607.1 coordinate 19,138,773, forward strand.
AGACGGGAAGCGAAAGCGGAAGAACACCGGCTTCCTTTCCCCCCTTTGCTTTCGTTTTCTCGCCTTAAGGCCGCTCCAGCCTGCCGTGCCGTGCCGTGCCGTGCCCAGCCCCGCGGCCGGGGCGCGGAGCAGCGTGCGGAGCCCCTGCCCTCAGCCCCGGCGCTGCTCCCGAGGCCCCGCGGCCCCCGCCCCGGCCCCGCCCCCCGCCCGGCGGCGGGCGCTCACACGTGTCCGCAGGGGACGCGCACCGGGCAGTCGAACACCTCGAGGCACACGGGGCAGGTGAGGCGGGACAGCGGGTCCGGCCGCCGCTCCGGGGCCCGCGACGGCCCGCCCGCCGCCATCTTCCGCCGCGCCGCCAGGGGGCGGCCCTGCGCACGCGCGTCCCGCCGGCCCCGCCCCGCGCTCCGCGCTGGGGGCGTGACCGAGCGTTGTGGGCGCGGCGGGGCTGTGGGCGGGGCCGCCATCCCCGGGCCGCTGCCGGCGGGCGGGGCCCCGGGCGGTGCCCGCGCCGCTCCGAGCACGGCGGTGCCCTAACGGCGGTGGCGTCACGGCCCCGCAGCCGTTCCACGGCCGCTTCTCTCCCGGCTCTCCCCGGAGCGCGGCCCCGGGGAACCGCCCCGCCCCTCGCGCCCCGCCCCGATGACATCACGCGGCGGAAGTGCTCCCGCCCCGCCGTTCACTTCCGGGCCGCCGCTGCCGCCGCCGCGGCCCTGCCCGAGCCGTGAGGGCGGGCGCGCTCCGTCCGCGGCACCGGCCGGGCCTGCGCGGCTCTGCCGGGGCAGCGCGTCGGGACGCGGGGTAGCAGCCCGGGCGCTTCCGGTGGAGCGGCGGCGGCTCCCGGCGGCGGCGCGGAGCGGTGAGGGACGGGACAGGCCGCGGAGCGGGGGCTTGGCCGCGGCGGGTGGGCGGCGGGCGGCGCGGCACAGTGGGGGCGGCCGGGGGCGGCAGGAGCTCCCGGGGCCGGTGCCGCCGCGGAGGCCCGGGCGGTGCCTGGGGCTCTTCGCCCCGGCTCTGCAACAAGTGTCCCGGGCACGGAGGGCCAGGCGGGCGGGGTTCCGGGGCTGCCGCTCCCGCGCCGCTCGGAGCCGCCGTGTCCCGGAGCGGTTGGGCCGGGCGCGGCCCCGGGAGCGGCCCCGGGAGAAGGGGGCACGGCGGGAGCGGGGCGGGTTTGCCCCGTCGGTCCCTGTGCTGCCCGGGGTTTGTACAGCCCGCGGCCAGAGCAGTCGGGTCCCTCGGAGAGGTTTGGCCCTGGACACGGTCACGGTTAGAAGCGTTCTCTTGTCTCCACAGCCGGCACTGCGCTCCGGTCAGGAGTTTCTGTTGTCACAGCTCCGGGAAACGCTGGCCTTTGGCGTGAGCACCTTGCGGCAAAGCAGCCTCGTTCCTCTGTGCGTTCTGCCAGTCGGGGAGCTGCTGAAACCTATATTTATCCGTGCGTGCTCGCATCGTGAGCTCTCCGGAGCTGTAACCATGGATGTTGCTGCTGGGTGGGCTGCGGCGCGGGGAGCCCGTGCTGCCGCGGCTCGGTGTGCGGCCGGGCTGTGCCAGGTGTTCGACCGCCCGGTGTGCCAGCCGTGCTCTGGCACGGTGCGCTGTGCCCGCCCTGGCGGCCCCGGCTCGGGTGGCAGGCACGGGGCACGGGCAGGGCTGGCAGGGCTCTGGGAGCTCGATGAAGGCTCTCCCGTCACCCGGGGCTCGCTGACCCTGCCGTGCCTCGCGTGTGGCCAGGAGCTCTGTTTGGCGGCTGCTGGCAGCGGGGTGGCAGGGCTGTGGTGCTGAGGGCAGTTCCCTGCCAGCACAGGATCGCTCCGGGTCCTGGGGGTGTTGTGCTGACGTGCCAGACAAAGATCTCTCTCTGCGGCTCTTCTTGCCAAGGAACAGGCTCTGCTGTCTTTGTCCACAGACTTCATCCTGCACAACTTGCGTTGGAACGTGGGGAGGGAAGGGGCTGCTCCTGGCCCTTATGCTCAGATGTTAATTTAGCACTCTGCATTTCCTGTGATTCACAGCCTGTCTCTTGACAGGAGCGCCTGTGCCTTGCAGGAGAAGCAGAACTGCTGCTTAACTTTCCCCACACAGGGCTGGCACTGAGCACAGCCTTTCATCAAGGAATGTTAACTGCCAGGCTGTCGGTTTTGTTGTTTGTTTGTTTCCCTGGCCTCTTGGTTGTTGGTATTTTGTGTTTTGGCTCCTTCCCTTCAGGTGGAAAGTTATTTAACACGAGTGTTGATCGGCATTCTAGCAGCTGCAGTTAATACTGGGTGAAGAGACTTTTCTGAAATGCTGTTTGAGGCTGACTACATCTGAAACAGTGCACTGAATTCTCCCAGCTCCTCTCCCCTCAGGCCAAGAGCTAGTTTGTCTTTTCATGTAGTAAACAAAGCCTGTGGTCTGCTTTTTGATCACAGGTTCCTGAGGCACTGCAGGTGGAGCCTGTTGGCCTGTGAATTACCCTGGTTCTGGTAAAGCAGCATTTGGGAGATTCCTTTGTCACCAGCTGTTTCAGCTCAGTGCTCTGGAAGTGCAGATGAGTATATCCACAAAACCAGCTATCCCTGCAGACAGGAGCACAGGAATGGTTTTTCTCAGTTCCCATAACGCAGCTGAAGGTGGCAGGTGTTGCTCTCTTGCTGGAAAGATCCCAGTGGTGTTTGCAGCTGCCAGCTTTCAGCTGGAATTGGGGCTGTGGCTCCTCTGGAGTGGCTGCAGAGCTGCCCTGGCTGCACTGGGCTACCAGCAGGAAGAATATCAGTGAAAATGTTAGAAATCAAAAGGCAGAGTCAATAAACCTGCTCAGCCTAGGGACAGTCCTGTGCCACTAGAGGTGAGGGGGAAAAGCAAATGCTTTCACAAAATGGGCAGGTACCTGGAAAATGGGTGGGGAATGATGTTGGAAAGCAGGACGGTGGCATTTGTGTGGCTCCTGTGCCTCTCGAGAGTCCTGCAGAGGCTGTGAGGGAGCTGCAGCTCTGTGGCCATGGTACAGAGCCCCGAGGGGCAGGGGATGTCTGGGGTGTGTGCACCTGCCATGACTTGTGCTTGTTTTCAGTTTTTATTCCAGGCCAGCTGCCATTGCTGAAGATCCCTAACGCCAGATACCCAACCCACTGCCAAACAGCCATGAAGGAGAGGAGGTAGCTGCCCCCAGCAGAGGGAAAATCTGATTTCAATGGATACAAAATATAAAGACGATTTATTTAGGAAGTATGTACAGTTCCACGAATGCAAGCTGAATGCCTCTGACAACAAGCAGCGTCCTATCAACGATGAGTACTTGCGAGTGGCAGCAGCAGCCTTACTTTGCCTTCCCAAAATTGATCCCTTTTATCGATTCCGGCTGATCAAATTTTACGAAATGGCTGAAAACTCACTGAGATCTGTGAAATCCTCAAGTTTACATTGTCTCCATAATGCATTCAACATGCTTGAGACAGTTGGGATTAATCTCTTTCTGTACCCCTGGAAAAAGGAGTTCAAGAACATTAAGGTAAGACTTTTTATGTAGCCATCACGAGAACACAGTTTATTTTTCTTTCTGTGAACGCATTTCATTTGTTTCCTTTAAAGGCTTCTCTTTTTTCCATTTATAGCATTATATATATATATTTATATTTATATATTACAGTAGGTAAACAGAAGCCATAGGAAAGCTCCTGTGTAAAATAAGTGAAGTTTATGCTGATGAGAGTATCCCCAGAGCAGAAGTACAAGCACTTGCTCCAATTATGGTGCGTATAAAGTAGGAGAAGAGCTTATTTAAGGTTGTTGTTCAGCCTCTCCTGCTGCACTGTTGTATTTCTACTTGGAGAGGCTTTCACTATGGTGAGTGGTCAAGCTGGATTTGAGCTGACTCAGAGTTTGATTTGTCTTGCCACAGCTGTTACTGGACTCAAGTATTAAACCCAGGGCATGTGTTCAAGTGGATGCTTTGCTGAGGTTCCCACAAGTTGTATGATAAAGGTGAAGGAACTTCTGCAAAGGGGTTGTTTTCAGAGTATCTTTGATCTGCTTGTCAGTGCTCAGTTCCTGATGGTTTGATTTTAAGGTGCTTTCAAATGTATCTACCCAAGGCAGGTTCCCAGAGGGAAAAGTGGGATCTCACTGCTGGTATTGGGTGCTGCAGACCCATTGGGAGTTCTCTGCAGCCACGTTTTCTGTTTTATCTTTTGCCTGTGGTGGGCAGGCTGCTCCTGCCTGCACTCAGAACAGGCTGGACTGGGCTAAGCACATCCCTCAGGTGTGCCAGATGCTGAGGGGATTTCAGCTTGCAGAAACTCATGTCTCTGCTTTTGGGGCTCTTTTAGTGGAAGTTTTTGAATTAAATTAAATAAAACTAACATTTGAAACTGCATGGTAACAGTACACAAAGAAGGCTGCATCTCAAGTATATTTAAAGCTGAATTGGACTTTGGCACTCCTGCAGTAATTCTGAGTTCCTGATAGCTCCAGCTTGTTCCTGCATGGGATAGTTCCCAAATCCCGGCCTTTTTGCCTTTCATGGTAGACTTTCTGTAAATTAAGTATGTCTGGTATGCATTGTAGTTAATGTCAGTGCAGAGCAGAGTGATTTAAATCACCAGGGAGGACATTATGCTAATCAGGATTTTAAATTGAACGAAAACTCTCCTTCTTTGAATTTCCCTCATGTGGAATTTCCATCTGCTGAGCAGGAGGGATGCAGAAATGGAGCTCATCTTGCCAAGGCAGTTGCGTGCGTTCAGAGTCGTTATTGTTGTATTTAATTATATGCTCTCTGTCACTGAATTATCTGAACATCTCGTCCACCACTGAATTTGTAACCTAGTTTTCCTTTGTTCCCCCGGGCCCCTCAGACCTACACTGGACCCTTTGTTTATTATGTGAAGTCTGCTCTAACGGAAGATGACGTGAGGCAGATTCTGAACTACATGGGCTACGTCCAGGAGCTGGGAACGACGTTCAAGCTCAAAGAGCAGGTGGACGCCATTCAGGTGAAAATGATTTCGTTTGAGCTCTTCCTGGCCAAAGTGGAGTGCGAGCAGCTCCTGGAGATCCACCTGCAGGTGAAGGACAAGGGCTATTCGGAGGTGGACGTGGTGCAGGAGCGCAAGAGCAGCAGCGAGGACGTGCGGGGCTGCTCGGAGGCCATGCGGCGGCGCCTGGAGTGCAAGGAGAGCCTCAACGCGTCCATGGCGCGCATGGTGCTCCAGAAATCCGCCAGCGAGCGCGCCTCTAAGGACTACTACAAGCCGAAGGTCAGCAAGCCTTCCAAGTCCGTGGATGCCTATGACAGCTACTGGGAGAGTAAGAAACCGCCTCTGATGAGCTCGCTGAGCCTCAGGAAGGAGCCCATTCTGGTCGATGCGGAAGATGACATTAAAGATGAAATCATCCGGCCCTCGCCCTCCCTGCTGACCATGTCCAGCTCCCCTCACGGCTGTTCAGATGAATACTTGCCAACCTCCTCTCATCACAATGGCATGCTAAGAACAAATGTCCCTTACAGCTCCTATTTTTCTGCTCAAGAGGACTTAGATTTATATACTGACCCCGATTCTAGAAGCGTGTTAAATTTTAAAAGACAAGACGCTATTAAGCCTGATGTATGGCTGTTAAAAAGCGACGCCAACCCCGTTTACCACAAACGCACCCACCTAGCCAAAGAGACAGCTTCCTCCAAGTGCCAGAACTGTGGCATACCCTGTGGCGCTTCTGTGTGCCAGAAGTGCGACGGCCTGTTCGGCTCGAGGCAGGAGTACCCGGCAGTGAAGCAGAGCTCCTACTCCATCAAAGCGCTCCCGAGCGACGGCTTGTCCCCAGCCTCGGCTCTGAGGGAGAAATCTCAGTACGCGTCCCAGACTCAGAGTCAAGACAGAGCCGCCCAGTTCGGCTCCAAGCCCAAGCCCTCAGGCACCTCGCGCTGCGGCTTCTGCAACCGCTCGGGCGCGGCCAACACGTGCACCTTCTGCTCCAAGGTGTCGTGCGACTCCTGCCTCAGCGCCTACTACTACGACCCCTGCTGCAGGAAGAGCGACCTGCACAGGTTCCTGCCCAACAACCAGCTGAACTACAAATCGTCCCAGCTGTCCCACGTGGTTTACAGATAGACTGCCAGAGTCTGCTTGGGAAGGGGAGGGAAGGGGGAGGAAAGGGCTATCCTGACTAATGTTCTGACTCCACGCTGACCTCTTGGCAAAATCACATGTCCAGATATTTGGAACCATGGTTCAGTGATCAGGTGCCAGTTCTTGATTTTTGTGGCTTCACAGATGCTGCAGATCCATTAGATTTCATGCTGCTATAATTTAGGTAACTCCTAAATGAGCATTGCTTTTTAACTTACATGGGGGAGAAGAGCACATTTTTCGTTAAAACTTGGCAGCTGTTGTATTTTTAAGAAGTGACATCATACGTTCCTATTATATCATATCTTGCCCAAATAAAACCAGGCAGTATTTGAAAACAAAGTCTGAGAATTAAGGTTCTTCTTTTCTATGAGTGATGAAACCACTGCCAGTTTTTGATAAAGTATCAAAAAGTGAAGTCCTCACCCTGACTTCAAAATGTGCAGGAAATATGAGAATGGCTTGTTTTGCCAACAAGGACTATTTTTTGATGTGTTTCTGCATTTCTCAATCTCCAAAATGCGAACACCATAACCTCTCTTCCTTTTGTCTTTGTTTCCTCCTTCTCCCCTTCTCTCCTGGTTGTTTATTTCGAGCTTATATAACCTGAATCTGGACAATATGTGCTTTATTTTCCAGTGTTGCCAATATCATCCTTCTGGGTTTCACTGTATGGTATTTTAAAGAGGTGATCCTGTATCTGTGTCACTCAGATGATGCCTGGAGTGTTGTCCTCTCAGATGAGTGTCCATTTTCTTTCTGTTGCACATGGTTTAAGTACTGTTCTTTGTACTGTAAATAGGTGATTTGGAAACAGTTTATTTTTAATAAATATTTAATATGTTGAGTTCTTAAAAGTGGTAGAATCATTATAACTATGAAGTCTCTCTGGGTTATTTGTTCAGGTGACTTTATGTTTTTCCTTGTACTGTATTTCATAGCTTATTATAGCCACTGTGGCAGAATGATGTTCTTGGCTCTGATCAGTTCTTGGGTTTTAATCTGACAATTTTCCCTCTGATAAGGCTGGCGCTCATCTGAGGGAGTCTTGTCTAGGAATTGCAGGATTTTGCTCTCAGTGCACGCTTTTTCTTTGTGGTTATGGAAATTGTAAGTATCAATGTTCTGCTTGCTCCCAAATTCACTGCCAATCTGTCTGTAGTGTAGTCTAGCAAGTAAAGCACTGGCCTGGTTAAAATCAGAGCTCATTTGTGACTCCTGTTCAGGTGAACCCATCAGTTATGGATGTGAATCAGATGATGACCTTTGTCTCCTGCTATAGCACTTGGGAACCCTGGCTGAGAGCCAGGACTCCCTTGTGTTGGGCTCTGTACAGTCTGACTCCCAAACACCACCTGGCTAGGAATAGACTTTAGTTTTTCATTAAAAGAAAACCCCTAAGAATCCTAACTCCCTTATTCCAACTATAGCTAGTTAGCACAAAGTATCAGGCAACCTAATCTGATGTGCAGAATTAAATGTGTTTAAAATATCTGTAAAGAACTCTAGCTGAGATGTAAACTGTAGTCCACTTTGCACTGAAATGATTCACTTTGGGGTTTTTAATCACTGTTAGAGTCTAGGCTTCTCAACTTCATCACTCCCTGTGTGACAGGAACATGCATGAATGATCGTTTGTCTTACATTTTTTGGGGTGGGGGGGCTTCAGGTAGGTAGAGGGGAAAATTACATAGGCTAGTGTTGTAAAATAGCTAAAATAATTTTAGCCATAACTGGGTGTCAGAAGCATTATGGAAATAAGATGAAACCTGGGTCTTACAGAGTGCTGAGAACAAGAAGTTACTGTCCAGTTTGCACTAAGAAACAAAGAGAACAGAATGTTTAACAATCAGGGAAATTCTGAATCAAGGGACTGCAGCTGAGCATAATGTCAAGGGCGAGTATTGCCTTGCTGACCCTGAGTGTTGGGGTGAATATTGTTTAAGTGAATGATTTTAAGGTTTTCAATCTTGTATGTTTTTTATAAATATATATATATATATAAATATGACACAAATGTAGATACATTATGTATATAGTGAAGAATTTAAAAACAATTTTACTATTAAAATGCAGTCTAAGGGTGGTTTTAATTTTGGTGGTTTTTGGGTTTTGTTCACCTTCTGCAGTTTCATGCCTGTTTGGCTGCTCTACAGTGTATCTTCTAGTTCACCAGTTCAATTTCCATATGGCTCCTCACACTACAGTGAATAACTAAAACTGTGATGCCACGTAATTTTTATGGTGACCAGGGCAGGGGCTACACCTGCTCTGAACAAGAGAAGTCCTCTGTATATATGTCATGGAATCCTGTAGTACAAGCCTGTGTTGAATTGAAGTGATACCATGCTCTATTTTTGTGTATCTTACTGTATGAGGTTGCTGTGATTGATACAGTAAAATATATGCGAATTTCAAATGCAGGTGTTTTGCATCTGATTTGTTGAAATTAATTTATGTTTTGAAGGAATTTAAAAATAAAGAGGCCTTTAAGAAAAGGCTTCACTCTTTTCTCAAAGTGGCGTGTGCATGTAGCTGTCTGTTCGCAGGTGCGTTGGCATGCCGCGAGCCGCTGCTCCCTCGCAGGCTCCCTCCAGCCGGGGCTGCTGAGACAAATGCCCCTTGGTTTGCAGCCTGGGCAGCATGACTCGGTGCTCATGGAGCAGGTGAGCCGCGCTGGCAGCCTCTGCAGCAGGCTCAGGTGGGGTGGCAGCAGGTGCTGGGCCGTGTGGAGCTCCCTCCGTGGGTCCCAGCCTTGGCTCTCCTTGCCTGACGAGCTTCCCGAGCCAAGCTGCATCTCCCAGAAGATGTGTGATACTGCTGAGGTACATTTTGGCACTTGGTTTAGGCCTTCTGGCTCCTTTTGCGTCTGCTAGCTCTGGAGCAGGAGAACTCCTCAAGTTCCAAACTAGATCATTCTTTTTGTGTGTTCCTTGTGTTAAGAAGCATGTCAGGTGAATGCTGAAGTGCCCATTCTATGAGTGCTTCATGCTCTGCTGTGATTGCTGGAAGTACCAGGGAGGATTATAGAAATCAGGCTCCAGGTAACTAAAACGTTCTTGCAGGAAATCTTGCCTCACACCGTGATGCTTCTTGAGCTGACATATTTCTGGTACATATAAAACAAGCCTGTAAGCTGTCTTGCTGCCTGGCATCTCTGATTACAGACCTCTGAGCTTGTTTGCTGCTTTGGCTTTCAACAGAAGCTTAAAGGTTCCATACACTGTTAAGTAGTTTAGACGTGATGATGTGAACTGACAGCTCCTGCAAGTTATTTTCTGGAAGATGACTGTAGGTTACGAGCATTTAGTGCACATTGCTAGCTATGCTGTAGAATGTTTCTAGGGGAAGAGATTCACCTTTCCAGTATTTGTTTAGAAACAGGAGCTAACCTGAGCATGGTAATAATTGATACACTGCCAGAGCGACTGGGAGAGAAGCAGGAGGTGACTCTTGATGTACCTGGTTTGGTTCTGAATTCAGAGTGAATTAGACCTTCTAGCGTGATCATTACCATGGTATCAGCAGCAACTGTCTTGGGCTGCAAATGTCCCTGTTTGCTGTTTCTGAAGGGTGTTCTGTGATTCCTTCCGAAAATCAGAAAATCATGGACCGTGGCTGTGTTTGTCCAAGATTGTAAGTACTTTTCTTTTTTACAGTTGATCATATTCCCCTGGGAAGTGTTTTCTGTAACTGGCCTTGCCAGTCTGGAAATGTCAGGGCAGGGGATTACCTGAGCCAGTTTGTGGTTTTGTACCCCTGCACCCTGCTGTGAAAAACCAGCTCGGGGAACGTGGAGAGGAAGAGGATGCAGCACATCTTACAGGCAAAGGGTTAAGGCCCCTGATGAGGCTGCAGCTCCTTTGCCTCCCAAACCCTGCAGACAGCCACAGAACAGGCTGCTCCATGCAGGAGAGGTAGGAGAGGCAGGGAGCAGCTGCTGCACAGCTCTCACTGTGTGTGCCAAGGGGCCGCTCCCCGGGCACGGGGCCTGCGCTGGCACAGCCTGGCAAGGTTTGCTCTGGGGGCTCCGTGGGCAGCCTGGGCTGCCCATCCCTGTGCCAGGGCTGCACTGGGCACCTGCCTGCCAGCAGCTCTGAGCCAGCCTCGGGAGAGCAGCTCTGATCGTGGGCTCCTGTTGGAGCTGTGGGACGAGCGAGCTGGAAGCAGGGTCAGTGCCCAGAGCGGGCACTCCCTGCCTGCTGCCCTCCTGCAGCACTGAGACCGGCTCTGGGAGCTCGGGCATGGCTGGGAGCTGTTGCTGTTTTGGAAGCAGCTGCTTTGCTGCCCTGACCTCTGGAGGAGAAGGGATCTGCTGCCCGTAGGGGATCCTGAAGGAGGGCAGGCACTGCCCCTTGGCTCCGGCCATTCCCCAGGGCAGAGCTGCCCAGGCCTTTCCAGAGGCAGGCAGAAAGGTTCTGGCCATGCTGCCACAGGGCTCTGGAGAGCCACGTTCACATTTCCTCACCCTGAGAAGAGCAGCCTCGGGGGCTTTGCTCCCCGCTGCTCTGCGGGTGCCCTGCTCCCCGTCCTCTCTGCTGGCAGCTGTAGCTCTGGCTCCTGCTGCTGTGGCGGGGCAGAGGGGCTGTGAAAGTCATCCTGACACCCAGTTCTACATTCACAGCCTCCTGTGTCAGGCACTGACTTGCAGTGAATGTAGAAAGGCTCTGTGCAAAAAAAGGTGGACAGGTGGAAATGTTCCAGATAAAAATGAAACAACCTGTGCTGATTTTTTTTTCCCCTTGGCATCAAGAAGAAATTTCTCTTCCAGCATTCAGAGTCTGGGAGGCACTGAAGTAATTTTGCAGGGAACTTTACATGAGGTTAGAGATTGCTTTAATTATTGATATTTCTTATTGATGAGGTCTTTTCTGAGTGCTGCAAATCCTGGATGTGAGTGATGGTGATTCTGGAGCTTCTGCTCAGGCTGGGCTTTATCATACACAGTTTCTGCTTTGAGATGAGGATGTGAAATACCTTCTGACCTGGGTAATCACTCCCATTTGTTTTTCCTGTCTTATCTGGGCTTTGAGTTAACTCTGCACTGTGCAGATCTCTGCACTGAAGGCAGTGTCAGAGTTGCAATGGCTGTAAGTGGCGCAGGAGCAGCCCTGGCAACTTGTGTGTGGCAGCTGCTTCTGCTGTTGTGGGTGTGGGGCTGTCATGCTTCCTGCTTTAGAAATCATTCTCATGATAGTCATACTGTTCTGAGATTTTTCATCGTCAACCTGCTTTAAAAAAAGAAAAAGAAAAATCAACCCACAACTGCTCATCAACTCCTTAGAGAAAAATGCTGCTTTCTCCCAAGTAAGTGAAATCTGCTCTGTAGCTTTGTGTCAAGGTGTTTGAATTTAACTGCCTTACCTGTGCTCAGCTCAGCACTGCTGTGCAACCCCTCCCCAGGAACTCAGTTACCCTTGGGAAGTGCTGGTGAAGGCTCATTTATTGGTCTTGGGATGTGCTCTGAGGGGACACTGCCATTTCCAGCTCTTCTTGCTTCATACTTTGTTCCTGGCCCTCGAACTGCAAATGTCTGTGGCATTGTTTCCCGTGGTATTAACTGAGATGTGCTCTCAGAGCTGTTCCCAGCCTGCTTGATGCGCTGGCTTAGGGCCACCTCAGCAGAAATCAGTGGGCTGTGTGCATATGTTCTGCTTCTCCTTTTTTGGGGAGAGTGGGGGAGAGGGGCTTAGTTCCCCACTCTCTGCCTCTCACTCCTGGAGAAGTAAAACCCCTGTTGGAGACCAAATTCTCTCATTCTTCAGACCCCAAGGTCAGAAGCTGCTCTGGGGGATAATTCTAATGGCAGGCAGGAGAAGGAGGTGTCTGGTTCCTGCTCTGCAGGGCAGTGCCGTGCAGCAGCCGTGCATGGCACTCTGGCGCTGGTCAGTGCCCGTGGTGCTTGGTGCTGGGGGCCAGAGCGCAGTGACTCGGGCCTGGGGCAGCAGGATCAGCTCAGCCAGCTGCAGGAGGTTGTGAACTGCTGTGCAGCAAACCCGGGGCGTGAGCAAGGCTGCAGTTACAGGGAGCGAGGGTAGGAAGCTCCGTTCGAGGAGGGAGAGGAAGCGCAGTGCCAGGGGAGTATCCTGTCCCAGGAACGGTGTTTCCTGCTGCACACTGCTTACAGACATTTTGTGTCTTGTGTTGAGAAGGATCTCAGGAAACTTTTTACCTTTTTTAAGGGGATGTTTGCTCCCTCTGCCCAGCTCCCGTGCCCTGAGCAGTGCTGCTGGAGGCTGTGGTGCCCCACAGGGCCAAGGGACAGGCTGTGGGTGCTGGGGACGTGTGAGCTGAGCAGAGGATGCTCTTAGACTCTGTCACCCACTCCTGGGTCTCCAGTGGGGAATTTCAGCCTGAGAACACAAAACCTCTTCATGTAAATCAGTAACAGAAGTGGGGCTTAGGATGGGTCACTACCAGGGGGTCAAAGAGCGTGTTTTGTCCTTGTCCTACCAGGGAGAGCTTTGCATCTTCAGAGGCCAGATTTGAAAGGTCAGTCTCAGAAATCACTTTTTCCCCTTTCTTACTCCTGCATTTCCATGTTCAGGTGGAGAAGCACTGAGTAATCTGAAATGTGTTCTCTCCTCCCAGGATCATGGCTGGGCTCTGGGCAGAGTCTGCCACATGCAGTCTTCCAAACCTCCCTTCACTTGGTTTCCTCTAGGACTTCTGCCTCCTTCAGGAATCAAAGTCTGATTCACTTTCCATTGTGACTCCTAAAGTCTTGGACTACTTAGAGGCATATCAAAAATTAAAATAATCTCTTTTGACAGCATTGAAGCCTGTGGTGTTTGAATCTTTGATATGAAGATTTCTCCCGCTTGGAGAATAGCTCATTTTTAATGCTGTGAAATAGAGCATGATAATTGTGCTGCTGTCTATACTACAGTGAGCATTATGTGCTGCTTAATAAAATGCTGCTCCTCTCCAAGAGCTCGCTTTCATAATGAAAGAAGGTGCAGTATTCAGATGTTGGTAACTCACACCGCAAAACTTTCTGTCTTTGGTGTAGATTTTCTGTCTGCAGCTGGAGTTAAATTCTTTCTCCCTGGTGCAGTGCTCACAGCTTAAACTCCAACCTGTTAAGTGTTGCAATGGCCCAGGTGCCTCTGGCACCTATTGTCTGTCTGGTCTTGCTCTGCAGGGGGTTTGCAGTACGGTGAGAAGCTGAGGAAGAATTTTTGAGATGTGCTGAAACACTGTGAGGTCTATAGACAAGATTTGAGGGAAACAAAGACGGGAGACCCTAGGAAGCAGCATGAAGCTGCAGAAAAGCTACAGGACTGTGCCACCAAGAACTCTGTCTGCTCTGCAGGATCAAACAGAAACATTCCTGCTGTAGTACAACCCCAGGTATAATCCCTGTATCTGCCTCCTGGCTGCTCCTGGGTCTGCATCTCAGGGCAGGTTGTAGGCATCTTCTGGTATGTTTCAGAGCATGTGTAAAAATCCTTTTCCCCTTTATTTTACTTGCTGCTTTTCAACAGGCTCAAAGCCTGTCGGCAAAATGACTTTTACCAAGCACAAGTAGGATGCTCACATGTCTTTGGAGTGAATGTGGATTTGACACTGATTTGGTTCTGCTTTTTCAGCCTGAAGGTTTTCACTCAGGCTCTCCAGTGAAGGACATTATTTTCTCAGTGGAATATTTTCCATATGACTAAATAATGGCCAAGGGCTGTGATTTTTGTGTCAGTGCTTGGCACTGTGGGCTTCTGCTCAGAAATCAGATGGGCATGTGAGAAGTAGTCCTAAAAACAAGCACTGCATTGTTCAGAGTGACAGGGTAAAATGAACCGATCAGGTATTTTTATTTCCATAGCACTTAGAATTTGTCCTTTTTTCCCGAGCAAAGCTTCAAAGCAGGAAGATTCATTCACTGTCAGCAGACACCTTCCCTGTCGGCCTGAAGGTCACGTCCCAGTGTCTCCACTGGCATCCCTGGAGCGTGGTGCTGGTGAGGAGCCCCAGCTCAGCTGCAGCAGGTTCAGAGCTCACCCTCCTGCCCGGAGCACTGACAGCAGCTCTGCCCCACGACGCCCTTGCTGCAGGGGAGCTCATTTCCAGCTGTGCTGGGCCAAGAGCTGCCCTGCTGCCAGCGAGCAACGGGATTCCAGGTGGGGCTGCGTTCGGGGAAAACGCTCACTTACAAACCTCCTGAGCTGCCCCAGGCACCTGTCATCGAGGCACTGCCTTGTAGTCACAGCTTCACTCCAAAAACAAGGGCGGGCTCCCAAACCTGCCTGCTTTGTGTGGGGAGCACTGAGTGCCCTTGGCTGAACCTGATCTGTGCAACAGGGAGAGGAACTGAGGGGACAGAACTCATGCTAGATAAAACCACAGGTGTGGAAGGCTCATTTAAAACTGTCAAGCCGTGGAGTAAAGAAATGTGGGAAAGCAATTACACCAGTGCCAAGAAGGAGAATGAGTAGGAAGATAAGGGGAGAAAGTTATTGGCCTGACAGTCCTTTAGAGAAGAGGAGGAAAAATTGTCTTAAAAATTGAGCCTGATAATGGTGTCTGATTACTACATACAAAAGTGACTGTTCCTTGAAATACTATTTTATAACCTAATGCAGAAAAGCTAGGTAGCAGCAAAGAAAGTTGATAGATTTCAAAGGGAATATTAATTTGGAATAATTTGAAAGTCTAGCTAAAGATCTATTTAAATTGATGCATTTTTAATGGAAATTAATCTTCCATAACTTGGAAATAAAATAACTTGATAAGATACTAAGTCTGTATGTGTTCAAAGTAGACTTTGAACATTAGAAAAGAATAAACCAACAATTAAAGGAGTTCACTCTAGAGTATCAGGCGTGCAGCCCTTCCCAGCAGTGCTGCTCTCAGGGCTGGGAAACACGCAGAGCTGAAGACAGGAGGGCCTGCTGCAGGTTCCTGTGCCTCTCCACGATGTTTGGAGTGAAATGGAGACTTCTGTAGTGTGTTCAGAGAGGGCACAGGCTGTGTGCTGCTTGGTGCCAGAGGGGCTCTGCTCCTGTGTGTGCTGGGGCTCGCAGTGCCAGGCTGGGCTGGCTCCACTCTGCAGGGCCAGGTGAGTGTGGTGGAGGTTGGTGGGTCTGGCTGCACACCTGCAGGGATTTTGCAGAAAATCAGACTCACAGGTGCAATGGGTAGGTCCTGTGTGCGGTGGCAGCCTGGAGGTGTGCCTTCCTTTTGGAATTGCTGGAAAAGCAGGCAGGTGTGTGGTGTGGTGTGGTGTGGTGAGGCATGGAGGAGGCACCACAGTGGCAGGCTGTGCTGTGTTGGGCTACAAAAGGCTGAATAGAGCACTCTGTGATCTGAGCACGGCGGTTCCTTTGAGATAACCTCTGGAATATGGGCACACTGCACCACTGACAGCAGGCAGCCCCTGTCTGGCTGTGAAGGGCTGTGAGCTGCAGGAGTTTCCTCTGCAGTGCTGCCTGAAGGACTGCCAGGTGTCCTGCTGTGAGAGGGATAACCATGGCTCTGTGGGTGCTGCTTTGCTGCTCTGAGTGCTGCCTTACTGCCTTTGGGGTTTATACCCTCTGCTCTCCAGGCTCTCGGCCACCAAGGCCAACCCCTGACTGCCAGCATCAGAGCCTGCTCCGGGACCTGCAGCTTGTCACTCCTCGCATCTCCCTGCTCCCCTCAGTCTGTCCCTGAGGTTGCTATAGGAGGGGAGGCTCCCTCTGTGGCAGGGGAAGGTGGAGAGGGAGCACCTGCACACAGCCCCCAGGTGCTCCAGGGGTGCTTTGCAGTGCAGTCAGGCTGTGGAGCTGAGCAGAGCTGACAGCCTGAGAGGATGCTGAAAGTCAAGGGTTAAGCTCTGGCCAGCTGGACTTTAGGAGACAGGCAGCATTCAAAGCAGAGAGGACAAGTGGGATGTGAGAAGGCAGAATTTGCAGGCACGGGGAATTGTGGGTGGCACTGAAAAGCCAAATACACGAACAGAAATACGCGTATTTAATATATATTTCCATTACAGTCACAAGCACAAATTGTGAGGGGGGAAGCGCATCTCAAGAGCAACATATGTGTTACCTCATGCCTCCTGCTAAGTATACAAGCATGGGAATAAGTGTCTATTTAACACAGAGCTGAAAGTTTGGTGTACAGATGGTAGGAAGTTGGGCAACAGCATGTGTAGCTTGGATCTGTCCTACGTGAATGCCATCACCCAGCATTGTTTCTCACTAAATGTCACCCTTCAGATCATCCCTGACCCACTTGCAAAGATGCTGAGCTGCCTCTTCAGCACAGGAGTGCTCAGGAAATTATGGGGGTGTGACCTCAGCTGGGCTAGTGAGAACCTAGCGACGATAAAATCAGGTGAGAACACAAAGCAGTGGGAGAAATATGGGCTGATAAACCCAGCCAGTGGGCACAAATCTTGTCAGACAAGTGTGGGGTTTCTCCCTTCCCTTTAAGGTCAGCCACAGGAAGCGATGGACACAGCGACCTGTGAGTCACTGGAGAGTGAGGCACAGCAGGCTGATGGGCTGGATTAGCAGGTACAAAATGTGCCTGGGAGATACTAAAGGAGGAAATGTGGCTGGCGTGCTGAAAAACCCATTGAATGCAGATTTCAGAGCCGTGCACAGACAGGTAATGAGCAGAACCTGCTACCACACAGTGTGAAATAAATACTATTAATGCTGTTTGTAGGTGGGGACCAGGGGCCTGGGGAGCTGACATGATTCATGAAAAGCCAGTGCAATAGAACTGGAAGTAATGCTTTCCAGATTAATTTCATTAGTGTGATGTACTGTGGCTGCTTTGGTACACCCCTGCTCCAGCCAAGTAACCAGAGGGTCCTGTGAGGGGAGGAGACTTTACAGAGAACATCACTCCACATTCAGGCAATTGTTTTCAGAACCTTCCTCTGTGCCTATTTATGGTGATCATTTTTGTTTTAATAAGTCTGACCTAGTCCACCTTTCAATCTGCTGTGATTGAGGTCAAATGTTAGGAGCATGCTTTTAGGGAAATATTTTTGCCCTTGCTGATTATGTAGAGCTCTCTGTTCCAAAGCTTAGGACACTGTCTGCTTAATGAATGCAATTCAAATTGGTGCTTTGAGCCTCTGCTGTCTGTTGGCTCTCTAGAATTAAATGCTCTTGTGGTCGGAGTGGAAGCCAAGAGTGGTGATGTGCAACACTTGAGCTGCAGCTGCCTGGCTTGGAGACCTCTCAAACTGAAGCAGGCCAGTGCCTTCCAGCATGGGCAGAGCCACAGGGCAGGAGGTCCAAACTCAGCCAGATTTGGTGCTTCTCAAAGTCCCATCTTCTCTTCTCTGACACTGCCAGAATTCGCTGCCAGCATTTCAGGGGTGCTCCCAGGAAAGGGTCCTGTGTCTGGTGGTTTCTCAAAGGCAGAGGGATACCAGTTTCAGGTTTCTCCCACCATCTGGAGTTCAGAAATGCCAAGGAGCAGCTGGGCTGCACTGTCCCTGCCTCCCCTGGTGCAGGAGTGATACCACATCCCCACGGAGCAGCTGGGCAGCAGGGCAGGCAGCCCTGGGGCAGAGCTGGAAGGTCTGCCGCGTGCACACCTGTGCGTGCATGTGCATCTCATCCCCTGCCAGCTTCCCTTGCTGAAGAAGAGTCCAGATACACATTTTGAAGAGCCACAGTAATTTGATTTTGTTTGTTTCCATTTTCAAGTTTTTTTGTAACAAAAAGAGCCCACAATCTTCGTTTCAGAGGTGGAATTTAGAATGCTTGCTCCTGGATCTGGAACCTGGCATTGCTAAAGGAGCTGTTCCAGCTGCTGGAAGGATGAAGAAGGGAGAACTTAGAAAACAAAATTAGTTGCTTGAGATAACAAAGACTACACCAGCATCTCTAGAGTTCACAGCAAAGAATTCTGCTTCAGATCAGTTTTGGTTTCCAGAAGACAATCTGTTGGTTAATTCCCAGGTCAAAAGGACTCCTTTGAAGACTCTCTGTGCCTTGACCACTGCCATAAAAAGCAAAGAAAGGGTGATGGGCCTGGGCTTGAGCACAGCTCTCTGTGTGCTTAGGCTTAAGAAGAAAAAGCTGGTTCATGGACAACCAAGTGTGTAGAGTCTGGTTTCCTGCAGGTTTGGTTTCCTGTCCCACCACCTCCATAACCCCTGGCTTCTCCACCTCTTCTGGGAAAACTCTTGCAGACACAAAGGGAAACAGCAAACTGGGGTCTGTGTCTGCTCTGTGGCATCTCCCCTGAGCTTCCTCCCCTTCTCAGACAGCTCCCCTGCCACACAAACCGAGCGGGAACTCGCTTATCTCAAAGGCTTCAGTCCCTCCTCCCAGCCTGGGTGAGAAGCGGTGATTGATGGAGTGCTGGCTAGGAGAGGTGTTGTTGAGGAAAGACACACTGTGAGGGAGGTCGGTTCCCAGGGAAAAGCATGCTAAAGCAATAATGCAGTGCTGCAAGTGTGCCCACAAAGTGCAGCAGCTGTTGGCAGCAGGGTGTGGAGTGGAAAGTGCTGCTGCTCCTGGGTGAGCTCGTGGCTGCTGAGAGCTCCCTGTCCCGTGGCTGTTATGAGCATCTTCCCTCAGGTCCCCTCCAGGTGAAAGGGGGAAAATGGGGCACATTCCCCGGGCATGTTGGGATTTTGGGGTTAACTCTGGACTTATGGAGGGGCTGCACAATGGGCCCTCAGACTTGGCTGAGGCCTTTTGTATTTCTGGAACATAAACAACAAATAACTTTCAGTTTATGACAATCTCAGTATGCATCTATTTACATAGCTGGTGAGTCCATAAATTATTCTCTTTCACACATGTAGGTACACAAAGCTCTTGCTGTGCATTTCTCCAGCTTTGGATTTCCTTTCTGTAGCAAATTTAGGCACCTGGATGCAAGCTGACCAGCAGTCCTGGCAGTATTTGGAACTCTAAAAATTAATATTAGGATTTTTGATATCGTTCCCATTTCTTACTGGCAACTAGGGGAAAATAAGTGACGGTTGTGACTCGTGTTTTGCCAAGCAGAGAGAGGTCAAATGCTTTGGGTGGAAAACAAAACCCAGCTCCGACTGACAAGAGACTCAGTGTGACGGTCCCCATGTCCTCGTCCCCACTGTCGCTCTGAGCGTGTCCCTGGAGCGCCTCAGAGCTCCCACAGGGTCCTGCCCTGGCCAGCCGGGTCCGCAGGGACAGGTGAGTGAGTGACCAGCCTGTTTTCCTCGGGCACAGGAGAGGGGTGGCCAGGCAGAGCTAAAAACCAGCCCGGGAATGCTGAGGCCACGGTCTGCTGCTTTAAAGGACCCTCTTGGTGCCTCAGTTTCTCTTGCTGTGAAAATCGAGGCTCCAGGGGCAGGGCAGGGGTGACCGGGCGGCGGTGGAGACGGTGTCCCTTGTCCCTCAGCCTGGCCAGCGCCGCGGGCAGCGCGGGACAGAGCGGTGCGGGAGGGACAGAGCGGTGCGGGAGGGACAGAGCGGTGCGGACAGGACACAGCGGTGCGGGAGGGACAGAGCGGTGCGGGCAGCTTAGAGCGGTGCGGGAGGGACAGAGCGCGGCGCGGGAGGGACAGAGCGGTGCGGGAGGGACAGAGCGCGGCGCGGGCAGGTTAGAGCGGCGCGGGAGGGACAGAGCGGTGCGGGCAGGATAGAGCGGTGCGGGCAGGTTAGAGCGGTGCGGGCAGCTTAGAGCGGTGCGGGCAGGATAGAGCGGTGCGGGCAGGTTAGAGCGGTGCGGGAGGGACAGAGCGCGGCGCGGGCAGGTTAGAGCGGCGCGGGCAGGATAGAGCGGTGCGGGAGGGACAGCGCGGTGCGGACGGGTTAGAGTGGCACGCACAGTTCAGCGCGGTGCGAGCAGATTAGAACCGTGCGGACAGGTTAGAGTGGTGCGGACAGGACGGAGCGGTGCGGGCAGATTAGAGCGCGGCGCAGACGGTTCAGCGCGGTGCGGACGGCTCAGCGCGGTGCGGGCAGATTAGAGCGCGGCGCGGACGGCTCAGCGCGGTGCGGACAGGACAGAGCGGTGCGGACGGCTCAGCGCGGTGCGGGCAGATTAGAGCGCGGTGCGGACGGCTCAGCTCGGTGCGGGCAGATTAGAGCGCGGCGCGGACGGCTCAGCGCGGTGCCGGGCGGAGCTGTCCGTCGCTGGCGGTGCTGAGCGAGCGGCGGAGCCCCGGTAAGTTGCTGTCGCGGGGAGAGGAGCGGGGACTCCCGGGGGAAGGTGAGGCGCTGGCCGGAGGGACGCGGTGCCCCGAGCACCCCCGGGTGCGGGCAGGACACGGGTGCCCGCGGGTGTCCCCGAGTGCAGCGGACCCGGGGCCGGCGGTGGCGGTCCGGGCTGTGTGTCCCGGGCCTGCCCTGGGCACCGGTGGGGTGTGTGAGCGAGTGACACGCTTTGGCGTGTGAGCAGGGTTGAACTCCCCTGACGGGGGCTTGCAGGAGTCCCGGGTGCACAACTGAGGCAGAAAGCAGATTTTACTGTCCGTAGCCGGTGGGAATGGGCAGCCCTGGTACAGAAGAACTCTGTGATTTCAAGCAGGAGTCCGAGGGCTGCCTGTGCTCACGCTGCTGTCTGTCCTTCCCATCCCGAGCCGTGTGCTTCTGCTGCTCTGTGACTTTCTAAAGCCTGCACTATTTCTTAGGTAGGCAACAGTGTCTGAGCTTCCCCTGTGCTGGGAATTGCAGAAATTGATTCCTGCCGTTGCCTATTGAAAGAGTCTGGAGGTCAGGAGAGTTTCCAGGCTCATCAGGTTTCTTCCTCCTCTCCAAGGCAGACTCTGGCTTTGTAGCACGTTTGCTGAAGGAAAGCAACTTCAAGTCTGGAGGAGAAAAGGGCAGAGCTGACAATCACACAAAATGAAAGCAGGATTTTCCATGCAGACAGAGTGCATGTGATCAGGCCAGTCCAGCTGTGCCAGTGTCCTCCCAGGTGCCAGACACAGACACGGGGTGTGGGTTTGGGTTTGGGTTTGATTCCTCCTGTGAACACAGGAATAAGGGCTGGCATGCAGAATACAAGGCTTCCTTGTAATGTACCTGTGGCAGCAGCTGCTTGGAAAACTTCATCTCATTTTGAAGTCTGATTAAATTGAGGGGAAGGGAGCTTTCACAGTCTGTCTTTTCCCAGAACAGCATCTGAGCAATGGAGCTTAAATCAAATTCAGCAGCTCTGCATGCCCAGAGACTACGTGGCTCAGCAGTTTGATGTTGGAGGATGCTCAGTGCTGGCTGCATCCCCGAGGACAGTCTGGGCTGAATCCCTCCCAGAGGAGTCACAGATTTAGTCCTGACTGAGCACAGTCATGTGTTTGGAATACTCCTGAGTTGGAAGAAAACTCCTGTAGCTGTTTGTGTCAGAAATTGTTGTGGATGTGTTTGGTACCTGTGCTGATATTTCTGCAGTTTGTGGCTCTCCACTAAAGGATGTGCCTGTGCAGGCATCCCCCACCACATGCTCACCTGAGAGAGCACTTTGATGGGAGGATCCAATTTATGATTTACTTTTGGACACAAAAGGGAGAGCTCTTTGTGTTTATATAAACTGATTTATCATCTATGTGTCAGTGACATCAGCACACTGATCAGAGCAAGAAATGCATTTTCATCAGTTCTGTATTAGAACGAGAGATGTGTGCTTCACAGGTGGCTCAAGCACAATCATAAAAATAGGGTTGATTGTAAGTAATATGTCAGAAATGGAAATTCCTCTCCTGTGATTATTGGTCCTTTTTGCCAGCCTGATCTCACAGGACACTTGCAGCTCCCCTGATGTACTGCAGGATGGAGACCTGCCAGGGATCTGAAGGAAATCAAATCCTACAAGCTTTGCCAGTTCTCTCCTTTGCTGCATGTGTGCTGAGGAGCAGGAACAATTCCTTCCAGACTGTTTGTACTGGGCCTTGCCCTGTCTCATCACCAGTGCAGCTGTGTGGCCACAGTCCCTCCTTTTTCCCTGGCTGTGCTCTGAATACACAGATTCTTTGCTAAAGCCTCTTGGAGAGGTGATGTGCATGTGCTGCGTTCAGCTTGGCTGCTTCCAAAGGCTCTGGAGGAAGATCAGTTATGGCCTAGGGGAGAACTGTGCATTATGAGAAATTCAGGAGTGATTTGCTCAGCTCTAAATGAAGGTTGTTTCCAATTAGGTTAACGAGGAACATCGTTCTCATGTCCAGAGTCACTTGGTCTGTTCAGGGAGATATAAATCACCCGTCCCTGTACACAGACACTCTGAAAAGCACAGGAGAGTAAAGACCATTTCCACTGGGCTGTGAAGCATTGAGCATCCAGGGTGGGAGGAGATGAGCCCAGAGCCCCCTTCCACCACTGGCACTGTGTCCTGCTGCCACCATCACCCTGGGGGCTGCCAGCTCAGGGGTGTCCTGGGCTGCTCCAAGCAGCCAGTCCCAGTGTCCAAAGAGGGCCAAACACGTCGTGCTGCTGCAGTCACGCAAGGCCAGGACATGCCCAGAGAGCCACCATGCAAGGGCTGATGATCATCAGTGAAATCTGTGGCTGAAGGAATGACAGTCAGGTGGGATTAGCAGCCTGATCCCATCCCAGGCTGCTCAGTGCTGCAGGCAGCGTTGGCCAGAGGATCCTGCTGGCCAGGAATGTGCCATTGTGTCCTCTGGGGCACTGAAGGAGCTGGGCACTCCTCATCAGCCAGAATTCATTCTCACTTCCATGTGTGTCTTGCTTTACAGATGGGAAATGCATCCAACACCTCAGCGTTCGCCTCCACCTTATCGGAGAGAGAAGACCTGATTTTTGGCACTCTCTATTTAGTCTTTGGTAAGGAAAGATGGCCTGTTGATCCCCATGTCCCTGCCCAGCTGCCTGCCGGAGACAGCCAGGCCTTTGCAGTCACTGGTGCTTCCAGAAGTGTCCAGTCATTAGCAGATTAATTAAACTGACCTTCCCATGTTACCCAAAAGCATGGTCTGGTGACTGCATTCCCCTCTCAAGTGAATTTCAAGCCTGTTATGGTTTTAAGTATTTGAAAAGTTGAATAACTTTGAGGAACATCCTGTAACTCCTACCACAGCCACCTGAGCTGAGACAGGCAAGGGCTCTGCTGGTACCACCAGCTTCAGGTCCATTGAAGGGGAGGGATTTGGAGCTCGAGCTGGCCCTTGATTTCAGCAGGAGTTGGAAAAGCTAATAAAGTGTACTTAGCACAGATGTGAGACTTGCTCTGTGGGAAAAAATGCCTTGTGAGGCTGGGAAGAAGGATAAACATCTCAATACTCTGCTCTCCAGTGACTCCAAAGCCTCCAGAGCTCTGGATTTGCCCAGATCCCATGTGGGAGTTCCCTGAGGGGAGCTTAGTGTTGGCCATTCAGTGGCTTTGGAAGTGGGTTTTTACCATGAGATTTAATTTGCAGCCTAATCCATTAGGGAGGAACTCTTATCCTGCTCAACCTGCCCCAAAAGCAGCAAAGATTCCCCTTTTGAGGACACTGAAACCTCTTTTCCATGAAATCACAATTATGTAATGAAAAAGAGAAAGCCCTTATTATAAAACTTAAATCACTACTGTTGATTTAAATACACTAATAGCAAACAAAAAGCCTCCTTTTGTTTAGTCTGGATTTTCCTTGATCTTCATAATGCCTTTCTTCTTGTTTGTTTTGTTACCATGAGATGGAACAGTGCAGACTCACAGGAGTGACATTGCCAGGAGGAAATTAGGAAGGCCGAGGGGCCCAGCTCCCTGGCCCCACATCAGAGGAGCAGTCTCACAGAGCTCCCGTTATTTATCTAGCTGGGAGGAAGTGCCCCTTGCTCCTTCCAGCTGCAGCGAGTGACTGCGGCCAGACCCTGCACCCGGAGCCCGCTGCAGCCTCATGCCATCTCTGCCTCCCACCAAACGCCTCTGTAGGATCTCAGGAAGGGCAAGGGATCCAATCCAATGTAAAGGAGCTCCAGATGTGCTCACTGAGCTCTGTGGGTCCTGCTCAGCCCACCCTAGAGAGGGAAGCCTGGAGCCCTCTCCAACTTCTCTAGACTTCTGCAGTGTTTCCTCCCAAACATCTCAGGATGCTCCTGGTTCCTCTCCTGACCCTGTCACACTCAGCACCATTCTCTGCCTCCTCCACAGGCATCATGTCCCTGTCTGGGAACTCCCTGCTGCTGCTGGTGGCCCATCAGAAGAGGTCCCTGCTGAAACCTGCCGAGCTCTTCATCGTCAACCTGGCCATCAGTGACCTGAGCATGACGGTGACGCTCTTCCCCCTGGCCGCCTCCTCCTTGTTTGCACACAGGTACCTCCTGGAGCAGCTCTGCACTGGCCAGTGGCCCGGTTTGCAGACTACCTGGGAGCCAGGAGATCCCTGGCAGTGCAGAGGGACCCGGGGTGGCACAGGGGCGCATGTGAGCTCCCAGCCAGCCGTCCCACAGTGCGCGCTTTGCTGCTCCCTGTCCCTCCAGGTCCTCACACAGACCCGCTGTCAAAGGGCTCTGGTGGTGCTGTCCAAGCTGGCACTGCAGGGCTGGGAGCTGCTGTGGGTCAGGGCAGCTGCTGCACCCCCAGATCCCCCCATGTGCATCTTTGGGGTGCTCAGGGAACAAACCAGGGGCGAGGTCATGCCCACGTGTACTGGCCAGGTGCTGGTACCCGTGCAGCCCGTTGGAACCTGCCCACGTGTGCCCAGCTCTGCTGCAGGAACGGGAGCAGCCGCCGGGAAACTCCCGCACAGAGAAGGCTCCAGTGCAGCCGGGGCCAGGGCTGTGGGGAGGGACAGACTCACGGCAGGCTCTCCTTGCAGGTGGCTCTTTGACCAGGCTGTGTGCACGCTCTACGCCTTCTGCGGGGTCCTGTTCGGGCTGAGCAGCCTGGCCAGCCTGACGGCGCTCAGCACGGTCTGCTGCCTCAAGGTCTGCTACCCGGCATATGGTAGGTGCTGGGACGTGTTATCTGATCCTCGCTCACACCCCTCTGTTAACAGGGCCCTTTTCCTTTCCATGAGCCAGATCCACCTCTCCAGGGAAAGCTTTACCCCAGGGCAACCTATTCCCAGTCAAAATTTAGTCATAGAATCACAGAAACAAGTTCAGGCTGGAAATTATCTATAAGATCATTGAGTCCAGCTGTTACCACAGCACTTCCAAGTCCAGCACTAAACCATATCCCCAAGTGTCACATCTGTGTGGCTGTATCACGGCAGATTGCAGGTTTTTGAATGTCCACACACAGATTTGAGCTTAGGCTAGAGCAGACTGCAGCTGGGAAGCCACAAGCTCTGGCAGAGCAAGAAGAGCTGCTTTCCCTGGTGGGAGAGCCACAGGCTCCTGAAGGAGCGCTGGCCATGGCAGGGTCTGGGTGGCCTGGAGGAGCCATGGCAGGGTCTGGGTGTCCTGGAGGAGCCATGGCAGGGTCTAGGTGACCTGGAGTAGCCATGGCAGGGTGTGGGTGTCCTGGAGGAGCCATGGCAGGGTGTGGGTGACCTGGAGTAGCCATGGCAGGGTGTGGGTGTCCTGGAGTAGCCATGGCAGGGTGTGGGTGTCCTGGAGGAGCCATGGCAGGGTCTAGGTGACCTGGAGTAGCCATGGCAGGGTCTGGGTGTCCTGGAGGAGCCATGGCAGGGTGTGGGTGACCTGGAGTAGCCATGGCAGGGTCTGGGTGTCCTGGAGGAGCCATGGCAGGGTCTAGGTGACCTGGAGTAGCCATGGCAGGGTCTGGGTGTCCTGGAGGAGCCATGGCAGGGTCTAGGTGACCTGGAGTAGCCATGGCAGGGTCTGGGTGTCCTGGAGGAGCCATGGCAGGGTGTGGGTGGCCTGGAGGAGCCATGGCAGGGTCTAGGTGACCTGGAGTAGCCATGGCAGGGTCTGGGTGTCCTGGAGGAGCCATGGCAGGGTCTAGGTGACCTGGAGTAGCCATGGCAGGGTCTGGGTGTCCTGGAGGAGCCATGGCAGGGTGTGGGTGGCCTGGAGGAGCCATGGCAGGGTCTGGGTGACCTGGAGTAGCCATGGCAAGGTGTGGGTGGCCTGGAGGAGCCATGGCAGGGTGTGGGTGGCCTGGAGGAGCCATGGCAGGGTCTAGGTGACCTGGAGTAGCCATGGCAAGGTGTGGGTGGCCTGGAGGAGCCCCGGCCATGGCAGGGTGTGGGTGGCCTACAGGAGCCCTGGTAGGGTGTGGGTGGCCTGGGAGAGCCATGGCACAGCGTAGTGGGCATAGGAGCTGCCGGCAGCGCTCGGCAGGCCGGAGGGGCTGCACACCTGGCCCTGTGCCGGACCCCAGCAGCTCCCTGGCTCTGTGGGTAGTGTGTACCTCAGGGGCAGCTCCCTGCCCCTGGCCCATGGGACCCCTGCCCTCCCCACAGGGAGCAGGTTCTCACACGGCCATGCCATGGGGCTGCTGCTGGCCGTGTGGGCCTACGCCCTGGCCTTCGCTGCCGCGCCCCTGGCCCGCTGGGGCAGCTACGGCCCCGAGCCCTACGGGACGGCCTGCTGCGTCACCTGGGAGCCCTCCAGCAAGGAGGCCACGCTCTACATCCTCGCCCTCCTCATCTGCTGCTACCTGCTGCCCTGCCTGCTCATCCTGGCGTCCTACGCGCTGATCCTGTGGACGGTGTGGGCGTCACGGAGAGCCCTGAGGAGGCACAGGCACATGTGCCCCCAGCGCGGGAACCGCGGCCTGCACGGGCTGCTCCTCAGGGTATGGGGGAACGGGGCTGCTCCTCAGGGTATGGGGGAATGGGGCTGCTCCTCAGGGTATGGGTATGGGACTTCTCCTCAGGGTACAGGAACAGGAACCGTGGCCTGCACAGCCTGCACGGCCTGCACAGGCTGCTCCTCAGGGTATGGGTATGGGGGAATGGGACTGCTCCTCAGGGTACGGGAACGGGGCTGCTCCTCAGGGTATGGGTATGGGGGAATTGGGCTGCTCCTCAAGGTACCGGGGTTGGGGGCCTGTGGGGTCACGGGGTGTCCTGCCCAGCCCACTGCCCATGGGCAGGTGAACAGCAGGGCCCCTCCTGCCTGGCATCTGCTGTTCCTGATGAATTCTGCAGGTGTCTGTGTCAGTGTGGGTAACAACACATTGCTCCTCATTTAAAGTCATCAGGTGGAGGAGTTTTCATTTTAAATTACATTGGAAAAGATCATAAAGGAGCTTGCATGAGTCATTGTTCCCCAGACTACAAGCTAATACTATAATTTACCAAGAATATGTAAAAAACCCCAAATAACCTTTTAAAAACACAGCATGAGAGAAAACAACTTGCAAGCCTGGCTTCAAACGAAACAGCCACAGCCACTCAGGGGAGGGGACAGAGCACAGCCCATTTCCAGGCTGCCCAAGCCACATAGGTTGCTGGAGGGATTTGCAGTGCTGCCAGAATGTGAGCTGGTCCCACCAGGTCACTGTGTCCTTTGTACCCATGTGCCACAGCAGGCAGAGGCTGTTCTGAGTTCCCCAGGTGGGGCAGGGCCTGAAGCCCAGGTCTATGCATGGGCTGTGCTGAGTTGCTGCCCTGCTCTCTGACATTCCAGTACAGGTCCAGAAGGCTGAGCACCTTTCCCAGGGATGTGAGGGCTGCTCAGGGTCCTGCTGCATGTGGCTGTGT
This sequence comes from Ammospiza caudacuta, assembly GCF_027887145.1. Lineage (NCBI taxonomy): Eukaryota > Metazoa > Chordata > Aves > Passeriformes > Passerellidae > Ammospiza > Ammospiza caudacuta. Next base: position 19,166,376 of record NC_080607.1, read on the forward strand.
TTGGGGGGTGTCAGCGTCCCCCCAGTGCTGCAGGAGGCTCACGGTGTCCCCATCTGCCTCTGCTCCCTCTCCAGCTGAGCATCACCGTGTGCCTGGGGTTCCTGGCTGCCTGGACTCCCTACGCTGTGCTGGCGCTCTGGGCCCTGCTCGGGGATGCCAGCCAGGTGCCAGCGCTGGCCTTCGTGCTCTCGGCCGTCTTCGCCAAGTCCTCGACGCTCTACAACCCGCTGGTGTGCCTGCTGCTCAAGCCCACCTTCCACAGGTTCCTCTCCAGGGACAGGGCTCCTCTCCTGCAGGCCCTGTGCACGCTCCTGTGCTGCGCCTGCCGGGGCACTGTGCTCCAGCCCGGCCCGGCCCGGGGCCGCAGGAGCTGCAGCGATGTTCCTGAGCGTCTCAGCGCCTGCCCCAGGTGCTGCACTGCCCCCCGGCTGCCCGGCAGCCCTGCCCGGCGTGGGGCCCTGGCCGTGCTGGCCGGCAGAGCCGCGGGGCAGCCGGGGCTCAGGAGCGCGGTGCAGGTGATGGTGCTGCTCACACGGAGATGGTCAGGCCTGGGCACTGCCAGCGTGGCAGGGGAGGCCCTGCCCTCTGCCATGGCCAAGGGCCTGCTCTGAGCCCAGCCCTGCAGTAGAGCCCAGGGTAATCTACCTCCAGTGCCAGCTCCTACAGCCCCCACAGCCACCTCCTGTCCTGCTGGGCAGTGAGATTGTCCACACAGCTACCTCAGCTGGGGTAAGGAAGCAGCTCCCTACAGGTCCCTGGGACTGCTCTCTGTGCCAGCTGTGCTACCCTGCTCCCTCCACTGGAGTGGAAGCCACCACTGTCCCACAGGCAGAAATGGGAGCTTGCCAATAGAGCAAGGATTTGGGGTTACAGTAATCCTGGAGTGAGTAGTAGCAGTCCCAGGGAATGATCAGCAGGCTGGGAACAGCAAATCTGTGGGTGAGCACCTCCCTGGAGAAGGGACAGTGGCTGCAGAGTGTCCCTGGTGCTGGGACAATGGGGCAGCTCGTGCCATCCGCACAGGGCAGCAGCTGCCTGGGCTGCAGCACCCCGAAGGATTGGAGCTGGCCTTTGGAGATCAGCGAGGGCAGCACACCATGGGTAGAGCCTGGGACAAAAAGGAACAAGAAGCTGTGCCAGAGGCTGGTGCAAAGCCATGCACAGGATAACCCCAGCTGGAAAGCTCCCTGTGCCCCGTCCCCAGCCCTCAGGAATACAAGGGGATCACGCAGTGTCTCCACTAACCATTCACTATGTTCCACCTGTCATTTCTAAAGTAAATTCACTCATGCAAAACCAGTGTCTGACTCAGTTCAGCTCCGTGCTGGCAGCTGTGCCCCAGGATACCGGGAATGAGGATGGGGATGGGACAGAGCATGCCCCGGGCCAGAGCAGGGCCAGGCTGGGTGCCACGGGGCAGCCACGCAGAGGGGCACAGCCCAAGAGCTGGGCACGGGCACAGGGCACCAGCAAACCTCCTCTGCCCTCGTGCCAGTGCCACAGCCACGCTGTACCGGCAGCACCGGGACCCTGCCACACCCTGCGTGTCCCCCGGCCCATCCCGGGCCGTCCTGCCGCTGCCCTTCGACAGCAGCCTCCAGAAAGGGACCGGGGCTGGTTTTCCCTTGGAGGACACAAACACGAAGGGCTGCTGCCATCTCCTGGGGGCTCTCAGGGCATGGCCACCCCGGGATGGACAGGGACAAGGACTGACCAGCCAGGCTGGGCACTGGGCTGTGCCAGCCTTGGGGACAGAGCGCTGGGTCCCTGCTCCACCTGCCAGCCCCTGAGTTACAGCTTTGGCCCTGCTGCCTAAAAATCCAGTGCTCCAGAGATCATCTAAAGAAGACAGGGAGAAAGATAATGACCTGCCAATCCCTCGAGTCCTTTATTACTCCAGAAAAGCTCCAGATCAGTGTTTTCATCCCACAGGTTGGTGTGGGCATGCCCAGCACTGAGACCCCCAATGCTGGGGGTGTTTATTCTCCATTCCCAGACACTTCTGCTGCCAAGGGCCAGCGTTTGCAGCCACCCAGCAAACCCCAACCAGTCCAATGAACTCCATGTGCTGTGGCCAGGCCAAACAGCCAGTCCAGGGTCTGGCACTGCCCACGGACTCCTCTCTGCCAGGCTGGATCCATCCCGTGGGGCACAGCACAGGTGGGGCCAATGTAGCCGTGTCTCCCGCTGGGAATGGTGCTGACAGCTGCCACCAATTACCTGAGGATCAGAGACAACCCCTCTCTCTTTTCAGCTCTCCTGGTGTTGCTGGTGGGCTGAGCCTGGAAAGAGCCCTCGGAGCTGAGGCCCAGCAGGGTTTGGAAGGGGGTTCCTGATTGCAAGAAACAATTTCTTTGTGTTTGGTCACACTGCAGTGGGAGGGAGGGGAGTTGGGGCCTGCAGTGCTGCTCAGTGAGGGCCTGGCCCTGGAGCAGGAACAGAGCCAGGCTGCCTTGGGGTGGGCTTGGTGCCAGGGGCTGCACTATGGGCGCTGCATTTCCCTCTGTGCTGCCTCACTCGGGAGTCTGAGGGCACAGCTACAGCTCCAGGGTAGTGGGGACACCGTCTGTCCTGGGAAAGGAAAAAAACCCAACCATCCCCAGCGTCTCCACCGGAGCCGCTTCAGAGCGAGTCCCTCCGCTCCCTCCGCTCCCTCAGTCCCGCCGGCCGCCGCCAGAGGGCGGCAGCGAACAGCGCACCGGGCCGCAGGTGCGGCGCCACCGAGCCGAGGCACCGGGAACGGCCCGGAGGCACCGGGAACGGCCCGGAGGCACCGGGAACGGCCGGGAATCGCCGGGAGGCGCGGCCCTCGGGCACGGCAGCGGGACTGGGGCATTGTGCCACCCCGGGGTAACAGCAGCTCCACCACCGAACACCTGAGGAGCTCTCAGAGACCTGCCAGCAGCTCCTGGGCGTAAAGGTGAGAAAGGCAGTAGTAACTGAAGTTTGATTCAGCCTGCTGGGGTCTAGAAGGATGACAAAAAGGCCGATGTTCACACAGATCCCCCATGGATGAAACAAGCACCCGTGGCTTTCACAGCCTGCTCAGCTCCAGCTGTGCCTGTCCCAGCTCTGGGACAAGGGGTGAGGCCCTTTCCGCAGGCAGGGAAAGGGCAGCAGGGGAAAAGATGTGGTGTGGGATCTCAGCACATCAGTCCTGATGTGCAGAGTCACCGAGATAACCCTTGGGGGGCTCGGAGGTCCTGGAATGTTGCCAGAAGTGTCTGGTGGCTGGACTTTGATCCTGCACAGGAGACAACACCTGTATGAGGATGGGAGGATTTCACTGGGATAAATGGTGAAGGGATAGGTTAATTATAGTGTGAAACACAGGTTTTAGAATTTCAGTACAGGAAAGTCTAGAGAAGCAAGATGGAAGAACTGAGGTGTGTCCTGTCCTTCTTCTTCTTCTTCTTGGCCTCCATCTTCTGTAGTGGTGGTGGCACTTTGAGATTAGTTCTTACTAAAAGTGCACTTGTCAATAAGGGTGAAAGGTATTGGAGAAAATAGGTAAATATCTTATAGGTAGTTTTGGGTATAAAGATAAGTGACCGCCCCGGGGGCTCGCAGTGTGCTCATGGCTGACGTGCTGTGTGGACCTCTGTCGAGCCCAGAGAAAATCTTGTAGATAAAAACTAATAAACACTGAAGACCAAGAAAAAACCTGAAGACTTCTCATCCTTTAGAGCGCGGGCTGTCCCAAGGCCATCCCGAGCCTTTCCAAGCCATCAAAAACAGCCGAGAACGAGACAATGTGGCATGTTGAAAAACTGCTCAGACAACAGGTTCAGGATTCAGAATACATTCTTGAACTTTTATTCTCTCCGTAGGTAAGCAGTGGATTAAAAAACTCAATAGCAAAACCAGACCAAAACTAAGTCTCACATCTTCAGAAACAAACATGCATATTTGCATGTCAGATTTGGGTGCTGAACTGTAATTCACATCCTGACAGTGGAAATGCAAATGGCCAAGGAGGAATTTGGCAGTGGGAGCAAACTGCTGCATGTGTCACCATGGCAAATGTGTAACAAACACGTTCAGGTGTTGGCAATGCCGAGCAAACACTGGGCCATGGAGAGCAAATGCAGTGATAACAAAGATTCTGAAACAGTGTAAGCAGAAGAGAAAAATGGGACAGCTTAATGGAAGCTGTTTGGCACTTCCCAGCAGAGGCTGCTTCAGCCACGTGCAATATTCATCTTTCTGTACCTGGATTAGATTTTGAAGGCTCTTTTTCCTCACGTATGTCCTGCCTTGCTTCCACTGAAGCTTAAAAATTCCACTGGTGAATTCTGGAGTGCTAGGGACATTTCATAAATTAGGCAAAACAGAAGCTGCTCTTTTCTAAGATTTGAAGCCAAAGTGCTAGCAAGGAGCAACTGCCAATTATAGAAACCCAACTGCAACTGGCTTTAGCCAAAGAAAAGAGCTACAATTTCAAACGCAGCTCTGTGCTGTTACAGACCCCCATTTTCCCAAAACCATGCTATAATCAGTACTGTGGATCAGATCCCTCACCATAAAAACCAAAAAATCTAATAAAACAGACATCAAGGATTTCTTAAGTGACAAAGCTACATTTCCAGAGGTGATTCCCTGTATGTGCAACATCTGCTCTTGTCAAGGTATGCATCTTTTCTGGGTTCAAAATGTGCAAATTCCATAAATTATACGTTTCCTCCAGTCAGATTCCCTTACTAGTGCTGAAACAAATTCACAGTATAAGCTGTCAAGACTCTTCATGCTGTGAATGAATATATTTATATATATATATAAAAGGTAAAGTGCAATTTGTTGTTTTGCAGAGCCACACACGGCCCTGTCCTGCAGCGTGTGGTCCCAGCAGGTTTTGGGACGGGAACAAGCCCATCCCCATTAACAATGGCCTCATTCCACGGCAGATGGTTCGCCCTTCATCGGGCTGCCTGCAATTTGCTGCGCAGTGAAGTCTGAGCACAAGGTTCTTCCTTGAGCCCGGCCAGCGTCTGACCCTTGTGGGTTTCCCTTCCTGAACGGCGGCAGCAGAGCTGTGGGTGTCACCTGAACGAGGAGCACGGACTGCAGTGCAGGAGCCCAGCCCTGGCTCAGCAGCCCGCGTCCCCGGCCCCGGAGGCACGGGGGGCTCAGCGCGCCCCGGCCCCGCTCTGCTGCAGCAGCTCCTGCTCGTCGTCCTCGGAGCCCGAGGGGCCCTGGCGCACCTCCTCGTACCACTTGTTGGTCAGGGTCTTCATCTGGATGCGCCCGTCGTGCAGGTCCTGGGGCAAAGCAAAGCACAGCGTGTCACCCGTGGGCACTGCAGGGCAGGGCTGGGCACAGCTTGGGACATCACTGCTCCTGCCTCTGAGCACCACTGCCCCCCTGCTTCCCAACAGAAAACATCATTACTGCTACAGATGACAGCTTTGGTGAGGGGTGTTTTCACCTGTGTTCTCCAGACAGTCCTGCTCTGTGTTTCAACAATCCTAATGCTGTCTGGAGGGCCAGGCTTTGACTCTGCTCCTCGTGCTCCCAGGGACACTGGGAAGCTTGTGGCCTGCCCTGGTGATTCACATGCTTATTTTTCCAGCCTTTGGTTGCAATCTGGATGGCAGCCCGTGCTTTTGGCTACCAACTACGAATCAGATGCTTACTTTGGTTTTTGATTCCTTTCTGGTTTTGCAATAAATTACTTCAGTTTTTGTAGGAAAGTGCTGAAATGGTACTTTTGAAAAATACAAAACAAGAGGAAAAACAGTACTTTTGAGCAGGCTAGGAAGATGGAATGCGTACTTACACAAAATTATTAACTCCACAGCCAAAATGCTTCCATGGGAAATTGGAAAAACAGTGAATTCAGTGACTAAGGAGCCTCAGATTTCTGAAGCCTGGGAGTGAAAAAGGCACAGCATTTACACCTTGGGGCCACTCAGTGTTAAATTACTGTCAGGTGTTGTTTTGCATGTACAGCCCCAGAGCCCTGGGAAGTGAGCAGTCTGGAAAGCACAGGGTGCAATGCTGGTGCCTATTTCCAAGACACAAACTGCACTCTGCAGCAACAGCACAGCTCCAAAGTCACAGGACCACTGACATTAAGAGGCAGGAAGCGTGTGTGAAAGCTCTTTAAAAACTCCACCCGAGTGGCAGCAGCTTTTTCTAGCAGCCAGGGACTCCTGATGCCCTTCATGGTTCCCTGCACAATTACAGGCGAGTTCAGCAAATCCCTACACCAAGTTTAACTGGGGGAGCTCTGAGATGCTCATTTAATCCAACTTACAGAGCAGCTGCTCATTACAGCTGCTCTCTCTATGATGAGCAATACACAGATGTCCCACTGTCCCCACACACGTCGTGTGGCTGCACGATGAGCCCTGTGTGGTACTGAGGACAACCACCAACTCGACCAGTTTCTCTTCTTCAAGAAGATAAGGAAGACTTACTTCTTGTGTGAGTCTTCTGGTGAAGAAAGGATTCAAATACTCCACATCAAGCCGCATAAACCCTTTGAGGTTCTGACGTTTTATGTACTGGGCTTCATATTCCTCCTCCGTGAGCTCTGACAAATGCTCAGATTCTATGGTGTTTCCCTAGAAAAATCACAAAGATGGAATAACCGAGGGAAGTGGTAGTCATCCCACCACCACCTTGCTTCAGCCCCTGCTCTGTGGTGTCCCTTGTCACAACCAGTTGTCATGCTGGAACAATATGGAACCGATCCCCATCCCAGCCTCGCAGGGCTTAGGACTGTGAGTCTGTTCAGCCATTGAATCCCAGAGCCACTTAGTTCCCTTTCCATGCTGAAAGGGAAAAGACCTCAAATGTTCCATGTTTTGTATTGTCACTATTGCTGAGAACAGGTTTCGACTGTGCAGGTTTTCTCTTGTGAGCTGGACAATGCTTTAATCCAGCAAGCTCCGCTGCTGTCACTGTCCCACTGAAAACGAGCCCTGTCAAACGCCCTGTCCCTGCACTCTGCCTGCACTTCCTTGTGTGGACAGTGCAAGGGCATTCTGAAGACTACAACCAACCTCATACAAAGAGAAAATGTTCTTAAGATCCTCTAGAACAATACTCTGCATATACTTTTCAATGGTTTAGAGAAAAACAGGCAAAAAATGTTCTGTGATACTTTTTAGTCTCTTCTTTTGCACAAGAGGTTCCAGAGTGGCTTTTGGCTTTGTCAGATCTCTTGCTTTGCCAGAAATTGCTTTAAAATAAAGTCCAGTCAGAGGGGGGCCATTCTTATGACCTTCTCATGACCTTTGCATTTTTCAAAATAATTTCCATCTGCCTTTTATAATTAATTTCCGTCTCACACTGTACCAACTTTCTCTTTGTGTATGACTCAATCCTCTATCATCGGCTTTATACTTTTCCAGGGATTACTTTAATTTATATAGCTCAACCTGTAATTGGATTGAATTAAGAGATTATTTCTCCTTCCCTTGTCCAAACACATATATTGTATAAACACTAACCAAACTCTGTCTTTGGGATATATTAAAATTATATTGCTTGGCTTTGTCCTACTGCCTTGGCTTTTTCTACTGCCTTCATCTTACTTTTTAGTAAAGAAGCATGTACTAGTCCTAAAAAATGTCTGAACTGAAAAAAACTCCCCACCCAAACCCCAGTGACGCTGTGAATGAAAGCCCAAACAAACCATCTTCTCTGTCTTGCTGAGATTGACGTCCTTCTTGCTCCTCTTGCGGGGCTTGGAGTCCTCGATGTCCACGAGCCTGATGAGGGGCATGGTTCCCCCTCCCAGCAGCAGGATGGTGAAGAGCACGATGATGATGGTCGTGGTGCCGATGAGCTGCCGCTTCTCGATGGGCTCCAGGCCCAGGTGCAGGCTGAGGGCATAGGGAATGGCACCACGTAATCCTCAGGGGAGAGAGCAGGGCAGCAAGGGAGAGTCACCAACAGCAGCAGCACCTGAGCACCCGGAGAGCCCAGCAGCCATTCTCCACCCTCCACAGGGCCTTCACAACCGTCCACCCTCCACAGGGCCTTCACAACTGTCCACCCTCCACAGGGCCTTCACCACTGTCCACCCTCCACAGGGCCTTCACCACTGTCCACCCTCCACAGGGCCTTCACCACTGTCCACCCTCCACAGGGCCTTCACAACCGTCCACCCTCCACAGGGCCTTCACAACCGTCCACCCTCCACAGGGCCTTCACCACTGTCCACCCTCCACAGGGCCTTCACAATCCTCCACCCTCCACAGGGCCTTCACAATCCTGTCCGTGCCCATTTGCTACCACTGGGCTGCCACCCTAAACGAGTCTGAGCATTTCAGACACTCTTGGTCAAACTGTGAAGCTGTTGGGCCTAGAGAGACAAGCACCTCCACGCAGAAAAGCTCTTGTGGGCCTCACCGGAGCAAAGTCCTCCAGCACAAAGGGGAAAGAGAACATTTCCTTACACTTGGGTATCAGAACAGTGAAATGAGCTGAGTTTTGCTCAACCAATGAGAAACCGGTTCCTCCTCAAGTGGGCCACACAATGAAAGAGATAAAACATTTTTTCTGGCTCTCAGTATTCTGAGCTTTAACTTACCACTAAACCACATGATAAACATCATTTTGGGCGTGATTTTATGATCACGGAAAAAGTTGAGTAGGTAGGAAAGTGGAAAAATATTCACTGCTCTACCAAAGAGAACCAGCACCTGAAAAACAGAAATAAAAGCAAAGACCATTTGATGTGTTACATCCACAAGCCCCAGTTGCAGCTGGCTTTACAGGGCAAGGTGAATATGTTCTTTTTGCTCATAGGCAGGTGTGCTGCTCCATGAACAGAGAGAAACTCCTCAGCACATGGCATTGTGGAATTTTGCTCCTGAAACATTTTGTCTGATTAACTGAAACTAAATCAGACCTGTCACTGATGGTGACCAAGTTGCTTTACTTATAATAAATAAATGGAACCCGGGAGACATTCCAGGGAGACCAAGAAGTACTTTGGGTAAAAGTGCTCCTCAGTTCAGCTCCTTTAATAAGTCCCTTGGTGCAGCAGCCAAGAGGCAATAAGGTATTTCTATTGTCTCCCTGTTGCTCAGAAAGGCCAGGAGCCAAACAAATACACGTCAGCCTGTTTCTCAACACGTCCCTGGGTAAGGCTATAAAACATACCCCACACTGAAGCAACACTTTTGAGAGCAGAAAAAAAAAAAAGGGGACTATTGATTTAACAGCAAACAATTAACAAACACAGAGAAAACTTTAACTCAGAAAAAGGCAAGGTTTTCTCAGAGCATTGTTTTTAAGCTCCACTACAAACAGACCTTGATAAGGTAAATATCCTAGAATTAGTCAGCAGGATCCTTGAAGGGCTGTGCTGTTTTCCTTTATGAATCACCCCAAAATTACACAATTGCATCATGCCTGAGAGAGCAATGCCACCCAGAAGGAAGTGTCACACCTTAGTTATACATTAGCTAGGGAAGCTGTGTGCAGTGCAGGCAGAGCAGTTCCCTGTGCTGATATCCCTGTCTGGGGAAGCTGTAGATAACAATCCTTCCCTTGAACCATGCACTGAATGGGCCAGTGTGCACAGCTGTACACAGCTGGAAAGGGACCCACACTGCCCCCACTGCAAAAGGAACACACTTCTCATACTGATATTAAACCATTATAACGGCAACAGGTGATCCACAGAGTCACTGCACTAAGGCACGCTGAAATGGGTTTAAAAACAAAAGAATTAGGAAAGGAGTCAGAGAATTTTTTATAAAACCCCATATATCATAACAATTATTCTAAAATCTTTTAACTGTAAGGTGTTTCCCCCTCCCCAATACCAAAAAATGCATCTAAAAAGATATGGAAGGAAGTAAATACCTACTATGCACCAGATGACAAAGGACATTTCAAACTTGTGAGGAAAACTAAAAATTGACAGGCCAAGAAATGCAAAAACACACGTTTCTGAAAAAGAGAAATCACATTTAAATAAACAATTCTAGAAGATCTTTTCTACTCCTGCTATTAATTACTACATACAGTACATAAAACAGGATTTCCTGACCAAACCCTGGAGAGCTGCTGGTGCTCACTAAGGAGTGGTTAAGTTCCCTCTGCAGCAAAGCCACTCCCTGATCACACTGCATCCTCCTGCAAACAATACAGAATTCATTCATGGCAGCCCCTAGAAATCAGGGACATGTTTGTAATGCAGGAACATGTCATTTCTTCAAAGGCTTGGTTTGCAAAAGGAACTGGAAAGGCTCTAGGACTGAGCTGCTTGTACCATTACTTCCAAAAACCTCCATATGTAAAGTTACTGTTTTTGCAAGTAGCTTTTTATATTAAAAAACATTAAAAAATACCATCAACCCCCACCTCCTAGAACTAAAAAGAGACTAGAGGAACACCGGAGTCAGTGATCTCTATTTGGCCATCAATCTTATGGCAAATCTTAGCAGGAGCCTGCAGGATGGCAGAGAGATCTACTGCATGTTTTATCCAGCGTGGCAGGAAAGGTGACTTTTGAGTGCCTTCCAGCCTCCACTCTCAGGAACTCTTCTCTTAAAGACAAGGACCACGGACACACAAATGCCTGGATGCAAATTCACACCTCTGCTGCTCCCAACAGAACCACAGCTCCATGCAAGTGACATTTTAAAGGATTAATATTAGATTTAATAGCAGGCAGCACCTACCACACATGAAAGCCACAGTTCTGAGTGTCTGCTGCATCAGGATCTGTGTCACTGGGGACAGGTTGTGGTGAGTGTAGTGAGACATCACGATGCCAGAGAACAGGATTGCCATGATACCTGTGGGCAGGAACGGGACAGTCAGCACAGGACTCTGCGAGGATTTACTGCTGAGACCCTCCAGAGTCATCTTCTCACAAGGCAAAACCTGCTTCTGCAGCAATACAAATATTTTAATATACCAAACAGTGTGGTCAGAACTCATTCTGCTACTCACCTGAGAGTGAGATCCCTTCTGCAAGTCCATAAGGAAGGTAAGCAAAGATAATCATCATCCCAAATTCCAGGGAAGGTGTCTTCCTTAAATCAATGTGCTTTAGTACGTACGCACAGAAATGTTATGGAAAAAGTAAACTAAAAAATAAATCAAAGAAATATTTTGATATGTTCATTCCATTACAAAACAATGGTTACGCTTAATGTACTTCTACTGAATAACCAATAAAATCTACTTATTGGCCTTCAACTCAAGTATGGAAAGATTAGTAATTTCTTATGAGAGGAATGTGTCTTATAGAAGCTACTGCTGCTAGAAGTCTGTCAGAAGACAGAGATAGACACAGAAGAAGATCTCTTATTGATGTGCCTCTACAATACTGATAACAACAGGTAAGTCAAATACTTTTCAGGCACAAGTAATTCTAAAGGGCAAACAAGCTGCTTTTCTCTTTGACTTAGTATAATTTAGATATGAGTCAAAGACGTGTTAAACATCTGTTTCCCTCTTTTGTTGTGATGTATGGAATAATTTCAAAGTTTTTGAATTAGGCTGATGAACCAAAAGGGGAAATTAGTCTGTATTTAATCAAATATTCTCTTCCTGCTGTTTACAAACCAAGTGTTTGGCAGTGTGTCCCAGCTGATCCAAGTACAGCTGCACAGCCCAGAGCTCACACAGTGAAGTCAGAGCTAGCATTAAACCAGCCCAAGAAGGAACAAAGGTGTCTGGGCCACAGCAAACAGCCTTCCTGATCTCAGCACAGCAGCTCCTGGGTTGTTCAGCAACCAATTCATGGAAGTGGAAGAGGCAAAATATAACCCAGGGTAAATCCAAACAGAACAGTGTCTGCATTCAGCTGCCTGCACATGATCCATAGGGACAAACGAGCTGGGCTGACTCAAAGGCCCCCGGGAAAAGCAGCTTTTTTTTCTTTTTAATTAACTGTTTTATATATGTAAAGAAGAAGCCATATGCTTATTAAAATGGATTGGTATTGAAATGGAATTAATATATTTTGAATTTACAAAACAATTACCATATCTTATAACACTCCAATGCACATAAGCTATTATACAACATTTCATACCTTAATTATGTTCATAAAAATTTGATGCCACTTTTAATACACTCCCATGCACACTAACATAAAACCGAAATAATGTCTAATAAGAAATATCCTCTAAGAAATGCTGGAGAAGATGGGGAGAAAAATACTACTAGGATGTTGCAGTTCACCAATGTATACATATATATCACCAAAATTAAAAAAGGATATTAATGCAGAAATAAGACCAGTAAGTGTGCCAAGTGCTGCAGAGCCAAAGAACATCTTGAGAAAGTATCCCAGTGCCTGTAGAAAGGTTTGCCATCCACTTACATCTGACATATTTTCCCTTGTCAAACCTTCTGCTGTGCTAGATACAATTAAAAGAGAAATAAAAAGAAATGGTTATACATTCTAAGCCTGGATCCAAAAATATCAAACATCTTTTGAGCATAACAACAAAAAAGACTCCAATTTCTTTGTTGCTACCACTCTTAAAAGGCTTTTACTGTGATATATATAACAAGAGGAATGTCAAAAGATGTTAAATCAAGCCTCAGTGTAATCCCCAAAGGGAAACCTAATTCTGCTAAAAACCCAGCATTGCTCCTCTGAAGAATCCCAGAATGGCGTAAATAGGCTATGGTGATGCCCAGCATTTGAAAACAATGTTCAAACTTTGAGAAGGAAAAGAAAACACATTTTACAGTGCTAAAAACTCATGTGATCCTCTGAGAAGAACAAATGAACAGGAAGAACTCTCATCAAATATTTAGGTGTGGATGAGAGACAAGAAGGTCACTGAAGGAAAACAAAGCAGCTCTTAACAGGAAAGGGAAGAAATCTCTTTGAATTTCAGGAATATATTTAATGACAATTCTGTGCAAAGAACACACAGATTCTAGCTAGTGTTTCTTTTGGCTGCTTTTAGCCTTCAGCACTGGAAGCACCACAACTGTAATAAAAGCAATTAATCCATTAGAAAATTACTCTGACTTCACTACCTGCTTGGCACAGCTGTTCCTTCTGTACATTCACAGTCACGTCTATTGGTTTCAGCAATAAGATGAAGACACACCTATCCATTCTTTACTCTTTCAGCCCCAAAGAATTCTCATAGGCAACAGACAAGGATACTGGAGGTTCCTCTTGTCTGCAGCCCCAACATGAACACGACCCCAGTGCATGGACTGCACTGCTCCCCGGGCACAGCGGCACTCTGGCACAAGCCAATGGCACAGAGACAGAGCAGCAGGGAAGGTGAATATTGCTGTGCCTGACAGGTCACATCTGGGGCTCCTGCTGCCAGGACCCTCCATGGAAAGAGAGCTGATCATGAATGGAATTAGAATGAATCCATTATCTAGGGTCAATGAGATAAGGCTCTGAGGTAGGGAAATGAGGCAACCATTTACTGTCCCCTGCCCGTGCAGTTCATGTTATGGATTGCTTTTGACACAGAAGCACCATGCAGGATTCAGCCTCACACCTGAAATACACAATGTGCTCCAAAGGAAGGTGGAAGAATAACTGTAGACCAAAAAACAAACAGAAAACAGTGTAGTGACTTAGTGACTGTTTCCATAAACACGTGTGGCTCCGATGCACTTACTTGGTCAGGACAATTGAGACTGCATCGTTGAGAATACTTTCTCCAAAAACCAACATGTTAAGCACAGGATCCACATTAAGGGCATTGAAAATGGCAATAGTAGCCACGGGGTCAACCGCAGATATCAAAGAGCCGAATGCAAAACTGGGAGAACACAAAAGAGGACACTAAGTGAAAGAAAAACACCTACCTAGTAACTTACATGAACAACTGTAACAAAGCTCATTTGTGTTACAGTTTCTACACAGTGATAACAAAGTACTTTCTTTCCAGTCATAAGAACTTGGCCACTTGCCAAGTTCTTGAAAAATTTACATTATTGATTTTGAAAAACTTACCCTGTCTTTTAAGAGAGGATGTGGACAAGGAAGTTATACCCTTATCACATGTATTAATAATACCAGCTAATCAAGATTTACAAATCTTGAAGTTTGGTTAAAATACCCAGTATCTCTCTCAAGAAATCACTGAGCACAGAACAGAATAGACTGGAATGCAAATGATGGAATACAATACAATACTATTTGGAAATAAGGGTAATAAATATGGTATAGAAGTGTTGCATCTATTTCTTAGTTTCATATACAATGTTGAATTTCAGCAGTCTATATACTGACCAAAAGAGGTGGCCAACTGCAGTGCATTTCCCACCTACAGCTATCCTGAAGAAAGCTTTATTCCATAAACTACACCATTTCCCCAAGAGCTTACCTGTCTGTCATGTTGAGTTTATAAATTACATCAGCCTGAAAGAATAGGTAGAACATAATCACAATTAACTATGGTGTTCTTCTGTTCTTAAAAACCAAACTATTCATCAAATCCTGAATTCATTGTGAAGAAAAATTCACAGTAGTGATGTTGTCCAGTTTAACACTGCCCTCCCACTGTAATTTACTGCTACAGCTCTGGTCACCCCAGATCAGGGAACTAGAGCAGAGTCAGGTGAGAAGGGTAACCATGACATTCAGAGGAGGAGAAATCTGAGTGGCAAAGAGGAAAGTATACAATGCTTGGCCTTCCAATGAAGTCTGAGAGAAAAGATAAATATCTGTGTCTATATGTAGCCAATGGCAAACACCAAAATTAATATTGTAGAGTAAAGATGGCTCTAGAGAACACAGGTTTTAGAACAGCCTTCCAACAGGAAGACTGTGGAAGTTAGAAAAAAGCAAAGCTCAAGTGTTAATTGCTTTTCCCAGACATGCTGTGTCAGAGTGGCTCAGGCTGGGAGGGACCCCTGAGGTCACCTACCCCACCCCTCCAGCTCACAGGGCCCTTGGAACACGGCACCCAGGACTGTGTGCAGAGAGCTCTGAAGTACTTCAGGGAGGGAGACTGCACAGCCTCTCCAGCAATATCCACGGAAGGGGTGTGTGACACTGCCTTGGTGAGAGCAGAGAACTGCACTGTGTGACCCAGCAATTCACTTCACTCTATTTGTCTGCTCTTGAAAAAGGGACTTGCAAACAACAAGCCAGATAAAATGGAGTGCTTTAAACAGTAAGTCTTACCCGGCCCAGGAAATAGATTCCTCCACCTACAATGAAAGCTGATATCGCAGTGCCAAATACTGAGAACAGAATGATGGAACCAATGTTCTGAAAAAAATTACCCTGGAACACAGTAATAAAATAAGTAAATTAGTACAAATGGCCTGAGGGAAAACTCATGTTTGGGTTTCCATTTAATTAGATTCAAACTCACAACTGGGTTTCCCATTGCAAAGGCTCAGTTTGGTTCCAGCTACCCCAGGACACACATCCATACCATCTGCCCAGAGAGACTGCTGCTCTCCTGAGGACAACAGCAATTCCTCTGACTCCCAGCACCGATTCCCTGGCTGGCACCATAGCAAGAGCCCAATCCTCAGGCAAACAGCTGGATATTCATCAGCACTCAGACATATTTCCCACCTGGCAAAAGGGTAAGTTAATCCCTCTGCTGGAGACAGGGCATGTGAAAAAGGCTTGTACGCTTCCCAGCTGCTAGTCCATTGCTTGTGATTTTGTATGAGAAGGTCTCCAGTGCTGGTAGCAGCTCCTGGTATCACCGTGGCCACTGTTCCCTGCTCTCCTGCAGCACAGCTGGAGCACAAGGCTGCCCAAGGGAGCACCAAAGCCCCTGGGCCAGGAGGGGAGCTGTGAGAAATGCCCATGGAAACACGGGCCCCCAGGCAAGGCTCACAACCTCACACACATTTCCCTCTTCTTTAGCTGTGGAGTGACCCCACCTTTCCCACTTCTCCTCCTTCACAGCAGCCCTGGTACAGCTCTGGTGAGGTAAGAACCTCTCCAGCCAAGGAAAACCTCGTCTGTACCCTGCCCCACACCTTGCCAGCACTCAGTTATCAGCAACAAGCTACACTCCCTGCACTCTGGGCTGAAGGGGTTTAAATTTTGCACTCTCGATTCCCTAATGATTAATATAATGGAATTTAATGCAATTATCCTAAGCTTCATGGAGATAACTAAAAGCAGAATCTGTTCCAAACAAAACCTCAACATCCGAAATGAGTGTCTGGCAGGGACTGACCTTGTGCAGTGAATATCCAGATTCAAATATAATAGGTGGAAGCAAAAGCAGAAAAAACATATTTGGACGAAACATTTCTTCTTCCTGCAAAAAAAAAAAAAAATCATTTTAATTTCAGGGATATCATCATTATTGAAATAACATCAAATCTTCCAAAAGAAAAGCTATTAAAATAGTGATGGAAAATGAAAAATCTTTCTCCCTTCTTATCATGAAATACAAGACTGAAGAACAGTACACTATTCCAGGGCTGCTGCTTCTATTGTTCTTTTTCAACCCAGTGACAGAAAACTAGGAGTTACTTATTTTAAATTACTGTCTCCAAAAAAGCTGCATAGAAACAGGTTATTTATGGTAAAGGAAAAATCTTCCTGCTTCCACAAAGAGTATTCCCACTTTGTCTGAGAGTTTGGAAATCTGTAAGGACTGCCAAGGAATAGTGACCTCCTGGCCACTGTTAGAACAGAACAGAACAGGTTAACTGGGACCAAGCAGTTTCACTGGAAAACTCACCACCTGACAAGAAAATCACATCATCAGCCCAGTGCCCCTGCAGGTGACCAGGCTCAGGTGACACACCACCTGAGGGGCCCGAGGCTGGATTCTTCTCAGCAGATGTCATTTCTGCTGAAGTCAATGGGACTGTTCTGATGGCTCCTCTTTGCCATCACAGTGATATAAATGGAATCCACCATGAGGTAAGATGCTATTTTCTGTGTCCTCAGTCTCTGTCACTTATCTCATCCCTGGCTAACACTGCTCATGCTGCACCCCCAGCCTGGCACCCTGGTTCTTCTGCTGGCAGAGCAGGCACAGAAGGCAAATGAATGCCAGCTGAGGGGCCAGTCTCTGTGCCCACCTGTTTCCTCCCTCCTGCTCCCCCAGAGCTGTCACCTCCACAAGCACTGACTAACTTGTTTAAAGCCAGGGTGAACAGCTGATGGACTGCTCTGTTCTGTTCTGTTCTAACACCAGCTCTCAAAACAGAGGTACTCATCTCTTTATTTACAGTCTCATTCCTGCCTGATAATCATCTTGTAGGATTTGGGGGCTCAGCAAACCAAACTCATCCTTTGGGTGTGCAGCACAGCCCTGCGAGTGCATGGCTGCCTCTGCCTGCTCCTGCCAGCACAGCACGTGCCCCTGCCCCTCAGCAGCCCCACAGACACCTGAGACACGGCTGGACGAGGAATGAGAGCAGTGGAAGGGAAGGACTGTGCTTGTGCTGCATGGCACCAGAGGAAAATAAAACATGGGGGCTCTCACTATCAGCTGTGCTGACCAGGAACAACCGGCAAGCACAAGGTCCTGGTGCCGAACCTGAATGAACACTCAGAAGTTAAACAGCAAAGTTTTCAGGGCAGGGAGATTATCCAAGATTTGCTTTGTACAGGGATATAGCCTGTGGTTAAATATTGCATTTTTTATCTTATCAGATAAAGAGAAGGTATTTAGTAAATTTAGAACCATTTAAAACCATGTAATAAAGTCCATAATTATTGATCTAACATTACAACAGCCTATGCTAAAACCTAAGGTTTATAACAATGAAAATAACTCAAATAAAAAATAATAATGTGATATCTGTGGCCTTCCACCTTGGCTGACAACACAAACAAGCACAACTCCCCAATGCCTCCCAAGATGTGACCAACACTTCCCAGAAAACCCCCATGTAATTGATCAGCTGTGATCAGTATTTGCTGTGTTTAGAGAACAACTGCCCTAATCAGAGCATGAAGCTTTCTTTTTCTCTCTTACATGCATGATCTTACTCAGATTATTTTATTTAATCTGTAAGAAACTACTTTAAAATGCTGATGTTGTGGCCATTTAATTGATTTTCAATTTTAAGTCAAATCCAGTTGACACAAATCATGAATGAAAAAGCACTAACTACTGCAGCCCCCATTGTTTCTAATGACTTCATATGTAAAAATGAAATATTTCAACACAACTGCTGAGCTATGTAATTGTTTAAACAAGTTTACACAGAACCAGTGTGGTTAGTTGATAAAAAAATAAAAGTATAATATGTAGTTCAAAAACTACATCAGATTGAAAATCTATGCATTTTAATGTATTTCAACTAAGGAGAAAAAGATCTTCCTTTAGGGCAATAACTGCCAAGAAATATAAAATTACAAGCTAGGATTAAAATTCACTCCTCAGACCAAGATGTTCAGCTGGCTGATATAAATTCTGTTTAGAACTGGCAATTCAAATCACTGTGACTTCAATCAGTTCACTGATCTAATAAATTGTTCAGTGCTGTGAAACAAAATCATAGTTTAAATGCTGCAAGATTTTAAATTAAAGCAGGAATAGTGAAGAGTTCATTGCTTCGATAATGTGGAGAAACAGTAGGAGGCAAAATCCTTCCTTCAATGGAGACTTCAGCTCTCAAGAGAAACTTCTGCCAGGACTTGCCCTCTAAAACACCAAGTATTACAAAGCCTTTTTTGTAAGATTTAGGGAGTTTTCTACATTTAAAAATTAATTGTTACAACTATACCTTCCAGTTGGCCAGCTTTTGAGCCTCTATGATTTTTATAAAAGCTCCCATAAGGATACCTAGGAGAGAATAAGAAAACATTCTGAAATAGCAACAAAATGTGTCACTGTTTATCAGCTCTCCAAGTTTTAGAAGTGAAAACAATGCAAAACATAGCGCAAGTTAGTTTCATCCCTAAACCATGAAAGCACTGAGTGGTTTTGGGTTTAATCCCCAAATACCCAGTTTCCAATACCTTACATAACTGCAGTTTCCCTGCACAACAGATTGTCTCTTGGGATATCCCAGCTCCGAACAGACCTACCGAGAGAGTGATGCTCACTGGGTCAGAAAGACAACAGGCTTAACTACTCAAAACCACTTCTCATCCTAGCTGCACTCAAATGAAATTGCACCTTGCTTGCTGAAGAATCAGGAAGTTATGAGTTAGGCATCTGTGCTTCATGTCACTTCAATATTATCTGCAGTTAAAGCAGCTTAAACGAAATCAGTCTTCTCCACAAAAATGAATTTTGTTTGAATGAAATCATAGCCCTTTCTGGCAATGAAGAAGGCAACAAACTCTGATCAGGGTGGAGATCCTGTCAGAACTATTTTCCAAATGAATTACACACTGTTTAAGTCATGTAGAAATAATGTGAATACAGAAGATAGAATTTTATCAAGGCTGCTGCAAACTTGGTGGTTAAAGGTTATAGCACTCTTTCCTCCCATACATCTTCAAACATAAAACTGTAACAAGATTTCCTCTGGAAGTCAAGAAGATAACTCATGAACTGTCATTAATTGTTTTCAAGTAGTTCTAGGGAACTCGTCTTCAGCCAGATTTCAGATCTGTGCCTCTGCCTACTTGTGTTTTATAATTTACAGAATGGAGACTTCACAGTCAAACACTGGGACAGAAGCCAAATACTCCAAACAAAAGGTACAGGGTGTCTGAGGAGCCTGAAGTATGCCTTCCTGTAACTCATGTAAAGTGTGCTTTTCTGTGACTCATGAGACCTCCTCTCCTGCTGCAGCTAACAAAAGAGTCTCACAAACAGAATCACATGGATTACTGCTGATGGATGTGTCACACACACAAAGCCACGAGGCCTAAGCCCTCCTTTATACAAAGATCTGGGAAGGCTTCAGTCCCAGAGGGGAGAAATAATTGTTCCATGAAATGGTTTCTGTGGAAAGGAAGAGGAAAACATAAATGAAGCAACATCAAAGGTCTGCTGTTCCTTGAAGGACAGAATGCAGACAGCCATTCACATGCCACATGCATTTACAAACTACTCTTTCTTTATTACTAAATGAATGAATGCAGGTTTAGATCAGCTGTTTCTATTAAATCAGGCAGGTCAGTTTTGTCGAGGGGCTAATTAGAAGGGTTAGTCTGCACCAGTTAATCTATACCTCATTTTTTAAAAATTTTATAGGCATTTTCTTATTGCAACCAACCTTTATTTTTCCTGAGAACGTGTTAAAACTCAGTAACAAGTCAAAGAGAAAAAACATTTCTGGAAACTATTTTTACCAACAAAATTCCAGCAACTTATAAGGATGAGGATCAAAACCCAGCCTCAGAGAATGCACTCCCACCCTGTCCACCAGGAGAGACACACCCTCTAGGAAACATAAACCAGAAGCTTCCGAGCAGCTCAGACAATGGATGGAAAAACACTTGTGAAAATCATATCTCTCTTCTCTGCTGCCACTTTTATTAGCCTTCAATAACTTCCTGAGAGGACTGCTAAATTTACAAGTCAAAACAGGACACACCTCACTTCTGGCACTGCTGGCAAAACTGCATACTTGAAACTCAAGCTGTGCTCTTGCAGCTGTGCAGAGCGTTAGCAGGACCAGAGGGTCACTGTGCTGGCAGCTGCAGGAATCACACAGGTGCTGTACTCCCACCAGGCTGAGAGTACATTGAGAAAATAATGAATATTAGAGAAAAATACAGTAGAGAAAATAATCAATATTTTAACTGATTTGCTCCTCAATTAAACATTTATAAATCAGGAGCAGCAGCATACGAATAAATTAAATTACCTTGACATAAAACTGTAGGCTCAGAAATACTCCAAATTTATTCCAAATGAAGTACACACCTGATCTCCATGAAGCATGACACTCTTGTAGCCCTAGCCATAGGAAAAGCTCTTGTCATGGTACTGCTGGGACAGTTAAGGGTCTGGCAGTCCAGGTGAGTTTTTGGGACAGTTGCAGTCCCCAGCTACATTAAAATCCCACACTCAGACATAAATCTGCCAACACCAATATAAACTCATGTACCAGCTCAAAGGGAAGGCTGGAGCCTCATGACCAGGGCGTGTTGCACATCTTGTCCTGCCCCGAGGATGCAAACCAGAGGAAGATGCCAAAGTACTCAGGCAGTGATGTCCCTACAGGTGTCATTTTCCTGGGCCGGTCTCTGTGTGTATGCTCATTTCTTTATTTATTCAATCAATTTAACTCTGAGAATTACTTGTTTTCTTCACTGCATTCAGTGTGCCGTATCTTTCTAGTGATGGCTAACACACAACAGAGCATTATCTCTCTTATAGGTAGGTAAAAGTTAAATTAGGGTATAGTTCAATTATAGTGTATTAATTATGTTATATTAATTGCATTATGTTAAGGGGGGTTATTAGAATGTTCTAGAAGGGTCCAGGGTTTGGCGAGGATGAAGAGAGACTGGATCGAAGATCTGACCAATCACTCGAAGCCTTGCAGAACGATTGGTCGGAATGAATGGCGTTAAAGACCAATGGGAAGCCTGAAAACGGACCAATCACCATGCGGATCCAAAATGGACCAATCCTGGCCTGAAGGGGACTATAAATGGGGCAGTTCCGGTCTTTTCAGAAACTTGTGTGCGGAGAGTCCAGAGCACCTGGGGGCAGCGCACTGTTCTGGTTTGGCTCGCTCTGTGGGTGCCTGGGCTTACCCTGGGTACTCCGTTCCTGGCAGCTATTTTAATAAATGAGAACCTCTTTCTCCAGAGAAAGTTTGGCCTCGTTCATATTCATAACATTTCCAGTGCACACTACTGACAGTCCCTGGATTAACACAAATCCAACATAAAAATGTCATGGTTACTTACCTAAGGAAACAACAGCCACGCTCTCTGGTAAAAAATGAAGCCGGTATTCTATCAGTAAATGCACCAATATGATGCAAATTGCTGTGAAGGGAAAAGAATGGAGATTCAGGAGCGTTGGAAAAGAGTAAAATATACTTTTAAGTAGTATTTTTAAAATACACAAGCAAACTTCTAATGATTTAGTAGACTTCACTTTGGCAATAAACCAAAGCACCAGTGTAAGCAGTGGCTTCCATCACCACAAATGTTCCAAACCCCTGTGCCTGCGCACAGAGAGAACCAGAAGAGAAATAATAACTATGATTTTGAGTTGGCCTATGTCCTCAGACACAGAGTACAGTTAACAGAGATTAACAGACTTTCAATTCATCGTTCACCTATAACAAGAAGACTAAAAAAAATCGTCATGCCACTGGACTGTTCCTCTTGCTGTGCCTGGACTCCAGTCTGAACTGGAAGGATGGGCTTGGGAGGCGTAGGTGCCACCAGCTTGGTGGTGGCGGCCAGCAGAGTGTGGAGGGTGGCATTGATGACCTCGCGGGTGGCATTTGCAGACCTGTCAGGACAACACAATGTGTGACTATAGCGGACGGGAGCAACACGACAGAGCCCAGTACAGACACGCACACACCGACCCACCCCCCGGAGCTCGTGCCGGTGACCGGCTCCTCACGGCGTGCTTCAGAAGCAGTCCGATCAGACAAACACGGCACGCTCCTGTTCCCGGAGCCGCTGCTGAGTGCCCCACGCACCGCAGCGCCCACCCCGCTGTGCACCGAGCCTGGTACCGAGGGCACGCCCGGCGCACCCGGCTGGGCACGGCAACAGCAACAGCAACAGCAACGGCAACGGCAACGGCAACAGCAACAACCCCGCTGCCGGTCCCGGTGCCTCCGCCACTGCCACTGCGGTGCCTCCGCCACTGCCACTGCGGCCCGTGCCCGCCGCTCCGGCACCGCGCGGGGCCTGGGGCCGCACCGCACGGCACCGCACCGCGAGCCGCTGCGGAGGGGACGGGCACCTCTGGCAGGCACGGCACAGCACAGCCCGCCCGTGCCCCGCAGCGCGACCGATCCCGGCCCGCACGGCACCGAACGGAACGGAACGGCACGGCACGGCACGGCACGGCATGGCCGTGGCCCGCAGCCCCGGGCCGCCCCGCACTCACTCCGCCATCTTGCCGGGCTCACGCTCCCACGGCGCCCCGCGCGCCGCCGCTTCCGGCGCTCGGGCGGGCACGTCCGGCCGGAACGGCCGCGGGGGCGGCGGCGGGCGCGCGACACCGTTCCCGCTCCGCGCGCGCATCGGGGCGGCGGAGCCTGGGGCGCCCCCTGCCGGCGGGGGCAGCGGCTGCAGCGCCGCCATCGCTCCCTGTCCCCACAGCCGCCATAGTGTCCTGTCCCCAGGGCCGCCATCGCTCCCTGTCCCCAGGGCCGCCATCGTGTTCTGTATCCCAGAGCCACCATTGCTCTCCGTCCTCAGAGCCACCACTGCTCCCCATCCCCAGAGTCACCATTGCTCCTTGTCCCCACAGCTGCCATCCTGTCTTGTCTCTCAGATCCACCATTGCTCCCTGTCCCCAGAGCCGCCATCGCTCCCTGTCCCCAGAGCCACCATCGCTCCCTGTCCCCAGAGCCACCATCGCTCCCTGTCCCTCAGATCCACCATTGCTCCCTGTCCCTCAGATCCACCATTGCTCCCTGTCCCTCAGATCCACCATTGCTCCCTGTCCCCAGAGCCGCGCCTGCGGTCGCGGTAGCACAGGCTGTCCCTCAGGCTGCTGTGACTCCAGGGTGAGATGCCTGCAAGTGTCACACCAGGCCTGCTCTGCAGTGCCCAGGGCAGACGTGGATCCTGATTTTCCACCCAGACACGTTCACCTGCTGGAGCCCTTGCGCTGGCTGAGCTGACCTGTGCAGGGCACAGCTGGTCACGGCTCCCACCTCCAGCCACAGCCTGGCCCTACAGCAACAACAGAGCCTCAGACACGTCCCACTGAGCTGAATCAAAAGCCACTGCCTCAAAACCAGCATAAAAATGCACTTGAATTAAAATAGCAGTGAGTAATTAATTAGTGATTTTAATCAGCAAGTTAAAATAAAATTTAGACCAGCTTTATTTGGTCTAAGTTCAAATGCCCTCCTGGCCCAGGCTGCTGCTGGGGTTGGGTCTCTAAAGTCTCCTGTGCATCCTGGAAAATAATGCTAATTAGCACCTTTCTGCTTATAAAGTCAGTTGAGGATATCCATCCATCCATCCATCCATCCATCCATCCATCCATCCATCCATCCATCCATCATCCATCCAGTGCAAGTTCAAGCTGCTGGGCTGACAAGGACATGGGACAGTGTATAACAGCATCACATGCATTTCTTTGATTTCTGGTCTGACTAGCTCAGGAAATAAAAGGGGAGCTGTACAAACACACTCATTGAGTACCTCAAATTGTTTTAAAGGCCCTCTGAAATATCAGCTGTGAACTTAATCAAATGAAATTTCAGATTTATGACATTGACACTCATTTACTTAAAAGTGAAAGCCGCATGAATAGTTATGAACATGCCTGACTTTTAAAAACCAGTGACTAGGACAGTAGCTGTTTTTCTCCGGGTTACTGGCAGGGCAGAGCGGGAGAATGTCTGGTTTCTTGTTGACAGACTGAACCTACACCTCCTTTGCTCATCTGATGTAGTTTTGTTGTGACCTACTTAGATAGTCTTACCACAGTTCTGACCAAGGTTTTTTTCCACATTGGCTAATTTCCGATGATCTGCAGTTTGCTAATCCCATCTGCATTAACTCATTCTCTGCATCCCAGTAGCACTGGGGACAGAGTGCATGGCTTCAGCAGAGGCACAGCCCATGGGGTGACTCAGAGCTCACAGGTGCCAGTGAAAAAGGAGACTGGTGCTTTGGAAAGTGGTGCAAGCTGATCTCCAGAGTGATGTGCACATCTTCCTCCACTTGGAAACAGCGGGACTGCAGGCCCCCAGCACATCACACACCCAGGCACTTCTGCTTTTTGATCTCAGCTTTCATTATATACTGGAGTAGAGATTTTGAACAACACTTCATCCATAAATAATGAAGCTTGATCCAGAATGAGATGCACTTAAGCTGATGAAACACAGGAAATTTCCTTGTGAATACTGCCTTCCTTTTTTCTGTGAAAACTAAAACTCAGAGTTTGCCAAGGAAGGCTGGAAGTAGCTGGTCACTAAAAGGTGAATCATTAGTGTTCCCCTTGAGAATGCCTCTAAGAAGAAATTAGTCTTCTGCAAACTTGCATGGTCTTAGCTCATAATATCTTTTGGGGGTTTTATTTGTTTTTCTGGGAAGCACAGTGAAAAAGCCAGAAGTTCTGTTGAAAGGGACCAAGAGTCAGTGGGATTGTGGCAGAGAAGGACAGTGGGGACCATGTTCCCCTCTCCTCCATGCAGTACACCTCATGCTCTGGGTCACAGGACAGAAGAAGCTCCCCAGCTGTGCAGCCTAGTCCTCTTTGGCAGGTCAGCATCCTGTCCTCCTAAAAATCAGAGAAAAATATCATTGAAAGCACCTCTGGAGAGCTCCAGCCTGTCCTCTGTTTATAGCAGGTCTAGCTTCAAGGTCAGAGGAGTTTGCTCAGGGTCTTGTCTCCAGAGAAATTCTGATAATGTCTAAGGAATGGAATGTCTCTGTGGATGGAGCTGCTCTGGGAGACCTGTCCTCGTGCTGCACTGCTCTCAGGGTGAAGAACTCTTTCTCTTGTGCAGCTGGAAGCCCTTTATTTGTACTTCATAGCAGCTGCCATGGCAGGCACCTGCTCCTCTTCCCTTACAGCCGTGCCCACACTGATCTGAGGCAGGAGTAGCTGTGTCCATTCCTGGTGGTTCAAATCCAGTCAGACAGTGGTGGAAAAGTCAGCTGCTCAGGGAAAAGGGCATGCCTGCAGTCCTGTGTGATCTTCACCAGTGGCAAAGGGCTCCTGCCCTTGTCACCAGAGCAATGCTCAGCTCTCTACCAGGCTGGTGCACAACAAGAGGAAAATCTTAAAACTCTCTTTCCTAGTCATGTGAGTTGTGTTTGGCATAATGAGTAGGTCATCTGTCCTAAGAAAGAAGGCCAGAAATTGTACTGGTTTGCTTTTTCTTTGCTATTTCTTCGCTTTTGTTTTGTTTGGGGTTTTTTTGGTTTTGGCATTGGCCTCGGCCTCAGCCTCATTTTTTGGGTTGTTTTTTGTTCCTTGAATCTTTCAACTGGTGTGATCAGAAAGCTCCACACTTGTTTTGTTTTACTGGCCTTTTAGCTGTCATGTGCTTTTAATCATGAGGGACTGGTGCAGAAAAGGGATGAGTGCAGATGTAAGTCTTCAGGAGGTGACTGACCTCGTCCTCTCTGTGCCTGCTGGCCATGGCCAAAAGGAAACCACAGATGGGGTTTGGGAGCCATGGGAAGGATTCAGGAAGGGATGTGGAAGAGAGGAAGATTTAGCCAGGAAAGCAGAGGCCTGGCAACATAAACACAAACTCAGGACTGAACCTCACAAAGGCCTGGATCTGAAGGGAAAAAAACAACAGGAAAAGGGAAAAAGGCAGATGGAGAACAAGGGAGCATCAGAGGGGGGAGCATCAGAGCAGTTGGAGGCAACAAGGGCTGCTGGGTCAGGCTCCTGTGTGAGAACAGGAAATTGCAGCAAGCAGCACGTAACAGTCGGTGACTACTCGGAGCTGTCTCCTTCCCACCGAGCTGCAGCGCTGCACACACACGCTCAGCGCTGCACACTGGCTGGAGTAATCACAGGTGATACCAAATTATAACGTCCCAAGTGTCCTGTGCCAAGAGATGGTGATTTTCATGTCTCATCTCTGACTCATCAGCAGGAAATACCACTGCCTGTTTGACCTGTTGTTTCCAGCGAGAAGGGGCCAGTCCGAGTTAGTGCCACTGAGGTAACCAAGGCAAGCACCGCTCCAGCATCACGGTGCACCTGGGGTTTCAAGGACTTGGTCACAAGGAAAGTAATAATTTCAGCAGGAGGCTGTTCAGGCTGCTTCTCACTTGTGGTTTTCTGATGCACAGCGACTGAGCATCTGTTGATTAATGCATGCACTGAATGTTGCTTTTAATAGATCACAGGAATTTCACAGTTGTTTAAGCTCATCTAAGATGATGTGGCTGTAGGTAACATAGTGTTTAGTTTTAATTCTTAAATTATGCAGATCAGCCTAAAGAGATAGCTGTGTAGAACATGGAGGGCAGGCACAGATGCGTTAGTGACCAGCTGTAACCTTGTGCTGGAAATGTTGGGGAAGGTGCTAATTTACAGCCCAGGACTTTGTTCTCGCTCGGGAGTGGAGTCTGTCGGCTCTAAAGGCCAAGGCCATGCCAGATTTCCTCTAGGAAGTTGGTTTAGCTCTTATGACAGTCTTTGGCCTTGAAAACACGTGGGTTTGCCTCTTAGATTATCTACATACATGGTAATCTCAGGCATGTTGAAGTCACCCTTGAGTCAATTCTCTCTGGAGCAGTGCTGAACTTCTTTGCAGTGGGTGCAGCAACAGTGTGAGGAGCTGCCAGATGTAGGGAAGGTGAAGTGCTTCAACCAGATTTACTGTAGAACTATCCTACAAGTGTTTAAATACATCAGTTCCCTTCCAAGCCTGGATTCATAGTAAAGATAAAATATTTCCTGGGTTGTGGAGAGGGATTCAGCTCTAAGCTTACCTGATGCCAGATCCTGATCTGGCATGGAATATAGTATAAATCCAAAATAAGCCAGTGTTTTCAAAGACAAAATCAGCAATACTGAGAACACCAAGATCAGCAGTGGTCTGAAAGTGGCCATATCTGTGGGTTGCATGTGAGGAGGAAATGCCTATGGCTATGGCACCACAGTACCAACAGGGCTTACAAAACACCTGCCTTTTGGGGGCTGCAGCATCACCCAGGATTGGCCCCATCACGGCTGCTGAAGATCTTGGCAGGCTGGGATGTGCGTGCTGGAGAGCTGCACTGGCCTGAGAACAACCTCTGCACAAATGGATCAGCTCCTCTCACTCCCCTCTCTCAGTCTGAGACTGAAAAAGAGAGAACTGACGGTACTTTCACTGGGCAGAGGAATGATCTTTGTTATTAAACTGAGGACATTTCTTTATTACACAGGTGAAGGTTCAGCTGCCACTAAGGAGGCAGGGAAAGCATGTGCTTTGCTTTATTGCTTTGGGATAGATGTGAGAGATTCTCTTAAGCTGACTAAGAAATGTAGAAAACACTTTTAGACCCTTCACTGTACAGAGTTGTTTTTCCATTTCTTCAAGTGCCCTAGCATGTACAACATTTTGTTCTCTTGTTTTCTAGCTATGTGCAGTAGCATATGCCTGGGTGCATATATACACACAGACTTGCATGTATAAACATAAATAAATACATAGGCAGGCAAATTCCAGGCACTAGTTCTCAACAGATAATCTCTCTCCTGTTGCTTTGTTATCTGTTGCTTGAAACTATTGGATGCTTGGTTTGTTTGCTTTTCATTGCATGTTTAGTCTGGTTTTGACATGCTCAATCTGGAGTTTATCCAGGAGGAAGCAGTGACAATGGGAATCGCATGGCGTGGCTGCAGCCAGTGCTTAGCAAGGTGAGCTGCTGTAGCCAGGCAGCAAAGGTTGTGATTCACCTGCAATGCAAAGGGGACCAGCTCTTGGAAACGGGGACCCAAAGGGCACAGGAGGGAGTGTCCCCAGGGACACTGCCACGTCACCTGCTGGCACTGCTGGCTGAGTGGCTCAGTACCCAGGCTGGGGAGACGGAGCTCCTCTGTTGCCCTGGGTGGGGACGGGGTGAGGAGCACCTCGCTGAGGAGTGATGCCAGCTTCTCCAGCCCTGATTGCTTTTCAGGGAAAGGCGGCTCTCCTGACCCCAGCCCCTCGTCTTCAATTTTGGCAGCGGAGGTTTGTTCATGCCGCCTTGTGCCCTGCCACACCAACAACTGCTCTGCCAGGCAGCAGCCACAGCCCTGTCCCTATGACAGAGCTCGCTCCTTTACCCACAGACGGGCTCTGCTGGCTGCACGGTTCAGATACTGACAGGTATAGCCAGGAGGTGCTACCCCAGAGACAGGACATAGAGGAATTTTCCTCTCTTGTTTTTTGTTTTAAACACTGAATTTTTTTGACTGTGAACTCGGGCATTTCATGAATTTCAGAGCTGGTGCTGTGCCGTGACTCATCGAGTCCCCTCTCCCAGCAGTGTGTGATGGGCCTTCTGTCTCACGACGTGACTCTCCCAGCACAAATGGGCTATGTTTAGTGACAGGCTTCGGCAGGAGGCTGTTGCTGTTTTACAAATGCCTAAACTGAGGCAAGAGAGGCTGGAGAAACGGGCCCAGAACAGACAGCAAGTCAAGGAGTGAGCTGGAAAGCGTCTCACAGGGTCTCTTCCACCTGCTTTCTGACCAAGGCTTTATCTGGAAACCCAAACACGCTGGGGAAACCTCTCCAGCTGCTCCTCAGTAAATAAAAATCATGGAAACTTCTAGTATCTGCAGCTTCCTCTGGCAGCCAGTCCCCACTGGGCTGTGAGCACAGCCCCCTCCGTTTCTGTTCGGGACCTGGTTGCCACCAGATTCCTTGGGCACGGGCCCATGTGCTGCAGGAACCCAGGGTGTTGTGCCCATGTTTGCCCTCAGTGGGCAGACAGCAGCTGCTGACAGACAGCAGCCAATTGTCACCCAAATGGGGAGGTGAAACCCCAGTGCCATCTGCAGAAAGCTGGGGCTGAGCCCTGCCTTCCTTCCTGCACAGCTCACCTCCCCGCTGCCTGCCCTCTGCCCGGGGTTTGTTCCAATGCTGAACACCTGTTTGTTAAGGGCAGGGTGCAGTATTCTCTGGATTACATTCTTTCTCGTCTATAAATTAAAAGTTCTTCCTCTTTCCTCATTACAGACTATCCTGAAAGGCCTTCTGTCAATGGGAATTAACAAATCTTTATGACAGCTCTGACAAACAGAGTGTTTGGTTAGCTGGATTACATTTACTGGTGCCAGCTGCAAACGAGCCCAAGTATCTGTTGTACTGGTGAGGTGCATCTGCTGTGACATGTCTACAAACAAATGGCAACTGGAAAAGAGAGCAACTGTACAAACAACTGCATTTCTTGCTCATGGCAGTAGCCTGGAGCTGCTGGGCACTCCCAGGGCTTGTCACCTCTCGCTCACATGTGCATCTTGCTCTCAAGCTGCCTCCAGAGCCGCCAGCCCTCACAGGAGGAAAGGCAGGACCCTTCCAAGAAGGATGCCGGTCTTCTCTGCCCTTTGCCAGTAATGGGACGGCCTGGCAGGGACACAGGGAGGCACAGGGGGTGGCACTCCGAAGTGTGTGCCAGTGTGCACACGTATTTCCCAGCTGGTCTGGCTGGCCTCCAGCCCGCTCAGCTCTGCTCAGGAGCCCTTGCTGCAGCTGGCCAGACACCCCTGCCCACTGCCATTGAGCACATTGTTGGGGGTACAAGCAGGAGGACCTAGAATTTTTGGGAGGCTCCATTACCTTGTCCGTGGTGCCTCTGCTGGGAGACGGAAGCTTCACAGCTGGAATTGTATAAGTATTCTGTTCAGTACCCAGCAAAGAGCAGAGAGAAAAATAATCACCTGAAAGTTCTGCTCGGCCCAGTACACCACTCTCTCTCTCATCTCCTTCCTGTCAGAGTCTGCTGCTGGTGGTCTTTATGGGCATTCTCTGAAGTGTAAGAAGTAAAAGAATGTTCTCCTGCTTCTGTTATCTCTGCAATCTCTCATCAGGACAGCAATTGCTTTGTTGATAAAACACAGCTCCTGTTCACACCCACTTCACAAATCACTTTTGACACACAACATGCAGGACCCATAGGACAAGAGCTACATCCCTTCCCAGGGCCCTGTGGCCTGTCTTGCCCTGCATGGAGAACATGGCTCCTGCATCCTGAAGCATTGATAAGGGACAAATGCAGATTCTACAGAGGTAAAGTGGAAAAGCAACGTTAACAAAGATTTAATGCCACACAAGCAATAACCATCTCATAGGAAAAAGGGGATATATTGTGAAAGAAAGAAAAGACAATGGAAGAAAAGCTATCTAGCTGTGGTGGGCTGGTAAATACCCAAGCAGGTGTTCACTCCCCTCCAGCCAGATGGGGAAGAAGATCAGAAGGACAAAAGTGAGAAAGAAGGAGTGTGTTGGCACAGGGCAGTTTAGTAAGAGAAGCAGAGCTGTACAAGCAAGAAAGCAAGATAAGGAATTCAGTCACCACTTTGCATCAGCAGGCAAGTGTTGTGCAGCTCCTAGGGAAGCTCATAAATGTTACTTGGGAAGACAAACACCATAACCTTGAACATCTCTCTTTCCTCATCCTATCCCTCAGCTTTTATTGCTGAGAACAATGTCCAGTGGTGTGGACTGTCCTTTTGGTCACTGAGGGAGTCAGCTGTGTGTCCCCCCCAGGCTATTCACTGTGGGGGCAGAGTGTGGAAAAGAAAAGGCTTGGTGCTGTGCCAGCCCTGCTGGACAGTGGGTAAAGCACTGTGGCATTACCAGGGCTGGTTTTGTCCAAACTACAAACCACAGCACCTGAGCAGTGCCACTGAAGAAAGTCCACGCGTCCCCAGCCAGAGCCAGTCTGGCAGCGCTGGAGGAGGAGAGCCTGGTGAGAAAGGACCAAAAGCCAAGGACAAGGAATTATTTCTTTCCTTGGCAAGGCCATTTTCCTTGGGTACTCCTCTCTCTCCAAGAAGAGATGACTCTTTGATAGACACAGCTGCTCCTTCTCACTGGCACATCCATGCAGCCGTGGCACACAGGCTGAAGTGGGTGCATTGCCATTCCTGCAGTGCTGCTGCCCGTGGCTGTTCCTGGCTCAGGTAAGATGAAGCTGTAACCAGCAGCTCCCCCTGCTCTCTAAGGGCCAGATCTTCTGCTGATACTCCAATTAATTTCAGGTCTGATAAAAGGTTGCATAGTCTCAGAGTTTCAGCTGGGACATATAATATCATATCCCTCTGTCCCAGCAAAGCAGTGATGGCTCAAAGTGATCCATGCTATCCTAAACCCAGAAATCTGCAGCAGCAGGGAAAAATGTTAACAAAAAGGTATTTGTTTAGTTTAAAATACCCTTACAAACTAAACAGCTTAAATCCAGGTTGTGTACAATGAACTGTGCACTGTAAAAAAATATTTTTCTTGGTTTCTCTGAGAAAAATATGCTGATGGCAAGGCCAGGCCTGGTTTGTTGTTGTAACTAGGCACCATTCTTAGCAAAGTCGCTGCTCGCCTCAGTCAGCCATTGTGAATAACAAATGGAGGTTGCATAAGAAGAGAAGCTCTTGGAACCTGGCTGGAACCAGCTGGCCATGCAGGGAGCACCCTCACCCTGCTGAATCACAGGGTGGTGGCTGTCTGGGGACACAGCAGATAGGGCCAGCAGACCCACGAGGTGACCTTCGCTGGCCACCTTTGTGTCACAGGCCTGTATTATCCTCTGTGAAACCCCGTAATGAGTCCCACAGCTTGTATTTCAGGATGTGTGGCTGACACTTAAATTCCACGGAATTGCACTGATTTAATTGGGTGACAGCAAGACATCAAAAACCCCATCACTTCCACTCTGCTCTTACAAAACTCAGCCTGACTTTCAATTGGAATATTTCAGGCTGCAGTTATGTGGTCACTCAGGCTGTTTGTAAGAAGCAAGTATGAGCCCTGGTGTCCTGGACAAATTCCAGTTCAGCTGATTCTATTCTGCTTCCCACCATTGCTGTACTGGCTGGTGATGCTCTGCCTTTCCTGCCCTGCCCCACATCTCAGGGTTATTCTGCACTGTCAGCTGCAGACCCTGCTGTAGCTTGGGTGGAGATTCTGCGATTCCCAGAGGAAATACCAGAGCAGGGTCAGCCTGATTGTGGACTGCAGCTCGTGTTCCTGTTCCGATGGCACAACCAACCCTGCCACACTGGATCCCTGGTGTCCTTGCGAAATGTTCTGCCTCTTTCAAGCCCACCTTGACACAGCCGCTGTCTTTCCCTGTGTGGGACCAGGGCTGGTGCCTTTCTTTGTGGCTTTCCTGGGTAGATGGTTTGTGCAGGCTCAGCAAATCCACCGTGCTCGAAAGGTTCTGACCCATCACACACACACAGCTGCACAACACCTCCACGGTGAGCCTGATGCTTCCAGAAGGTGTTGGGCTTGCAGCACAGGGACCATGCAGCAGACAGACAAACACTGTTCTTCCTGACTCTGCTGTGTGGCAGCACGGCTGGGGCTGCTGTACAGCACTGCTGGCCTGCCTGCACGCCCCTGGCTGCTGCCAATCTCTCCTCTCTCCAAGTGCAACATCTCAGCTGAAAAAGAGCAGGTATCTGGGCAG
Organism: Ammospiza caudacuta; assembly: GCF_027887145.1. Classification (NCBI taxonomy): domain Eukaryota; kingdom Metazoa; phylum Chordata; class Aves; order Passeriformes; family Passerellidae; genus Ammospiza; species Ammospiza caudacuta. Next base: position 19,199,473 of record NC_080607.1, read on the forward strand.
AGGCAGGCAGGCAGCAAACTCCTCTTCAGGGACAGCTGCAGTTGTGAAATAGGTTGTTTCCAGATGCCTTATGATCCCTTGCAGTGAGGGCATTAAATCAATACCTATTTCACTCCTATAGGCAGGGTCCTGCTTATGTCAGCAGCTGATACTTGCATTAAGTAATTAGAAAAGCGAACTGCCCCGCAGAGTGAGATATTCCATGGAGTAAATATCTGTTTAGATCAGATTGTTGGGACTGAAGCCGGGTAATCTGCGAGGCCGCTTGAGAGACACTTTGCGCTTGAATTCTGGAGAAAGAAGGACAAGAGATTCGTGCATGGCCTTGTGTGAAGATCACTGGAGCGATGTTTCTGGTGAGCATTTTCCAGAATCAGTGCTGAGAGCACAGGGTGTGAGTGTGGTGTGGGTGCGGCGTGGCGCAGGTGTGTGCCCTGCCCTTGGTGGCAGCTCCCTGGCCCTGTACTGCTGAAATCACTGATTTGCTTTGTTTGGTCAGCAAGTCAAGCCAGTGGCTGGGAGCAGGCAGTGCTCGTGCTGTCAGCATCGAGCCCCAGGGCCAGGGCCAGTCTGTGTGGAGAGTTTGCAGCCCTGGATTCAGAGTCCTGCTGGTGTGACTGTTACACTTGATGCCACATTCAAACCCTGAGTTTCCCTTTCTGCTCTGTGCTGGGGAATTTCTGGTTGTTAATTTTGCAGAGGCACCCAGCAAAGCTGGGTAATGCAGAGAAGCAGCCTCAGACTGCCTGAGTGTGGAGGAAGTTACACATTTGGCATTTGAGAAAATGTATGCAAATAGCTTTTCCAAGGCGTTCTCATCACCATCTACGTTTAAAGCAATTAAACCTCCCTCAGAGCAACACTTCCATGCAATAAACATTATACAGCTCCTCACCAGTCTCCAGCACAGCCAAATAAATAATTGAAGACAAGGATTCTGAGCTCTGAACTGTTGTTCTCTAGCTGAGGAATAAATCAGCTGCAGCAGCAAGAGCAGCAGCTGTTTTTAGAGCTGGTGAAGGCCTCTTTAGCTTGACTTCACCTTTCCTGCTCACAGTCGCGCTCACTTCTGCAAAGATTTGAGAGTCAGATATTTATAGAGGATAGCAGCAGTCCTGGAGCAAACAGGATCAGAATCAAGTATGACAGGAAATCATTAGGATTTCCTCAGAATAAAATAAATATAGTAAAGGTGCAAATGGTCCTTCGGGGAAAAGTAAGAGCACGTGGCACAAGGGGTGCTAGTGCCAAAAGCAGGCGGTAATGAAGCCCAGAGGAGAGGCAATCCCAAAGGGCAGCGCTGGCTGCAGCAGCTCTCTCACAGGCTGAGCTGCTCCCCAAGCCTTGCTCCAGCACATGCCTGACCCCTGCAGAGGTCTGTGACTTTTCAGCAGGTACCCGAGTGCTCTGTCAGACTGCAGGGAGCAGGGACAGGGATGCCTGCCCGCAGCCCAACTCGCTGGGTGTGGATGATGTTACCCTGCTCATGTCAGCTCCACATCACTGCTCTGCTGGGAGGGAAACCCCAGAGCCGTGGCCAGGAGCCCCTGACAGGAGGGAAACACCCAGAGCCGTGGCCAGGAGCCCCTGACAGGAGGAAAACACCCAGAGCCATGGCCAGGAGCCCCTGACAGGAGGGAAACACCCAGAGCCATGGCCAGGAGCCCCTGACCCTGCAGCCAGCTCCTCGTGGCTGTCACTGCTGTCACTGCCCAGGGAGGGCTGCAGGAGCCAGCAGCTTCAAGGCAAGTAGGGAGGGCCCCCAGCCCCAGCTTTTCATGGGGACGCGTGTGACACAGACAATGCTCCAGCTCCTGTTGGCTGTGGGGGCAAGGCAAGGCAAGCCTCCCTCCCTCATCTGATGACTGAGAAGAAGTCACTCTCACAAGATGAGCAGCAATCACTCTGTGCCATGTTCACTGCACAGCTTCTGAGTGATAAATCCAAAAACTGAGCCCGACCTTGCTACAATTTTAAGAGAAATGAAAGGCTGCACATGTTTTAAGGAAGTCCTACAAGGCCTTTCCTTGTACATCAAAGGGCAATGACTACAGAGGCAGCGCCTGGGTGGTCAAGAGGTTCATCTCTTTGCCTTTCTAATTAAACATTTATTCCAGCTAATCAAAATCCAAGTTAAGAAGAAGATTAAGGTGGCGGGAAGGCTTCATGCTTTATTCCAGCAACATACCCAAATATATTCACGGGATTGATCATGATTTTTTGTGTGGCTGAAAGTGCAAGGAGGGATCCCGAAGAGAGCCATTTTGTATGGTCACCTGAGCAGCTTACCACTGGTCAGCAATAGAGCAGAAATGGTTAAAACCCCATCTGTAATAGCTTTTGAAGGAAATGAGCATTTTTTTTTTTTGCTTCACAGTAGAATTTATATTCTGCATTTGAACCATCATACTTAATGTGACCGTGGAAGGTTCTTATTCACCATACAACTGTTTTCCCCTCTTGGGAATCCAATTAAGCTATTGGCCTTTGTGAGTTAATTTTGCATTATGTAATTATGAGTTAATAGAAAGCAATTTCCTCTGAAATGTTCTTTTGTTCCTGATGTCCTTGTCCCTGGATTTCTGGAAGGCAGTTGCATTTCTGCGTGGTGTGAAGTTGTGAAGTCAGGTGGCTTCAAGAAAGGCAGAATTTTTATCCTTCATCACTTTCTTGCTTCTGCTGCTAGTTTTGAAATCCAGCTGTGTTCCTGAATAATGCAGATGTTTTTCCATCCCTGTCCCCTGGCAGGAGTTAGGCAGGGTTTCACCTCTGCCTGCATTGCCTTTTCATCTGGTTTTGCCTGATGTCCTTGCAATGCTTCACACACCAGGGAAGAACAGCATTCTTCCATCTGATCCATAAACAAGGCTGGTCCCAGTGGAGAGCTTTCTGACATTCTCCTCTTGACCTCCAGGTGTACTGGAAATAGCCTGTTTATTTTCTGACTCTTGGACAGTTTGGGCTGTTTGGCAGTAGTTTACCCCAGCTATTGCCATAGCCTTTTGACAGGGACTTTTTGAAACAGTATTTTTAAATCCAGATAAATTACTTGCACCGAATTACACAATAATTTTATCTCATCAGCTGAAATCTCCTTCCTTGGGAAGTTTTGGGAAGTACAGCCTGCTGTATTCCCTTGACTGAACATTAAATCTCAAAGGCATTTTATGAGTCTTTGCACAAGTCCACTTTGACTGGGTGAGATGATCAACCTTCAGAGGTGGGCTGATGCAACAAAATCATTTGAATCTCTGCAATGTGCCATGAGAAGATAAACATTTTTGCCTATTTCTCTGATGAGAGCTACCTTCCAAGTGAACGTGGAGCTTTGCAAAATCGTTTCTGTGGATACTGCCTCCTTTTGGGAGCTATGAGCCATGTGTTGACTCTGGCAGAATGAGTCATCCCCATGGTTAGGCACAGGTACAGGTGCTACTAAGATCAGAGCCCTAACAGCCTTGTTAGAAAGTGTAGTGGGTGGCATAATCTGAGAACTGGTCTAGAGCACTCCTGTGTGCAAGGAGCACCTTGCAGCATTCAGTGGAGTTTTTCCATCTTAACAAACAAATATTGCTTTTGTTTTCTCTCTGCCACTGCCAGTACACCAATGTGAGATTAAATAGTTGCATCCGTGGGTGGCAGTGGTCTGATACCCAGCCGAAAATGCCAGGGCCACTTAGGTATGCTCTTATTGCCAAATTAAGTACACACCCTGTTGTGTCTTTCTGAAAACCTGCTGCATCAATTATTATGTCTCTGATCTGGCACATGGCATATGCTGAGTATTTATTGCATACACTGGGGCTGTGGGTGTACATATAAAAAATATTTACATTCCTACTGTGCATGGGTCCTCTACGTCCTGCTCAGAGCCTGGGATGACACTGGGTTGTCTTTAAATGGAGCTGGAGCCGCAAAGAGACATCCAGTAAAACAGAGAGGGAGCACACGGCTTCTGCAAGGCCGGGAGCTGGTCAGCGTCCCCTGCACCCCAGTTTGTGTCTGTCTCTGAGAGACACAGCTCAGGTTCCCTCTTCCCTCACAACCATCTGGCAGCAGGAACTCCAGGGAAGAGCTGAAGCAAGCGGCACTGCTGACAGCTGGAGGGCTGACACAGTGCGATGCTGACTGTCCTCGCCTTTATAAATGGAGGCGTTTCCTTAATCATAGCATGAAGTCTGTTCTGGAAAGTCTCTGCCATTGGGGCTGAAGGTGCCAGAAGTCCCAAAGTCCATGAAAAAGACTGCAAAATGCTGGCCAGTGTGGTGACATCCTTGCTATGGCCTGTCCTTTCCTGTAGTGGCAGAACAAAGATGATCATCTGCCCAGATTATCTAGTCCACATCAAGTATCCGTGGAAAGTGACAATAAGAGAAGTGCAGCTGAAGTGGAGCATCCCTTTAATGATGGTTGAAACTCCAAACCTGAGTGTTACGTGCTCCACAGCAGTCCTTTTACCTCCCCTGGGATCAGCTCCAGCAAGGCTTTGCTGCTGACCCTGCCAGGCAGTGCTCCCCAGCTCTGTGTCCCTTGGCAGCCTGTGGCATTGCCCAGCTGAGGGTGAGGACCTCGGGGCACCTCTGGGCAGGTGGGTTCGCTGCGTGCAGGGTGCCAGGCAGCCCCAGCCTCCCTCTCCCGTGGCTGGGTGCAGGATCTGACGTGCCAGACTCAGCCCAGCCGTGCCATGGCCAGCATTCGTCGGGGTGGGCAATGGCAGCTGCCCCTCACATGCATCACTGCAGGACACTGCTGTGTCCCTGCTGTGGGCAATGTGCAGCTCCAGCCTCCCCAGACCCCGCATGGAGCAACAGTGTCCGTACCCTCCCTTGGAGCGCTGCCAGCCCTGGGCCCCTCGAGCCATCAAAACCTCTCTCCCTCCAGATACAAAATGTCTTTCGTGTGGATACGTGCTCCAAGGGTGCAGCTACGTCTTCTCGGGAGGGTAGGTGCCCTGGCAGGACCTGTCCCTCCATTCCTGCTCATGGCCACGCACCAACAGACCTTGCCGTCCCCTTGAGGCCATCGGCAAAGCTGCTCACACAAACGCACCTTAAAAAGTGTCTGAGGCACCGTGGGCTCGTTGAACTCTGCAGAAAATGGGGCTTTGCTGCTCCCACAGCTGGGAGAGTGCAGTGCCTGTGCAGGCTGGAGCTGGGGCAGAGCCAGGGCTCCCCACGCGCTCCTGAGACAGCCCCACTTGGCAGCGCTCCCGCCCCAGTCCTGACCTGGCCTGTGGAGTGATCCGAGACTTTGAGACCTCCCGTCCTGTTCAGTGTCAGGTTTTTATTGGAAAAGGGTGACCAGTGGGAGGGTGGCTTTGACTGATGCTCCGAATCCCTTAGCTGGCATGCAGTGGAGGGGCAGGGAGGGATAAGCGGGGAACACACAAAACAAAATAAAAGGGTCAGAGTGAAGTGGGTTGCCTGGAGGCCTGGGGAGAGAGGGAGATGGGAGGTGAGTCAGAGCGGGACAGGCATGTCCCAGTGTGACTCCAAGGCTTCTCTGACTTCACTTGTCGGTGACAGTCCCCATTGCGGCAGCCAGGCCTGGGAGCCAGTTTCTGGGTGGCTCCTCCAGCAATGTCATTGCTAATTAAATATGTTCTAAAGGTTAGATTATTGGTTGCGACGATGTCTCACCTTTGACCATGTCTGCATCAAACAAATCATAAACCAACCAAGAAATCTTCTTGCATTTCCCTGCCCAAGGCATCCTTTTAGGAGTTGGCTAAACGCTATTTTTGTGAACAGCAAATCCAGCCGCCGTTTGGCCATGCAGTTCTGTGGCAGTACTGTGAGCTAGCAGAAGTTAATAGGGCTCAGGATTTAATTTGTTTCAATGAAGGGGGTGATGGAGTAGCAATCCTGGAAAACAAGAACAAGTACCAGTTTCCTCATTCCTGAAATTAATGCAGCTCATGCAGCCTCTCCAGGGAAATCCCTGTTTTCCTCCTCAGCATCCTTCCATGACTTGGCACATGAAGGAAATGGATACCTTACCTTTTAATGAGAGATTTCTACTTTTCTGCTAAACTCCCCTCTTTTTAAACTTTATTTTTATTCCCTGGCTCCATTGAGACTCCGTATCTAAGAGAAGCTTGCTTGTGTGCCATTTGTTGAACGTGGGAACTGTTTTCTTTATGTGCCCTTACTGCATCCAGGCTGGAAGGGGGGCTGGTCCTCCCAGGGCTGCTGTGACACACAGCCACACCTGGAGAATCCTTTATCACCAGGCTGACACGGGCTGGTATAAGGCCCTGCCCAGCCCACAGCCCCGCAGTCGCTGTGTTGTGGGGTCAGAGTTTGGGTTGGGCAATGCCTCGCTCCTTGCCTGGGGGAGACTCGCCCCAGGACACGTGTCTGGAGGGACATACAGGGCATGTCCTGGCAGATGGCCCGGCCCCATCTCCTACCCCACAGCCCATTATTCCTGGGACTGCTGCTGCCTTTGCTGCCCTCCCAGTGGCACCTGGTCATGTCTGGCCCACAGCCTTGTTTCCTGCCTGGAGCCTCAGCTTGGTTTTCTCAGCACTATGTGTTGGTGAAAGAAGAATTGTCTCTCCTTCCAGCCTCCCCTGAGCAAAGTCTCAAATCATAAACGAGGCAAAACCCAGTCCTCTCTGGGCTGGGCTGGGCTCCATCTGCTCTGCATCTACTTCCGGCTCCCTTGATAAAGAAGGTGTTTCTGGTCCCTCATATTTTCATTTTCAAGCATCTCCATATCTGCTTCCAACTCCTCCTACACACATCAGGGAAGCTGCCCACAAATGTGTGAAAACTACTTAATTACTCTGTAACTGACTGGGGTGCTGGTTGCTGGTTGTGCTGATTATTGCGCTGACTGTGATGACTTCACCCCTGTTCCCTTCCACATGTCGGTGTCCATCACACCCCTCTGGCTGCGTCTTCCCCCACAATGTCCAGCACAGGCTTGAACAGACCCTGCTGCTCGGTGGAGCAGGGGCTGAGCCCTTGCTCTCCTGGGGCTGTGTGTCCCAGGTATATGGCTGGGTGTCCCAGACCACGTCTGGGTGCCCTGAGCCATGGATGAATGTCCCAGGGCCATGGCTGGGTGTCCTGGATGGCTTCGCTGGGGCCATGGCCTGCTGCCCTTGGCCACTCTGAGTGTCTCGGGGCACTCGTTGGGTGTCCCTTGACAGCTGCTGGGTGTCCTGGACCATCGTTGAGTGTCTCTTGACAGCTGCTGGGTGTCCTGGACCATTGTTGGGTGTCCCTTGACCACTGCTGGGTGTCCTGGACCATCGTTGGGTGTCCCTTGACCGCTGCTGGGTGTCCTGGACCATCGTTGGGTGTCCCTTGATCGCTGCTGGGTGTCCTGGACCATCGTTGGGTGTCCCTTGACCGCTGCTGGGTGTCCTGGACCATCGTTGGGTGTCCCTTGATCGCTGCTGGGTGTCCTGGACCATCGTTGGGTGTCCCTTGACCGCTGCTGGGTGTCCTGGACCATCGTTGGGTGTCCCTTGATCGCTGCGGGGTGTCCTGGGCCATCGCGGTCTGTCTCAGGGCCATTGTGTGGGCCCCAGAGCCCGTGCCCAACGTGCTGGGGCTGATGCCGGCTGTCCCAGGAGCATCGGCGGCGCCCCGGGAGCGCGGCCGGGCGCGCTGCGGTCGCCGCCGGCTCCCCGGGACCCCCGGCGCTGCGCGGGGCGGCGCACGGCGCGAGCGGCCGTCGGTGCGGCGGGGGCTCGCAGGTCCCGCCCCGCTCGGTGCCCCGCCCCGGCCCGCCCCGCCGCGGCACATTCGTGCGGCGGCGCTGGGCGCGGGCGGCGGCTCGGAGCGGCCCCGGCGCGGCGCCTCCCGCCGGGCCTCGGCGCATGTGAGCGGCGGCGGAGGCAGCAGGGCGGCGGCGGCGCCGCATCGGCCATGCGGTGGCCCCGCGGCCCCCGCGGCGCCTGGCGGCTGCTGCCCCGGCGCTCGCTGCTGGCCGCGCTCTTCCTCTTCTCGCTCTCCTCCTCCTTCCTCTACTTCGTGTATGTGGCGCCGGGCATCGGTAAGCGGCGGGCCGGGGCCCGGGGCGGGGGGCGCGGGCAGGGGCGCGGGCGCACCGGCCGCCGCTGGAAACGCTGAGTAATCCGCGCCCGGCCGGCCCGGGGCCGCGGCATCCCCGGCGGGGCGAGGGGCGGCCCGGGCCCGGCGCCCCCGGCTGCGGCTCCGCGGTGCCCGGCGCTGCCCGGCGCGTCCTCATCTCCCGCCGCGGCCGGAGGAGGGGGCGCTGCCCGCGGCGTGCCCGGCGCCCCTCGGGCCCGGCTGCGGCTCCCCGGATCCCCGGGGCCCCGCTCCCCGCGATCCCCGCGCCGCCGGGGCCGAGCGGCGCCCGTGCCAGCGGCGAGCGGGGGGCAGCGAGCCCGCTGCCGCTGCCCGGAGTTTGTTTTGGAGGAGTGCGGTGTTGTCCAAGTGCTTGTGATCCGAACGTGCTCCCTCGCGGAAATCCTAACTCTGATTGTCAAGTGGGAAGATGAGAAGTGTGTATTTTAGAAGGAGAGCGAACTCGTCCCTGTGTTCGTGTCATCGCTTCGTGGGGAACCGGAGGAGCCGTGTGTCAATATGGCCAGCACCCGGTGCTGCTGGGGCTGTCTGTCCATCTCCGCGGAGATACGGGAAGGCTTGTGCCCGGAAAGCATCTGTTCGCTTCATACGGTGTATCTCGTTTCTGCAAGGAGCCAAGGCTCGTGGTTTGGCCTTCAACCAAACTTTGGCAACAATTTATTTCTATAGAAACGGCCCTTTCCAAAGAAATAGGGAATTTCTCCTTGAAATGTCATTGGTATTGCTCATGCCATTCCTATCTTGGACATCCCAAGGAGATCTCTGTGTGCTTTCAAGGTGACTTCTGTGGGTTTTTATTTACAAATTACGTCCCGTGGCTGCCTCTGGGCTTTGGGAGCCTTTCCCAGGGCTGAGTAGGGGTTGGCTGGTGTGTGAGGCTCTGCTCGTGTCCTGGGCACGTCCCAAGTGAGGCTGGGTGTGCCGAGCCTTGCCGTGGTGGCCCAGGGAGGGCTGTGCTGGCCCCCAGGCTCCGGGAGGCACAGCCGCCTCCTGCTCCCTCCCTGAGCACAGCCTGGCCCGTTGGGTTCACTCTCGTGCCGCCGTGGGCCAGCGGCTCTGTGTCCAGTGCATCCTGCAGCCCCTTGTGGGGCAGGCACAGGGAATGGCGTGGCTCTCGATGAGCTGCCCAGGCCCACGTAGAACTGCACTTGAAGAAGGAAATTTCTCTTGTAAGGATGGTTTTTTTCCTTTTTTTAGAGTATTCTGATTAATTTCATGTTACTTCTGTGTGGTCACCAGTCTTAGAGGTGGTGTAGGGTATAAATACATTTAAGGCTAGTTCTGTGCCAAGAAGATTTTCTCTGTGTGGACCTCAGATAATGTGGTCACGTCCTACCCAATGTTCTTCCTCTGTGATGCTCAAAGACGAGGCAAGGAGGTGTTAGTGGTCCCTGTCCCTACCCACCCATGGATGTCAGTGATGTTCTGAGTCATCTTCTCATCAGGTGACAGAAGATCTGCTTCCTTTTTTTTTTTTATTTCCTTCCTCTTTTAGCCAAAAATGTTTCCTCATGAAAGCCCAGCCCAGTATTCCTGGGATGGCTGGGCTAATCCTGCCAGCACTTGGAGGGAGTTTGGTTTTGGGCTGCAGGGGTGAGTAGAAGCTTGGGAGAAGAGCGAGTGTGATAGGAGATGAGCTGAGCTGGGGATTTGAATAAATCAGCCACATGCAGGTGATGGCGAGGTGCTGTCAGCAGAGAGTTCTGGGGCATTTGTCCTGCCTGCTGCTGCCTCAGTGCACAGAGTGGGGCTGGGCTGCTCTCCTGTGGCCACTGAAGGGCTGGGGAAATCTCTGTCCTGAGACCATCCCTTGTAGGGAGTGCTGGGGAGGTGGGCAAAGAAGGACTCACAGTTCATTGGCTAAACCACGGGCAGGGACGTGATTAATCCAGTGATGAATCAATTCCTTGATTGTACCTCAGTTGAAAATAAAAAAATCCAAATAAATGGGACCTGAAGCTGCAAGTGAGCTTGAACCAGCTGGAGCCTGGAAGGGCTTTGTCTGCAAGGTGCCACAGGCTGCTGGAAGGGTCTGTGCTTGTGGGTCAGCAGCTGCTGGTGGCAGGGCTGGAGCCAGCCTGCCCTGCCTGGGCATGGCCCTGTCACCATGGCTGGGAGCTGTCCCCAGCCCCACGTTTGTGGGGTAAATTTCACGGCCCTGCCGAGGCGTGTTGTGTTCAAGCAGTTGTGCGCCAGTGCCAGGAGAAAACTGGGACAGTTGCACTTCTGGGTGCTGTCTCAGCATTGGTGTGGAGCTGGCATGCTTGTCAGCTGGAAAAGCTGGATAACTGCTCCTGGTGCCTTTTGGAGATGGGCAAGGGACCCCAACCTGGGTTCTGAGTTGCCTGCCCAGTGCTGGCCTGCTACCTGATTGACCGCGGTGTTTGGCTCCTCACAGCCCAGGTAACCCAGCAGTCTGCTCCAGATGGAAATGCAGGAAGAAATTTGTGTTTACTGTCAGCAAATAACAATGCTTGGCTCCTGCAGGCAGTCCAGGGCTTTTGGGCCTTATGTTTGTGTTGTGCCTGGACTTAGGTGATGCCCAAGGTAGCTCCTCGTTTCTGTTCTTCACCAAGGTTTCCTCCTGGGAACTGAAACGTTCTTGTGGCTTCAAGTTTGCACAGTGATCCAATGTAAACAGCCGGTGCCAGCTCCTTCCCAGCTCTCACATCCAATTCCTGTGCGTCCTCCCCACACATCAACCTGGCAGCTCCGTCCTGGGCTCCCACCTTGGCACGTGAAGTGCCAGGTACCCGGCCATGGCACAGGCACAGCAGGCTCTCCTTGAGCTCCAGCTGCTCCCGGTGACTGTGTGGGTCTGTCTCACCGTGTCATTGTGTGCAGGATGAGGTGGCAAATTGTTCTGGAGGCTCCAGGAGCTGCCCTGGCGTCCCTGCTCAGGCAGCAGGTACGAGGGATGCCCGTGCGGGTGGGGAGGTGGCTTGTGCTCACTGCTGTGCTCAGAGGGCCTGGGGCCAGCAGGGCACAGGGCTGCAGGGCAGGCTGGGCTTTCGCTGCAGGAACTCACACTGGCCTCCTCTTGGAAAAAACAGAGCATGGCACTGGGCAAACAGCTTTGGCCTGTTATGGAGGTCAGGGGCCACCTCGACAGGTTGTTTTGTAGGGCTTGCTCTTGGCACTGAGGCTCTTGCCCCCGGGACAGCTGCCCTCTGTGCCTGTTGCCTTCCCAGATGGGATGTGGAGAAATGGGCTCACCAGAGTCACTCTGTCCATGCCCAGACCCCAGTGTTGGAGCAGGGACGATGTGGGCACAAAGAGGGTGCTGACCTGGAGGTGGAACACCTGGAGAAGCTGTTTCTCTGTTTCTGTTTCATGCTATCCTCTGCTTCTGAATTCATCCCTGGGATGTGGGGTTGTCCCTGTGTGTCCCGTTTTCACATGCTGGTGGCTCATACAGCTTTTCTACAAGTGTCTGGTTTTATTCTCTTTGAACAGGGCCTAGGAAATTAAGGGAACTCCCTCCTGCAGCTGAAAGCAATAATGCTTTTTCAAGCTGCAAGTCATTTAATCTTGATACCTATAACTGCAACAGTGGGAAGGTCTCTGACCTTGGACTTGGTTGTGGTGTGGAGGGTGGTGGCTGCACGGCTGGGAGGGCTGGCAGGGGCCTTCCCTGGTGCTCAGGTAGCAGCTCTTGGCTTTTCCTTTGTTGTCTCAGTGGCTGTTGGAGCCTCTATTTAATTTTTTTTTTTTTTTTTAATTTTGATTTTTCCAGGAGTCATACTTGGTTGGATATTATGTGGGAAAATAATGCAGAGAATTTAAATTACTGGGTGAAAGATTGTTACCTTTGAGAGAGAGCTGTAATTCAGTCTGCCTTTACTTCCTCCAAACTTATCAGGAATTGCTCCCAACTGGTCATACAGGGCATGAAATAGCACCACTAGCCCTGAATTACATTTATGGTGCAAGAACTTGATTTTGATAGGCAGGAATGCTTTGAAACGCTGTTCTGTCAGGCTGTGTGTGGGTGACCAGCAGAGCAGGGCTGTGGGGACCAACAGCTGCCATGGTACAGCTCATTTGTCACTTTTGGAGCAATATTGTATCACCAAAGGTGGCTGATCCAGCTTGGCCGTTTAATGCATCCACCTGGCAGATCTTAGCACAGAGGAGTTCTGGGGATGAAAATGGCAAAAGGTTTTGCTATTGCCAGCTTGTCCCAGCTGGAGACACTCTGGTTGAGTGTCACCATGGTGGTGAGGGGCAGAGTGGAGGCCAGGGCAAGGGGATGGCACTGGGGAGTGGAGCTGCTGGGCTGGGGAGCCCCAGCGGGGCAGCTGTGTGTGTGGGGAGAGGCTGCTGCTGCTTTGCCTCCTGAGCCCTGCTGTGGCAGCCTGGGCAGACGGAAGGGGTGGCAGGGCAGAGCCCCGAGCCAGCCCAGGGCGCGGGTGAGCCCCTGGCAGGGCAGGGCAGGGAGCAGGTGAGCCCCTGGCAGGGCAGGGTGAGCCCCTGGCAGGGCGGGCAGGGTGCGGGTGAGCCCCTGGCAGGGCAGGGTGAGCCCCTGGCAGGGCAGGGTGAGCCCCTGGCAGGGCAGGGCAGGGCAGGGTGCGGGTGAGCCCCCGGCAGGGCAGGGCAGGGTGAGCCCCTGGCAGGGCAGGGTGAGCCCCGGGCAGGGCAGGGCGCGGGTGAGCCCCGGGCAGGGCGGGCAGGGTGCGGGTGAGCCACTGGCAGTCCGGGACGTGGGTGAGCCGCAATGGCCTCGGCTTGGCCAGGCAGGGGCTGGGTGCAGGTGTCCTTCTGGGTTTGCTAGCAGCATGCTGGGTGTGTCTGAGCATGGACACAAGGGGAAGGTGCAGCTTGGAATTATGAAATGAGGTTTGTGCTGTCATAGCCCTGGCTTTCATCTCCAGGTCTTCCCCAGGCACATGAGCAGTGTGGTCTCTTACTGTGGAGCACAGCAGCACTGCCCTCCCTCACCCTCCTCTGCCCAAAGATCTGCCAAGCAGCATTTCACAACCTGAGCAGGGAGCAGCCTGGTTCCACAGTGTGTCTCACAGAGAATATTGCAGTCATTGGGTCTGACAGTGATTGGGGTGGTAAGAAATGCTCAAGTGCTCCTTGATACAAGAACTTGAGCTTGGGGTCTCCTGTGCTCTGAGCGGGAGGAGACTGGTGGCAGCTGTGGGAAACGTTCCTTTGGCAGCACCAGGTTCTTCCAGCACAGAGTCCTACAAGGCAGGGCTGGGATGGGGAGCAGCCCTGTTCACCCAGCTGCTCCTGTGCCAGTGTGTCCAGGATGTTGGTGGTGCAATGTTGGTTGGAGACCACTTCTTGCTCAAGGCTAACAAATTACTGTGAGGGCAGATGGATTACTGGGTTTTCCTTGCCTGTAAGCACCTGTGCTGTTTGTCAGGCACATCTGGTTTGGGTTATTTTGCTGGTGGCTCTCTGGGTGTTGCAACTGCAGATTATGTGTAGAGTTCATGTTTCATCCCTGTGTCTCTGGAAGCCTGGTTTGTGGGAGCTGATTGGCAGACACAAAAGCTTCCAGGTACTGGATCATTCCAGTGAATTGAGTGCTTCAAAACCTCAATAATCTGTAGCAGAGCAGACCTTAAAGCAAAAGCACCCATGCTGTGAGCCCAGGAGACAATGGTTTTCATGGGTTTGGGAGGCCATGGAAGGCCAGGGCTTCAGCAGGCACTCAGCTGCCTCAGGTGGTGCTGGTTCTGGTGGAGAGAAGGCCTCTGGCACTGCTGCTCTATTTCCTGGGCTGATCTCTGCCTCTCTTCCAGGTGGACTCATTAATTGCATTAACTCAGGCAGCATCTGCTCTGCAGGGTACGATGAACATCCTGGGGACCAATGCAGGAGCTGGGCGGTGTGGGGAGCTCTGTGTTTGCTCTGGATCCCATTTGAATGCTGTTACAACTGCTGGATTTAAATATCCAAGCACATGGAGTCATTAAATACTTAATCTTAACTGAAATTTCGGGGAGCCTCCCAGGGGTGGCAGCAGTGGGGGTGGCACGGCTGATGTGCCCTTGGCTCTGCAGGGCCCTGCGAGGGCTGAGGGCTCTGCGAGAGGAGCTGGACAGAGCAAGAAAAGCCTTCCCTCAACAGCTTTATTTTTAAAACATCATTGTCACAATACAATGTGTGTATTTACTTTGACAAAACCTTTGCTGGGTTATTTTAGTAAAGTTTATTTCCATACAGGCTTTTTCTTCTCCATTGCATTCAGAATCTTCTGGCTGTGGTTTTGGCCGGCAGCATTTTGAACATGGATGCTTTAGGGTGGTTAATGTGCGTTTGAAGCTTTTCTAGCACAAGCTCTAAATACCGTGGGGATTAGTACTGTTTGGAGAGATAGAGTAGAAAATGTATAGTGGACTGTGCTGTTGAAATGCAAGATAAGCCCAAATCAGAAATTTTTGAGAGATGGTGGGTGTGGTTTTTTGGGGAATGTGGAATAGATAACGTTAAAACCACCAGGGCTTTCAGCATTACCCTGGAGCTGCTCTTATTTTGAAAGGAAAGGTGGATTGGAAAGCTGAGGGTGATGTCAGTGCCCGGCAGGAGAAGAGCCCTGGGCCATCCTCATCTGCTGCTTGGACAGGTCCCAGGGGTGACAGTGGATGGCACTGGTCCTGGTGGGAGGTGTCCTTGTGGGACACTGCATGTGGAGTGGAGTGTGATGGGCAGGGCCACGGGGCCTTTTTCCATTCTAGAAGGAATTTCCTGGTGCCTGCTGGCCTTGCTAAAGTGAAGGAGGGACCCGGGGGATGGTGTTTTTGGGGGATCCATGGTGCTTTGTGGTGACACTTTGCTTTCTCAAGGCACGCAAATGTGCCTGCAGGGGTTTGAGAAGCTGGGTTTGAGCTCCTGCCTCCCTCCTGGCTGTGCAGGGGAGGTGATGGGTCAGTGCTTGCTGGGGCTTTAGCCGCAAGTGCGTGGTGATGTCGTGTGTGACTTCCTAAAGGTCATTTTCTTAGGTTTTTGTTTGAGGTGCAAAACCAACAGGTTCTGCCTTTGTAAGCCTGCAGCCCATCCGTGGGCTGGCACAAAGCTCTCTGGAGCCCTTGCCCTGGGCAGGGCTGTCATCCTGGGGCCACTCTGCAGGTGCTGCTGGGCAGCCCCTTCAGCCCAGGGGACCCAGCTGGGTGTGCGTGCCTGTCCCCAGCTCCAGGGGCTGCTCCCAGGGCGTGTGAGTGCAAATAGGACTGTGGATTTTCCCTGGGGTTTGGGCCTCAGTCTCCCTTGCTCGGTGGGAGCCTGTGCCCCTTTCCTGCCCCTTTTCCTGCCCCTTTCCTGCCCCAATGGACAGGCCCATTTCCCTGGGATGGTTGGGCTGTGTGGGACAGCTCCTATGATGCTGTTCCTCCTGTGCCTTTCCAACCTGACAGGTGAAGGCTGGGAGCTATTTCTGTGTGGAAGATGCCATGCACACATGATGAAAGGAAGGAAACACAGGCAGAGCACCCTCTGCACTGCTGTGGGCTGTGCTGTGAGCAGTTCCACCCGTGCTCATTTGTGCGTCTGGAGAATTTTATGGCAAAATAATTGATTGGCTTTATTGAATGCTATTGCCATACAAATTATCCAAGGAGGCTCTTGAGCCTGGTGCTGTGTTAGCCACCTCCCTTGCTTTGGAGAGCCTGGGCTGGGCTGGGCTTGGCTGAGCTGTGCTCAGAGCCTGCCAAGAGGCTCCTGACTGGGGCTGGGGGGTCCCTGCACTGGCAGCGCAGGCTGGAGAGGGCCATGGGATGCCTGTGACACTCTGGATTGATGGTGAGGCCCCACAGCAGCAGGTTGGCAGCAAGCGTTTTGAGTGGGAAGTGGAGAAGGTGACTACATGAATGCCAATGTTTATAAATTGCCTCCAAAAAAACTGTACAAAGCAGCTGGAATAGGAGAGGAAAGCAAACACTGCAGTGCACCAGGTAGTCAAGTGCAAACAGATATTTTTTTCCCTCTCTACCTGGCAGGAAAAGGAGGCATTTCAGTGCCTGCCTCCGTGCCCTCTGTGCCAGCAGGGCTGGCAGAGGCGCAGGCTGTGCCTCGGAGCCCTGGGCACTCCTGGCAGGGCTGGCATGCACGGGGGAAGCTGTGGGGATGCACAGAGCACAGGTAAATAAAATCAGCTGCTGGAACAGCCGTGTGCCTCGGCAGGAAAGCCAGGAGCTGCTGTGGCTGGAAATGAGTGCAGGCAGTGCCCAGAGCTCAGGGTGGGATCTGCAGCAGCCTGGGTGAGGGAGAACACCGTGCATGCTGAGCTCCTGTCAGCAGACACGGGCTTCCCCTGGAGCTGGGGACCCTGCAGGGGCGCGGGCTGGCCCCCACTCCCGCAGGAATGTGAAATGCTTCCTCACATGCAGCTCGCTCCTATTCTGCAGTCATTTTTTTCTCCCTCAGTGTTTTTCCAACTCATGTCTTGCTGCCAGAGTCCATATTAATAATGCATGACTTTTTTTTTATGGTGCTTCCTTCCCGGCATCCCTTTCAGCTGCTGAGTCAGAGAAGATTGTTATAGCAGCAACCTCTGAAGCGGTGAAATGCCCCTGCAGTGCTCAACTGCTGTCATTTATCATCCCAGCTCCTCTGCGGGCAGCCTGTTCCCTTGCCTGGCTTGGGGGGAGGCTCCTCATGCCAAAATCCTGATTCCTGTTACACCAGCTAGTGACTGGCGAGCTGAGCTCTGCTCAGCCTTCCTGGCTGCTCTTTGGTGAGGGCAGGTATTGCCTCTGTTGGCTGCTTGTTGTTGTTGTTGTTTGAAATCCTGTGAAGATTTTCCTGATCTGCCTGAAACAGTGTTTTGGGATTGTGCCCAAGACTTTTTTTTCCCCTTTTTTTCCCCTCCTTACTAATTTTTAAATATTTTTTTCCTTCTCTCTGCATGCCTCTCAAGATCAATACCTGGGCTTTTTCGGGTAATTGGGATGACAGAAGCCATATAATGTGTTAACTAGTTTAATGGGTTAAATTAGCTTAAAAATCTTTTCGGTAGCTGTTAAACATGCCTGGCTGCTGCAGGAAGTGTTGGAGCTGCTAATGCAGCATGAACAGAGATCTGCAGGCTGTGCCCAGCCCCCAGAGGGTCACCTGCATGCAGAGCCAGTCCCCACCTGCTGGCTCCAAAACCTGGAGGGAAGCAGGGAGCAATAGCACTTGTCAGGGAATTATTCTTCTAAAGACTTCAGTAACACCTGCACTGTGGTCTCGGGAGCAGATGTCCCCTGTCCCAGTACACCTTTGGGTGGCAGTGGTGCTGGGGTGATCACTCTCCCTGTGTCCCACTGTTGAGGATGGTACACACACGTGTGCACCCGCAGTGCTGTGTGCTCTGGGGAGTGCAGAGGCTCTGGAAGGAGGAGCTGCTGCCTTTCCCTGCTCTCTCAGCTGCAGGAGCTCTGCGTGTGAGCCTGATGTCCTGCCTGCACACCTGCATCTCACCTGGGCCAGGCCCCTGGCTGGCCCCTGTGCTGTGCTTCCCCCTCAGCACCATCCTGTTCCGCTGAGGCTCCACGGGGCTGGGCTACTGATTCATTCCTCCCGAGGAAGGAAAAACTGCTGTGGTGTGAAATTCCCCCAAAGCTGCAGCACATCCTCCTTCCCTGCTGCAGCCTGGCTCCCTGCTCAGGATCAGTGAATTCCCTTTTCCTGGTCTTGTGTTTTTGAGGGTTTTGCTGGCTGTTGGGTGCACCCTCGCTGTACCTGCCAGCTGGGAGGGCGCAGGTGCCTTCGTGGGCGCTTTGTGCGTGCTGCAGGGGGAGCTTTGCAGGAGGATGCCACGGATGGGAGCGCACAGGGGCTGGCAGGAGCAGCCTTGCTGTGGCCAGCAGCTGCCCCAGTGCTGCTGCCTGCCCTGGGGGACACCTGCACGGTGCCACAGCCCCGCTTGCCCCGCGGTGACACACGCTGCCACCCACAACTGGCGAGACGAGCAACTTGCTTCTCGGCTAACAAGATTTAGGTGGATTATGCTATGTATTTAATCAAGGGCTAAGCTGATTGCCTTATTTGGAATGGATCAAAGCCCTTGGAAATGCCAGCCTGGGGACCAGCTATTGAGCGGGAATGTGCCTCAGCCCTGTGCCGGGGTGCCGAGCCGTGCTCTCGAGGAAGCCCGAGGTTCAGCAGGCAGGTTTGACAGCAGCACTGACCAAGTGCAGAACCAGACTGGAGAAGTCTGAGGTGATGGGGAGGTAGGAGTGTGAGAATGTTATTAGTCATTGACCACCGTGGAGCATTTGGGGGGAAAGGCTTCCTTTTCTAGCTTTCAGGTTGAAACCACGTTTCCAGATAGATAAAGCTTTGTGCTGACAGGTGAAATGCTCTGCTGTTTGGCCGTCAGGCTTCCACCTTGTAGAACAGCAGCTCTTGTAGCTTGTGTGGCTCTGCATTGGAGACCAAACTCCCTGCTGCTGGCACAGGGAGCCCCACATCTCCCTGCAGTGGCTGTCAGCAGCCTTGGAGCTCTCGGGGGCCTCTGCTCGCCTTGTCCTGGCCCCAGTGCAGCGTTGCCCTGGGCACTGCGGGGCTCTGGCAGCACAGGAGCTGGTGCTGGTTGTGGAGGAGCCGGGCAGAGCCAGGCACTGGGTGTTCCTTGCTGCTGCCAGCCCACAGGCACTCGCTCCTTGCTGTGCCCTTGGTGTGCAGAGGGAGCCCACGGTTCAGAGCTGTCCCTACAGGCAGGTGTTTGCAAGGTGTTAAAAGTTTGAAATTACTTTCCAGTGAAGAGCTCTTGTGCTTGTCAGGGTTGGCCTGGAGGGGCAGGGCCAGCACAGTGTCCAAGGTGTGTGGTGTCTCTGTCCTGTGGGACTGGGGTTTTTGCCATCAGAGGTGTGGTGGTGCTCTGGGTGCCCTGTGAGCTGTGAGCATGATCTGGGCTGCTTCACCTGCGGGCACTGAGATGGTCCAGTTGAGCAAGATGTTGGAAATACACTGCTTATTCAAATCACCCTCTCTTTTTCTGAAAAGGGGAAGTTTATTCTAGGAACCAAGCTCTGTCTTGCTCCATTTGATGCAAGTATGGCAAGCATAGGTCACAGCTCTCCCACTCTGTGACTGTGGGCACTGCCTGTAGAACTGAAAATACCCCAACCAAAAGGCTTGGCTGGAGGAGCACGGGCAGCTTCTGCTTTGAGGTGGGTCAGGCTGCTCTCAGGCAGCAGCAGGTGCTCCCCACAGCATCACTGCTCCTTCCTTTTGCATAAAGCAGCCCTGGGACCTTGCAAACATCTCTCCCCTCTGCCTCTCAGACCTCCTTGTTTTTGCCTGCTGCAGGAATAACCCTGGAGCAAGTGCAGGGATGTGCTCTGTCACACTCTCCTGTGCTGTGGGCCCTGGTGCGGGGCTGACAGAGCGTTTTGTGTGACAGCCAGGTGTAAAACGTTCCGTGTTCAATTATTGCTGATCAAACCTGCAAATAAGGCTGGGGGGCTGGCAGAGCATCTTGTGTGACAGCCAGGTGTAAAATGTTCCATGTTCGATTACTGCTGATCAAACCTGCAAATAAGGTGCTGCCTCAGTTCTCCTTCTGCCCAGACCCATTATGCATCTTCCTGCTGAACTCGTATTTGGAGCTACAGGAAAGGCTTGGTCAAGCATCCCTTTGTGTTTGGAGGGCCTGGGCAGGATTGTCATTGTGCCAGTGTGCAGCCACCCCCTCAGCCTGACTTTGGGGTGTCCTAGGCTGGCCTGGATGGCCTGGCAGTTTCTGGGCTGCAGCAGCAGGGTCTCTGCTGGTACCTGCCCTGTGAGCAGCTCCAGGGCTGCTGCTTCTGTGCACGGGCTGGGAAGGGCCCTGGGGCAGGAGCAGATGGAGGGAGCTGTGGCAGGAGGGGGTGCTCTGGGTTAACCCTGCTTTCACCTAATTAAACAGGAGAAAACGCCTGTCAACACAGCATTGTGGGTTTGCTGCAGCACTGCAGAAAGCTGGGGCAGAGCAGGGCTCGTGGCAGTGCTGACTGACCCTTTTCCCCACACTGCCCTCCCCCAGCTGTACGAGGGGTGTCCCCCTGGCTGGGGAGGGGTCACCAATCCCCAGCACCATGGGGAGAGAGCAGCACGGCATTTACAGGCCCACATGGGGGAAGATGGCCTTTGGCTGTAATACCCTGGGGAAGCAAACACAACCCGCACAAATTGGGTGACTTGAGTGGGTAAATGGGTGTAATGCAACATCTCGTTATCCAGATGGAGGGAATGGCTGGTGCCTTGGCAGGGAGGAGGAGGAGGGTGGGCTGCTGCATTGCTGTGGGCCCATGCCATGGCCAGGGAGCTGGAGGCGGGCAGGGTCTGTGGGGTACCAGCCTCAGCCAGCTCCTTGCTGAGACCCCTTGGGCTGCCCTGGCCCAGTCCTGCCCTCGCTGCCTGCTCTGCTCTTCTGGCTGCCCCACCTGGGAGCACTGGCCTCCCATTCCCGAGGTGTTTCATTTTTCCAAGGTAGCCATATGTCTGACTCTTGTTTGCAGGGCTCCATTTCTGGCTGCAGCCAGGCTGGAATTGATTAGTTCATTATTTTCCCCCCCTCTGCCCTGTTGCTTGTATCAATAGGAGAGTGGTCAGAACGCTTGGCAGACACTCAGGTCTCTTAAGGAAACTTAAGTTGCTGCTGTGTGCAAGGAGCAAGGAGGTGTTTCAGTGGGAGAGAGGGAAGGAGGAAAAGGATGTTTTCTGCCCCCTCATGTGCCCCTGTGTGTGCTCATCCCTTCCGGAGCAGTTGTGGAGCCGATGAGAGCTGGTGCCCGGGGCAGGAGGAGGCAGCGTTGGCTGCTCCTGCCCACAGAGGGACAGGCAGGATCTTTTGTGCCCCATGTCCACAGGCTGATCACAGACAGCCTGTGCTGAACCTGCCTCAGGTTGTTGCTGTTTGTATGGAGCCAGGTGAGCCTGGTGGGCCATGAGCCTTGTCCTCGGTGGTGGTGGCGGCCCCTGAGCCCCGGCTGCAGCTCGGGGCTGTGCTGGTGCTGATCCCTTGCTGAGCTGGCTGGCTCAACAGCCTTGTGGCCGCTTATCTGGGATTAATGTGTAACTTAATGGCAGTGCTGGTGCGGTGCTGTGGTACAGGGTGGTGCCGATCTGCTCTCTAATTCCCCCTGCCCGTGATAAGGGTCAGGGCCTGCCCGTGCCTGGCGCCGGCGCTGCTGGCGAGGGTTGGGGTGTCTGGGAGGAGGGAAGGGCAGTGCCGGGGCAGCCACGAGCCTGCCCTGCACACAGTCTGTCCTGAAGGGCATGGGTGGCACAGGCCTGGGGTGATGGAAGGAAGGGTTTTTCTTTTCCCTGTTCATGGCATCCCAAACAGACTCATGCTATTGCTCTTCTGCTGACACATAGGGAGGCGTCACACAGGCTGGGATTTGATGGGCAGTCTCTTTGGTGTTAAATAAGTTCATAGATGGAGGGATGATTTTTTTCCAGTGAGGTCGTTCCCCACACTGATAATGGAATCAGTTAATTTATTTACAGCAGCTGTGTTACCAGTTTGCTTGTCAGGCGGAAGAAAATCATGTAAAAATATTGTATGTTCCAAGGTTGCATAGCTCACAACAAAGCTAATAAATGTCTTGGAACATCAGAGTTCTTACAAAATCCCATAGGTAATGGTCTGTGTGTTGGAAGTTCAAAGTTGCACCCTTTCTCTGATAGCTTTTTTGCTTCTAATAAAACACAGCAGCTGGAGAGGCCATTCAGCGTTGCCTTTAATTATTGCAGACAAGAACAATTCTGTAATCTGACTGTGGAGGTCAAGCTGCTGTGCGTCCTAAGTGGGTACACTCACTGCATGGAGCTCTGAGCTGCTGCCTTTGAAAATCTCGGACAACAATCATCCCACATGATTTGAAGAATTCCAGCTTGGAGAATTTTTTAGGAGTTGAAAGGGCTGGCAAGCCAGGCAGATGCATAGTGTGGAGGTGGGGCTGTGGCTGTGCTCCTTCCCTGGCTGCTGGCACGGCTGCTTTCCCAGGACCTGGCAATGTACAGAAAAGAAACCACAGCAGGGACAGTCTCGGGGTGTTGCTGCCGAGCGATCTCTCCTTGTCTCCATGGTGCAAATCGCGTTTGCTGCAAAGCAGCCTCTGTACGGTCAGGGCTGAGGCAGCTCGGGATGCTTTATTCCCGCGTGGCATTGCAGAGGTGGGCCTGTCTCGGGCCGTTTAGCCCCGGTGAGAGTGGAAGCAGCGGGTTCACGTCAGGTCAGAGGCCGCAGCTTCTGCAGGTGGCCGTGTCGTGCCGAGCAGGGCGGTGCTGCGTGTGCCAGGTGAGCCGGGCGGGCTGGTGCACTCTGCCCCTGCCGTGCCCCTCTGCTGGGCGTCCCCGCCTGCCCCGCGGAGCTCGGAGCCAGGGACAGGCTGGGCACAGGCCAGCCCTCCTCGGGGTGAGCGTCCCTGCCCTGGGATCCTCCCGTGCGGGTCCCCTGGGCCGCAGCATCGTGGGCGAGCTCGGCTGCGAGCAGGGCTTTCCCCGAGCTGGTTTTTTCAGGCGATGTATGTAGGACATGCTGGACCGTGCTCCAGCCATAAATGGCACCGGGAGCTGTGCCGCGGCTCTCGCTGAACGGAGCGAGGAGCGCCCGCTGTCCTGGCCGCTGCGGCACCGCCCTGCGCGGTGTGCGGGGCCCTGCCCCGAGTGCGGCCGGGAGAGCGGAGCCCCTGCCCGGTGTGCCGGTGGGCAAGCAGAGCCCTGCCCCGTGTGGAGCCCCTGCCCGGTGTGCCGGTGGGCAAGCAGAGCCCTGCCCCGTGTGGAGCCCCTGCCCGGTGTGCCGGTGGGCAAGCAGAGCCCCTGCCCGGTGTGCCGGTGGGCAAGCAGAGCCCTGCCCCTCGCAGCCCCTGCCCGGTGTGCCGGTGGGCAAGCAGAGCCCTGCCCCGTGTGGAGCCCCTGCCCGGTGTGCCACCCTTCGCAGCCCCCGCCCCATGTGCGGCCCCTCCTCGCAGCCCCGGCCAGCCGGGTGTGACAGGCAGAGCACTGACCTGGAAGAGCCTCTCGGACCCCCTTGGAACGGCTCCCTTGCAGCAGGCATGAGGCTGTGCATGTGATAACCCTTTTTGTTCAGCCACGCTGAACTTGTAAAACATGCTTGAAAAATCAGGTCTGTGGTGTTTTTTTTGGGGAATAGCCAAAACAACAGAACCTGTTCTCTTTTTCTCCATCAAAGTCAGGGTGTTAAAAGGCCAGGCAGTGCAGTTTGTGGTGTGTGAGCTGAGTCAGTAGATCCATTACTCTTAAGTTGTTTTTTGACAGTTTCCAATGGGTACTCTCCAATGGGTATAATCTCCTAATTTGCAAGACCAACAAATCAATTATTTCAAAATCTATTTAACTGGTGTTTGATGTGTATGGAAATTTAAAATCCAAATTCCGCCTGTCTCCTGTTCTCTGCTATGGTCTGACTGTATTCTAGATTGCTTCCAGCTGGTGAAGGACAGCACTGGTGAACTCCCTACTGACTGCATTTCCTCGGCAGTGCCACTCCACATGTCCCCATTTTCCTGCGTGTCCTGTGGCTGCCTGGTTGAGCAGGATGCCCAGGCTGGTGGCAGGACCTGCCTGCAGTGGAGGATTTCCTTTGTCTCCTGCAGCAGTTCCAGTTCCCATGGCCCAGGGGATGAGGAGTTGTCCCCATGTCCTTCCCTGCCCTCCTGCTTCAAGGACAGTGCTGGGGAGGTTCTGTGTGTTTTTTCCTCTCCCTTGCTCGCCCAAGCGTTCACTTAATTCTTATTTATTATTTTTCTTAACGAAAGCTCTCCCTCTGTTTGTTCATCCTGATCCTCCATGAGCACTGGGCTCAGGCGCTGGGATTCCTGACGCCTTCGGAGGGTGTCCAGGAGGCAGGAATTCCCACCCCTTTGTCTCCTAATGAACAGAAGGAGCAAGCACCGGGCTGTGAGTGTTTGGAAGTGCAAATGTTTGCTGTGGTAGCAGCAGCCGGTGCTGCCAGCCCCGAGGTCGGGTCGGTGTCAGCGGCTGCTGAAGAGCCTTTGATTGCTCATTTGTGGTGGCTGCGTTTGTGCTCTGCCTGCACGGAACGTGCTGCCGGCGGATCCCTGCTGCTCCTGGGAGCCTTTGTGCCGATCCTGGTGAAGGGAGCGGGATGGGGAGAGCGGACTGGCTGGAGATGGGCACGGAGGGGTGGAAAATAGCCAGGACGTGCAGCCGTGTGCAATCGCATCTCCTGAATGGCAATTAAAGCAGGAGAGTCTGGATCTCTCGAGGAAGGGTAATATTTAACTCGGGCAAGTGCTTGTTGTGCTCTGTGCTCCAGCCTGCGCGTGTCACTGTGCTCTTCCTCAGAGAGAGCTGCAGCAGAGACCTGCATTGCTCTTGGGCTTTGCAGAGCCTGGTGCGATTTTACAGCCATCCCTGCATTACATTACACAGGTAACTGTGTGCTCGGGGCTCTCCCCTGCTCGGAGCTGGGTTGGCACATGTTGGCACTGCACCTGGCCTGGCACCGCTGCCAGCCCTGCCTGCTGCTGGGGTGCAGAGCTCCTTCC
Organism: Ammospiza caudacuta; assembly: GCF_027887145.1. Taxonomy (NCBI): domain Eukaryota; kingdom Metazoa; phylum Chordata; class Aves; order Passeriformes; family Passerellidae; genus Ammospiza; species Ammospiza caudacuta. Next base: position 19,223,999 of record NC_080607.1, read on the forward strand.
TCGGCTGCTCTGGGGCTGTGGGTGTTTTATGAGTTCCCTTCTGGGCTTTCCCGTGTGTGCAGAGTATGTTGTGCTCCCCTTGCTGGGTATCCTAAAGCAGTGCAGTGGCACAAACACCTCCGTGCAGGCAGCTGTGGGAGTACAAGTGGAAGTTGCCACCTTAAATGTGTACCTGAAAAATTTAGAATCTCTTAGTATAATACGGATTTTCCTCCCCTTGCGGAGGCTTCCCCAGGGTCATTTTTCTGTAAGACAATTCAGGCACAAATTTCCCATATTCAGGTTTTGACTGAGTGTCGCTTTAGCCTCCCATCTTCCTGCTTGCTGTGTGCACGTGCAAGCTGCCAACTTGCCAATTTTGGGAACAAGTGGTTTGTAATTACCAGCTCAGTGCTGCTGCTGCGCTGTTAATTCTTAGAGCATTTAATGTATCAAATTATTCCTTCCTGTGCTATTTAGAGGCAAAGGGCTAAGTAACAGTGATGGCATTAATATTAAATTCTCTAAAACTAATAGGAACCTCTTATTTAATTGTTCTGGCACTCAGCATGTCTGGGGAATACAGTGCCACTGGAAAGCTAATGGAGATAGAGGTCTCATGATGTATTAACGCTGGGATGCTGCTACTTTTCCTAGTTGGGTTATTTATGAGTTAAGACTATCGTAACTGTCTATCAGTGCCTTAGAGGCTTACTTTGATTAAACCCCTTTATTTTGCTAATGCTAATGGAGCTGGATTGATGCTGGGGATCTGAGGGGAGAGCTTAGCAAAAGGCTTAACGCAGACATGACTCTGCTGGTTTTGCTGTCTCTGGGCCCTGCGGGAGGTGTCTGCAGCAGGCAGGACCCCCCAGCCCTGCAGGGTGACCTGGGCACCCACCCTGCTGCCTGTGGGACCCTCATCCCTTCCCAGTCACTGCTGCATCTCCCATGTGAGGTGTCCCGCGAGCTCTGCTGGGCACCTTGTGCCCACTCCCAGCATCTGGCAGAGTGTTCGGCAGGAGTTTCCCTGGTTTGTGACTGTGCAGGTTGAAATGGGGGCTCTGGGGGCCAGCAGGGATTGTCCTTGCTGGTGCAGGGCTCCAGGTGCTGGCGGGAGAAGGCTGCACGTAGCAGTGAGACCCTGATGAGCCCAAAGAGCCCCTCTGTGCTTCTGCAGCACGAGTGCACTAATGAATGGGAAAATGCTGAATGTGACAGAAAGCCCTAAGTGTCAAAGCAGAGGAAGGCTGGCTCCTTCCTCAGGAAAGCCTGGCTGCCGTGCTGGGCGCTGATACTGCTGCAGGCGTGCGGGGCAGCTGTGAGCCACTTGGCCCCTCTTCCTGCCCCGGCTGCAGGGGCTGTGTCCCCCAGCCCGGGGCTCCCCGCTGTCCCTGCAGCTGCAGGAAGGTCCCGTGTCAGGGTCAGCAGTGGGATGTGTCAGTCTGCCCCTGTCCTGTGTCGGGGGCTGGCACAGATCGCAGTCAGTCCTCTTCCAAATCAGGTCCCAAGCTGCAAATTACCCTGTTGCCTCTTCTAGTATGTATCATCATGATGAAACCAATTTTCCATGGGAGAGTCAGCTGTTTCTTGATTAGAAGTGCTTCAAAAATACTAACAGAGAAATGATTACAGGAAGACTTCAGTGCTCATTTATATAATTGGACTTTACTTCCCTGGCTGAAGTTGTTGCATCCACTCCTGGCTGGAGTGAGCACTGGCTCTCCCAGTTTGCTTGTGAGCAGAGAGGTTAGGGTGCAGCATCCCAAGGGGTGCCATGCCCTGGGGTGCAGCCTCCTGCCTCTGTTCCAGCTGGTGACAAGCTGTCCTGTTTTCTGTGTGTTTAAATCACAGCAGGGTTGACTTGTCCTTTAATGAACCAACAAGAATAATCTTCAGGCAGTTATTTGAGCAAATGGATTCTTAAATTCTGCTTGTTTTCTGGGTGGGGAGTGAGGATTTGCTGGAAATTAATAGGAGAAGGAACAGCTCCCCTCTCCCATGCTGTCCCTGTCCAGCTGCCCAGTGGCAGCAGCTGGGCTGTTGGCACTCCGTGCTGTGCTGTGCAGCCCCGCATGCTCACAGGGAAGAAAGGCAGAAGGCCAATGCAATTTCCGAGATCATCCTGTGTGATGAGATTAGCAATATTTCACAACAGGGAGAATTGCTTTCTGGCTGAGCCACGGCTCAGGCCAAGCCCAGCACGAGCCTGTGTCTGCAGCAGGGAACGCTCAGGGTGATGGGCATCTGCTCTGGAAAACGCCTCTGGGTACAGGGGCCCTGGGCTCTGTAGGGTCGGCCAGGTCAGGCTTAATAAATTTAAAACATGGCTAATTTGCTCATCAAAAGAGCAGTAAATGGAGGAGGAGTGAGATTTGAGCTCGGTACAGCCATTCCCAAATGTTGGTGCAGCCCCAGCCCTGGCCACAGCAGCCCCTGGAGCTAATCTGAGTACGGTGTGTGCACAGGGAGGGAAGTGTTTACAATAACGTGGTTTAAATCCAATTTTCTGACCTGAAAGAATTGCATGTTCTGGATAAACCACAGTGTTTGTGAAGCTTATCCCATGCAGGCGGTTTTGGGGGTAGGAGAAGGGGCTCTGGTCACGGGGGGCTGTTGATGTTGGATGTTTGGCGTGTTGATGGCACACCGTCCTCGGCCAGGTATTTCTTAATCATCTGCGCAAAGGGGTTAATATGTGAAGCGGCCACTGCTGCTGACACAAAGCTGGTGGTGTTGCTGGCCGCTGCCCTGGATGCTGTGACGGTCTGCTCGGGGTTGCCGCGGCCGCCGGAGCAGCCCGGCCCTGCGAGCCGAGTCATGTGGCTGCGGCGGGGCCGGCTCGCTCTGCGCCGCGCAGGGAACAAACGGCGCTTTCAGCGCGCCCGAGAGCCTCCCTCTGCCTCAAACGCACCGGGGCCGCACGCTCATCTGTCTCTCCTGCTCTTTCATGCTTCACCAAACCTGGATCTGCTTTACCCAGCCAGCAGAAGCATAATGAAGTAGAAAGTGAAATTACTTGATCAGCATCAGCGAGCTGTTTTCCCGCGCTGGCCCAGCTCCGTGTGCGCTGGGAGATGCGGACGGGCCGCCCCTTCCTGCCGCACCCGGGCCCGAGAGCAGCCCGGCTGAGCGCCTCCAGCCCCACGGCTCTGTGCCGGGGAGAGGAGCCGTGCCTGCCTCCTGAGCGGGCTCCGTGTTTGTGGGAGGGCTGTCCGAGCCGCCTGGAGGCGGTGCCGGGGCTGCGGTGCCCTGTCCTGCCCAGTCCGTGCCCGGCCGTGCCCTGCCCGGAGGGATGCTGTGTCCGTGCCCTGCCCGGAGAGATGCTGTGCCCGTGGCTGCATGCCCTGCCATGCCCTGCCCGGCTCTGAGGGTTGCTGTGCCCGTGGCTACATGTCCTGCCCAGCTCTAGGGGTTGCTGTGCCCCTGCCATGCCCTGCCCGGCTCCGGGGATGCTGTGCCCGTGGCTGCATGCCCTGCCCTGCTTGCTGCTGCCTGCTGGTAGGGCCTGGTGCCAGCAGCAGGGTGGCTGCTGTCACTGGGCAGGACGTGGCCTTGGGGACCAGGTGCCCCAAGCGCCAACGTGGTGGTGGCACACCCGAGGCAGGGCTGTGGCTGGGCCTTGCTGAGCAGCTGCGCCAGAGCTCGCTCTGATTTAAGCTGTAGCTGCCACCAGCTGACCTGGCAGTCACTCCGGTAGCAGAGCTGGCCCCAGAACAGGTGCCTGAGCCAAGAGGGTTTGAGCTTTGTCTGAGGCAGCTCCTGCTCATTGCTGTGAAACCGCTGGCTTAAGGTGCCATCACTGCCCCAGCTGCAAAGCGTACACACGTGGGAAGGGAGGGGCTGGAAATGGACATTCAAAATTGCATTTCAAGGTGTTTAATTGCCAAGCACTTCATGCAGTTGACCCCCTTCTTTATGAAAATCCAGTGATTCCCCATGGCTCAGAGACAGGGTGGGCATGGGCAGCAGCTGGGCAGGGCTCTGGGCATGATGTGGGGCTCCATCCCCCTTTCAAATATTTACTTTACTGTGTGAAAACAAAATACATTTGGGATTGGGAAATGTATCTGGGCAGGCTTTCTGGAGCAGCCTCAGTGTGTGGGTGCAGAAGGGTGTACCCCGGGATGGGGACCCCGCTCTCCTGTGGCAGTGCCATATCCAACCTGTGCTCCTGGTGCCTCCAGCCATGGCTGTGCCTTCCTGGTGCTGGCAGCTGCTGGTGTCAGGCTGTGATACGCCTGCTGTACAAATGACCTGTCTGGCATGGGTGTTTCCTGGTGACATTGCATCAGCTACTGCCCTCCTCTGAGCAGGGTCTCTGTTGTTTCCTTGGCCCAGTGCCCTCTTTATCCCTCCTGGAGTGTCTTTTGACCTGGTTTTTTAATTACTAGCGCAGAATAGCCCTTCTAGGTTGCCCCTTCTCAGTATCTTCATGTCAAGCTTTTATTTGTTTTCCACTTCATTCTTAAGCCTCAAACTCCACCAAGAGGGTTGTGGCTGGCACCGTGATGCTGGCGAGGGGTGCTGTGCATGGTGTCTGTCCTGCTGCCCCTGTGGGTGTCTGTCCTGCCCTGCCATGGGAGCTGCTGGGGACACAGGGCTGTGCTTGCTGCTGTTGCTTTGGGGCCTGGTGCTGCCAGCTGGGTGTCAGCTTAAACTGAAACCTAATCGGGCTCAGCCTGAGCTGTGCCAGGGCACGGGGTCAGCAGGAGAGGAGAGGGGGAAGGAACGTGGCTGGGGAGCTGCCCTGGGGACCAGGGCTTGTGCTGCTGCCTGCCCAGGGCTGTGACATGCTGGGGGCTCGGAGCCTGGCGTGGGGATGCTTTTTGTGGTGCTTTTTGTGGTGCCTCTGCCAGGCAAGTGCCAGCCCTCAGTGCTGCAGTCTGGAACAGCTGCCCTTCTCCAGGCACACAGCTGGGTTTCCTGTTATAATGATATTTCCTAATTAAACCTCCCTAATTAAGCAGCCAAAGGTGCTGTTGGTGAAGCTGCAGTGCTGTCTCACAGCTTGTGGGTTGTGGTAGTCAGGTTTGGCTGGGTACATCCCCCTTGTCACCAGCTGGGTTCCCACACGTGCCCTACACCTCCACTGCCCGATTCCCTGCCCTGCCCAGCTCTGCTGCAGCACATGCAGCCCAGGGATCCTTCTGGCATGGCAGCTGAAATCAAGCAGGAGGCTGGGAGTGCTTCCAAAAGACCCTCATTTCTTTTCCCTGCAAAAGCTGCTGCTGATGGAAATATTCCTTTTCCTTCCTCCTTGCAGTGAACACCTACCTCTTCATGATGCAAGCCCAAGGCATCATGATCCGTGAGAACATGCGAACTATAGGAGCTCAGGTGTACGAGCAGGTGGTCCGCAGTGCCTATGCCAAGAGGAACAGCAGCGTCAATGACTCAGGTACTTCTTGAATAACTGAAATTTTGATTCAAGGTCCCATTCTCATTGAAAATTAAGGTGAAGGCATTAATTTATACTGGTAAATGCAGGGTGGAAGCTTTGATTAATTGTCTGCAGCTTTTATTTTTAAATATAAAATATATATGTAACATTGAAATACCCTATATATATAGAGACACTGTCAAAACATAAAAAATTTATTTATTTATTCATATATGTAAAAAGTTCAAACGCTTGTAACTTGTATAAGGAGTGAAAATCTTGAAAGGTCTGAAGTGATGGGATTTGATCTGAAAACCTCTTTGCTTTCCAGGAATTCAACTTGTAGCTTCAACCAGTCTGAGGGTAAACACTTTCAATTCCGTGCAAGGATCAGGTTTCATATTTAAAAAATACTATCCCAGGTGTGCGCCTGCGCAGAGCCCTGGCTGTGGGCACGTGGAGGAGCTGTGCCCGTGTTCTTCACTCTTCCCGTGCGAGCATGAACCAAGCTGGCTCGGCTGGAGATCTGCCACAAATAATGTGCTGAGCTCTGGGCAGGATGTGGGGAGCGGAGCGCAGGCTCGCCCTCCCAGCCCCTCATCATCCCCACACAGGAGCACACAGCGCTTTAAGCTGTGCTGTCAGCGTGGTGCAGTGGGGCAGAGCTGCCCTGGCTGTGTGCAAGGCACTGCTGCTGGGCTGGGGACACCAGCCTGTCCCCTCCCTGCTGGCACGTCCCCACGCGCCGGGGCTGTTGGCACCAGGCTGGCGTGGGGAGCTCGGCTCCTCGCCCGCCGGGGTTCAGCAGCGGAGCAGGGGCTGACAGAGTTTTACAAGGCAGGATCATTTTCTCATTAGCAGCAGTATGAGCCGTGTCCTTGGTGCCCAGCCTGTTGAAGTGCAGCCACCAGTTCAGCTGCGCCCTGGCTGGGATGGCACGGGAGGGGAATTATCGACTTAGGAGGAGATGAACACCCCAGGTCACCCCTGTGCTGCACCAAGTCAGCCAGGGCAGCCACCCCAGGCTATTTTTAAGACTGGAAACATCAACTAAAGCAGAGGCAGGGTGAGGAAGTGGCTGATCCCCTGAAGGGAGGAGGGTTAGAGGCTCCATTACTGCTGCTGGAGGTAGTGAGAGCCTTCATCCTGCTGGGGCTGTGGCCTGGGGGGTATCAGGTGATGCAGGAACCTGTGTCCCCCACAGTGCCGCTGACACCAGTGCTGCTGCTGGACTGGGCTTTGCTTGAACCTCATCCCAGTCAGTCCCAGCTGCGCAGGCACGTGAGGACACTGTCCCTGCCCAGGAGCCCCAGCCACGAGGACAGTTTTAGCACATGGGAGCACCGTGCGCCGTCCTTGGGTGACCTTCCCTGGCAGGCAGGTCAGGGCAGGCACAGGATGGCTGGTGGTGGCGTCTGGAAGGCACTTGGTGCTGTGGTCACAAGGACTGCACTAACACTGGGGTCAGAACCTTCTCTCCCTGACAGATTTTGGGTGTCAGTGCCTGGGGAATGCACTGTCCCCTCACTGCTATGGGCAGAGAGGCCCTGTGACAGCTGCGAGAGGAAACCCAGCAAAAAAGGCAGCCCTTGGTAAAACAGAGCCGTTGAGCTTCACTGTGGGCAGGGACCCGGGCTGAGTACTGCGGGTGTGCTCTGGTAATGGGAGTTTACCGGGAAAATTGCTTCTGGAAATTTGGAACAGTATCAAGCAACCAAAATAACATCTATCCTACTTGAGAAGCCCTTAGGTTCTGTGTACAGCCCATCTTCAGTTTTGAGATAGTTTGGATACTGTTTACTTGAGTGAATAAACAAGGTTACTGACATGATGTTACATACTAGCACCCACAGCGAGCGGCTTGCTCAGGTGGAAAACCCTCAAACATGCTCAGGTGCAGGCTGGGGGGGCTGCCCGGGAGGTTCAAGGATGTTAAAGGGGATGGGGAGCTCGGGGGCTCCTCTGCTCTTGCACAGCAGGAAGCAGAGGGAAGTCTGTGTGTAATGTGAGAGTTTGTATTGATCCTTTGAGGAGGATTCCAGGCAGGATTGCCCTGTGCAGGGTACTGCACTGGCAGTCCTAGCTGGCATTGAGACTTGCCTCTCTCCTGCTGGGAAAGGCCCTGCTGGAGGAGCACATCTCCCCTTGCTGTACCAGGGTCCTTCAGGGACAAGGCACTGGTAGCTTTTCCTTTCAAGAGTCACATGCTCCTTTGGATGCTCAAAATTCCTCCTTTGGCCAGAAAATGCAAAGGTTTCTTTGGTGTGGTGCTAAGGCTGCTGGGGCTCCTGCAGGTACCTGTCCCAGGATGGGGATGAGCACCCAGCTGGGTTGCAGGGCTAGAGCACGTTCCACTGGGGACACAGCTGTGCTGTTGGGGACATCCTCAGCTGAGGCTGACTTTGGAGTCTGCTCACAGTAGCATGGGGAGGTGGCTGGAAATCACAAATCTATAGCTCATATGAAAGCTCCTCTCCTTTTTTTTCTTTTTCCCCCCCCCAGATTATCCTCTTGATCTGAGCCACAATGACACCTTTCTGCAAGCCACAACGTTTCTTCCTGAAGACTTTACCTACTTCCCCAACAATACCTGTCCTGAGAGGCTCCCTTCTATGAGTGAGTGGCATTCCTGTCACCCCGTGCCCCTCTCCCGCTCCCCACGGCTTTGGAGGGCTCTCAGTGGCATTCCCAGCCTCACCACCACTGCACCTTTCCCTGCCAGGCACCTGGGGATGAATGGGAGCACTGTTCAGAGCCAGCTCCCTCCTGGGAAATCATTGTTTACCCACCCTCAGGAATTAATCCCTGCTGTGTCGGAGGCATGTCTCCCTGCTGAAGTAGGAGCCCATTGCCTGGCAAACACAAACAAAAGAGGGATTGTGTGCTGAGAGCTGGTGGAAAGGCTCTGCCAGCCCTTTTCCAGGGGCAGTGACGGCGGGGTGGCTCCCTGTGCCTCGGCAGTGCTGCCAGCCCCAGCCCCGAGCTGTGCCAGGGCTGCTGTGGGACGTGGGCTGGGCCCCGGGGGAAATGCTTCACCAAAGCTGCCCTCAGGTGGAGAACTGGCCTTCTGGGGGCAAATGTTTCCGAAGGGGAGAACGCTCTCTGCTGAGGTGGGAGGTTTAGTCTGCTGGAAACAAGCAGGGAGGAGCAGAGGGGTACCCCTGGCATGGGGCTCTCATGGAGAGCTGCATCCAACAGCAGCCACAAAGGCTGAGGAGGCTGAGGTGTTACAGCAGCAGCATTTCCTAATTGCTTTTGCTGGGGCTGGAGGAAAGAAGCTGAGAGCTGGAGATGGAGGACAGGGATGGAGCGATTGCTGCCCCAACACCACAGCAGGTCCTCACCTCTCTGCTTCTCCTGCTCCACAGAGGGCCCCATTGATGTAAATATGAGCGAGATCACCATGGAGGACATCCACCAGTTCTTCTCCAAAGACCCTTCCATCAAGCTGGGAGGGCACTGGAAGCCGAGTGACTGCCTGCCTCGCTGGAAGGTAACTGGGAGCTGGGCAGCAGGAGGGCGTTCATGGGAGCGCCTCTGCTGTGCTGCATCCTCAGAGCAGTGATGGGGGAGCTCTGAACTGTGCGAGTGCAGTGCCCAGGGAAGGAATAGTGAACTCAAGGGCTGCTTCAGTGTCCCCAGTGCTGGGCAGAGAGGACAAGGGGGCACTGCAGGTCTCCCTTCTCAAGGTGACACTGAGTTTTTGCAAAGCAACAATTCCTCAAAAACTGGATAGGAAATCCATGTTTTGGGAGTTGGGAGGGTTTCAGGCTGATCTGCATGGGGGAGCTTAGAGTGCTTGGTCAGTGCTGCTCCTGCTCCTCTAGCCCCAGCCCAGCCCAGCTGCTGCCCAGCCCGGCGTGGGGCAGTGGATAAGGGCCTGTTCTCTGCTCTCAGGTGGCGATCCTGATCCCATTCCGCAATCGCTACGAGCACCTGCCCGTCCTCTTCAGACACCTCATTCCCATGCTGCAGCGGCAGCGCTTGCAGTTCGCCTTCTACGTCGTGGAGCAGGTGAGGCAGGGGCAGGCACAGCTCTGCCCTGTCCCAGGTGCAGGCTCATGCTGCAATGTCTAAGTTGTCCCGTTCTGTCCAAAAGGGGCACAGCTAAGAGATTACTGGTGCCTGGAAATTACTGGTTTTATATGAAAAATAGAAATTGGGGACTTGTGTTGTTGGGGTTTTTTTGTTTGTTTGTTTTTTTTTTTTTAATTGTGTTTAGTAGGAGTTATTTTTTTAAAGAAAGCTTTGGACCAGGTATTTGCAGGTTTTTTGTATAACCCTGCAGTGGTTCCAGGCAGCATCCCCTAGGCACAGAAATGGCCTGACCAGAGTTAGGCATGTCATGTAGAACATGAGTGTTATTTCATGTGTACATGGACCTCTCACTTAAGCTGTTTGGCTTCATCCATACAATAAATGTGCCTCCATATTTAGATCTAGCTAAAACAGATTGATCAAAATTGGAGTTTTTTCCAAGTGTCTGAGAAACAAGGCTTCAGCATCTTTATTTTTACTCCTGTATTGTAAATTGGATATTGCAGTGTTGGTTGATCTCACTGGTCTGCTCCAATACATCACTTCTTTCACGGTGCCAGTATGGGAGCTGGTTGCTCTCTGCAGTTTTCTAGGCAGGGCTGGGAACACGCACAGAGCAAGAACTGCAGGGACTCCTCTTGAGAAGGAACTTTCTCCCTGCCAGGCTGGAAACCAACCCTTCAACCGTGCCATGCTCTTCAACGTTGGCTTTCGGGAAGCAATGAAGGACTTGGCTTGGGACTGCCTCATCTTCCACGACGTGGACCACATACCAGAGAACGACCGTAACTACTACGGCTGTGGGCAGATGCCCAGGCACTTTGCAGCCAAGCTGGATAAGTACATGTACCTGTAAGCACTGCTCTTCTCCCTGCTGCCACAACTGCTGAGGGCACAGTGATAGATTTCATTTATCTATTTTTAAGGCAGAAAATGAGTCTGGGTTTTTTTCTCAGGCTTTGTGCAAAGGGAGCGTGAGAGGAAATGTCAGAGAGCGTCCTCAGGGCTGGGGCTGTCCCATGGCAGCTGGGAGAGCCCCATGCAGGGGGCTCTGCCCTGACAGGGGGCTCTGCCCTGACCCTTCTCTCCTGCTCAGGCTCCCATACAACGAGTTCTTCGGGGGCGTGAGCGGCCTCACTGTCGAGCAGTTCCAGAAGATCAACGGGTTCCCCAACGCCTTCTGGGGCTGGGGTGGCGAGGATGACGACCTCTGGAACAGGTACGGGCACTGTGGGCCCCGTGGTGGTTCTGTGAACTGGGCCTGGCACTGATGCTCTGAGGGGACAATTGCCACCCTGGGCAGGGGCTGGGCTGGCTGTGCCTGCCTGGCTGTGCTGTCTCTGTGGGCAGGGGCTGCCCCAGGCTGCAGGGCAGTGTGTGGGAAGCAGAGGGGTGCTGGCTGGGAGGCTGCTGGCTCTGTGCAGTGTCCCACTCTGAGGCTGCTGGCTCTGTGCAGTGTCCCAGGCCTGGCTCTGTGCAGTGTCCCAGGCCTGGCTCTGTGCAGTGTCCCAGGCCCGGCTCTGTGCTGTGTCCCAGGCCCGGCTCTGTGCTGTGTCCCAGGCCCGGCTCTGTGCTGTGTCCCACGCTGCTGCTGAGCGGGCCCTGAGGTGCTGAGGGACGTGCCTGAGCCCAGGGCAGTGGGAGGTTTGTGTGGCTGCTCTGTGGGTGGGAAGGCTGAGCCATGGCCCCAGGAGCTCTGAGTGCAGCCCTGAAGCACTGCCAGCACAGCAAACACAACGGGTGATTATTTTTTGTTTATTTTATTTTATTTCTCCCCTTTCTAATGCAGAGTGCAGTATGCAGGCTACTCAGTGACTCGACCAGAAGGAGACACAGGGAAATATAAATCAATTCCCCACCATCATCGGGGTGAAGTGCAGTTCCTAGGAAGGCAAGTAAATTTTTTTAAGAATCCTAATACATCTTTCACAAACAACTTCAGGAATTAACACTTGTAGCTGAGCAGCTGCTGGACAAGCAGTGCAGGCTCTGTTCTGCAGAGGGGCTATAGGTTTCTGCTGCAGAGATTTGAGCTATCTGCTGGTCTTCTTTTGCAGCAGACTCATTTTTGGGGGTGTTTCCATTTGAGTTTCCATCTTTAGCCCTACTTTTCATTTCTCTGTTGCACAGAATGCAGCCAGTCAGAGATGCTTCTCTGACTTCACTCTTGAAAAAGAGAAGTTGCTTTTGGTTTAAAAAAACCATATTTAGTCAAACCAGTGAAGCATGGCAGGCTGATAATGGCATGGGACTGAGCTCTGGTTCCTGGTACTTCCCCCTTTGTTCTCAGCCAGCACCTTCCCGTGCCTCATGGCACAGCCCTTCCCTGGTCCCTTCTCTGTGCCCAGGTCATAGCCCAGCTCCCACTCGCCCTGGGGCCTCCAGGCTCCCAGCACTGTGCTCAAGGGAGTCTCTGTCCTGCTGAGATATTTCTGCCTATTTTCCTCTCACAACCCTCCTCTTTCTATTTCCTCATGCTGCCTCTCAGTGTGTTTGAGGCTGCTTTTGTGCACCAGCTGCAGTTTCCTTCCCTATATCACCATTCTGCTGGTTTTACTTCCTTGCCCCCATCCCTCAGACTAAAGCCATTTAGTTCTGTTCTTGTTCATGTCTGGTTTCATAAAAGTGGCAAGGACCACGTCCCCCTTCAGCTGTGTCTCCCTGGGATGGTGTGGAAGGTGGGCTTGGCAGGACCCCTTTGGGCAGGTGCCACAGGTTGTTTTGGTGGCTGAGTGCTTGCTGGTGGCACAATGAGCATTTTGCCCTTTATCAAGGGATGGACTTCTCTGGAATTTTCTGGTATTTACTAACACAGGCTATTTAAATGTGATGGTTGCCTTTATTAAGGACTCAGAAGTTCATTGCTTTGTAGCTGCTCCTGAGCCTGGCTCTTTGAACGGTGTTCTGGTAGTCCCGGGAGGAGTTTGCAGGTGCTATGAGATCCATGAAGTGACTCTGGCCTCTGGTTCTCGTTGCACAGGTACGCCTTGCTGAGGAAGTCAAAAGAAAGGCAAGCCCTGGACGGCCTCAATAACTTGAACTACTTTCCAAACGTCACATATGACGCCTTGTATAAGAACATCACTGTTAACCTGACACCGGAGCTGGCTCTGGTGACCGAATATTAAGAGCAGAAAATAACTTTGCTCTGCCCTCCACCAAGAAAGCACCACACTAGACTTTCTTTTCCAAGGGTTATTGAGGACAAGCAACACTTTGTCGAATGAAGGATCACAGTATTTTGGAGAATGAGGCTGAAAGTGCACGCACAAATTGCCCTAGCTGTACCAATCCAGACCGATACCTGGGCAGCGAGCTCAGCAGTCTCTATTTTTTCTGCCACTTGCTTTCTGGGTTTCAGGACAACAGTTCGACCTGCTGCTCTCGTCTCCACATTCCTCCTCTAGCAATCTCTGGCACTGGGACTCTCCTGGGATGTGTTCTCTCCTCCGGGAAGCGGCTCAGCTGAGGGACTCTGGCTGCTTGGCAGTGAACGTCGCGAGCAATTTGGGTGGCAACTGCCCTGGTGGGAGATCAGACGATTTCTGATGCCATTCTTCTATGTCTGTGCGGTTTTTTAAATGACCTGCTTGAAGTACATACAACAGAATCGCTTCTTAAAGAAGTGTAAGTGTAAATATGCTGTGTAAATCGCCCCTTTTTATTTTTCTCCTATGGCTCAAGTCCAAGCGAGAGGTTTACATACGGTCACTCATTTTAGTCCTGAGTTCTGAAAACACTTGTGTGAGCATCACTGTACTTGTGCAAGGTGTTCCCTTTTAAGCCAGTGAGCCTACTCGCATGATCCCAGCTGGGCATTTGCAGAAATGTTTGTGGGCCAGGGCCCAGAACCTTCCAGTGCAGTGGGTGAGAAATACAGCCAGGTCATCACTCATTCCAGAAACCACAGGGCTGGCTTGTTCAGGGAGGGTGATGAAATGGGAATATTTATTACAAACCCTCCCTTTTCTGTCACTTTTGCAGCGTGATGTGCAATGAGTCCAAAAGCCCTGTGGAAGGCAGTCCTGTGGCTGTGGCTCTGTCCCACTGACAGCAGGGCTGAGCCAGAGGGGCTGGGATGGAGCCACTGCTCCCATGTGAACCCTTCCCACAGCCGTGCTTGCCCTCACTCTGGAACGTGCTGGAATGGTTGGGGAGGTTAGTTTAGTTTGTATTTATCGTGTAAATCCAACACAGAGGTGCTGTCAGGGGCAGGCAGCACCTTGTGCTGTCCCCCTCGGTACCTGGCAGCACTGGCATGGGCACAGCCATGGGACGGGGTCCCAGCTCAGTAAGAGACATGAAGGACACGTGAAAATATGAGGACTGGGAGCCAGAGCTGGGTCTGACAGCCCATCCAGCCACCCAATGCCATCCCTCTGTCCTTCACACCGTGGGCAGGCTGCACTTCGGGCCCTGTCCCCACGGACACAGTCCAGCCCTTACACAGCACTGACACCACCACTTTCACTGGACCTCTCTGACTTAAAAGTAAATGCATTGGGTGTTGGTTTTAGTTTGTATTTCCACACAACAAGGGCGGGTACTTGACCTCCGAAGGACTTCAGCTCTTTCATTGCATTGTTTGCCTTTGGTTTCCTTAACTTCTCATGGTTTACACTGTTTCCTCAGTTCTGTGGACGTATGATCCCCATACGCATCTGTGGTGGGTGTGACTGCCCAGGGCATTCCTAACCTGTATCCAGAAAACGTTAGTTTAGAAAACACAAGTTTTGTGTAGATCTTATCGGCCGGCATGAGAGGACAGCGAGCCTGCCCTTGAAAAGCGCTGATGAGTTTGTAACTAAGTTTTAAAGTCTCTGAACTTACATGTGCTTTAAACTCGCTTCCCGAGGGGATTCAGCCTGGTTATTTATAGGCAGAGGTGAGGATTTGCTTTTTCTGGTGCATACAGCAATAAAGACTTTTGCTTCAGAGTCTTGATCTGTAATTCACGTGGACCCTTTCCGGGTGTTGAACCCGCGTTGCCCTGCCCCTCTTTTCTTTCATCTTGAGACCTTGCTAGAAACCTGTCTTTGTTTAATGGTGCTTCAAACAAGGAATGTATTTCAACTAGTCCAAGTTCACTACCCCGGAATCATGCATGTGTGTGTGAGTAAGTGTTGAACTACCTTAGTTGGGATCCTCAGCCTTCCATGTCCCTGACACCCGGCGCACCTGGTGTGGAACAAAAGCCATTACCTCTGCTCAGAACTGCACTCTGCGGTTGGCACAGAAGGGTCCATCCCCAGCAGCATCCCATCCTTCCTTCTAACCACGTTGAGTTTTTTTTCCCTTTTTAAAATGTGGATTATCTGAAAATGTGCACTGTTAATCTTATCAGCTATGTCAAATACTGTATAGTAAATGTAACTGTTAAAAACATACTGTCAAGCGCATGTGCTGTTATGGTGTAAAAATTCTTGTATTAAGGAGAACTTGTACATATTCTGGCAGCTGAAGTTCGACAAGGCCACTCGTTTGCCCCTTCCACGTCAGCGCCGTCACTCAGCCCTGCTGGAGGGCAGGTCCTGTGCGATGCTGATTTATTTTTTTAAATGAGCCATGTGGGTTTTATTTGCAAAACTATTTATTGACAGTTAATTCTCCATAAAGCTCTGCTTCTCTAAGGGAGGTACCGTCTGAGCATCGGCCGCGCACTTCAGGCCCCTCACCATCAGAAGTGGCTTTAAACTCTCAAGCAGCTTTCCATCATCATGGCTTTTGAGCTTACTGTTATGTTTTTAAGAGGTGCCAGGGGGACATTTTTGCACTGAAGATTAGTGTTTTACAACACACACACACTTCTCAGCAAAGCAATCCTTTGTGTCATTACATTTATTTACCCATGTGTTTGTACATTTTTGTATTTGTTAATTTATGAATGATTTTTTCAGTAAAAATACATATTCAAGAACAGAGATTGCAGTGCTTTGCTTTTTTTTTTTTTTTTTTTTTAAACAGGAGGCTGGGGTGTGCTTTTTTGGTAGGAGGTGAGGTTTGTAAGCCCAGAGGGGTAAGTGTCAATGAGAGTTTGAGCAGTAAGGGTGAGCCCTTGATGCTAAAAGCTGGTAAGAAATTTCTCATTAGGACGGACCAGAAATAAATAGAATGTGAGATGTGAATGCTTCCCAAACTCTTCCTGATGTGTTGGTGCCCAAGCCTTTTTCCAAGCATCTGCTCCAGTGTGGTTCTGATGGAGGGGTTGGCTGCCTTAGGGTGTTAGGAAGGCACTTGGCTGAAGGTGGTGCAGGACTGGTGCTGGGGACTGTTGGTAATTGCATTTTTGGACAACAAACCCAGGCAGACAGACAAGCTTCCTTGCAGCAGCTTTAAAATATCTTTCTCCTGCTCTGCAGCGTACAGGCATGCTAGAATAAATAGCTGGCAGCCCCGGGTTGCTCCAAGCCTTGCCTTTTTTTAGCTCTCCTTCTTCTGGGAAGCTTCCTCCCACCCGCGGCGCTGGGCTGGAGCCGGGGGGGTGTCGGGCTCCTTCCAGCGCTGCCCCAGCGCCCGCGGAGGGAGGGAGGGAGGGAGGGAGCGAGCCCCGGGGCTCCTGCAGTGCCGGGGGCTCCTGACCCGCTCTCCCCGCGGGCAGCGAGGCTCGGCCGCTCCCTCGCCCCGCTGGCGGGGATGCGGATGGGCCGCGGCGGCTGAGCCCAACAGGCCGGGCCGGTCAGCCGGGAGAGCCACAGGCTGCCGGGACGCTCGGCTGGGAAATCCTCGCCGTCAGCGCCGCCTCGAGCCGCACGGACAGTCCGAGGGCCGCGGATGCGGTGCCACCTTCGGGACCCTCTTGCGCCGGGGCCGCCTGCTCACCTGCGCGGCACCGCGTGGTGGCCGTGAGCCCACGGGCCACCGTGTGACAGGTGCCGTGCGCCTCCCCACCTCATCCCTGCCCTCCGTGGCATTAGAGCAGCTTAATGGCATTATTAATGCCAATTAATGGGGCGACAGCCCCGGATCCACCCGGGTACCTGTGTGTATCAGGGGCTTTGTTATCAACAGCTGCCTCCAGCACAGGGCTCAGGGCTGATCGCTGAGCCTGGCAAAGCACATCCATTCACAGTTCAGAGCCGCTGCTGCGGCTGGAAACCTTTCCCAGGTGACCGAGCTGAGGAGCCTGGGCACGGCCGGGCCGGTAGCCAGTCCTGGGGCCACAGGGGTGACAGGGATGCCGTGCCTGACAGAGCTGGTTCCCGTGGGGGCTTAGAGCCTGTGGGACGGTAAATGAGCCACGGCCGGGCGTTAGGGCAGCACAACGGGCAGTGACCGTCGGCGCCGGGCCTGGAGGGAACCCGGGCAGTGCCTGGGGACAGCGGGACAGCTCCCCGAGCCCGGGTCACCTCCGCTGGGGGAGCCCCTGCCAGGCTCGGTCCGCGTCGCTGCCGGGGGCGTTCGGAGCCTGGTGCGAGCCCCGCTCCTCAGGATGGGCTGCGCTGGGGCTGCCCGGCCACGGCTGGCGAGCGACGGGGACCCTGGGGCGAGCGGAAAGGGCTCAGCCCCAAACCAGTCCGGGCGGCCGGAGGAGGGGAGCCCCGGGCCCCGGAGCCGCAGCCGGCTCAGCTCAACAAGCTGCAGGTGGGCTGGAGGGTCGGTGCCCCCGGAACCGGGCACTGGGCAGCGGGGCCGGGCTGGGGGCACCGAGCGGGGCCGGGCTTTGGGTCCGGGCCGGGCTGGGGGCACCGAGCGGGGCCGGGCTGGGCCGGGCTTTGGGTCCGGGCTGGGCTGGGGGCACCGAGCGGGGCCGGGCTGGGCCGGGCTGGGCTGGGGGCACCGAGCGGGGCCGGGCTGGGCCGGGCTTTGGGTCCGGGCTGGGCTGGGGGCACCGAGCGGGGCCGGACTTTGGGTCCGGGCCGGGCTGGGGGCACCGAGCGGGGCCGGGCTGGGCCGAGCTGGGCCGGGCCGGCGGCGCGCGCTCCCACAGCGATCTCTGGCGGCGCCGGGAGGAGCGGCCCCGGCCCGGCCCGGCTGCGGAGCTGCCGCGCGGGTCCGTCCCCGTGCCCCCTGTCCCCGTGTCCCCGTGCCCCCTGTCCCCGTGCCCCCTGTCCCCGTGTCCCCGTGCCCCCTGTCCCCGTGCCCCCTGTCCCCGTGCCCCCTGTCCCCGTGTCCCCGTGCCCCCTGTCCCCGTGCCCCCTGTCCCCGTGTCCCCGTGCCCCCTGTCCCCGTGCCCCCTGTCCCCGTGTCCCCGTGCCCCCTGTCCCCGTGCCCCCTGTCCCCGTGCCCCCGTGTTCCCGTGTCCCCGTGCCCCCTGTCCCCGTGCCCCCGTGTTCCCGTGTCCCCGTGCTCCGTGTCCCCACCTGCGGGGCTGCCACGCCGCGTCCCCACCGGCGCACGGCGGCACCGGCCCTCTGCCGGAATTCTCCTTTCTTGGGGCAGAACGGGGTCCAGCTCTTGCCGGAGGGGGAGAAATCCCAGTTTGTCAGAGATGTCGAGTGCAGAGGGAAAGCGCAGCACCACGAGCCCAGGGGAGGCAGCCGGAGGCTTTGGCTTCTTGGCCTTGGAGGTGCCCCAGGCAGCCTTGTGACACCGTTTGTTTGGCCCAAAAGCCAGGTGTTGGGCTGCAGAGAGGGAGGTTGGGATGTAAGCTGGGGCAATCTGGGAAGGCATTTGGAAAAGGACACGGGGGTTTCTGCACATCCCACGACTCTATCTTTAGAGGTTTTTTCCACAGTGGGAAGTTTGTTGGGAGCTCTTGGAAAATCAAGGTGTCTTGAAGGCTTAACTCACTCATCCCTGCTCCCAAGCCCCGTGCAAGCCACTGGCAGCAGCTGCTCCCTGGAAGCATCTCCTGTGTCCCACCAGGTGCAGTTTAGGATGTGGTGAATGTTTAAACTCGATCCTGCAGACTTTTCAAGCTCTCTCTCCTCCTGAGGCACTGCAGTCCCTGTTTTTCTTCCATGTCCATGGGCACTGCAATGTCTGCCTGTGGTTTATGCTGTCGGATTCCCGCTGCCCTCGTGGATCTGCCATGTGTGAGCTGGATGATGTGAATGAGTTCTTTGGGTTTTTCATGTTCTTATTTGGTAAACTTGGGTTGGTGTTCTGGGAAACTCATCCCAGTGCTCCACAGGGTCTGTGGATATAAATCTGCTCTGAACTCCTGCTTATTGCCAACATTTTTCAAACCAGATACCAAACAAGAGAGGGTTTTAGTTAACATAAACCAGAGGCAATTTATGACGACAAAGTATTGCAAGATGTGTGAGGGAAGAGACAAGCTGCTGAAATGTTTGGCTGAAGTGAAGAAGTGGAATGTTTTTCTCTGTTCAGTGGCGTCCCCAGGGCGGGCTGGGGCAGGGTGAGGAGGCTGCACAGCCCCAGCTGCCCCTGCCAGGGCCTGGGGGGCTCTGGGGAGGATGGAGACCCTCGGTGCCCAGCAAACCTTGGCAGGGCCGGCTGGGTCAGGCTTCTGGAGCTCAGCTGCTGTTCCATCGCTGGGTTTGGGGGTTTGTTCTCTTTTCCTTTAAGGTACCTTGAGAAGGGGTGTTGGCCGGGGTGTGTGTGGCCCTGCAGAGCCCCCGGGGTGGCCGCAGCAGCCCCTGGCACGTCCAGATGCTGACAGCCCCAGCTCAGCGGGCTGGGAGGACTCACGAGCCCCATTTTCCTGGCTGCTTTCCACCGGCCCAAGGACAATGGTTCCTCCCGCTGGGACCTGAGGGAGTTGGACCTGGAGAAGGACTTGGAGATGATCCCTGTGGAGATGGGGAACTCGGGGTTTGAGATTAGCGTGGTCTAACACACAGATATTTAAAAAGCTCTCTGCTTTTTTAGCAACGTGGAGCAGTGTGTGGGCTAATGGGGAAGTGTCCCCTGCTCCAGGTGGGAATTGGCCTTTTCCCTCCCTGCCTGGTGCCCCGGGCTGGCTCGGTGCGGCAGAGCCCAGTGCGGCAATAGATGGCACTGCGGGCACTGCTGGCCATAGGTGGCACTGCTGGCACTGCTGGCCATAGGTGGCACTGCTGGCACGGCTGGCAATAGATGGCACTGCGGGCACGGCTGGCAATAGATGGCACTGCTGGCACTGCTGGCCATAGGTGGCACTGCGGGCACGGCTGGCAATAGATGGCACTGCGGGCACTGCTGGCCATAGGTGGCACTGCGGGCACGGCTGGCAATAGATGGCACTGCGGGCACTGCTGGCCATAGGTGGCACTGCTGGCACGGCTGGCAATAGATGGCACTGCGGGCACTGCTGGCCATAGGTGGCACTGAGGGCACGGCTGGCAATAGATGGCACTGCGGGCACTGCTGGCCATAGGTGGCACTGCGGGCACGGCTGGCAATAGATGGCACTGCGGGCACGGCTGGCAATAGATGGCACTGCGGGCACTGCTGGCCATAGGTGGCACTGTGGGCACGGCTGAGCTGCCGCCGCTGCCCCGCGCCTGCCCGGGCTCTGTCGGAGCTGTGGGGCCGTGATCTGGGCAAACCCCTGCAAGGTGACTGCAGCGAGGCTTCATGGCAGCATCCGAATTTTGGCTTCTCTTTGCCTGCAGGGAGAAGGAGACATCTCTGGAAAGCTCCATCTGGAAAGCCAGAGCAGCAAAGCAGCAAAGCAGCAAAGCAGCAAAGCAGCAAAGCAGCAAAGCAGATGGGAGATGCCCTCAGTATCTGCTGCTCAGGGCTGGGGTTCCCGTGCTCTGTCCTTGCCTGGGCCAGCCCCACAAACCAGGTGGGACTGACTCTCCAGAGCTAGAGATCTGGAAAAGGAGGGAGAGGACGGTTCCCTGCAGGGTTATTAGGAATTAAACCCTTAAAAGAAATCACCTGCACTCTGGCTGTCCACCTTCAGAACATCCCCGTTTGCTGGGGAGAGCCTGCCTGAGGCTGCTGCTGGGCCAGGCTGGTTCTGCATGCCATTGGCTCTCCAGCACCTCATTCTCTTAGCCAGGCCTCAGCAAATGCATCCTCCCAGGGCTGCACAGGGGTGAAAACACACTCCCATCAGAGGGCAGACCTCATATTTTTGCAGCCCTGAGGTTTGCTGGGTGTGATCTAGAGAGACATAAGAGCAGCTTTATTCTCTCTGATGCATGACCGAGTCAGCTTGTTTCCAACATGAATGATTAAAGACCCACGTGCATTTGTAATGACCATATTCTAATTAAAAAGCAGCCCCTTCTTTGAAAATTTGGGCAGCTACAGTGGCATCGTGCTAACAAAAAAATAATTAATTATTTATATGAAGTGCTCTGGTCTTTAAATTACTTGGGTTTAATGTACTGCAAAGGCACTTGTATCAATAACAGGGCTATTTTACTTCCACTTAATCATCACAATTTTATTTATTTATTTATTACCAAGAACAAAAATACCCAGGCTGGTCCATCTGATACTTTGCTGCACCGCTGAAGGACTGCTTTTCCTCCAGTCTTACATTGCAGTGCTGGTGGTCTTGCTGCCCTTCCACAGCCCCTGGGGGCCTTGGAGCCGTGTGGGGGCCAGGATGGGGCTCCTGTCACCCCAGGCATTTGTCACCAGGGTGGTGCTGTCACTGACCCAGGCGCTGCTTTGTGGGGGCTCTGCTCACTCCAGCACCCCTGAACAGCTCCGGGCCCTTTCAGGTGTTTATTTTAGGGTAATGTAGGTCTTGTGTTCCTCTGGCTTCTCCTGTTTCTCTGGTTTGCTTCAGCCATGGCAGCAGTTCAAGGTGAGTGAGGAGCAGTGACTGAAGCAGAGGCCAGGCTGCAGGGCTGCTGTGTGGGTGTAGCTGGATGATGCCGCGGTTCTGGGCTGGTGCTCCTCTTCTGCCTCTTCTGGTTACCAGCAACGCTTCATTTTCTCTTCTTTTCAGTTATCAATTTTATTTTTTTAAAAATATTTGCCATTCAAATCAGTTGGGATTCAAGCTGCCCTGCTCAGCAGCCACTTCATTGGGGCTGACTGACATGTTAATGTGCTGTTAATGCCAGAACAGGCAAGACTGTTTAGCAGAAGCAGCTTTGGAAACCAGGAACTGATGGGCTGCAGGAAGGTGTTGTTGCATTGCTGCCATTTCTAAGAGGGGGATCAATAGATTAATAACAGGATTTGCTGGTTAAAGTTAAAGGAGAATCACTGAGAAGTGTAGCAGAGACCCCTTGAGTGCTGCTGCTGGGACACTGAGCTCCCAGGGTGGCGTGGCCAGGCTGGGAACTGCTGAGTGTGAGACACAAGGTGGGCCCAGGGAACGCTGAGAACCTTTGGTACCTTCTGAAACACCAGCCCCAATTCTGGCACTGCAACCAAGATGACTCCAGTGCTCCAGGGGTGTGTGATTGCAGTGCACACGTGAGGTTCTCACAGAGCAATCACAGCATGGCAGGAAGGGAGATGGAGATGTACCCTAATCCATCCTCCTGCACCAAGCCAGGATCAATATGTCTAGACCATCCTGACAGGTGCTCAAAGATCCTTTTCTTGAAAGCCCTACTGGTGTCTCCACTCCCTATTGTCCTTGGGCATACTACCCCAGGACTTTACCCTTTTTGTTCGCAACAGTCATCCCAATTCTCCCATCCTATTGTATTTTGTCCAGTTCCCAGCAGACTGGGAACACAAACCATTGCTGATCTCTACAGAAGCCTTTTATGAACAGAAAACTGTCACCCCATCTCTGCTGCGCCTTCTGTTTCCATGAGCTGACCATTTTCCTCCACCTCTCCTCAGCGGCTGT
Source organism: Ammospiza caudacuta (assembly GCF_027887145.1). Classification (NCBI taxonomy): domain Eukaryota; kingdom Metazoa; phylum Chordata; class Aves; order Passeriformes; family Passerellidae; genus Ammospiza; species Ammospiza caudacuta. The sequence goes on from NC_080607.1 coordinate 19,246,057, forward strand.
TTTCCACATCTCTGGTCCCTCCTTTTGCTGCCCTCTGGGCTCTGGCCAGTGGGGGCCTGGCTCCCTGGATGAGCAGTGCCCAAACTTGGACGCAGGGCTCAGCCCAGGCTGTGGTAGCAGGGCATGTGTCTCACACACAGCTTTTCTGTTTATGAATTCCAGCATGATAGCTGCAAGAAAAAAGCAAACAATGTCCTGGTAGCCCTTGAGATTTGGACATGGTGGAGATGAGGACCATATAAGTGCATAGATGGATGTGTGGATGAAATGCAGACTTTCAGCAGTCAGACAGAAGGAACCGAGCGAGGGGAGGCAGCCCCAGGGTGGCTGCTGGTGTTTGTGAGCCCGGCTCTGCCTGCTGGGCTGTGGGAGCAGGGGCATCCCCACCCACAGGACACAGCAGCAGCCCTGTGTTTGTCCCCTGGACACACACAGCCGCTGGCTTTGCTGTGCTGGGGCTCCCAGTCCCTGTGGGTCCCAGGGCTGGGAGGGTCTGAGCCCTCCTGCTGCTGGAGCTGGCTTTGGGTTGGGTTTGGGTTTGGGTCTGAACCTTCCTGCTGCTGGAGCTGGCTTTGGGTTGGGTTTGGGTTTGGGTCTGAACCTTCCTGCTGCTGGAGCTGGGTTTGGTGCTGCATCCACAGGCAGTCCTTAGAGCCGTTCTCATTTCCCTGGCACTCCTGAGGAAAAGGCTCTCTGGGAGAAGATGAGTTGCACATTTTCCCCCTCCCCTTCAGCCCAGGCGTTCGGCAGGAGCTGCGGCGTGATGCAAAGTTGGGCTCTGCAGAGGATGGCAGGAGGCGTCGGAGCAGCCCGCGGTGGTGGCTGGAATTCCTGTTGCCATAACAACCCAGCGCAGCCCTTAAATATAGAGCCGGTTTTACCCCAGAGCCCCGCTCCGTCCTTCCTGCTGCAGCACACAGCAAGCGGCCTTTGCTCCCTCCTTTGCCACCGCGGAACCCCAAAGGTCAGAAATGGAGGCACCCCTAGAGCCGCGTGTGCTGTGTGGGGTCAGGAGAGCACTGACCGTGACTCTGGGGCTCTGTTCCATCACAGCTTTGCTGTGTGGGGCCCAGACTCTGCTCTGGCCCAGGGAACATCCTCGGGGAGGCTGGGCTGAAAAAGAGATCCCCTGGAGGAGTGGAAAACATCCAACTGCTGGAGCAGCTGTGGGGTGGGAGGGTACGGAATGCAGCTGGGCACAACGCAGCTCTCCTGGCGGGGATGGTCCTGAACACAGCCCAGGGATGGTCCTGAACGCAGCCCAGGAATGGCCTCAAATCCAGCCCAGGGATGGTCCTGAATCCAGCCCAGGGTTGGTTCCATACCCAGCCCAGGGATGGTCCTGAATCCAAACCCAGCCCAGGGATGGCCCCAAACCCAGCCCAGGAATGGTCCCAAACCCAGCCCAGGGATGGTTCCAAACCCCGCTGAAGTCCCTTAGCCTGAGAGAAAGGTCATCACGTGGAAAATGTACCGTGTGCCTTTGGTATCTCCAGTGTATGATTTCACTGCAAACCCATCTGTTATGTTTGTGTTTATTGCCCAGCAAATTGTGTAGACACTTTTACAAGTTCTTGTTTATCTATTTAATTAAAAATTGCGTTCTAAACCATGGATCAGGAAGAGCCATAAACTGCAGGAATTATTTATTAGTGCAATACAGTTGGAGACCTCCCAGAATCCTGGCTCTACTCTGTTGGTTTCATTATGGTGCTGTAGTTGAAGTAGTTTAATTCTGTTAGCTTGTAAGAAGGATACTTGGATTGGAAGACAAAGCTGCTGGTAGGTATGAAATGCTAAAATTAAGGTTTTCTCACAAAATCCTAATTCCTGTCCCTTGTTAATCTACACAGAAGTGCAACCTGCAAATGTCAGATGAAACTCTTATTCTTTACCATCTCCAATAACATCTTATCACTCTTAATATTGTGTAATTTTCTCCTGGTTGAGTCATTGAAAGTAGCTAACTTTCCCGAAATGGCCTTTCATTCCTGCTAGAGACCAACAAATGGTGGAAAATTCCAACCTGAGCATTTTTAGCTTTGGCAGAGGTACAAGTAACAGAATACAGAACACCTTGGGCAGGTCAGGCAGGTGCCCCAGTGAGCAATAGGAGGCAGCTCTTCTGCACCGACTCCTTTATCCCCTCAGAGGCATTTTCCTTCTGCTGACCTCTTCTGAACCAGATTTGAAAGACGTTAGGCCATAAATCCTGGGGTTTGAGAAGGAAAGATACCACTTTGGGATATCACAGCCCCCAAAAAGACATCGGATTCACTATCAATTGAACATTGAGTAAAACAGCAAGGGCCTGCTTTCCATCACCTGGCTGCCATCTCCCACCTCTCTCTTTCTTGAGAATTGTTGCTTTTTAACTCAGCCATGCATTGCCCAGTGCACTGGGGTGATGAACTGGTAGAAGGAGTTGCAGTCCAGCCCACCCTTGTTTATGTCAGTTTTGCAGCTGTGGGAATGCAGCTTTGAGGCCGTGTCCAGGGTCTGAGGGGGCCGTGTGTGCTCTGCAGCCATTCCCAGCAGCTGAGCCCTGGACAGCTCATCCCGGAGAGGTTTCAAGGGAAACTGCCAGAATCCAAAGGGCTCCTGCTCCTGGGACAGAGGGACACAGAGAGGGACACAGACAGAGGGACACAGACAGGGACACAGCCTCCTGGGACACAGGGACACAGGGACACAGGGACACAGCCCCTCCTGCTCCTCCGGGATCCAGGAACGCTGAATTCAAACCTGGAAACTGTGAGCTGGTCAAAGGATTTGTTTGTACCTACAAAGTCACCCCCTAAATGTACTTTAGTCCATATTAGGGCTGGAGCATCGCATTTCTCCTGATTAAGCAAATGATTGGGAGGTTTGGTTTCAAATGGCACTGCAAAGACTTGTAAAGCAAACCGCTGAAGTTCCTGGGTGGCTCCCCAGACAATGCTGATTGTTTGTGCTTGTTCCTATCCTAATTAAACTTTTTCCACAGGGAAACTCTAGTTTTAGTCAATTTTTTTTTTTTTTTGTTTACTAAATTGAAATCCACAAAGACAGATGCTTTAGGAACAGATACTGAGACCTGTTGTTCACATTGTTGAGTCTGACTTTTTACAATGCATCTTCATTGAACTGCAGGAGTCCTGGGGACTATTATCTGCTTTAGATGGCAAAGCAGCTGCTGGGGCCATGGGCATCCAGTCCCAGGGGTGGCACATTCCCCGAAGCTCAGCCCCTGGGATTCACCCAGCCCTCATCAGCCTCCACACTGCTGCCATCCAACTCCCTTCTCCCTCCCCTCTGGAAGTGGGAACAGTTTGTGCAGCCACGTGTAGGACCCCCAAAGTCAATTCTCATCTTATCAGGGTTTTACTGCAGAAAGTTGAAAAACACCCCCGCAGGACCAATAGCTTTAGGCCAGGAGGAAATTGCAGCTGCTTTATGGAGCCTGAGATGTGCTGGCATGGAACTGGAGCTGTCCTGGCTGGTCAGGGGAGCTGGATCGCTGCGTGACCTCCTCTGCCCCTGCACAGCCTCTCCCAGTCAAAGGGGTGGGCAGGGCAGGGCAGGGCAGGCAGAGACCCCCTGGCCTGGAGAGGAGCCTGTGATGGGCAGGGGTATTGAATTACCCTCTGTTCATTTCGGTGGAGAACCTCCTTCAGTCCTTATGTGCAAGGGAAAAGAGACTGAAGAGCAGGCCCGGGGAGCAGAGCCAGGGCAGTGCTGGGTGGGTTTGGTTCTTCACCTCTGGGTTTTGTGCAGGACCGTGGCTGACCTCTGTGAGCGTGCCAGGAAACAGAGAGACCGTGAAGGGGCTGAGTAAAACTGGGGAGAACATCTCGGGATGTGCTGCCCACAGGGGGTCAGGGTGTGTCAGGGGGGCACACACCCCGTCCTGGCAGCTGTGCCCTCTGAGCAGGGCCAGGGCGGGCAGGGGGAGCAGGGGAAGGGGAGCTGGCACAGGGTGTGTGCCCGGGCTGGGGGATGCCCGGGGGGAGCAGGGGAAGGGGAGCTGGCACAGGGTGTGTGCCCGGGCTGGGGGATGCCCAGGATGGAGCTGGCACAGGATGTGTGCCCGGGCTGGGGGATGCCCGGGGGGAGCAGGGGAAGGGGAGCTGGCACAGGGTGTGTGCCCGGGCTGGGAGATGCCCAGGATGGAGCTGGCACAGGATGTGTGCCTGGGCTGGGAGATGCCCAGGATGGAGCTGGCACAGGGTGTGTGCCCGGGCTGGGGGATGCCCAGGATGGAGCTGGCACAGGGTGTGTGCCCGGGCTGGGAGATGCCCAGGATGGAGCTGGCACAGGATGTGTGCCCGGGCTGGGAGATGCCCGGGGGGAGCAGGGGAAGGGGAGCTGGCACAGGATGCTCAGGCTGGGGGATGCCTGGGGCAGAGCAGGGGTGGGGCACCCCCAGCTGCCTCCCACAGCCCTCGGGCAGGGGCTCTGCCTGGTGCTGACGCCAACAGGAGCGGCGGGGTCAGCTGAAAATGCAGGCTGAGCTTGAACCTGAAGGGCCGTCACAGTGTTTTGGAGAACAGCTGTGAAATACTGAAATAGTGAAATACTGCTTGCTCTTCAAACATGATGGTTATTGTCAAGTTTGGGAGATTGCTGGAATTTCCTGATTTAATGGGGCTTAACAGCTTGAATTGAGGGCCTTTTCAATTTTGCATTACGTTGGCTGTTGTTAATTATGTTGTTAATATTTAACGAATGGAAAAAGACAAAGGTAGGTAGCTGGTAACTCTTCTAAAATAAAAATCTCTATTATGACAATCCTGAGGAATCTTTGTATTGTTGTTAGGTACCTGACAACTCTCGTAAAATACAAAGATTCCTCGGAATTGTCATAATAGAGATTTTATTGGTGTTACTTTGGTTACTGGAACGACAGAACGTAAAGGCTGGGAGAAGGGAGAGAAACCTCTGTGGGCCAGGGTCAGGGTCAGAAGCTTGCCGTGCGAGTGGCAGGGAGGCCGTGGGGACGGGAGGTGCCCAGTTCCTGAGGGCTGTGCCATGTGTCCCCCTGTCCCTGAGCTGTGGGCTGGGCTGGGGACTCAGCCCTGCTGGGCTGCCTGACCCTGCCCTGTGTGCCCTGCCCCGTGTGCCCTGCGCCGTGTGCCCCTGTGTTCCCTGCCCTGTGTGCCCCTGCCCTGTGTGCCCCTGCCCTGCGTGCCCCTGCCCTGCGTGCCCCTGCCCCATGTGCCCTGCCCTGTGTGCCCCTGCCCTGCGTGCCCCTGCCCTGTGTGCCCTGCCCCGTGTGCCCCTGCCCCGTGTGCCCTGCCCTGTGTGCCCCTGCCCTGCGTGCCCCTGCCCTGTGTGCCCCTGCCCTGTGTGCCATGTCCTGTGTCCCTGTGTGCCATGTCCTGTGTGCCCTGCCCCGTGTGCCCCTGCCCCGTGTGCCCTGCCCCGTGTGCCCTGCCCTGTGTGCCCTGCGCCGTGTGCCCCTGTGTGCCCTGCCCTGTGTGCCCTGCCCTGTGTGCCCCTGCCCTGCGTGCCCCTGCCCTGTGTGCCCTGCCCTGTGTGCCCTGCCCTGTGTGCCATGTCCTGTGTCCCTGTGTGCCATGTCCTGTGTGCCCTGCCCTGTGTGCCCTGCCCTGTGTGCCATGTCCTGTGTCCCTGTGTGCCATGTCCTGTGTGCCCTGCCCCGTGTGCCCCTGCCCTGTGTGCCCTGCCCCGTGTGCCCTGCCGTGTGCCCTGCCCTGTGTGCCATGTCCTGTGTCCCTGTGTGCCCTGCCCTGTGTGCCCCTGCCCTGTGTGCCCTGCCCTGTGTGCCCTGCCCTGTGTGCCATGTCCTGTGTCCCCGTGTGCCCTGCCGTGTGCCCTGCCCTGTGTGCCCTGCCCTGTGTGCCCCTGCCCTGTGTGCCATGTCCTGTGTGCCCCTGCCCTGTGTGCCATGTCCTGTGTGCCATGTCCTGTGTCCCTGTGTGCCCTGCCCTGTGTGCCATGTCCTGTGTGCCATGTCCTGTGTCCCTGTGTGCCCTGCCCTGTGTGCCCTGCCCTGTGTGCCCTGCCCTGTGTGCCATGTCCTGTGTGCCCTGCCCCGTGTGCCCCTGCCCCTGCAGGGCCCCAGGGGGGTTCCTGCTCCTGGGCTCTTTCTCCCCTTCCCTCGGGACCCTTCCCCTCCCCAGCCAGCAGAGATTGGAGGGGCAGCTGGGTGGGAGTTTGGCCAGACCCCATTTTTCACCTTTTTACAGGAATTTCTGCCCTCCCCGGTGGGTGTGGGGCTGGCTGAGCCCTGCAGAGCTGGCAGGAGGGCAGAGCAGGATTCCCAGGGCTGCCCTGCCACATCCTTTGCCCTTTGCAGAGAAGGAGCCCCATGTGCTTTGCTGAAGAGCTGCACTGCAACTGCTTTTTGCAGAAAACAACGTGTTCACCAGAATTCTGTGTTATAATGAGGAGTTAGGACAGAAAAATGCTTTTTAGAGCACTGCAATGCTGGAATTCAGAGAGGATAGAAATTTCTTAGCTGTTGACCTTTTTAGATGTTTAGTCATGCCAGAAAACGAGTCTCAGCAGGGCAGGGGATGACTGGCTCAGGTGCCGGGGTAAAGGTTTTCTTGCGAGGCTGTTGGGATTTTGGTGCCTAAATCAAAAGCAGCTGAGGACAGGGAGGGGGCTGAGCTGGAGGACTTGAGCAGGGGTCTCTGCTCTCTGGACAAGTGCTCATTGTGGGGCTGTTTCTGAAAAACAAAATAAAATCTGCTGTTTTCTGACCTTTGCTAGCTGCTGCTGTTTGAAAAACAAAGTGGACACTAAGTGCCCTGGAAGATGCAGCACACAGAGCAGCCTTTAGGAGGGGTCTCAGGCTGCAGATCCCAAGGATAAAGAAAAATGTCACCGGCATTAAAGAGGGGCCAGACAAGGCAGGAGATGTGATCCTCAGACGGCCCATGGCCCAGTTTCCCTGCTGGTCAGCCTCAGGCTGCCCGTGCTCCGTTGCTGGTCGTTCCCAGCCCCGCAGCTTTCCCTGGGTTTGCTGCTCTGATGGGCGGGAGCGCTCCCTGCCCTGCTCCAGAGCGTGAGCGGGGCTGCAGCAATGCCAGCCCCTCCTGGGCAGCAGCAGGGAGGGAAGCCAGCCCCAACAAGGGGGTTTGGGCCACCCTGGGACTCCAAAATGCATCCAAAAAGTTTACACAAGCTGACACCTTCAACTCTTATCTTTCTTTAAGGTTCATTTTTGGATCATATTTTGCTGTCTGCTTCCAGCATTTCCCCCTGGTATTCCAGTATTTCCACACTCCTGGGCTCTCAGTAGCACAAGCACGATCTATCTCAGTTCTTTTTGCACTTTTCAACACTTGTTATGGATCTCTGCCAAGGAACCTGATAATTTTTTTCCCATTTAAGGGAAAGAATTTTAGGCTATACAAGAAAATCTCCATTGTACCTAAAGTGTTTCCAGTCTGGAAAGAAAATCCCAGGAAACTGAGGGAAGTCTTAAAGGGACATAATAGGAAACACTGTGCAACAGAGGCAGCTTATTGTGCGTGATTGCCTGTCCCACTCGCAAGGAACAGTACAGGGCCCTCGGGCTGTGAGAACAGCGTGGGTTATTGTTACCTCAGAGCTCCTTTCAGAGTGTGAAACTCAGCAATGGGGACCAGCCAAACCTGGGGCCCCCCAAAGCTGCTGCTCCCCTCGCTGTGGGGACCCTGTGTCCCACTCACCATCGCTGTGACAGGGCTGGGCCCTGCTTTGCAGAGGGACCAGGAGCCTTTCCTTCCTCACAGCCCTTGGCTTGTCTGCCAGCACTGAAATGGGGTGAGCCAGCCTTCCCTGTTGTCTCACAGGATGGACAGGAGGATGCCAGACTGTCCCATGGCACAGGTGTTTGGGAAGATGTGATGCTTTCCTTGTGCAGGCAGAGGAGTCACTGCACATCAGCAGAGGGATGTTTATTTCCACATCTAGGCTCAGCCTATTTCCCTCTCACGTTGTAGCTCAACAAGCACTGCCTTACAGAGCTGCTCTGCCTGGCAGTGGCACCCAGGTATGTCTATGGCACTGAATGCAGGCCCAGGAGAACATATCTTTGCTATGCTCAGCATTTTTCCTGTGAGGGGCTCGGGTCTGAGGTGTTTCCTTGTCAATAACTGCCGTAATACCCGGGAGAAACGGGGTTTGCACAAACTGCATCCAAACATTTGGCCGGCTCCACAGGCTGGGGAAATAACAAACCATAAATTGAGTTTGCAAAGCTCAGAGTACAAAAATATCAATTGAAATGTGTATCCAAACCAAGAGTGGGTGAAATAACCTTGGAGAAGAGCGAGCGGGACGCACATTTCTGCATCTCCAGGCCTGCACTGCCCCTCGCTGACAAACTCTTGGTGTGGGACAAGAAATGCTGCAGGGAACAGATGTCCTGGGGTTGGAAACATCCTCTCCTCCCCCAGGCTCGTGGATCACCCCGGGCAGAGCCAGCTGGAGGGACTGCCCTGGGCAGGGCTGCCTCTCCAGCTCCCTCGGGGCCGCTTTCAGCAGGGGCCAGAGGAGCAGCGGGGAAGGGGAGCTCTGGGGGAGCCTGTGCTGCCCCTGGGGAGCCTGTGCTGCCCCTGCCCCTGTGCTGCCCCTGCCCCTGTGCTGCCCCTGCCCCTGTGCTGCCCCTGCCCCTGTGCTGCCCCTGGGGAGCCTGTGCTGCCCCTGCCCCTGTGCTGCCCCTGCCCCAGGGCTGCCCCTGGGGAGCCTGTGCTGCCCCTGCCCCTGTGCTGCCCCTGCCCCAGGGCTGCCCCTGCCCCAGGGCTGCCCCTCTCCAGGGCTTTCTCTCCGTGCCTGGGCAGAGCGCGTCCGTGGCAGTGGCAGGGAGCCTGCATGACGCAGGAAGGTACAAATGCCCTGCTAGCAAAGCCAAGGTGCCTCTCCCCCCGTGATTTACTGGTGAATCTGACGCATCTCCCCGCATTAGGCCACTTGTCATTTTCCCTCCCAGCATCACGGGGGGAGATAATGTGCCCAGGAGGTCGGTGCTGACAAACCTTGCTCTCCTGTGGCACCTGCCAGCTGCAAGTTTCAAAGCATTTTATAATCATTAACAGACTGAGCTTCCTGGCCCTCATCAGGGGTTTTGTCTCTGTTGTAAGGGGAGAAAAGTCGGGTGTGGAGGTGAAATGATGACAAAGCAACAGGAGAGCTGAAGTGCTCCCAATATTGCCCTAATGTCTGTCCTGCATTGGAAGCATTCTTGGAGTAGGAGGAGCTACTTCACTGGAGGGGCCCTGGGCTAGGATTAAGCTGGTCAACAGGTTTTATTCCCAATTCTTCCTTCCACCCCTTTCTGGGTGATCTTGCTTTTCTATATCTTAATTTCCTCTTCTCCAAAAGGAAGGTAGTGATCAACTCCTCATAACAAATTCCTAAATGTACAGCTGATACAGAGTTGTGTGAAGTACTGGACAAAAGCACTGTTTGGGATTTCAGAAAGCCTCCTCTTAGGAAGATGTAGGCATTCAAACACCAAATATAACAGTCTAGCACTGACACTGAGAACACTGGGCATCAGGAGCCAGGCACGGGCGAGAGAAGCACAGATAATGGGGGAAAGCAGCACTGGGGTCATTTTCCCTAATTAATCACATAAAATCAGACAGCGGGCTCCAGTTTCAGGAACTGTCACTGGAGTCCAGGAGCCACGAGCAATCAAGGCAAGAGAAGGGCACAGCTGTGTACCCCTGGTACAGCAGTCCAAACAGGTGAATTGCATTAAGTGATGCTAATTGGTGCTAATGGCTCTCCAGGCTGTTGCTGAGGGCCATTTTCCCTGGTGGGAGTGAAGGAAGGAGACAAGAGGGACAGCCTGGCAGAGGAATACTTCGATTGCTGTGCTGTTGCCTGGAAAGTCGACGTTTTCTCTATTTCTGCTGTGTTTTCAGGTTAGTAAATGCTGCTTTACGTTGTATTTATAGTCCTAATCGGCAGCAGAGATCCATTGCTATTCCTTCTATGTGTTTCTGCAAATATCTGCGACCATCGTTGTGGGCTCCTTCCTCCGACGAGGAGCAGCGGGTGGGGGCGAGGGCCCGGTTCGCCCTCCCAGCCGGGGTGATGAGCAATGTCCCAGCGCTCCGCTGCTCCCGGCTGGGCTCGGAACCGCCTGGCGGGCGGCGCGGCCCTGCGGGGCTCTGGGCTCCTGGCTCGCCTGGGCGCTCTCCGCCGGCCCCGAGCCGCGCAGGGAGGGCCCGGGGAGCGGAGCGGGGCGGCCCCGCTGCAATGCTGGGCTCCGGCTCACGGTGGAGCTGCCCGGCCCCGGCCCCGAGCCCTCCGCCCCGCGCGGGACAGCCGCGCACGGCCGCGCCGGAGCCGGGGCCGCACTTGTTGAGCGCCGGGCCGAGGCGGCGGCGGGCAGCGCCGGGGCTCCGCTCCGCGTGTGCCGGGGACGGGCCGGGGGCGGCGCAGACGCGGCTCCGGCGCTGGGCGCGGGCAGGAGCGGGGAGCCGCAGCCGAGGGAAGGCCTCGGAGAGCTTCCTGCCGAAGGAGCCGATTCACCTCGCTTCCCTTCCCCTCCCCCTGGGCTCGGCGGGCAGCCGGGAGCGCCGCCGCCATCCCTCCGCCCTGAGGCTGCCCGGGGGGGATGCGAGCGGGGCCGCCCCTGCCGCCCGCCCCGCCGCAGGATGTAGCCGCCCTCGGCCCCGCGCCGCCGCGCCGGGAGCCCGCAGCAGGAGGTAGGTGAGGGCTGGGCTCGGCCGGGCCCCGCCACGCCAGCCTCTCTGTCCCCGTGCGCGGCGGCGGGGCTCCGCTTTGGGGCTGGGGGGGACGGGGCGGCGGGGACGGGGCCGAGCCCCGAGCTGTGCCGGCGGTGCGCGGGGAGCCGCTCCTGCCTGCGCCGGGGCTTCTCTTCGTGCCATCTTGTGTAAGCAACAGTGCTCGGCGCTGTCAGGAGCCACCCGGCTCCCTAACGCAGGCTCGGGGTTTTTCCTTGTTCCCGGGTTCGTTGCTTTCCCGGTTATGCAGAGGCCGGTGTGGGGGGCTTGGGGGGCGTCCCTGGGCAGCCCAGAGAGGCAGAGCGCGTCGTTAGAGTGGCTGTAAATCCTACCATTTCTCTGCCCCAGCTCTTTCCTCGGGAAATCGCTAAGGCTGGAGTTACTAAAAGCCTCCGCAGCTCGCACGGCCGGGCAGGGCGGGGGGCAGCCCGGGGGCCGCTCGGGCTGGGGTGGGGACCGGAGGGGCCGGGCGCTCCGCGATGGGAGCCCGGTGCCAGCGCAGCCCGGCCGGGGCCCGGCGCCTCTCGGGGCGCATCGCCGAGCTCTGCTCGGGGCAGCTCCGCAGTCCCCGGAGCGGCTCCCGGGGCCGAGCCCGGCTCCGCGGCCGCCGGGGCGGGGGAACCCCGGCCGCCGCCCGGGGGAGCTCGGCGGCAGGGCGGCCGCACGTGGAGCGGGCCGGGCGGGCGCGGGTTCAGCACCGGCGGGCGGACAGCGCCGCCGCCCCCCCGCCATTGGCGGCCCCGCTCCCCGCCCGCGGGGGCGGCGGGCGGGGACCCACGCGCGGCCTCTCTTGCAGCTCCGGGGCATGGAGGGCAGCGAGAGGTGAGCAGCGCCGGCCCCGCGCCCTGCCCCGCGCCGCACCGAGCCGCCCGCAGCCCGAGCGGGACCCGCGATGCCTCTGGGGATGAATAAGCATGGATCTCGCTCTACTACCTCTTTGCCTCCGGACCCCGCCGAGATCGTCAGGAGCAAGGCCTGCTCCCGGAGGGTCAAGCTCAACGTGGGGGGGCTGGCCCACGAGGTTCTCTGGCGCACCTTGGACAGGCTGCCGCGGACCAGGCTGGGTAAGCTCAGAGACTGCAACACGCACGACTCCCTCATGGAGATCTGCGACGACTACAACCTGGAGGAGAACGAGTACTTCTTCGACAGGCACCCCGGGGCGTTCACCTCGATCTTGAACTTCTATCGCACCGGCAAGCTGCACATGATGGAGGAGATGTGCGCCTTGTCCTTCAGCCAGGAGCTGGACTACTGGGGGGTGGACGAGATCTACCTGGAGTCCTGCTGCCAGGCCCGCTACCACCAGAAGAAAGAGCAGATGAACGAGGAGCTGAAGAGAGAAGCGGAGACCCTGAGGGAAAGGGAAGGGGAGGAATTCGATAACACTTGCTGTGCTGAGAAAAGGAAAAAGCTCTGGGACCTCCTGGAGAAGCCCAACTCCTCGGTAGCGGCCAAGGTAAGCGTTCCACATCTCTGTTGTCTACCGGCTCCTGACTGGTGATGCTCCCTGAGGAGCTGCCCTTGCTTTGATGCCTGGGCACTTGTGGCTGGCTGGATGCTGTGAGTGAAGGAGAGGAAGGCCTCTCATATACAAATGAATTTCAATGTTTTTTGGGTGGTTTTTTGGTAGTTTGGAAGGCATGTGGTTTGAGCGTCCCTGGGGCAGCCTGGGCTGCTCAGTGTGGGAGAAGCTCCTCTGAGCAGTGGGTCAGTGTGCAAAGACTGCTGTGGCTGGGCATTTTAGACTTGTTACCCACTGGCCTGGGTTGGTGCAGTTTGTAATAGACATTTCTTTGGGCCTAAAACGCGTGAGTCTTCTGCTGCTTAACCAAATTGGCTTTCAAGAAGCCACTTCTGCTTGAACTCCTAGACCCAGGGGGAGTGAGGAAATAATGCCTTCCATTCCAGGGCTTAATTGAATTTTGTTTTTGTAGTGAAATGTGTCTCCTAGTTATTTGTATCACGCACTTCTAGGCTGTGTGTCTGCTAAAGCTGGTGTTTGATTTTCATCCTTTACCTGATTCCAGCCTTTTAAAACTCTTCCCTGCGCAAGCGATGCAGCATTGTCAATAGCTGAAGTGCTGCTTACTCTGAAGTTGGTTTCAGTGGACAGATCTACTTGAAGGCATTTTGAAGATAAGATCCATATTGGGAGAAACCAATGTCAGAGTTGGCTCTGATAATTTAGCTGCCTCATGTTAGTCACATTTTCTTTAGTGAGGAAAATCTCTGCGAACACAGTGATTCAGTAACCATGGGGACAAAAGTGAAGGGGGAGAGGTTGAAAACTGTGGGATGAATAACTGAAAAGCATGAGAGACTGAGCAGTAGGGACCAAAACTTGAATTTTCTATATACCCACGTCCTCACTGTATGGCAGAGAAGTCACAAGAAGCCCTGGCTACCTCTGTAATGCCTCTGTACAAACATCTGCAAATACAGACCATGGCTCCATCCCTTAGGAGTCTGGCTTGGGTGGGCTATATGTGAAAACAGACTTCTTTTCCTCTTTTTTTTCTCTTCTCAAAATGCTGCACATTGTGAATCGAGAGCATGTATGAAACTTTGGGGAAGGGATTTCGTGAGACATGGACTGGCTGAGCCTGGCATGGGGAGGGGAGGCATGGTCTGCCTGCTGAACCCATTATCACTTTTTTAATGTCAAACAGAGCCCCAGAGTGCCTCTGTCTCTCCAGTGGCACAGATGACACTGTGATGAACACATTAATAATTTATAAGGCTCCTTTGGCACAGTCCTGGAATCCTGAAACACAGGCCCCAGGCTTTGCTGTCTGTGGCACTGACTCAAAATCCATTAGAGACTGTTGATGTTCATGATTTATTGTATATGAGCAAGGGTCATTCTTGCCAAATAAGTGTCTTTTGTGATTTATAAATGAAATACTCTAGCTTCATTTTCTGAGAAAATTCTCGGAGTAAGTGCACCCGGCATTGCAGGCTCTGGATTAATTGAGAGGGAATGGAAATGCATCATTACCCTTAGCATTTAAAGCTGCCGTTCTGTGCTTTCATTACTGCAATGGAAGTGATGCTGTGTGTTCTCAGAGCTCAGATAGCGCAGCAGTTCCCAAGCACAGGTTCCCACTCACCTCGTGTGTTAGCAGGGCAAGCAGGCCTGGAGAACAATTAGCTTAGCAGGCAGGGACAGCAGCTCTGCTAAGCCTGCTCTTGATCCGATTTGCTCCCTGCTGCTGGGCTGCTTTCCCTCCTGCCAGAGGATGCCCTTAGCTTTGATCACCTGCCCGAGTTCAATGCACATATTGAACAGGTTGGGAAGGGCGCGGGGAAGGCATTGGCAGCCTGGCCCGTCCCTGCCCTGTGCAGCTGTGCCAGCTCCTGGCAGGGAGCCCTGCTGGAGCTCCTGCTCCTTGCCCAGCTGCCTGCCCAGTGCAGGGCGCACAGGAGCTCCTGTCACCTCCCCTGCAGCCGGACTGCCTCTGCTTTGCCAGCTCTGGGAGCTCACGCTGTTCCTGTGGAAAGGAACAAAGTGAACTCTTGTGAGGTTTAATGTCAGAAAGGTCCTAAAACCGCTCTTGGGGAAATCTGAACTACTCTTGTTTGTTTTTTCTCTTCAGACTTGTTCCACTCAGTGCAAAGGGTTTTCCATGCAACAGATACCAGACAGCTTCATGTTCTGTTTAAGAAGCCCAGAAAACGGGTACAGGTGCAGGCTCTCCCCCAAACCAAACCAGGGTCTTTGGCTGCATTTTAACATTTTCTGCACAGCACTGCACCTCACCCCTCCATACCAGCTTACTCCTGGCTTATACTGGGACTGGTTAAACAGACAGACTTCTTTATTTGCTTGGTTTTCAGGGATTTGGGATAGCCTTTTTTTTATTCTTGGATGCTTTTTGTTGGCTTTGTTTTTATGGATTTTATTTTTATTTATTTAAATGGGACAATACGTGGCTTATCCCAGGTTGTAAAATAGCATTCAAATAAGAGAAGAAGAATCCCCCAGACCTTAGTTTTTGTTGCGTTCTTATCCCCTGGAGAGTCACCCATATCTTCTAATTTCTCCGTCTGGCTTTTAAACCAACCATTGTGGCAAGCAGGGTCTAATTTATGTGTGAGGCTTTGCCCTGTGTGTGAGTGGAGAGAGCCCTCCTGGATTTGAGTGCTGCTGTCCCTGGGCTGTCCCCCTGCTGTCACCCCCTGTGCTGCTGTCCCTGGCACAGCCCGGCTCCTGGGTCCCTCTGGGTGATCCCAGAGCCCAGCACGGCTCAGCTTGGCCAGGGCAGCCCCCAGTGCCCAAAGGGGTTCCAGTTTAGCCCCGTGCCCTGGGCTGGGATGCTCTGTGCTCCCTGCCCAGAGGGAAACCCCCGGGCACACAGTGCAGCACTCCGGGGACTTGGCCTCTGTCAAATGGAAAAAAGTATCAGGCAGTTATTAAATAAAACTCTGCTCCTCTCCTTCTAACCTTAGCATATATTTTAAAGGATCTGATTCTCCCTTTTCCTGTGGTTATTTACCTGCATATTCCTGACAAACATTCACTGCAGGCTTTGAGGATGCTTTATCCTCTTCCTGCAATCACTGTTTTTGCATGTTCGTGCTTATTCTTATCATTCTCCCAGTCTCTCTTAATAGTTTGGTGGTTGATTCTTGGTTTTGTTTTTTAAATAGTATTCTTCATGTGCTTTGGTGTACTCACAACATCCATTTTTAACCACAGAGGACTCTGGTGCTCATTTCTGTCATGGTTTACTCTAGAAGCTGACGAGGTGCAGATATTTTCTGGAGTAGCTCTCACACTTTGTTGCATGGCAGTTTCCTTTGTCAGGAAAGCAAAGCAGCTCTCCAGAAGCCAGGCAGAGCCGCTGCTTTTCCTCGGGCACGGTGCCCATGCCAGGGCAGTAGTGGTTACACAGCTCCAGCGCTCTGGTTTGGGTTTTGATCCCGATTGCTCCTTCCCTTGCCAGGGCTCAGCTTGGGCAGCTGGTTCCTGCCACCCTCAGCCCAGCCACCATCCTGCCTTGCCAAAGTCCCCTCTGAAGCTGCTGCTTTCTCCTGACCAAGGCCAGTTAGGATCCATGGGTCACTCAGTGCCTGTTCCTTGGGAGAGCCAGCCTAGCTGCAATCCCAACTAGGCTTCATGTCTGTGCTACCATGAAAAATAAGACTGCAGTTGTTGGAGCTCTCCAGTATAAACAAATAACAAATTAGACCAGCTCAACATCTTAGGCTAGCATCTATGGTTCTGGAAATTCTCCGATCGCCTGGACCTTTCCAGCAGCTCTGCAGAAGCATTGCCCTTTTTGCTTCTTAAGAGGAAAGTATTTCTTTTCCTCCTTTAGTCCTTACAAATGATTTCCCCGATCAATATTTGAGCAATTAGTGTTGCATGGGGTGTGGGGGGGAAGTCTGCTCGTCTTACAGACTCCTCTGCATGTGCTGGTTTCATCTATTTTTCTCTTGCTGTCCTGAAGGCTGAGAAAAACACGATGACATCACTCACTTTGCAAAAAGCTTCTCTGCATATCTGCATGTCAAGTAGGATGTGCACTTCCTTTCCTCCTCGCTGCCTCCACTTCCCACTTGTCCCTGTCCTGTTGGGAGCTCAGCTGCAGTGATCCCTCCCTTCTGACAGGCTATTTCTCATCTTTTCCCTGCTCCTGCTCTGCCTTTGCCAGTGCAATAATATCGCGTTTATCCTTGAAAACATGCAACTCCAATTCGGTAATCTCATTATGCATGCCTCTACATTCCTTGAACAGCTTTTCTCTGCTGCCCACTGCTCTCTGCTGCTAATCTCTGGATGCATTGCTAAGGGACTGGGGAGGATGCTCTGTAAGCTCTTTTCTTATTATTGTTGATAGTAGTGACAAAATAAGAATGATAAAAGCCTCTTGGAGATGCGTTTGCTACATCTAGAGTGTTCTTCCCCCACATGGGCTTTCTATTCCTGGCCCTCCCTTATGGTGTGCAGTTTTCATTCATCTCCAAACCTGCCTGAATTTAGCATTTGGCAGAGGAAACCCCTCTCCTGAATCGTAGGGGTCACATCTTGGCTGTGTCCTGTCTGTCTCCAAGGGTCCCAGCTCAGGGCACATGCTGACTTGGACTATTAAAGGCGGATTGCCCATATTTTGCCTCCATCTGTAACTTTTTTTAGTGTGATGCAGCTACTGCCTTGGCTTTTTTGCTATATATAGGAGACTTTTTCCCTTCATCCAAAATGAACTCGTATCTTCAGAGATCCTCAAGAGCAGAGCCTCATTGCAAAGCCTGTCCCCTGGGTTCAGGGATTTGCCACTTTGCTCTGGAGCTTATCTCTGGGCTTCTAACACAGCCCTGTCCTGTGGACACAAGTGATTTCTGTTCTGGATCAATCTCTTTTCATCCTGCAGCTGCTTTCTGGGTCTTGTCCTTCCAGTGGACTTAAATCTTTTGTCTGGGGAGCCCTAATTCCTATGTTTAGTTCCCTGCAATGTCCTCTGTCTCGCTGGTGGACCTGCCCAGAGTGTATTGCTGTGCTGCCAGCTCCCAGAGCTCGTCTGCATTACAGCCTGCACAAATCCCCAGCTGGGGCAGAAACCCCCAGCCACAGCCTGGTACGACTGCCAGCTTGGCAGCTGTGTCCTGTGGCCCTTTCCTGGCTCTGAAGAGATTGCTGGGAGTCCCTGTGACACGCATTGCCTCCTGCATGGGCCGCACCTGCCAGGGATCCGCTGGTTCTGAGTGCTCCAGGTGAGATGCTCACCTGTCCCAGGGGATGCTCTCCCAGAGCTGCTGTTCCAGCCCCTGGATGCAGGCAGGAGTTTCCTGCCAGTCCTCACTGAGGATGGTTTGGGCTCAGCTCTTTCCCATCCAGGCCTACAGCTCTCTGCTCTCTAGAGAATTCCATCAAAGGAAAGTTAATTGCTGGGCCTTGCATTTTGCTTGATGCTCTCACCATCCAGTCCATGGATTGCCAGCATGGATGAACACGTGTGTGTTGGGACACTGCTGGATTTTTAACTTCTCTGTAACTCCCTGCTAGGGGAGCCTGGAGGGGCTTGTGATGCTGCCTGAGCATCCTCATCCATGAGAGCCTGCCTGCCTCTGGAGGGAGGTGAGCAGCTTACATGCTTGGGCTGAATTCCTTGGAGGACGTGTGCTATAGAAGTATAGTTGGTGCTATTTTTAATGCACCAGCTCTCATTTGTACCTTTGGAAAAATCTCTGAGAAATTAATTCCCCTCGCTGCTCAGTGTTCTCCATCCTGTTCAGCCTGAGAGCAGACAGGGTCTGAGGTGCCAACATCACCAGTCAAAAAGTAGAAAATGTTGCAACAATGGAAAATTCCTGTTTTGTTCAGCTGTAACTGCACAGGTTTAGTAATAATGGGATTCAGAAGAGGAGTGCTGGGCCCAGCCCCCCAGGCTCTGCGGTGTGGTGTGATGTGCCCAATGTGCAGGTGTGGCTTTGGCTACAGGTACCTGTGAAAAGCCCTGGCATGGGGGCCAGGCCCTGCCCTGTGCTGACCACCACAGTGCCCAGGGCTGGCTCTGCCCTCCAGAGCTCCATGGAGAAATCCATTCTTCTCAGACATAGATAAATATCCTTGCTGTCACAGTCTGCCTTCTGCCCACTTCTCCAATCACAATTTCCTTCTGATTTCTCGTGATGTGAATGCCCCCATGGTGAGGAATAACCCAATGTTACTTTTACAACATGAGCGTTGCTATTTGTCATTGCTAATGGCAAAATATTTACGTCAAAGAAAGTTCACAGCTGATCACTTAGTTCTTCCAATAAACACAGTCACAGTGATTTACTCTGCAGAGAGGCCTGGCAGCAGCATCAACAGTGGGGCTGCTGTGTGTGAGCGAGGCATCAGGGTGAGCCTCCTCCCTGCATCCATGTTGTTGTGCTAAGGCAGGTGAGGCTCAGGTGTGACTGGTGGGAGCTGTGAGGTTTGGAGGCTCAGCCCCTCCTGGGTCAGTTTGGGGCAGCAGCTGCTGGGGGTGAAGGGGCTCCACGCTGCTGAGCCAGGCACCGAGGGCTGGTGGCACCCCCTGCCCGTGCCCCAGTGCCCTGCCCGAGCTGCTTCAGCCCTGCTCTCTCCATCCTTGGGCTCAGCCCCTGGGGCAGCAGCCTCGTGTTCCCCTCCTGCCATTCCCGGTTCCTCAGTGCAGCAATTCTAAACCTTGTAGAGAGCTTCCCCTGAGCTGGCCTGGTCTCTGCTTTCTCCCCACTGCTCTGGCTTCTCTTTTGGCCTCTCCTGTCTCCTGCACAGCCTGGCACCTGCTGAACGTGTTTACCAGAATGCCTTGGTGAGGTTTTGTTGTGATTTCCAATGAGAAATTCCACCCTTTACTGTAGGGATGGCCTGGAAGAGGGCTGAGGTGAGCACTGTGCCTCGGTGCCTGCCTATGGCCCTCCCCAGGCACTGGATTCCCAAGCAGATTTATTTTCTAGGTCCCAAGTAACACCAGCAGCCCCAGTGCTGATCTGTGGAGGGTAAAACTCCCTGTGAATGTATTTGGAACAGATGAGTATTATAGTGTCTGTGCTCATCAAGCAAAGCTCTCAAAGTGCTTTGAAAAGATGGATTAGTGAAGGCCAGGACAAACCTGTGATATATGTATTATCCCCATCTTAAGGTGAGCAGGTGACCATTGCCCAAGGTCAGTGGGAAGGCTGGGCAGGGCTGGGGGACCCTGCCTCCAGTGCCACCAGGACATTTTCATGGTCTGGATGAGCTTCCTGTGGCCCCTGCACTGCCCACCACAGATCCTACAGAGGGCTGGCAGCCCTCAGACAGTGTGTCCTGGGCATGGAGAGAGGAAACAGCCCCCTTGTTGTTTAGGCATTCCCACTGAGGGGAGCCCAGCCTGCAGGGGAAGGTGCTGGAACCTTGGTCAGCTTTGGAGGATGAGTGGTTACAGAAGAAAAGCAGGTTTTCCTCTGCTAGGCCTAAAAGCAGAAGGTCTGCCCTGGGGTGTTTCCAGGGAGGGGATGCTGCTCAAGTGTTTTGAGCAGCAAGGGAGTGCAGATGTCGGCCTGGCACACAGGAAAACCCGTGGTGTGAAATGCTCAGATCAGTCACAATACATAACTGCTGCACTGTGCATTGAGATGCATGAACATACATTAAACCTGCCCATCCGTGTGGGGATTCCTTTTCACCAAACTTAACCTCTGTGAGGAAGTTATTTATTTCCAATTAAGAGCTAATCTGTGCAAGCAGCTCTGCTTTGAGCACAGCAAATGCAATGATGAGTGACCCAAGTGCTACCCAACAGGAGCAGTGTCTCCTCAGACACCCCAGCTGCCACCTTTACAACACAGAGCTCAGAGCATGGCTTGGGCAGCCTGGGAGCTCCTTCCAGCCTGGCCTTGAAGATGGATTTGCAATTTTTGGTG
Source organism: Ammospiza caudacuta (assembly GCF_027887145.1). Classification (NCBI taxonomy): domain Eukaryota; kingdom Metazoa; phylum Chordata; class Aves; order Passeriformes; family Passerellidae; genus Ammospiza; species Ammospiza caudacuta. The sequence continues at coordinate 19,266,129 of NC_080607.1, forward strand.
TGCTCCCCCTTTCCCTGTTCCCGCTGTGATTCCTGTGGGGTTGTGCTGAGGTTTGCAGTTACTCTGGCCCAGTGATGTGGACCGTTGCTGCAGGGCTGTGGATGATTTGTGACCCTTCCCTGAGCTGCTGGCACTGCAGTGGGGGAAGGTGGCCTGAGCTCAGCACTCGGGCTCTTGGTTGTGTGCTTGGGCAAGATAAATGAACAGCAAAGCCAAACCCAAGCACTTGTTGGTGCTCAACTGAAATCGATAGCATCCATCAGGTTTCTGTCTAATCTGATTAAAAACCTGTGTCCCTAACAAAAGCTGGTGAACAGTCAAAGGAACAATTTATTTGAAAGTTCTTTTTTTCTGCTGTGTATAATCAGTTCCTGTTATTATGAGTTGAACTTACTCAATACTGTTTGGACTAGGATTTGTGCAGAGTCTCTAGCCAAAAGCACAGATTAGTTTTGTTTTATTTTATTTAAGTCCATTTGCTCTAGTTAATTTTTGAACAAAATGGAGTTGTAAATCTCATTTGCAGTACATAAACAGCATAAACACCAGAAATGCTTTCTCATTGGTACTGATAGGCAAAATGCTTCTAAAGCATGATTATGCTTACCAAATGTTCAGATTTGAGATTCCTTGTGGATATATCTTTAAAAACCCCTCCTTTTGCTAAAAGAATAAATTGAAGGTGTGAGCAAAGAGGTCTGCTGCAGTGTCACCACTTGAAATCTTTTCTAGGGGCAGGAACTACAGTAAGCACCCTTCCCATGGCAAGGAATCTTTTCCACGTGCTTTTTCTTGGGTGGTTCAGCAGCATCCAGTGGCAGCACAAACAGGGATGGAAAGGTGTGGTGGCACACCAGGAGCAGCAGCTTGGCTCCCTGAGGATCCTTCTGTATTCCTGTCCGCTCTCCTCTCCTTCCCTGCCGTGGTTTGCTGTCTGTCCGTCCGGGCTGTTTGTCCTCCCGGCTGCCCTGCCCGGCGGAGCAGCGTGGTTGTCCTGGTGGTTGTCCAGCCCTGAGAGGCTCCTCAGGGTCTGTGGTGGAGGAGGGGGCAGAGCTGTAATTCACCCCCAATCTCTGGGCCCCTTTCCCTGGTGCAGCTGGATCCCAGCCATAAATGTTCAAGCAGCAGCTGGAGTCCGTGAGAGCTGACCCCTTCAGTGGAGCTGCCCAGGAATCCATCTGAGACTGAGTTTCTGTGTATTTCTGGGAATCAGGCTTGTGTCTGGCACGCTCTCAGCTCTGAAAAACTTGGTTCACACAGCTGTGGTTCTTCTGTTTGTTTGAAAATGTCCATCTCTTGCTGTGCACACTTGACTGCTTCTGCAGGGCATGCTTTTGTCAACCATAGTGACCACACATTAAACAAACTCTCTGCTCCTTGTAATTGGTGCATTTGACCACTTCCACTGTTAGCAACATCCCTGCACTTCTCCATGGCTGGCTACTCTCACAAACCGTGGGTTCCCAAGTGTCTGGGCTGATGGGGAGTGGAACTCGCTTCCTCAGGCAGTGTTTGCTGCCTGCCTTCCTGGTGGAACAGAGAGCTTTCACTCCTTGTTTACTTACTTGGGAATTTTTGGGAAATCTGTCCTTCATTGCATAAAAGTTGAATCTTTTTAGAAAATAAAAGGATAAAAAAAGAGAAGCGTTGTCTTCCCTCCTGTCAATGTGCCAGGAGTTTATTAATAATACATAATAATTATATGTTGCGTTTCCTAGCCGCTTTCATGCGAGGATCTAAAAGTGCTTCACAAACATTAATTAAGTAATCCTCACGCCTGCCTGGTGCAGTAACTCTCGCTATCAATCTGCACTGAAATATGACCGTGCAGAAGACACAGCGAATAAGGAAATCTCCCAGGGACAGGCAGGAGCACAGCTGGCATGGAGAGGAAGGCAGGCTGGAGCAGACTTTGTGCTGTGTGAATCCAGCAGCCTCCCTGCACTGCCTCAGTGCTGTTCCCTCTGGGGCGTTGGACACGGGCTGCACACAGCGGAGAGGAGATTTTCTTGACCAATGCAGGATTGTCTCTGCTGGCAAGAGGAGATTTGTGACTGGCAGCAGCCCCTGTGTCCTGGCTGAGAGCAGCAGGGCTGGTGGCAGCATTGGCAGCCCTCTCTGAAGCTGCCTCAGCGTGGGATTGACTGATCCTTGCTCCAGGAGAGCCCCTGTTTGTTACCCTCAGGTGGGGCCCAGCAGGTGCTGAAGGTCCCACAAAGGGTCTCCTTAACCCCAGCTCACCGCCAGGGCATGTCACAGGTTTGTGCTGTCCCACATGATTTTGCTCCTTCTCTCGCGCTCAGAGCAGAGCTTCAGGGAGTCCTGCAGAGCTGGGCTGCAAAGCTCAGCCCAGTTCCTTCCCCTCAGCCCTTGGCCTGAGCTGCCTGGGCACCTCTGTCTCGTTACCTTGGCTGGCATCCCTTAGGAGCAGTTTTTGTTAGGGTACAACAGGGATGAAAAGTGAATGAGCACCAATGTTCTGCCAGCAATGCCCGCTCAGTGTGCAGCTGTAGCTGAGTTAAACTCAGGGCAGTCACACACAGTTGTTATTCTTTGCCTCTGATATTCCCCACACTGTTGTTATTCTTTGCCTCTGAGTTTCCCCAGGTCACTCAGAGTCTGATTGACCTCAGTTCTGCAGAGCTCAGCTGTCCTGATCAGGAGATATTTGAGATATTTCCCCCAAACATAGGATGTGCTGCATTCTAGAGCACATGAGGTGTCAGAGTGCATTTTGATAATTGCTGTGTTTGTGCTCTCTCTGTCTGTGTTTACACACAATGTTATTCTATAGGTGTAACTTTAGACTTCCTGCAATCCCAGGGAAGGGTCTCATTTAACATCTGCAGCCCTGGCCAAAGCTCCAGCACATGCCTGCTCAAATATCAGATTTCCATCATGCTAGGCAAGTGCATTGGGTCTCAGCAGAGGGGTCTTTGGCCTCTCTTTTCTCTCTGCTGAACACTGGGCAGTGTTCATAATGCAATTGCATTGTTTTTGCATGTTCATCAAGCTAAAGAACACATTTGATGAAGTTTCTGGCTATGAATGAATGGCCAGGAATGAAACCCACTTGACTTAATAGCTATTTTTAAAGATGCTCTTAAGAGCTTTGGTAAAGTGGCTGCGAAATACATCTTGGTTTGCACTGTCTTCTGGAAAATTTTCTTCATGGTCCAGATAACTGGAGCATGGCAGTGCCACTTCCAGGAGTTATAGATGTAATTAATTTAATCCATAAACTCTTTGTAGGAAGTTCTGTCTTTTTGTTCTGTGTTTATGTAGCACTAAGTACCACAGGGTCTTGACTCACAGCTCGTGTATGCTGCCCCAAAATGAGTAATAAATATGTTTTACAGAGAAAGCCCGAGCTGCAGTGGGAAGGAGGGCGTGGGATCAAAGTGGCTGATGGTGATGCCATGGGCAGCCTGGCCTGGGTGCCAGGGGAAGGGACGTGAGCCCAGCTCAGAGCCCCGGGCTGGGATCCAGCACTGGGGCAGGGTGTGCCAGGCAGGGAGGGGGCTGGAGCTCAGCTCCAGGGCACTGCTGTGGTTTGTGTGTGGAGTGAGGCAGGGGACAGGGATGGCCCCGGGCACTGCCTTGGCTGCTCCTGGCACCTCTGGGCTGGGCTTTGCTCTGAGTTTCCTGCACCAAAAGGGGATTTTTAGTCTCTTGTGCCTCTGACCAAAATCTGCAAAAATCTCTCTTTGCTTTTGAGAGATGGAAAATCTGTCTCTGCTTCTCCCATGCTTGTCTGGTTGGACAGGGTCCTTTGGGCACCACTCCTTGTACATCAGAGCCCTGATTCAAGGGGCAAACCAAGCCCAGCCTGTGTGCTCACTGCCCCATTTCTGCCTGTGCCCTCAGAAGCAGCACAGTAAAGCTGAGTTTGGCTGTCTCCTTGCTGATTTAGTGGTGGTCAGCAGCTAATGACCAATGTTCACTGTCGCCTCTTTTCCTCCGAGGCTGAGTCCCTAAGCTGTTGGAATGTGTGAGTGTGTTTTAAGTGAAGCACCAATCCCTGCCAAAGCACAGAGCAGCTGTGGCAAGGCTCCAGCCTTGCACCTGGTCTGGTCTGCTCTTTGTGTGAAGTGCTGCATAATTGTCTTCTTCATTAGCTGCCTGCTGAATTCTGCTTTGTGAGGGATTAAAATCTCCAATGAATATGGATTATTTGGAATGTTTTCCTTTGGGATACAGGACAGAATGAAGATTTTTGGAGCTGTATGTTTGTGCAATAACAAGGGATGGAAGATGCCTTTCCCCGTCCTTTTCAAAGCTCCCTCTTCAGTCCAGTGTCAGGCAGAGCTGATCCCCCCTGTCTGTGATCCCCCTGGGCACACACAGGCTCTGCCTGGGGGCAGAATGAAACCCTTGCTGAGAGTGGGGAACTTCAGCACACACAAAACTCAGTATGTGAGTGATCTCCTCAAAGTCAACAAGGCTTAAGCAACTTCTAGCATTAAGCATGTAGCAAAGAGGGAGCAGTTAAAGGACCCATTTCACTGAAGAGGCCAGGAGCATGTGCTGATGAAGTTTCTATAAAAATAGGGACATTTTCCTCCTCCAGTTAAATTTTTTTAGTGCTTCAGGTTAATGTGACATCTGCAACATCCAAGAAGCCTACAGAGAATTGTTTCTGTGGAACAGATGTTTAACAATCCAAATTTTATTTTATGTTTCTGTCTGTTTGGACACTTTCTTGTCATCTGCTTTTTGTGCCTGTGACAGTGCTGGCCCCAGGAGCTGTGAGAAGGGCCTGACACAGGGAAGGAAACCTGGCTTTTTCTCTAATTCAGCAATCAGTCTGCCACCACACATTCAGCTCAAGTCTTTTTCCCGCCCTGGCGAAAGCAGCATTTGATTTTCTCTCCTACAGGCATTGCAGAGCCAGGCTCCTTGCAGGAGAGGGGGGTCTCCTTTTTGACCTCCTTGGGAAATCTCCTCCCAAAGTGCAGAGCAAGGCCCCTGTGACAGCAGAAATGCTCTGGCAGCTGGCCCTGGCAGCCAGGAGAGAGGGTGGGTGTCCCTGCAGGAGCCTGGGTATCTCCACAGCCTGGAGGGGCTCGAAGCTGTGCTGGGGAAAACAAAGGCACAAAACTTGTGCAGGAGCTTGGGCAGGGCTGGGGGGTCCCAGGAGCCGCTGCAGCCTTGGGCACGGCCAGGCCCGGGCACTGCCAGGCCCTTCCCAGCAGGCTGCAAATCCCAGCCCTGCACTGGCTCTGCAAGGGTACTCTTCCTCTCCAGGTGAAGATGCACATGGCCATAAAATTTAGTAATGTAAACAAGGCAGACGTGGTCAGAATCCTATTTGGACAGATTTATAGCCTGACTGTGGAGCAGCAGCCTGGCCTGGGCTGTGTGCCAGCAGCAATTAATATGCATCCTGGGCTCTGTTTTCCTTCTGGACAGTGTCCTTGTGCATGCTTGTGTGTTAGACTGCAAGCACGAGAGGCTGCTGTCTGCTGGGGAAGCTGTACTGGAAAGGCACGGCCCTGCAGGCTGTGTGGGACTGAGGGACAGGGAATGGCCAAATTTGGGGGAGCAGCACGTGCAGAGCCTCCAGGTAGCTGGCACTGGGCCTCTGTGCGTGATGATCACAAAGACAATGCTTGCCATGGCTTCGGCCTGCACTGAGATGGGGAGTTGCTGCAGAAACCACGTCTGTGGACACTGAGCAGTGATCTCCAGCTCTCTGCTCTCTGTGCCACGTTTGTGTGAGGCTGTGGTTGTGTTCAGCTGCAAATACCTGCACCAAAGCCTTGAACACAATTTCCCTGCTGCTTATTAATTCCAGTCTAATTAATTCAGCCAGACGTGTCCACGTAGGCCTCACTCAGTGAGTGCTCCCACGGGGTCTGTGTGTCCCCCAGAGCTGAGTGAAGCTGTGCTGGGCTCTGCTGCAGGGGATGTGTGCCAGGAGGAGCTGGGTATCTGCTGGCATTGCCTGGGGTCTGCGATGGCCAGGGAAACCGAGTGCCACAGGATTTATCCCCAATAATCCCTCCTAGCAGCAGTGGGGCCAGCAGGGTCCCATTTGGGCTTGCCCCAGCCTGGCAGGAGACTGGATGGGGGTGGATCATGTTCCCTCAGTATTTACCTCCTGTCCTGAAATGCTGGGTGAAGCCACCATTTTATTTCTTCTCTTATGGCTTTTCCTGGAGCGGCATTGGTGTCCTTTGTTCTCCTCCTGCCCCAGGTGTTCCCACCCAGAGGTGAGCACAGGAGTTACTACCCCTCCAGGCTGCCCAGAATTGCCTTTTCCAGCCTTTGCTCTCAGGTCATCTCTTGGGCACTTCAAAAACATTGAAAAGTAATGAAGGAATTAAAGAAAAATGCAGAGAGGGTAGAGAAACTGACCCATTTTATGGGTCATTGCAGTGCCATTCCCAGCACTGGAACTCAGCACAGGTTTTCATTTTGGGCACCCATTCCCATCTGAAATCCATTCTCATTATCACCCTAGGAGTGAGTCCCTCCCTTTTCTCACAGTGCTCGTGTGTGGGGGATTTTGGGCACTGTGAGCCCTCAGCCTCTGCTGGCAGGGTCACAATATAAAATTTGTCTCTAATTAATGACCGATGACCTCGTGCCATTCACGACTATCTGGCAAGGGATGAGCAGAGGATGCTGGCACATTGAAGTCTGTCTCTGTCAGGATCTGAGTGTGAAGCAAGCCCTGTTGCATTGCTGGGTTGTTTGTCCTGTCATTAATGAGATTTCTCTGCCCTTTCTGTCTCGTTTGGAAAACACAGTGCTGGTCAGGCAGCAATCCTAGAAACACAGTCCTTAACAGCACAATCGATGTGGTTTCCTTAGACTCAGTGCTCGGGGTGCAGTTATGTTGTTTTCCCAGCAGCCGGGGGCTGCACCTCCTCGGGCAGGGAAAGGGCTCTTGCTGAGGGTTCCTGGGGACACGCGGGGCTGGGGGAGCCAGGGCTTGGCTCTACCTGCAGCAGCTGTCAGGGCCTCCCCAGGTGGTGTTTGTGCGGGGGGAACAGTTTAATGCTCAGCTGTGTGTTTGGAGCCATGGGGGCTGCGCAGGCTGTGCTGTGTGACTGGGGCACTCCCTAGGGCTGGGTGAGTCTCATGCAGCAAAGGGCTCTGTGCTCTGTCACCCACGGCACATCATCCCAAATCGCTCAGCCAGGGGCAGTTTTACAGCGTCTGTACTGGCCAAATTCCTTCTTTGTAAAAAAACAAATTAGGTGAAAGGACTGGTTTTCTGATTGATGGCTTAAGCTGTATTGACCAAATGACAGCCACTCTGAAAGGCTGGTTGCCATGGGATTGCCCGATACCTTCAGGATAAAAAAAAAAAAAAGGAAATAAAAATAGTTTCTTTGGGTTCAGCAGTTGATGGTGTAGCAGCATTAATGCCAGGGCCTGTGTTGTGCTCTGGTTTGTAGTTCCCTGCTCCTCACAGAGCTACCTGGTGGTTTGTGGGGTTTCGGGGCAGGTGGCAGGAGGGCACTGGGGTGCTCTGGAGTGCCCATGAACAGCACGCTGTGTCTGCTGAAGGCCTGAGGAGGCTCTGCACTGATGGTGCCTCCCTGTCCCCATCCCCAGGGCCTCCCCCCAGTGCCAGCATTGCTGCAGTGATTGAACTGAGCCTTCCCCTTGACTCTGTGCTGCAGGAAAGCACCAAGTTCTCTCCTTTCCCCGGGCACTGAGCCCACGAGGGCTCCTCACCAGGTCCCAGAGCGGTCTGGGGTCACTGCACGGTGCCACTCAGGCATCAGGGCTCCCAGGCCTCTGAGAGGGGTACGCAGTGTGCTGGGATGGCAGGTTAATTCTGCTTGAGGTGAGCAATGTGCACTACACTCAAAATGACCACACCAGTCTAAATATAGAGAGAAGAGCAGGGTTGTAGATGAGATTTCTGAGCAAATGCTTCCCCCACTGCTGGGGGAAGGCTGTAAAAGTGATTAAACTGTCAAATTTGCTCTCTTTAGTTTGTTGGATGATACAAGGAGGTTTGTGTGCAGTAAGGTGTTTGTATTAGCAGCACTGACAATGGTGAGGGTCAGAGGTAACGTGGAGGTGTTACCTGTGGGATCCATCTTCAGTGCAGACCAGCAGGATTCTCAAACTCTTCCCATGCCCTCTTGTCCCTTCCCATTATTAACATTCAGGGGAGTTCCTGGGAAAGGAACTCTCAAAATTTCATGCTCTCATGTAGGTGCAAACCATTCCTGGGGCTCACACCATTAAAGGGAGGTTTGGAGTCATCAGGATGAGAGATGCTAAAGGCTCCTGAGCTTCCCAGGGGAGAGCTGCTCATTGACTGCAGGACAGGGCTGTGCAGAAGGATTAGCACTCAATAACTCCATCACAGGAGTACCAAGATGTTATTGCTTGGGTTTGGAATATCCTGAATTAGCTCACCACCTTGGCAATTTTGCATCATTGATGTACTCTCACTGGATAATAGACTTTGTAGAAATGGATTGGATAAACAGAGCGGCTTTGAGTGTCTGCCTCTATTATTCACATATTTCTTCAATTTGGATTCCAGGAGAAATAATAATATTCTCTAGGGGCGCCATTCATTCATACGTTCACAGCAGAGCCCCAGCTGCCATCACCAATAAAACACAGGGTTCTTAATTAACAACCTCAGGGAGCACGGCATCAGGCAGGTACCACCAGCACCTCAGAACAAAGTACACATGGAACCAGGTGCAGCTATTTACCAAAAGCTTCCAGAAAGCCAGCAGTAAAACTGTTTGTTTTTCCAGTACATGTTGTGCACTCACTGTTATTTCTCTAGATGGAAGAAGCAATCTGAGACACTAAAAATACACACCTTAGGCCAACAGAGCTGTAAAATGGTGCTAAATAAACAGTAACTCGAGGAAATCTTCCTCATTACTGTTTTATCTTCTGGGAGAGGCAGGAGAGGTCATAGGGCAGGATTTTATTGGGAGGGGGCCCTGGGGATGTCCCTCAGCAGAGAGGACAGCCAGGGGACACAGCAGGACAGCTGCCCTTGGCAGCTCTTTGGTGTGGATGTGAGCAGTGAAATCTGTCCTTTGGGATGAGCCCTGCTCTCACAGGAGCCTCAGAGGAGGAGCAGGGAGCAGGCTGCGTTTTCCCCTGGGCAGTCGGGAGCAGGGCAGAGCTGGGAATGGAGCACAGCACCCGGGGATGCTCTGGGGGGCCAGGAGGGCAGCCAGGGCCCCTGGGGCTGGCTGGGGGCCCAGGGGCATGGGCTGTGCTGGGGACAGGCTGCAGAGGGGCTGGGAGGCAAGGGCCACATTGCCCGTGGGGCTGGGGAAGGGCCCGTGGTACCTGCAGGCTCTGAGGTGCAGCCGTGACAGTCTGGCGTTGTGTGTAGAGCTGCAGCTGCAGAGCGGCTTTGAAGCGGTGGAGCTCCCTGTTTCAGACCCAGGGACAATGGAAAAAAGTCACTTTTCCTAAAATAGCTGGCATGTCAAAACCTTGATTTTATTTATTGACCTTTCCAAAACCCATAAAAAGAAGTCCTTTTACAGAAGTAGCCGCTGCCTCGTGTCTGGCCCCGGAGGCTGGGGAAGCATGTGGGACCCAGCATGGCCCCTGCTGGTTTCACTGGGACCAGACATGGGACCTGGGCCCCTGAGCATGGGCTTGTGCATAATTCATTGGTGTGTTTTTTAGAAAAGACTTTTGTGTCAGCCACACGCTTCTGACTCAGTTGAACTGCTTATTCTTTCCCTTAAGCTCTGCCCTTGTTCTGACAAAGGGTTTCTAGTGGCTCAGTTCTTGTTGCTAGCAGCCTGTAGAAAGCTGCAGATGCAGACGTTATTTTCCTGGTAATGCAGAATTTCACTGTGCTGGGGTATTTTTTCAGCCTGTCCATCAGACAGATAGAACAGACTCCTTTTTTCTCCACTGTCAGATTTTTCAAAGGCTCTTCCAAAGCAGGTGCATAAATTAAAACAAAATAGAAGTCAGAAGTCAGAGGAAAACTCTTAAGTCTGTACCCTACTGAGAGGGATTATGGGGAGTGGAAAGAATGAGTCATGGCAGGGCTACTCCCAAGCCAGAGCTAATGCAGCTCCTGCAGGGCAGGGCAGAGCCCCGAGGGGCAGCTGCTCCTCTGAAACCCATCCCCATCCTGCAAGTCTGACCACAGCTAAAGGAAAAAGAGGAAACACGTTGGTGAGATGTACTTATCCTTTGATCTTTCCCTAAAGTCTGGTTTCTTGGCCAGGTTTCCAGGCATTTCAGTTCTGAGAACGTGGCAGTATTTTAACTCTATTTTGGCAGTTCAGGCCCCGTGCTCTGGGATTTATCCTGGCTGCCCTTTATCTCCACAGCCACACTTGCACATGGAACCTGAATTGGATGCCCAGGGCTAAAACTCTGCCTCTGAGGGTTCTCTCCTTCCCTGTGTCAGTGGTGCCCCATGGCAGGGAGGTGCTGCTCTGCTGGATGCCCCACGGACATTCTGTAAATGTTCCTCCCCTTACACAGCACTGCACAAATATTGAGCTTTATAAACATTAACTGGGAGGATGCAGGTGCAGTGAGGCTGGAAGGCAGCTCTGGGTTGCATTTATTTCCCTCAGTGCAGGCAAGTGCAAGGGACATCTGGCACGTCCCATAGGGCGCCCCATCCACTCTCCCTGAGCTGTGCAGCTATGACCTGAAATCAGAAATATTCCCCATGAAATTGGCCTTTTTCTGGTCTGCTCCCCTGCAATGTTTTTCTCAGCTTTTTCCCATCAATGTGCTGTTTTCCCTCAGGAACCCACAGGATCCCAGGATACAGAGCCTTGGGTTTCACAGCTCACATGAATGGGAAAGGGGGAACACGACAGTTTTCCTTCCAAACTGAGGGCAGGAGGGTTTGCTTTCCCACCAGCTCGGGCTGAGTTTAAGCTTCAGTGGAGGGTGGGTTTGGTTCCCTGTGTGTACTGGCCAGGGCAGGCCGAGTCCCCAGTGAGGGTGTTAGAAAACAGCTTAAACAGATTATTTGGCTAAATGGTTCACTTCAGTCCTATAGTGTTTGGAATTTTGGTTAGAAATTGAGTAATTATGGATAGGACAGCCTTGTTGAGCAGTGTCCTTGCCAGTCTGGAGTTTTGGTTTCAGAACAGCTGCCTGTAGGTTTCCACAGCATCTCAGACTTCCTCATGTGCAATTTCTGCAAGGCACAGATGCTGCCTGCAGTTGCCACAGGTATGTGCAGCATCAGAAAGGTTCCAGCAGAGTTGCTGAGTCCCAGTTTCCCTCAGAGCTGGACAGAGGAGGACCTTAATGCTCCATCCTTCAGCAACACCATCAGAGCTGGGGTCCCCTTGTAATATCCTCTCTGAAAATTGAGGATCTGCAGGCCAAGTGCACTGGTCACTGCTTGGTAAGGGAGCAGCAGATGAGGGGTGATGGGGCAGTGCCAGCTTGCTGGCACCAGTCTGGCCCTTTGGTCCTTCCCAACAGAGCAATCTGAAAAGGCAGAGAACCAAGAGCCCACAGTCAGTCTGTGCTTCTGCACATTTCTGAGGTTAACAGGGACTGTCTCAGTCTGAACTTCCACAAAGGTTTAATGGAAATGAAAAAACAACACTTGTTTGTAGGGTTTGTATTTTTACCCCAGGCAAACCCAGGCGATGGATTAAGCTGAGGAATGCCTTGTTCCTCAGTTTATTCTCAAAATACAACACACATTCAGAGGGATATAATTTTTCTGTTAAGTTTACCACGCTATCTTTGTTAGCTTCATTCCTGGTGATTCACTTGTCACAATAAGAACCTCAGCAGAGACACAAAGCGCGGCAGCTCCTGTGCCGGCGTCTCCGGGGTGTCGGGGTGTCCCGTCCTGGCCCCCGGAGCTCTGCGGCTCCTCAACACCGAGCTCATCCCGGTGCCACGGCCCCCGGAGCCCGCTGGGGAGCGAGGCTGCCGGCCCGGCCCTGTCCGTGTCCCCTCCCGGCTCTGTGTCCCCTCCCAGAGCTGTCCCTGTCCCCTGTCCCCTCCCGGCCCTGTCCGTGTCCCCTCCCGGCTCTGTGTCCCCTCCCAGAGCTGTCCCTGTCCCCTGTCCCCTCCCGGCTCTGTGTCCCCTGCCCGGCGCTGTCCCTGTCCCCTCCCGGCGCTGTGTGCCCTCCCGGCGCTGTCCCTGTCCCCTGTCCCCTCCCGGCTCTGTGTCCCCTCCCGGCGCTGTCCCTGTCCCCTCCCGGCTCTGTGTCCCCTCCCAGCGCTGTCCCTGTCCCCTGTCCCCTCCCGGAGGCAGTGGCAGTGCCGCTCCCGGCCCGAGCGCTCCGTGCAGGGCAGCGCTGCCATCCCAGGGCCGCGGCTCCCGGCAGTGGAACATCGCAGTGCCGGTCCCCAAAGCGCACGGGTGCCGGGCGGTAAATGCTGTGCCAGCCTGCGGTGACAGCGGCGGTGGCTCCCTCGGGGCTGCAGTGACACCTCTCCTGTCTGTGCTCCCACCTTTATCTGCCCCGTTCATCTCCATCCTCCCCCGCCTGCCTCTCCTTTACTGCCCGCCCGGCCCGGCCCGGCCCGGCCCAGCGCAGCGGTTCCCCCTCAGCACAGGGGCCGTGCCAGGCCGGCCCTTTGTCCCTCGCTCCAGTTCTGGCCGGGAGGGGACAGGGCCATCCCGTGGGAGCCCCTTTCCCTTCCCTGCTCTCCCGTGGTGCGGTGTCCCAGCTGTGAGCGCTCCCAGCCCCGCTGTGTGCACAGCCCGTGCTGACTGCTGCCTGCCCAGGGTCTGGCACGGCCGTGCCAGTGCTTGGGGAGCTGGAAAAAAACACATTCTTTGGTGTGATTTCAGTGAGACAGTCCAGCAGCCAAGGCTATGATGTAAATACCTTTCTGCCAAGGCTTACATCAGCTGTGCTGAGCTCACACGTCAGAGCGCTTGCAATGGTCTCCTTGTGCTGACTAACACGATCATGAAGGCTGTGGCTGGTTCCACCTCTTCAGAGCTTGACTCACCAGCTTTGTTCAGAGGATCAGTTGCCAAATTTGAAGTTAGACTTTATGAATCATATTTATTTATATTAGGGTAGCACTTGGGAGGTCTAGTGCTGGGCCAGGAGCCTGCTGTGTTAGCGAGGTGCTGCACAGCATCCTGGCCCAGAGGCTCAACTCCTGCTTCTAAGGAGAATGAGAAGGGCAGGGAAAGGCAGGAGTCACCCACAAAGACTGGGGAATACCATTTGTTTCCTTCCAAATCCTCGTAGGAGATTCTGGGAAGGAGAGAAAGCCTCTGCTTTCCTGGATAGGGCATGGTACTGCGCCACTGTGCTGCAGAGAAAATATTTCCTTTCCACACTGTCGCTAAAAACCAGCTACTGGTGCAAGATGGATAGAGGGGTTTAGGTTTTATTGGCTTACCATGACTCTTTCATAGCAAAAACTTCTGAGGAGAAGATAAATGCTCCCAGCACTGGCAAATTAGTGCATTCTCCCCTAGATTAATTACTGTAAAGTGAAATCAGGTGCTCGTTATTTATTCAAAGCTTCCCCAGAAACCCTTGGTGGGTACCAGGCAGGGAGGTGGGACTGGGTGCAGAGGGAAGGGCAGAGCCGTGGGCTGGGCTCTGGTGCCCGGGCTGAGCTGGGCAGGGTGGGTGCCAGGCAGGGAAGGTGCCAGGCTGGCAGGTGGGACTGGGTGCAGAGGGAAGGACAGAGCCGTGGGCTGGGCTGGGCTGGGCAGGGTGGGCACCAGGCAGGGAGGGTGCCAGGCTGGGAGGTGGGACTGGGTGCAGAGGGAAGGGCAGAGCCGTGGGCTGGGCTCTGGTGCCCGGGCTGAGCTGGGCAGGGTGGGCACCAGGCTGGCAGGTGGGAATGGGTGCAGAGGGAAGGGCAGAGCCGTGGGCTGGGCTGGGCTGGGCAGGGAGGGCAGCACCGGCGTGGGAGGAGCAGCTCCCGCAGGGAACCACCGCACCTCGCGGCTCTGCTGACACTTGTTCTCACATCCCATTTCCGTGCCATCTCCGTAGCTCTGCTCTCAGGCAACTCCAACTCCTTTTTTCCCCTCAGTAGTAGTGAAAACTCCTTTTTGAACCATCTCACTGGCTGGATCCCCGTGGCCTGTCAGCTGTGCTACACCCCTGTGTCCCGAGGCTGCCCCACGGTGGGGTGCTGGTAAGCAGCCTTTCCACACCAAAAGTGTGTAGGAAAGCCAAATCTTGTCCACATGTGTGGAGGCACCGAGTTCAGCAGTGCCGGGGCAGGGATGAGCTTGGCCCCAGGCAGTTATTTCTGCAGCTCTCCCAGCCTTGTGCAAAAAAGCCAGTGGGATAATTGACAGGTCTGGGTGTCTGCTGCTGCCTTGTTTGCTTTTGCCTTCCATGCTTACCGTGGCTTTGAAATGCAAATTGCCAACTTTATGTGGTCTGTCAAAGGGAGTTTGAGTTATTTTGATGTATTTTTGATGTGCTCTGGAGCATCACAAACTTTGAGGTTTACTTAGGAAGGTAAGAAGCGCTTCTCATCAAAGATGACAGCGCAGGAAGGGGCTGAGGGAATCTGCAGCGAGGGCTGAAAGCTGGAGCATCACCACGTGGAGCTCAGCGTGCCAGGTGTCACCTGCTCGGCCCTCCTCTCTGCTGGATACCTGGAGCTGGGGTGGGACAGGGTAACTGCCTTTTATTCCATCCTGTGCTGCTGCTGCACAGCACAGCCCCTCTTTTGGCCGTGTGTGTGTGTCCCTCTGTGTACTGGGCTATTTCAGCATTGTGGTGTGGGGGGCAGAGCTGGCCCCATGCGTGCTGGGGAGAACAGAGCCACCCTCCAGCTCTGGGGAGTATTTTAGGCACTGGTGTAAGACAAATGAGAAGTGCCGTTCCTTCAGTGGGCTACAGAAACTGGGTTGTATTGAAAGAAATGTTATATAAGGGCCTAAAATTAGCAGGATGGAAAAAGAAGTCTGCTAAATACTCCCGTCTCTCTGTTGACACAAGCAGACTTCCACCAGAAGGGGTGGGCTCCTTAATTATAGTTTTCTGACGTATTCTGGAAATTAGGGATTGAAAGAGACCATGGGCTTGGGTTGCCCACCCCAGTGAGTTACTGGAGGCGATGATCCTGTAACTCCCTCCCCACAGGGGATCTGCCCTGCCATGCCATTTCACAGTGGAGTGGGGACAGGGGACAGGTCCTGTCCCATCTCCATGGGAGGAAGCCCTGTCACAGCACAGCTGGCATGGAGCAGGCAAATGGAGCTGGTGTTGGTGGATTTTTGGAGGGAGCAGTGTGGGAGACACCAACCGCCCCCTGAGACAGGTAATCCATGGCTGAGCATCCCTGCAGGAGGAAACAGGCCTGTTTGCTCCTGCTGGGCACCCAAGCAAACTGAGTGATTTTGGGGGGACCCGGCTGTTGAATTTGAGCCTGTGTGCAGGATGGCCGAGGTTTGTTCTCCAGGCTTTTGGCCCTGCCCCAGCCTGACTCGTTTGCTTCTCATGCTTTGTCCCATCAGCCGCAACCTCCGAGTCCTTCCTCGCCCTGTGGATAGCAGTCGCGTTTTGCTCTTTATCCGGAGGGCTGTCCTGGGACACGGGAGATGTTGGTGTTTGCCGGCGCTCCGGGCACAGCCCAGCCCTGCCCCGGGCCGGCTTTGGCCCTTTCGCTGCTGCATCCCGGCCCGGCTGTCATCCCTGACGGAAAACATCCATTCCGTTCCATTCCGTTCCATTCCGCTCCCGCCCCCGCGCCGGCACGGCAGGAAATCACTTTATATAGAGGTGGGAACCACGCTCCGCAGCCGGGGCTTCCTCGCACACGGCTGCCGGCACCTTCCCGGGGCCGCGGCAGGAGGAGCAGAGCCCGGGCTGTGGCTCCGGAGCGCCCTTGGGTGCCGCCCGTGCCCGCACGGCAGGCTCTGCCCGCCCGGCCCTGGGAGCACGGCTGCTGCAGCTGCGGTGCTGAACAATGGCCAGCAAAGCTGCTGCATTCCAGCAAAACAACGCGTTTGGGTTGGTTTCCGGGAGTGGGTTCATTTGGGGTTTTTCCCCCTGTAGATCGTTTGGATTTTTTGTTGTTGTTTTATTTTTTTTTTTCCCAAACCCCTGAAATTATTTTGAAATACTTTTGCAGGGATTTGTGAGAATTGTACTCCAGTGCCTTGTATGCCTGTTCCTCCCTCTGCTCTGAGATCCCAGGATTGAACAAACTTTCCTTGGGGTACCTCACAGGTTCATGAAGGGGGGAAGCCACATAGTAAGTGAAGTTCAGGACTTCAGTTTGTGAAGTTCGGTTGTCCAGAGGTGGAGATTAAATTAAGAGGTTCACACATTCAATGCCACAAAGTTGAAGGAATAAAAATCCAAGAACTAAAGCTGTGAGTCTTTATAACCTGAACAAAAACTGTTCAAGTTCCTCGGGCTCAGAGCTGGAGGCTTGCTCAGTGCAGGGAGGTCCCACCCATGCAGGGTCCGGTCACAGCAGCACTGGGGCAGGTCACAGGTCTGTTTCCACGGTCTGAGCGTTTGCCAGGAGCCAGGCACTTCCATTCCTCCTTCCCCATCGCTTTGCTGGGATGCTGCTCAGAGCAAAATGGGAGGTTCACTGAGGAGAATGGGCTGAGCTATTTTTAGCAGAGGTTCATAAATCAACTGATATCTCAAGTTTTTGTTTTGAAGTTTAAATTCAGACAATGGAAAATAGTGCTCCCAGATCAAATAAACATTCTCTTTCTGTTGACAGAAAAATAAACATGAGCTGCTTAGATATCTGTGGAGCATAATTTATTAATCACATGAGAATGACAAACACAAGCTCGCTGTGATCCCGAGAAAAGTATGAGTCTCAGGAGTGTACGAAAGGCTGGGAGAGGTCAGGACTGTTAGAGCTGGAAAATGAAACAGTTGTGGTTTCCAGGCTGGGATGTGGCACTAAAGAAGGCTTTAGTGTCTGCAGACTGCACTGGACAGGGGATTGTTTTGAGGTGGTTCATTATGTACGACCAAAAGTCTGCATATATATATATATATATATATGTCTATGTATATTTATTTATTTATTTAGATTTATTTATTTATTGAGCAGGTACATGCACAATACCTGTATTTTTAGCCATCAAAAGCCTGCTGACCATCTCCCACCTCAGGGCTGTGCGCACCCACAGATCTGCCTGCTGGTGACAGACTGTTCCTGCAGAGCAGCTCAGGGGCCGTCTGGGGCTGCAAGTGCAGATTTATGTGGATACGGATATTTGACCAGTCTGGATAAAAGATGGGTTGAAAATTGCAAAAGTTTTCTGGCAAGAGAGAATAGCACAATTTCCAGTTTGGAGCCATTCAGCTTTATCCTGAAAGCATATGCAACATCTCTGGCATTGCATTGCTCCATAATTTTTAGGTATCACTCCCAATCACCATCCAATGGCTGGGAATCTGTCACTGGATCTTTTGTGCCTTTGACTGGTGTGGTTGGGCAGCAGCCCAGTGCTGGGAGCATTGACCAGCTCCATCCCCGTGCAAATCCCCGAGGCTGTGGGATGGGGACTGCAAGGGCAGAGGCAGGAGGCGTCCAGCACGCACTGCTCTGGGCAGGGCTCTGGGCTCCCATCTGCTCACACTGCTGCCTCAGGACAGTTCTCAAGGCTTTTCACTGTCTGTCATACAAGGGCCAAATAGAAAAGGTATTTTATCTGCAAAGACTCTGAGAAGTGACTTAGTCACGGGTCTGTTCAGCACATGGTCCCAAGCATATAAATCCGTGAAGGAAAGCTTAGGAAAATAGTGAGTTAACTCTTACAAAACATTTTCCATTTCCCAGGATACTGACATCAGTCAATTTCTGTTGTGCTGGAAAAAAAATCACCCAATCTCTGAGAAAACAAATCAAATTTAAATCCCGAGAACTGTGCTTTTGTTCTTTAGCAAAATCTCCGCAGAGACAGAGCTTTAGAGCTTTCTTTTGATTTTGGAGAGAACCAATTTAGAAAATAGCTGGAAGGTGGTTTCCAGTAGCCATAAATCCAAAGAGCTTTGCCAGTTTTGTCTGTGCAATTACAAAATGAGACTTCACTTTGGTTATGCTCACAATCAAGATCTTGCTTTGTCCTCCCCCATCAGCAGGAGCCCCATGCACATCCTGCTTCATCTTTGAGCAACTTCAGATGCAGAATTCTGAAGGGGAAAAAATGAGTTCTCTCAAACTGGACATCTCTGTGGCCTTGAGTTAGTTTAAACAAACAATTGTCTTTTAAGGTCTTAGCACCAGTGAAAACTTGTTTTTCTGTCTGCCAGTGCAATTCTTAATGCTGCTATTTCACTTCCAAAAGCTGACAAGCAGAAAATCAAGCTCCGTTCTCCCTTCCCTCTTTCCCCCCATAAGTGCAGGCAGTTGCAGGGTGCTGAACTCCCCCTGCAGTCTCTTCCAGGGAGTTAGGGCAGCCTGGGATGTTATTTGGGGATCTGATTTTAGAGAGATGCCCGGAGGATCTGGAATGGCCTCGTGTGTGCAGGGCAGGGAGTCTGGCACAGCTGCCTGCGCACTCTGAGGAGGCTGTTCCTTTACAAACTCTGCAGTTTCTGTCCAAACCAGAGCAGCATTTTATCAAGTGTTGTCATGTCCTCATTTTTAAATGGGAGAATGCAATTCAGAGGGAAGCAGTGACTCACCCAGCCTGCACTGGTGGGAGCTGCAGGTCAGTAGGAGCTGACCCTTGGTTTTCTGAAATGATGCCCCTTTCCCTCTGGCTGCTCCCTGGCACAGCCTGAGGAAAAGACCTCCAGCAGCTGTTGGATGAATTTTCATCAAGCTGGGCAAGAGGAGAATAAAGAACGGAGGAGCAGAGACAGGGAGGGGAATAAATCAGGAGGGGCATCCTGGGGTTATCCCAGAAAAGTTTAAAAGGAGCAGTCGGGGAGGCTGAGTCTTGTCTGATGCATGCCTGGAGCTGTGGAAAGGAAACCTCACTCCTGTTCTTTTTCAGGGAACCAGCACTGTTCAATCTGCATAAATAAGTAGGATTTCATCAGAGAAATGCTTAAGTGTTTTTGTCAGTTTTTCCTATTAATTGGGTCATCTTAGTGGGGCCCCAAACTTTGATCCAGATCAAACAGGGATAAGTCTGGCTATCAGGAGCAGGAGCTGCTTTCAAAGGAGCAAGCTGTGAGCTGGAATTGCTCTGAATCTGATGGAGCAAATACCCGAGCCATGCACAGAGCCCAGGACCTTAGGCCAAAAGACTTTAAATGGAGACATAAAACAAGAGGTGGAGATCTTGCAAAAGGAATTAAAATAGATCTAAGGCAGCAAGAGACTTTGCAGAAGGAATTAAAATAAGATTAGAGCAAATTCTAATAAAGAGCTGTAGGCTTCAAAAAAAGAAAAGAAAGAAAAGAAGTGAAAGGAGCATCTGGTAGATTCCCAGAGAGGCTGCAGGGAGCCTTGCAGGCAGAGCTGAGGCTGTGCTCAGGGCAGCTGAGCAGTTGTGCAGCCCTCCCTGGGGCCTGCAGAGCCACGGGTCCTTTGGTGCAAGATAACATCTCAGAGCACCTTTGGTGCAAGATAACATCTCAGAGCACCTTTGGCTCCAGGATAACATCTCAGAGCACCTTTGGCATTTCTAGGATAACATCTTTGGCCGTGGCAGAGCTTGCTGGCCAAGGGGAGCTGCAGGGGAAGGGAGGGGGCTGGAAAAGCACCTACTAAAGCAAACAGGCACAGAGCAAGCAGATCCTGGCAGAAATGAGCCCAGCTAACTCCAGAGCAGGAATTTGTTGCAGTTTTATTTATGTGAGCCCATGGAGGCCTTGAGGAGAGGTCAGACTATCTCCATGCAAGCAGTGTTTGAGGGAAAAGAATTCCTGAGGGGATTTGCTGAGCTGGAGCTCAGAGCACTGAAACCATTCCCAACCACCAGCCATGGTGTGCTGGTGCTGCAGGGATGGACAGACATCCATGGAACCAGGCTGGGGAGTCACAAAGAGGAGAAAAGCAGGCCCACCTGAATTCCTGATGTTCCCAGGTGCCCATAGGGGCTTCCCAAGTGCCTTGGCCTTTGGTCAGCCCAGAGCAGGTTTGCTGGGTCTGACCTGTGAGCCAGGAGCATGTGGGATGTGCAGGGCACAGGGACACCCCTCTATGTGCAGGGCACAGGGACACCCCTCTATGGGCAGGGCACAGGGACACCCCTCTATGGGCAGGGCACAGGGACACCCCTCTCCTGGCAGGGCACAGGGACACCCCTCTATGGACAGGGCACAGGGACACCCCTCTATGGGCAGGGCACAGGGACACCCCTCTATGGGCAGGGCACAGGGACACCCCTCTCCTGAAAGGGCACAGGGACACCCCTCTCCTGGCAGGGCACAGGGACACCCCTCTATGTGCAGGGCACAGGGACACCCCTCTATGGACAGGGCACAGGGACACCCCTCTATGGACAGGGCACAGGGACACCCCTCTCCTGAAAGGGCACAGGGACACCCCTCTCCTGAAAGGGCACAGGGACACCCCTCTCCTGCATCCCTCTCCTGGCCGGGCACCTGAGCCCTGAGCAGCCCTCAGGAGGTGGGGAGGGAGGGCAGGGCCCCTGCTGCGCTCTGTGCTGCGCTGCAGCCTGCATAGGGAAGGACAGACAGCTGGACAGGGTGACCCTGCCCTGCCCTGCCCTGAGAGGGCACCAGGAGCTTTGGGCTGAGTGCTGGCTGCACGGGGGCGAGGCAGATGCTGCTCATTGCTGCCCTCAGATACAGCACGGGGAACCAATCCTTGCAGCTGAGCGGGTTTCCAGGGCTTGCACACTCAGGATAATTAAAGGAAGTGCCAGGAGCGCTGGGACAAACCTGGGCCCTACGCTTTGGTTATTCTGTATGTCCAACATACTTGTTTTGATAAAGATATTAGCAACTTCTAGATTCTTCCTGGTAATTAGATACCAGTCTTGTACAAGGTCTCTCTTTCTGTGTAGTGAAATTTCATGTTGTTATCTTGCAGCAAGGGACCATTCCTGACTGACAGCACAAGAGCTTTGCAGCAACAGGAACTGGTAGGAGCTTGGCAATTAGAGCCTATAAATGGCATCTCCTTTGAATGCTGGATAATTTAAAGTGATTAAAGACAGATTAGCCAGGCACAACAAGTGAACAAAGGAATGGATGGCAGGGGTGCCCCGGGCTGGTGCATTGCTGCGCAGGACCCTTCCCTCTGCAGCCAGGAGTGAGGTGGGGATTGAAGAGCCCCTCTGGGGCTGAGGGGAGATGGAGAAGGCTGAGGGGTCGGTGGCCACGTGGCTGAAACCCAGACTGACATCCAGACTGGCATCCTGTGCTCACACACACGAGCAGTGGCCCTCTCCTCTCCCTCTCAGCTTGGCCTGCAGTGTGCTCTGCCGACACTCACGCATTGTTTGGTTGAAACCATTTCTAGCTGGCTTGTGAACTCCTCCCTCCTCTCATCAAGGCGAGTCAAATGATCTGAATGCTGAGCTGAAGAGCCCCAGTGATGAATGTCTTGTGCAGTCCCTGTAGTTGGTGCTTCCTCCCCACCTGTGTCCCTGTTTCTGCAGGCTGGGCATGTCTGGGATGAGGCACAACAGCTCTGCAGGCCTTGTTCACAGGGCTGCTGCTGTTCATTAATCTTTAAACTGTCTGGTAACTCTTGTGGCAAGAATTATGTTTGGTTGCTTATCAGTCTGTCAAAATTTCCCTTGATGGCTGCTTCAGTAAACTCACACAGATCTTATCAGCTGTCCTTGCTTCAGGCCTCTGCACAACTTATTAAAACAACAAATATGCTGGGAAATTCAGTGTAAAACCTGGGGTGGTTGGTATGAGAGCACAGCTTTCACAGCAGAGACTCTTGCTGGGAGGCTGTTCCAGGCCTCAGGAAGGTTTGGTGTTTGCCTTTCTGAATCCCTTTGCCGCATCTCCAGGGAGCTGCTGTGTGCCCGGAGCAGGAGCTGAGGGGCCAGGAGGGCTCCTCTGCTGTCAGCAGCCTCCTGCCAGCCCGGGGCCTGAGCCTGGGTGGGCTCTGAAAGGCTCCTGGTGCCAGGAGAGGTGCGCTGATGGTGGCTCCATGCAGCACCTCAGGCAGCTCAATCTGCTGAGGTTCTTAGATAACCTCTCCGGGCCAGGAGATTTGGAGCTGCATCAGTAACAGCTGAATTTTCGGTGATCTGGGCAGCCGGTGGGGTCCTGTGGCACTCAGTTGTGGGATGCTCACCAGCTCTGTGAGCAGTGTGCTGCACTGACAGCAGCACCAGAGAGGCTCCAGGCTCTGAGTGCTCCTGCCCACTGCTGTGCTGCAGCCCAGCATTTCTCACCATGCTCTCCTGCCTCTGTCAGCCTCACTCAGCTGAGCACTCATGGCTTGTGGGCAGTGCTCTGCCATGGCCTGATCAAAGAGAGACGAGGGTGGGAGATTATTTGAATCGTGGTCTACCTACAAGAAATGGAAATATTTCCTTTTTTCCCTTGGAAGTCTCATAGTACCAGGACATGCCTTTGTGGCAGCAAGTGTCATTGAAGGAAACTCGTTAGTGCAGGACAAGATTGAAATATAGTGGTGAATATCTGGATTTCTTTGAATTTCTGGCTTACGATGCTTTTGTGCCCAGTCTCATTTGCAGTGAATTTACTCCACACGTTTCCAAACCATTTATCTCGACACTGCAGGCACACAGAAGCTCCCAGCAGCGATAGCAGGGGTGATTTCCTGGTGCTGTGTCTTGGGGAGGGACTGCTCTGGAGCCGCTGCCAGCAAAGGGCATTTGGAGGTTTCCATGGCAGCTCCTTCCCCCTGCAGGAGCTGCAGGCTGTGGCTGGGGACACTCTAAAAGCACGAGGAGGAAAATGCAGACACCCCCTCATTTGGAGCCTGCAAGGCGATTAGTGGGCCCTGTTTTGTCGGTGGTGATCTGCCAGCTGCAGCGTGTGGAGGAGCCTGGCAGGGCTGGGCATGCAGACATCCCTTCTGCCTTTGGAGGGAGGCTGGGCTGGGCCACAGAGGGGCACCCCGGGCTGTGGGGAGGTGAGGGGGCTGTGAGCATCCCTGTCAGCATCCTTGTGAGCATCCCTGTGAGCATCCCTGTGAGCATCCCTGTGAGCGTCCCTCCCTGTGAGCATCCCTGTGAGCATCCCTGTGAGCGTCCCTCCCTGTGAGCATCCATCTCTGTGAGCATCCCTGTCAGCATCCCTGTGAGCATCCCTGTGAGCATCCCTCCCTGTGAGCATCCATCTCTGTGAGCATCCCTGTGAGCATCCCTCCCTGTGAGCATCCCTCCCTGTGAGCATCCCTCTCTGTGAGCATCCCTCTCTGTGAGCATCCCTCCCTCCCCTGCCCCCTGTCCCCAGGGGCTGCATGCAGTGGAGCCTCTGTCAGTGCCACAGCACCCAGCGCCAGCAGATTACAATAGGAAAGGGAAGCACTGAGCATGAAACACATTTGCTGGGGCTGCTGCAGCCCTTTTATCCCCTCGTTGTTCAGTACGCTGGGCCCTCCAGCAGACATTTGTTCTCGCACAGTGAATAAGCTTGGGAGTTTTCCCCCTCTGCAGCTGGAAAGGCCCTTGGTGGGAGCTCGGTGCTGGGGCAGGCAGAGCAGCAGCTCTCCAGGGGCTGCAGGGTGGGACGTGCAAACCCTCCCGGGCCCTCCCAGAGAGAAAGGACACGCTTGTGTCCCTGGGGCAGCCTGTCAGGGCTCCCGCCTGCCAACACCCAGCGCTGAGGGGCAGAGCAGAACCAGCGCAGTTCCCCAGCACATCCTGGTTCCATGGAGCAGCCCCGGGGCCAGAGCGGGCTGGATTGATGAGCTGGGGAGCAGCAGCAAGGCAATGCACTTAGTGGCATTGCATAAGCAGGGTATTTGCAGACGCAGGCCGGTTCTGGTGCTGATGTCAAAGAGCAGAGCTCAGCTGGAGTCAACACAAATCTCCACCTACTGAGGATCAGCGTGTGGTGCCAAACTCTGGAGTGTTTTGTTTTCAGGGCACCAGGAAAATATTTCAGGGTTGTTTTTTTTCTCCTTGCACTTGGAGAGCTGAAGTAAATAGTGGCATGGAGCAGCTGTCTCAGGGCTAAGGACTCTGCTGGCCAGGCTCTTTGGAGTCACAGGGTGCTTCAAGGGGGGAGCTTGTTCCTGCGCATGAGACTTGGTCAAAGGCCAGTGTCAGAGACCCTGCTCAGATAGTCAGGCTGAGATTTCCCACTGTGAGCCGGGTCTGATGCCCTGCGGGGTCCTGGCATGGTGATCACAGACTGTCTGGGCTGAGGGGCCCCAGCGTGGGGAGGGGAGCCAAAGCTTCAGCCCCCCGTCTCCGCAGCTGGGGAGGCAGCGTGCCTCGTGTCAGCAGCCTTGGACAGGGACAGTGCACCTTGCAGAGGCCCAGGGGCACCCCTGATGCCCCAGTGGGACTCAGCCGTGCTGTAACAGGTAACAGGAGTGGTGGTTTGCCTGGCAAGGCGTCTCTCTCTGCCTGTTCAGCCTCCTGGCAGGCAGCAGCCGTGGAGAGGCCAAGCCCCAGGTGGATGGCAGGTATGTGGCACATGTTGGATCGAGGCAAGAGGAATTCACTCTCCAAGGGCACTTTTCCAGCACAGGACCCCTGTGAGCAGCTGTGGTGACGTGTGGCAGCCTGGGCAGAGTGTGGCAGGTGGGCAAGGTGGGCAGTGGCTCCTGCGTCCCCAAACCCTCCCCTGCCTGAGCTGCAGCGAGGTCCTGCCTCACAGGGCACCCAAAGGGCTCTGCTACCCAAATCCTGGGCTGGGAGCTGCTCAGGGCAGGCTCAGTGCAGCTTGCTGCCCTTGGATCAGCTCCTGCTGGCCTGCCCCAACAATTCCTGCTAGAAACAGCTCAGTCTCAGGGCTGTGCCAGCCTGTGGCTCGCTCTCGTTTCCCCCACCCGGGAAGGGGTGGGCAGGGGGCTCAGCCAGCCCTGCTGTGCTTGGTGTGCCCTGCCCGCCCAGCCCCACGCTCGCAGCCAGCGCTGCGTCCTCTTGAACGGCTGCGAAAAAGGAATTATTTATGTCTGCTGCATATTTCTGGGCCTGACTGCCAAAAATGGCAAGCAGCACTGGGGCACACGGCTGGCGGGGGCTGGAGCAGCCCGAGGGGCACAGAGCCCCCGGCCCTTCCGTCCTGTCCCTGCTCAGAGCGGGAGGGCAGGGGCTGGGGGTACCCACAGTGTGGGGGGATGAACTGCTCAGGAATCACCACAGGTTTCAGTGAAATCTCTTTTTCCCTGAAGTACTTCTTATAAAAAACCACCAAACCTTTTTTTTTAGCTCTCTGTAATGGATAAAAATAGGTGCTATGTTACAAGGGAGGCAGAGGCGTGCCTGCCCCGAGGATGCTGTCCTGTCCTGGTTCGTGTCCCGCGCTGTCTGAGGGCAGCAGCTCAGGGCTGCTCAGGGAGGAGCGCCTTCTGCATGGGGGGTTCAGAACACCCAACCCATCCGAGCTGTCTGTCCCCTGAGAAGAGAGAAGAAATTATTTTGAACAGACATTGGACAATGTCTGCTTAAATGTGGTGTTTTGCTCCGTGTTTTCATGGAAGCAGGAGGCCGTGGCAGAGCAAAACGGGAGCAGGGACTGTGGTCCCACCAATTTGGAACAGTCCTGGGTCTTGGAGGTGCTCGAATCTTGTCCAGGGTTTTATTGGGGTAGAACTGTGCCCCAGGAAAAAGGGGGTTACTGTTGAAGCCACATAACTTAGCTAGAAACTTTGGTTTTCCTAAGAAATCTGCAAACAGAACCACAACATTTCAGTCACATCTTCAAATTAAGATGCTTTGTGGGCTGTGTTAATTTAGTCTGAATTCCCCACTGGAATAGCCCAAATGAACTGATGGTCTTGTTTTGTTTAATTTTATGTTAAATACGGATATTGTATTTAACTGTAATTTCCTTATTATAGTTAATATTCATATCATGCATACCAATCTGCTTAGAGCACAGCGTTTCGGTGAGTCAGCTGTTCCCTGAGCTTCGTTCCGTAGGAAATTTCAACGTTTGGAGCTTTTTCTCTCCAAGGCAGGAGGATTTTATTATCCAAACCTGTAATAACCCGGATTTCCTGCGGCTGGCAATTGTGGCTCTGTGCCCACACGGCTCCGTCGGGCCCAGCTGCAGCCGCTACCGGGGCCAGGGCTGTGCCAGGGCCATGCCAGGGCTGAGCCAGGGCTGTGCCAGGGCCATGCCAGGGCTGAGCCAGGGCTGTGCCAGAGCTGTGCTGAGCCAGGGCTGTGCCAGGGCCATGCCAGGGCTGAGCCAGGGCTGTGCCAGGTGGAGCAGGGGGGACACAGCCGGACACAGCTGGACAGAGCTGGGCACAGCTGGCACACCGGGCGCACCGGGCACAGCTGGCACAGCCGGGCACACCAGGCACAGCCTGTGTGAGCCATGCAGGTGCAGGGGCATACACAGCTGGCACACCGGGCACACCGGGCACAGCTGGCACACCGAGCACACTGGGCACAGCTGGCACACCGGGCACACCGGGCACAGCCTGTGTGAGCCATGCAGGTGCAGGGGGCTCACACCTGTCCCACAGCAAAGCCGCCTGAGCTCTCGGGGCTGTCCCAGCCGTGGGCCGTGGTGGGTTCAGTCCCCCAGCCCAGCCCAGCCCGGGCACATCCCTGGTGATAACCCTGCTCGTGTCCTGCCACCCGATGGCCACGGAGCCCTGATTCAGGGAGCCAGGCAGGGATGAACACTTCCCTGCCCAGGCGTTCATGAGGCTGAACTTTTATCGCTTCCCTTTCCCTCCAAATGAGAGTGGAAAATGCCATGCCCCGAAATACTGCCGCGCGTCGGGATGCAGCACTGCGAGTGCAATCACTAATAACCTCCTAATGAGGGAAAATGACATTAGGCAGTCTTTGGCTGGTGCTTCCTTTGGATAATATAATCCAAGCATGCAGGCTGTCAGCCTGCAGTCTAACCCTGCTGCCACAAACAGGGAGATTAATCGGATATATTGTGATTTATAATAAAATTTGTCAACATGCAGAGTTTCTAAGGGCTTGAGCTGCAGAGCCTCCGTGCTGAATCCTGCCCTGGCTGGAGCACTAACCCCCAGCAGGAGCCAGGACGCAGCTCCTGCAGCCTGCACTGGACAGGGAGCAGCCCCACTGGCAGTGCTCTGCCTCTGGCACAAATTAACATCCCGTTAATTTCCACAGCCCAGAGTGGTCACAAAAGTGAGTGAGTGAGTGCTTCTGAGGTGGTTTCTCTGCTGGGCTGATAATGATAAATCCCTTCCCCCAGCATTACATGGGAAGTTGTTAAGCAAGTGCAGGCATGGAAGAGCTGGGCTGGCTCCTTCGTCCCCGGTCCCTGCTCTCAGGTGGTCCCTGCAGCCTGTGATGGACCAGGATCCCTGCAGAAATGCCTCCCTGGTCCCTGCAGCCTGTGATGGACCAGGATCCCTGCAGAAATGCCTCCCTGGTCCCTGCAGCCTGTGATGGACCAGGATCCCTGCAGAAATGCCTCCATGGTCCCTGCAGCCTGTGATGGACCAGGATCCCTGCAGAAATGCCTCCCTGGTCCCTGCAGTTTGTGATGGACCAGGATCCCTGCAGAAATGCCTCCATCCCATCTCAGGAAGGGGGTCAGGTACCCAGCCATGGCTTTGCCAAGGTCACCTGAGGGGCCTGGCAGGAAGGGCCAGCAGTGCCCCAGGTGCTGGGGCCTCCCCTGGGCTTCCTCAGGGATTGTAAAGGAGTAGTTTGTGAATGATAATGTTCCATCTGAAAGCACAGCTTTGTTGGATTTGTTTTAGAGAGACACTGGTTAAACTTATGAATTCTTTCCACTGTGTTTGCAGAGCGAGCAGTGGAGGGATTTGAGAACTGTGTAGATGTGACACTTGGGGACGTGGGTTAGTGGTGGCCTTGACAGTGCTGGGTCAATAATTGGACTTGACGATCTTAGAGGTCTTTTCCACCCTAAATGGTTCTAAGATTCTAAGAAGCAGATGTAAATAGAAAAGGCAGACAGAAATCCCATCAAAACATAACCATGACAGACAAGCTAGGAGCAGCAATGAGGCTTTATTTACATGCTAATCAAATCAATCCTGCTTTGTCAGCCACGTTATCTGGATTGAAAGAGGCTATAAATACACAGGAGCAGAAAGAAGCTCCAGAGAGGAGTATGTCTAATTCTGGAGCAGTTTTGCCATTAATAGAAGGATCTGTGCTCGGTACGAGACCTGAGGAGAAGTTTCTGCCCCTGCAGTGCTTGAGTGGCAGTGCTGCAAACCTCAGCCTGGACAGCTGTGAAGTGTCTCTTGTCATTTCCCTTCGCTGTGTGTTGGATGCAGCGCTCCTGTGGCACCTCCAGTCAGACACAGCCCTCGTGCCACGTCCCTGACTTTGCTGTGCAGGTTTGCTGCTTGCTCTGCCCCAGCCTGACCCCCAGAGCACAGGGCACTGTGGAAATGGAAATGCCTTCCCCTGCTTCCCCTCTTTCCCCCTTTATGCATTTCCATTGTCACTCAGAAAAATACTCAGCACTACACTGCTTTAATGGGAAAAGGATTTTCTAAAAAGCATTCATAAATAGAATTGAGGGCATGGGAGGAACGAGCTGCAACCATAAAACAGATGGGGTTTTTTCAATGGCCAGTGATTGGATAAAATTTAACTTGGAGAATTTCATTATTTGAAAAAGAGCATTTCCCATCAGTATGTATTTCTTCTGCTCCCCTCCTATCATATCCATTCCTGTCACTTTGGCGGACTAAGTGCAAGGATGTAACACCAGTCTTCAAACTGGGTATTTTGCCTCAGCTTTAATGGTATTAAGACTGCACCTTTGGTTTTTGAGAAGAACCAAGCTAAAAAGCAGCAGTGAGTGCTGGTATGTAACAGATATTTTGATGTATTTGGCAGAAGTTCATTTAGTGTCTACTAAGTAGTTAGTTTAAGTAACAGGAGAAAGGCAGAGAATCGCTGCTTTCTTTGAGAACGTGATTCGCTGTGTCAATGTCCATTAGGCACAGAGCAGTGTGTGTTGGTTAAGATCATAAGATTAAGATTAAGATCATGGATGTCACCAGCAGACAACTCCAGCACCTATTTCGGCTCACTTGCCTCTGCATCATTTCAGTGGCAAATTGGGTGGGTACTTTATAACTAATCTATCAAACCATAGGAAAATAAACACATTGGTCTGCAGTAGCTGTGCACAAATGCACCGGGGACTTCAGTGCAAGCTGTCTGCTCTCTTGGTCACGTTCTCTTCGAAGCTGAGACCCCTGTGACCTCCCAGTCTGGCACAGGAGCAGCTCCCAGCCCGTGGAACAGCAGCTCCCAGGCCCTTTTGGGAGCTCTTTTTGCACAGTCTTGCAGCCCCATGAAATTGCCTTTTCCCTTATGGCTCCATGGACCAGGAGCTGGAAGCCATCCACTGAAATTTTACCAAATCAAAGCTGGAACACAGCCATGCAAATCATGCTCAATTAGGTACTTTTCATGCACATTCTGTCCAGTTGGATCCCTGAGTTCCTCTTTCTCCTGAGAGTGAGGGCTGTCCCCACCACAGACACACAGACTGACTCTCCTTGTGTCTCCTCTTCAATGGGCTTTGCTCCCTGGAGCTCCTGGAGATGCTCTCTGAGCCACTCCTCCTCCAGCTCATTTGCAGATATTTTTTCTCTGCTTGCTCTAAATAAAAATAGGTCAATTGTAAGTAATTTATTATGCAATGATTTTACTATATTTTGCCAGACATAAAATCATACAGTTGTAGCAAATTTTAGTTTTGCACAAGTGATAGTTCCACTCCAGCTGTTACAGATCTTCATATAAGTTGCTCTTGAACATTTTTCAGAGTTCTCAAATATTGTTTTTCCTGAAATGAATGAGCAAGTCAATGAAGTGTCTCTTATCCTTTAAAAGAAACAAAAAG
The DNA here is from genome assembly GCF_027887145.1 of Ammospiza caudacuta. Taxonomy (NCBI): domain Eukaryota; kingdom Metazoa; phylum Chordata; class Aves; order Passeriformes; family Passerellidae; genus Ammospiza; species Ammospiza caudacuta. The sequence goes on from NC_080607.1 coordinate 19,295,930, forward strand.
TTGGAGTATTGCAAAATATTAAGCATTTGGTTTTACATCATAAAACTGTCTTCCAACTAAAACAAAATCAAACTTCCAGTTTCTGTGTGGGTTTGGCGAACATTAGGGCTACTGTGAATCTTAAATTTTAAGATCAGAAGGTTTGAGGTATGGGTGCCCTAAATACCAGTTTTTCTGAGCCTGTGGGGTTCAGCTGAGCTGTCTGCTGGGCAGGGGCTGCATTTGGGCTCTGCACCCTCTTCACCACACAGACATCCCAGCCTCTCCACAGTGCCCCAGGCTGCACTGGGGGCAAGGATTGTGCTGACCCAGACTGCAGCAAGTCTGACTAAGCCTGGTTTGTGTGTGTGTGTAGCCTCAACAATGCCCTTCTCTGCATTTTTTATATGTGCAGGATAGGAGTGGAAAGGAAAAAGCACTTTTGTCAAATTCTATTTCACCCTACATGTCTCTAGATTTTTTTTTTTTTTTAAGTCAATGCAACTTGGTGAATCCTGCAGGCCCCATGAGAAAGTGGAACCTGAGCTGATGCTGCTCTTTGCCCTGGGGTGTGTGTGACACCGTGGGACACTGAGGTGCTGTGTCCTGCTCCGTCTGCCCTGTCCTCGCTGGGCACAGTCCCTCCCCTCTGTGGAAAGGATCAGCGTTTCCTCTCTGGACTGATTAATGAGCACAGACAGATGAGACAGACTCTAATCCAGCCCCGGGATCCAAAACGTGTCCATCTTCCCTCTCCTCCTTTTGCTTCTCTTGCCTGAGCCTCCTCCGCAGCCTGAAACACATTTGCAAAATCTATTTTCAGCCTCACAAGGCAACATGATCCATATCAGCTCACATTTGTCGACCAAAAATATGTTGATTGGTTAAAAATTACAGAGCAAACCTTACTGGAAGTAAACTGTGAGAACTTTAGAGCCATTCATTTATACCATCTACAGAGCTGATACTATTTTTACCACTAAATATTAAGATGTTCTTTAATGCATAGACTATGCTAATGACCATGTGCAATCATTGGGAACATACAGGCAAGGGCTATTTTATTCTGCAATTGCAGTAATTAAATGTGCATAAATTGGGTACATTTTTGGGAAACAGGCATGTTTGAAATGAACGTTTTTCCCCTCTTTATTAGTTAGAGCTCAGATGGCTGATTAGTGCTGGATAACTGATGTGCAACAAATCCATTTTTACTGGGGAGCACAAGAGGTTGGGTTTGCTTCTGCAAAATTGGGTTTTCTTTCAGTGCTGCTGCTCAGTGCTGTCCCTTGGAGCCACAGCAAGGATCCCTCAGGGCTGCTCTGTGGCCCCATGGCCACGACCTGTGTGACAGACTGGCCTCCACCTCGTCCCCAAGGCTCTCGTGGGGCTGAAGGATGTCCTGGGGCAAAGGGGAGGAAGAGGAGGGAGCAGCTCTGCAGCTGTGCCAGGGGCATTTCCAGCTGGGCCAGGGCAGCTCAGAGCTGGGGCTGCCACAGAACCAACCCCAGTGCCTTCTGCTGGAAAAGGGAGCCTGCTGTCCCCTCAGGCCCTGCACAGCAAGCAGCAGATTGCCCGATTGTGTGTCTCATTGTCAGGCTGGGATCTCTCGTTGGTGCTGTTCAGGGAAGGTCACTGGCAGAAGGGGTTATATATAGTCTCTGTTGGTCCAGCAGTAAATTCTGTGTTCTGCCTTAAACATTTTGTTGCCTTTGCCTCTCTCTGGAGGACTGGGTGCTTTCTGGAGAGCTGTTCGCTCACTGGAAATCAGAATTGTTCTTTTCATACAAAGACAGTAGTGCTTCATGCTATAAATTGCAGCCAGTAAAACATGTCTGTAAAACATGTTCATCATCCTCATCCAGAGTCCAAGGAGTTACAGACAAGACTGCTAAAATTACAGCTGGCTTTTAATCCCATGCTCTTACTCTGCAACATGCTCCTGTAACATAATTTGATTTTAATGTAACATTTTATGGTCAGTAGTAGGAGGCAGTCTCACCAAATTAAAATCTCTGGAGTAATGAAAATCAGCTTTGTTTTATTTTGCTTTGCATTTTATTTCTTGTTTTGTGTAACAAGCGGTGTCCTGGGGACAGCACAGCCAGCACACCCAGTGTCATGGCTGGGTGGTGCAGGGCAGTCTGTGGGCTGGGGCACAGGCAGCCCTTCTCCAGCAGAGAGGGGTCCCAGTAAAGCCATTGGGTTCCCTGGGGCAGGAGTGGAGCAGGAGGAGCTGGGGCTGCAGCGTCAGAGAGCCTTTCCGTGGATGTGCCCGCTGTGTTGGTTTGGCACCAGCTCAGGTCCAGCCCCGCTCTGGCTCTCGTGGCTCTCCTGGGCCCTGCTGCTCTCTCAGCTCCCTGTGCTCCTCTGGCTGTCAGCAGCACTGGAAATCACTCCTGAATGCCTGCTTGGGAACACACAGAGCCTTCCCCATGAACTCTTTGGCTGAACTTGTCTCAATTTGCTCAAAGTTGAGTAAGCAAAGCTGGTGGGGAACAGGACAAAGCAAGGAAGGAGATGCTGTCAGCCAGGCCTTGATCTGAGAGACTCAAGATCAAGGCTTGATTCAGGAGGAAAGCTGCTCTGTGCAGCTGTTCCCTCAGGTGAGAAACACAGATCCTGGCCCTGGCTTTTCCTAACCTGAAAGATTCCCAGTCACTCAGTGGGAGGTTGGACCACATCCATAATTATGCACTGCAAAAAGATGAGCAGGGAACTGGCCTGTTCCTCTGTGCCTTTCATTCCTGCCAGGCCGGACCAGACTATTTAAAGAAAAACAACCATAGAATATGCATGGTTTTGAAGGGAAAAGTGGAGCAGTGAGGCTGTTCAGACGCAGCAGAGAGTGCTCAGTACACGTTGTATCTTGGGAAGGACAGCTGAGCTGTGCTCTTGAAGGCTCCCCAGTTAGAAGCCAAGTCCAGGAAACTTTGCTGCTATGAAACCTTTTAGTTCTGCCTCCCATTAAAGTTCTGAGAGGTCACAAAAGGCTCTGCCTTCCAGGTGTGTAGGGTAGAAAAGCACCGCCACAGCCTGCCTGTGTGCCCTGGCAGGAGCCTGGGGGCTGTGCCTGCTCAGAAGGGAAGCCGTAATTGCTGTCTGCAGAAATTCCTATCTTTGTTTCCTTCAGGAAACACAGGCAAATGATAGGGATGAATTTTTGGAGAGGCTCTTGTGCAGCAGTTACTGTTAGAGAGCTCTAAAGAAGGGACAGTTCTGGAGGAGCTAAAAGTGACATTCACCTCCAAGACATCTTGCACTGCTGGTCGGGTTCTCCCTGCCAGTCTCTGAATCATTATGATAATAATATAGTAATAATAGTAATAAACTGTGACCATCTGCAAGGGAACATTAACCATTTATCCACTGTCTTTATTAGTTCCACTAATTCATCATTATGACAAGAAAAGTAGAAAATATTCTCAGGCCATTAATTTTATGTTGAGATCATCATTCACCACTGTATTTTCTGTAAGGGCACGGATTTTTGCCCAAAGCAGTCTCATGTCTGTGTTTTCCCATGAATTTTCAAAAGTGTTAATGCCCAAGGGATAAGGCAGTGATGTGGAAAATAGCCAGCCCCTGTGGGATTTGTTCTCATGATGATGCCAGAGGCTTTCTGGTTCAGTAAGGATAAAACAAATTTTAAGTCCAGTTTTGAAAGGCTCTAATGGCCCTAATTGCTATGCAAATGCCTAACAGCCCATATCTGTTAGTCCAACTAGGAATTAAGTATCTAAATATTTTGTTGTTTCTTGGCATATGGATTCAACTGTGGCTCCCTCCGGGGCAGAGGAGAGGAGGGACCAGGACACCTTAATTCTGAGCAGAGACCGGAGCTCAAACATAACCTTTTCTTTCTATGAAAAGCTTCATAATTCTCTGAAAGACTCAAACATACCCAGCAGGATCTGGCTGCCTGACCTGCAGTTATTTCAGCTGCTGCCTCTGAGGATTAGCCCCTGTATTTTGCTTTGTGCTGAAGCTGCTGTGGAAAGCTGGAGCCTGGCAGAACCCAGGAGTCGTTTGGAAGGAGGGTAACAGGGCACCCCAAATGTCCCCAGTCACTGTGGGTCCATCTCCTCTCCCAGCCTTTCTTCTTCTGCAAGAAAGGAAAGAGGTCAGAAGGACCTTGGTGATTTTCCTTTTTTGGCTGGCCAGGAGGTCACTGCCCTTTCCATGCAAAGAAGGCTGTGGGAGTTGCTGGCACAGAGTTATTTTGTAAAGCTTGTGACTGGAAACAGAAAACTCAGATAGACCTGGTCTGACCCTGGTCTTGTGCTCACAAAACCACTCAGCCTTCCACCGTGGCACAGAAGATGATGGGCCTTTTCTTTTCTTTGTAAAAATGCCTCTAACTCCAACTTTACCTGGAAACTGTGCAAAACAGAGTCACTCGTCAGAGGGCAAGCAATTCCTGCTTGGGTTTGCCTGGAGGATGGGAGCAGGGTCTGTGTGTGTCCTCTGAGCAGCCGCTCTGAACTCGGGGAGGGAACGTGCAGCTCTTTAAAATTGGCTGATTTTCATTCTCATTTGTCATGGTCTTATTTTCAGTGTCATTGCTCAAAGACTGTGTAATGACTCAGTGAAGACACTCTTGTATCTGGGAAGACTTTGAGAGAAGTTTGTTTGGATCGAGCCCCAGTCCCGTTCTTTGTGCATCCCCCAGTGCCAGGTCCCTGTGCCACCACAGCCCCCAGTGCCAGCCCCCAGTGCCAGCACAGCCCCCAGTGCCACCACAGCCCCAGTGCCAGCCCCCAGTGCCCCCACAGCCCCCAGTGCCCCCATAGCTCCCAGTGCCACCACAGCCCCAGTGCCAGCACAGCCCCCAGTGCCAGCACAGCCCCCAGTGCCACCATAGCCCGCAGTGACACCACAGCCCCCAGTGACACCACAGCCCCCAGTGCCAGCCCCCAGTGCCAGCACAGCCCCCAGTGCCAGCACAGCCCCCAGTGCCCCCATAGCTCCCAGTGCCACCACAGCCCCAGTGCCAGCACAGCCCCCAGTGCCACCACAGCCCCCAGTGCCACCACAGCCCCAGTGCCAGCCCCCAGTGCCAGCACAGCCCCCAGTGCCATCATAGCTCCCAGTGCCACCATAGCCCGCAGTGCCCCCACAGCCCCCAGTGCCCCCACAGCCCCCAGTGCCACCATAGCCCGCAGTGACACCACAGCCCCCAGTGACACCACAGCCCCCAGTGCCACCATAGCTCCCAGTGCCAGCACAGCCCCCAGTGCCAGCCCCCAGTGCCAGCACAGCCCCCAGTGCCAGCCCCCAGTGCCAGCCCCCAGTGCCACCATAGCTCCCAGTGCCAGCACAGCCCCCAGTGCCAGCCCCCAGTGCCAGCCCCCAGTGCCACCATAGCTCCCAGTGCCAGCACAGCCCCCAGTGCCAGCACAGCCCCAGTGCCCCCACAGCCCCCAGTGCCAGCCCCCAGTGCCAGCTCCAGGTTTCATTTGTAGCAGAGCAGGTGAGAGGGATGCCACGGGTCCCTGTCCCACAGCATGGGGGCACAAGGGGTGCCCTGCTCAGGGAATTGGGGTGCCGGGCTGCAGAGGAAGCCCAGCTCTGCCAAGGCACCAGGCTGGGGTGGAGGGAATGGCCAAGGGCTCCCAGTTCTGTCTCCACTGGTGCTGGCCCTGCCAGTTCCCATCCTGGAGCGCTCCTGTGGAGCAGGCACCAAGTGGCCATCGGGGCCAGCTGGGGAAAGTGCTCACCACTCTGCTTCCCCTTTAACAAAAATGTGTTTATGGCCAAGACTTTGGGATTGATAACCCTAAGGCTCCTATTTTAAGATCTAGGAACAATGTGATGCTGTAGAAATGCTGTTTGGGAACTTTCTGGCAAAATATTTTTGTTGGAAGATGACTGTTGAAGCTGTAGCTGATACAGGAGAATGACAGTTTGCAGGGCTCCCTTCTTTGAAACAAATTTAAAGCAGGAGATTAGGAGAAGCTTTGAAATTATTTTCTGATGTGTGATTCAAAACAGCTTTTACAAGAAAACTGCAGCTAATTAATGCTAAAATTTAATATTAAAAATTAACCTTTTTATATTACAACAATATTTTGAAACTATAGAGATCAGAAATTTAGATTACCCTGCTTATATGATTTTTTTCATATTTTCTGATATAGACATAAATTTTCCATCAGTCTCCAGTGCAAATTTAGTCTGTGAACCAGGCAAGGGTGAAGGAGAGGGCACACATTTCCTGCCAGCACTTCTCTGCTCCAAAGGAAAAGGGGTCTGAGCTTCCTAGAGCCCTTCTGGGCTGTGCAGTCAGGATATGTCACACATGCCCAGAGCCCCTGGTCCGTGGCAGTTCGGTGCTGAGCTTTGTGTGTGCTCTGTGCTGGGGCAGTTTGGTGCTGAGCTTGGTGTTTGCTGAGCAGGGACCTCACCGTGTGTGACCAACGAGGGTGGATCTGGGACGTGCTAAAAGGCTGTCAAGGCCAAAGGCAGAGCATTTTCTTCTCCCAAATACAAGTATGAGGGTGTCCTTAGGGAAATGATTCACCCCTGCTTGCAAACACTTTGTCATCCCCAACACCATCCCTGAAAATGCCACCGCTGGCCTTCAGGCACCAAGACCAAGGACACAAAGTGTGACTTCATGTCTCTGAACAATTTGATTGTGGGATGAAAAGGGTGGAAACATGCTCAAGATTGGAACAGGTTTCCTCCTTTCCATTTTCCTACAGGTAAAGCAGGTGAAATCCCATAGCCCCAGCTGTGCTGTCCCAGCTGTGTGTCCTGCTGCACATCCCTCTGCTCCTGGGGCTGCTAACAGGACACATTTCTTCAAGACCTTTGGAAGAGAAAGGGCATTTATATACCTTGATTAATAGTCAACCACAGCTCTTTGGACCTGTTTCCATGGGGACCACAGCATGGCTTAGGCTTCAGTGTGGGTAATGTGGATAATAAAAGCACTGAGGATGCTGCAGAGCCCTGGGGGAAGCACAGGCCAGGGCTGTTCCCTCCTGCTGCTGTTGCTGATGTGAGGGACAGAGCTGGACCCTTGGCAGTGCCCTCTGAGGCTGTTCCCAAAGGCCAGGAGGGCTGGCACAGCCTCCAGCCATGGAAGGAGCATCACCTGAGGGGGCAGGAGCAGAGCAGGGCCAGGAGGGCAGGGGTGGTGCTGGGCTGGCCCTCACAGGGGTCTGAGCCCTCCAGGCTCTGCCCAGCACTGAGCTGCCCTGAGCAGAGAGAGAACACCACAGGCTTGTTTGGAGTGCAAGTGCTGCCATGATTACACTTTGTACAGCTCCCAGTACAACTGGAGCACGTACTTGGTGAGGGGCCGGGGGGAGTTATGGCAACAGGGACAACACAACAGCAATAAATGCCTCTCACATGCCTCAAGCTCACATCTCTGCAGCTCCACTGGCTTCAGGAGAACTGTCCTGCTTCCGCCAGTGTGTGAGAGGAGACCCAAGGCTGGGAGAAATAGTGTGTTTCCTTTGAGAGGGGAAGCTAGGCAGCAGCAGCAGCTGGCTTTGGCAGTCCGGATTATAGTGAGTTCGAGTGGTAGATTATTGTCAGCATTTTGGCTCTGAAACAGGGATGAATATGAGCTGAGCACTGAGGTTGGGCTCTGCTGAAGGACTGGCACTGGCTGCTGCTTGTTGGAAGGGGAGCACACAACGTGCAACAAGTAAACAAGGGAGATCACAACGCTGCATAGCATAAAATGTTCCCATCCCACTCCAGGGATCCAGGAAGAACAAGTGTCTTTTTCTGCTCAGGATTAATGGTGTTAATTTGAGCTAATTATTCTGGATATTTCCCTCTTCTTTTTTTAGCCTTTTTAAAGAAAGGAAAAGGATCTTTGTCTGATAAAATGTTTTCATCCAAGTCTTGGCTTTTCCAGATATTAATTTTCTACTCCCACACCTCCATAGTTCATGTGTCATTAAACGAAATAATGAAGGCAGCATGGTTTGCTATTTAACGATTTAAAAGCTGGCTCTGACCTCACTCTTGCATCTATTTGCTCTCCCCTGTTTCTGCTGGCTGCAGCTCAGTCAGTCCCCTTGGTCCCAAGGAAATGGTAAGAGGGAAAAGGAAATTCAGACCTTATCCCAAGCTGTGCAATGGATTTCATTCAGCTCCCATGAATGGTTTGGAGCCAGCATTTAACAGTTCCTTTTAGAAAGCTGCCCCAGAGATCACCACACTTTGTAGTAAATTTGTCCAAAACCATCTCTTCAAATTAGGAGTATGATTTGGAGAAATAAACAAACCCCTCCTTGGTCAGGTTGCCTGGCAGGGGGCAGGTGAGGTGGGAGGAGGCCACGGGCTGAGGAGGCCCCAGGCACAGCAGAGCTGTCGGTGCCACACACCTGTGCAGAGCAGGGCACCGAGGGGATCGGCTTCCCTGAGCTTTCAGTGTGTGCTGGCCCCAGGGGGAACTGGAGCAGGGGGACACAAAACAGATGTGGGGAAGGACGGGACCCTCTTGAGGCCCTTCCAAGGCTGTCTCAAAGACCTAGCTCACACCCTGGGGAAGGGATTAGCTCCAGAGCTATGTTATGTTTGTAGGCTCTTTCTGTGAGTGCGTTTCCAGTTGAATAACTCAACCCTGTTCTGTGAGTTTATCCTGAGAAGTGTTTGAAGTAAAAGCTCCCATGAATCTGTCAGGCACAAAGTGCTCTGCTTTCCTCCGAGCAGCACATTTGAGCTGTAACCCACTGAAATACTGCAAACCACATCAGACCCGAGGGTCTCACAGGCCGAGAGGCACCTCCTGATACAAGGGCTGAGAGGAAAGGATGCAGAGGGATGCCCAGGGGATGCAGAGGGGTGCCCAGGGAATGCAGGGGGAATGCAAGAGGATGCAGGGGGATGCTACCCCGCCGTGCTGCCTCTAGACAGGCAAAGAATCCTTGTCCTCTGGGAAAGAATCTGTGTAAATGAGTTTTCCTCTCCCCTCTGCAAGGGAATTGGCTGGAAGGGGCACAGTGCAGTATTTTTGGCCAGGTTTCTTTTGCAGACAGACAGAGAAAAGCCCCAGAGCCAGAGGGAGGCTCTCGGGTTGCAAAGGTAGAGAAACAGCTTAACTGAGCCTCAGCTGATGTCTCTGTTGTGATAGTTAAATAACTGGCTGACTCAGACACTGCTCCGTAAACAGGAGCTCCCTGAAGTCAAAACACAAAAATCAGGGTTGAAGATTTCTCCTCCCTAGAATATTGAAGGGCAGACCTAGAAATATTGAGCATTTTGGAATAAATTCATAAAGTCATTAGTGACTAATGACTTTAACAACTAATTCCTCTTTTTATTCCACCTGGACTGGCCTATTTGGGGAAGGCCTGGACTGAAAGGCTTTTAGTATTTTTGGACTGTGTTAACTTGCTTTCTAACTTTATTAAGATACTTCTCAGATACTGAATGTATTACATGGAATACACAGTTCTTGTTTCCTCTCCTAGGTCTCTCATAAAAATTTATTTAGGATTTTACAAAGCATAACATTCTTTCTTAAACAAGAGTTGGTGAGTTCTTTCTAAAGCAAGTGTGAGAGGATGTAGATGAAGGCAGCACGTGGAAGGGAGGCTTTGCTGGGGGGCACGGGGCCTCCCAAATCCTCACATCAGAAACGTCTCACAGAAGTGTGTCAGTACCAAGTTTTGATGGGAAATGTCAAATCACTTTGACTTTCTTGTTTAGTTTCAATAACATCAAAGGGGTTTCATTTTGTTGAGGTAAAAATGTTTCACTTTGATCATTTCAATTTGTGTAATTTTGGCTTCTGAGGCAGATGAAAATACAAGCTCTAAAATGGGAATGTATAAGAGTATAAGGTACACTAGCTGTTTAATTTTTATAGTGGATTATGACTTTGTAGCAGAAAGTATCATAATTCCTCAAACTGAAACAATTCAACGTTATCAAAGTCCATTATCTCATGCTCTCTTTCTGTTGCTCCAAAGAAAACACAATGACAGCTCTCCAGACTATCACAAGTTTCCACAAAAGAGATTTTTCTGATTGACATTGCTAAATTGGAGATAAAACCAGTCATACTTGTTAAGTTTGGAGAATAGAAATAATGAAGGCAGCATGGTTTGCTTCTTGTGCATAAAATCAGGGGATAACAGAGTGGGAGGTGCTCAGACTCTCCATTGCAGCTTGTCCATCCTCCCCCATCAGAAGCCTTTGGGAGGAGCCCTGGTGGGGTTATCACTCTCCCTGTGCTTTTGTCCTTACTGTGCATGGAAAAACTGAATTACCTAGGAGAGGTATTTCCAGTGCTGCCACTGGCTGCTCGTGGCTCATGTTGAGCCCATCTGTGCCATGATTTCCACTTGCCATGCTCCACATCTCTCCAATAAGCTCCCCTGGCCGCTGCCTCCGGGCACAGCCCCTGGGATGGGCAGGGTCCCTGGGCCCAGGGACAGCCTCTGCTGCATCCCTGCATCCCTGCAGGGAAAGGGGAAACAGCCCTGGCACTGCCTACAGCAGCCCCGGCACTGCTCACAGCAGCCCCAGCAGGCTTTGGGGACAGTGACTTCATAGCCCAGGGACAGCCTCTGCTCCATCCCTGCATCCCTGCAGGGAAAGGGGAAACAGCCCTGGCTCACAGCAGCCCCGGCACTGCCTACAACAGCCCCAGCAGGCTTTGGGGACAGTGACTTTATAGCCCAGGGACAGCCTCTGCTCCATCCCTGTTTCCCTGAAAGGGGAAACAGCCCTGGCTCTCAGCAGCCCCAGCACTGCCTACAACAGCAGGCTTTAGGAGAGGGGACGGCGACCTTACAGCCCAGGGACAGCTTCTGCTGCATCCCTGCATCCCTGCAGGGAAAGGGGAAACAGCCCCAACACTGCTCACAGCAGCCCCAGCAGGCTCTAGGGAGAGGGGACAGCACCTTACAGCCGTGCTGGCTGTCAGAGGAAGGGCTCGGCTGGAAAGCTCTGCAGTTTGGGCAGGAAAGGCAGCATTTGGTTCCATGTCTGTTTTGCTGCAGCTGGGAATAGCTCAGACTTGCTCTGGTGGCGTTTCCACCACCCACCATCCCCGCAGCCCCCGGCACCAGCTCCCTGGGAAGGGAATAGGGTTTTCTCCATCATGCAAGCACCACGTGGGGAAGCAGCAGCTGCTCCAGGCAGTCCTGGTGCTCTGTTCCTGCAGGAGCTCTGAAACAAAAATCCTCTGTAAGTGACAAAACCAGGGGCCAGCTTTTGCCTTGCGCTGCCAGGGTGGCCCTCGGCTGCAGAGTTCCCCCAGTTTGTGCCTCTGTGAGGGACAGCAGACGTGCAGGGTCCGCCCACAGAAATGGGGATTCCTGGAGGTTCCTGGCATGGACACTCAAAGCCGGACCTCCAGAAGGGCTGCAGCTCCTTATCTCTCAAACACACTGAACTTTGCTAGGAAAGGCAGAGGAAATGTTCCTCCAATTAACAATTAATAACTAACCATCCCTCCCAGCTGCAGTCTGATGTAACTGGAGGTTTGTTCACTGCTTGGCCTCAGCTCATGGAGAACTGACGAGTCTCAGGTTAATTCTCCTGTGTGCCAGCCTTATCTTCTCTCCAAAGGAAATTATTAATAAATTCTTGTCTATCTTGGGGAAGCCATTCCAGATTTGCAATTTTTTGAGTGTGCATGTTCTCTCATTCTCCCCTCAAGGCCTTTCAGTCTTATCTGAACAAAACATCCCTGTTGTCATACCAACTATGTAAATTTATGTTCACATATCTTTCTGCTTTCCTACATACTTTGTTTGTAGCTCAACTCATTTCAGAACATGAATTCCTACAAAATAGGACAATGTTATCCTGACAGCTATCAAAATGATTCATTTCATAGGTTGTTTTTTGAGGAAATGGATGGTTCTTTAGCTGCCAGACCTTCATCAGGAGAGGGTTTAGAGATGTTGTGAGAGTTTTGACTTTTGGTGACAGTGAGGACCAGGGAGAGGATGCCCAGGCTGTTTTCCTCCAGAGCATCCTCAGGTCGGCCATTCTCAGCTGGTCCATAGGAGAAACTGGTTGCAAAGAATGATTGCAAAAACCACCCTTAACACCCCACAAGTACATGCTGCTGCATCCACAGCCCAGGCCACAAACAAAATCAGAGGGATAAAGAAATGAGCATTTGGAATTGAGCCATAACTGTCTTTTGCAGCCCGACAGGAAGACAGTAAAAGCACCTTTCTGAGCTCTTCTGTGAAATTACATTACAGTTCTTTGATGGGAGGCTGGGGTTCCTCAGGGTTGGCTCCATCTGGGAGTTGAGGACACAAGGGCTCTGCTCTCAGCCAAGGTGGAAATCCAGGTCTCAGGGAACCTCAAAGGAAGCAGGCAATAAAGAGTAATGGAGTCTTTATTAACAGAACATTGATAAAGGATTTGCCCTCTGGACAACATGGTGTGATCAATGGTCAGTTTGTCTCCACCAGAGATGCCCCTTGGTGATGCAAAATGCAAGTGATGACAGGTAAGACCTGGACATAAGATATTAATAGGGTGGCAACTTCCAGAGGAAAACTTACCTTTTGGAAATAATGTCATCAGAATGGCATATTCAATTTGCTTATCTCAATAGACTGAAACTCAGTCTCCCCTGTTTGGGGCTATGTGTTCAGAGAAAGTATTTTTAACCTCCCCTCTGTGGCTTGCCTGCTGCAGATCCAGCAATGTATGAATAGGAAGAGAACACGGCCCTGAAAATAGCATTGCAGGTCCCAGTCCTGCACCACAATGTGCCATGTGGGCTCCTTAAAACCAGCCAGATCCTATTTTGTTGCTGATATCAACTGTGCTGGCCAACCTGATGGCAGACCGAGACTCAGCAAACGTGCATCCCTTTTTCTCTCTCAAAGAAGTGTCTGTTCATTCTGCCATGGTAGAAATTTGTTGATCTCATTCCTGCCAAGCACATCTGTATTGCCAGCAGAAGGATGGTGCCTCTGCACAAGAGGACAGGGAGGTTTTGTTGCTCCACAGGAGTTTGCGTCCAGGCCTGCCTAACCCACCGGGGTTTGTTTTCACTTCAGAGAAGTCTGTGAAAGGGTTCCTGGCTGATGTGGGTAAGGAAAACGTATCTCCCCCTGGACATGGCTGGCATTGCAGGGTGCTGGGGGCCAGCAGGGCCTTGCAGAGCCTGGTGGTTTGAAGGATTTTGGTGTTTCTGGTGGCAGTCACAGGGCTGGCAGGCACAGTCCAGCCCTGGCTGCAATGGGCCTGCACAGAGCAGACATGGACAGAAGCCAAGCAGAAATGAGATGGAGAAGGGTGAGACACTTCTTTGGGAGTTCTCGAGTCAGCTGCCAGGGGGGTGACAAGGTTGTGTCCATGGGATGTGGGCAGACACAGCAGCTCAGTCCCTGCTGCTGTCCCTGCACAGCCAGGGCTGGGGCCCAGCTGGGTCTGTAGGGAGGCACAGGTAAGAGGGGCACACATTGTGGTTCTCTGGGTACAAAGAGCACCAAGTTTTCTGTGCGTGGGCTCTGTGTCCTGGCCACTGCACTCCATCGCCAGGGGAGCTGCCCGTGCAGGGGTGTCCCGAGGCTGGTACCTGTGCCCATCCCTCCCTCCTGCCACAGGCACTGACCAGGCCTTGCACAGAACCTGTGTCCTGCCAGTGCCAGCACACCCTACTAAACCGTCAGAAGCTCAGCTGCTGATTTACAGTTCAGGCTGATCTGGCAGAAAATGAGATTTTGCTCACGTTTGTTCCTGCGGCCGCACTGTCTGCTCCAGCGGGGCCTAGGCAGGCTGCTGACAGCAGGGACGGGCTCAGCAGCGCTGGGGCTGGGCCAAGGCTCAGTCCTGCTGTCTGGGAGGTGCTCAGGGGATTAATATGGTAATGGATCCAGCCATACATTCACTTCCCTGGCTTTGCTGGGTTTGGGATATATCCAGCCCTCCTGCAAACTCTCCCCGCGGCAGAAGGACTGATCTCCTGAGCAGGGCTCGCAGACAAGTGTCCCATGTTGGGACAGGAGACAGTCCCAGGCCCTGCTGGGCATGGCAGCCAGGCTGGCCTGGGGGCACAAGGCATGGGCAACTTTGGAGAGGTGGAACATGGGGAAATGGATAAATATTTGGTTCTAATTCTTTAGAACACTGAAAAATCTTAGGTTGGCAGAAGCCAACCTGTTTCTCTTCCTAAAATTTGCCCAATTTTCTCCCTCTTTTCTTCTCTTCTATTTTTCTTCCTTTCCCTGTTTGTTTTTCCTTATTTTTAGTAGGGAAATAGAAAGGATTTGTTCAGTGAAATTAGAAAACCTACCAAGAACTGCACGAGCTTTATGGATGTTATCATGAAGGGACAATTGTTGTGACGGAATGCTTGAGAGAGGAGAACAAGAGTGCCGTTTCAGCATCTTCTGTAGCATGAGTCACAGAGATTGATAGTTACCCTCTTGCAATTAGAATTTTTATCAGCATGCCAGTGGCCTTGGCATGCTGTGAATGGATGCCATTTTCTTGGAGTGTTTAGTCTTTCATAATGCTTCAGAGAAAATAAAGATGGGCTGGAGTCACTTGCCCCTTAGCACTGAGGGGGAATTTGTGTTTTATGCAGGGGAATATTTGTGTTTTATGCAGGGGAATAATTTGTGTTTTATGCTGCCTCAGGCCGGGCTTTCAAGCTCCACACTGCAGGCACCAAACCCATTTGGCATCTGGGCAGAGCTCAGCAGAGCTCACAGCTGCCCAGGGCTCCCGAGCACAGGCGTGCAGGGAGGCTCAGGAGGGATGGGCTCTGCTGTTTGCCCTTCCTGAGCACTCCTGGTCTGAGTTTGCAGGTGGCACACCAGGGGCAGCCTGGTGCTGCCCAGTGACCTGCAGCAAACCAGCCCTTCCATTCCCTTCTCTGCTTCTCTTGGGACAGACACAGACCCCAGGCTGACCCAGCAAGTGCCAAAAGAGCCAAGGCTTTCCTCCAGGAGCTGCTGTGCTCAAGCAGCTTCATGAAAACCCTGCTGCCACACAGAAAAATTGCAGTTTTTCATTTCCTATAGGATCCACATTGCTGAACCAGGGAGAGTCTGACACCTGTGCCAGAGCAAAGAGCAGATTGGAATGTGTTTTCTCTTTGAGGCTTTCCACAATGCTTTGTGTATGGTTTTCAAAATTCAGTACTGCAAGAGGCTGCTCAGAACAGGCTGCTCACACGGGGGATTTCTGTGCCTTGCCCTGACATTTCTGGCAGCAGTTTTCCACCTTTCTGGAGCATTCCAGCTGCTCGGGAGCTCCCCAGGGCAGGAGTGCTGCTGTGGCTGGGCCTGCCCGTGCTCGGTGCCCTGGGGCTGTGCCTGGCAGTGCCTGTGGGTATCCCTGGGTATCCCTGGGTGTCCCTGGGTGACCCTGGGTGTCCCTGGGTGTCCCTGGGTGCCCCTGGGTGTCCCTGGCTGCCCCTGGGTGTCCCTGGGTGTCCCTGGGTATCCGTTGGTGTCCCTGGGTACCCCTGGGTGTCCCTGGGTATCCGTTGGTGTCCCTGGGTGCCCCTGAGTGACCCTGGGTGTCCCTGGGTACCCCTGGGTGTCCCTGGGTGTCCCTGGGTATCCGTTGGTGTCCCTGGGTACCCCTGGGTACCCCTGGCTGCCCCTGGGTGCCCCTGGGTATCCCTGGGTGTCCCTGGGTACCCCTGGGTGCCCCTGGGTGTCCCTCGGTGTCCCTGGGTGCCCCTGGGTGCCCCTGGGTGTCCCTGGGTGTCCCTGGCTGAGCCCAGGCTGTTGATCCCAGAGCTCCCCTGCCCAGCTCCAGCCCCTTCCCTGCTTATGGGTGTGCCAGGAGCCACGGGGGCTCTGGGGAGGGGTCACCCCTGGGAGGGACCCGCCAGGGGTCCCAGAGTGTGCCAAACAAGCCAGCCTAAGCTGAGCCACAGACAAGCCACTTGTAATTCAAAGCCAGGCTGATTTTTCCTTTAAAACCCCATAATGTGCGGGTTTATTTTCTGCAACTCTTCCAGGCCAGTTACCCCAACTGTTGGCAAACTGCAAGGATGAGGTTGCCATGGACACGCTGCGCACTGATTCACATGAAATACATCATTGCATTATTCCCAGAGTGGTGAAAGCCTTTCACAGCTGATAATTTTTAAGGGGATGACTCATCGTTAAATATATCATGGCAGCTCTGCATTGTTTGTTCTTCCTTGAAGCACAATCTGGAGATGGGCAGCCCTGGGTGCTCCTGGTGGGCAGGGGGCTGATGCAGCCAGCCCTGGCCTCTCACCTGGCCAGGAGGGATGCCCCTGTGTGCCCCATGCCAGCAGAGCCCAGGGAATGGCCGAGCCCGGAGCTGGGGAGGGGAACAGCCCAGCCTGGGCTGTGCCAGCTGCTGGGATGGTCCCCACTGCCCTCCCCAGAGAGTGGGGGAGGCACAGCCTGTGTGAGCCCCGTGTCTGAGAGGGCCCCGGGTGCCCCTGGTGTCCCTGGGTGTCTCTGGGTGTCCCTGGGTGTCCCTGGGTACCCCTGGTGTCCCTGGTGCCCCTGGGTACCCCTGGTGTCTCTGGGTGTCTCTGGGTGTCCCTGGGTGCCCCTGGGTGCCCCTGGGTACCCCTGGTGTCCCTGGGTACCCCTGGTGTCCCTGGGTGTCTCTGGGTGTCCCTGGTGCCCCTGGTGTCCCTGGGTGCCCCTGGGTGTCCCTGGGTACCCCTGGTGTCCCTGGCTGTCCCTGGGTACCCCTGGTGTCCCTGGGTACCCCTGGGTGTCTCTGGGTGTCTCTGGGTGTCTCTGGGTGTCCCTGGGTGTCCCTGGGTGTCCCTGGTGCCCCTTGGTGCCACCCTGGGGCACAGGGCCAGGGCAGCCTGCCTGGGCACACCCAGAGCTGCGATCCCATTGGGATCCCCTCTGTGCCCTGCAGTCCCTGCCCAGGCCCCTCAGCCCCCTGCCCATAAACTGCCCAGTGCCCCAGGGTGTGGAGCATCCCCAGCTGGACGTTCAGGTGCAGAGGGCTGGGACACAGAGCAGGGCAGTCCCTGTCCCCTGTCCTCAGCGAGGTCACTGCCAGCCCTGCAGCCAGCAAACCAGCAGGCACTGCCTGCTCAGGTTCTGAAATGGTGCATTGAAATAATGTGCAGAGAACACAATACCTTTCTTTTCTGTAGGAAACACGCCCTTTCCAAATAGCTGCCTGCACTTAGAAAGGAACCCAAAACCAAACGAAATGAACAAAAACTGGGCTGTGTGTTCTTGACTCCAGGCCAAAATCATTCTCTGTTATTCCCAAGACAAAACTGTTTCCTCTGTCCCTAAAAGCCAAAGCTGTACATTTCATGCATAATTAATGTGAGATTTTAGTATACATCAGAGCCTAGAGTTGTGTGAGGCACAAATGGGGCTTCCCAAACAAGGCTTTTGATTACCAGTCATTTAAAATGCAGGAAATAATGGCACTTCTGAGTCCTCCAAGCCCTCAGAGAGGAACTTCTGTCACAACTGATGTTTCCTGCTATATTTGGCCTCCAGTCAGCATAGCAGCTTCCTCAGGATGGGTGGAAATCACTGTCAGAGCCTGAGCACAGGGGATGGAGCCCCGCTCTGTGCTCTGTGCTCTGCCGCTGCCCCGGCAAAGCAGCACACCCCAATGCACCCCAATGCACCCCGGCACAGCCCAGCACACCCCAATACACCCCAAATACCACAGGTATTTTTGTAGTGCTAATCCCCAGTGAGTTTTCTACCCTTTCATGCCCATTTTCATTCTTGGCACGCATCAAAGTGAACAGGGCAGGCAGCAGCTGCCGTTTGTGCCCCACTGACGCTGCCGCTGAGCAGCGGGGTCACACACGATGCGGCTTTTCCCAGGACAGAGCTTGCAGAGAGCCAGCTCTGCCTTTGCTGGGGTCAGGAATAGCTCCTGGCTGGGCACAGGAGCAGCCCAGAGGTGCCCTGGCAGCCCTGGCACCAGGCTCAGGGCTGTGTTTTCAGCCTGGCTCTCTGCAGGGCAGCCTGCACATTCCCCATGTCCCCACTGCTGCTCATGCTGGGGCTGTAAGGAAAGCAGTTTGTTGGTGGAGGTGTTTTCCAGACCTCCTGTATTTCTTGGCCTCTATAGTACATCAAATACTATAAAGCTTGTAGATTTCTGGCTTCACTTTCTTTAGAGAATGGAGAGAGGATTTCTTTTCATCGAAAAAGACTGAATTTTCCCCTTTTGTCCCAAAACCTTTAAGGCCATAAGAATTCAGGCACTGGAGGGCCAGCAGTGGTGAGAACTGGGGGTCCTGGTGGGGAGAGCAGGAAGGTGCCAGAACAGTCCTGCCACACTGTGTGCTTGTCTTTGGGGTTTGGGTTCACGAGCACGCCCTGCTCCCCTTGCCCCAGGCAGTATTTGCCATTATCAGCCCAGGCAGAGTTCCAGGCCTTTCTGCAGGGCTGGGGCGCTGACCAGCACTGACCAGCACTGAGCACACCGTGAGCTGGGCAGTGCTGGCTGGCAGTGCCAGCCTGGCGTGGCAGGTGCCCTTGTGCTGCTCTGCACTGGGACAGTTCTGCCAGCCCCTCCCGGCCCAGCTGAGCCCCCACACTCACCCCCAGCTCTCCCCACATCACAGGGAGCCCTCCCTCTATCCAGGCTCAGCCCAATCCTTATTAAGGGTTTACCTCAGATAAGAGCATTGAGCAAACATGATCTCCTTTCCCCTTTGCTGCTCCCTCTCAAAGACACCGTCCCCTTCCCAGGGGGACTGTGCTGTCTGTGGCTCTCACCCACACGGGGGGTGTCTGCTGCCAGGCTGCAGAGGAGGTACCGGGGGAGCTGTGGAAGAAAACAGCAAGGGGGATGCTCTTCAGTGGAGCTGAGATGCTCCAACTTTGCTTTGGTTTTGGAATTACTTTTCTTTCCAAGGTTTATCCTATTTTCTATCACACACTGTTTCTTAAGATCACGATTGCAACAAACTTTTTCAGTATTCTCAAAATGTTCTTATTTATCTGAAACATATTTTCAGAGATGTTGTCATGCACTAAATGTCAAAATGTCCTTACTTCCTATGGGAAACAAAAAAATCAGCTCTTGACAAGCTCCAGTCTTAGCGTGAAGCTGCTTGGTCAATGCAAAGCCCTGAGGCTGCATGCTGGAAACCTTCAGCTCACTTCATTGCCCACCAGAAAATTATCATAATTCCACCGACCTATTGTGTGGAGTGACCCTCAGTCATATTGTCTAAGCTGCTTATCACCACAGAAATAAGATGTATATAGTAATCTTCTTATACTTGCAGAGAAACCCGAACAAGGCCAGCGCTGGTCACTTGTCTGGCTGTAACAAGGTTACTGTGCAAGGAGATTTTCATGTTGGGAAAAGCAGGCTGGATATTTCCCTTTAAGTCGTGTACTTACTCCTGTCTTAGGGGGTGAATGTGGATGGTTTCCTCAGCAGTTCATGAGTCTGCCCTGTCCCCCAAAGGGAGGAGGAGTGTGTGGGACGCCCATGGTGTGTGGGTCTGAGTGCCCTGTGCAGCTGCACGGCTGCTCCCTCTGAGCTCCCAGAGCCCTGCAGGGTTCCCTGGGGCTGGCAGGGGCTGTGCAGGGAGCACGTGGGGAGTGCCGGCTTTTGGTAAAATCGAATGAGGAGATACAAGCTGTGAATCACAGGTTGACATTACATCTGGACCCCCTTCCTTTCAAAAAGGGGCCAAAAAGGCCGTCAGGGCCTCACAGCAACAGGTTCATTCCTGTTCCCTCCACAAGCTCCTTCCAGAGGCTTCCTCTTGCACATCTCCCTCCTCTACTCCTGCATGTCTTTAAGAGACAGTGGAAAAAATTAAAAGAGCCAAGGAAGAGTTAATGATCTAAAAGAAAGATTTACACCTCATGTTTAAAACTCCAGTAGTGAAGCTTTTTCCAGTAAGGAGAAAAAATGTTTCAGAAAAAACCTCTCTTTTTTCCCTGGGGAAACTACAGACTAGTTACACTAGTAATTCCCAAAGTGGGATATACAGAGAGCACTTTTGGAGTGGTTCCTTGGAGAGCAGTGGCAGTCAGTGAGGGAAATTTTCTCTTGGAGAACTCTGCATGGAAAATCTGGAGTCATTAGTTCACATGAGAGGTGTCACTTTTAGGGCTCAGCTGATGGGCACCCCTGCAAAGGCATTTCTGGGAGTGCAGGAAGGGGCTGGGGTGCATCTGCAGCAGGAGTGACCTCTTGGCCTCTTCTCCATCTGGGACCAGCAGAGATTTGCATTGGCACCAGGGATCATGCAGAGCAAAACAGTTTTTAAAAATAAGCTTGGAAGCAGGCACTGGCCCAGTTCACCATCAGGCTGGACAGGATGGATGCGGACACAGCCATGGGAGGGGAGAGCAGGAGCAGGGGAGGCAGGGCAGTGATCCCCTAATACAGACAGCATTTTCCAGAAGCACAGGCCTAAGGCTGAGCAATACATTTTTGGGATAAAACCAACCCCCTCAATGGTACTCAATACTTGCGGATCATATTCCAAAAATGCTCTGGGGAGAAAGTCCCTGAAACAGTGCTTAAAGGTGAGGGGCGGCTGCTGGAGTGCTCTGTCCTTGCTGCCTTGCATTTTATCTATGAGACAGATTTTCTCTGGTTTTGGTTGATGCCAGGCCTGTTGCTGCAAGGTGGAATAGCAGATCGGCTCTCCTGAAGTAATCACCTGGGACATTAAGCTGATTAGGCATGTGTGTGAAGGCAGGGAAGGCCGGGGAAACCTGACCCCAGAGGTTGTTGGGGTGCTGATTGGTCACTTGAGCAGGAAAGGACCTGCGCTGGCTGGAAATGCCTCACCCAAGACTGTCACCCTTGGACTTTAAAAAGGCAGGATCCTCAAGGCAAAGGGGACGCCCAGAGCCCGGGATCCAGCCGGGCTGTGCAGCACAGAGCACTGCTTCTGTTCTGGTCTGCCTTGGTTTATGGACGTGCAGAGTTTGATAAAGCACACACACAAAGACAAGCCACAGCACCCACCTCGCATTTCCCTTGTCTCTCAAAGGTGAATATTCTGAAAAGGCCAGTCTCCATCACAAGGTGTCAGTGACCCCATCTGCTCCTTGCACTCCCTTTCTCTTTTCCAAGGGGTTTGAAAAGCAAGAGGCAGCTCACTGCAAACAAAAAGGGGGAAATTGAGAGGCTTCACTGGTTTGGATTGCCCTGGGAGATTGATGATGATGATGATGATGATGAATTAGGGCACTGGGATGATGCACTGTGCCCCTCTCTGTTGGCACAGAACAAACCTGCCCCTCCCCATGTCAATGCTCACAGTTTGGCTCTCCCTGCAGCGAGTGTGTCACTGTTGATTGTTCATTTATAAAAATGAAAAGGGCACTTGAGAAGTGTGTAAAATCCTTCAGAGACAGCAGCCCCTCGGTGAGTGCCCGATGTCACAGCAGCCACGGGCAGGATGGACACAGTGTCCAGTGCCCAGTGCCCAGTGCCCAGGCCATCAGGGCCTCAAGGGGTGATCTGATGCTGCTGCATCTGCTGCATCCCTGCTGTGCCATCCTGCCTGTGCCACTGCCCAGCTCTCACACACCTTGTAAGGTTTCCTTACAAAGGCATGGTGATGGAATATCTGTTGTGCTCAAAAATCTCTTTAAAAACCAAACTACTTCTACCCAGCCCTTTGCCCTTTGGCAGATGACTTCACTCCTTTTTCACCTGCTGAACCCAGGAGTTTCATGTTGTGAGCAGGGTGTCAGGTCTCATTTACCTGAAAGCTCTCAATACTGATAGTGCTTGCAGATACTGCTGCTGTCATGGCAACGAGGTTATTTATGCATCACAGATACCTGCTTTTCTTTTCTTCCCCCCAGTGTTGCTAAGTGAGACAGGGTCAGAGGGGCCACAGCACGGAGCAGGAAACCCCAGCCCCATAGATGTGTAGAAGCCCCCCAGACCCCGTTCCTGCCCCTGGCCTGGTGCAGCCCTGGTGCCTGCCCTCTGTCCCCGTCCCTGTGCAGGAGCAGGGTCCGAGCAGCTCTGTGGAGACGCAGGCAGCAGTGCCAGCCCCTTCCCTGCAGGCTGGGACGTGCTGGGCTGCACGCAGGGCACAGCCTGAGGGACCAGGGCGCTCTTGGACAGGCTGCCTCTGCTCACCTGCCCTCCCTCAGCTCCCTTTGTAACTGTGCTCTATGAGTGGCACTGCTCAGTGATTTAGCAGCGGGGCCACCGCAGAAACAGGCTGACAAACAAGGCTCCAGGGCTACACTTTCACTTTGTTCAAGTTCTCCTTCAAATTCTTTCTGGTTTCATCTGTCCATTTTCCATGACAACCAACAGGAACCAGAGGTCAGAGGGCAAGTGAGGGAGTTATTCATTTAAATTAGGTGAAGCTCTGTCAGCCTCAAGCACTTCCCCAGTGAAGGGTTTTCTACAGAGGAAGCCCCTTGCTGGAGGAGAGACATCATATGTTCCCTGGCAAACCTTGGTTGTTTCCCTTCACTGAGGAGCTTCTTCTCTGCACATAAATCAATTCCATTTACGTGTAATATTAGGTCCAAAAAGTGGAAAAACCTTCCCCATAAAGAGTGGAGTGAGTGGATGCCTGGAATTCACTGTCAGACCAGGACAGGCAGGAGCAGCTTTGGGCAGGCAGGGGCAGCTGTGGGCAGGCAGGGGCAGGTTTGGGCAGGCAGGGGCAGCTGTGGGCAGCTGTGGGCAGGCAGGGGCAGCTGTGGGCAGGCAGGGGCAGCTGTGGGCAGCTTTGGGCAAGCAGGGGCAGGTTTGGGCAGGCAGGGGCAGCTTTGGGCAGGCAGGGGCAGCTTTGGGCAGGTTTGGGCAGGCAGGGGCAGCTGTGGGCAGGCAGGGGCAGGTTTGGGCAGGCAGGGGCAGCTATGGGCAGGCAGGGGCAGCTGTGGGCAGGCAGGGGCAGCTGTGCCCCAGTGCGGGCAGGCAGGGGCAGCTGTGGGCAGGCAGGGGCAGCTGTGGGCAGGCAGGGGCAGCTATGGGCAGGCAGGGGCAGCTGTGGGCAGGCAGGGGCAGCTGTGGGCAGCTTTGGGCAAGCAGGGGCAGGTTTGGGCAGGCAGGGGCAGCTTTGGGCAGGCAGGGGCAGCTTTGGGCAGGTTTGGGCAGGCAGGGGCAGCTGTGGGCAGGCAGGGGCAGGTTTGGGCAGGCAGGGGCAGCTATGGGCAGGCAGGGGCAGCTGTGGGCAGGCAGGGGCAGCTGTGCCCCAGTGCGGGCAGGCAGGGGCAGCCCCCCAGCCCCAGGGACCCCCTTCCTGCCGGGGCTCTCCCACAGATCCCCCCCGAGCCCCCGGAGGAGCACCTGGAGCTGCCCACGCTGGAGCCAGGAGCTCATCCCGGGAAAAGCAGGGCACGTGAAGGAATAACAATACTTTCCTCTTATGTAACTCTTGCCTAAAATACTTCAAAGTGGGCCTATAGATAAATAATTGAAGATAATACAGAATTAGCTGTAATTTTGTGTGTCAGAACAGAAGTAACATTCCCCGCTGCTTCTGTGCTGGTTGGGTGTGGAAACCATCCTGGCTGTGGGACGAAATGAGGCCACGTGGCTTCACAAAGTGTGCTCACGTGCATTGCAGATACTCAATGGTTAGAGCAAAACATATTTACTGGGGAAAAACCCGCAAGAATTCTGAATAATGAATAATTGAGAAATTTTGCATTCACCCACAGGCAGTTTGCAAGGGTGGGGAGGGGGAGAGGGGAAGCAACATTTGTCAGATAAATTATTTGTGAATTAATCACTCGGCTCTCTGAAGTCGATGGGGAGCTTGCATAAATTAGACTATTCATGGAAAAGACCAAGTCTTTCTTTAATAGTGCTCTGAGAATGGTAAATTCGTTAGCTGAAAGCACTGATTATGATTCAAAGGGATAGGGAGGGGAGAAAACCAAGTCATAATTAGTCATTTAAATTGTATCAAGTACCAAGCAACTGATATTAAACTAGTCCAAACAGAAGGGAAACGATTCGTTCTGATTAAGTCAGTCTTTCTTGCCCCTTTAAAGATTTATAAAGTAGTGTCAATAAATTATGGTTCTTGGGACTCAACCTGTAAAAACAGCGCAGAAATGTAATACAAAGCAGTGTCAGACAAGTGGGTTTGATGCAGTAGATGAGAATTTAAATGTATATTTTTTAAGGAGGTGTATAATACGTCTCATGTCACCCCAATATTGATCAACTGTCACTTCTCTAACTCTCCTCCTCACACCCGTTGTTCCCAGCTGTTTCTCTGACTGCTCTTCTAATGCTGACGTTGAACCCAGTTTGCTCTCTCATAAGCTTAATTACTCTGCAGAAGCACTTCTTGTAAAACTACGTGCTCTGGATTAATTGTGGTGCTGGTGAATTATGCAGCACACACATCAAGGCCCGTTTGGAGTCTCCCCTCTGTCCCGGTGCAGCATGTGATCCTGATTTCCTGGAGTGCAGTTTCCAGCTGTTTTCCAAGCTGAGCAGAGTCAGGGCTGATCTGTGGCTTAGGGGCCTCCTTCTGCAGGCAGTGAGTGGAAATGATGGTACAGGAGAAGATACTCGCTGCAGAATGGTAAATTCAGTCACACCGGCTCTGGGGGGATGGCGGAGGTGTTACTACATCATTAGAGTAATTGCAATTAGGAGAGCATCAGCAAAGAGCTCCGGGCCCTCTCACACCTTCACCCAAACTCTGTCACGGTGGGCTCTGGGGTAAGGATAAGGCATGGGGCAATGCTCTGGGGAGGACAGACTGCATTTAAACTACACAGTACTGAGCCTCTTCTGGGCTTGATCCAGAGCTAGCAGAGACAATAGTGTCTCACAGTAAGACCAGCTTTATTCAGGATTTCCCAGCATTTTCCATCGAGGAAGAAATGTTCTTGTGTATGTCTGGGTGCTGGGAGTGGCTGAGCTCCATTCATCAGAGTGATGGAACAGATGCTTCAGCTTGGGTCCACACAAGTCCCACTGAAATCTGTGAGACTTAAACACATGCTCAGGCTGTTTGTCAGAGCCTGCTGGGAGTGCTCAGCACACCGTGTGTGCTCGGGCTTCCCTGCCTGGCAGCCAGGGCTGTCCTGGGGAGGCTCTAGGGGCAACGAGGGCTGTGCTGGGCCTGGAGAGGGGCTGCAGAGGGGCTGGGGGCAGCCAGGGCTGTGCTGGGGCTGTGCTGGGGAAGCTGTGGGGCAGCCAGGGCTGTGCTGAGGAGGCTCTGGGGCAGCCAGGGCTGTCCTGGGGCTGGGGAGGCTCTGGGGCAGCCCTGCTGCACAGACCTGTCCCTGACTGTCTCTGAGGCACCGTGTGAGAGCTGCCAGCTCTTTTTTCCTCCACCTGTCAGGCACTGCTGGCTCTGCCTTCCAGGTGCAGAGGGCTCTGCTTCACCAGACTTCTCCAGTCACCCAGTCCTGCCCTGCTCTATTTTCAGTACCAATAAATCTCCTGCAGACATCCCCTTTGTCACAGCCTGTTCCTCAGCTTATAGCTCCATAGATTCTTCTCTGTTCCAAATGTAATTGCTCTTCATCCTTTTTTCCTGCTGTCTGGAACCATAGCTCATCATCCTACACTTCTCATTATCTTAATTAAACCAGGGCAAGTCAAGGGCCTGTTTTATAACCTGACATTACCCTGTACATTTTTTTTAGCTTTAAAGATGTGAATTAATGCTGAGATATCTTCTTGGAGGAAATTCGCACCTCAGCTCCCTCAGTCTGCCGTACTCAGCTTGTCTGAGCAGTCTGATGTGCCCCATCCCACTGGTGAAACCCAAGTTCTGCACAGCAATCCTGCTCCTGCCTGCTGCCTCTGGTGCTCCGGGGGGGCTGCTTTGGGAGCTGTACATTGCAAACCACTGCATCTATCTCCTTGTTTGATTCGGTGTGATGTGAAGTCTGTCTGACTCTGCTCGTGCTGTGGCTGGTGGTTGGTTTGTTGGTTTTATCTGCATTTCTGACATTCCAGGTGCTGCCTGCCTGGGCAGCTGCAGCACACAGGAGCTGAGAGGCCTCAGAGCCATCCCCAGCAAGGGAGAGGAGGGAGAGAGAAGGGAGGCACTACCCTTAGCACATCTGTTTGTGATTTTATTGTACTGAAATTCACCTTTAAAATCTCATGTAAAGGAGATGTTAGTTCCAGGAGCAAACAACTGACTGCTCTGATTTTACAGAGAAGCGAGAGACTCAGATGATATTAGGCATTATTTCATTACTAAACACTGGCAGAATTTTTTCTTATTTTTATTCTGAAGTGAAAATATATTTTTAAAACTTGCCTTCCCCCCCCTTCTGTCTGACCACTGCAAGACATTCAGCAATATTAGCAAATCTGATGGCTGCTAAATGACCTTATTTCCAACAGTAATGAGCTGCATTTAATAATGAATTAAACATCATTAACCAGGGAAGTTTTTGGTGAATGCTTCTTTGGTGTCATTGTGCAGCAATTATCACAAGAGTGAATAGCTCATCTCTGTCCAGCTGCACCGTTTGTCATTATTTGGAGGAGCAGTAAAATCCCTCTGGTGCAGGAGGGCTAATAACATTAACTGTCACTGAGTGAGGTTTAACAAGTGTTTCTGTTCTCGTGCAGACCACAGCAACTGAGCTGCTCCATCCTGCTCCACTTTGTTCCCTGTCTGCATGGCCCAGCTAGCCTGGCTGTGTTCCTGCAGTCAATGAGAGCCTCTCTCAGTAAGATCTAACTCACAGGGACATGAAGTTTCTTTATTAAAAATTGATACATACAATTAAAGATAAAAGATGACAATGGAAGTAATGAAGCCGTTTGGTATTTGCAGTTTTTATTATACTTCTCCACTCCTTAGTAATGAGACCTTGCAGACTTCTTCATCATGTGTAGTTTTGGGGCACATTCACAAAAAAATCTCCATCCATGTCCATCCATGTCCATCCCTCTCCATCCATGTCCATCCATGTCCATCCCTCTCCATCCATGTCCATCCATCTCCATCCATGTCCATCCCTCTCCATCCATGTCCATCCATGTCCATCCATGTCCATCCATGTCCATCCCTCTCCATCCCTCTCCATCCATCTCCATCCATGTCCATCCATCTCCATCCCTCTCCATCCCTCTCCATCCCTCTCCATCCATCTCCATCCCTCTCCATCCATCTCCATCCATCTCCATCCCTCTCCATCCATCTCCATCCATCTCCATCCCTCTCCATCCATCTCCATCCATCTCCATCCATCTCCATCCATCTCCATCCCTCTCCATCCCTCTCCATCCCTCTCCATCCCTCTCCATCCCTCTCCATCCATGTCCATCCCCGTGTGCCGTCCCTCGCCCAGCAGAGCAGGGACCAGCCTGGGCACAGGGTCACTCAGGGCCTTGGCCCAGCTCCTGCCAAGGCTTCCCAGCTGCGCCCTGGGGCTTTGTGCAAACACCCTGAGCTCCTGCCAGTGTCACCGTGAGCGAGGGCTGAGCTCCTTCTCCTGCTGCTCCGCGATCAAAATATTTACAGCTCTGTAAGTGGGGCTGGCAGCAGCCCCAAAACTTTGCTCTTGATAGTAAATGTCACATTTAATATTGATGATGTGGGCTACTCGAGTCACACTTGGATGAGTTAACCATTGGGAATGACATCTATAATAGGAAACTCCTAAAATGTGAGCTCCCTTATATGCACACATGGCTTCTTTTTTATAAAAGATGCAGAAATCCAAGCAGTTCAGCACAGTTAGATGGATGCTGTTTGCTGTTGTATGACCAGGAGAAGCCGTGTGCAGTCCAGGCTGGTTTGTTATTGCCCTTGGCAGTGCCTGCAGCTGGTGGGCACAGAGGGGCACCCAGGGAGCGGAGCAGCGCTGGCACCGCGGGGCCCTGCCCTGCCAGGCCCTGCTCTGCTGCCCCTGCTCCCTGTGCAGGGTCCCCACGTGTCCCCTGGTGAGACACAGGCTGCCAGAGGCTGGTGCCACAGCAGCATTACTGCTCCTGGATTTTCTCTCTGCTGTGCACTGAGGTGGAAGTCAGAGACTTCGCAGGGATCCAGGCCAGCTCTGAGACACTGAGACGCTGAGAACCAGCTGGGTCTGCATTTTCACACCACTGACAAACAGCAGGGAGAGCAGCACAGGCATTCTGTAGTGTTCTCTGGGCACTTACCATGAAGGAGACTCTGTACATTACCAATATTACTGGGAACAAGTAAATATAAAGTTACACAGACCATCAGCATTATAGCTTGACTTTAAAGGGTTTTCTAATTATTGGGAGATAAATTTTCTACTGAGGTGTCTTGGTGCAGATGCTGGCTATTCACAGAAATCTGTACTTTGCTCAGGCCATGCTGTCAGTTCTGTCAGCTGCTGTGCTCATCAAGTCACTGAATGTTATTGTGATTATTCCACATCCCACTGTGTGATGCTCACAGTTACTCCAGAGTGCAGTAGAAATGGTTGGTTATGGGCCCCAAAAGTCCATTTTAGGTACCCAAGCAGACAGGAAGGTTCTGTAGGGAGGAGTGCTGGGCAGTAGGAATGACAACTTCTCTAGAAAGGGTTTGAAACGTGGTCATATCCAAACTGCTGTGTGTGAGGGATTTTGGTATGGCCCTCAGCCAGCTCGCAAGATTCCAAGCGAGTACATTATGTTGGAGAAAACCAAAAGTTTTCTGTTGTAAATTTACAGTTAGGTTGGAGAAAACCTGGAGAAAATACAATATTCTGTTATTCTTCTTGGCCTGGCAACTCATCCTGCTCCCACGGCAGGCATCTCTTCTGGTCAGTGCTGCACCACTGACATGTCTGTGATTAACACCTACCTCAGGTAAAAGAAATAGTAATTATTTACACTTTTTACCTCTGTGGTGTCTCTTAGCACATCTGCCAAAGTCTGCCCTGACACATACCTTCACCTAAGCCAGGAAAAGCCAACCTATCTGAGGTGTAGCTATTAACCTTCTTTTACAGATGAAGAAACTGTGTAAATTATTTACAAGGTCATAGAACAAATCCAAAAGGACCCAGACTATCTAACTGCAGTCAGTGTGCTTTAACAGTGAGTGCTGTTCCTCCTCACTGGGACTGACTCTCCCCAGTTCCCTCATTCCCCCTCACTGGGACTGACTCTCCCCCAGTTCCCTCATTCCCCCTCACTGGGACTGACTCTCCCCCAGTTCCCTCATTCCTCCTCACTGGGACTGACTCTCCCCCAGTTCCCTCATTCCTCCCCACTGGGACTGACTCTCCCCCAGTTCCCTCATTCCCTCCCTGCCATGCCCAGGCCCTTTTCAGTTTGGTTCCTGTGTCACTGTGCACACTGATGTTCTCAGTCTCAATGTAGGTTTGTTTTCAACTCTCTAGCAGTCTAAATGAAAATTACAGTTGTGCTGAGGTGCTGATTTATACTAATTTGTGCTCTGTTTTGCATTGGGAAGAGCTGAGACACTGCAGCTTTCTTTAACCATTCTAATGACAGGGTTTTAAAAGCCTGTTCTGTGAAGCAGTGGGACTGATTGTTTCATCAGCCTGAATTGTGGCTGAGATAAGCTTGGTCTGTGCACACAGTAAAGCCCTTCAATCTCTGGTTATCCTGAGGGCCCTGCAAAGGGCCCTTCTGCCTGTAATCAAGTTTGAAAGTGTCAAGAGCAGGTACTGCATCAACATGGGCATCAGCAGTATCTGAGTTCATTCCTTGCATGAAGTGAGTGAGCCTTGTCCCAGGACAAAATCTGCCCTATATTGCTGGACTTCACAGGCAAATGTATCACAGTCACTTGAAGCATTATCAATGAAGAAAGAAAATACATTGACAAACCACAAAAAAGCTCTGTAGCAGGAGCAAATCAAAAATTAATTTCATGTGTAAGAAAGGGAAACACCCAAATTATGGCCTGGTCTTGAAGGTCTTACCATGAAGATCCATCCCTCACCAGATGAAGGAGCAGCCACCAAGCACAGCAGTTAATTTCCTGCAGAGGAAAGCAGATGTGGATCCAAACACCAGAAAGAGTCACTGTAGGAGACAATCATCTGAACCAGGTGTGCTGTGAGATCCTCTGGAAAATTCCTGGGTTCAGCCTGAGAGCAAGGGGCTCCATTCTCAGCATCACAGTTAATACCTTTTTGTTTCTCTCAGAAAGCCAGAAGCTTCTAGTGAGAAGCTCTGAACGGGCTAAAATAATATTTTTAAAGTGTTCTTCCTTTCTGTCTTTGCATCTTGCATTCAATGAGAGGAGCTGACCCCTCAGGCTCCAAGGCACAGCAGATGGGGGATTTTCCTTTCCCAAGGACAACAGAGAGTGCAGGGCACAGTGAACCTCTGGGGTGCTCGAGTGCCTGGCTGCCATTCCCTGGCTTCTGAGAGCATCCCAAGATATGCTGGGAATGACAATGACATCCTGAGAGCTGCCAAAAAATCACAAGGAACAGCTGGTAAAAATGCTCAAACCTCCCAGTGCCCTTAATATGCTGTAAACAAATCTGCTTGACTGAAACCACACACAAGGTGTTGGGAGCCTTGATTTATGGGCTTTAATCATTGTCATTCCCATCCCAGGCATCACAAACATAAAGTACATTAGGAACTAAAACCCTGCAAAAGAAATGCTCCCAGTCTTCTCAGGTTGTTGCTGATGTTTCAAAAAGACCAAGAGCTTTTCTGGAATCCAGTAAAGAAAAAGGAGTAATGAAGGCTTTTTTGCCTTACTTTGGCCAGCCAGACTGCAAGCCAGCAAGCCATCAGCATTGTCACATCCTGTGACATTCCTGCTGCTCTAGAATAGGAATGAAATATTCACACCTTTTGGCTGGGGTTTTTATTGGGGTTTCAGGAACCTACCTTCTGCCATCCACTCCATTTAAGTAATGATGACCAAAGCCCAGCTCACTTCTCAAAGATTAACAGCTTGCTGGAAATATTTGATTGTCTGAGAACAGAACTGAAGGATGCTGCAGCATGTTCCTCACTCCCAGGAGAGCCCCAGAGGCCAGGATTGATGCTGTCAATTACAGGATTAAAATCCCAGTGTGTCCCAGTGCAGAGGTGGCTGAATTCCAGTGGGGAGAGAGCAGTTTAAAGCCAAGGACACATGGCTTTGGCAGCAGGATGGAAACTGGCTTAAAGCTGCTGTGAAATCATCATGACTTATTATCATGGGATCCTGACACCTTGCAGAGAAGCAGCACTAAGTTATTTGGCACTGCTGGTTTTTGGAAATGCAGGAGCAGCAGGAGCAGGGCTCAAGGAAGGTCCTGCTGTGGCTGGTGCCTTGGCCTGGGCATGGCAGCCCAGGGTGCAGGGCTGTGTGTGCACAGGTGTTTGTGTCACTGCACACAGGGTGGTTTTCTCCTTACACCCAGCCTCCTGCTCCTTGTCTCCATGCACATTTGATCTCTCATTCAGGGCATTAAGGTCATCAGCAAAGACCTGTTGCAGTTGCATCCTTGTCCCTCTCATGCTCCCCTTTCCATTCTCTAAATCCCTGATCACACATTGGGACTGCTGGGGCTGTCCTGTGCAGGGCCAGGAGTTGCCCTCCAGTGATCCTGGTGGGTGCCTGCCAACTCAGAGTATTCTGGGATTAAGTGGTCACTTTAAAACACCAATTTCAGCAGCTCTTCCTGCTCCTCACAGCCTCCCATGCCCAGCACTGAAGCTCAGCAGCGCTGTCAGGTCCTTTCTCTCCCTGCAAGGCGTGCTCCAGCCTGGCAGGGCAGGGATTAGAGCTTGGACCGGCTCCTCTAGTGACAAACACGTGCTCCAGCCCTCAGGGCATGGCAACAACCTCTCCTTCTCCCTTTTTTCCGACGGGAAAGGCCTGCCCTGGTGTAGGTGTCCATCTTCTGGAGGTTCCACGCCTGCCTTTTACGGTGATGTTTAGCTCTGCCCCAGCCCCGGGTTGCTCCTGCTGCCTGGGGCTGGTCTCAGGTCTGTGATCCCATTCCTCAGGCATTTAACTCTTTGCCTAAAAAACACAGGAGGTGCAGCTGGGACAGGGCTGAGCTCTGGGCTTGGATTTCACTGCCACACGAGCTGGGTGCCAGGGGAGACAGAGCCCGAGAGCCTGAGCAGGGCTGGCCCTCCACCACCCTGCTGCACCTCTTTAATTCAAGTGGTGACTCACAGCCTGGAACAATTAGGTAGATGTCATATGCAGCTAGTGAGTGGTATTTTTCAGTGTTCATTTTACTTACTGTATTATATTATATTATATTTTGATTTATAATTATATATACAGTGCATTCCTTTCCTGGCCTTCAGGCATCCTTGCCAAAATTAAAAAGTACAGTTAGCAAAACTAAAGCCAGCAGAAGCTCAGAGCTCTCTGTGAGAAATAACCAGTCAAACAACTCCTTTTTTTCCCTACCAATTCTTCATATATTTCTGTTCTCCTTGCATTTCCTTCCCATAAACCTCTGCATGAGGAGAGCAGCCCCTGCACCTAGCTCTTGGCCCCACAACAGCAATGCAGAGAGCAACAAAACAGCTCCAACTCATTCTTCAGATCCAGGGGCAGCATTTGTTTGTATTTTCAAGTATTCCAAATACTTCTGCATTGTACTCCTGGAGCTTTTACTGCTGGGAGGGATTGTGTGTGATCCTTAGGTGGGATTTGCAGGTGCTAGTGGGAGGGGGTGCAGTGAAGCATCACCCTGTTCTCTGGAAGCCCTTCTTGGTCAAGGAAATTCAGTTTGCTCTGAGCAGGATTTGGGGGCCCAGGGTGGGGTTTTTGGAGAGTTGAGGGGGCAGTAATGTATTCTCAAGGTAATCACACTTGATTGTATGCAAATAACTATTGCCCACTACCACACGTGATCAGAACCTCCGGGGACAAATTCCTGCCGCTGGATATGCACAATGGGATCTTTAGGATCGAGGGTTTTGTGTTTGCAGAATGAGCAGGGATGAGGTGGTGGAACAGGCAGGGCATGGCTGGCACTGGGTGTTTGCCAAGCCAGGTGCAGACCCTGCTGTGCTGCCCCTGTGGTGCTCCTGAGGACAAAGTCACCTGCTGGGGAATTTCCTATTGTACCACCTCTCTCTGCTCATCCCCAGCCTAAGCAGGCCAGGTGACTTCCAAGGACTGGCATTACCTTGCCATGTAAAACACACTGAGGAAGGCACTGGGTTTTGCTGGATTTTGCAGTTTGGGAATGTTTGTGCTCAGGCTGGAGGTGGGTCTGTGCCACGGACAGCAGCTGGCAAAGCTGAGGGCAGAGGGCTGGTCCCTCTCACCCTGAATTTGATGCTTCAGGCCCAGCTTCTCTTCTCACCAGTTACTGCTGGTTACAGGAGGTCACTCTTGACATGGGTTCATGTGCTAGGGAGAGTTTTGCTTTCTCTGGGACAGATTTAGACTCTCATTTAATAAGCACAATTATAGCTGCTGTTTTGGTGTGTTGATGAAGCTTCCAGATGGCTAATTGTGTGTCTTGAAGAAAAAAGAAACTCAGCATCTGATGGATCCAAATCCAACAGAGAACAATACCTCTGGCTCTGGGACCGCCAGATTCCTCATTTTAAAAAATAGATGTTGCCTTTGATGTGGTACAATGGCTTAAGAATTTATCCATGCAGCAACTGAGACAGGAGTATAAAAGGCATGTGAGGATTTCACACGTGGGAGGATGCTCTGGTTCGTGCAGGGACCCCTGGACTGTCCAGCAGGCAGGCAGCTGCAGTCCTGGTGCCCATGGCCCTGCCAGGCTGTGCCCAGGGCCTTGCCAGGCTCTGTGTGTGTGCCCAGGGCCCTGCCGGGCTCTCTGTGTGCCCATGGCCCTGTCAGGCTGTGCCCAGGGCCCTGCCAGGCTGTGTGTGCCTGGTCCCAAGGAGCCAGCCAGCCTTTGCCTAGCTATTCCAACTGCTGGTGTCAGCGTGAATAAACCATGTTCCTTTTAAGCCACCACAACTCCTGACAGCTACAGTGCTGTAAATAAAGCAGCTAATGCAGATGCTAATATTAATTCTCATGACCCAGTTGTGCTGCACTAATAGTATCTGGGTTACCAGCCAGCCAAGACAAAAGCACAAATATTTAGCCTGTCTCAGTCTGTTACACCAAAAAAGCAAGCATTTGAAGATATTAATTTCTAGAGCTACATGTCAGACGTGCCCTCCATTAGGAAAAGGCACAAGGAAGCTCTGAAAAAGTCGCAGAAATCCATGTTTAGTGGTGGTTGGCAGTTAAGCCATGCTGGCCATGCACAGGGTGATGCCAGCACCTCATGCTGTGCTGTAAATGTGCTGTGACATCCTCGGGTCAGGGGTGGTCCTGTCCAGGCCTGGGCGTGCATCACACAGAGTGCCACTGCAGGGGGACATGTGCTGTGTGCAGGGCTGAGAGCTGTGCTGGGTTTTTTAAAGCAATGGTTAAGACTTTAGTTAGCAATGTTAGGATTTCAGGATAATCATCCATTTTGCCCTCTCCAGCTGCAGCTGCTCTGTCCTTGGTCATCCCTTTGATTTCTGCCCAGGAAAGCTCTGTGATATTCAGCTTTTCCTGGAGGCATCCAAAGACTGTCAGGTGTGAAAAGCTTTTGGGAGAACCGTGGCAGTTGTCACCCAGCCTCATGCAGCTGGAATGAAGCAGCTGGGCCATTCCAGGCTGTCCTGGCACCGTGGCACAGCCCGGGGCAGCTGCTCGGGCTCCAGGGCTGCTGCACCCCGGCTGTCTGGCACTGGCTGTAGGTGTAAAGCTGCTGCTTTGCACAGCCTCTCCAGAAGGGCCAGGCTCACAGCCCCGCTGATCAGCACCAGGTTTCTTTATCCTCGCATGCCGGAGTGTGAGAGCAGCCTTCAGTCTGGGCACTGCCGAGTGCAGGGCAGAGTTACTGCCACAGGTGTGTGGGCATGGGCTGGGCTCTGTCATCAACAATCACTGACACAGCCCTTCCTGCAAAGCGCTTGGTGCATTTACTCGAGCCAGCTGACTGAAGCCAGGGGACAGCCAGGGCTGTGTGGGACAGGTGTTTGTGTTTTCTATCATAACTGACCCTGCGGCTGCACAGAGGCACAACTGAGCTGCTCACAGCGGGCTTGGAGGCTTAATTAGGCTCCTAGTGTTCTGTAAAGTTCACTCCACTGCTCGGTGGAGGACAGTTTAGGATAAGCATAATAGGATTACTGCTGCTATATGCAGCTGCCTAAGCCAGGAAGTCCTGGTAATGGGCCTTTACCCAGCAGGAAAATCGTTTCAGAGGATGCTTTTTATAACCCGCAGTTACGCAGGCTGTGAGTGCTGGCAAGGGTGTCCTGAGCCCCAGCCAGCCCAGGTGAGCCCTGGGGGACAGCACATGTTCTGTCACACCGGGTTTGCCACTGACAGCCACAGCCAGCACCTGCAGCACCGAGTCCTGAGCCCTGCTCAGCCTGTCCCAGGCTCCATAGGGAATGTCTGCCTCGAAGGCCACGCTGGGATCCCCTCCTGCCCTGAGCTGGCCCCAGCTGGATGCTGGATTTTATCAATGCTGTACTTTTAACACGTTAGTGGTCAGTGATTTTTGGAGGCAGCTGTTCCAGATGTCGAGAGCACCGTGGTTAGCAGGGACACCAGTGGCTGGGCAGGGAGCTCGGGCTCAGGCAGCCCAGCCCCGCACACGGGCTCCTCTGAGGCTCCTGGCACTGCTCAGGGGCTGTTCCGTGTCTCCCCAGGAGCAGGGGCAGAGCTCAGCTCTGAGAGAGCATTCCCCTGATGCTGCTCCCCACGAGGCTGCTGTCCTTATCCCTTCCTTTTCTGCAGCAGCAGGTGATTCACAGATAAAACAATCGGTGCTTATACACACACAGACGGCTAGGAGCTAGTCTTAATCTTTCCAAATCCCTTAATATACCTTATGTATACAATTTGGAACTTGCAGATTTAGCAGGATAGATTGATTTCATGCACTATCTCAATGGAAAATGACATTAGTAACTGTGTTCTTTTTTTATTTTATTTTTTCCCCTGTCTGAGCTGCTGCAGGGCACCGAGCTGGGGCCTGTCTGCCCAGGGCACTGCAGCACTGAGGGCAGACCAGGTCCCCTGATTGTGTCTGGTGCTCTTGTCTGGATTATATAAAGCCTAAGATGTGGTACAGCCTTAGGAGAATTTGGCCAAATCACTGCATATGCACTTGAGCATATGTTATAACCAATCATTTGGAATGGTTGTAGTTATTTTTCACAACTCCCCCAAAATGGAGAAAATGGACGAGAATTGAGTGGGTCATGTGGATTGACAGGGGAAGCTGCTATGACAGTTTGAGACAGATGACTCAGGGTTTTTGCTGTATGGTTTTCTGCATTTCACCGCCAGGAATTTCCAAGGGGTTCTCCAGTAAAAGCAGGTAGGCAAAAATACAGACTCGCCTCATCAGCCATCCCATAGCAAGCCGTGCTCCCGTCCCTGAGCTCTGCTCTCCTCCCCAGCCCTGCCGGCACCCGCGCCACACCGAGCTGGCCCCGAGCTGGCCCTGAGCTGGCCCCGAGCTGGTCCTGAGCTGGCCCCGAGCTGGCCCTGAGCTGGCCCTGAGCTGGCCCTGAGCTGGCCCTGAGCTGGCCCCGAGCTGGCCCTGAGCTGGCCCTGAGCTGGTCCTGAGCTGGTCCTGAGCTGGCCCTGAGCTGGCCCTGAGCTGTCCCCCCAGTCTGTCCCCGAGCTGTCCCCCCAGTCTGTCCCTCTGAGCTGTCCCCAAGCTGTTCCCGAGCTGTCTCAGGGTGTCTGGCTCCCCGTTCCCGTGGGGAAGCGGTGCTGGTTTCTCTCTCAGAGCCCAGGAAATCCTGGCAGCCTCAGCCCGGAGCTGCAGAGCTCCCAGCTCTGTTTGGATACGGGCATTGCATCTCCACTCACGATGCTCTGACTCCACACCCAGCAAAGCCTTCTACGTTTCTTGCCTTTGCCTTCAGAAGAAAAAATGTTTCCACTGCGTAAATCAAGCTATGGCCAACCCGGACTATTGTTTGGTCTATGTTTTTATGTCCCTTTTAATAATATACATGTCAACTCTGCCATTTCCCATCTGTTAGAAAATGCCTGGGTTTACACATTACCTCATTAGTCTTTCTGTCTATCTGGCATTTTTTCCATCCTACAGGCTCGTCACTCCTTTTACATCACTGATTAAATTGTTTGTTTAGGCCATTAGCAACGAGGCTTAGTGTTTTTATACTCCTGGCTCCATAGGAGGTGATGGGAGAGGGCCGAGGAAGGGGGAATAAGTAAACTTTTAAGCCTCAACCTGGGGATATCAGAATGGAGAGCACAAGGAACATATATTTTATGGTGGCACTGTCACAAGCAACGGCAGAGCTGTGGCTTTGTGTCAAGAAACATTGTGCAGAGTTTCTGTGCTTGTTTTTTGGAGCAGCCCAGAAACCTCCTGCAGCAAGCAGCCACAGCTGGCTCCTCTGAGGCTGTTCCCTGGGAAAACGAGTCCGGGGTGGTGCCCCGAGCAGGGCAGGGCGGGCACGGCCCAGGGCAGGGTGGCACAGCCTGGGGCACGGTTTGGAGCCCAGGGCAGGGTGGGCACGGCCCGGAGCAGGGTGGCACAGCCTGGGGCAGGGCAGGCACAGCCCAGGGCAGGGCGGGCACAGCTCGGAGCAGGGTGCACAGCCCAGGGCAGGGTGGCACAGCCTGGGGCACGGTTTGGAGCCCAGGGCAGGGTGGGCACGGCCCGGGGCAGGGTGGCACAGCTCGGAGCAGGGTGGCACAGCCCAGGGCAGGGTGGGCACAGCCTGGAGCAGGGCAGGCACAGCTCAGAGCAGGGCGGGCACAGCCTGGGGCACGGTTTGGAGCCCAGGGCAGGGTGGGCATGGCCCGGAGCAGGGCAGGCACAGCTCAGAGCAGGGCGGTCACAGCTCGGAGCAGGGCGGGCACAGCTCGGAGCAGGGTGGCACATCCCGGGGCAGGGCGGGCACAGCCCGGGGCATGGCTCGGAGCCCGGGCCAGGGTGGGAAAGCCCGGAGCGCGGCTTTGCCAGGGTTGGATTGCCCTGCTGCGGTGTCACCCAGCGGGGCTGCTGCATTAGGGCTCCACAGCTGCCTCCACACGCTGGGAGTTTTGTGCAGGTGTCATTTAACCCAAAGCTCTTGCTTGGCATTGCAGTGTTTTACAGGATTACTTTAATATATGTTTACAGGATTATTTTAAAATATGTTTAAATTGTTTCAAATTACAGATTGGCCCCCAAAAATGCTTCCTAAACTGGGGTTACCCTTTTAAATATAGGCATTGAAGCCTTGGCTGGGCTTTACTGGGTACCTCGTGTGTGGGGGTTTTCTGGGGA
This sequence comes from Ammospiza caudacuta, assembly GCF_027887145.1. Taxonomy (NCBI): domain Eukaryota; kingdom Metazoa; phylum Chordata; class Aves; order Passeriformes; family Passerellidae; genus Ammospiza; species Ammospiza caudacuta. The sequence goes on from NC_080607.1 coordinate 19,334,008, forward strand.
CAGGTAAGGACAGCAAGAGACTGTGACAGCTCCAACCTTTACTGGAGCAGCAGGGGACCCATAACCCCTCTAAAGCAGGGCAGGAGATGGGCCTGGCTCCCTCCAGGCTGCCACCAGGTGGATTCAGCTCAGGTTGGTGGAGCCAGGTGGGTTCCTGGCCTTGCTCGGGACAGCCACAGGTGCTGCTGGGTGTGCTGGCACCAGCCCTGTGCAGCCGTGCCCGGGATGGGCTCGCAGTGACCCTGGCGCAGGAGTTCAGCTTTGGGCGTGTGACAGGGACTGGGCTTTTCTGTGAGCTCCAGGGGCCACAGAGCCTGTGAAGGTGGGCACAGGGCAGGGCACGGCCAGGTGGGCTGTGCACTCTGGGTGCAGCCCTCTCACCTGCCCCAGCCTCACACCCAGCATCATGCCCAGCCTCACTCCCCAGTCCTCTCACCTGCCCCAGCCTCACTCCCCAGCGCTCTCACCTGCCCCAGCGCTCTCACCTGCCCCAGCCTCACACCCAGGCAGGGCAGCCCTCGGGGCAGGGCTCGTCCCTGGGGCTGCAGCCCAGCCCAGGAGCTCCCTGAGCAGCACCAGAGGCACAAACCCCAGGGAGATCCCTGACACCACCTGCCCGGGCACAAGGGAGGGACTCTGCACCGAGCCACCACCTGGAGCCCGTCCGCTGGGGCTGGCACGGCGCTTCCCTGCCAGGAAAAGAACACGAACAGAGTTATTTTCCTCAGAATAATAACACAGAGAAACAGTGACAAAGCCAAGAACATTGAGATGGTGACAGCAAGAGCCTGGCTTAAATACCCCAAAATAACATCTGCCAGAGCCTGATTTCAAAGCAGCAGCTGTTGCCCGGAATAAAAACACAAAACTTTCCAAACGGTATTAAGAGTGATAATACAAAAAGCAGCTCTTTAATGAAAGCTTTCAGGTGCATAAATATGGCTCTGTGCACACGTGAGAAAGGATTTCTACAATTTTTATAAGGTTACTTATTAGTTTATCTGGCCGGTACATCCAATAGCTGACCCAGTGACCCATCCTTGGGTCAGCCCCTTGGAGTTGGTCCAGGGGTTTCTTTGCCCCAGTGCTTTCTATGTCTTTGAAGTTCTGCTGAAAAACAAGATTGTTAGAAATTATCTTCTTAAGAATAAGAATAAACAGATTTTAAAGAATGTGTTAGTCAGGGTTAGTTTGCCGTGAGAAAAGTCAGGAAAATTACTAGAAACCAGACAACTAGAGATTAAAAATCTACAAGGCTGCAAATATATGAAAAATATATAGAAAGCTAAAAAATCTTTAGGGATCACAGCCACTGCACGGCAAACATAGAGACTTGGCCATTGTTACTTTTTTCTTCAAAGTAATTTTTTTTTAACAATAACACATTTTTGTGTGAAACTGTCCAATCCCCTCCAAATTTCCCACTTCTTTTACATCTTCCACCATATTCACATAAAAGGAATTTGGCTGCAATTGTTTTCTGCAAACAGCAAGTTTGGAAGGGGATACAAGATCCAAGTGGGATTCTACTGAGCATCCAAACCTGCAGGGAGAAGTCTTGGAAGAGAGAGGTGAGCCCTGCAAGGGGCACTCCAGGGCGCTTCTCCCAGGCCGCCTTTCCCAGGGACTGAGCATGGTCCCACACTAGCTGTGAGCTCGTTTCTTTGTGAAACAATTTTGATGCAGAGAGGGGAGGTTTTGCAGGAGGTGGCGCTGAGAGGAGGACGCCCATTACTCCCTGTATTGCAGACTCTGGAAATCCTGTTTGAGGGAGTTCTGCTCAGGCTGCAGGGTGGGAGGGGGCTGATGGGCTCCACTCCTGGGGTGCAGAGGCACAGGGAGGGTCCCACACTGGGCCCCTGCACATGGAGCCAAACCCACCCAGCGTGGCCCCAGCCGCTGCTCTTGGCAGCCTCAGCTGCCGCCTGACAAAGCCACCCTGCTGTTTGTTGCTGTTTGTGTTAATAATGTTTTGGCAATTTTCAAGAGCTGTTTTATTTGAGAGATTTGAAACGTAAATTGTCAGGAACTCAGTGCTCTCCCATGGAGAATGAAACAATCCAGGAGCACAGCTTTGCCGCTAATTTTCTTCCTTTGTATCTTCATTACTCCTCTCTTTGGTAACTGGGATCTTTAGTAGGTTTGTGGTTTAACTGGATTTTGGAGCAAAACCTAGAGGTGCAGAAGGGGATGGATTGGATTGAGACATCTCTAACAGGACCCATCGCTCCCTCTCCTGCCCTGCTGACAAAGTGTGTGTGGGGGGTTTTTATTTGTTTCCAGCACTATCACTCTTGCACATGGCAGCTCTAGTACAGCCAAGCACCCTTTCACACCTCCAAAAGCAGGATGCCAGCCAGAATGCCCCGTGTGTCTGCTTTGACATCCAGCTTGCCCAGAGCCAGTCAAGCCAAGTTGCAGCAGCAGCTCAATTTCTGGCTTACCCACCCCAGTGAATTCACCCCAGCCCGAGCCCAGCCTGCTCCTGGCAATGCCGAGCTAGGGAGCCCCTTCCTGCACAAACCCAGCCCTACTCATCAGTCTGATCAGATGCTCTTGCCCAGAGCATAGCAGAAACCTCTTGTCAAAGATTGGAATCTCATGAGAATCTTTGCAAAGCAGGGTAATTCTCTAGGGTACTGCAGGGAATAGTGTATAAGAGCTTAGTTAAGAAAAATGTTTTCTGTGAGGCATTTTTACCTCTGCATTTTTGCCACCATCTTTTCCGTGGTTGCCCAGCCAGGCCAGATGAGGTTGGCCAGCATGGCACAGAAGTTCAGGATTCACTACTCCCATATTTTTTTTTGCCTTGTGCTTTCAGTGGCCGCTGCTGAAAGTTACAGTTTAGGAATTTCCAGGTGGAAATACTTCAGGAACAGGTTGTAATTTTCATGTAATTTGCACAATTACATCTTGCAAGCCTTGAATTTAAGCACAGGAAAAGCTGGGACCAGAGCACAGTTGCTGCTCAGTTACAGAACTGAAGCAAGTTTTTGGTGTGTGCCACGAGCAAGGGTGCCCCAGGCACTGCTGTTCTTTAACCCTGGCTGGGATGGTTTGGTTCCAGCTTGTTTCCACTCACCACTGATATAATTAAATCATCTCTGCCCAATGGATTTTGGTTTTTTAAGTGTGTTCCTACAATGATCAAAGGATTGTTTCATGTGGTGGGTGAGCAAAAGAAGCTCTCAAGGTCAAATCCAAAACAGCCTAAAGATTCTGGGATTTGGATCTGACCTCCAGCAACAGCAATGAGCCAGGAGAAGATGAGCAGCTCAGGAAGTAGAAAATGAAGCTTTTGAAGCCAATAATGCCCTCTGGCAGTGAACAATCAATTGACAGAGAAATGGGAAAGAGAGAGAGAGCGAAAAGAAGTCAGACCCTTGTGCCTGGCTGCAGGAAAGGCAGGACATTCATAAATAGAAAGCAGCACATTTTCTCCTTCCTCTGCCTTTCCCAGGGGAGAGTGGCCATGGGAACAGCCACGCTCTGAGCCCCAGGGCCAGGGCAGGCAGGACAGAGCAGACTGACACCACCTGCAGCAGGTTAATTGGCACTCATGGCCCCAGCGCCCCTGCCCGAGGACTCCTGTTTCTTTCCAGGAAATAAAGGCAAACAATTGGCCAAGATGAACTGCTCTGCGCAGTCTGGCCGCTCAGGACGCCGTGGGAATTGCCAGCTCATTCCTCATTCCATGTAACACATGGAGAGAGAGCCCTCAGCTGCCAGGGATGCTCATTCACGTCCCAGCCAGACTGCAGCCCTGCAAAGGTTATTCCTAGATCCCTTGATAATTTTTATAAACTTCTTTCCCTGGCATGCTGAGTGCTTTTTCCCTTATTATTTTGCCTTCTTTAAACAGCTCCCGGTTTGGCCTGGGCTTGTTTCCCCCTCAGCAGTGGGTTTCTGCCTGTGCTGGGCTCACCCTGAGCTCATTTCCAGCCCTGTCCCACAGCAGGTGACAGTCACAAGTGCTGCCCGTGGCAGATGCTGGGTCCCGTGTGCGAGTTCAAGTGAGGTTCAGCTTTGCTGTTCCAGTATCTGCTGCTATGATAAGGAGTCGGTCCAATCAGCTCAAATTAAGGGCTCAGGAGGGCTCAGCCCTTCAGAGAAGTACATTCATGACAAGATTAATTTCTGCTACCCAGTGTACAGTGTGGCACTGTCCTCTATTAACATACAAACCCTGAATTAAAAAAAAAAGTAACTGAGAAATGCAGTAAAATCCAGTGAGGTGTGTAATTTCCCTTAATGTTCAATGCTGCTCTTTGCTATTCTTCACTTGGATTAAAATCAGATATACCACCTGGCACTGTTCAGCTGCTGCTTAGAGGAAACCTTTCTCTTTCCCTCCCCTCTCTGCAATAACCCTTCACCAGAAGGCAGCACACCTGCATTTTCCAAACAGTTTCAGGTGACTTTTATTAGGGCAAAGTGCAAAATGTCAGTAAGCCAACCACTAAAAATCAAACAGCCCGACCCCTCCAAGAAACAAAACAAACCCCAGCTCTGCTCCCTATCGCAATGGCCAGTGGGGCTTTGTGTTTCTTTCCCTTCTGTAAATGCCCTTTTCAGGGGGGATGAGAGCAGCAGGGGCTGCTCTGGCAGAGGCAGTGCTGTGGTGTCTGCGCTGTTGGCATGCAGGGATGCAGGAAAGGCTGGCAGAGCTTCTGCTGGGAGAGCCAAGGGCTGCCCAAGCTGGTGTTTGTTTATCCTGGGCTTTGTTGTCCATGTCCAAAGTCAGCAAGCATGGAGTGAATATTCCCAGACTGCCAGAGAACACTTCAAAGAGTTTGAGCATTTTCTGAGCTCAAATTGAATTTTAAAAAACCTCAAAAGCAACACAGCAATAAACAAACAAAAAAGAAAAGAAAAAAAAGAAGAAAAGGCACCCCAACAAAGAACTAAGTATACATCTCCACAGTTCTGTTTCATCTTCTGTATTTATAGCAAGAATGCATCAAAACTCTCATAGTGAGGCAAGATCAAACTCTCTTACTGAACTGCTGATGTAGAGCTGCTTTTGTGTTCACACAGATTTGCTGTCCACTGGCACTACTTACCACTTGCTATGGCCCCATGCTAATATGAGTGATTTGTTGCCAAGGATTAGTTTTTAGCAGCTTTTGTAAACAGTTTGTATACAGTTGTTGCTATTTATTAAATATGTGACATCCAATCCAGTGTTTGGTGCTTATAAAGGGAAGAACCATCTGTGCTTGAGATTAAAACACTTCAATCACGTTGTGCCAGAGCTGTCAGCGAGGGTTCCGTGCTCTGCTCTAGAGAAAAGCCTTGGGAACCCTGGCTTGGAAAGGTGAACTCCTGCATCCAAGTCCTTTGTGTGACACAAGGCTGCCTGCCCGACAGGAGGAGGGCTCTGGCCATGGTGGAGAGAAACAAAAAGGTTTTAGCAGAATAAAGAACTGAGAGCTGGGAAGGTGCTGAGAGCTTGGAGTGATTCTACCAGTCTGCTTCCCAGAAGCAGAAGCTCCACAAGTCTCTTTTGGAAAAAAAGAAGAATGTTAATATTCAATTTCTTTGCAGGGCACTGCAAGGGTGGCAGCTGTAATCCCTTGTGTGAGCCCCAGGTTTTGCCATCAGTGCAAGAGGTGCCACCAAGGTTTCTCTTGGATCAGGCCGAGCGTCCAGGCAAGCCCTGCTCGAAGGCTGCACCCCAAGGACAGCCTGTGAGGCAGCAGAAATGCCTCAGCCTGAATTTTATGCCCTTATCCCAGGCATCAGTTCAAAAAAGGAAAATAATGCCCTCTGAAATGCAGTGGAGCAGCCCCAGGAGCTGCAGCAGCTGAGGGAGCTGAAGGCAGCCCTTGGGAACAGCCCAGGCACACCTGGACACCTGACATCTGAGACCTGATACCTGACATTTGACATCTGACATCTGACACCTGGATGCATGGACACACAGCTGATAGGGCCCTGCTGGTATCAGGATCATTCAACAGGAGAGGATTTTGCCCCTGCCCTTCTCTCCTCAGGGATTTACTGCTCCTGCAGGCTTCCCTGTCTCTACACAATGCCATTGGTGTGGCTGATGCTGGTAAATGGATTTGCCACTTTTCCTAACACATTTCTGGAAGAAATGTTAAACAGGTAATTGTTTTTTGCAGGCAAAACATCACTTGGGCTCTGTTCTAATTTTCTCTCTATGTGGCCACTCAGGATGGTATCAATGACTTGGTAAATCTCCCTGCAGCAAGACTAATTATGCATTTTGGTGAGAAAGCAGCAGTGGAACTGGTTTAGTCTTCCAAAAACTCTACACTGTAATATGCAGGACTAATGTGCTTCAGATTTGAAAAGAATTAATATCAATTATTCTCATGCATATTCATGAGAGGAAGACTGGTTTAGCAATCAAGCTAATAGTTTTTTGCTTAATTACATTTAGTTGATTTCATGCTATCTTGGCACATTCCTGATTGAATTTAACCATTAAAAAAACCCCTCCCACAACTACTCCTGCGAACAGCAACACTTGGAGCTCAGCATCCGCTGTAAATAGTGTCTGAGGCTGAGCAGACTGCTCTCGTGGTGGGAGTGCAGCACGAGCATTGTCTCTGCCTGGTGCAGGGCAGAATCCCAAAGGATCTTCGAGAGCTGCTCTCAGGCACTCAGCAGTGCTGAGGTGGAAGGCAGGCTTTTTGTTGCTTTATATTTTTGCTTTATTTTTTTGCTTTTTCTGAGTCCAAACCTCTGTCTGCTTAAATGCAAGGCAGTTGGTGGGAAAGGGAGATGAACCTGAGAGGGGCCAGGGGGAGGTTCTGTCCGTGCAGGGGTGGGGAGCCTGGCCCCAGTGGCAGCTGCAGGGGCTGCAGGGGCACAGGGGTGCAGGGGCACAGGAGTGCAGTGGCACAGGGCTGCAGGGGTGCAGGAGGTGCAGGGCTGCAGGGGCTGCAGGGGCACAGGGCTGCAGTGGCACAGGGCTGCAGGGGCACAGGGCTGCAGGGCTGCAGGGGCACAGGGCTGCAGGGGCACAGGGCTGCAGGGCTGCAGGGGCACAGGGCTGCAGTGGCACAGGGCTGCAGGGGTGCAGGAGGTGCAGGGCTGCAGGGGCACAGGGCTGCAGGGGCACAGGGCTGCAGTGGCACAGGGCTGCAGGGCTGCAGGGGCACAGGGCTGCAGGGGCACAGGGCTGCAGGGGCACAGGGCTGCAGGGCTGCAGGGGCACAGGGCTGCAGGGGCACAGGGCTGCAAGGGCACAGGGCTGCAGGGCTGCAGGGGCACAGGGCTGCAGGGGCACAGGGCTGCAAGGGCACAGGGTGCAGGGGCACAGGGGTGCAGGGCGGGCGGGATGCCCTGGCCCTGGGGCAGTCTCCGCCCGGCTCTGTGTGTACAGCTCTCCCCCAGGGAAGGGCCAGGCTGTGCAGCGCCGCGCTGCCATCCCAGCCTGTCCGAGAGCAGCACCGTGCACAGAACAGCACAGGGTGGCACGGTGGGAGCAGGGGGAGGCAGCAGAGGCAGCTCGAGGGAAGGGCCTGGTCTGGAGCTGGCCCCGGAGGATGCAGCAGGGCCGCGCTGGGCTGACCAGGGCTGGGGGGCTGGCATGCTCCCAGTGGTGCTGCTGGCTGGGGTTGCACCATCCTGGGCACAAGGCAAAGCCAGGAGGAAAACGGGAAACTTCAGCTTCCATGTGCCATTTGTTTTCTTTTTTGACTTCCCCCATGCTTGCAGCAGCAGAAATAGGACAGATGCTGCCCTCTCATCCTCTCCTGAGAACTGTCACTGTGCTGATGTCTAAAGGCAGTGTGTGTTTTTCAAGTTTGCCTTTTCAGTATATTCATTCATCTATAATTTCCTTCTCCAGCACACCATTTACATCTGGGCTTTGCTCTGAAAGAAGACTGACACCATTTATCATTTGATGGGGTTTGATAGCTCTCTGACAACTAAGCATGTTCTTAGGAGTATTAAAGAGTTTACAGCCAGCTCTGCCTGAGGGCAGCTCTGCCCACCAGCCCTGAGTCAGCAGCTGTAGCTGCAGCTCCCTGGCATTGACATAGGATCAGCACAAGTATCCTCTTTTAACTAAATAGACTTGCTCTCTCAACAGATAAACTTATTACAGCTGTAATTGAAATCAAATAATTAAACATTATTCAATCTTGGCTTTTCCAGGCAAATGTCAAAATTAAGATCTCATATGTTTCCAAAGCAAAACACAAGTGACTTTATCCTGATCCTGGTTTTATGGAGGTTATGCTGTGCAGTAGTGCTTGCAGAGGAGTGCAGGGGTTTGCCTTCCTGCAGGTCTGTGTCCTCAGGGAGCTGAGCTGGGTGTGCAGGGGCACTCAGGGAGCTGGGCTGGGTGTGCTCAGGGCACTCAGGGAGCTCAGTGTGTGTGCAGGGGCACTCAGGAGCTCAGTGTGTGTGCAGGGCACTCAGGAGCTCAGTGTGTGTCCTCAGAGAGCTGGGCTGGCTGTGCAGGGGCACTCAGGGAGCTGGGCTGGGTGTGCAGGGGCACTCAGGAGCTGAGCTGGGTGTGCTCAGGGCACTCAGGGAGCTCAGTGTGTGCTCAGGGCACTCAGGAGCTGGGCTGGCTGTGCAGGGCACTCAGGAGCTCAGTGTGTGTCCTGGGGCACTCAGGAGCTCAGTGTGTGTGCAGGGCACTCAGGAGCTGGGCTGGCTGTGCAGGGCACTCAGGAGCTCAGTGTGTGTGCTCAGGGAGCTGGGCTGGGTGTGCTCAGGGCACTCAGGAGCTCAGTGTGTGTGCAGGGCACTCAGGAGCTCAGTGTGTGTGCTCAGGGAGCTGGGCTGGCTGTGCAGGGCCCCTCCAGAGCTCACAGCTCCTGGGGCAGGGGGCTCCTGGGACCCTGTGTGGGCAGCACCTCAAAGGGACATGGAAAGTGCCCGGTCAGGGAAAACTCCTGAGCAGGAACCAGCAGGACTTAAGGGGTTTGGAGATTCAAGGTCTTACATCTTAACATTCTTCCACGTGAAAAAATCGGATTAAAGGTTCTCTGTACTTCCCTTGCAGCCATAGCCCCCACTTTGGCCTCAACTTGCCATGATGCAAGAAGCAGGTGTGACCTTTCATTATGGCTTCAGCATTTTCTCGAAAAGACATCCTGCAAGCCCAGTGGTCAGAATCTTGACATCAGAAGATCAGAAGTGACTGTGTTCTGCAAACTCTTTCAGTTTATGAATATTTAGGCATTTTCTAGTGAAGAGATGTCTCCTAAAACAAGTCCCTGTCAATAAATACCACAGACATGTATAGCTGCTGCAAGCAGGAGATGTTATTCCTGTGCAGAATCAAGTAGGGAGGAGACTAAGGAACTCTCCATCTGTTTCTGCACTGTGCAGCACGTGGGATATTGCTGAAAATACACCGTGCTCTGTTCCTCAGAGCCTGGGGAGACAGAGGCTGGCACAGGCGTGGCTGGATGGAGCTGGACAGTCTGACTCAAAGTGTATTGCAGCTTGGGAAAGCTGAGGGGCTGCAGGAAAAATCCCTTGGTAAATGGAGCGTATGAATGAAACCTGGTCCTGATGCCAGATTAACTCTGCAGGCCTCGGTGGAGCTAAAAAAGCACGTTAGACAAAACCATTATTGAACTTGTTGATTACATAACAATTTCCTCATCGTATTTCCAAGAATATCGAATCTATATTCAAACACCCTCCTACTCTCTCCCACATACCACCCCTTCTCCTTGCTATATCAGCTTCATTACCGAGTATGAAGACAGAAAAAGTATAGGGCATGTTGCCACAAGCAGAGAGATCTCGGATCTGCTTACCCTGAGATTTTAGAGCCATCTATGGGATTGGGACAGCCAGTTCTCATAAATTTTAATGGCCTTGAAAGTCTCCAGCCTTATGCCTTTATCTCTGCTGGGGTTTTTAGCAGTGCAAAGAAAACACCCAAGCCATAAATGTCAGCCAACCTCGACGCTGGGTCAGTCCCTGCTGCCCCTCTCTGTGCCAGCCGCAGGGTGGGCACACACACTGCCCTGCAGACAGAGATGGAAACTGCTGAGCAGCCTCCTGCCCCTTGCCCAGGGAGGAGCACAGACCCTGCCACACACAGGAGCAGCCCCAGGGCAGGTGGGGATGTCCTGAAAGGTGCCAGGGGCAGGAGGCCAGCCCAGCTTTTGGGGGGTTTGAGGAGGAGGGGATTAACGGCTTGCCAGCATGGCCCATCCATCTTGCCTCAGGAAACAGCAGTGGCACAAACTGGCTGCACTTGCTCCAAAATGAGCCTGCTTGTCTCATTTGCATGTGTAATAACCAGCGTGTGTGTACAATCATGCTAATCACTTTGAGGCACCTGCTTTAAATTCATCCAAAACCCTGCCCTGCCTGTTCCTGGGTTATTTAGCTTCCACAAGGGAACCATAGCAGCAATCCAGAGATTCACTCCACCAAAACTTTTGTGAAACAGCCAATTTAGTGGAGGAGAAATTTTTTCCTGAAATCCTGCCCGTCCTTGCACCACCAGTCAAAATCGGTCCCATTGGCTTTTCTTGTTGAGGAGAAGTGAACCTGTAAGAGCAGAGGGAGGAGGAAAGGCCAGGAATGGAATGAAAAGGCTGCCTGTGATGCAGAACATCCCTAGAGGCCTCCCTTCCCTCCAGCTTTCTGTCTCTCATTACTGACAGTGGAAAATACAAGAGCTGCCAAGCTAGAGGTTCAGTACAGCCAAGATGGGAAACCTTATTAGAGAGACAGATGGTGATTTCTATAATCTGAAATCCCAGACTGTAAATACTTTGGGACAGAGCCCTGTGCAACTGAACAGTGCTAAAGCCTGACAGCAGCAGCTGGATCCAGTTTTCTGTGCACAACTGCTCCGTGGGGGGCTTTTAGTGGATGGTAGATGCTACCAGGACAAGGTATCTCTTCTAAACCCTGCTGGAGATACTCCATCTCAATTTTATGTGCTTTCCAATTGAAAAGTGCCTTGAATAACTGAGGACAATCAACTCACACTTAGAAGTTTTTCTTAGCCTGAGAAGATTCCCAAAGATGTGGTTGCAGCAGATGAGTAAGGGGGAAAATCTGTGTCTTGGGAGCACAAGTGACATCTTGCTGCAGCTTGTGGGAGAAATGATAAATGCCTGTCTCTGTTTATTGCCTAGCTTTGTGGCTAAATCTCCTAAACCAAAATCAAATTTTACCCTTAGATCTCCCAGTTAATTTATTTATATTCATCTGGCATTGCCTTGATCTTCAAAGCAGGAAGGTATATCAAAGGAAGCAGAAGGTTTGACACCAATTACTGCTGCTGGATGCCATTCACTGCATAAAGATGGAGTGTTAATATTTACACTGAAAGTGAAGGAGATAAAACTCAACAGGTACACACATCTAAGCCTACAAATAAGCCCTTCTGTGTATAGTGGGCAGAGATAAAGCCAAGCAAAACTAATTGAAATTACCATTGCAAATATCCTAAACACCTTCAGAAATGGTGGGTTGTAAACAAAGAAGTGACAGCAAAACCACCAAAAGAGCCTTCTAGGAAAGCAAATCAGGCTCTCTGCTTCTCAGGGGCAGTGCCTGGTCTCCAGGAGATGGTTTTTGAAACAAGCCACCATGAAGAAGTAATTAACATCTAAATATCCCCACACTCCACCATGAGACACTTGATTTGCATTTTATTCTCCTGAGTTTGAGATGTGTGAGGCCCCAGTGACTGGACCTGCCCTGCCTTGGCTGTCTCAGTGTTGTCCAATTTGGTTTGCTCAAATGCTTGCTCTCTCCTCCAGAAAACTCAAAATGGCTTAGAAAGCTTGGTGAAGTTTTCATGTTTTTCACAACCATCAAGAACTGAATTAGAGATGAGTCATTAAACAAGAGTGTATTATTTTTATGCTTATGTAGTAGAATTGCACACACATCTCTATAATTAGCCATCAGCACCCCAAATTACAGCAGTAACTGTTCATTAAATGGAGGGCATCACTCTGATCAAATCATGTATTCACAATTGCATTCCTTCTTGCTTAAATTTCAGAGCTTGTTGTCCAGATGGGCCTTGTTGGGCACCCAATTAGTAGTTAATCAAAAGCTCCTGCTGCTTCACAGCCCTCCTGGCATCCTAGCTGTTCCTTACGTGTTCCTTGACTGCACGGAGATGAAAGCACAGGAGTCGGAGTAGAGGCTTTATCTCCTTTATGCAACTGCCATAACTAAAACAGCTTCCAAGATAAACTCAACTCAGGATGCATTGGTTATCTGACTTGTGCGTGCTGAGCAAAATGGGTCTTGCAACGTGTGAGTGAAAATGCAGCCATGTGTTAACGGCAGCAAGAGACAGCCTCGTGTGTTCTGAGATTAACTCACTGTTTTCTCTTTCCTTTCCAGATTTTGGCAATCATTTCCATCATGTTTATTGTACTATCTACAATTGCCTTGTCCCTTAACACACTTCCTGAGCTACAAGGCGTGGATGAATTTGGGCAGACCACAGATAACCCCCAGCTGGCCCACGTGGAAGCGGTGTGCATCGCCTGGTTTACCATGGAATACCTCCTGCGCTTCCTCTCCTCCCCGAAGAAATGGAAGTTTTTCAAAGGCCCGCTGAACGCTATAGATTTGCTGGCTATCTTACCCTACTATGTTACTATCTTCCTCACAGAATCCAATAAAAGTGTACTTCAGTTCCAAAATGTACGAAGAGTGGTCCAAATATTTCGGATCATGAGGATACTCCGGATTCTAAAACTGGCCCGGCACTCCACGGGTTTGCAGTCCTTGGGGTTTACACTGAGGAGGAGTTACAATGAACTTGGATTACTCATCTTGTTTCTGGCTATGGGCATTATGATCTTCTCCAGTTTAGTGTTTTTTGCAGAAAAGGATGAGGATGATACAAAGTTCAAGAGCATCCCAGCTTCTTTCTGGTGGGCAACAATCACCATGACAACAGTAGGCTATGGAGACATTTACCCCAAAACTCTTTTGGGTAAAATAGTGGGAGGACTGTGCTGCATTGCTGGCGTGCTGGTGATAGCTCTTCCCATCCCAATTATTGTCAATAATTTCTCAGAGTTTTACAAAGAGCAGAAGAGGCAGGAGAAAGCCATTAAGCGCAGGGAAGCTCTTGAAAGAGCAAAAAGAAATGGCAGTATTGTTTCCATGAACATGAAGGATGCGTTTGCTCGTAGCATAGAACTCATGGACATTGTGGTTGAAAAGAATGGAGAAAGCATAGCCAAAAAGGATAAAGTTCAGGACAATCATTTATCTCCAAGCAAATGGAAATGGACCAAGAGAACACTCTCTGAAACTAGTTCTAGTAAATCTTTTGAAACTAAGGAACAAGGATCCCCAGAAAAAGCCAGGTCGTCTTCAAGTCCCCAACACCTGAATGTCCAACAGCTCGAGGACATGTACAACAAAATGGCAAAGACTCAGTCCCAGCCAAACCTTATCACTAAAGAGTCGAGTCAAGCTGGAAAGCAAAAGGAAGAGCTGGAAATGGAAACCCTTCCAGGCCCGATGGTGCCGCTGCTGGCGACGCGCACAGACGGCATCGTGGACATGAGGAGCATGTCCAGCATCGACAGCTTCATCAGCTGCGCCGCCGAGTTCCCCGACCCCGCGCGCTTCCCGCACAGCCCGCTCACCGCCCTGCCCTGCAAGGGCATCCCCCAGGAGCAGGGCAGGCCCGAGGGCAGCACCGCCAGGTACGTGGACGTGAACCCCGGCCCCGAAGGCAGCCACCGCTCTGCTTTCTTCATCGACAGTCCCAAAAGCTCCATCAAGGCCAGTAACCCGTTAAAACTAAGATCTCTCAAAGTCAACTTCATGGAAGAGGACACCAGCACATTCGTACCAGCATCAAATGTACTGAGAACGTACCCAGACCCTCTCAAGAGCCGGGGAGCTGCTGCTGCCGCCGCAGACACTTCCTTACTCTCTGACAGGTCTCTCATGAGCCCAGAAACCTCGATCTACACAACTGCGAGCGCAAGAACCCCCCCAAAGTCACCAGAGTCCCAGGCAGCCATAGCTTTCAACTTCCACGATGCTGGTATACACAAATACATCGATGCTGACACCGATGATGAGGGTCAGCTGATGTATGACTCAAGTCCGCCTGGAAATGTGAGTCCCAAGTACAGTGTTGCAAGCAGTGGCTATCTAAAGCAAAAGGACCATGTTTATAGAACAGAGAAGAACCATCTAGAAGCTGCTGCTTTACCCACCTCCCCTAAGCTGATAGGGCAGAACTGCATTTACTCTATGGAAGGTATCACTGGAAGAACCCAGGGCAATCAGGAGACTGTCAGACTAGAAAATCACATTTCCCCAGAAGTCCATGTATTACCAGGCAGCGGAGGACATGCTAACACACATGATCAAAGCATCTGAGGTGGGGTCTGAAAGAACTTACTGAGAATTTAGAGGAATATCTTCACAGTCAACACAAACAAAAGAGCTTCTGCATGGCATGAACTTGGCTGAAACAAGCCACCTGTTTCTAAAAGTCTGGGGGAGGTCCAGTGTGGGTTTGTGAAAATGTCCTTCTCTGAAACAACTTTAAAGACATTGCCCACATCAGTCAAAAAAATGATTGCGAATCATGATCACACATTGATCTCCTTTCATGTTGTCCAGTGAAGCCAATGTGACCAAATATCCATCCATTCCCCTTGAACGCTAGAGCTCCTTTTGGAAATATTAACATCTGAGTTGCATTAGTTCCATAAAGGATGCCAAGGCAGCCAGATTTGAACTCTGGAATAAATTGCTGGGGTTGGTATAAAGCTTTTGAAAACACAGTGCTCACTGCTTCAGGGCAGCGGTTCCCCATGTACAGCTTTCTCTGATGGATATTATGTTTAAAGGTAACAGGGAACACTTGCATTATTGGAAAATCCAAGCGAAAAGCATTTGAAACAATTAACGGTCTAGAGAAACCAATTCTTAAAATGCTCTTTGTGTGTTTAACAATCTGATATCCTGTAGGACCTGATGTTTTCTTTTGAAATATTAGCAGGGTGAGTTGCACCACTTGTACCTAATTCCAAACACGCCCTAGGACATAGCGAGACTCGCACTTGCCCTCGGCTCGAAGCCGGTGCCTGCCCCGGGGCCAGCGTGGTCCGGGAGGGCCGGAGGAGCCATGCAGAAGCAGGAGCCCTGCCCGGGAGGAGCCGTGCCCGCCCTGCCCGTGCCAGGCGCGGCCGTGCCCGCCCGGCGCTGCGAGAGGAGCAGGCTGGTCCGGAGCTTTTTGCGCCCGAGCAGCGCAGTGAAAGATATGCAAGTGTTACATAAATATGCAAAAAGAGGGATTCGGTAGCAACCCGTGCCAGGCCTGGCTGTGCTCCCTCTTGCCACGAGGTCGGGCAGCAGAGGCTCCTGCAGGGCTGTGGCACAAAGCAGCCGCAAGAGGCAGGAGAATCAGGCCTGACGTTTTAATAACATCCAGTCATTTTTAAATGAAACAAGAAAATAAAGAGGAAAGGAAAAAAAAAAAAAAGAGATAAGAGATCTGAGATCTGACCATTTTAAGTGAACAGAACTAGCAGCCACCAGCCTAGGTTTTTAAAATATTATTGTTTCAATAAAGTTATGTCAAATTGTGTAGGAAATAATTTGTCTTTGGTTTTTAATCTCGGGGTGGGGGGGAAAAGCACTTTATGTTGACTTTTTGTTGTCGTTGTTGCAATGCTGGAGTAGGATAGCAGAGCGTAACAATCAAGCACTTTAACCAAGCACTACTTTAATTTGTGCCTCTTGTTGTGACTGTGATTTGTTACAAGCCTGTAGCAAGTCGCAACTTGTCCTGTGATAACTGTGATGGTAACCTTTTATGTTGTTCTCTGTTTCTACTGTAAAACTCAGTTGTGAATGGCTCCGTCACCGAGCGTTTCCTGACCTGGGCTGAGGTCCTGCCGGGGTGTAGCAATCTGCAGGGACGAGCTGAGACACGGCCCGTGGGAGCAGAGGGGCACGCGTGGGAGCCATTGAGTCCCCTGCATTTTGTTCCTTCCTGTTGTAAAAAACAAGTGTCGGTTAGTCCTGAATGTAGCCGTGTGTCCGTCCCGGCCGTGCAGCCCTGTCTGTAACCCGTAACAGTGAATGCAGCACGTACGGACAAAAGCAATAAGCACATTTCTGTTTCAGGAGCTAGGGCGGGTTGTGAGGATGGCTTTGCCCAGCATCTCCTTGGCACGGAGCTGTGCCCGGAATTGTGTCCAGAGCTGTGCCCGGAGCTGTGCCCGGAGCTGTGCCCTTTGCCAGGAGCTGTGCCTGGAGCCGTGCCCCTTGGCAGGAGCTGTGCCCGGAGCTGTGCCCGGAACTGTGCCCTTTGCCAGGAGCTGTGCCCGGAGCCATGCCCCTTGGCAGGAGCTGTGCCCGGAATTGTGCCCAGAGCTGTGCGTGGAGCTGTGCCCGGAACTGTGCCCCTTGGCAGGAGCTGTGCCCGGAATTGTGCCCAGAGCTGTGCCCCTTGGCAGGAGCTGTGCCCGGAGCTGTGCCCGGAGCTGTGCCCGGAGCTGTGCCCTTTGGCAGGAGCTGTGCCCGGAGCCATGCCCAGAGCTGTGCCCCTTGGCAGGAGCTGTGCCAGGAGCTGTGCCCGGAGCTGTGCCCGGAGCTATGCCCAGAGCTGTGCCCCTTGGCAGGAGCTGTGCCCGGAGCTGTGCCCGGAGCTGTGCCCCTTGGCAGGAGCTGTGCCCGGAGCTCTGCTCCTCCAGCCCGTCCCGGCCGAGGGAGCCGCCCGGGTGTTGCAGCGGGGCAGAAGCCAGGCCATGCTGTGCTGGGCGGTGCCGTACCGTACCGTTCCGGGCCGGGCCATGCTGTGCTGTGCCGTACCGTACCGTTCCGGGCCGGGCCGGGCCGTACCGTACCGTTCCGGGCCATGCTGTGCCGTGCCGTACCGTTCCGGGCCGTGCTGGGCCGTACCGTTCCAGGCCGTGCCGTGCCGGGCCGGGCCATGCTGTGTCGTGCTGTACCATACCGTTCCAGGCCGTGCCGTGCCGTTCCGTGCCGTGCCAGGCCATACCGTGCCTGACCGTGCCGTGCCGGGCCGTGCCAGGCCGTGCCGGGCCGTACCGTGCTGGGCCGTACCGGGCCGGGCCGGGCCGGGCCGTACTGTGCCGGGCCGTGCCGGGCCGTGCCAGGCCGTGCCGGGCCATACCGTGCCTGACCGTGCCGTGCCGTGCCGGGCCGTGCCAGGCCGTGCTGGGCCGTACCGTGCCGTTCCGTGCCGGGCCGTGCCGTGCCGAGCGCAGCCCCCGCATTCCCAGCCCCGCTCCCGCAGCCCCGGGTGCCGCTCCCCGCCGGGCGGGCACGGCAGGATTTGGCCATAGCAAATACAAGTGTACTTAGAGGAACCGACGTATTGCTGAGATACTGGCTGAGGTTGAGTCAAAAAAGCGAAAATAACTTTCCAGCAGATAAGCTTTAAATACCGATTTATTCTGCGGCTTTCTGAGGCCGCAGAGCGGCAACAAGAAATCTTAAAGAGAACAGTTATAATATAATCTCTGTGTTTCAGTGATCAGTCATGTCTGCCATCAGCACAAATGTAAAATGAGGAAAAATCAGGGAATTTTTTTTTATAAAGTAATAGTGATTTCCAAGTTAAATATTTTTAGAGCTGATGCTTTCATGTGGAAAAAAAAGTCATATTTTACATATCACGAAAGTGAACGTATTTAAATATAGCCATATAGTGTAGTATTTACCACACTCTCATCCAAATTGATGTATTTGGTTGATAGATGGCACTGACAAAAATGTATAAATCAACAATTCTATCATTTTTTATCTAACAGTCAACTGGTGCAACTCTCCTTGTAACCAAAGGCCCTCTGTCTGCCTTGCATGATCGCTCATGGCACAGACCTTATGTCATCTATTTAGTCCTACCTTTAAAGTAGCATTTTACTGAGTCACTTTTGAAAGTCAAATTCAAAAGTATCATTTAAAAAAATCTTCCTTTCAAGTCTAAATAGCCAAAGTCCTATAGATTTCTTATAGAAAGCAAATAATTTAAAATTAAGCATATAATATGCTTGAAGAGCATTTCTTTCTTATTTGTGTACAATGATGTAGCTCTCATTTTGTGCCCAATTAAAAAGGAAGTATGTTTAATTTATTTTAATGAAATAAAGTCTGAATATGAAGTATGTATCTATATATGTGTGTGTGTGCATAATACACATATATATAATGTAAGCACTGGGAAATCTACTCTAACCTGAAGCTATGGTAGACTAAATCTGTACTCATTGCAAAGGAAAGGCAGTGCTTGGAAAACATAATGCTCACCAAATCCTATAGATCCTAGAAAGATAATTTAATTTTTGTTTGTTTGATACATGTTTCCCAAAGTTCACAGCGGTTGGGGAAAACAGGCAACATCTCTTGCACCAAGCTAGAGGGGGTGGTTTAATCACTGATATTTGGAATTCAGGTCTGCAAATTTACTGTGCACCAAGTATCAAGCAAGCTGACAGAGCCTCACCTGCTGCTGCAGAGGACATCATACCTGCAAGGACTCTCTGGACGTGTGATGTCTGCACTTGCTTGTGTCTTACGGCATCAACATCACTTTTAACGCATACCTACAAAAAAATATATATATATATAGAACACACACACATACACACACATATATATAAATGTATATATATATATGTGGGAGGAGAGAGTTCAGTTTTCTTAACCAGGAGGCTAAAGATTATTTCAGTTTTAGCTTGAACAGAGGAAAAAAGCAGTGACTTTGAAGTAGATTTCTCAGTGCCTTTTCTTAAAAACTTCACCTAAGCACACTTACGGAAAAAAGCCCCAACCCAAAACAAAAGAGTCTCCTGTGAAATCCACATTTTTCTGAAAGGTTTGAGAGTCAAAAAAAGGTAGAAGAAAGGAAAAATAAAAAAAAAGGCAAGAGAGAGGAAAAGAAATCCATGGAACGCACATTCCCTTCCTGAACATGCCGGGGAGTTTCTGCCTGGGCGAGTCATGAGAAACGCATCTGAGGCGGTCAGGTTGTTTGGCAACTGTGGCTGTGATAAACTGTAGCCTTTTCTTCCCTTGCAGCTAATAAGAAACACATTTCTAAGGAAAACAGTATTCTCTTCTGTAAAATTGTAATGTATTGTTAATATTTGTACCTACTGTATATTTATGTCTTGACAGAATTATGACCGGTACGGTTTATAGTAAATAACAAGGTTGTGTACAACTCATCACAGAGACAAGGTTTGCAAATCCACGTTCTCTCTGCTGTAAGCTCCACAGAACGCTTCGTGCCAGAGCAGAGCTGAGGAGCAGCCAGGGCTCCCCCTGCCCAGCACAGCCCGGCATCCATGAATTTCCATCGCCAGGGCTGCCCTGGGCTCCAGCACCTCTGCACAGAACCAGTGCTGCCCTGGCTCCGTTTGGGTCACCCGTCCGGGGAGAATGTGGCTTTGGATAGCTCCTGGATAAAGTACAGATGTTCCAGTTACCTCTGTACCTCCTGCTCGCCATTGTGTTGGCTTTAGAAGTATCTGATGTATGGAAAAGTCATGTGACTTTCATGCATTCCAGAGTAGTCTATTTTTCTGTTCAGATTTAAAAAAATTATATATATATATATATATATAAAATATAAATATATAACTGTATTTTTAGCAAATTTATAATAGGGCAATCAAGTCAGATTTCTTCTTTTTGTATTACAGAGTAATATATTAGATGCTCTCTCAGTGTTCATTTACACAGCTGATCCCCCAACCTTTTTGTTGTTGTTTTCTTTTTTTTCTGATGAACACCTGCAACATTTCTCCTGGAAGTGCATCTGTGAAAGGTCATGGGGTTTGTCTGATGTTGTTGTTTTCGTATTTTCCTGTTTGTGGTACTTTAACCCGGGACTGGCTGTGGGAACTGGGATGTTCCTGCTGAGAAATGCGGAACAGGCCAGGCTCTGCCCTTGGTGACAGAGGGGAGAGGTCCCCCAGCAGCCCTGGCTGCAATTTCTCCAGATTCACATCGATTAAGAGCAGAGAGAAGAGACAGGTTTTGAACCTGATTGTCCTAATAGTGACATGATGGAGTTGGGATAAACATCAAAATCTAGGCTCTTACTCAAGGCAGTGACCTGACAATGCTCAGGCGCCTTCAGGGAGGTTTTTCCTGGATTAAAACAGAAGTGTCCAGACTTTCATTTCCCACTGGCTTTTGGAATTTTTATTTTTGGTCCCAGAGAAAATTGTGGAGGAATGAGAGACATAAACATTCAGAAAGAGACCAGATTTTGATTAATTATGGTAAAATCTGTCCATGTACCTGCTTATGTGATAATCTTCTTTGCTCCTTTGTAGCTGAACTCACAGATATATTCAGAGAAACTTAGTAAAAAGTCCATGAGATGAATGTTCATCCCGACGCCATCTCATGGCCTGTGGAAGGTCAGCACGATGAAGAGCTCCAGAGCCACTCTGGCTCTGCACAGACATTTCCTTCTGGTTCGGCCCAGCAGTTGGGTCAGTGACCGTGCTTTTGCCAAAGATGGAGTTCGGTTCCATTTCCTTTGGTTTGTTTGTGAGATTTTCTTACGTGTCCACTATAATAGCCAATAAACCTGAGTGTAATTTGGAAAGGTGTGTGTTTCAGACAGTATCCCTCAAGTGAAAGAGCCAGTTTAGCATGTGATTATCAGCAAGGCCTGTTCACAAATGAAGGTATTAAAGCTGAGTGGGATTTTTCTTTCTTAGGAAACAATTAATGTGATAGGCTGCCATGTCTATCATCAGTCATCACATAAATCCCTCCAAAAGGCACCTTCCATGTCAGCAGTTTGTTAGAGCATAGCCAACAAAGCCATGGAAAGCTTCCAGTCAGACCAGGCCTAACTGTGCCCTGCGGCACCAGGACAGGACGGCCCCAGCAGCACCCAGCCCCAGGAAGGAGATGTTTATTTTCCAGCTTGCATCTCACACCCCATGCTGGTCACATTTACGCTCCTGCACTGAAACTTGGTCTCAGCCAGGCAGAGGAAAGCTTAGGAGAAGGGAAAGTCTGCATCCAGGATGTGAATCCCGTTCCTTGCTGGTGTTACCTAAGCCACAATAAGTGTCCTTTGACACCAATGGTTGGGTGCCACAAGTGTTCATATCTGTAAATACTACTCCAAATTTTGCTTTGCTTGATCCTGGCTTCATTGCACAAGAAGTTTTCAGTCTTAGAGGCTTAGAAGAGAAAGCAAAATCTTCCTTCATTTAACTAGAAGTAGTACTGTTGAAGCTCTGTAGGACTGAACAGGATTAACCTTTATTTTTAAAGGGGTCTTTCCAAGACTGCAGTGACACTACCTTCAAAAATTAATAATAAGGCAAAGACCCTTCAAAATTAGAGCCTCATGAAAGCCAGAGAGCCAAATTTATATGAAATGCCAGATTCTTTGCTGCTGTAAATTAAAGCCCATTGAGGCCAATGGAGCTGTGCCCCTTTTAGATCAGTAAAGAATTTGGACCCATATCTCTAAAAACTAATGGAAAATTAATAGCTTTGTATGGCCTCAGGGCTGGAGGTGTCTGTCGACAGCAGCTCCTTGGAAAGCAGCAGAGTGAGGGATGGGAAACAGAGGCAGTGAAACAAAAGGCAGTGAAAAGGCTGGGAAAGGGGTGAATCCTTGAGGGAAGGGGCAGCCTCAGCCCCTGCTGCCCTGGGGACACTGGGGCAGGGGGGCCATGGGTCACTCTGAGTTGAGCACAGCCTCTGGTCCTGTTGGTAATCTGCATTTAACAACATTCATCTGTTCTTCTCTAGTCTGTATTTTTCATTTAGGAGCTCTGCCATTTATGACTCTTCTTCCTGTTTTTTACTGCCTCCACAGACTATCTGCCACGCGTTGGCTCCCACAACCCCTGGGATTTATTTTGTTTATGTCAGATTTGTTGGCTTGTGAAGAGCACTTTATTCCCCCATTCTCTGGCTTTTTGATGGTCAGTGTAGAAAATCACTTTTGCATTGAACCATTCCCCACCGGACTGTTTGGGGGGAGGGTGGAGGAGCAGCATCTGCATTTCACTGCGAATTTTGAAGCCATGATACCGTACTCAGAAAGGCCAGCCACAGCTCCCAGCCAAACTGCTTTCCAGCTAGATTAGCACTGAAAACACAGCCCCACCTCCTGAGCAGAGCCCCGCTCTCCCGTCAGGCCAGGGAAGCACTTTGGGAGCAGGAGGAAGCCTCAGCTCACCAGCCTGCTGGCGCTGCTCTGCTCAGCCCTTGCCCAGTGCCCAGTACCCAGTGCCCCGTGCCCAGTGCCCCGTGCCCAGTGCCCAGTGCCCCGTGCCCAGTACCCTGTGCCCAGTGCCCCGTGCCCAGTGCCCAGTTCCCAGTACCCAGTGCCCCTTGCCCAGTGCCCAGTGCCCCATGCCCAGTACCCCGTGCCCAGTGCCCCGTGCCCAGTACCCAGTACCCTGTGCCCAGTACCCTGTGCCCAGTGCCCAGTGACCCGTGCCCAGTGCCCCGTGCCCAGTACCCAGTACCCAGTGCCCAGTGCCCAGTACCCTGTGCCCCGTGCCCAGTACCCAGTACCCAGTGCCCAGTACCCTGTGCCCAGTGCCCAGTACCCAGTACCCAGTGCCCCGTGCCCAGTGCCCCGTGCCCAGTGCCCCATGCCCAGTGCCCCGTGCCTAGTGCCCAGTACCCAGTACCCAGTACCCTGTGCCCAGTGCCCAATACCCAGTACGCAGTACCCAGTACCCTGTGCCCAGGGCTGCGCTGGCACCGCAGCTGGGGCTGGGACAGCCCGGGACCGCCCGGGTCCCTCCAGGGACAGCGCCCAAGGGCAGCCATGGGCTCCCATCCTCGCTGTGGGACAGGAAAGCTGGGGAGTCCTTTTGAAAAAGAAAGTGATGCTTCGTGACAAATAAAAACTGGAAAACATGTTTCCTGTGGCTCGGCTGGTACAATTAGATCAAACTGCTTTTACAGCGGGAAACCGAACCTGACCGTGCCCCAGAGGGCACCCTGGCACCGGGCCTCCGTTGCTGGCACTGTTGTTTTTGAACCTGGGCAGTGGGGAATGAGTGGGGAGCCCAGCTCAGCTGTGAGGGAGGGCCGTGCGTGTGCCCAGCAGATCCTGCATGTCTTGCACAAGCTCTTCATTGGGTTATATTGGAATTCGCTCCATTATATTGGTCCAATGCACCAGCAGATGTTTTCTTCCCTTTTAAGAAATGTTTAAATGCCCTGGCACTTTGGGGTGATTACAGCAACATTAGCCATATACTAGTGTACTTAGAGTCTTACATTTTTTGTAACTTTGATTTAGTCATTCTTTGTTGGAGTTTATTGACCTCTCCAGTTGTTTCTGTAAAACAGATTATTAAAAAAATCCGTGTCTTTATATGCATGTAATAGTATGAAACTGTGATCAATGTGTGACATTCAGAAACTGTTCTGTCTTGTAAAATATGTCCAAATGTCTAAGGGTTTTAAAGCAATGGTCCCTTACTACAGCCTACAGAAATAAATAAAAAGGAATGGAAAAACCTAAAGCCTTTATTGCTCTGTTTCATGGTCACATATACTGACCAAAAATCTCACTCTTCTCCTCCTGCTGCACATCCCCAGGCACCTGTTCTCTCTGGCTCTGTCAGAAATAACCTCACCAGCTCTTCCTTACCACCTGAATGGATTTTCCTTTGATTGTTCATATTTAGGCTGAACTAGGAAGCTTTTTGGGTTTTTGTTGCGCACCATCCTCTAAACCACCTACAAACCTGCAATATCTGTAATTTGAGCACCCAGAGCAAGGCGACGTCTCCTCACACGGGGCCAGGAGACAGCCAGCAACCCCAAAGGGACACGAACCAAACCCTGAGGGAGGGAGGGCACCCCTGGCCCGGGGAGCTCCTCCGTCACCGCAGGGCGAGGGTCCCAGAAAGGGGCACTGAACCGGGGCTCTGCCAACTCTTGCCCCGGTAAACCCGGCAGAGCCTGTCCCGAGCTCCCCTCGGCAGCAGGGCGGCAAGGGCAGCACGGCCCTGCCCGGGACGTCCCAGTGCCACCCAACATCAGCCTGAGGAAACAAACCCAGAGGGGCTCTTCAGGCATTCAGCGCAGATAAACATGGAGAAAGGGTCAGCTTTTCAGTACATTTTGATAATTTCAGAAGAGAAAGTAATAATATAAATAATTTACAGGGTATTTATAAAATATGAATTAGATTCTTCCATACAGCCTCTTTCTACTTACTTACCTTCCCTCCTACTTTCTGTAAGGAAATTGGGCTACTAAGAGATGCAGCATCATTATTATTCAGCAAGCAAGAGCATTTAGAGGTAACTTTGCCCCAGAGTATCATTTTCAACCATCCAGGCACAAGCTGAGACTAATGGGTCACAGCAATGAAAGTTTGTGGTTTCTGGCTGGAAACACAAGCACTGAGCATTAACCTGAGTCCTGAAAAATAAAAGCAAATATGTGCAACACTGCATCATTGAGTTTAATCCTTATATAATTAAACAATTAATCCACATTGCTAATAGAATTTTTTAGAATTTTATCATTTTATTTATATCTATAGATCTACATACATTTATTTATATATCTATTTGTTTTATAGATACCTATCTGTAGATATATTAAAAGATATATCCAAATCACTAGAAAATAGATTTAAATTTAAAAGAAAATCTTTTACACTTTGCTATACCCAGTACCATTTTTCTAATGCAAGCAGACATGGTCAGAAATAATTGAAGCTAAAATGAATAGGTCTATGTGCAAACCCAAAATTACATAATGTAAAATGCTGTTTTCATGCCTTGATGATAATTAGTCTTAAAATGAACCACACAGTGATGCAGCTTTTAGCACTGTCCCGAACAGTGGAGAGGCAAGTGCTTGGGGACAGTGAGATGAAGATTGATCCAGGCGTGAGAAAATGTAAATTAAGAGCCACGAGGCTTGAATACAGCTATCAAATAAATATACAAAGTATTTCACCACTTTCCAAAGGTCTAATTGACCAGAACAATCCACGGCTTTCTCTGTTTATTTTCACATCAGCTGTTTTGGTTTCCAGTAACATTTTCAGACAAACAAATGCTTCTGAGGCATTTCAGTATGGAGGAGAATGGCTGCATGGAAAAAGCAGACCACCAGCTGCTCCCCTGGGAATCCAGCAAAAAGGAACAGCTGATTTCTTATTAATGTAAATGAGCTCGTTATCTGGGTTGCTTTCAGACTGAGTTCAGCAGTTCAGAGCCTCTATTCCAGGAAATACAGAATTTACGTAACAGAAATGAAGAGAAAGTGAAGGAAGGATCTTGTAAGTGCCTGTTTCCCAAGTAAACACTTTTGCTATTCTGGTGCCAGGGTGGATGGCTGGGAGCTGGGATGGGATGTGCTGGGCCATACCCCGAGCTGCAGGAAGGCTTTACAGACACTGAGGTATTCAAAGAGATGCCCAGGGCAGCAAGACACCATACTGTAATAAAACTTGCAGTTTTATTAATGTATGCCTACATCAGGAAAAGTTTGTTCAACTGATACTCTCATAGGTTCCAGAATAAGCTCACCAAAGTGCATTTCTAGGACTTGTTTGTAGAGAACACAAAGCTGTAAGGACGGGCAGTCCTTTCCAGGCTGCCTCGGGGGCCTGGCAGTGCCTGGGCTCTGCTGGGCTGCTCAGCCCTGGCTTTGGCAGCCTTTATCCTGAGCACCCCTCAGAAAACACATCCCTGCTCCATAAGAAAAATTTATCAACATTAGTCAGTGACCTCAGACCTGGTGTATCCAGCCAGGTAATTAAGAGTGCAACAGGTAGAAATATAATTTAATGGAAAAAAACATGAGTGAGAAAAAATGAGCAAAAATACATTAATCCTCCCAGATCTTGTGTTATTCAGGAATTATTATTTCTGTTTCATTCTGTAGCCCCTTTTTTAGGGAATAAAACCAGAAATCTCTCACTCTTTCTTGCCCAGTCCCTCTCCCTCCAAGACTGATGCCAAGGTGCTTGTGCCAGGAGGGGCTGGGGATATTACATCCCAGGGGTATTCCCTGGGGAAGGAATATCTGGGATGTTCCCAGACTTCCAAATCTCAGGCTGCTGTTTTAACTACTAAACATTCTTCCAGGAGGGAGAAACTAAAATCCTCTGTTGGAATACTGAGCCCACACACTGGACGTGCTAAATCCATCTTGCCGATTGTATATCTCACTCATTCTCCCTTCAGAGAAGAATCTCCCAGAAGCTTTACTAAAGTTTTTTCATATCATTCTCTGCCTGGAACAAGAATTTTCTCCACCATGGGTGACAAAGCCTGGTATCTCTCCTTCCCTGGCTGTTACTGAAGGTATAAGATCCATATCCCCAACACAAACCATGCTGGGACTTCTAATTGGGTTTTCCTCCCACTGTAACTCCCTCTGCCATCTGTTCCCCTTTTTCTCTCGGATGACACATCCCTCAGTCACCGAGCAGTGCCATGGCAAGGCACCCAGCCCTGGAGGCTGTGCCCGAGCAGCCCCTTCCCTGTCCTGTGCCCAGGCTGGGCTCAGGGTGGGCTCTGGCTCTCTGCACTCCAGCCCCATTCCTGCCTGGGGTTTGCCTCCACATTTGCCAGAGGGTTTCTTTGAAAAGGAGGCAGAAACCCCAGGGCCTCTGAAGTCCAGAGCAAACCTGGTTTTA